>NW_027555625.1:124279862-125684862 GCF_003287225.1 Phascolarctos cinereus
CTCTATTATGCATTAGTTCACACAAGTCTTTCCAGGTTTCTCTGAAATGATCCCTTTCACAATTTCTTATAGCACAATAATATTCCATTAGGGTCATCTACCGTAATTTGTTCATGCATTCCCCAATCAGGGAGCATACTCTTACTTTCCAGTGAAATTTAATGCTGGCATATGTGCCCTATGTTAAGGGCAAGGGGAGGAACTAAGGCCCAGACTCATTCCTAGCTCAGGGTTCATCACATTGTTGTGGTATCCCTAGCTCTTTACTTAATCTGGAACTCAGTCTCCTTCCTTCTGTTGTCATCATGGCAATCTCTCTTCCAATGGTTTTTCTGTTGCTGTTTTCCTTCTCTAAGAGGTCTTTCTATGCTCAATCTGTTCAACCTCACACTGACTCACTCCTGAATCATTCTGAACCTCTCCCACGCATACGCAAACTTGTTCTACATATCTAGGCTTTGATTCTACCATCATGTTGTTTACCAACATCAGTAATTGGTAAACTCTTAAATTTCTTAAATAAAAATTATATATATATAACTGGCAGTTGTGGACATAAGGTAGCCATCCTCTAGAGGATTCAACCTACAAGTATGGATTGGAGGGGGGGTTACCCCAAGGATGCTATATAGATAAATACTAATAGAATTTAGAGCTGGAAGTGATCAAAGTCTTAGCACATTAGCATTGGCAAGGATCTCATACATTATCTCATCTAAACCTCTTATTTTACAGAAGAGAAAATTAAAACTCAGAAAGAGCAAGTGAACTGTTCAAGTGAACTGTTCAAGATCATACACACAACTAATTACTTCCTATACACAACTAGTTACTTCCTGACTCCTAGACCAGTTTTCTTTCTGCCATATATATGTGTGTGTATATATGTGTATATACATATATATGTGTGTGTGTGTGTGTGTATATGCATATGTATATATACACATATGTATATATAAAAGAAAGAAGGTAAATGATAATATGTATTAACCAAAATGTAAAAAAGACCTAGGTGCCAACCCTTTGACACACTGGGGTGACTCTATATTTAAAAATCTATGAGGGAATAATAATAATTAGCATTTGTATAGAGCTTTAAGGCTTGTAGAGTACTGTACTCTGTGGTCATCACCACATTACCTGATGGCAAATCCTCCATTAAGGACTGCCTTTTCCTTACCTAGGCTGGTCCTTGGACAATAGATAGGACCACCTTTGTGATATTAGAATAAAATAAAATTATATTAAAATAGCATATTAAATTTTATTTCTAGTCAATATTACAATTTTATTTTAAAGAGAAAAATGGGTTCAGTGTTCTATTAATAGCTTTTAGTTTTGAACCTTTTCAATTCTATTTTAAGACTGAAAAGTTACCAGGAACACCTACTGGGGAAAAGGAAATAGGACAGTTCTGACCATATTCCTTCACCATTTTCCTCCACTCTTGGCCTTTGTAGGTGATACATGTCCTCCCATGCTCAACCCATAAACCCTAAGTAGTAAGTCAACCATGGCCTTCAGGGCAGGGTAGAGTCAGCTTGGACAGAGGAGAGATCTGCCACTCTTATTCCAGGTTTATAAAGGGGAAAACTCTTGCCCAGAAGACAAAGAAACCAGCTGTTTCCTTTTAGCTAATCTGAGAGACCTCTAATCATGGAAAGTCCAGAAACACTTAGTTTTCCTATTAGCTAATCTGTCACTGGTCATATGTATGGAGGCCCTTTTAGTGATTTTAGCTGCTGCCTCTCTGAACAAAAGAGAACTGATTTACCCTGAAGATCATCTCTCCAGCAGGTGATACCCTTTTATTGGCAAGATTTGCTGGCCCTGTCTACTCTCTCTAATTTGTACTATTCATTCCCATTGCTTTTGGTTGGCTCAAATAAGAGGCAGCTTGATGGTAAACAGAGAATGAAGGGCATCATTTCAAAAAGGGCTTTTGCAGCCATCAAGTCATCACAGTGAAAGTGCAATTATTCAAGCATGGAAATGACTGTAAATCCTTGATAGCTGTCATATAACAAGTTCCCAATCCCAAGCTGAGATAAGCCTGGAAGATGAAAAGGGGGCAATTTATGTATCCTTGAGATTGGAGGAAAGCTCAAGGTTGTTACAATCACAGGGACTACAGGTAGGGATGGAATCAAGTAGTAGAGCTAGAAATTGAACTCAGGTCTTTTAACTAGAAAGTTGGTATTCATTTCACCACTCCACATTATATCCACATAGTTTTATAGATAAAGACAATGAGGCTCAGAGAGATGAAGTAAGTTGCCTAAAGTCATACAGTGAGTTAGTGTCAGAAATGAAAAAATTCATGTGTCTCAACTCCAAGTCCAGTTGTCTTTCTGCTATAAAGAATTTGTCCATTATACTCCATCCCTATTTTCTTTCTGTCTACAGTTATCCCTTCCACATAGCGACTTTCCCCATTATGGTTTTGATATATTGCAGGTCAGCTTAAAAAATTAAATGGAAATTTGGGGGGAGTTTTGCAGAAGCTGCAGACAACCCATGGAGGCCAGCAGACACAGAAAAGGTTTAGAAACTCAGAACTGCATAAAATATGTGTGTAGTATTGTATAAAATCAACATGTTTTATCTTTTAATACTATAAAAATTCTAATAAATACATCTTCTATGAGTATGAAGGGAGGGCCAAAATATTTTACACAGATTTTCCAGATTGTAAGAGTACCACACTCCTAAATCCTATGATGTGGAAGGAATAACTGTAGTTGGCATTGATATCACAGCTGATGTCCCTTTGTTATAGACACTATTTGTATGGCATTATATGTGAAACATTCTGTAGTTTAAATGTGCACATAGGATAATATTTATAGTTATAAGAGACCTAATCTTCTATTTTTAATTTGAAGATAAAGACCCCATTGCCAAGTGAGGTGGTGGTGCTGGTGGCGGCAATAGTGTAGAACTAGGACTTGAAATTTTAGTATGTTGTTTCATCATTATCATTTTCTTTCCTATAATTATTCATTGTTTCTATGATATATTCTTTGACCTATTCATTATTTAGGATTTTAGTATTAATTCTCATTTGGCTTGGTGTCTTTTGTGTTCCCTGAACCAATGACTACTTTAATTGAATTACGACCCATACAGTATTTATTAATTAGTTCTGCATTTGTGCATTAATTTGCAATTTCTCTGTTCCTTAATACATTCTTGGTTTTTGTAAAAGTTCAATGTAGTGATAAAAATATGTATATTAGTTTTTAGTCTCACTTAAAAGATACTAAAAGTCTTCTAGTTCTAGTTTCTCCAAGAATTTCTTCAGTACTATGTTTTCTCTTTTATCTTTCTGCTAGACTTATCCAAAACTGAGAGGAACACTGAAGTCATCTGTAATTACTGTGTTACCATCTATGTCTACTTGTAGCTCAGTTAATGTTTCTTTTATGAATTTGGAGGCTAAAGCATTTGGAGCATATAGATTTAATACTGATATTAGTTGGTCGTATATGGTTCCTTTCAGCATAATGTGGTTTCCTTGTTAATCCCTTTTTATTTTTCACTTGTTTTATGTTTGTTTTTGCCTTGTCAGATATCATGATTACAATTCCTGCTTGTTTGAAGTTACTGGAGGCATAGTAAATTTTCCCCCATCCCCTCAGTCTTATTGTGTATGACTGGTTTTTTTTTTAATATGTTTCTTGTAAGCAACAGATTATTGGGATGGTGTTCTTATCTAATCTATCTCATTTTATTGGATCATTTAATCCATTTAAATTTAAAGTTATGAGTTAAGGGTATTTTTTTCTCCATTTATCTCTAATATTGGTTTTCTCTAATTATTATTTTTCCCTCTTCTACTGTAAACATGGTACCATATTTCTTCACTTACTTTAGCTTAATCTTTTTTAAAGATGGCCCTATTCCCACTGGCTCTCTTCCCCTCACTCCTGATTCCCTGCCCTATTTGTTACCACCTACCCTTTGGAATTTTGCTTATTAGTGCCTTTTCTTTGCTGATTTTATCTAGTTTTTAAAAATCCTACCCCTTTTTTTCCTCAGTCAAGTAGATTTTCCTTTTCCTCTCCTCCCTTTCAACTAGTCCTAGTCATTAGGTTTTTTTTTAATTTCATTTTTGAGCACCTTTCCAAAAAGCATTTTTCCCCATCTCTCTGTTCATCATCTTCCCTTTCTTCCTACTCTAGACCCTCATTCTCTGGTTCATGGTCCCTATACTTATCTAATCCCTCTCTATTCTAGACATTCCTGATATCCATTCTGGGCTCTCCCCTCTAAGCAGTTTCTGTAGCTATCTTGTACAGCTTACCCTCTGACATCCCCTTTTCCATTATGCCTCACTCCAGAAAAATGGCAATTCTTGCAGGTAATGGAGAAGATACTGCCCCATAATAGGATACCTCCCCCAATTATGAAGCCTACCACTGACCTACACTACTTGTCCTACATTTTCAAAAAGGGTCAATGACATCCCAGAGTGATGACTTGCACCTGAATTGATTTTAAATGAGGCAGAATTGCACAAAATCATCATCCACACTCTCCTTTCCAGTAATAGAAGTCCAGTGGCAAGACAAAAGTCAGGATGACTGGTGATGGCCTGGGATACAGTGGATGATCTTGGCATGCTTGATGTCTGACCAAGCTCTAAGCACTCCGCAGAACCTGCTTCAGCTGCCTTCATGGTCACTGGAACAAATTGTTCTCATCTGCCCATTCCACTGGAAGAAAGTCTTCACATACTTGGAATAGACATCTCCCTAACTCATCAATGGGTTTGAGGTCTGTTAATTACCCTTCATCTGGTTTAGCCTGTCTGCTGAGATGGTTTTATCAGAATGTGGTACCTACGAGTGCTACAGCTACTTGCAGCCACAGGTGAGAGTTGGATGACTGGTTGGACACCAAAGGTGGATGACCAGCCTTGGAAAGGTCTCAGCAAGCCTTCACACCAAAGTTACTAGTCCTTCCTTAATAATCCATACACCCACTGACCCATACCCTCCCCCTGGACACTTACCTTCCCATTTGCCTCAAATCCTTGCTGGGCCCATCCCCTTCCACTTCCCCAGGTGCTAGTTGCCTGCAAGAGCTCCAATTACCCCCTCCAAGGCAGGATGGGTGGTCTCTTTAAGTACCAGATCTCTGTAGATGACATCCAACACAAGATTCCTATTTCCTTCACAGAAGACCTATCTTCATTCACAAGAGGATTCATCACTGCAACCCCAACCCACCACCAAAACAAGGCCTCCTCTTTTCCTTGCCTTTTTAATTCTTCATCCACATCCTTGACCACTCCCCTGAAAAATATATCCTTCCTGAGAGATCACAGGAGTCCCTTTCTCCTCATTGCTAGCCTTCAAATTGACCAGCGCACATCACACTTCCCTATCTTCTTCTCTTCCTCTCTTCCCTTCCATTTCCCTCCCATTTTGTAACTTAGTCCCAGAAAAAAAATACTGATTCACCTATAGGCAGAGTTCTGTACATAATGGCCCAGGTCTGCTTCTCCATCCTCATCTCTGATTTCCACCTTTACCCCTATGTCCTTGAGTATTTTTAGAAAAAGAAGTGTCTTACTAGTCTATCTCTCTTTCGTCACTTTGTTGCTGTTGCTGTCCTTGGTTGCTTGCCTTCATTCAGCTCTCCTGAATTTCTGTTGTCTGGAGTATTCAAGAAACAAGCAATCTTTCCAGGTCTGGTTTTCTTTCTAAGAATGTTTGAAAGTCTCTCTATCATTGAACATCAATCTTCTTTCATTTGTGGTTAACCTCAGATTTTCAAGGTAGGTCACTTTGGGCTACAGCTTGAGCTCCATTGTTCTTTTGGAATATATTGTTCCAATTCTTCCTTCCTTTTCTGACGGGTACAGAATAGTCTTCAGTTTTTCAAATTTCTTTTCCTGTATATATGAACATCTTTCTCTTGGTTGCTTACAGAGCTTATGGTTTCTCAATAGACTTGTTAAATTTAACCACTATACTTCTTAAAGTTTTCAGCTTTCTATTTTTTGTTTTGTTTTGTTTTTGTGAGATGGGGAGCCTATCTATGGAATTTTTCGATTGGACCTTTGTTTTCTGTATTTGGAAGTCATGGACAATATTCTTGCATTATTTCTTGCATTTTGGTGTTCAGGTTGGTTATGTTTGTTTGTGGAATTAAATGATTTGCCCAGAGTCTCACAGCTAGTGAGTGTTATGTGTCTGAGGTCAAATTTGAACTCAGGTCCTCCTGACTCCAGGGCCAGTGCTCTATCCACCAGGTTTTTTTTTTACATCATATTTTTCTAGATCTATAATCTTTAGGTTGTCTCTATGCTTCCTGTCTTCAAGATAAAGAAGGCTTGTATAAAGAGTGCATTTGATTTTCATAATATTGGTTTTGGCTTTTCTTCTTCCATTTTGTTCTTCTTTGTATTTGCATGCCCAATCATTTGACCTCTTGTTTATCTCTCTAGTAAGACTTTCCGCCTCAGAAGTTTTTCTATTCTGCCAATTATTTCTGCTGTGCAGGCTATAAATTCTGCTCACACGATTCTCATTTCTTTTGTAAACTACTCAGGAACAGTATGTTGTACTTCTATGCTCTCCTTAAAATCCTTAAGGTCCTCTGCTTTATCAGGTGTTAAATCATTTTTCTTTGGGAACATTTAGCAATAGATATTTGAAGTCATTTAGAAGATCTGGATGTCACATTTTTTACAGCTATTAATGTTTTCCTTGTTGCTTTATTTGTTTATACTGAAAATCTTTTGAGGTTTTTCCTCCTAGAGGTGATTTCAGTTTTTTTTTCCTCTTTATTTCCCCCTAATTCTCCCTTTCTGACTCCCTTCCTGGTATCCCTGGGGGCTGGATCCCAAAGTGTTTTTGCCTTTTGTCATGCTGGGCATTTCACAATTCATGGGTCTAAGTCTCTGCACCCAAATTAGTTTGGGGAAGATATAACAGGCCCCAGCTAAATGCTGAATTCTCTTTCTAAGGCTTAGTTGAGGACCACACAGTACCCCTACACACACATACAGACACACAGTGTCCTGCCCCATTCTCTCTGCTCCTCAGATCTCTGGCGTGGCAGTACAAACTCTTCTCACACATGTCCTGCCCCATTTCCTCTGTTTTACAACAGAAAGCTACCACAGTACTGGCTATCATGGCCTCAGCCAATTCCTACAATTTGAAGTTTGAGTCCCTGTGACACTGGAAAGAAGGAGGGAGAGCTGAGGGTATGGGATTGTGTTTAGTTGTAAGCACATGAGTCAGGATGGTTAATGAAAGCCTTGCTGACAGGGGTGTGGTAAGCATTAGTGGAAGGGATTACTAAATGAACATTAGTTAGGCATTAGTTAATGTACTTAAACTGTATTTTTTATTTTACTGAAATCCTTAGCCCATATGTTGAAACTACATTCAATAATCATTTAAATGTTTTATATTATTAACCAGATACAATCTAGAACTTCTCTAAGGGAGCAATGCTGAGATAACGAGACTGCCCCTGAGAAACTATAAGGACAAAGGATTCCATTCTTGTAATGGGTCAAGTTCATAGCAAATGTCTTCATACACCTGTTATGAAAACACTGAGAGCTCCAAACTTCAGATATAAACTATGGTTATTCTTTTATAGTCCCCAGGTTAAGAACTCTATGTTAATGTATATTGATGTGATTCAGTTCTTCCACTGGTATGTTGACTTGTTAGCCTTTGGACAGATATGTCATTTAGAGTATGAACAGTTAATATTTACATGCAGTCTAAAAATTGTTTGCCAATCTATAACTTCTCAGTGCACAAGGGAAAGAGGTCACAGAACACTGAAGGCCAGTTTGTAATTTTCTTTCCTTCATGGGTTGCCATGGCCAAGGAATTCGTTACTTAGTACCCAAACTCTCGGTCAGTCTTACTTAGCTAGGCTTGTAGTTGTAAAGCCATAAGTAATGTACTGCTCAGATTATACTCAAAGCCTTTTCCAACATGGTAGAACCTGCTAGAGCTTATACTCTGCTGGCAAAGTCTTCCAAGAACCTAGGGTCAGTTCAACAAGACAATAAACATCAGGAATAGGCTTTTGTGGAGATTGGAGTCAAGTACTTCATAAAATCTTGAGCACTCTACAACTGTGAATCATTAAAAATAAAAATAGTGACTTACCAAGTCTTATGTCTTTGCTTACTGTAGCTGATTTGTTTTTAACTAATGATTTGTCTCTTTTGCTACAGCTCATTCATGCCAGTAGCTTTCCACCGACTCAGGCTAAGAAGAGTGCCTATTTCCTGTGTGATCTTCAGTTACATCACAGCATCTACTCACCAGACTTTATTTATGCTACAGAAGTATAATGAACAGCTCATCTTCTTCAATATCCTTAGGCTTTTTTTATGTCAGTTGAGGCAAGGCAACCAAAGGAACTCAATAGATGATTCCATTTATATTGATATGTGAAATTTCGTGCTGGCTGCATTGATACCAGGCAAGCAGAATTCTCATTTCTCTCTCTCTCTCTCTCTCTCTCTCTCTCTCTCTCTCTCTCTCGCACACACACATGACCCTGTAAAGCAGCCTTCTGATGGACTTAGAAATTTGGGTTTTGTTTTTCTTTCCTGGCAAGATATAAAGCTCATTCACCCTCTCTTGGCTCACCTGTAGGGAGGGAGGCTCAGGATAGCTATTCCCCAGACCTGAACGGAAATAGTCTCCTTTCAGTCAGTGCCAATGTTTCAAAAAGATGGAAATCTGTTTCCCAGCTTCTCTTTCAGTGTTGTTTTTAATCAGTTGTTTGATTGCGCTTTGCTTTCTCTCTAGTTATAATTATGAATATAGAAAAAGCATCCTGCAGCAGGAGGCAGTGTCGGTTCTTCCTTCAAGAATGAAGTATATCTGTACTTCAGTACTTCTACAGAAGCAGGATTTCAATAAACAACAATATTTGTGTGTATAGCACTTCAAGGTTTCCAAAGCACTTTACATTTTTATCATCTCATTTGAACCTCACAATAACCATAGGAGGGCAATGCCATTTTCATCTCCATTTTATAGAGGAGGAAATTGATGAAGACAGAGATTAAGCTAGTAAGTGTCTGAGGCAGGATTTGTACTCAAATCTTCCTGACCCCAAATCCAGCACACTATCCACTATGCCAATTAGATGTCATGTGGCAGCTTATTCCATGATGCAGGCTATAGCTCTTCCTTAACAGCCATTAAACATTACTACCCTCTTATACTCTGCAATCCAGCCGAACTGGTCCCTTACTTCTTCATTCGAGAAACTCCTCTTCTATCTGTGCCTTTCCAATGGCTCTTTCCTGAGCCTGCAATGAATTTCTTCCCTACTTCTGCCTTCTAGCATCTCTTCCTTTATACTGAAGCCCAGACACCATCTTCCGCATAAAGCCTTTCTTAATCCTCTCAACTAATAATGCCTCCCTCCAAAACTATCTTGTATTTAACTGTTTTGTTTACATTTGTGTTTACTTTATATTTTCATTTTAATTATTTTTTTCAATCAGCCAAAAATCTGCCTTCTCTCCCAAATCCTTCTCCATGCAGAACAAAGGAAAAACAAAACTTCTTACTAACATGGATACTGAAGCAAAACAGATTTCCACATTGGCCTTGTCCAAAAGCATACACATGTCTCATTCTGCATTGAGTCCTTCACCTCCATCAGGAGGTGGATAGCATGTTTTATCACTAGTCCTCTGGAATCATAGTTGGTCATTACATTGATCAGAGTTCCTGATTCTCTCGAAGTTATCTGTCTTTTCTACATTATTGTCTTTGTATTAATTGTTCTTGTTCTACTCACTTCACTCTGCATCCATTCATATAAGCCTTCCTAGGTTTCTTTTCCCAGTCTTCATCATTTCTTATATAACAACAATATTTCATCTATTTATATAGCATAGTTTATTCAACCATTCCACCATTTATGAGCATCCCTTCAGATTCCCACGCTTTACTAACTGAAGATCAGCTATAAATATTTTTGTATATTCTTAAGTTTGTTTTACTTGGTGGGAGAAGGGAATAGGGGCACAGGTCCCCTCATCAGGTCACCATAGAAATGGGTAGTATGCAAGAAAGTGTCCCCACCATGCTACCCTGACATGTCCCCAACATGCACCTATCCTGGGATGCCTAGTTAGGATCCCTTCTTACCACAGTTTACATCCACCCTCTGGTTTCTAGTGTTCTTTGATGGCATGCTCTGTGCTAGCCACCATTCCCAGTGTCCACAGACCTCTGTCTGTCTATGCTAATAACGGCTGATAAAATGACTCACTGTGACTTTTTCTTGGATTTTTCTATCAGGATTCAATCTCTTGCATTTTCTAGATCCGTATGGAGTTCTGTTTTTTGAGTTTTTTGTTTTAGGGGGAGTTCCTCTCTACACTGTTTCCTACTCCTTTCTCTCACTATAAATATTCCTCCTCCTCTTCCTATGTTTTTATATGTACTTATTGTCCCCCCATTTAGAGTATAAGTATCTTATGAGTAAGGTTTTTTTTTTTCATTATTTGTTCTTATATCCTCAGACCCTAGCCCTATGCCTACATATAGCAGGGGCTTCATAAATACACGTTGATTAATTCATTGCTCAGTTTGCTTTGGCCAAAAGAAATTCATCCTTTGGTCACTGAGTGAGCCTCTCTATACTTAGATGGTATGTCTATCAGAGGAGAGACAGTCTATCATCTTTGAGTGAAGATCAAAGCAATTTTAGTTTGATGGGAACCTGCTGGACCTTGTGCTCTACTATCAAAGCTCCCAAGAGCTCAGGGTCACCTCTGTGCCATGAAAAGGCATCAGCATCAAGCTTTAGTGAAAGGCAGAATAACTATAATGAAGAAGAGAATGTGGGAAAAGAATCATTAGGTACTTCATTACATTTGAAGAAATAAAGCATATTTCTGACTGGGTCAATCAGAGGAGGCTTCATGGAAAAAGTGGTCAGCCTGGAAAGTAAGTAGGATGGTAGCTAAAAGAGCCTTTCAAATGAAAGGCTCAAAATTCACTATAGAATGAAAAAGTCAAGGAGGTAAGAAAGGCTTGCCCACACATGGAACAGTGAGTGTGTTGGCTACAGCAAGGTATAATTGGGAGGGAATAGTAGGAGATAAAGCTGAAGCTATATTGAAACTTGAAATTATATAGATAATTAGCAAACTTCCTTTGGTAATGATAATGATTTGGAGGCAGTGAGACATAAGACAAAGTCAGCCTCGGCATCAGGAAGAACAGCATGCGGGTCCTGTGTCTGAAATGTACCACAGCTATATGATCTTGGGCAAGTTGTTTAACCTTTCTTGTCCTCCGATTTTCAACTAGAAAATAAAGGCACTGCACTAGATGGCCCTTCCAACTCTAAATCAATGACCCTATACCCTGGCTTCAAGTTTCACCTCTAATACACACCCAGGCCAAATCCCTTAACCACTTAGGGCCTTGAGCAAATCTCTAAGACTATAACACAGCAGATACTGTCTGCATTCTCAGAGGGAGTTTTCTTCCTGGGAGTTCCCTACTCCCTGAAATCACAGGTAAGCCCCCTAATTTTTTTTTAATTACATACAACTTTAAAGTATATAAAAATCATTTTCATCATGATGCCTTGTGAAGTAAGTAATATTATCCTCATTTTACAAATGTTGACGCTGAGAGTCAGATACTTTAAGTTACATTGGGTCACATGAGTTATTAAATATCAGAACTGGATTTTTAACCTATGTCTCTCCGATTTCCAAGTCCAGGGATTTTTTTACTCAAATGTTAGGAATGAGGATGCTGTATGTAAATACTTGTCTATATGGAGTGAATGAGTAGAGCATGTTTGTGGTGACAGTCAGTAGAATTGATCAATAGAGAGAGATTAGGGATCTGAACACTTGATGATGATGATGTTCAGGGTATTTGGATTGGAGCTCTTCCTTTTGTACCATCATTTTGATGTGTATGAGTTAGGAGAGAGGAGTAGTTCATGGATGTCAGTGTCATTGTAAGGTCATAGCTTGGCTGCCCCTGACCTCTCACCAGCAAGCATTAGAAATGAAGGAGTAAGCAAAGGTAAAGGTGGTGGCCAGTTCCAGCCTAGAGCTGCTTGACTGAATTGTACTAGAAGACCTTATTCCCAATTTCCCATTGATATGGGAAGGTCTTGATGATAACACATGCAACAAGCAGCAGGGTAGAAAAGAGGATGCTATCTAGAGAAGAAGACAACAAAAGTAGAGATCTCAAAGGTATGGGAAAATAAGATTAACCCATATTTTACATTTAAGGTAAACACTCACTACATGGACCAGTAGAGTCATCAGACAGTCTTGATGTTCATTCTTATAGGCAACATTGAAGACATGATGATAGTCCCCTTTCTCTGGTCTTGATGGGGCTCACCCTCTAACACTGAAACTTGTTGTTTCTGCATTCCATGTATTTCCACTTTAAAGTCTGTGTCAGATGAGAAATATACGTATAAGCCCACATAAATATTGAATATGGTATTTATTGGCAGCATCTAGACAGAGGACAGTGAATATGCTTTCATAGCAACTTAAAGGGCACAGGATCTTTTGATCAACAAGCACTTATTAAATGCTTACCATGTGCCAGGCACTGTGCCAAGGGCTAGAAATACAAAGGAAAAAGTGAGACAATTTCCGCCCTCAAAGAATATTTGCATATATGGTTAGTAAAATAAATATGAGAGTTTGGGGAGGGGGCCGCACTAGTAGTTGTGCACTAGTAGTAGTTATCGTGTAGAAGGTAGCCTGTGAGATGTATCCTGAAGAAAGCCAGATTTCTAAGAAATGGAGGTGAAGAGGAAGGGAATATAAAGAACCACAACTAGCCAACATGGCTAGATTGCTAATTACCTGTGGGAGCGGAACATGTAAGAATGGAACAGTAGGAAATGGCCAGGTTGTGAAGAGCTTTAAATGCCAAACAGGAACTTACATTTGTTCTTACTGGATTTTAGTAAGTAGAGGGGGATAAATTGTTCACATCTATTCTTGAGGAAAATTACTTTGACACCTGGGTGAAAGCTGGATTAGAGTGAGGAGGGCTTTAGTAGGAAACCCAAATAGGAGGTGAAAACAATTGTCCAGGCAAGAGGTGATGGGGGCCTGATCGAAGGTGGTAGCTGTGTGAGTAAAGAGAAGGGGACATGTGCAAGAGTTGTGGAAAGAGAAACAACAAGATTTGTAGTCACTCAATAAATGTGTGTTGAATTTAATAGGAATATTGTGGACTCCTGTATGTAAAATTATTCCCCCATCTAACTGTCAGACTGCCTGAAATTTCACCCGTAGAGATTAATTATTTTAGGTTGATAAATGTTCTCTTTTAGAATACAGACATAGCTGGGAGAGCTAATGCCTTCAACTTTGATCAATCAAAATATATGTTTTCTAAATTAAATTAATTTTTTAAGATCTGTACTCCTCTGTGACAATGAGAATAGGGAACTGAGACATAGGCAGTTTAGAAGGAAGAAGGGAACAATAATTTTGGAGCATGGTGTACTGTACTGAATGGCTTGCCAAGGATAGAATGCATTTGAAAGCAAGAAAATAATAGGCATCTGGGGGAAGGGGAATCCGGGTAGCAGGAATGAGGTAGAAGGTGAAAAGAAGGGAAGTAGTTGGGCATGAAAGACAAACCTTCCTGCATTCAGTATATTCCCAGCAGCATTTTCAGTTCAACTGGGTCAGGGGCCTTTTGGCTGAGTCTAAGTTTTACATAACAAGTTCTATTATTAAGGGAATCTATTCTGTGAAGTTTGGATTCAATCAAAGGGCTGCACTTGAGGACCTAGAGGACCATACGTGGCCTCAAGGCTATAGGTTCCCCCACCCCTGACCTAGACTATAAACCAGCAGTCCTGTAATTTAGTCAGTCACCTAGATATCCCAGCTCTGCCACTACTTGACTGTGTAACAATGGGCAAACCATTTGGGTTCTCCGCAACTCAGTTTCTTCCTTTGTAAAAGGAGAAATTGGGTTACTTGCTAAATGTCTAACATAGCTACGTGACAGAGGCCTTACCTCCCCTATGTTTGCATTCACTTCTTGGGGTAGTAGAGACAAAAATGATTCATCAAGGTTACTTCAGATATGTGGAAGTTATCTGAGCCTGAGCAGTGTCTCTTTATCATCAAAGAAATTTTCCCAGTAAAAATTTGGTTGGGGCAGCTAGGTGGATAGAGCACTGGCCCCAAAGTCAGGAGGACCTGAGTTCAAATACAGCCTCAGACCAAACACTTGACACTAGCTATGTGACCCTGGGCAAGTCACTTAACCCCAATTGCCTTAAAAAAAAATTTGGTTGTTGACCTCCACTAAAGCCAGGGATATAGTCTCTGAAAAGACTAGAGAACTCCCAAGAGCCCACTCTCCCAAAGATACTCAAAACATTACTTCCCTGGTGCATGTGTGATTAAGCCTTCATTTCTCCAGCTATAAAATGGTAATAACAATCACATATTATTATTATTATTTTATTAAAAACAAAATTTCCATATACCACCGAAATTCACATAGTAATACCAGGATATAGAAATATCCAATACCAAAGTCAGATATATACTTCTCATAGACTATTAGAACACAGCACCGGAGTAATGCATACCATATTCCTTCTCCATTGAATCTCAGTTCCAAGTCCAAATCTCCTACAGTCCCCACAATCAATCAATAAACATTTCTTAAGCACTGGAAATGCAAAGACAAGCATACATTAATGTATCATAGTATTGCCTTGTATAGCATGGTATAGCATAACACATTAACTTATGTTACAGGATAGTGTAACATAGTGTAGCAAAGTAGGGCATGGTACATAGTACAGTATAGTATAGTATAACATAGTATAGCATAGTATACACTATACGGTGTTGTATAGCATATTATAGGGTAGCTAGGTGGTGCACTGAATAGAGCTCAGGGCCTAGAGTCAGAAAGACTCATCTTCCTGAGTTCAAATCTGATCTCAGACACTTACTAGCTTCCTGACCCTGGGCAAGTCACTTAACCCTATTTACCTGAGTTTCCTCATCTATAAAATGAGCTAGAGAAGGAAATGACAAACCACTTCAGTATCTTTGCTACGAAAACCCCAGATAGGGTCACAAAGAGTCAGATACAACTGAAAATTAATCAATAACAACAACAGAACAGAGATAATACTGTTAACTCTCTACCTGATAGGGTGTTTTTGAAGAAAGTGCTTTGAAATCCTTTATAGTATAATACAACTAAGCAACAACAGTATATACACACACACACACACACACACACACACACACACACACACACACACACAACTATACTGTACTACAGTACATATGTACCATACTGTTCTATACTCTACTGTATAATACAGTAGAGAATAGAATAGCATGGTATATGTATACCATAGTACAGGATAAGTACAATACAGTATAGAATAGAATAGTATAGTATACTATAGTTTCTGTAGTTCAGTATAATATTGTACAGGACAATAATATAGTATAGTGCAGGTTGTATAATACAGTACAGTATAGTACTATATAGAAAAATATGGTAAAGTATAGAATAGTATCAGATAGCACATGTACTGTAGTACATAGCAGCATAATAGAATATATTATATTATATATATTAAGTATAGCACAATGTAGTATATTACAATATTAGTATAATATAGTACAGTGTCAGAGTACAGTATAAGATAGGATAGTATGGTATTATATTACTGTAGTACAGTACAATACGTAAGAGCATAGTATAGTATGGTATATAGACTATGTAGAGTAATACAATATAGTGTAGTAGAGAATAGTCTAGTATAGGACATTGTAGTACAGTATAGTATAACATAGAATAGTATCACACAGTACATGTCCTAGACTACAATACAGTACAACGTAATATTGTGTGGAATGTTATGGTACAGTATTAGTACAGTGACATATTAGTCTGGCATAATATATAATTTATCACTGTACATTGATATATTACTTATGCCAGTATAATGTTTTTATATGTCATTTATTACTCTGGTTTAACAAATGTCATATTATAATGTACTATGTTATACTTGTTTATACTATTCTCTGCTATTTAGACTTTCTGTATTATCTATACTGTGTACTATGCTATATCATACAATGCTAAAATGCATTATACTGTTAAGGATTTCAAAGCGCTTTCTTCCAAAAGATCTTATGAAGTAGGTAGTGTAAGTTCCCTGGCTGAGGAAATCATCTGATAGACAGGCATTTGTTTTTGAGCAAAAATTCCCCCTCATTGAAAAATGTACATTTAACTCATATGTTTGATAAATGTGTTCCTATTTTCAAGGTCACATATGTGTATATGTGAAAGAGATTCGTTGGTATCATCCACTGAAGGGCACTAGTTCCCATGTTGTTTCGGAAATGGGAGGAAGAGATTTAATCAAGTATTAACAAGCTCCTGCTATGTGCCATGTACTGTGCTAGTTGCTGCTATACAAAGACAAAAATGTGAGTCCTTGCCTTCAAGAAGCTTACATTCCACTGAAGGTGCCACCCTGTATGCATATCCATAATGTGTATGTGTATATATAGACACAATTAGTACAAAGCTAGGGGAAAAGGCACTAGTAATTGTGAGGATCAGGAAAGTTCCTATACAGAAGGTGGCACTTCAGCTGTGTTGAAGAAAGCTAAGGATTCTCAGAGACAAAGGTAAGGAGGAAATGCATTTCTGGTAGGGGAGACGGTCTTGCAAAGGCATGGGAACAGGAGATGGATGATTCTTTCAGCTGAAAAAGTTGGGAGAGGAGTCTTGGTAACATTGATGACGTACTCCTGGATGTGTGGCCATTGATGTTGACTGGGTAAAGGGAGTTAGAATGAAGGATTTTGGGGATAAAGTAGAGAAATGGCAAGGATAGAATGTTAGATTGGTAATTTTAATGGATGTTGAAATTACTAAGAACACAAGGTAGAAAAGAAAACATGAATTACAAAATAGTCTCTTAGATGTAGAAGAGAACTCATAGGTTCAATCCCACCAAAAAACACGAAAACCTCCATACCCCTCCCTAATAATTCTTCAGCAAGGGTTCAGGGGTTTAGAGCTTCATGTTGAACTCCGATGCCTGATGGAAATGCAACTACTTCCAAATCCTCAGTAGGTTTGCAATTTGTCTCAAGTGATATTTGAAGTGATGCTATAGTAGTAGTAATAGCCCAAACTGACTCCTGACCTCTTTGCCTTAAGTTAATAGGAAGACAGGGTATCACTTTACAATGAATAATTTACAATAACAAAAAATATTATTTACAAGAATAATAATAATAATTTACAATACTAAGGCCACACAAGTGGTATCATTAATGCCCAGAAGATCTCTTCTAAGATGCATATGCAAACCTCCTACTCCGATCAAGGACTTCAATGGCTGGGCAGGAAAGCAACCGTCACTGGCTAGGTTCTTAATTCTAAAATGGAGTTTTACTGAAAAATATTGTTCAGGATTACATAATGGGAAAGCTATTGCTAGAGGCTAAGGCCTCTGTCCCTGCATCTGGAAAGTGTCCTAGCTCAATCTCAGCCCTGTATACCTGTATTATATAAGACAACTTTCTAAAGCCATATAATTTATTTAATGTATCTAAAGTGCACCGGAAAAGTTTCATTGGGCCTACATGGGCACTCTACCCTGGACCTCTTCCTGTACCCACAGGTCATGAAAAGAGAATGGTAGAGCTTTTCAGTGCTGAAGCTCAGGATCCTGTATTAGTTTAGTGAAAGCAAGAGAGAAACTGAGGACCAAGAAGTGAATTTCACGCATGGCCTTCTAACCAGTCACTGAGGGTTTTAGAAACTGCCCAACAACCTCCTGTTCCAGACTCAACTTTCTGACCCCTAGTCCCCATTTAGCTACTCTCTAGTTCAGGGGTGTCTTGGACACTGATCCTCACTCTGGCCCTTTTTTAGGCTTCTGCTTGGGGCCAGTCTTGCCTCCAAAATGATTGTGTCTCATCTGTTCCCCAGTGTCCACCTTGAAAACATTCATCTTCAGGGTCTATCCCTGCTATACCACCTCTGGCTCCAAGAAACATGGCAGAAACAAGCAGAGACTACTGCCAACATGGTCTCTATCTACTTCAATTATGAGTTTAAAGAGCAAAATGGCAGAAGTCTGCAGTGTTTTCTCTGCTTCCTGCCCAAAGATGATTAGCATAAAATCACTCTCAATGGGAAAAAAAAAACCAGGAAGATGGAAAAATAACTGTGTATGCCATTGTCCAGATCTTATTTCCCTTCTCCTACTGTCAGGTATCTTGCCCCAGAGTAAGGGCACTCTTTCAGATTAGGGGGAACAGATGGTGGTGTAAATACATAATTTTTGTCAGTACTTTCAGTCCTGTGGTGTACATGTGTTCAGGGAAGATTAATATTTTGGTCATGAGGGCTGCCAAACCCTTTTCTGACTCTCAGCTGCGGCTCCAAAAGCTGTAGCATGCAAAGGGCCACACCCCTGTTTCAGCAGCTGGGCTAAACCAGGTTGACGGTAACCAACGGGCCTCAAACCTATTAGTGAGTTGTGGAGTGTCTACACCAAGCATGTGAAGACTTTCCTGGTGGAATGGCAGATGTGAACATGTTGTTTCAACAAGCCACGAACATGGCAGAAGCAGGTGCTATGGAAAACTTAGAGTTTGGTTAGACATCAAAGACACCAAAGTCATCCGCTGCATCCTTAGCCATTGAAGGCCATCTCGACTTTTGTCCTGCCACTAGACTCCAATGATTCTGGAAGAGAGAGTGAGGCCAATGACTTCACAAAACTATGCCTCACTTAAATCCAATTCATGCATAAGTCAAAAGACATCACCCACACCATTTTGGCATTTTTACCTAGCTCAGAGTCTTGTGGCAATGGGCAAATGACAATGCAGGAGGTATGGATATGCTGGGAGTTGTAGACACAACCCTGTACCCAGGCAGCCCAGGCCATAGAGTTATCTTCTCCTGAACTAAGAAGCAATGGGATTCTGCAGGCCCTTGGATGTCTGAGTAGCCTTTTTTAAGGACCACCACTGCTCACCTTCTAGAGTGAAGGGAATAGAGAAGAACAGAACAGAACAGAATAGAATAGAATAGAATAGAATAGAATAGAATAGAATAGAATAGAATAGAATAGAATAGAATAGAATAGAATAGAATAGAATAGAATAGAATAGAATAGAATAGAATAGAATAGAATAGATGCTTTAAAAATTGGCTGCTTCACCTAACACTGGCCTGCTTACTGCAGCAGGTGGGGATTCTACCATGTGGTTAAAACACACTAAAAAAAATGCACAAAAACTTTTGTTGTTGTTGCTTTTTTTTTTTGGTGAGGCAATCAGAGTTAAGTGACTTGCACAGCGTCACAAAGCTAGTAAGCGTCAAGTGCCTGAGGTCAGATTTGAACTCAGGTCCTCGTGAATCCAAGGCTGGAGATCTGTCCACTGTGCCACCTAGTTGCCCCTACAAAAACTTTAGTGAAGGTGATTCTAGTCACCATTGGTATATGGAATGTATGCACACTTATGGAAAACAAGAAATCCAATAGGCCTGAAAGACAAACAGCTCTTGCTGCAAGAGAACTCAGCAGATATCATATCTAAATAGCAGCCTTGAGTGAAACAAGGTTGGCAAATGAAGGCCAGCTTACTGAAGTGGGAGATGAATACATGTTTTTCTGGAGTAGCCGCAGTGATGGGGAACACCATGAAGCTGATGTAGGTTTCATAATCAAGACGAATTCAGTCAATAAGCTTGTATGCCTCCCAAAAGGAGTGAACAGGCTCGTGACAACGTGATTGCCACTTGCAGGAAAGTGATGTACCACCATCACCAGTGTGTTTACTCCCACTTTGACAAATCCTGATGAGGTCAAAGAAAAATTTTATGAAGACCTGAAGATCCTCATCATCAATGTGCTGAAAGAGGACAAGCTTGTAATTCTGTATGACTTTAATGCCAGGGCAAGCATAGACTATCAGACATGGCAGGAGTCCTTGGAAAGAATGGAGTCAGAAACAGCAAGTCACTTACTACTGAAGATTGTGTGTCTAATGACCTTCTCATCACCAACAGTGTCTTCCATTTGCCTAAAAGCAATATAATTTCATGAATGCGTCCTTACAGCAAACATTGGCATTTAATAAACTGTTGTGGTAAGGCTAAGAGACAGTCAGGATGTGACAATAACAAAGGCCATGTGTGGAGCATAGGGCTGGACTGATCATAGACTTATCCTCTCCAAGCTAAACATTCACATTCGATGAAAGCAGCAATCCCAAGGTAAGGTGAACACCAGAAGATTTAAAGTCAACAGATTAGAACACTTCTAGTATGAACAGTCTGATGTCAACTCAGAGAAAGAGCTAAGCCAACATAGGGCTGGAAAGAGTGGAGCAGAAAAGTGGCCAGCTCTCAGAGATTTGGTATACAGGACTGCATGTACTCATCTGGGCCAGAACACTCAAAAACAGTAAAATTGGTGTGACAGAAATTATGGGGAAATTCAGAAGCTGATAAACAAAAGATAAGAACTCAACTGGTTTTACCAGCAGGATAGTTTGTCTGTCTCTCAGAAGGCAGTGTTTAACTCCATCAAAGTAAAGTGAAAGCTAAAGTTATAGAGATGGAGGATTCTTGGCTCAGCAAGAAGGCAGACAAAATTCAGTTTTACACCGATAGTAACAATCCAAATCACTTTTATGATGCCCTAAAGACTATTTATGGATCAAAGACATATGATTTATCTCAACTACACAGTACTGATGGAGCCACATTGATTAGTGATAAGGACATGATCCTGGAGAAGTTCCTCCTATATCTAGTTCCAACCTACCATTCATTTTTATTTCACATTGTTCCCCTTCACGCACATCCTATCTTCTATCCACAATGGACTACTAGCTACTTGACATCCATTCCTTGCCTCTGAACATTTTCATAAACTAACCTTCATGCCTCCATCCCTCTCCACTTTTCTTTCACATTCCTCAGAATGGCTCAGTCCAGGTGCCACCTCCTCCATAAAGTCTCACCAGATTCCCTTCCACCCACTACCCAGTTGCTAGTGCCTTCTTTTTCCTTAACTTGCCTTGTATTTACTTATCTGTGTATATGTTAAATCCCTGCAGGACAGCATAAGCTCGTTGAGTGTAAAGATGGGCTTTTCTTCTTGTTGTTGCTATTGTTTCATCCCCAGGGCCTGGTATAGTGCCACCCGAAGGGTAGCTTACTTCTGTAAGGGGCAGAAACATCAAGAAAACATCTCCCAAATCATTGTATTTTATTCTTGGACAGCTTTAACTGTTGGAAAGTTTTAAATTACATTTAACTGAATTCCATGTTCATATAAATTCAATTCAACACTGTCCACAAATGGATACTTACTGAATACTCATGTTCAATAAATATGTAGTAATTTGTCATTTAGTTGGGGAACACCTTAAGAAAGGAGCAGGAATGAGCCTTGAGCTTAATCATGTAGTATAGGCCAGATTGGGATAAATGTGATCATTTTTCCCCCTACAGCTGGGGATCTGCTGAGGTACAAGGGATACTTTGTGGCAAATATTCCCAAGAGTCTACAAGACTTAAAGACCATGATGGGAATGTCAATAACTCTATGGCAAAAACTAAAAGGTCACCTACTTCATCAACTCTCATTACAAAGTTATTATCTAGGCAGTGGCTTATCTGTAAATAATGACAACCACCTAAGTCACATAAATGCCCCTAAGGAAGAATGATGTTTTTATTAGGTTGTCCCATACAGACCATTTTTCTTCTTGTTGGGGGAAAAAATGTTTTCTTTCCAAGATTGTGCTGTGAGGAAAAAAAATGTTGCTTAAGTATAAAATAGCTAGGAATGGAAAATAACTCATTCTCCTACTGCCCTTTTAGCAAGAACATTATGCAGAGGATTTTCCAACTCTTACCCAAGCATAGATGATCTCTTCTAAAAAAAAGTCCAACTATATAAACATCTAAACACACAAAATATCTAAATGAGGGATTAATGAGCCTGACCAAATCATTGACTACAGTATTTTTTTTAAATAGAACTTCATAGATAGCACAGTGGAAAGAATATTAGTTCAGATTCAGAATGCCTTGGTTTAACTGTAGGATCTGACATTTGCTAGCTGTGTAATGGCCAGTCCACTTGACCCTTAGTTTCATCTTCACAATGAGCCAAATAAAACTTGCATGAGCTCTCTCACAGAACTACTGTTGGGGATGAGGTTTTATAAACCTCCAAGAGCTACATAAATGTGAGTTCTTACGCATGTGATATCCAACTCCCTTAATGCATATGTAATACGTCATAACTTTATTAGTAAATTAGAAAAAGATAAGCATAACTTTACCTGACTGTTTATAGCTTTGGGAATAAATAAAAGAACCTGTAAAAGTTATAAATCATGAAGGCACTCAAAGAATATAAAATATAATCACCATAGTTCAATACAGCATTACTGGTAATTAATAAAAATAAGAATAACAGACCTTTAAAGATTATAAAAAGCAGATTACATGTCATCTCATTTGATTATCACAGTAACATTGTGAAGGAGGTGCTATTATCATCCCAATTTCACAGATAAGGAAACTGAAGCTGAGATTCAATGCCTTGTCCAGGGTCACACAGCTAGTAAGCATATGAGTCAGAATTTGAACTTGGGTCTTCTTGATTCCAAATCTAGAATTCCATCTACTGAGGCACCTAGCTGCCCACAGAATAGAGAGAACAGTACTCACTTTTAAATGAACAATAATGACGACCTTCATATGTATGTGTGTGTGTATAGCACTTTAACTTTTTTACTTTGTTTTTTTAATTTTTGTCATTTATTTTTAACTTTTTTTTTAATTTTGAGTTCCAAAATCTCTTCCTCCCTCCCATCTCTCCCACACCCATTGAGAGGGCAAGCAAAATGATATCAAGTATACATGTGGAACAGGGCAACTAGGTGGCATAGTGGATAGAACCCCGACCTGTAGTCAGGAGGACGTGAGTTCAAATCTGACCTCAGATTTGAACTCACTAGCTATATGACTCTGGGCAAATCACTTAACCCTGATTGCCGCCAAAATACAGAACAAAATAAAACAAAAGTATACATGTGGAGATCATGCAAAACATATTTCCATATTAGCCATGCTGCAAAAAAAGCAAGAAAAATAAAAGAGTGAAAAATTATACTTCAATATGCACTCAGAATTCATCAGTTCTCTCTTGGGAGGTAGACTGCATTTTTCATCATTAATCCTTTGGAATTGTCTTGGATCATTGCCTTGATCAGAGTAGCTAAGTCTTTCATAGTTGATCATTATTAAAATACTGCTGTCAACAGTCTCCTGTTTCTGCTCACTTCACTCTGCATGAATTCATATAGGTCTTCCTGTCATTTCTTATTGCACAATAGTATTCCATCACATTTGTATACCACAACCTGTTCAGCCACCTGCAATTGCTGGATATCCTTTCAATTTCCATTTCTTCACCACCACAAAAAGTTTCTATAAATATTTTTGTACATATAGATCCTTTTCCTTTTTCTTTGATCTCTTTGGGATATAGACCTAGTAGCATTGTTTGGGCAAAAGTGTATGTACAGTTTTATAGTCCTTTGGGCATAGTTCCAAATTGTTCTCCAGAATGGTTAAACAAGTTCATAACTCCACCAACAGAATATTAGTATTCCTGATTCTCCGTATTTCCTCCAACAATTGTAATTTCTTTTTCATGTCACGTTGTCCACTCTGATAAAGGTGAGGTGGTACCTCAGAGTTGTTTAAATTTGCATTTCTCTCATCAATTGTGATTTAGAGCATTTTTTTCATATGATTATGGATCGCTTTGATTTCTTCTTCTGAAACTGCCGGTACATAACCTTTGACCATTTACCAACTGGGGAATGACTCTTATTTTTATAAATTTGGATCCATTCTCTATATGAGAAATGAGGCCTTTATCAGAAAAACTTGCTGTAAAAATTCTCTCAGTTTCCTGCTTTCCTTCTAATTTTGGCTACATTGGTTTTATTTGTGTAAAAACTTTTTTAATTTTGTATAAACAAAATTATTCATTATATTTCCCATGATTCTCTCTCTCTTTCTCTCATTTCATCATAAATTCTTCCCCTATCCATCAATCTGACAGGTAATTTTTTCTATACTCTCCTAATTTACTTATGATATCACCCTTTATGTCTAAATCATGTACCAATTTTGACCATCTTGGTATACAGTGTGAGATGTTGTTCTATGCCTAGTTTCTACCAAACTGCTTTCCAGTTTTCCCAACAATTTTTGTCAAGTGTGGAGTTCCTGCTTGGATCTTTGGATTTATCAAACACTTGATTACCTAATCTATTCCACTGATCTGCCACTCTATTTCTTAACTGGTACCAGATTGTTTTGATGATTACCACTTTACAATATAGATTAAAATCTGGTACTGGTAGGCCACCTCCCTTCACTTTTTTTTTCCATTGATTTCCTTGATTGTCCTGATCTTTTGTTCTTCCAGATGAATTTTGTTGTTATTTTTCCTAGATGTACAAAATAATTCTTTGGTAATTTGTTTGGTGTGGCACAGAATAAGTAAATTAATGTAGGTAGAATTTTAATTTTTATTATATTGGCTCAGCCTAGCAACAATATTTCTCCAGTTGTTTAGATTTGTCTTTATTTGTGTGAAAAATGTTTTGTAATTGTGTTCATATACTTCCTGGGTTTGTCTTAGCAGGTAAACTCCCAAGTATTTTATGTTGTCTGCAATTATTTTGAAAGAAATTTTTTTTTATCTCTTCCTCCTCAGTTTTGTTGGCAATATATGGAAATGCTGATGATTTGTGAGTTTATTTTATATCTTGCAACTTTGCCAAAGTTGTTAATTATTTCAACTAGTTTTTTAGTTGATTCTCTAAGTATACCAACATATCATATGCAGAGTCATATTTGTGTTTCCTCATTGCCTATTCTTATTCCTTCCATTTCTTTTTCTTGTCTTATTGGTATAGCTAGCATTTCCAGTACAATATTGAATAACAACGGTGATAATGAACATCCTTACTTCACCCCTGATCTTATTGGGAAGGCTTCTAGTTTATCCTCATTTCAGAAAATGCTTGCTCTTGGTTTCAGATGGATACTAATCATTTTAGAAAAAGCTCCATTTATTCCTATGTTTCTAGTGTTTTTAATAGGAATGGGTGTTGTATTTTGTCAAAAGTTTTTCTGCATCTATTGAGATAATAGTATGATTTTTGCTGGGTTTTTGTTACTGATATGGTCAATTATGCTTATAGTTTTCCTAATATTGAATCAGCCTTGATAAAACTCAGCTGGTCCTAGTGTATAACCTTTGTGCTATATTGCTGCAGTCTCCTTGCTAGTATTTTATTTAAAAATTTTGCATCAATATTCATTAGGGAAATTTAGCCATAGTTTTCTTTCTCCGTTTTTACTCTTTCTGGGTTAAATATAAAAACTATATTTGTGTCATAGAAGGAAATTGGTAGAATTCCTTTAGCTGTTTCTTTCAAATAGTTTGCATAGCATTGGAATTAATTATTCTTTAAGTGTTTGGTAGAATTCGCTTGTAAATAAATCTGGCCCTAGTGATTTTTTCCTTAGGGAGCTCATTGATGGATTGTTCAATTTATTTTTCTAAGATAAGGTGATTTAAATATTCTATTTCCTCTTTTGTTGATCTGGGAAATTTATATTTTTGTAAATATTCATCAATCTCACTTAGATTGTTAGTTTTATTGACAAATAATTGGGCAAAAAAGTTTCTAATAATTGCTTTAATTTCATTTTCATTGGTGGTAAATTCACCCATTTTCATTTTTATACTGGTATTTTGGTATTCTTTTTTTTTTCATCAAATTAACCAATGGTTTATCTATTTTATTGTTTGTTTTTTCATTAAATCTGCTTTTAGTTTTATTTATTAGTTAAATGGTTTTCCTACTTTCAATTTTATCTATTTCCCCTTTGATTTTCAGGATTTCTAATTTGGTGTTTAAAGATTTAAAATTTGTTCCTTCTCTAGTTTTTTTTTAATTGCAAGTCCAATTTATTGACCTGTTCTTTCTCTCTTTTGTTGATTTAGAGATACAAATTTTCCCTTCAGTACTGCTTTGGCTGCATCTCATATATTTTGATGTATTGTCTCATTGTTGTCATTATCTTTTAAAAATTATTGATTATTTCTATGATTTGTCCTTTGACCCACTCATTCTTTTGAATCAGATTATTTAATTTCCAATAAATTTTTAATCTATGCTTCCAAGGCCATCTATTAGATGCATTTTTTCATTCTATAAAGGATGCATTTAATATTTCTGCTTTTCAGCATTTGTGTATGAGGTTTTTATGCCCTGATACGTGGTTAATTTTTTGTGAAGATGCCCTGTGCAGCTGAGAAAAAGGGATGCTCCTTTCTATTCCCATTCAGACTTCTCCAGAAGTCCATTGTATCCAACTTTTCTAAAATTTTATTAATCTCCTTAAGTTCTTTTTTATTTTTTGGTTAGATTTATTAAGTTTTGAGAGGGGAAAGTTGAGGTCACCTAGTAGTATAGTTTTATTGTCTAGGCCCTCCTATAGCTCATTTAACTTTTCCTTTAAAAATTTGGATATTTTACCATTTGGTGCACGTATGTTTAGTACTGAGATTACTTCATTGTTGTGCCTTTTAGCAAAATGCAGTTTCACCAATTATCTCATTTAATTAAGTCTACTTTTGTTTTTGCTTCATCTGAGATCATAACTGTATAATTCTTTAACTTTGACAAAGCCCTTTACGTATATTTTCATTTGATTCTCATAGAAACATCACAAGTGCTATAGATACTTTCTAGATGATGAAATTGAGGTTCAGAGAGTTTACATACCTTGCCATAGTAACACAACTAAGTGTCAGAGACTGAATTCAAACTCAGGGCTCTTACCTCCAAGAGAAGCACCATATCCTTTCCTCTACATTATGTCAACTAACATTTTTTAAACCAGCTAGAGGGTTGAGAAAGGGAGAATGGCCTTTAGAAGCCTGTCTCAGGATTAGATGATGATGATGATAATTAACTGCATATAGTTAGTGATTATAACTTTATATTGTGCTTACTATATGTAAGTGCCAGGCCCTGTTGGTCTTCTTCGGGAATGAAGGACAAACAGTAACAACAGGCCCTGTGCTAAGTGCTTTATAACCTTAAGAGGCAGGCACTATTATTACCTCTATTTTACAGATGAGGAAACTAAGGCAAATAGAGAGTAAGTGATTTGCTCAGGGTCGCATAGCTAGTAAGTATAGGAGACTGGATTAGAACTCAAGTCTTCCTGACTCCAGGCCTGACACTCTATACACTCACCTCCTAGTTGCCTTTATGAGTGAATACTCTAATAATATACTTCTAATACTTCATACCTGTAAGAAACCCACAGGAGGTATAGTCAAGAGTCTAAAACCAGGGTACTTTCTAGACAGAATGCTTGTAATGATCTGCTGTGGTCAAGTCACTTATGGGAAGAACTGGTCATAGCTGATTAACAAAGCAATCTCACACTAATCCATCTGAACACCACTTTGTAGGCCACAGGACCCATGACCTCAATTATAGTGCCCATCTATATGGAAATGAACTTGGTTTGGTTCCATATTTCTCAGCAAAGATTAATTCTATCAGTAAATATAATAAGCAAAGTAACTGCAGACAGAGTAGTACTTGGAATGTTCTTATTCCATCATGTAAATCCTCAGCTAAGGATTGATGGAGACAACCTAGGCAAGCCTTGAGTAAAGACCACACTAAAAGGCAACAAAACTTAGTCAAATACAATAGATATCATTGGTACCAAAAAATTAAAGTTAGAGCACATGTATTTTCTTTAAAAAAAAAAACTAGATGTGTGAAAAGCATCAGGTACTCACAGATGCAATCTATTAGACAATTTTACTTAATGCTGGAAGGATTGGAGGGTAGGATACATATTTTGGATATTTGTTTAAAAATATCTACAACGTCAAAATAAAATGTTTGAAGAAAAAAACATAAGGTTTATTACATAAATCAATAGCATGATTGGACTGTTAGCACTGTCTTAAATATGTTGCTTGCAATTAATTCTCTGGAGTTATAATTACTGGCAGATATCCTCTGGCTGACTGCTAGTATGCACTTCTCTATTCCACTACAGTTAGTTTCTCCTATTAAGAGTCCTCAAAGGAGAACAATGCTTTAAAAAGCAGAATTGGCCAGATGGAAAAGCCAAAAGCTCACTGAAGAAAATATTCTTTCAAAATTAGAATGGAGCAAATGGAAGCTAGTAACTTTATGAGAAATCAAGACATTGTAAAATAAAACTAAAAGAATGAAAAAATAGAAGACAAAGTGAAATACCTCATTGGAAAAACTGACCTGGAAAATATATCCAGAAGAGATAATTTTAAAATTATTGGACTATCTGAAAGCCATGATCAAAACAAGAGCCTAGACATCATCTTTCAAGAAATTATCAAGGAAAACTGCCCTGATATTCTAGAACCAGAGGGCAAAATAGAAATGGAAAGAATTCACTGATCACCTCCTGAAAGAGATCTCCAAAGGAAAACTCCTAGGAATATTATAGCCAAATTCCAGAGTTCCCAGGTCAAGGGGAAAATATTGCAAGCAGCCAGAAAGAAACAATTCAAGTATTAGGATAACATAAGATTTAGCAGCTTTTACATTAAGGGACCAGAGGGCTTGGAATATAATATTCCAGAGGTCAAAGAAGACAGGATTACAATCAAGAATCACCTATACTCAGCAAAACTGAATATAATTCTTCAGAGGGAAAAATGGACCTTCGGTGAAATAGAGGACTTTCAACCATTTTTGATGAAAAGAACAGAGCTGAATAAATAATTTGACTTTCAAATATAAGACTCAAGAGAAGGGTGAAGAGATAAACAGGAAAAAGAAATCATGAGGGACTTATTAAGGTTGAACTATTTACATTCCTACATGGAAAGATGATATTTGCAACTCATGAGACCTTTGTCAGTATTAGGGTAGTTGGAGGGAAAAATATATGGATGGATGGATGGATGGATGGATAGATAGATAGACAGACAGACAGACAGACAGATAGATAGATGGCACAGGGTGAGTTGAAGATGAGGGGGGCATCTGGAGAATAAAATTAAGGGATGAGAGGATTATACCAGAAGAAGGAGAAAGGGAGAGGTAGAATGGGGTAAATTATCTCACATAAAACAGACAAGAAAAAGCTTTTACAGTGGAGGCAAAGTGGGGGAAGGTGAGAGGGAATGAGTGAATCTTATTCTCCTAAGATTTGGCTTAAGGAGGGAATGGAATACCATACACATCAATTGGGTATGGAATCTATCTTACCCTACAGGAAAATAGGGGGAAATGGGATAAGAGAGGGGGGGGGATGAAAGAGGGAAGGGCAGATTGTGGGAGGCGATAATCAGAAGCAAACACTTCTGAGGAGGGACAGGATCAAAAGAGAGAATAGAATAAATGGGGGGCAGGATAGGATGAAGGGAAATATAGTTAGTTTTCCACAACATGACTACTATGGAAGTGTTTTGCATGACTACACAAGTATAGTCTGTATTGAGTTGCTTGCCTTCTCAATCAGAGTGGGTGGAGAGGGAGGAAGGGAGAAAATTTGGAACCCAAAGTTTTAAAAACAAATGTTAAAAATTGTTTTCACATGCAACTGTGAAATAAGATACACAGGCAATGGGGTATAGAAATCTATCCTGCCCTACAGGAAAATAGAAGGGGAAGGGGATAAGAGAAGGGGGAGGGAAATAGAAGGGAAGGCAGATTAAAGGAAGGGGTATTCAAAATGCATGCCATCTTGGGGTGGGGGGAGGGATGAGATGGGGAGAAAATTTGGTACTCAAAATCTTGTGGAAGTGAATGCTGAAAACTAAAAATAAATTAATAAATAAAATTTAAAAGTAGAGCTGAAAGGTTAAAAAAAAGAGTTCTCAAAGAATCACAAAGAATGGTTCTGGTCCCTTAGTGGGTAGCAAATTAATAATGATCTAGCAAAAGAAACTTAAAAAGCACATTATTCATTTCAATTAAAATAACTGGTTTATTTGAGCCATTAAGTTACTGATTAATTAGTTTTCTTTTTAAAAATTCAGAAAAAATTTATTGAGGATGTACTATATACTAGGTTGGAATGGCTAGGTGGTACAGCAGATAACATACTGTGCTTAGAGTCAGGAAGATTCATCTTCTTGAGTTCAAATCTGGCCTCAGATACTTACTAACTGTGTGAGCCTGGGCAAGTCACTTAATCCCGTTTGCCTCAATTTCTTCAGCTATAAAATGAGCTAGAAAAGGAAATGAAAAACCAATCCAGTATATCTGTCAAGAAAACCCCAAATGGGGTCACAGTCAGATATGACTGAAAAGATTGAACAACAAAACATATACCAGGTACTATGCTTGGTGCCAGTTTTTACCATCGTGGCTGGCACATAGGGGGTCCTTAATAAATGCTTATTGACTGATTAATTTATGAGATAAGGAATATGACAAAAACAAAATAGACCTTGCCCTCAAGGAACTTTTAGTATATTAAGGGAAAGCAACATGCACACAATACACAGTAAGAGTCATATCTCTCTTAAGTGTTCTCTTATCAGGTTAAATATTCCCATTTCTTTCAACTGATACTCACATAATTTCATCTTGAGTTTCGTTACCCTCCTAACCACTCTTCTTTGAACACACTCTAGCTTATCAACGACCCTTTTGAAGTACATTGCCTAGAACTAAACACATTACTTCAGATAAGATTAAACAAAAGAAAATTACAGTAGGTCTATCATTTACTATTAATTCAACATAATGAGCTTTTTTTGTCTACCAAGTCCAATTAAGAGTTAACAATGTCCTGAAGTTGGGTAGTACCACGTAAGTGGAAAGAATGATATAGATAAAAAAGATATTAGGCAGGTACAGTCTCCCCAAACAAGACCTGTCAACCAATTGGATATGGAAGGAGAGGAAGAGGTTAGAGTCAAGGATGATTCTGAGGTTATAAACCTGGATGATGAAGGATTATTAAATAAGGAAGAATAGAAATAAGGAAGTTTAAAGGAGTAGAGTCTGGAGGAGGGGCAGAAATGAAGTTCAAGTTTTGCTTTGAACATATTGAGTTTGAAATGACAGTGAAGAGGGACTTCTGGGGTGCATGATCAACAAGATGGAAGACTACACATCTCTGATCCTCACAACCTCTTAAGCCTCTCCAAAAGAGGAATTATGCTCCAGAGATAAAGCAATTTTAGCATTTTCTGTGGTCTAGGATACCAGGAACCTAAATAAGGTAAAACCTGATGAACTAACACAATTATCTCTAGTACTAAAATGATTACTCAGCATCTCCTCCCCTGCAGATAGCAGGACTGCACGAGTGGACCCTCTCCACCTGCAAAAGAACTCACCTCTACAGCCTTTCCCCCACTTTCCACGAGCAGTAGGACAATTTTCCGTGCCACTCATAGCTCAGCAAAGAACAGAAGGAACTGGGGAAGGGTGTATGTGTCTGTGTCTGTGTCTGTGTGTGTGACATTCCATTAAGCCTGAAAAAACCCAGCACTGAGCTAGGCCCAGTTTGGTCCACCCACAATTCACACAGGGAGCAGAGACCAAAGCTGGTAAACCATGAATTGACTACATGTTAAACCACACATTAATGTTATCTATGTTTTATTGTATTTTTATTTATACTGTTAAATATTTCCTAATTACATTTTAATCGATTATGATCACATCTAATCCAAGTGTTCTCTTGTCCAGGCTAATCAATTTCCAGTAACCTAAGCTGAACCTCATGTGCTCAATTCATCTAATTTTATATATGAGGAAAATAAAGTTCATAGAGAAGTGACTTTGCAAAGGCTATATAAATACTAAAGAAGCTAAATTGGGAGCTCTCCTTTAAGAGTCTGTCCCCAGAAATGCTCTGTGATGACAACAGTCTGTGTATTCTTAGGAAAATACCTCTGAATTTTTCTCTGAACTTCAGGTAGTGGGACTAAACAGTATTAAAGATTAATAAAATGTTGGAAATATAAACAAGGAAAGGTTCTTTAGCCTAGAAGTCAAGGTTATCCTACTAATTCTCTTTCTGTAATTTATAGTCCAGCCAAACTGGTAGATTTCCCCATGATTTCCCTCAGCTATGTATTTGTTCATGTCATTCCCTCTTCTTGAGGTGCCCTTCTATACAATCTCTTCCTGTTAAAAGCCTACCCATCCTCCAATGTCCTTCAATATTTCTCTGACTTTACATGCATAAAAGTGGACTTTTCTAAGTCCTGCAGCATTTTCTTCATGTTTATTGTGGAATTTAGCAGGCTTATTTGTATATAATACTATGTTTACTTGTGTACTTGGCTTATCTCTCCTACTAGACTGTAAGCTCATTCAGGGAAAGGGCCAAGTCCTTTTTCTAATATTCACCATAGGGCCTATCATAACCCATTGCTACATGAATTTTTAAAAAATTCATTGTTGAATGTGAAATTATTGTCACTGGTCCAGAAGTCTGTTCGTGAAAGTGAAATGAAACTTTGCAAAGAGAAACTAAATCTAGTTGATAACATAATCATATATATTAAATTTATTTTATGAGAACCTTTACCACAATTGAATACATATCCCTTCTTCTCAAATCTCCTTAATTGAAAGCAGACAGCTAAGGTTAAACTGTGTTAGATAAAATATGGTTCAAATAATTTCACATTTATTCTGCTTCTAATCTAATGAAGGGGCCTTCATCCATCAAGGACGCCATCAGTAATTATAAGGCTAAGTTCTCCCAGAGGCCCTATGAAAGACCATTCTTAGACTGAAGCACATTTGTGATAAACTAGAACCTGAATGACTTTGGGTAATGAAAGTAGATGTTATTTTCTCTTCTAGGCAATGTATTTTAATTTTATTCTTTCAATATAAGAAAGACATTGAGAGGTCAGGGATTTTTTAGTGGTGGCTGATAATATGGACACACTGGGCAGACACATGGACACACATGGAGATAGCAGAGGTCCAGGAACAAGTTCTCTACATATTTAGCAGTTCTGCTGGACTGGGACCACATTCTCAAAACCAGGATCATTCCTTCTCATGCAGAAAGAAGTAGTCAGACTTGTACCAGATCTTTATTGTCCTGAAAGTTATTCTTGGAAGACTTCTGGATTGGATGAATTATATCCCAGGGGCTGAAGGACCTTGTGGATGTGATTTCTGAGTTACTGTCTGTGATTTAGAAAAGTCATAGAGGATAGTAAAGATTCCATTTGGAGTGGAGATTGGAAAAGCTAACCTTTTTTCCAAATAAAAGAAAAATTCTAGGCATGATGGCATCCTGTAATCCCTACCACCTGGAAGTTCTATGCTACAGTGCATCACTTAGTTGATCGCATGTCAGCACTAAATTGGACATTAATAGGGTGAGCTCCTGGGCCAGGGGAGTCCTCTGGTTACCTAAGAAGGGGCAACTCAGGACAGGTTAGAAAACAAAGCAGGTCAAAGCAGAAAACAACAAATCAGAGGGGACTAGGTCTTTGAGCAGTTACCTCTTGCACTTCTAGCTTCAGTGAGATATGGGGCCTAGTCTTTTGAAAATGTTGATTTCTGCAAACTCTAGGCTGGTGAGCTTGATGTGAAGCCTCAGGACAATTCTAAATCGGAATATTAAAGTGATGCTCGTAAATGCAGCAGGATTATGTATCAATATACCAATGAAACAAAATGTATGTTGCATGAGTTTGTTGTTACAGCAATTGGAGGCAACATGATACAGTGGAAAGAGTACTGTCTCTGAAGTCAGGACCTAAATTTAAATCCCATCTCTGATAATGTCAACTTGGGAACAGTCATTTTGTGTAATTTTCCTGTGCCTCCGTTTTCTCATTCAGGGAAAATGAGGCAGGTGTACTAGATGGCTTCTGACTGTCCTTCTAGCTCTAAATCTATGGAGTTTGAACTAGATCACAAGAGTTTGATTTTCTATTTCAATCATATGGAAGCAAAGACTGTATAAATATGCAAAAAAGCACTTTACATATTATATCATTTAATCTTCACAATAATGTCATAAGGAAGATGTTATTATTGTCCCCATTTAAAAGGGTGTTTACTAGATGAAAATATGGAGAGCAAGCAGCTTTAGTTAATGATCGTAATAGATCTGGAGCTGAAAGGAACATTAGAGGTTATCTAGTCTTACCCTTTCATTTTACAGATGAGGAAACTAAATCCCAGAGACATTGTATGCCCAAGGTCATACAAATAGTATTTTTCCCTTTTGTAATTCTAAATATTTATTTTGTACATTTGGAGATATTATTCTGAGGAGTCCATAAGCTTGACCAGACTACCAAAGGGGTCCATAACACACACAAAAAAAATGTTAACAACTCCTGCTTTAGAACCTCTTAACCCTTTTTAAAAAAACTGTTTTACTGATATCTTTTTTTTACATCACATAAACTTCTCCCAGTATCCATTCCCCTCCCCAACAAATAAATCATAGAGTCATAGTTTGAACCCAGGTCCTCTGATTCTAGATCTATCACTCTTTTCTCTATACCATGCTTCTGCTGGGGGGAAATGAGGGTGGAACACTTAAGTCTGTAGTATAAATAATGAGTAAAGCAAGGTTTCACCAAATGAGAGTGGGAGTGAATGCCATGGCTAAGAGCATTCACCATTATCATAATTGTCAGGATGTGATTCAGGCAAGAGTCAAGAACCAGGTGTCAGGAAGGACCAGAATGATTGGCACAGTTGGCTCTTGGATTCTTTAACAAGACCCGCCTGGCCATTAACCAATTGTCAAGGGAACAAAGAGACCCCTCGTCTGTAAGTAAGGTTTTAAGGCTAGGATAAGGTTTTCAGTTGCATCTGGCAACAAGGATAAAAGAATTAATATTGACAAAGAGAAAGGGATTTTGAATTGTAGGGGTGTTGGGAACCTTTTTTTAAAAAAAAAAAAAAGCATGGACCAATGGACTACATTAAGGTCTGCCACATTTTCCTCCAATAGTTATTCAGTAAATGTTCTCGCTGCCCTGGTTATTGCATGATTTATAATAAGAAGAATTACACTGTCAGAGATGAATGGACTACTCTCAGAAACAGAGAAAAGGAGTCATTTTTAAACATGTTGCTTTCTGCATCATTGCTACACAAATGAATCATTTTTTCTATGGCTGCCTGAACCATCATCTACATGGACTTCATCAAAGCAAAATGACCAGAAGCAGGAATGTGTAACTACTAGGTCCCTATGCACAAGACTACCTGGACAGACATTGTAAAGGACTCAGAACACCCAAGTCCTTTATTTGCAGTCTTGCTTAGGGTGTTCAATGGCTTTCCCCAAACTGGATGGTGGTGGTGGTGAAGCAGAGATAAATCTTTGAAGCATTCGGGGATCTAGCAATGAGGAGGGCCATTTCAGACATAGGGAGTAGCATGAGTGGAAGCATTCATTCATTAATATGATAGACTTATCTTGCATACAGTGGTCACTTAACATTGCCCTAGGTACTGGCAATACAAAGGAAATTATTATACACTTTTGACCTTCAAAGAGATTGTTTTATTTATTATTTAATTAATAAATTCCCTCAGGGAAAGGAATGAGTTAGACAAAAATATAGGCAGAGAAATATACAAATTGGGAGTGATGAGGGGAAAGAAGAAATCCAAAGTTCTCTAGGAAAATTAGAGGAATGAGAGAAAATTTTCACTGGGAAAGACCACAAAAAGCTCCATGGAGGGGGTGATAGCTGACCTGAACTTTAAAGGAAGAGAAAGATTCTGAAAGATGGAAATGAGAAAGAAACATATTTCAAACTTGGTGTGGGGGTGGGGATGCTACATGAATCTGTAGGCGAGGAGATAGCATGTGCAACTGCTTGAAAGCAGAAGATATGTCAAGTTCATAGAAAAGCTAGTGATCCAGTTTAGCGGAAGCATAGAGGGCATAAATGGGGTTAATGTACAATTAGGCTGGATAAATAGGTTGGAGCCAGGTTGTGGAGGGTCTTATGTGCCAGGCTAAGTGGTTTGGATTTTATCCTAGAGATAATAGAAAACATCTGACAATTTTTGAGCCAGAGAGAGATGTGAATGGCAGCATCACATATGTTGGATCGAGTTCTGTACTTAAGAGTTAGGAAGACATAGATTTGAATTTAGCCTTTAACCTTAATTAGCTGTGACACCATAGGCAAGTAACTTAATCTAAGACTCAGTTTCCTCTTCTGTAAAATATGGACAACATTATTTGTGGTATCTAACAGTGCTATTGTAAGGATCAACAGGAATAATAAAACATTTGGAAATCTCAAAGAATGATACAGATGTCCATTTTTATTATTATTATTGTTGCCAGACCTACACCTTAAGAAAAAAATTATCCTAATAGCTGAGTGAAAAATAATTAAACAGAAGAGTGGTAACAGGAAGAACAGCAAAGAAACACTATAATAGTCCAGGCCAGTGGTAATTAAGGACTTGAACAAGAAGATAGCAATATGAGTGAAAAGGGACATATGTGAGAGATGATGTAAAAATAGAATCAACAGGACGTGGTATCTGATTTAAATCAATCAATCAACAAGCATTTATTAAGCACCAAGTAAGAGAAAGGAAAGAATAAAAGATGATGTCACATCTGGGTGACTGTGACAGTGGTGGTACCAACAATAAAGATAAGGAATATGACAAGAAGGAAATATTTGGGGTAAAGAGGAAAGAATGATGAGTTCAGTTTGGGAACTGTTGAGTTTGAAGTGTTAGCAGAGGCTACCAGTGGAAATGCCCATCAAAAAGCTGGAAATATGGGACTAGAGTTCAAAAGAGATATAAGGCTATGATTTGGAAATTTGCATAGAGGTGATGATTGAACCCAAAGACTTAGATTAAATTATTAAAAGAGCAGAGAAAATAGAGAGGATCTCAGCATAGTTTAGAGGAGATAATGGCAGTATAGTGGAACAAACGCCTGACTTGGCCTCAGGTGACATGTATTAAAAGCCTGGCTTGGTTACCTACTAGCTGTGTGACCTAGAAAAAAAATCACTTTCCCCTCACTTGGATTAGCCACTGAGCAAAAAGAGCTGCCCACTTGACATACATTTAAAAGCAATACAGATTCTTCTATGACTTTCTCTTCTCATCTGACATAAGTGTTGAGACTCCTTATTCTCCCTGAAACTTCTAGTGGGGCTAGAAGGCAAAATCTGCTCTCCCACACCAAGCCCCAGTGATGTTGGCCTACCTATCATGGGGAAAGCATAGGCTTGTTATGATGAGCCTGAGTCTGGACCTCAAGGCTTAAAGGGCTACCGACTTCTGCTTTGTTTCTTTCCTTGAGTACAGATGACCAAAGAGTAACTCTGAAACAGATGTTTCTAGGCTTGGCAGCAAATCCATGAGTTTGAGAAATTAGAAACCACTGTATCCAGGCGCTGGCTACAGAACTTGGTTTTATGAGCTTAGAAGGCAGGAAGGTGGGATATTGTAGTTCCAACTTCCACGCATGGCTTCTTCCTATAGACATACCCATCACAAGCACAGTCTCTGCCCCCCATCCCTGGGCAGCTGCCACCAAACCAACTGGTTCTCAACCCAGGGCAGCCACTGTGCCCCATACCTCTAACTACTTATTTGAGAAGTTCCAGCTCCACTTTGCCTAGTTCTGTTCTGATGGAAGTTGTCTGCCTTTGATAATCCTGTTTCACTTAATGCCACATTTTCATAAAAACCAATTCACAAAGATAGACAAGAAATGCCTTACAGAAAAAGGGTAAGGGGGCAGTATGCCCATTTGTTCATGAAGGAAAGCACTCACCTGAGAGGCTTGTGCAGCTAAATGAAAGCTTCTTTTGTTAAATAAAAACAAGAGAGATAGTAATGGGGCTTCCATTTATGGAACATCCTGGCTCTAAGGAATTTGTAGTGTTTTGCAAACACCAGCTGCAAAATTGACATCATCTACCTTCCCATCTCTCCTAGCAAGCAAGAAAAGGTTTGCCATCATTAAATTGAATACAAGTCAAAAGGTGCACGCTATTGCGTGGCAGCACCAGCACTGGCATGAATACAGGGACAGCTGGAGCTAACTAAATCTTATTGTTTGACTGCTTGATTATCACTATCACCATCCCTGTCCTATCTCTTCTCCCCAGCCCCCAAAGAATAAGCCATTTGACCTCAGGCTGTACTTCTCATTTACAAAATACAAAGTGATTGGTCCCTGAGAACCACTCCCAGAGACAAAAGAGAAAATGCTAGCTCACACTTGGAGCTACTCCTAGAAGAGGCCAATTGAAATTTAAGGCATGATTGTTATTATTGTTAGTATGATTATCCATAGGTATTGCTATGGAGACCAGAACATAAGTTGTTACCATAACAACCTATTTTGCCACCATCAGGATCGATGAATTGAGCTTCAGTGACTCTGAGTAGGAAAAGTTGCCAGTGAAAAATTAGAGTTTAAGAACTGATCTATCCTATCCCTCTCCCAAATCCTACCAAGGGTCCTCCAAATTTTTAAGAATGGCCCAAACCCAAAGCAGATTTCAACTGCAATGCATTATGCTTGGAGAGTGAAATTTTGAAACTCAGGATCTTGGAAAAGGTGCAGTTTCAAGAAATGGTGAGCTCTGAGGTGCAACAATGTCAACATGTATCTGATGTACAAGGAAATACTGAGAAGGTCAAGTTTAGAGGCCCCATTTCGATTTGCCTTTGATACCACAGTTTTATAATATTCCTAATGAGTGGTCATTTAGCTATTCATCCTTCGCATCTCAACTCAAAGTAACCCATTCCATTTTGGGACAACAGAATTTACATTCACTCTGAGCCAATCAGGGCCCCAACAATGACCAAGTGGGGCTTGGCCTGGTACCTATTGTTGGCCAGTTCATCTATAGATCTTGCCATTAGACCCAGATCACTCCAGAGGACAAAATTAGGCCAGTGACTTTGTACAGCCCTCCCTCACTTCAATCCAATTCACTTGCATGTCATGGCGTCACCTCCCTGATGTCACGGTCCACTTTGAGAACCAGAGAGAAACAACAACCTCTTTGGGACAACAGAAAGTTTTATCAAGTTTTGATATACATAGAACTACATTTTGTCTCTCTGACATTTTATGGGATTATAGAGCTAGAGCTAAGATTGTCCTTGGAGGCCATCTAATGCAAACTTCTCATTTTACAGATGACAAAAATGGGGCCCAGAAAGATTGACTGATTTCTCAACATCATGTAAGTAATAGGAGCCAAGATTTGCACTCAGGTCTTTGGACTCCAAGTTCAGTATTCTTTCCAATGTACTCATTACCCTCTGGGGCTAGTCAGAACAAGTCTAATTCCCCTTAGGCATGAGACTCCTTTAGGTACTTGAGGATTGCTTTTACATACCTCATAAATTTGTTTTTCTCTTCTTTTCTCCAGATAAAACATCTCCATTTCCTCTAACCAATCCTCTCTCTCATTTTTCTGAGATTCAAGAGAAATAATACCTTTAGCCCACTTCTCACCAATCATTGAAGACACATTAGAATTAAGACAAACTTTTTCCTTGAAAAAATGGTCTGACAATGGTAAAAACAAACACAAAGACAAACAAAAAAAGGATGGTCAAGGATTTTATAATGTTAATATGCAACAATAAGGCTAGGCTATATCACCTGTATCTGTCTCCGATAGATAAATAAATAGGATAGATAGACAGATAGACAGACAGACAGATACATAGATAGATAGATAGATAGATAGATAGATAGATAGATAGATAGATAGATAGATTGATTGATTGATTGATTTAGCACTAGAGGAAACAGTGAAAATTTGTCCAAGCTCATTTTACAGGTGAGGAACATAAAGACCAAAGAAAGGAAATCACATCTTTAAACTCATAGATGCTTCAAATAAGCAATACACACCTGGAAGAACTGGGTAACCAGAAATGTGGTCACAAGAATCAAGATTGTATTAGTAATCAAGGTGGATGAGGCTTGATCAATAAGCTGAAGTTATTGTAGGAAAAGCAGACAAAGATAAGACTTGGGGATCAGACCTTTAGATGGCACAAAGCAGAGCTAACATTTTTTGGTAATAGCTCAATGTTATATTCAGGTACAATCTATTTGGAGCTCATAGTTAATTGAATTAATCAAAAAACATTTTTTAAGCTCCACTATGCACCAGGCACTGTACTAAGTACTGGGGATACAAAAAGAGGCAAAAGACAGTCTTTGCCCCTGAGAAGCATACAGTCTAATGGGGAAGACAACATGCAAACAAATGTATATATAAATCAAGCTGTATTCAAGAAAAATAGGAGATAATTAACAGAGGGAAGGCACTAGAATTAAGAGGCATTGCCAGAAGCTTACCATGGAAGATGGGATTTTTAGTTGGGACTTAAAGAAATCCATGGAGGTCAGTAGACAGAGTAGAGGAAGAAGAGCATTTCAGGAATGGTGAACAGCCAGGAAGAGGAGGGGAGGGGAAGAGAAAGGAAGCCACTGGAGTTCATTGGGTAGAGGGGAGGGGGATTACATGATTGGACCTGCATTTTAGAAAAATCACTTCAGTGGCTGAATGGAGGGAGGATTGGAGTAAGGAGAGACTTGAGGGACCCACCAGAAGACTATTGCAGTAAATAAGGCATGAGATGAAATATACCTCCTGTCTCCTGGGTGAGAGGTGATGAATTAGAGACCAACTTATTGATTTGTTTTATTTGACTATACTTATTAGAAAGGAAGACTTTCTCTTCTGTGGGGGCAGGATGTGGAGGATGAGCTCTTGAGTAGCAGTACAAGTAAATAAAAGGACATCAATAAAACATTTTTAAAAGCACATAGAATAAAAACGTTCAGAAGGAGACCAAAACAGGGCACTGTTTTACCATGTTACTACCATGTTGAATTTAATATGCACTTTTAAAAAACAAGCTGTATATATCAAAAGTTTCCAATTTCATATATAATCCTTTTTTCTTTTTAAAATGAATTGTTCATGTTTATTAATGGTTAAGTTCATGATACAAAAGAAGAATTAAAACAAAAATAAAAGCAAGATTCAAAATCCCAGACAAAGGCTTACCACATTGTTAGCCCATCAAGTTGACAAAGGAATTCCCCTAATTATATCCCTAACCATTAAAAAAAAACTCTCAAAATCATCTCCAAACCACCCCCCCTCCCCAGTTCTCCTCTTTCCCTCCTTCCATAGAAAATGGAAGGTTGGCAGTTCAGCAGTAGGTCCTGGTACCATCATGCTGTTTTTAGCACATTACTGACTCTAGTGAAACAGGACATGGCGGATCACTAACTTAGGTGTCCACAAAAGGTTTTGTGTCTTGATATCCATTCTCATAATAGAAATATTGAGTCTGCAGATATTCGTTCATCACAGAATCCCAAGTCCTTAAGATCTGCTTGCTATAAGAATGTTGAATCTTTAAGTATGCACTGTCATAATTCCAGTGTGCAGGTCTGCTCCAGGGCAGGCAACATGTAATCTTATTAAGTCTAAAATCTGGTATCACAGGAGAGGAAGATGAAATTCCAATGACTACAGACTGAAGTAGGATCCTTCTACCATTTCTTCCCCTTACTTCCTTCTTTTCCAAACATCCAAATCAGAGGCCATGGGATCATACAGTCAGAGTTAAAGGGGACCTTTGAGTCCACTGAATCCAACCACTCCTATTTTAAAAAGAAAACTGAAGCCCCAAGAAGTTAAATGACTTCCTCTAGGTCACACAACAAGGAAGTGTTTGAGTCAGGATGTGAACCCGTGGTTTCATCACTCCAAATCCAGTGCTGCCTCATGTCCCTATATTGCTTGTCCATACACACACTCCTTAGACAGGTAGGGGTATTTTGGGTCCCAAAACCTGTTAGAAATAACAGTTTCTAGAGAAATCTGCAATGGCCTACTATCTTCTAGTTCAAGCTACATGGTTTCTCCCTTATCCCTACCTTGCCCCCAGATACTCTTCTTCAGAAACAGCTGCCTGTACCTCAAATAAACTGTACTAGAAAGAATATAATGTTACAGTTCCCATCATCTCTTGCTCTATACTACTATGTGCTATGGGGGGAAAGAGGTGTTACTAGACAGATCACAAGCACTATTCCATTTACATGCATCCATACAACACAATAAATATCTAATTCTTGAAGTGCACTCAGCATGGAGCAGTAGAAAGAATAAAAGTCAAGAGACACCTAGGTTGAAACCAAACCTTAGGCTGTGTGACCATATGCAATTTATTTCAGTTTCCTGAGCTTCTGTTTCCTCATATGTACAATGGAAGCAGTGAGCTCCCTCCTTCACCTACATGTTTCCTCTCAGCTTTCACAAATGTACAATCTTCCTGACCTCTGCCTCTCCTTCCAAGCTCTAATGCTGACCATATTCATTCTGGCTTCAAGATAGCACCCTACCAAATTAATTCAACCTTCTCTTCACAACCTGATGTCTCTAAGTGCTGCCTGGGGAGCTGCAATCTACCATTTCCCATAAGAGCAAGAAGTGGGAGACAATAATAATAAAATATAATAAAAATATAATAAAATAAAAACAGATAACTAACATTTACATATCTTTTATGTTTTGCAAAGTGCTTTAGATATATTATCCCATTTGATCTTCACAATAATCCTGTGAAGTAGGCATTATTATTATGCCCAATTTACAGAAACGTAAGCTAAAGCTGATAAAGTTAGATGACTTGCCCAGGCTAGTAAGTGTCTGAGGCAGGATTTGAACTCACGCCTTCTTGATGTCAAGTCTGAAACTGTATCTACTATACCACCTAGCCACCTCAATAATTATTGCACTTAACTTAGCACTTTAACTTTGCAAGGCACTTTACATATATTATGTCATTTGAGTGTCACAACAGTCAGGTCTAATAGGTGTTATAGATATTATTATCCCCATTGAACAAACAAGAAAACTGAAGATCATAGAGGATTAGTGTGGGCATCCTCTAAGACTCTTTCCCTGGCGCTCTTCTATTCTCTCTCTATATCTCTTCCTTGGTGATCTGATTAGCTCCTATGGGTCCAATCATCACCCCTATTAGTTGACTCAAACCTACAGATAAAACCCTAATATCTCTCTCTTTTAAACTCCAGTCCACCAATAAATTCTATTTAATAAATATTTGATAAAGAACTGTGCTAGCCACTGGAGATAAAAAGAGAAAAACAAAATACTCCCTGCCCTGAGAAAGCTATGTGGTACAGTGGATAGAGTATTGGACTTGGAGTCAGGAAGACCTGAATTAAAATCTGGCCTGTCATATACTGGCTATATGACCCTGGACAACATGTAATCTCTGATTACCTCAGTTTCTTCGACTGTAAAATTGGGATAATAGTACAACTCACCTCTCAGGGTTGTGAGGGGCAAACAAGATTTGTAAAGAAGTTAGCACAGTGCTTGGCACATGGTAGGCACTACATAAATACTTGTTCCCTTCTCTTTCCCCCTTCCTTGCCCTTGGCTGACAGAATTCTCCATCTTGCTATCCCATGAGTAGCTCCAGCTCAACATGTCTGAAACAGAACTCACCTTTCCTCCAACCCCATCTTTCCTCCAAACTCTGACATTTCTGAAATTGTGCCAGAATCTAGTCACTGACTCACACTATTACAGTCATCTTTGGCTCTTCCTTCACAATCCATCCTCCACAGACCTCTAAAATGATAGGTTCCTCCCCATTTAAAAAGCCTTCAATAGCTCCCTATTGCCTTTATGAAAAAAAAAAATACAAGTCCTCAGCATAGCATTTGAAGATCTCTACAATTTGGCTCCTACTTTCCTTTCCAAAAGTTTCATATAATTTCTTTTCATGCAGTCTCCAGTCAAATTAACCTGTTACTTGTACCTCATATGTGATATTCCATGCCTCATTTCAGTGCCTTTGAAAAAATGGTCCCCTATGTATGGATTGCACTGCCCTCTACCTTATAGCATCCCTGGTTTTAATCAAAGTGTATCTTGGGTATTACTACTAATATATTTCCCCCTAGTTAGTAATATTCTCTCCCAAACCATATTAGATACACTTCTCTGTGTTTGTATTGTATGCCCCAGTAGAACATAAGATCCTTGAGTATAACAGCTACTTCATTTTTTTGTCCTTTATCTGTGAAAACTAGCAAAGTCCCTTCTACAGAGCAGGAGCATAACAAAATATTTTTAATGAATTAAGTGACTTGCTCACAGAGCTAGTGAATATCAGAGGCAGGATTTAAACAATACTCAATGAAGTTTTCTGTACTATTCCCCTGGTTGAACCACCTCTCCCCAACCTCATCCACAAGAACAAGATCAAGACCTGTCCATGGTACTGACTGTGCCCAAAACAATGGAAGAAATTGGGCAGAAGTTCCTGCAGATTGTGGGACAGAAGCAAGCTAAGATTAGCATCCAGGTAGACTGATCATAGAGATGAAAGAACCAAAAGCAGAAGGAGGTGGATGAGGAAGAGGCAAAGCTGGATTAAAACCAGTTCAAGCAGCAATATTTCTGAACCCTGAAAGTGATAAGGTACCAAGTCAGGTCAGATATGGAGCAACATTATTTTAATTAAATTAGGCTGAAGGTGTGTGGGGGGGGTGTGTGGGGGAGTGGGGGCGTGTGGGTGTGGGGGTGTTTATGCCCAGCTGTGTGCAATTGGCTTAATACTTTTTAAAAATTATAATACATTTGAATTTATTAACTCATGTTCTTGGAAGCCTGGGTAAGAATTCAGCCATCTGCAAAATTAATTCACACAAAATTTTTTAAACTGATAAGTAATTTGACAGAAACTGTCTATAGCCCAGAATGGTTCGTGTGAAACAAGGCTGCTTAAAATCTCTGAGGGCTGAAGGTTTGGCAGTGTTTGATCAGATTATACAAAGGCCAAACTTTGAAATCACTTTGTGGTCTTTGTACTTCTAGAATGAGGGAGAGATTCTTTACAACATGCTTGATTTTATTTCATTATCTTTTTCCTCTGTCTGTCTTATAACTATAAATTATTATCTTTTTGCCACAGAGTATCCTTAGGCAGCCAAGTAGCATAGTGAATAGAATGCCAGGTTTGGAGTAAGGAAGACTTGATTCAAATCCAACCTTAGACACTTAATTGTGTGACCCTGAGCAAGTCACTTCATCCTATTTGCCTTGGTTTCTTTATCTGTAAAATGGGTTGGAGAAGGAAATGGCAAAATACTCCAGTATCTTTGCCAAGAAAACTCCAAGGGGGTAATGAAGAGTCAAACATGACTGACAACTGAACAAAGGTAGATTATGACAAATATCAGTCAACCCCTTCACCATATGTGATTAAAGCCCCTTCAGGAAGATGGCTTGTAAAGCCACACCCACCTTTCACTGCAGCTTCCTTCAGTGTTATTACATGGTAACTGCTAAGTTGATGCCTCCTGGTACATTTTCCTCCATGGCCCATCATACCCTTGCTGCTCTTTTAGCAAAAACAAATGAATGAGTAGACCTGTGTGTTGATTCATCTTATTAACATGCATAATAGAATTTCAAACAATGAATCATAAGCTTTGGAGGCGAGTATAGCTCAGGTCCAATGCTTCCTTTGACACATATTGCCTAAAGCACAGATTTCCATTAGAGCTTCCTCTCCTAAGTCACTGTCTCCACTGGCACCTCACAAGGACTTACTATTGCCAAGCTTCCATTATCCTCACCTCTGCTCCCTTCAGGCCCCCCAACTCATTCAATGAGATAATTAGTTAATCTAATGAAAGTATCTTACTAATGTGCTAATGGGAGAAGGCTGTAGGAGCTCCTCAGGGCCCTCTCTCCAATTCCTGTTCCATGAATGTGTCATAACAAGAACTTTCCAGAAACAATAAATTAATTGATAAATGAAATTGAAAAGCATACAAATGTGTTCTATTTCAACACATCAAAGTATAAACCATACAGGAAGAGATTTTATATAAAAAACTCTTAGGAATCAAGTGTGTATAAATTTGTGTCTATATATTTATATGCATTTACATATAGAGATACATACAAAGACCATATGCACACACACATATATATAGATATATAAACATTTTAACATTTTAATAGCTATCATTTATATATCACTTATTCTATGCCAGGCAGTATGTTAAGCACTTTACAAATATTTTCTCATTTGATCCTCATGACAACCCTGGGAAAATATCCATTTTACAGTTCAGGAAAATGAGGCAAACAGAGGTTAAATGACACAGCTAGTAACTATCTGAGCCTAGATTTGAACTCAGGTCTTCCTGATACTAGGCACAGTTCTCTACCACCTAGATGACTATATTTAATTGAGTGTGTGTGTGTGTGTGTGTGTGTGTGTGTGTGTGTGTGTGTGTTTCACTCTTCCAAAAATCTGTGACTTCATTGATATGGGTACTTCTCCCACCAATTCAGATCAATCAATCAATGAACATTTATCAAGCACCTTTTATGTGTTAGTTAATATGTCCCAGGTTCCAAAATCTTGGAGGAATTGCTATTTTTTACTTCAGAGAAGTGCTACTTTATCTACACTACGGTCCAGAGCCAGGCTGCTGCCTCATTTCTCCCAATCCACTCCCAGTCTTCAGTACCTCCCTTACCCTTCATCATGGAAACTAGGGTAAAAGTGAAGAAGTTGAGGATGTTGTATCACTTCAATAGAAGATGAGGGAAGAAAAGAAGGCAACAAATTGCTCCTTCCCTGTACTGCAGCATCAGCCGCAGCCCCTGATGGAGTTCATTGAGAAAAAGGATCCTTAAGAAAGCAAAGGCTTCTGGCAATGAAAGGGATTGAGGGAAAGAAGATAAACTGCTCCCTCTGTCCCCACACTTCCACCCAGCATTGAACTATATCTCTCTTCAGGGGCTCTCTGCCTTCCTCCTCCCCTTTTCCATGCTACCTCTTCCCTAGACTCTCATTTCTAACCAGCTTAGTTCTAGCTCTCCCCCAATCTCTGTTTCCTCTGCCTTCTTTTTCTACTCTACTCTCTGGTCCCCTATGCTATTGTTAAACTATCCATTTGAGATCTCTTCTTTTCCAATTTCTGTCATTTCCTGGTACTCCCTTTAAACAAACTAACTTTCTCCAAAATTGGCTGCTCTATTTTCCTAACCCCCTGACATGCAGGGCCAAGAGAAGAAGTAGACATGCTCCTTTACCTCTTCTCTGCTATTTCCATACCCTTGTCTGCCACCATCACTCAGTGACAGTAACTGCCCCTCTACTCTTGAAGTTCATTCCATTCTAGCCTAATCCTTGGATTTCCACTCTCCTTCCTCTCCAGTAAGTTCAGTGCCTGGTTCACAGTCTTCTTTTTCCATTCTAAAATCTGCCTCTTTAAAAATTCTTGTCCTTCAGTTCCATAACCTCTGACTCCAGTCAACCATTAAGAGATGAACATATCTTGGATAGACTGCATCACCACTACTGCTCAATTGAATTTGACCCATTTGCCAGAATTCCTAGTTCCTAATTGTTCTCCCAAAGGAAAAGATCTCAAGAATCTATTGAATGAATACACACACACACACACACACACACAGATGTATATGTATATATCTATTTGAACAGCCAGTTCACTGGGTACATGTATGTATACATATATACATACTGTGTTTGTTTTATGTAGAGGGAGAGGGGCACAGTGGATAGTGCTAGGCCTAGAGTCAAAAAGACTGGAGTTCAAATCCAGCCTTAGACTCTTATTAGCTGTGTGACCCCAGGCAACTCACTTAACCTTGTTTGCTTCAGTTTCCTCATCTGTAAAATGAGCTGGAGAAGGAAATGGCAAACCACTCCAATATCTTTGCAAGAAAACCCCAAATGAGGTCACAAAGAGTTGGACACAAATGAAACAACTAAACAACAAAACCTATACCCAAGAAAGTTACCAAATGTTTGATCCAGCTATACTACTACTAGGCCTATACCCCCAAAGAAAACAAAGAAAGAGAAAAAGAATCTATCTTCACAAATATATGTATATGTATATATATAGATATAGATATAGATATAGATATAGCATAGCTCTATTCATTTTAGCGCCAAAATGGAAAGTAGTGAACCATCTTCTTATTAGGAAATAGCTAAACAAATAATGGTACATGAATGTAATGGAATATTATACTGTATGAAATAACAAAATGGGCAATTTCAGAAGAAGCTAGGAAGACCTTTATGAACTGATACAGAGAGAAATGAACATAACTAGAACAATTTAACAACACAGAGAAAAACAACTTTGAAAACTTTAAAATTGTAATAAGCACAATGATAAACCAAGAATCCAAAAGAATGAAGATGAAACGTCACTCATCTCCTAGCAGAGAGGTGATGAACCTAAAATGAATAAAGAAAGATATATTTTTGAACATAGCTAATATTGGAACTTGTTTTTCCTGACTATGCAGATATGTATTGAGTGATTGATATTTTTGTGGGTTTTTTTTATTTTAACTTGCTCAGTAAGGATAGGGAGTAGTAGGAGAGACAGATTAATTTTTTTAAGAACAGGTAAAAATGTGAAACATTAAAAAAGTGGAAAAAAATGAAGACAATTAACTCAGGAAGTAGTAGCATAATGTTAGCCTAGAGAACCAGCCCATAGATTCCATCTGCTTTTAACTATTGTTGGCAGGTAAATTCAGAGTAAGAGAGAGTATGGTGCCCTCCTCAGGGCAATTGTCCACAGATGGTATTTTTCCTAACACAATAGCTTAGCTGCTCTGCCTTTTTTTCTTTATTAGGTAACCAGGAACCATCTAGAAAGAGTGAAAACTCTCATAGAAGATAGATTTTCCATGGAACCCAGCCCAAAGAAAAGATTCTAATGATACTCCTAGAGTACTAAGCTAAGAAAGTCAATCTTTGCCTAATAATCCCCACAAGAAAAAATATGGTTGAAGGATGTTTACTGTCCAGACTATGACATGTAATTATATGGGCAGCCCAGTGAGTTCATTCATCAGTATATCACATCCACCAACTGACACCAACAGGTAGGTAAGCTCAAGAGCTCCAGATTGTCAACACCACCCACACCACTGGCCTTGCTTCCAGCCTAGCTCCCCTCACCCCAGCCATCATGCAAAGAAACAACCTCTATGGAGAAGGGACCAGCCATCCCTACCAATTGCTGACCAACTGTTACCTATAGGCAACCAAGTTAGCCTCATTGAAACAGCAAGTCACCCTAAAGTAGAGATAGGAAGAAGCATGTTCCAAGGCAAATTAAACCACCACCTACACTCAGACCCCAGTGAAGATAGCTTGGGACCTTGAGACCAGAGAACCCCGGCAATAGCAATGTCCTACAGACCACTGGTCCTGCCTCCAGTTTAGCCCCTGTAGCCACCATCTAGGAGACATGGCAACTGCCACAACAAATGCTTCAGCTACTAAAAACCTTGAAAAGAAAGTTTCCAATACCCAAGTCCTTGGTGCTATAATATGGTTCAACATCAGAAAGAAATGATTTTATATGCAGAGGTGACATTTAAAAGATGTATTATTATCTACTTTGTCCATGTACCACAAGGACCTCTCCATCTGACTTACAGCTAAAATTCCTTATGTGAATTCCCTTATTAGAGAATGAGCTCCAGCAAAGCAGACACTGTTTCCTCTTTTCTAATTGTAAGTGCTTGGCACACACTAAGTACTTAAATGCTTTTTCATTCATTGATACATACAGATGTGTACATGTTTACACAGATACATAAAGGAAGGAAGTAGGGCAGGCTCTGCAGCCAGGGCCTAGATTGAATGGGAAAAAAGATAATTGGCTGGATTTTATTTAGAAATTATGTGATGCTTTCAAAGATTGCAGAATACTCCCTAAAATAAAACCCCAGCTACCTAACCAACATAATTTTCCAAAGATGCTTTCTGGCTATAAATCCAAATATATCACAAGAATTGAAATTTTGAGTGGCTCAAAGGGCAAAGGAGAGTCCTTCTAATAGCTGTAAATAGACTGCAACATATTACCACTGGTAAATGATGACACTTTGATCCTATGACTTACTTTAGGAAATGGCATAAAAATACCATGAAGCAAATATATGATTACAAGAAAAAGTGGGCTGAGAGAAATTTAACAGATTTAAGAGATAGATAGCCTGGGTATTGCCATGCTACCCATGGAATGTCAAAAGGCATAAAGCAAGGCCTCCAGAAGGTTGGCTAGCTCCTCTTTGATGGATTTATGAGGGTCATGAACAAGAACTATATGAGATGACAAAGTATGGGTAGGTTGTTATCTATACCCATAGATGGGCACAGTCACAATGATGATGATAGACTAGATCACTGTTAGAACTAGAAGGGATCTCAGAGGTCATTTACTCCAAAAGAGAAGCCCATAAAGATAAAGTGATTTGCTCCAAGTCATACAGACAGGGGAATTGCAAGTAATAAGCTAACAAGTTTTAACTTTCTATCTGGACTCACAATTTTATTGGTGTAGGGAACTCCTAGCAAGGAAACTATTTCCACTGATGCAGGTCAACAGATGTCCTGTAGTTCAGAGTTTTTAAAGAGTTACCTGGGGTTAAATGGCTTGTCCAGATCACATCACTGACATGAGTCAGAGGCAGTACTTGCACCTAGATTTTCCTAACTCTGAGGCAGGCTCTCTACCCACTACACACCACTGCCTCTCAATAACCTTTCATAGCCATGAAGAAGATTGCCAAGAAGCCAAGAAAAAGGGAGCCCAGAATTTCCTAATCTGCCTTATCCCTGATTTAGCCAGAAATCTGTCAGGGATGATCAGGATCTGGAAACTCTGCAATGTCACTTAATTCACATGAATAAAGTCATGGTGAGAATGAGTTGGATCCAGTTCTCCCTAAATGAATCCTTGTCTTAGCCTTTGTTATGAAAGAACTCAGAGGAGATGTCCACCAACTAAATGTCAAGTGGAGGTACAGATCCAGTGAGTGGACAGGATTGCTCTAGACCTAATTAATAAATTAGATGTAGATAAATCGCTAGGACTATAATGACATCTATTAAAGCTCTTCAACAGGAATTCAAGGGTTTAAATATGAAACCGCCAACCAAAAGGTGTGATTTTTTTTGAAGTTGTAAGTAAAAATTAAAACCAATACGAGAAACCATCAGAAAGATGAAACAAAACTCAACAGAAGATAAAAATAAGTGATAGCGATTCGACTTCCATAATTCTTTCTTTGGATGTGGACAGCATTTTCCAACCCGAGGCCTCTGGAGATGTCTTAGATCCTTGTAATGCTGAGAAGGGTTCAGTTTAACAATATTAGTCATCGCATAAAGTGGCTGTTATTGTATACAAAGTCCTCTTGGTTCTGCTCACTTCACTCAGCATCAGACCATATAAGTCTTTCCAGGTTTTTCTGAAGTCAGCCTGTTCATCATTTCTTATAGCACAATAGTATTCCATTACATTCATATACCACAACTTGCTCAGCCATTCCCCAATGGATGGGCATCCTCTCAATTTCCAATTCTTTGCCACCACAAAAAGAGCTGCTATGAATATTTTTGTACATGTGGGTCCTTTTCCCATCCTCTATGATCTCTTTGGGATATAGACCTAGAAGTGCTATTGCTGGATCAAAGGGTATGCACATTTTTGTAGCCCTTTGGGCATAGTTCCAAATTGTTCTCCAAGATGGTTGGATCATTTCACAACTCCACCAACAATGTATTAGTGTTCCAATTTTTCCACATCCTCTCCAACATTTATCATTTTCATGTTTTGTCATGTTGGCCAATCTGATAGGTGTGATGTGGTGCCTCAGAGTTGTTTTGATTCGCATTTCTCCGATCAATAACGATTTAGAGCATTTCTTCATATGACTGTAGATGGCTTTAATTTCTTCATCTGAGAACTGTCTGTTCATATCCTTTGACCATTTATCAATTGGGAAATGGCTTGTGTTCTTATAAATTTTTCTTAATTCTCTGTATATTTTAGAAATGAGGCCTTTATCAGAGAGACTGGTTGTAAAAATTCTTTCCCAATTTTCTACCTTCCTTCTAATCTTAGTTGCATTGGCTTTGTTTGTGCAAAAACTTTTCAATCTAATGAAAAGGTGTGATTTTTCATTATATGTAGTCACTATACCTGAAGAACAAATTCCAATTCCACAATGAACTCATGTAGCAAATAGTGAATAAACCTAGTTATCCAAACTAATAGCAAACAGAAATCAGAAAAGGTATGCATTAAGAGAATATATACCAAACAATACATAGAATGAACGAACTCTCCCATTGGGAGTGAGATTATCTCACCTCAAACATGACAGAGAGTCCCAGATCTCACTCAATGGGAAATTCTCCAGTCTCTAGTATAGTAAGTTGGGAACAGGGACATAATCAGGGTACAAACTTCTCTGTCAACTTCTTTCCAAAGTCTTGGTGACCTGAAGAGAGTTTATAACAGTGGCGAATGTTTTGTGAGACATTTGCCTCGGGGATTTCAGCACTGGACCCACTGATGACAATGATTTTTGATACTTTTGACATTTGGCAGCTAGTTGTTACAATGGATAGATTGTGGGACTTGGAGTCAGGCAGGCTTGAGTTTTTCTAATCCTGCCTCTGACACTTACTGTCTGTATAAAACCTGAACAAGTCTTTTCATCTCTCTCAACTTCAATGCCTCAACATCCTTTGCTGTAAAATAGAGGTTGAAAACAGCACGTGCTTCACAGAGTTATTGTGAGAACCAAATGAGATAATATACGTACGACACTTTGCAAACTTTAATGAGGGATATCAACATTAGTGTAAGGATTATGGGTGCTGTGTTTTGCTTGTATAGGTTATGTGTGTCCACATGGGTGTTTCTAAATATGGCTCACAGGGAAGAAATAATAGCTATCTCTAGTACCTCCTTCTCCAAGGGAGATTTTGATTCCTGCCAAGTAGGGAAGTAGGAGGTTAAGGCCAGAAATTGGCCACTCTGCCTTCATCATAGAGGGGGTACCAGGCTAGGATTATATCTATATGCCCCCTTAAATATTATTAGTCTGGGGAAATTAAATTTTAGGAACAAGACGAACTCCTGATCACTTTGCTTAACAGGGGAGTAATGCCCAAGGCTTGATTCCCTTCTCACCAAAGGCCAGTTACACAATGAACTCACGTAGCAAATAGTAAATAAACTTAGTTATCCAAACCAATAGCAAACAGAAATCAGAGAAAGGATACATATGAGAATATACACCAGACAATACACAGAGTGAATAAACTTTCCCAATGGGAGAAAGTTTATCTTACCTCAACCAAGAGAGAGCATCCTAGATCCCACCCAAGAGAAAATTCCCTGAAGTCTTTAGTGTAACAAGCTGGGAAGACACATGATCTAGGAATCAACTCCTCCACATGTCAGCTTCTTCCCAAGGTCTTTCTCTCCCTTCATGGACTCAAAGAGAATCTGGAACCATGTGTTTTCTCTCTTGAAGCTGGAAGCCAGAAGACTACAATCTCTCTTCTCTTAAACTCTTGCCAAGTCTCCCCTTCCCACAGGTGCAGAGCACTGAGTTATCAGTCTCCACCAATAAGGAGAGTCCCTAGCAGAAGGGCTTTGAATCATGGGTTACACTAACTGTTGTTATTTTAAACTGTTTTTCAGATATTCTCAACCAGCTTACTAATATGACTATGAATGCTAACCAAGTCCTCTCCAGCAACCCTGCTATGAAAGGTGTTGAATGTTCTCACTATCCACTTAGTAAACTGGCAAAGTGGTGAATTGTCCACTGGCAAAACTCTAATTACCCACACCTGTCTTGTTTCCCTATATCCTGCAACCTACTTAGGTTACATAATGATCAACCAGCTAGCATGTAATATAGATTTTGTCCACCAGGTGGTGCTCCCCATAGGACAATATCAAAGATTATTTAGGACACATGGTTGAGATTTCCCCAATAGTTACTACGTTCCCTATTCTTCACTAAAAGGCACTCAGACTGCATAAATAGAGACTCCTCCTTCCCTCAGCCTCTAGCTCTCCCAAGCTGTTTGGCAGTGGGGCTGACTCTATATAGATAGATCTAGAGGTATAAACTGGGACTAATTAGACAGCCGCAGCTACAAAGTGCAGTAAATAGAGACTAGCAGGTCTCACCAGCACCATGGAACGGTAGACTGGGATTTTTTTCAAGTGAAGCCAACAAACATATCAGGGAGAAGGGTCAAGTGCAAGCACCTGCCTGCAAATTCTTGCTATCTTACCTTTTAACATTTGATTTGGCTTTATCCCCATCTTGAATTCAAACCCTGCTACCTTACCCCTAGGGAAATATAGCAGCTGGAGTCTCAGCAGCTATAATGAACTAGTTTGGGTATCAGGGAATTTAAGAGCAACAGAATATCTGAGAGAGAATCCAAATTAAAGACAAGTTACTTACTGCCAGCATATATATGGAAATTAATTTGTAACCTCAAAACAATCTTTAAACATACTTAATATTTCAAAAGATCCCAAATTTCATTGTTTTGGCCACTGCCTCCCCAACCCCTCCACACCTCAGTACATAGTTTCATGAGCTGCAGGGGGCAGTGGGCAAAAAACTTTATCACCTGAAGATTTACAGTCTGTCCACACTTAAATAGGCTGATCCTTGGACAGTAGATGTTGTCCAAGGCTTATTACTAGAACTGCACTCAAGACCTTTCCAGCTTGGTTGGACAACAGAACTCACCTTTCACTGGCCCAGGCTTTGGGGACTCAGGGTCAACTCCTTATCAGAATGAAGAGTCAGAACTTCATTAGAGAATCTTTCACCATAAGAACCAATAAATGAATAATGCATGAATTGATGAACAAATGAGCTCATTAGGGAAGAAATGTAAAGAACTTGTTTCAACATGAAACAACAGAATATTTAAATAGGCAAATTAAAGACTTCGACTGTTAAAATGTATGTCCCTTGTGAATAGAGATTGTGTCATTCTTTGTTTTTGTATCACCAATACCCAGCGGAGTTCCTGACATATACATGAGGTGTTTATGAAATGTTTATTGATTTGTTGATTTAAAGACTAATTTCTACCATAAATTAATTAGGGATCCTGTATCACCATTGGATTAAATATGTTTCTTTTTATATCCTAATTAACCTTTAAAGATGTGTGTTTCTTTACTAATTTTCAATCCTGCCCACAGAGCCCACTTTTAATGTCCTTCCTTCAACAGCCTCTCCCAGTCTCTATTCCTGACCTCCCTAAAATGGAGTCAATTCTAAAGTGATTTCTACTAAAAGATCTAGGCCAGAGGTTTTTAACCTGGGGTCCTCAGACCTTTCCCCCCATCGAGGAACCCATGGATAGATTTCAGGGGGGTCCATGAACTTGGATTGGAACAAAAATACATCTTTATTTTCATTAACCTCTAATTAAAACTTAGCATTTCTTTAAATTACTTAAAAACGTTGTTCTGAGAAAGGGTCCATAGGCTTTACCAGAGACTGCCAAAGATGTGCAGGAGACAAAAATGGCTAAGAATTTCTCAATTACACTTTCTTTATCTTATCTCTTTAGGCATCTTGCATTAACCAAATCATAATTATCAACAAGCTGTTATCAAGTACCTGCTGTATAAATGTGTATTCCTTCCCCTTCCTTACTATGTGCCAGATATTCTGTCAGGCTTTATTAAATCTAAACGACTGCAATAAGTATTTGCCATAATAAATTCATCACATACCCCCTTCCTTTCTTTCAAAGTTGAGCTCTTTCATTTCACAGAAGCAAAGACCATAATGTGTCTGCTCCTATTCACTGCTGGTTAGATTCTCTGTCTTGCAATTCCTGTGGCAGCTTTTTGAGTACTGATCTGACTTTCCCCATGATAGTCTTCTTCCCTGCAACACATTCAACATCCATTTTGAAGTCTTTTAACTTCCAAGACTGCGTTTATTATTTACTATTTCATTTCATGAAATCCTATGCTACAGTCATCTTTAGGGTTCTCTCATGGCAGCAAAAGCCTCTTTCTCTGGTGACAGAGAGATCTCATGTTACTACTAAATTATTCATAAAGATAAGGATTTTGTGTCTTACTACAAATGTTTTCAATTTTGCAGTCCTATCTTTTTGAGTATTTCAATGGATCCATGACCAGTTTATGTCACTGTGGGTAATCTCTCCACCAGTACTAATTGCCATGCCTTCTCAGCCTGCTCAGTTTTTGTCCAGGTTTTTCCACGAATCCTTCACAGGAGATCTATCCAACCCAGACAAAGACCTTTGTTTTGTTGGGTTTTTTTAATATTTGTCTGATACCAATGTGATACTTGTGTTGTTCATCTGTTATACCTCGTCCTCACTAAATGACTGGCCTATCTCTTTTTCTAGTCATACATGTTTCGATGTCTCACTTGCAGTGTCTTAACACATAGTAGGCACTTAATAAGCATTTGTTGAATTTATTGTTCAATGTTATGTAAGGGGCCTTTCCAGAGAACCTCCATACTATCACAATGCTCTAGGGCCAAGAGTGACTCACTCATTGGGAAAGAGCCTTTGGACTTGCTATTTCAAAATGTTTATAAAATACCAGATATAGGGCTGGAAGGGAGCTGAGAAACTACTGAGTTCAACCCCCTCATTTTACAGAGAAGGGAACTGAAGCACAGAAAGACGAAGTGATTTGCACACAGCTAGTGAATAAGTGAGATGATATTTGAACCCAAGTCTTCTCAATGCCCCATCCACTGCTCCATGCTGCTTCCTTGGCTGTGCACTAGCTTAGCAGCAATAGAAGTTTGAAAAGTAAAGCTGCCAAAAAAGTCTCATGAGCAGAAGCTGATGAGACATGGTAAAATTCACAAAGAGGAGATGAAAGAAAGACCCAGAGAGAGAAATAAAAGGGAGAGAGAAAAAGAAAATAAAAATAAAGCCAAAAAACTATCCTACAACCGCTTTTAATTTCTGCCACTAAAAGGTAGGTTAGTTTCTTACAACATGCTAATACCCCATGTTAGTACCCCAACATGCTGGTGTTAAACTTCAAGGCATCAATTTGCAGACCCTAGGATAGGCTAGGATAAAACTCCTTAGCCTAGAATTTAAGGCCCTCCATATTGTGCCTCCACAACCCACCTTACTACAGTCTTCTTTCTCATTATTTCCATTTCATGTATTCCATTGCAGACCCTATGCCTTCTTCACTGTGGTGCTGAGAGGCAGCAAAATCCTCCAAGCTTGCACCCACTAGATGAATTATTGCACTTTCCTTACACAGCTATGCTAATAAACCAACACAATGACAATGGAGTCACACAGACCTGTACTTCTCTGGCTAAGCATTCTCAGTTTCTTCAACAAATCCTCAGTGTTCTAATTATCTTGGGTGCCCTTCAGACTGTCAATATCTATCATGAAATGGCACACCCAGAAATGAATACAAGAATAAAAGAAGTGGTCTGACCAGGCCAGAGTAGAGTAATTTGTAAACCAGGCATGTGTTCATGCAGCCAGGGAGGGGGTAGAGTGGAGACATCTTTGTGCCTTTCTTCTCCCTTCCCCTGTGGTTTCTGAGAAGCTTCTCTATAAATAAGTAATACACTAGAGAAGGCATCACCCCAATAATTAGTTTATCTCCGTATGTTTTTAACTACGATTTTCAAATTGATAAATCTTTCAACTAACTAGGCTTGCCAGTAACAGTGGTACAGGCCTAATCTTAACTCCCGGGGAGGCTACTGAGCTTAAGCAGTTCTAAGCCGCAGTAGGCTATGCTGCTAGAGTGTCTGTACTGAGCTCAGTATCAGTATGGTGAGGCCTCATTTGTAGGGGAGCCACAAGGTTGCCTCTAGAGGAAAGAACAGGCCCAGACCAGAAATGAAGCAAGACAAAGCTCCCACGAGGATCAGTAGTGGAAATCAGCTCATGAGTAGCCCATGCACTTTCAGACTGAGTGAGATGTGGAGAACCAGTCTGGTTTCTTATAAAAGAAAAAGAGATAGAGACAGAGACAAAGAGAGATAGAGACAGGAAGACACACACATGCACACACATACATACACATACACATACACACACACACACACACACAGAGCATGTCAACCTAATCCTCTCCAAAGCTAACATGGGCCAGTATTAGCCAAGTCTTCCATAAAAGACCTATGTTAACCCCCAGAAGCTAATCAGTGTACTTTTCCTTAGTTAGATTATAAATCTGGAGTTAGAAGGAATCTTGGAGGTCACTGAGTCCAAACCACTTATTTTAAAGATGAGGAAACTGAGGCACAGAAAAGGTTAAATGATTTGTCAGGGTCACGTCCCTATCAGTGTCATAGACAGAATTTGAACTCTTCAAGTCTTTTGACTCCAAAGCCAATATACTTGCAACTGTATCATACTGATTCTCCCTTCATCTCAAGGAACTCAAGAACATTCTTCCCTGTAAGGCTCCAGAAAGAAGAGAGAAGAAATTGAGTTCTTAGTAATATATAATTACATCACACATAGATATTGATATGTACATATCTACATATGTATGTGTGTATATTATTGTTTTAAAGGAAAGACAGGAAGATTATAGCTATCATGGTGGATCTGTTGGGCCAAGTCAAGAAAGCCTGGGTATAAGCAAATGTGTGGACAAATCTAGGAACCAAAACAACCTTTTCATATACCAAATAGAACAGGAAAAAGAGGATTATATGGGAAACTGCACATTTCCATTAGTTTGCTTTTTAAAAATACATCATAAATTCAAAATGTTACTTTCAAAGGTGTCCCGATATGGTAGGACAGGGCATTACTGCTAAGCCTTTTGACACATTCTGTGTCTCTAAGACTTTAAGCAGCCTGCAGTGTACCTCATTACACAAAGCACTCTCAAGGAATACATACAAGATGGGAGAATACCAATACAGACCGACATCCCTTCCAGGCATCCAGGATCCCCAGGTCAAATCTACCCACACATTATTTCTGAAACTCACCTAATGCACAGGACCAGTCATTACATTTCCCTGCTCAAAAATCTTTAATGGCTTCCCCTTGTCAGGAGGATAAAACTTCTCAGCTTAGAATTTAAGGCCCTCTGTAGCCTGCCTTCACAACCTACCTTGCTACATCTTCTTTCACATTACTTCCATTCAAAGCCACCTTAGCTACAACTGAACAGGGCATCTTCTGTTTCCAAATAGTCACACAGGATGTTGTCCAAACCTGGAACATAGTCTTCTCTCACTGAATGCTGAAATCTTTCTCATTCTTCAAGTCTAAACATCTCTCCCCTAGAAAATGACACACTACTTACTACAAATACTAATAATAGACAGTTAGGTGTAGGTGGCACCACAGTAAATAAAGCTAAAGTCAAGAGTCAGGAAGACCTGAGTTCAAATCCTCCCTCATGCACTTCCTAGCTATGTAACCCTGGGCAAAATCACGCAAACTTAGTCTCCTCATCTGTAAAATGGGAACAATAATAGATGCTACATCCCAAGGTTGCTGTGAGGAACAAATGAGATAATCTTTGTAAAGTGTTTTGCAAACTTTAAAGTTTATAATATAAATATTAGTTATTATTCTATTAATATTCTCACATTAATATGGCATTTTCAGCTCTACAAAAGTCTTTCCTCACAACATACCTGTTAAGTAAGTAGTATTATTATTTTATAAATGAGGAAAGTGAGGTTTAAAGAGGTAAATGTTTTCTCCAAGCCATACAGCCAGCAAGTGTTAGATCTTAATCTCTTATCTTCTGACTCTCAAATCAGCACTTCTCTCTCTGCGACATCACACCACCATAGGACCTGGAAATGATTTACAAAATCTCACTCAGATGCTAGTTTTTCTCCTCTCTCAGTGGTTCATAGATAGGTCACATTTGCTAGGGGAGCTAATGTTCTCCCCTTATTTTGAAACTTTGAGATCTAACTTCATCCTTTCCTATCCTTTCCATAAGGAGTAAAATTACTCAAGTGGAACTTTGGGTAGCCACTGTCTCCATAACAATCCTGTAGAGCTGACAGGTTTTCAAAGTAATGAATTCACAGTCAAACCTAGCTGGGTTTTTTGGAGACTAATTCCCATAGCTGGGTTATCATCACGGATTCTAAAGCAAGTAAACATCTGCCTTTGGCCAGAAAGTAAGGAAAAAAATATTCTGGTCCCCAAGGAACTGAACTGAGTGACAGTTTTCAACAATGACTGCTAAAATGCTGGTCACCAGCAAACTAAATAGATGCTCAATCTGAGATGGATTGTTAAACATGTTAGTAGTTAAAGTTTAAAAAAAAACTTTGAATTTTCATGAAGAATGTAATACTCTCACTTAAACACACTAAACAACCCACATCCTATCACAATAATCAGACGATATTAGACCTAGGGCTGAAATGGACCTTAGAGGCCACTTAGTCCAACATTCTCATTTAACAGATGAGGAGATGAAGGCCCAGACAAGGTAAGTAATTTAAATAAGGTCACACAAATAATACAAAACAGAAAATGATTCCAACTCACATTCTCTGATTCCAAGTTCACCACTCTTACCATGGTACCATATTGCACCCTCCTCAGTTTTATTATCTAGAAAATGACCTTGGCCTTTAAGTTGGCCTTTGAAGTCCTTCCTTGCTCTGAAAGTCTATGAACTACATAAGACTATGATCCAGGGCTAGAAATGAATTTGGAGGTGATCTAGTCCTTCTGAGGAAACTGAGCCCTTCCAAAAAAAATTTTTAAAAAGATAATAACTTGCCTAAGGTCAAAGAGATAGCAAGTAACAGAGCTGGGATTCCAACCCAGGTCTTCTGGCTATAAATACCACCCTTGCCACTTAACCATCAGTTGATCCCTTCATGTTCTTTTATTCAATAGGGTATAATGAAAATTCCCTCGTCAAACAACAGTTATCTTATAAACTAGATTTCTTCTTGTTGTTGTCTGCACACATCAGAGCCAATCATTATTGCAAAACCTATAACTCACATAAAGATCCATTTGGCGAGGCTTTCCATTGTGAAGCATGTTTGAAAAGATGGCTAATTGAAATCACTATGATCAAGCTGATTGGTAGACTGAATTTGTGCTGCCAGCTAATAACATCTGTTTCACTGGGGGGTTTTAACCAGAAATAATGACTCATATTTTTACATAGCTAAAAGGTTTACTTTCCTCAAAACTAGCCTGGGAGGTAAGTAGTATAAGTTTTATTTTACCCATTGTACAGATTAAAGATCTGAAGCTCAGGGAGATTAAGTGATTTCCAAGTATTTGAATAAGTACTGAAACCCTTATGCCACCCTTCTTAACAATATGCCACATTCATTCTTACTGAAAAGTCAAAAAGGTTGTACTATGAGGGAAAAAAGGTATTTATTCAAACGTCATCCATTAGATATTTTTTATCCATTCAACAAAAGATTACTTTTGCCTTGCTTATGAAGAAGGGAGTTTGATAAGTAAGTCAATGGCGTAGACAAGATTACTCAATGTAATATTTACACAATAAGTACTTTAGAATGCTGTTTCATTCTTTCATTTATTAGAAAGGAATTGTTTAATTCACAAGAGAAAACATTGTTTTGGGAGATTTTAGACTTCTCCATCGATATTTTTCTACTGAAGGTAACTATATTATTAGTCTGAATAATTGTGTTTAAACTGAAGGCTAAAATTGCATTTCTTTAAAACTATTCTGTCACTCATATCTTTCACTGATTCAAACAACTCTTCCCTCCCTCTCTCCTTCAATCAGTTGAAATGAGTGAGGTTCTGCTTAATGGAATTAGCCTCCATTTTACAGATGAAGGACATTCTTCTCATCTATTAGGAAGAAGAAATATCATCAATTAATTATAGGCTTATATGCATTGGAGCTGAAGGGTCCCTTTGAAAGTCTAGTTCAATCTCCCACATTATTTTAGAAAACTGACATTCAGAAACCTTGAGTGACCTGTCTGAGGTCCAATTTGTAAACAGCAGAGCCAATGTTCAAACCCAGATCTTCAAACTCCAAATTGAGTACTTTTCCATTGCTGTATGTCCATGACCCTTCCCCTACATAGGACAAATTATGTCTTCAATATTATACATATCCACAACTCAGCCCCTATACTTTCAGACTGTGGACTCTTTTATCACAGTAGCTACAGTGCAGAAATAGAGATGACAACACACATTTATATAGCAGTTTAAGCTATACAGATTTCCTCCAAGTAGTTTAAATATTATTATACTCATTTTACAAAGGAAGAAACTGAGACTCAAAAGTTAAAGTGACTTTTTTAAGGTCATACAGCTAGTGTCAAAGGCAGCATCCACACATAGGTCTCCAGACTCCATCGAGTTCTTCCACCATAACACATCTCTTCCTTTGTTTCCCTCTGGTAGAGACAAGCCAATTCAGAAACTTTAATTGTTCTCTCTACAGTAGGCCACATATGTACGATGGGATCAGAGCTGCATTTGGAGTCTTCCACTTATTTATTAGTTCAATGAACTGGGGTAAGTTACAGTTTTACTGGGGCTGAAAGTTCTATCTGTAAAATGAGAAGCGTGGACTTTGATGACCTCTTCAAGCTCCTAAATCCTATGATTGAGGAGGGTTGCGGGGAAACTCTAAATGGAAAATGGTATGGTTTTACCACCATCTTGTGGGCACTAGGGATTTTGCATATCTCTCCTAGAAACAGGGAAGCAGCCAATTGTTTCAAGTCAGTATTTTTAAGACTCCCTGATGAGGGAATAGATTTTAAAATTTTTAAATAACTAATATAAAATGTAATGGAATACCACTGTGCAATAAGAAATGAAAAATATGAGGAATTCAGGGAAACATGGGAGCACTAGTAAACTCAAGCAGGAGGACAATATATACAATATCTTCAGTAACATAAATGAAAAGAACACTACAAGGAAGCCAAACTCTGAGTAACTATGACAACCAGTCCTGGTCCAGGAAAAGACCTCCCTCCTCTCTACAAAGAGGAGGGAGTCTACAAGGGCAGAAAGGTACATATCCTGTCAGGCAGTCATTGTATTAACTGTTTTTGCTTAAGTTTTTTTCTTTGGCACAAAGGAGGGTGACACATCAGAAAATGATTATAAAACAAGTTATCAACAATCTTATTTTTAATAACAAATCCAGATTTTTTTTATAAAAGCTCTAAGACAAAACTTTGCTTACATTTTAATATGACAACCAACCTGTTGGCCACATTGTTATTGTTAACCAGTTCTAAATTATTTTCCCTTTTTCTGGCATTGTCTCTTTCTCCAAGATTGAAAAAAAGAAACATCTTCACAAAAAGTAATAAATATATATATATATATATATATATATATATAATATAATTCAAGTTTCCATTATATTACCCTTAAGCTTAAAATGTCATATATTTATTACCACTATCAACAGCCAACACTGAATACTTAAAGCATGCAGGATCCATTTACTGAAGCCCTTGGTCCTTCACAAACTACCTAAATGACTAAAGAACCCTAAGAATTGAGATCCCTGAACTGAGAAATCTATTTAAGTAAAAAAAGTGAAGAAACATGACTAGGTAGGAGATATGGGTCAATAGAAAATCAGGTGAGACATGCCAGAGTGAAAATTCATTATTGATTAAGCCATGTGATTTGGCCTCCAATAAAAGCTTATTTCATCTTGGGCCAAATGAAGAGAAGAGAAGGTGTCCAGAACAAGAGTGGTAATAGTTCCTCTGTCTTCTATACTGGTAAGGCCATATCTAGAATACAGTGCTCAGTTCTGCTAAAGTGGACATAACCAGAGGAAAATAACCAGAATTATAAAGGGACTGAAGACTGTGCAATTCAACTAACATTTATTAAGTATCTACTATTAGCCAGCACTGTCCTAGGCACTAAGAATACAAAGGGGAAAAAAAGGATCCCTGTCTTGGAGGAGCTTATTGGAGGCATCAGGAGGTACTCATAAAAGTAAACACAAAATCAATGCAAAGAAATTAGGGGGTGGCACTATTAACTTGGAAGGTTCAGATTGGCTTCCCATAAAAGGTGGCCCTTGAGTTGTGTATAGAAAGCCAGTGATGCTCTAAGGTGGTGGTGAGGAGAAAGTGCATTCCAGACAGAGAAGACAGCTTTTGTGAAGGCATGAAGGTAGAAGATGAAATGTGGTTTACAGGAAAGTAGTTTAGTTGGGCAGGAACAAAGAATGCAGGAAGGAGGGTAATATACAAAACGTCTGGAAAGGTGGGCAGGAGCAAAATTGTGAAGGGCTTTAAAAATAGTCAGTTGATGAAGATTTATCAAACATCTCTATGTGCTACATATTGTGCTAAATGCCAGGGATATAGAGAAAGGCAAAAACAGTCCCTGCTGTCATACTACATTCACACAATCATATACAAACTATAGACTGGATAAATTGTGATTTCAGAGAGGAAGGTATTAGAAGTAAGGGGTAAAGTAAAAGGCTTCCTATAAAAGGTAAGATTTTAACTGGCACTTGAAGCAAGCTGCGCAGCAGAGATGAGAAGAGAGAGCATTCCATGAATGGGGGACAGCCAAAGAAAATGTCCAAAGTAGGAGTTGGAGTGTTGTTTGAGAAACAGCAAGGCGGGTGGAGCAGTGAGAAGGAGAGATAATGAAGAGCCAAGGATGACACCCGGGTTGCCAGCCTGGGTGACTGGGAGGGTGATGGTGCCCTCATGGGTTATAAGGAAGTTAGGAAGAGGGTAGAGTTTGGAGAGAAAGATAATAAACTAAGTTTTGTTCAGTTTAAGATGTCTATGGGACATTGAGATATCCAATAAGAAACTAAAGACGGGAGACTGCGAGCCAGTAGAGTGGTTAGGGCTGGATAAGTAGATTTGAGAACTATCATAATTTGATGATAATTGAACCTATGGGAGCTAATGAAATCATCAAAGGAAATAGTATAGAGAGGAAAGAGAAAAGGCCTGAGAAAGAGGAGTTTGCATTTGATCCTAAAGGCAAGAAGTCAATGGAACTTTTTGAGTATGGGAGTGGAAGAGTTAGACCTGTGCTTTAAGAATAACAATTTGGCAGCTATATGGAAGATAGATTGGAGAGGTGAGAGTCTGGAGGTAGGGAGACTAATTGGAAAACTAATGCAACAAATATATACAGCTTAGTGGTGCAGTGGCTAGAAGAAGAACTTAGAATCTGGAAGACCTGAATTCAAATCCTGCCTGAAATACTTAACTAGCTGTATGACTGGGCAAGTCAGTTTCCTCATCCCTAAAATGGAGATGATAATAATAGCACCTACTTCCCAGGGTGGTTGTGATAATAAAATTATATGGCATTTGTAAGGTGCTTTACGTTAAAGTACTGTACAGAAATGGCTATTATGGTACCTATTATCATCATATGGAAAGGGGACTAAACTTGCTCTTCTTGGCCTCAGAGAGCAGAACCAAGATTAATGAATGAAAGTTACAGGGAGTCAAATATGATTCAAATGTATAGAAGAATTTCCTAACAACCAAAGCAATCCAAAATGGAATCTACTTCCAATTGAGGCAATGAGCTTCCCATCACTAGAGGTGTTCAGTTAAACGGTAGACAATGTCTTCTCTGGGAGATCATAGAAAATATTTAAAAATTGAGCAAGAGGTTGGATTAGTTAGGTGCTAAGGTACATCTTATTCCTGTGTTTTATAATGGAATTTAGTTTTCACCAAAAAGGACTCCTGGAGACATTGGGCTTTATTTCTAATTGATCTTCTCATGGTGGGGTAGACTCAGTGAAAAGTTACAAATTATATAATTTCTCAAATATGTTAACAGCCTCTTAGTATCATAATTACTTATCAACATTTTGTTACTTTACAACTTTATGAAATGGGTATATTAATAATGTATCCTCCTCCCATCCAAAGCATGTGCGCATGTGCATATACACGTATGTGTGCTGTGAGGATCATGATCGCCCAATCGGCAAGAAAACCCACTGAGGCGGAGCTCTGAGCCAATGGCACTTCATTAAAGGGCCCACAATCCCTTCCAATGAAGTAGACCTCAGATCTTCCTCATTATTTGAGATGCTCCCTTCTACCAGTAGGTTTGATACTGAACACTCTAGAGGGGCTACACAAAATACAGAATCTCATTGGTTGATAGACCTTGCTTCGAGGGCCAGAAATTAAGATGGGCAAGGCAAGAGTCATCTCCAGTGACCAAGTGGTCATATCTTGGGGAAGAGAGGATGGTCCAGAGGTACAAAAATAAGTTGGGCAACTTTCCACATAAATGAGTTACTTCCACCATCCTGGGCTTGGTCACTATGACAAGGAAAAGAGTGGAGGCCTCTAATTAGCTTCCTATGATTAAGCAAGTGAACTTACAATCTGCAGTTTACAACTCTGGGGCCTCACGTACAGAACTTGTAATCATTACCCCTGTAGAATCATAGCAAACTGATTAATACTGATTGGAATAGAGTGGGGGTCCAAATGAATCATTTCTCAAATTCACACACACAAACCCTCACTAACGTATCAAAACAATAGGTTCTAGAGAGGGTGTAAGAATTGACTGATATCTTTTAATAACAGCGTAGGAGCCCCTTGATTCTAAACCCTTAGAGGGAAGTACCACCCTGCCCACTTCCACCAAATAAGACTAGTTAACATCGTATAATATGGTGCAACATAAAGCATGGAAGGAGTGGAGAAAGAATTGGGGTCAGAAAGGGGGTCAAATTCTGCCTCTGATGAATAGGGTGTCCCTAAAGTCTTAGTGAGGTTTGTAAACTTTAATAGTTAACAAACCACATCAAAACTTTGGGGAACAGCCTTCATGCCATCTGTGTGACCAAGCCTCAATTTCTTAATGTACCTGGCAACACTCCAAGACTATAAATTTCTGCAAAGTGCCAACCTGCATTGGTAGAAGTTATTTATCAGGAGTTCCTTATACCAATAAAAATGCAAATCCAGATTTTTAAAAATACCGCTCTGAATGAGAAAAAGTATCTATTTTGCCTCCAAACACCAGGGAGAACTGAGGAGCAGTGTATATAATGAGTATTTTGGAACTAAATGATCTCTTTAATCACTTCCAGCTATAATGATCTCTGAACTTCTATAAAGAAACTAGCAAAGGGAGTGCAATTGTTGTTGAATTCTTCAACTCTTTTGCTGACCATGGCTTGGCTCAACCTGAAATATCAGGAAGAATACAAGGTGAATTCCAGTAAGAATTATCTTTCTCTTCCTCCAGGGCATCTAGCCAGAAGCCAGCTCTCTGCCCCATCTGTTCCTCTGGCTATTCCTGCTGCAGACCATACTTTTCTACAAATGCTACATGGAAGGACACCTTTGATCTTTGAGGAGTCAGGCCTTAGTGCTCATGCCAGGAGTCTACAAACTACTACATGACCTTGAGCAAGTCATAACCTACAATAAAAGTGCATACTTTTCTCATAGGTGACTAAGCCATATAAATTGCTTTCCTTCCTCTTCCCAGTTATTTTCTCCTGGATACCTCCACTCTATTCTTCTATGTCACGAACTCCACTACTAATGGGATGTCATTCTCTCTCCTTTCCCCAGGTATCCCAAAATCCAAATCAGTGTGTCTGAGAGGCAGGAATACTTGCTACCACTGGGGCCATCCTCCCCTTTTGCCTTTCTCTCTTAGCCTGGCTGGTTGGATGATGGGAGAGTCAGCAACTCTGTCACTTCCAGTGAGGTTGAGGACACCAGGCCTTACCATCCTCCCTACCTCTGTAACCCTTCAGTCTCCCAGCATTGTCATCTGACCTAGTACTGTAATCTAAGGATCCCTGGGCCATTTCATGCACCCCACCACTGCACCCGTATTACTTTCAGCTCTTTCTATCTGTCCTGCAATTGAACTTTCTTTTATGTGTTGTCTTTCCTTATTAAAATGGTATCAGAAATCCTTGAAGACTTGCTTATATTTATATTGCCCATGTTTAAAATAGTGCCTGACACATAATAAGTGCTTAATAAGCACTTGTTTATTCATAAACTTACTAAATTATGTCTAGCTTAACAGTTATATCTCTACATCACCACATACACACATAGACACACACATACTCCATTTTCAATTTAAAAATCCTTTGATCAGACTAGCAAGCTAATAGGAAAGTATACTCTCCCTGGTCCTTGCTGGTTGCAATCCACTCTGATCAGCTGCCTTTTATCCCAAGATATTAAATCATGGTGGTTGTTGTTGTTGTTCGGTCATTCCAGTTATGTCTCATTCTTCATGACCCTTTTTGTATTTTCTTGACAAAGATACTGGAGTGATTTGCCATTTCCTTCTCCAGCTCATTTCATAGATGAGGAAACTGAGGCAAAAAGGGTTAAGTGACTTGCCCAGGGTCACACACACAGGAATAGGGACTGGAGTCAGGAAGATCCAAGTTCAAATTTGACCTCAGATACATACTAGCTGTGTGATCCTGAGCAAGTCACTTAACCCTGTTTGCCTCAGTTTCCTCATCTGTAAAATAAGCTGGAGAAGGAAAGGACAAACCACTCCAATATCTTTGCCAAGAAAACTCTAAATGAGGTCACGAAGAGTCAGACACAACTGAAACAATTTACAACAATGCAATTGCCCCAGAATGAATCTCTGGAAGTTGGGGAATAACCTAAGAGAAACTAGGATGCTCTGCCAGTTCCTGACCCAGGAAGGAGTGTTCACTTATGCAAGGAACATCTCTGGTAAAAGAATATAAGAGAAAAAATATTGGAACTTATAATCACCAAATTCCAGTATCTTTTCTCTTTCCTATAGGCAGTAAGCATGATAATATAGAGAAGGAACAATGTTATCTGAACCTTAATTAGTAGCCAGGACTCCCTTGAAGATGAAACATCATAAAATTTTGTTTCCTGACCAAGCTGGACAGAAATAATGATGCATGAAAGTATATAGTCTTAAGGAAAGAATCATAATAAATGCATCACCAGAATTTTAATGCAAGAAGATCTGTGCCACCCACCAGGTGAGAAACATCATGGGGGCTCCTGCCTGGAACTATTGTTAGAGAAGCATCAGTAGGGTGATATGCCCAACACTGACCGCTGTTAACAAATACAGATTTGTAGGAAGCACCACAGGAGAGGCCGCTGAGCTGATCCAGGAATTAATTACATGAGGCAATGCCTGCTGGACATTGGGTGGCTGTAAATTACTAAGACTTTCTACAGATACTTGGGAGGGGGTTTTTTGTGGAAGAATGTTATTTTCCAAGAACTCCTTTGAAGTTCTATTTTGTTTCCTTCTACCTTGCAATAAAATTTTCATTTGCTAATTTTGTGACCTCTGCCATGAAAAGAAAATTGGTATCACCAAGATGGTAGATGGTGTCAGGTAATGATCTTTAATGATTTTCTGAGCTAGCATTTTGAATCCCCAAAATGAACAAGCTGTTTCAGCTCTGAGAGCCTCTGTCCAACCAGTATATCTCAAATAGTTCAGTTTCACTTTTGGTATAAAATGGAGATTTTTTAAAGTGTTCTTTCACTTTTTTTTTTCTGATTCTGACTAGTGTTTACAATAATCTGCTGCTACTAATTATTGCTCAGGCCTGAGCAAATTAGCAACAGACAAGTCCCAAAAATTGAGATGCATTGGGACAAGATAGCTGAAAAACCATATCCTAAGCCATTGGGACATAGGAGGTCAGGAGTAGCTTAAAGATGAGTTGGCAATTAGCAGAGGGAACTTTCTAGGGAGACACAAAGGAAGGGATTGGAAAATTCCTTTGTTCTCTAAAACTTGGACTCAGTCAAAAGGCCTCATTTGAGGACCTAGAGGGCCACATGTGGCCTTGAGGCCGCAGGCTCCCCACCCCTTCATTAGACTTTTGGTCCTCCTCCCATCAAGAACACAGAAGACAGTTTAAGAATATTGGCTCAAATTTGAAACTATGCCCAACGAGCTATAAATTGTGTGCACCTTTTGACCCAGCAATAGCACTACTAGGTCTGTTTCCCAAAGAGATCAAAGATAAGTAAGCTAAAGCAGAACAATATATGAAATGATCAAAATTGTGTATATTTTTGTTTTTAATGTGATTATGTTATTTTCCCAATATAAAATCATTCTTCCACCCATGGTATAAATCCAACTCAATCACAATGAATTTTTTTTTACAATGAAATTTTAAAAAGATATATTGCAATGTTTCCAAGGCAGCATGATTTTATTTAAAATTTTGCAATTAATATTCATCAATAATATTGTCCTATTATTGTTTTATCCTTCTTTGGTGTAGGTATTGGAATTACATTTGTCTCTAGTAGTTTGGTAGAGTGTTTTCTTTCTCAATTTGTAAGAATAAGTTTGTAGTATAGGCATTAATTTTTCTTTAAAGTTTTGATAGAATTCTCCTATAAAACCAGCTGCCCCAGGATCACTCCTCCCCACTTCCTGCTTTGGTAGTTCCTTTAGAGTTGGTTAAATTTCATTTTCTAAAATTGGATTGTCTAAGATCTCTATTTGGTGTTCTGTTAATTTAAATATTTTCTATTATTTACTAAAAAAAATCTTCTGTTTCCTTTAAATTCTATTTTGTTGGCATATATTGGTATAGCAGATTCTGATAATTCCTTTTATTTCTTTTTTTATGGTTTCACCTAATTCATTTTTTACTCTATAATTTAATTTTCTGCCTCTTTTTAAATCAAGTTATCTACAAGTTTGTCAATTTTGTTAGTTTTTTTTCAAAGAATTAGATTTTCATTTTGTTCTTCAGCTCTATTTTTTTGGTTTTTAATTTATTTCTACTTTAATTTTCAATTTTTCCTATTTTTAGCTTATTTGAGGTTTTTGTCCCTTTGTTGATTTTCTCATTTTAAATGCTTATACAATTCACTAATCATATATATATATATATATATATATATATATATATATATATATATATATATATATATATATATATATATATATATATTCTGTTCATGTATGTTCTCAGGAATATAAGTTTTCCTCTAAGGACTGTTTTAGCTACATATCAGAAATTCTGATGTGCTGTCTCACCATTGTCATTATTGTCATTCCCTTTTGCATAGTTGTTGGTTGTTTCTATGATTTGTTCTTTGACCCACTCATTATTCATATAATGTCATTAATAAATCTCCATTTATATCTATAAAAAATATACAAAACCAAAGAGATCAAAGAAAAGGGAAAAGGACTTATTTGTACAAAAATATGTATAGCAGCTCTTTGTGTGGTAGCAAAGAACTGAAAATCAAGAAGATGCCCATCAATTGGGGAATAGCCAAAAAAGTGGCAGTGTAGAGTATATAACTGTGATGGAATACTATTGTGCTATAATAAACAATGAGCAGGATGCTTTCAGAAAAACCTGGAAAGACCTTTGCGAATTGGTGCAATGTGAAGTGAGCAGAACTAGAACATTGTACACAGTAACAATATTATAATGATGATCAATTGTGAAAGACTGAGCATTGATTGAGACAGTGATCCAAGACAATTCTAAAAGATTCATAATGAAAAATGCTATCCACTTCCAGAGAGAAAACCGATGAACTCCGAGTACTAATTTTCACTTTATTTTTCTTGCATTTTGGGTTTTTTGGCAACATGGCTAATATGGAAATATGTTTTGTATGACTTTACATGTATAATTGACATCATTGCATTCTCAATGGGTGGAATAAGGGTAGGAGAGTGGGAGAGAATTTGGAACTCAAAAAAATTCTTAAATGAATGTTAAAAAAATATTTAATGTAATTGAGAAATATTTAACAAAACAAATAAAAATATAATCCAAAAGATGCTGCATGGTATATAATAGCATGAATGAACATTTCTTCACATCTTATAAATTTTCAGGGGTAGGTAAAATAAAACGTCTTCTACCCAATATTTATATCGTCTGTTATACAGATTTAAAGCCATAAGGGACCTTAAAAGCCATTGATTCCAACACCCTCATTTTACAAATAAGGAAAGTGGAGCCCAGAGAGGTAAGTGCCCCTGGGTCCTACAGCTAGTAAAGTGCCTATGGCTGCATTTGCTCCTAAATACAAACCCAGAACTCCATGTACAGTGCCACCTAGCCACCTCTACAAGACAATGCAGCAGTTGGGAATTCACATTTGGGGCAACCATGAAAAAGCTAAACCTAGGATTTTAGAGACTTCCCGGGAATAAAACTCTGGCATGGAAACATAATGAGCCCTGTGTGTGGAACAGAGTAAGCAGAACCATGAGAGCAATGCATACAATGGCTACAGTATTATAAATGGAAAAAGGACAAATACAAAGAAGCCAAATTCATAGTTCCTGACCACACGTAAACTTCCTCCTCTCTACAAAAAAGATAGATGACTAGAGGAGAAAAGTGTTGCATAGACCCTATCAGATATAATTATTCTGATAAAGATATAGATAAGTCTTGACTCCAAATTTATTTCTATTTCACCATATCACACCTGCCTCCTCTGGACTCATATAAAGGGAAAACATAAGAAAATAAATTTTTTTTAAAAAAGAAAAGAAATAGGGCAGGAAGAGATTGACAATGGGCCTAGAACACCAGAAAATGGGTTCTGAATCCCAGACTAAGAATCTCATACTTTGGTTATAGCTAGTTCACTAGATAAAAATGCCCCTGCATATTTTTAAGTTGGATGTCACAAGTAACCAAAATCCTGATGAAAAACTTCCCCATTTGCAACAAAAGGTCAGTAATGAATATTTTTACATCAATAATAATTCAGGATGCACAGAATTTCATAACTGTGCAAATAATCAGAAACCAATAAGTGCACTGCAAGTTTTATTTATGAAGGCTGGAACCAACTTGAATATTAAGACCTTTTAAAAGTTTAAATTAACTAATACAAAGTAAGGGAAAGCTGCACAGGAGATACTATTTACAAAAGACAAATAAAACTACAGAAAGTAAAGTTTCATTCCAAAACAGGAATAATGAAATATACAAAGTTACCATTTACTAATAATTTTGTAAACATCAACCCAAATCTGCCATACTCACAAGTTTTGAGTTTTGTTTTGTTTTGTTTTCCTTAAGGAGAAAAAGAAAAATCAATATACAATCTTCGGCACTGTCTTTCAAAGCTATTTCTTCTTGGTTCCACTATTTCTCATACGATGTCTTCAAGTCCAAGCCAGGCAAAAGTGACTGCTGCCCATTAGCACGTTTCAATGCCATCTAAAAGAGGATGTTTGGAAAAATGCCCTTTGGCCCAGATGCTGCCTCAAATGTCAGTCCCTTCTGGAATCTGGTTATTCCTTGTACCCTTTTGCTCCCACTCACACTGTACTTAGGTTCCTGGAAGTCCTTAATTTATGCAACTACTTCAAGTGGTACACTTTACCTGCCAGTAAAGCCAAGCCTTAATGAAAAGTTCCAAAATAAGCTTTTAGTAAACAAATGGCCACAGGTCCTGTGCTAATCCATCATTTCTGTGTTGTTGTTTTTTGAGTGAACTGAATAATTCCATTCTCATTTCTCTGTAAATCAATTCTCGTTTGTAAAGAACCCTCAGAGAGCCACCACATAATTTCCTCTGTAGAACACATTTTATTTAACATCATTTAAGGACATGTCCTTTCATTTTCACTCTTGGCAAGAGATAGTCCTCTATATTGTTCTCATGCAGAAAATCTAACACCAACCAGAGTACATAACTTTGTTAGGAAATTAAACCACATGACAGACGATGAAACACTTCTCTCCTTTTAGCAGAGAGGTGGGGGACCACAGGGACAAAATGGTATTATTTACTATCTGACTTTGTCCATTGGTTTTACATAATTGTTTTCCTTTGTTAAAAAGAAGAATTCAATGTGGGGGGGAGCAAGGCATATTGGGACATGATTAGCATAAAGAAGGAAAAGCCATGAATAAAACATTTTTAAAAGAAATTAAATCATGTGCTTGAATGCATTCATTAAGTGGCTAATTTGGTGCCTTGTTCCGGTTTCTAAAGTATGAAAAACTTATCCAATCTAATATTATCCTTTTTCCTCCCCTTTCCCCGCTGCCAGAGCCTTCCTCTCTGAGATTATCTCCCATTTGTACTGTATATATCCAATGTATACATAGTTGTTTGCATATTGTCTCTCTCTTTAGAATTTGAGTTCCTTGAAGGCAGAGAACATGTTTTTGTCTTTCCTTCTATCTTTGGTGCTTAGCACAGTGCCTGGCACTCAGAACACCCTTAAGAGATGCTTCTTGATCAATCAATCGATTGATCTAAATACCACCAAAATTCTAGGATTGTGTAATTTTTATTCCAATGACCTCTTTTTAGATGTATCCTATATCTCTGGGATTTGTGATTTTCAACACTGTTTCTAAATATTTCCTGTATGGTAACATGGGCAGAAAAAGAATACTTCGTAATTGGTCCTTCTTACAAACGTGAAGATATTTCCACTTCAGGAACAAGTATCCAATAATGTACAATGTCACCCAAAAGTGACCACAAGTTTCTGTCATTGAAGCATATAGATAACATGGTGAATTGTCAAAACTCTGTTCTTAAAGAAATGGTTTCAAAATGTCCCAGAAGTCTCAGCAATATGTTGTGGTGGAAAGGGCACAAGGGAATGAGAATCGAGACCTGGGTCATATATCCCTGGCTCTTCTCTAAACTTCTACTCTCTGGGTCTCAGTTTACCTGGATTCCAAAGATCCCTTCCAGCTCTGAAGCTCTCTATGCAGGTCTATGGGTATGGCACTATTGATGGTGAAAGTTTCCCCATGAAGTAAGCATTCTGAAGACCTGGGTTTTCAGCTCAGTCAGTAACTCACTGTATGATCAAGGACAAATCACTGAACTCCTCTAGGTTGCTAGTCCTACCGCCTGTAAAATAGGTGGAGTGGACTTGATGAGCTCTAAGATCCTTTTTCAGCTCTGATGTGCTATCAATCACCTTGGCAGGAGAGCTTTCTGAAGTGTCTGCTCTTTCAGAAAATGGGGCTGTTGTTTCTTTCAAATGTGCCGCCCAGTCAGGAAGAAAAGCGGCCTGTCTTCTTTGGCATTGGCTGTCTGGAACTCATCCCGAAGCCTGAACTGCCACTCATCTTCCAGCTCCAGGCGTACAACAGTCTGACGGAGCGAGTTACGATCCTGACAGATGACGCATAAGGTGGCGCCTACACAAATAAGAAAAAAAATGAATAACAACAACAATAAAAACAGCTTCACATTTGCACGCTGTTTCTGTTTTGAAGAGACTCCCTATCCCTCAGGAAACTCATTATCCTGCAAGATTGTTTCAGCCTCGGTAATAATATCTAATCAGCACACTTTGCCCCTCTTATTGGTGGGCTGGAGAAAGGAACAAGTAACTATTTCCAAAGCATCTATTTAAAGGGGGCTTCCCAGACAGACATTTTTGCATTTCCTATTGAGCTACACTCCTATGGACTGATCTCCATCACGTCCACCACTCCTATTTTCAGCTGCCTTTTGGATATTGCCTTCATTCATTAGATTGTAAGCTGTTAGGTTAAGAACATTTTATGATTAAGTCAATTGGAACTAGGTATGAACAAGGCCTCTGCTTTCCTCAAATCAATTAAAGACATAGGATGAGGGACTTTGGTCATACCCTGAGAAACTTGTGTAAAAAGAAGCATCTTTCACCACAAAGAGAGCTGCTATAAATATTTTAGAACATATAGGTTCTTTTCTTTTTCCCCTAATCATCTTTGGAAATAAACCTAGTGTTGTCAGGTCAAAGAGTAGAGCTAATTGTACTTTGGGTACAATTTTGTACTTTGGGTACAATTTCAGATTGTTCTCCAAAATGGTTGAATCAGTTCATAGTTCCACCAACAATGAATTAAGGAACTCATTTTCCACATCCCCTCCAACATTTGTGGCTTTCCCCTTCATTTTACCTTCTTTGATAGGTGTAAAATGATATCTCAAGGTTGTTTAATTTCCTTTTCTCTAATCAATAGTGATTTAGAGCATTTTTTCACATGACTATAAAATAAATTGTTTTGATTTCTTCATCAGAAAACTATCAGTTCATATCCTTTGATCATTGATCAGTTCTAAAATATTTACAGCAGCTCTCTCTGTAAAGACAAAGAACTAGAAATTGTGGGGATGCCCATCAGTTGGGGAATGGCTGAACAAGTGGTGGTGTATAATCATGATAGAATACTACTGTGCTATAAGAAATGATGAGCTTGATGATTTTAGAAAATCATGGATGGAGTTGCACAAAATAATAAAGAGCAAAATGAGCAGAACCAAGAGAACATTGTATATGGCAACAGCAATATTGTTTTAAGAACAACTTTGAGCAACTAAGTCATTTTGACTATTATAAATACCCAAATTAATTTCAAAGGACATGTGAAGGAAGATACTATCTGAATCCAGAGAAAGGACTGATAAATAGACATATAGAATTTCATGTATACATACATACATACTTGTATCTAATGGTAACCATCTCTAGGGTGGGGGGGAAGGGGAGAAAAAAATTTACGTGATAACTTTATTATATATTTAAAAAGGAATAGTAAGCTGTCCATAATGGATTTACAGTTGTGTGTATAATCATCTTGTTTTATTCTATTTTGTTATGGAAATATTTGATTTGTTTCATAAACTAGAAATAAAATCAATATAAAGGTTAAAAAAACAGAATATTTGTCTCAGAACCAGAGAGATTCTGAGGGTTGGACTGCACAGAGGAAGGAAAGGGGACATCCAGAGCTGAGCTGGAAAGAACCAGCAGCCCAGGGGTAGCCAGTGAAAGAAGAAAGAAAAGATAAGACTGAGCTTTGCCAGAGAAGTGAAATAACAAGGAGGGTAATCAGCTCTACAGGCATTTCAGAACAGAAATCTGGGACTCAGCCTACCATTTGGAAACACCTTCTCAAGAACTGAGGGGAAATTAAAAAAAAAAACATGAAGTCTACTTTTTCTCCAACTCCTCTTCCTACTTCCTCCCACCCCCTTACCATACCCCACCTTGCCTATTTATCAACACATACCATAAAATAATCTGCTGCTTTATTACTCAGAAGTTTCTAGTAACCTACATTTTGCTTCAACCACAAAGATGTCAGGGACTAACAGAGGTAGATATAAATGTAAATTAATACAGAAAACCATGCTTCTGTCTAAATGTTGGAAATTTTCCACAACAAGAGTTGAGTAATTATGATTGTACTTCTAACATTTTTTTTCTAAAATAAACTCATTAAAGCAGTAGAGAGTTTAGATTTTAAAATAATCCTATTGTATTGTTGCAACAGGAGGTTACATGTGATTTATTAAAAAAAGTTTCCTTAAAATTTCATGGAGGTATATAGTACAAGTATTACTGACATTATTTTACAAATAAGAAAACAATTTCAGAGAGTTTAAGTTACTTGATCAAGTCATATGGCTAGTAAGGCTCAGAAACAGGATTTGAAAAACCCAGGTCTCCTGACTCCAACTTCACCATTCTTTTTCTTATACCTTGAGAAACAAGAATGTGTAAAAATGACAACTATGGCCTGACCTGTGTGTTTTCAACCACTGAAAATGATTCATTCAGCCTAGATGGAAAGGATCAAAAGTCCAAGCCCATATGATAACATTTTTAAATCCTTTGAAAACTTATGGTAATAGAAGAAGTGCTAATAATCAGATACAGGAGATAACATGGAAGCAGAAAAGAAGAGGTAGAAAAGGAACTAGGAAGAGAAAGAAAAGAGGAAACAACATGGACAAGACTACATAATTCCCCAGCCCACCTGATCATATATAGCCATAGGACAGATAGAGGGATATGGACTGGATCTGTGAGTTCATTAGTATAAAGAACTCCCATGATAGGATACTCCTACCAATGCAGGTTGGAAGCTTCTCTGAAATATGTAATCTTAGAACTCTAAGACATGAAGTAACTTGCCCAAGGCTAGAAAATCTATGTATATCAAAGGCAGGACTTGAACTCAGTTCTTCTTGGGTCTCTACACTATCCTGCTCACTCTCTGTACACAAATAGAGAGAGAGAAGAGAGAGAGAGAGAGAGAGAGAGAGAGAGAGACAGCAAAGTAAAATATATATGTGTATATATATGTGCGTATATATGTATGTGGATACATACACATGCAACACATGGCAACCAAGATGTGTTGATAGATACATGTACCTGCACATACACACATGCTCATACATATACACCTATGCACATTTATCATTATGTATCCTTCTACTTCTACCCATTCTTCAAGGCTCAGTCCCAGATCACCGCCTCTTTGAGGCCCTCTCTAATTACTCCAGCCAATACTGAGTCATTCTTTCTGCTGTCATGTAGCTTTCACTGTCTGTACTAATCTTTTAGCACTTGGCATATGCTGGCTTATAGGCTGGTTTATTAACTCCTTTAAAATTGTTATTATAGGGGGCAGCTAGGTGGCACAGTGGATAGAGCAACGGCCTTGAAGTCAGGACGACTTGAGTTCAAATTCGGCCTCAGACCAAATACTTGACACTTACTAGCTATGTGACCCTGGGCAAGTCACTTACCCCCAATTGCCAAACTTAAAAAAAAATTATTATAAATTTGAAAATAAGACAAGCAAATAAGATATTATATAAAATCCTTAATATTTAGTTAATGATCTTGTTATAGACATGTCCTATCTCCCCAACTAGACTACACAGGCCTTGAAATCAGGGATTGTCATATTCATCTTTGTGTCCAGTCCAACATCCAGCAAAGGGCCTTCCTGTCTCTTTACCTCAATGTCTCAACCTGCCTTCCTTCTCTTCCTCCATGTCTCTGAAGCAGGGCCTACTCAGTGCCAAGTTAACTTCTCCATATGTGCCCTTCACATGTGCCATCTTTTCCAAGTCCTTGCTTCATCACCTGTCTCCGCTCCTAAGTGCCCCTGCACTTAACACTTTTAATACTTGCCGCTGGCTCCTTCCCATGACCTAAGACTGCTTCCACTTCTATATCCTATGACCCACTATTCTAAGGTCTCCTCAATCTTGAAAAAAAGAAGCATAATGGATCGAGAACTGGTCTCAAACTTAAGAAGACCTGGGTTCAAGTCTTGCCTCTGACATAAAATAGTGGTGTAACCATAGGCAAGCTATTTAATCTCCTAGAAGTCCAAATAATTCACTTAGGAGTTCTCTTTGCCATTGAATTCATAGATCCTGACCCTTAAACCTAAAGAACCCTTTCCTTGACTGCTACTGTCCCAACTCTCTTTTTCCACAGAACTTCTAGAAAAAGTCTGTATACAATGTCTCCACTTCCTTACAAACTACTTATTTCTCTACAGCCCTTTCCCCATTTCAATCTGACTTCTGTCCTCACCACTCTCCAGAAACTATCCTCTCAAAAACCACCACTGACGTCCTTATTACCTCATTCTTCAGCTACCTTCTCCCTTCACCCCCGTGGCTCCCTTCTCCCACTGGAACCTGCACTATGAGAAGTGGCACCGACCAGTCATCCTTCATTCTCCAGGCTCCACCCATACTCCCTGCTCCCTTAATTTTTTAGCTCCTTTTATGTGTTCTCTCCTGCCATTAGAATATAAGCTCTTTTGAGGGCAGGAATTGATTTCTTTCTGCTTATCTTTTTATCCCCAGTATTTAGTATAGTGCTGGGTACACAGGTACTTAAAAAATGCTTGTTAACTTGTTGACTCGAATTTTCTTCTCTGGAGGATACGGTGACCCTTCCTTCTTTAATATTCCTCCTTCCCTTGGTTTCTGTTCCTCCTCCTAACTTCTCCCCTTCTTCTCTATGCTTTATCTCTTCAAAACCCTACTTAATTGCTATCTCCTCTAGGAAACCTTTCCTGAATCCCCCAAAGAATACCTTTTCTTCGTCAAACCTCACAAAGCACTCTGGATGTGTATTGTGCCCTGACCACCTTCCACTCTGCATTACAGTTACTGTATGTGTAATACTGGGGAGTAATCATGCGTTCAACATAATTGGTGAGTAAGGGTCTGTTCCCCCTAATGCTCAGTCATCAATCATCTTGGATGCAGCCCCAGTTACTGGGGACTAATCAAAGGAGTTTCTAGAACTTCCCCTCAGTCAGGGCTAGGACACATGTCCACTGTATTGGGAGGCACTCCTTCCAGCAAAGGTTCATGTGGCATAATCTTTTAAAGTGCATTAGGAGATTTAAATTGATCAGAGACTCCATCAATCACCTCTGCTACCTACAATTATAATTTACTATATCACTATTATTGCTACATAAATAGATAGATCCCCACTTGTAGACTGTCAGAATATTGCAAAAAGAGGCCATGGTTGATTTATATTTGTAACTTCACCAGTACTTAGCAAAGCAGACATTTAATGATGAACTGAAGGAATTAACCTCTAAAGTCCTTTTTTGCATCTCTGCTTGTGCAACCATTCAGGTAACTTACCTTTCAGAAAATGAAACTTTTTCAAAAAGCTAGCAACCACAAAGGAGTCACAAAGGTATAACAGGAGCCCACTAAACAGCAGATCTGAGCAGCTGATGTTTAAAGAATGAGGCCTGGAACTCACATAACAAACAGCAACCTGAAAAAGGAAGAAGCAAAGGGTGGCAAAAAAAAAAAAGGATGCTTCCCTTAGGATATTCAACAATGTATTTAGTGAGTGCGTGCACACACACACACACACACAGAGCACACACACAAAACACAGTGCAATCATAACAATATCTCACATTTGTATAACATTTTAAGGTTTTTTAAATAACATTTAAAGGTTTTAAAAATATATTCTCCCACAACCCTGTGAAATAGATAGTTCAAGTATACTTATTCCCTTTTTACAGATGAGAAAACTGAGTCTCAAAGATTAAATGACTTACCCAAGATTACAGCAAAATTTGAAGTTAGGCTCACTCTCAAACCACATTAATTTTTCAGGATATTAGATGGACTAAAACCATACTCTTTAGTTTCACTGGAACCATGGACTCTACCCTTTGAATCACTCTGGATTCTAATAGGTCAGCTTTGGCCTTATTTTTCTCATGAAAAGACCTCCATCACAATTCCTGGCCCTTTCTACACTATGCCAATTTCACTCAAGTCACTGTCTCCACCTCATCCCTACCAGAACCTTGGACTTCATCTCTAGAGCCACTCTGGGCTCTGACAGGCCATCTCTGGCCTTATCATGTTGGGGATCTAGGCCTCTACTATATTTCCAGGCCATTTTTTAGCCACGTCACTACAGGAGTAGCCCAGACCCCTTCGTAGCTCCCCTTTAGAGGCTGTCTTCCCCCATTATAACGTAAGCTTTTTGAGGGTATTTAGCACAGTTTCTGGAACATAGTAAGCTCTTAATAAATGCTCTATTTGTCTATCCTCCCTCAAGTGGAAAACTGAAGTGCCCCTTCCAAACCTACATCCTAAAAATCATTCAAAGAAATTCAATCCCCTATTGTTGAACTCCTATGAGTTGAGCACTCAATGCTTGCTTACAAATTACCTGAGGTCCCAAATTCAGGTAACAATCAACAGACAGCACAGGGTGGCCATAATTCTTTAGTGACAGGGGGAAGAAACGATGGCTGTGATGCTGTAGGAATTTTTCAAGTAGAAGCTGAGCAGGAGCTGCAAGGAAAGTGTGCTTGCTATCCGGGGCACAGATGTACTGAGAGGGTGCAATGGACACTGGGTTATCAGACACCTACATAAATACAAAAAAAAGCAACAGTCCAGTTAAAAATTGGGTTGTTGCATATACATTAGGATAAGGATCATAGGAATTAGAACTGATAGTGTATTTGTATATTATCTAATCCAAACTCCTCTTTTTAGACGTGAGAAACAGAGATTCAAAGATGTTATTATGTATGTACAGAAAACATGATACTAGATGTCAGGAATAAAGAGATTAATAATATCCGCTCCTTGATTTTAAGCTTAGAATCCTGCTGTGGGAGGATAGGGAGAGGAATCACACAAGTTAATAGCACAAGACAATGTGTCCGGTTAAAAAAAAAGATACATGGCAAAGACGAAAATGTTTGATGTTGGAGGAGTGGTGTGAAAACAGGAACAATCTGTTATGGAAATAAATTTAGAATTACGGAATAAAAGTCAAAATTGCTCATACCCTTTGGTCCAGCAATCCCACTACTGGGTTTATATCCCAAGGAGTTTATTGGCAACAAGAAAAGATCTATCTGTACAAAAATATTCACAGCAGCATCATTTATAATAATTGAAGTTAAAAACAAACTACGTGCCAAATGAAAGGAGCATGGGTAGACAAATTGTGATACACAACTATAGTGGAATATTATTGGACTATAAGGAACAGTACGAAGATATGGAGATGTCAAAGAAATATGCAGAAATTTGTGTGATGTGATGAAGAAAGAAGAGGAAAAAGAACAAGATATTAACTCTTAATTAAATGAAAACAACACCAAACAGGAACAAAACAAGTGAAATACAGTAGAAGATGTAAGTAATAACATATTAAAGTTAAAGATGTGTCCCTTCATTTTAGCAAATAGTAAACTATGTGGTTGTAAGGATGTATTATGGATCAAAATCATTGTTCCATGCTGCTTGGCTTAACTTTTTAGGAAATGTACATTGCAGGAGGTTTACTGATGACTTTAGTGGTTGGCTTGCTATGTGAGAACAAACTTTATCAATCAAGGGCTAAATGCTAGAGATAAAAGAAAATAATGAAACACTCCTAGCTCTGGAGGAGCTTACATTTAGTAAGCAGACAACCTATACATGTATAACATAGGCAGACAGGTGGTGCAATAGATAAAGTGTTAGACTTGGAGTTAAAAGCTCTGACTTTTATTTTAGCCTCAGACACTTACTAGATGTTTGACATAGTATAAGTTACTTAATTTCTCTTGGCCTCAGTTTTCTTATAAGTAAAATGGGGATGATAATAATGGCATCTAACTTAAAGGGCTGTTGTGAGAATCATATGAGATCACACATGTAAAGTGCTTTACAAACCTTGAAGCTCAATGTTAGTTATTGTTGTTATATAAGCATAAATAAAATACATGCAAAACAAATACAAGGTAATTATAAGGGAAAGATACTAGCCACTGGGGGACTAGGAATAGGCTTCATGTAGAAGGTAGCATGGAAGCTGAGCTCCGAAGGAAGCTAGTGATTCTAAGAGATAGACATACTAAGGGATGTTCCAGGCAATGGAGTAAGCTTGGGGAAAAGAACAAGAGGTAATGAGAACCTAAATCAGGGTGCTGGGCAAGTGGATGGGAAAGAATGGGGCAGATATGGGAAGATGCTTTGGGGGTAGAAATGGCAAGATTTGGCCACTAAGTGGATATATAGGAGACAAAGGAGAACGTAGAGTGGAAGATGGCACTAAGTTTACAAAAGTGATTAAAAGGATGGTGGTGCCGTTGACAGAATTATGGAAAATTCAGAAAAGGTGCAGGTGTGGAAGATAAGGTGAGTTCAGTTTTGGACATCTTGAGTTAGAGATGTCTATGGGATATTCAATATTTCTAACAATCCAGTAGGCCATTGGTGATATAGTACTACAGGATAAGGACCAGGGATGGAAGTAAAGATCTGGGAGTTATCAGCATAGAGGGAATAATTAAACTATGTCATCCGATGAGGTCACCAAGTAAGTGAGAATAAAGAGAGAAGAATGCTTTAGGGTATACTGAAGAATGAAGGGGAATGCTATGGATGATTCTGCAAAAAAGAGTAAGGAGTGATCAGATAGACTGGAAGAGAACCAGGAGAGAACAGTGTCATGAAAACCCAGAGAGGAAAGTCTAGGAGGAAAAAGTAGTCAAAAGTGTCAAATATATGTAGAAAAGTCAAGAAGGATCAAGATTGAGACAAGGCCTCCATTTCAGCAATTCAGAAATCACCATTAATTTTGAAGAGAACAGTTTCAGTTGACAGATAAGAAGCTATACTTAAACAAAAAGATGAGAAGGGAATAAAAGGAAAGAACATGGAGAACGATGGCTTTTTCTAGGAGTTTGGGGAAAGTGAAGAAAAAATATAGAATGATATTTTGATTGGACTATCCAACAGAGTCAAATGAAAGTTTATGAAGAATTGAAGACTTGAGCATGTTTGTAGAGAGAAAGGAAAGAAACCATAGAAAAGGAGGAACTGAAGATTAAGAAAGATAAAGGGGGTGAACATCAGGGAAATCTGCCAGAGAAGATGGGAGAGAATGGGATTAAAAGTATGTGAATTGGGACTGGCCTTGGTGAGGAGGAAGGTTATCTCCTTATCAGAGACAAATAGAAATGGGGGGGGGGATGTTGTCAAAGGGTTTTGAAATATAGAGCAAAGGAAAAGAGTTAGGCCAGGTCTAATAGCCTCCATTTCCTCAGTAGAGCATAAGACTTGAGAGTGATATCAAGCAAAATTTTTAGAAAATGTGTTATAAGAAATGATTTGAGGGCCCTTAATGAAGCAAAGATCATAATGAAACAGCAAAAGAACAAGTCATTAAAAATAAAAGAAATTATGTCCAATACACTTCATTTCCATTTCTCACTAAATAGATTAGGGAAAGACTAGACTAGATTAAGGAAAGACTATAGACTACGCTGATAGATTAGGGAAAGGCCTACTGTAAAACATGCCTCACTGAAATCAAGGCAGCGTCTTGGCCAGAAGCCCAGACCAAAGCATGCTTTTCTCATTTCCATCAAGTATATCCCTGATATATGTATCTTTCTCAAAACTTTTACAAAAATGACAAAGTAGGTATCTGCCTTGTTCACCAGTATTTTACAATTGTGTCTATACTCTATTGTGTTGATTTTGACTGTCACATCTCTTTGCTTGCCAAGGAGATAAAATACTGCCTGGCTAAAATGATTTCTAGGTTCCTTTATAAATTATTTATTTCATTGCATACATTATTCATACATAGAAATGTTATATACAAGTTAGCTATGGCATATAAATTATATATTAGATATAGTATATAATTAAGTCAATGTAAATGTTGTCTATAATATATTATTTATCTATATAAAATTATTTTAATCTATTAAATAAAGACTAGATTTATGCACCAAAAAATTATTATGCAAAATTACCATTTAAATACATGTTTACTGTGAAATTTTTTGTTTTATTCATTTGTACTATTACTGATCTCTACCTTAAGCCCTTGTTATTGTTCCCTTTATCTCAACTTTTCCACGATAAATCATCACTACCACCCACTGGATTTGAAAGGCAGGAAATGTGGGTCACACTCAGGTTTTACACCAGCCAGGAGTTATGGCCTACATTTAGAATCATTTGTTATATTATCTTCCTGCTCTCCCTTCCCTATAAAAGAATGATGGCTTTGAGAATAATATTGGACCTAATGCCTTTGGTTATTCAGAGACTGGACCCAATGCTGGTCATCTTACTATCAGGGAAGAAAGAGTCTGGACTGCCTAGATACTGAGTTTCACTTTTCAGAGAAAATACATTTACTTTCCATCACTAAGAAGGGTAATAACGAACCCTGGAAAGACCTTTCTTGGGAATATTTTGCAAATTAATTGCAGCTATATATCAACTGACCCTCCCCTTTGTTCTGTATTCCTTCATCACTGTATGTTGAAATGAAAACTCACTACAAAGAAATACAATAGAAAGTTCCATTTATATTCCTACTGTATAATCTTCACAATACTAGGCTTAATCCCATGGCCCAAATAGTATTTTGAAAAGCGAGTTTGCATGAGGAATACAACATGGTTAAAAACGTCTCCATCACCATGAGAAAACAAGAAGTCTGTGAAAATTGGTATTGATGATAATGGTTGAGTAGCATTACTCAATATAGAAATAGTGACTAAAACACTAGAAACTATGTTTACAAAGCACTTTTCAAATTCAGAAGATTTACCCTATTAAAACCTTACATTGCTTTTGCATTGCTTCTTTTATTACTGATGCCAGACAAAATAAACTGTTCACTGGTTCCCAGTCTCATTCTGCCCTCTCTTGCCTCTTCTCTATTCACATGCTCAGCACATTCCTTATATTCCTTATCCCATCACATTTCTGCCAACTGACATTTTTCTCTTCCTCTAAAGCCCAACCTGGGACAACTATATGGCACAGTGGATAGATCACTGGGCCTGGAGACAGGAAGACCAGAGTTCAAATCTGGCCTCAGACACTCACTAGCTGTGTGACCCTGGGCAAGTCACTTAACCCTGTTTTCTTCAGTTCCCTCCTCTGTAAAATGGACTGGAGAGGGAAATGGCAAACTACTGCCAAGAAAAGCCCAAAAGGGATCACAAGGAGTTGGACATGACTGAAACAACTGAACAGCAACAAAAAGGCCCAACCTAGGGTCTACTTTCTCCATGAAGCCTCTCCTGATTCCCCTAGATGATGGTGCTTATATCCCAAAACTACCTTGTATTTATTTTTAGATGTTGATATATGTAATTCTAATATACATATATGTGTGTGTGTGTGTGTGTGTGTGTGTGTGTGTTTATTCTGTAAATATTTAATGTATGCTGTCTCCCTGGATAGGATGTAAATTCCTTGAGAGCAGGCACTGATTCATCTTTGTCTTTGGAACTCCAGTACCTAGCACAGTGCCTGGTGTATATACTAGGTGCTTCTGAAATGCTTATTGATGGAAATTTTCCTCTATTTCCTCCATCTACAGATGAATTCAATTCCCTGAATTCTTAAATTATCTTAGCTTTTTTGGTGTCTCTTTCACCTAAACTGCATTCTTACTAGGCATATCCCCACTATTATCCTGTAAGCTCACTAAAGCTAGTGACTTCTGTTTTTCATCTTTGTATCTCCAGTACCCATCACAGTCTCTTGATTAATAAATGTTGGTTGAATTGAATTGACATCTCTTTGCACACTATCAATACTGTCACAATTAGAGTCCTTTTGCAGACTTCATCTGAGAATAAATGTACAAAGATATATTTGAAAACCCATAGACCAAGCATCTTTCTCCAGAAACCAATGGAAACTCTAAATTCACAAGGCTTAGAATAATTGTGTACATGAGAACACTGTGTTTACCTGATACCAAAATCAAACCATATCTATATTTAAATGATGAAGTTTACTCTTCTTTCTATTTGACAAGGAGGTAAAAACCAGCGCTATTAATTGTTAAGAGCTATGCAAGCCTCAGGGTGCATTATTATTATCATCATTGTTGTTATTATTGTTGCTGTTGTTTTGAGAGGTCTATTAAATCATTGGTAAGGATTCCTTCCATTGACGCAGAACATAAACACTTTATGCCTTAGTAAAAGGTCTTAATCAACTGTTGTGGCTAAAACAATTCATCCCTTAGTGGCCAGCCTTCTAGCAATGGTACTGAACTTAGTTAGGCTGCTCACAGACAAAAGATTAAATGTCTTTAAGTTCATCACCTTTGAAATCCTCAAAGCCTCTCCAACGTGTCAAGATATGCCAAAGCCTGTCCCCTGCCAGGACAGTGTTCTGCAATCAAAAGGCACCTGCATCCCAATTGTGAGGCACCTGAGAAGGCACCTGAGACTTTAGTGGAAAGGCATTACTGTTTCTATGTGATAATATATAATATTTCATTACATTTCTATATAAATAATTTACATTTCTATAACAACTTAGTATCATTCCAGTGCCATCACATGCACCATCCATTTGATCCTAACAGCCCTGTGAGACAGGCAAGGTGCATATTATAATCACCATGTCACAAATGAGAACAGTGACACTCCAAGTGTTTAAATGACACACAAGATAAGCTGCTAAGTTAGACCTCATGCACAGGGCTCTTGCCAATGCACCCTAACCAACTCAGAGAGGGAGAAATAACCACACAGCAACCATTTCCTCACTCACCTTGGATTTGATGTGGAAGGACCTGTGGCCACCAACAGCAATTTGCTTCTTCATGACGCTGAAACGATTAAATCGGCACAAAAGGAGGCCAGCGCTGTGCACTCGCAGGTTGAAGTCGACATCGTCGCAGGTGAATCTAATCAGAGAGGAAGACAATTCAATCAGCACACTTATAATTAAACAGCATTCAATCAATGAACTACAAATATACATATAAGTACACATATATAATACACACATATATATGTATATGTACATAAATATTTATGGGGAATATATTATGTGCTCATCACTATGCTAGATACACAGAGAGAGATAAGACATAACTCATATTTTCATACTATTTTAAGACCTACTTAGTGCTTTTCTCTCTACAATTCTATGAAGAAGGTAGCGTAAATATTATTAACACTATTTGACAGATGATAAAGTCAGTGATGAAGGGCTAAGCAGCCTTGTCATACAGGTAGTATATGCTGAAATGCAAGCTCCTTGAAGGCAGGAAATCATTCCCTTTACTAACAAGCTGAAGAGAAAAGACTAGTATAAACGAAACAGTCAAATAACAATATGAAACTGCAGTGAAAGGTACCATCATGGTGTGTCTTGTTTTTAAGTCCTGCCTCCATCATATAATAACTATGGGACCATGGGTCAGTAACTTAATATCTTAATGCTCCAGGCAAGTCTCTTAACAGGAGGGAGTTTCCACATGGAGTTCCCCAAGCCGTTAAAATCATAGATCCAGATCAAAAAATAAAATAAGACTATATCATCTGGTGCTAAATCATGTAGTACTGAGATCATAGAAGAGGGAAATCAATTAATATTGAAGTCACCATGAAAAGATGTATATAGGATATAAAAATTTATAGAGAAGCAAACAAAAAAAGACACCAAGGGGATCATATTTTAATGACAGGTAATTACAAGGGTCCTACTGAGAATAGCAGCACCCCCACCCCACCCCCCACCAAATACCAGTCCTGCTTCCAACCCAGCCCTCATAGGCATCATCCAGCATGGCAACTCCTTTGGAGAAGTGGCCAGCCAGGCCCCAGCAACTGCCACCTAGGTGAGCCAGCCTACCTAAAGCAACAATGCACCCTCAAGGAGAGAGAGGAAAGGCAGCACATGCCAAGCCAAACCACCACAACCACACCATCCATCATCTATCTGCTCCCAGACCTTGACAGAGACAGCCCAGGACCCTGAAGCCAGAAGCCTTGGGAATATCAGTATCCACTAGACCACCAGACTTGCTTCCAGTCCAACCCCATTAGCCATCATTGCGGGGAGGAATCATTGTGGAGAAGGGGATGTGGGAAGGTATCCAGGAGAAGCTGGTACTGGAGCAGGACCTTAATATCACAGGATAATAAGATTCAGGGCTACGAGGTACCTTGGAGAGCATCTAGCTCAACCATTTCAATTTATCAATGAGGAAATTAAAGCTTAAAGAGAAGTGCCTTACACAGCTCATAAATCTCAAAGTCAGGATTCAAACACAGGTGTTCTGACTCCAAGCCCAGCACTCTTTCCACTACAACAGTGCCTCAAAGGGGCAGAGATAGGAAGGATGGCAGTATTCCATGCATAAGAAATAGTGTCAGCAAAGGGGCAGGAATGGGAAAACCTGGCTCATATTCCAAGGACAATTCTGAGTCTAGTTTCCCCACAACATAAAGTACGTGGCTGAAAATAGTGGAGACTGGAAAAGCAGGAAGACAAGCCCTTGTGGAAGGGTTTGAATAAATCCTTAAGAAGTTTGGGCTTTATGCGGTAAGCAGTAGGGAGCCCCATACCTTTTACACAGTGGGTGCTTAGTAAATGGTTTTTTTTCTTCAGTTTTTAATCTGACAGCAGATTTCTAGGATTAAATAATACTATCTCTAAGGTTAAATTTATTCCAGAGGTAGAAAGAAAAAAGGAGACAGACATTATCAAAACATCAACGGATTCAGTGTTAGAAGAGCCTGGTTCATAGCTCAAAGTCCTGAGCTGCCACAATACACGTGCCTTTTGGCCTTAGTGCCCTCACCTCTAAATCAAAAGAACTGGATCAGATCATCTCTAAAGTACCTTCCTGCTCAGAATCCTATAGATTCCTCCATCCCGGAGGACAAGCATACATGCTTCAGGTCACTGGTACCATTATCAGTGAATCAACAGATAGGTACCAATAAGAGAAAAGCAGACTGTCAGATGACCATCAAGAACAGGTTGAAGCTAATATCTGGCTTCCTTTTGGGTCTATAACTCACCGATTCTGATTATACTGTACATTCTGTGTCAGATCCACATTGAGGATAATAAAGTCATGGATATGACAACGGGAGAAAGGTTCTTGGACCTCCCCACTCCGAGTTTTGCTTGACCATTTCCGCATCCCAATTAGAGCATAATGAGTGACGTTTGGAGCTGCCTCGATGTGCTGCAGAATATGTTTCAAAGAAACATTCCTTTCAGACCAGGTGTAATCACTGCAAGGAAGGAAGAGAAGAAAAAACTTTCTCTGGATCAACATGCAAACAAAAGCATAATCCTTTTTATTCTACTGTCTACATCAGCACTGGACCAAAATAGCCCAGGAGGCTAAAGATGTCCCACTTTAAACAAACCCAGATCAAATCTTCTTATGACATATTCCAAAGGACTTTCATTTTTTTATAGTCACAAAACTTTACTAAAATGCTCAGGATGCATATTAGGAGCAGAAAGTACTTCAGTTTGACTGCTTTAAAAATTTGGGTGAGGTAAGATAGAGTAAAGAAAATGGAGGTATCTTCGTCTGATAATAATTGCTTAAACTTCTAAGGTTCTTTAGGGTTTACCAAGGGCTTTCCTTCCAGTACCTTTGCAAAATGAGCAGTATGATTATTATTAGCCCTGTTTTACCTATGAGGAAACTAAGAATCAGCGAGGTGAAGGGACTTGCCCAAAATTATAAAGCTCATACCAGGAGAGCTGAATTTCAAACTCAAGTCTTCTGACTAAACTCAGTGTTTCTGACCCTATACCAAACTGACTCCATAATGGGTAAAGCAACTAGACTAGAAGGTGGAGACAGCTTCTAATCTAGGCTCTGCCATTCACTATTCCTGTGACCTTGTGTACACTCTGTCCAGTCTCTGGGCCTCTGTTTCTCTCATCAATCAAATAGGAAGTTTGGACTCTGTGACCTTTACATTCCCTTCCAGCTCTGCGATAGGAATAGGGACTACAGACTGTGATTTCATAGGTTTAGGAAATTCTCACATGAGAAACTCTCTCTACCAATGTAGGCTGGCACCTTCTCTACCACTCTTATGGAGATGACTAGAACACAGAATGGTTGTGACCTGCTCAGTGTCCTATAGCCACTATGTGTCAAAATGGGACTTGAACTCATGTCTTCCTCATTACAAGGCTAGGCTTTCTACTGATTGTACCATGCTGCCTCCTTAGATAGTCTGTTATTAAAATTGATACCTGATGGCTGGACAAAAGCTTAGTTGTCTTTTCTCCATCATAAACAGCAAACCATCATAAAGTCAAGTTGTAGTAGAACCAGAAAAGCACAGATCTGAATCCTTGCTCTGACACTTACTAGCTATGTGACGTTGGCCAACCATTTAAAATCTTTGAGTAACAGGATTCCTCATCTGTAAAATGGGAATAATAATAATGGCACTGTTTATATCCCATTTTTAATACTTTGTACACCTTCAAGTTGCTGAAATATTAATTATTCTTTGGAAGACTGACAGTGTCAAACCTAATTGAAACCAAGTTTGAAAAGTATTGTTTTGGGACAGATCAATCAACAGGAACATGGAAAATTTTGTTAGTTAGAACTATTCTTTTTAATAGTATTCACTGCCAAAGGAGCTTAACTGTATGAATTAAGACTATATAAAGAGTCTAAGATATATTGTCTACCAGCAACTGTATGTCAGAAATTAATGCAGAGACCCTGCTTTAAGACACTAACATCTTAATATTATAAAAGGGAAATTTTCAAAAGGAAAAAAGCATTTACCTTTTTTAGATAAGAATTTTTCCAGAAAACAAATAAAAATTAATTTCTCTAATTTTGTACTTTAAAAACAAGATCCATTATAGGAGAGTAACTATAAATGGTGTTCACTATGTTTACCTCCGCCTTTCTCCCCCGTTATCAACATCCACCATATTCCACATAACGCAAGAGTCATCTGTAATGACAATGAAAGGCCAGATATCTTGAGGTTTTATGCCCAACTCCTCTTGCCTGTTCCGTTCCAGTTCCAAGTTATGGTAGGATAACTCCTTTATTAGGAAATGGGCAGCACCTAAAATCAAAATTCACAAGATTTACAATTCACATCAATTATATATACATCATCTTTTACATATTTTTACATATGGTAATCACCTCCCAGTGGTTCCTCTGATCTGAAGCGCCTTCTCATGGGGAAAAAAAAAAACCTACTCCAAGTTCTCCTACACCATACCATTTTCCCACATGTACATCTAATTCTTTTTTGAGAGGGTAGGGAAGGCAATCGTGGTTAAGTGACTTGCCTAGGGTCCCACAGCTAGTAAGTATCTGAGGCCTCATTTGAACACAGGTCTTCCTGACTCCAGGACCAGTTGTTGTATCCACTGTACCACCTAGCTGCCCTATACAGGTACTTCTCAATTAATCTTATTTCCTTGGGAGAGGCAAATACAATTAAAAAAATTCTGGGCAGCTTCACAGTGACTTCCCCTTCACCAGAAGCCTTCAAGCAAAGATAAGGTGATTAAGCATTTAAGATGTCTTAGAGGGGATTTTTGTTTGCATAAGGGTTAGACTAGATAGCTTTTGATGTCTTTTCCAACACTGAAGGTATCCGTGAGTAAATTTGAGCTAGATGTCAAGAAAATCTTCCTATCAAGTAGAGCTAGCCAGAAGTAGAATGAGTTGCCTTAGGAGGTGGTGAGTTCTCATTGGAGGTATTCAAGCAGAGGCTGAAAGATGATATGTTAGATACATTATAATGGGGATTCCTTTCAAAGATGGCTAGGGCTGGACAGTTGTTGGTGTTCCTTTTGAGGTTCTGGGACTTTGATTCTAGAATTCTATAAGACAGTTGATGGCAAAAGTTTCCGATTCTACTCTGATTTCCTTTTGTCTCAGCTGACAACTAACAGGCTTGAGACATCACTTACTGGCTAAATGAGCTTGAGAAAGTCTCTTATCACACTTACCCTAATTTTTCTCATTTGTAAAATGGAGATAATACTTGTACCATCTCCTTTAAAGAGCTGTTGTAAGAAAAGTGTTTTGTAATCCTTAAAGAATACTAGTTCTTTAATTGTGTATCATATGTATGCATGTATGTATACACACACATATATATACACATACATACATATGTGTACGTGTGTGTCTATTTGTTGTTTCAGTTGTGTTTGATTCTCAGTGATTCCATTTGGGGTTTTATTGACAAAGATGTTGCAGTAGTTTGCCATTTCCTTCTCCAGACAATTTTACAGATGAGGAAACTGAGGTAAAGAGGGTTAAGTGACTTGCTCAGGGTCACACTACTAGTAAATGTCTGAAGCTGGATTTGAACTCAGGTCTTCCTGACTCCAGACTAGCACTCTACACACTGCATCACCTAGCTGCCTCTCTACATATACACATATATACATACACACATGTAAACAGTTCTTTAAATGTTTGTTGGGGCAGCTAGCTGGCGCAGTGGATAGAGCACTGGCCCTGGAGATCAGGAGGACTCGAGTTCAAATCAGACTTCAGACATGTAACACTTGCTAGCTGTGTGACTCTGGGCAAGTCACTTAACCCCAATCGCCTCACCAAAAAATAAAAATAAATAAAATAAATGTTGTTACTTACAGGTATCAATTATTATTACTACTATCATTATCAGTTAAACCAACAACAAAGCTTGGAATGCGAATAAGGAAAACAAAGAGGTAGGGAATGGAGATAAGAGTTCTAAAAGCCAAGAGTAAATGGCTGGGTATGAAACTTGCAACTATTCTCTCCTGACCCTATTCTTTTAAGTCTCCCTCTTCTTTCTATGGAATTTTAATGCACATAAAACATTACTCTTTTTCTACTTACCAACTCCAGCACTGTTGAAGATACTTGGGAGAACCAGCATAATGTGGTTGGGCCAATACTTCTTATATATTGCCATTTCATATTCTTTGACAACTAATACATGCAAGTGATTAGCTCCATCCATTGCATGATATAAGTTGAAGAGTCCATGTTCATGACGACCCGTGGTGGGAGTGAAAGTAGGACTTTTTATAAATTCATGGCTCTGTAAAGTACAGGAATGACTTTTACCAGATTATTCAAACCTAAAATAGAAGCTTAATATGTTCCTGCACTAACTGGTCTCATTTGACTTGGAATCTCCTAGAGGTATGTTATACCTCCTCACTCTCTTGAATATATATTAAACACGTATAAACATTTTCACTCATTATGCATCCAAGACAATTTGGCATACTGAAAGAGCATTGAATAAGAAGTTGAGAGTGTGCATTCTAGTCCCATCTGTGCTTCTAACTAGTTGTGAGACCTTGGATAAGTCACACAAAATCTCCAGACCTCAGTTTCTGCAGCTACAAAATGAAGTTGGATGAGATGACTGCTAAGTTTCCTTCCTACGATAAGGTACTATTTCCTTCATGTATGTACTTTTTCCACTTCCATTTATATCTTGTATCTCCAGCTAGACTGGATGGTCCTTAAATATAGGGATTTGTCTTCTATTTCTTTCCTATTCCATATAGCACCTGCTGTAGTGCTGTGTATTGGTTATTGATAAACATGTTTTGAATGAATAAATGTTCATTTCTTATGTAAATACCACAAATATTAGGAATTCTCAAAAAACATCTTGAGTTCTATGCTACAAGGCCCATTTATAAACAAGTACTTTTTGTTTGTTTGCTTCAGTAAACTACTTTACTTGGCTAATAATTAACCAAAACATCCGGAGACAAGCACCCCACTGAAGGATGCCTGCTTACCTAAAAATTCCACCTCAAAGCTGGGTAAGAACCAACTGGTCCATGGTCCAATCTGGGTGGAAGTGATCAAGAAATTACCAGTTTGCTCTACTGAATGGTCAGTATAAGGCATCAGATGGAGGATAAGGGGAAGGTAGTATGAGTGAATGAATAGGTTACAGAAACTTTGAGTTTTGTCTTTTCAAAGGAAACTCCACTCTTAACTGTCCAAAGTTTAAAACAACTAAAAAACAAGCAACCAGAACTGGGGAACAGAGGATCACAGGATATGGAGGTGGAAGGAATCTTAACAGTTCATTTAATCCAACAACCTCATTTTACAGATGAGAAAACTAAGGCCCAGAGAAGTTGAGTAATTTGCCTAATATCATATCAGTAATAAATATCAGACCTGAGATTCAAGCCCAGGGTTTGACTTTAAAGTCAATAAGTCAATAAGCATTTACAATGTACAAGAACCATATTAAATTTTAAACCCAGTGTTTTTTTCAATAAATCACAAAGAATTCCTCTTGGGCACTTCAGTAAATCAATTCACAAATGTCTCTTGAGCACCTACTATATAAATGTGGCTATAGTTGGCACTGAGGGTGAAGAAGCTGTGGACCCTGGCCTCAAGGAGGATAAACAAAACATAAGATACATAATTTGAGGTCCAGGTCCATGATTAATTTCATGTAGGGAGCTCTCCTATGAGGAAACTTTCTCTACCAATGAAGTAGAAAGTACCCAGTAGACAGACAGGAGCCTGGGGAGCTGAAAAGTTAAGTGACCTTATCAGGGTCACACAGGTACTATACATCAAAAGTGGGGCTTGAATCCAAGTTGCCCTGACTCTCAAGTCCATTAACAGCCACTGTTCCATGTTGCCCTTCTTGTCATGACCCATGATACGATAGTTAAATAACAATTCAAGAAAACAAAGGCAAGAATTATATGGTAGTATATATCTGCACCAATGTGTGATACAGATAATGAGGCTGAGGAGTTTCAAGGATGGAGAGGTCACCATTGGGATTAGATGTGAGGTGGATAGCCAAGAAGGCACACGGCAAACTGGACCACGAGCTCACTCAGTAAGAGCTAGCAAAAACCTTAGAGGTTGTTTCGCTCAGCTCTCTTATTTTAGGGATGAAGAAACTGAGACTCAGAGGGACAAAGTGACTTGCCCAAGGTCACACAGGTAATAAGATTAGGACCAAGATGGACTGAATTTATACCAAATTCTACTCCATAGTGAACAGTGTTACAGAGAACGTCGGTGGTTGTTGTTAGTATTCTCTTTTCTTTAAAAAAATTTATTTTATTTTTAATTTATGGGGTAAAATAAGCATTTCCATAACACAGCATGATTTTAAAAAGATTGGATATGAAACTGCAAATCTATTATGTACAACTTGCTATCCGATTTAAATATATAATAAAGTTATCATGTAAATTTCTTTTTTCTCTTTTTTTTCCTTTTTTCTTCCCTTCCCCCCTCCCTAGAGATGGCTACAATCAGACACAAATATGTGTATGTGTACATATATATGTATATATATGTAAAATCATTCTATACATATTTCTATTTATCATTTCTTTCTCTGGATGCAGATAGTCCTTTGTAGTTAATTTGGATATTTATAAAAGTCAAACTACTTATTCACTCAGAGTCATTCTTAAAACTACATTGCTATTACTTTACATAAAACATTCCCTAGGTCCTATTTATTTCCCTCTTCATTAGTATTCTCTCCTTGAGAATGCATATCCCACTCACTTATTGCTATATACACTGTCTTCTCCAATTAGAATATAAGTACCTTAAAATCAGGGACTATTTTGCTTTTCAATATTTGGCCCAAGTGTTTCCTAAAAAATATTTTCCATTCCATTGTGAACAAGAGCTGCATCTACCTGATAAGCCAAACCCTGGGTACACAATAATGTTGATGATCATAAGGAGGCTTCTCTTCTGACTTCCCAGATGGAATGTCACAATTACTTTCTAAAGAAACCAAAGAGCTGACCAACTCTACAAATAGCAAACATCATAATACTGATTTAGAAGACTTATAAAGGGTTAGGGGGCCGGGTCTGACGGCCTAACCTCAAAATATCCACAAGAATATAGTTAAATTCATCAAAGACCTGAACTTTCATCTTGTTGATTGTTTCCCTCCACAGATGCTGATCACAACTCCTCCCTGCCTTAGTAGACGTTTCATGAGTTGCTAATAGAAGATGAAATCAGCAGCATTCTAGGGATTAGTCCATCTGAACTTAGCTAGGCTGGTCTTAGGGGACATATACATAGAAAAACCTTTTTTCGGCTTAGGAGATCTACTCTGTGACACAGCTTTTCAAGAATTCTGTATCACCCTCTTCTGTCATGAGAAAGCCTCCAAAAAATATTAGGGAAGGACAATGAAAAAGAAAGGGGAAATAATAAAAATATCTGATCAATACACATTTATGAAGTACTTTCTACCTTCTAGGCACTGGGCATATAAAGATAAAGAATAATACAACAAACAGAGAAGGGAGCAAATAAGACTCTTTTTTCTGAGATATGACAGTATTTACTCTAATGCTTCAAAGATACAAGATTTCCTTGGTACAAGACTTCATTCTCTTTGCATCAGTTCAGATCCCAGATACTCTGCACCTGACTAGATGGTTTTAATGAATGACTATGGCCAAAGGGGGAAAAATGCCTCACCTGGTAGTCAGCCTTCTGATGAAGAAATTCTCTGAAAGGGCTAAGTTGATTTTTAGACTGCTGACTACAACAAGAGACCAGACTGACATTTAACAGTTGAAACAGGATTTTTAAGGTTTGCTAAGTGGTTTACATGTGTTATCTCATTGGAGCCTTACAATAACCCTGGGAGGTGGAAGGAGTTATAATCCTTATTTTACCAATCAGAAACTGAGGCACAGAGGTTAAATGACTATGCCCAGGGTCACACAGCTAGAGCTTTCAAATCTGTTTGAGGACAGATTTACATTCAGGTCATTCTGATTCCAGGTCCAGAAATGCACTACCTAGCTGCCTCATCTGAAGATTTTCCAGCTTAGTAGGATCTTGTGCTCTGCTGGCATAACTTTAAGCACTTAGTATTACCTGGGTGCTATGGAGAAGCATCAGAGGAAGTAAGCAACCTTTACAAAAACTATCATTGAAAAATGTTAGCGTCCTCTCTCCAACAGCTTTGTTGCTCTTTTACTTCTTCTATTCAGCTTGACGACAGGGGCTACACCTCAACCGATGTTTGTATCACCTACACTGCCCTGTACATAGTAATGTTCAATGCTGGTTCAATTAAACTGAATATGAGGTATGCAGTCCTCCTCCTCCCTTAAAACCAATTACCTCCAACTGATTATTTCCACCATAATCCTCCCTGCTTCAAAGTATACCTTGGGCCATGTTCCCTTGACCTAAGATTCTTTTCTTATTAGACAATAAAATCCATTCTGTCACAAGTCCAGAGAGCAGAGTTGGTCTCTACCTTATATAACTACATATCAGAACATCCACTTACCTTATCAGTGACAAGTGGTAACCTCATGCTTTCCAGCTGGCCTCCTGGTTGGCTGAAGACAAAATGGTGCTCCTTTGATTTAGGAATGATAAAATGAAGCTGGATTTCCTCTCCTAGCATGGAGTAAGAGAAGGCAAAGGCGTGCAGGGTGGACTCATACAGCTGGGGTGTAAGGGGGGGAAAGGACAGGTCTCATCATCAGAACCCAACCTTACTTATCAACAGAATACAGATCCATATGTGGCCATCACTATCTGTGATTATCATGATATTCATACCAAGACAACCTATGGATAAAACTACCAGATGATCAGTGCAATGTATAGACACTCCATCTTCTAGTCACCACGTCAATATCAACTTACGCTATTACACATATCTAGCAAAAGACAACTTCAATGTTAATAATATATTTTGTCTATTGAAATCAAGAAGTCTCCCATACCTTCCAGACATGAGTCAGGACTACCTCCTATCTATGTTTGCTGTTTTAGCAATGTTAAATTTATTTTATAAACTTCATCTTGGAAGACACATTTTAATGGAAAAGGGATTCATCATAAACCAAAATATTATTTACTAAATAATATGTGAAAGCATGAAGGGGCCTCAATCAATAAATATTTATTAAGCCTCTGCTATGAGCATGATGCTGGGGGTGGGGAACCAAAAGCTTTTTATGACACAGGCACTGACCTCAAGGACTTTACATCCAGCCCCATGCCTTCATGAATCTCCACACCTAAACCAACCAGACAGAATGTTGTCTATTGTATTTATGCATCAAATGGAGACTAGCTTGTGATAGTTTATTCTAAGTATTTAACTACCCTTTCCTTAATGCTTCAAGGCATTATGATTTCACAAATGTGCATTTTCCCTTTACTAACACAAATCACAACATCTTGGCAATTTATTACATATGCTTAACACTTGCTCTGGTACCGTATTTCATTACCTTGCAAATAACCAAGTGAGGAACATCTTAGACCTTAGCTAGGCTGCTCCTTAGATGACAATCACACAATCTGTTACCTGGTTTCTACTTGTATTCTTTCTAGCTTTCAAGAATTAATATCACTTTCATGTCATAAGGAGGTATCAAAAAAGGACCTTAGAAGAGGCCTTTATAGGAAAGAAATATTTGCTTGTGGGCAATTGAACATAACCAGTATCGAGAGCAAAGGAGACAATACTCTCACTCTACTTTGCCCTGGTCAGACCACACATAGAATATTCTGTTCATTTCTATGCACTACACTTTAGGAGTTCGAGTATAAGAGAGTTATAAGGATGGTGCAGGTACTGGGAATTGTGTCATAAAAGGATACATTGAAATTTTGAAGGTGTAAGCTGAGAAATAAAAGACTTGGCAGGGGAAGTTGACTTCAAATATTGAAAATACTATCACATGAAAAAGGGAATAATTTTATTCTACTTGGTACGAGAGAACAGAACCAAGATCAATGGGTGGCAGTGCCAGGGATATAGACTTAGCTCAACAGAAGGAAGAACTTCTGAAAAATTAGAGCTATCCAACACTGGCCTTCCATGGAAGCTAGTATGTTTGTCATCACTAGAAGTGGTCTAAAAGAGATCAAAAGACAATTTGTTTGGAATACTGTAGAGCAGATTCATGCTTCCACCAGGGGTTAGACTAGAGGACCTCTTAATGCATCTTTCACCTCTAAGAATCAATGATTCTATGAATTCTAATTTTTGTTTTTTGACTGGACCTGTGATTTCACTGGTATTAAGAGTTCTGGGTGAAGAAATTTCATCTACAAATGTAAATGCATCTTCTCTATCTTAGAGAGTTGCTGGATACACACAACCAGGATCTATGTATCAGAAATAGGACATGATTGAGGATTGGACTCAATACCCTCTGAAGTTCTGTCCAGCAATGAATCTATGATTTATGTACCCTCTTGCTGAAATTTTAGCCTGATTCCTTTTTTTTTAATATTCCATTAGTTTCCTTATTCAGTGCCTTGTCTCTGGGATTGTGAAGTCTATGCCAGCAGAACACAAGCTAGAAAGGCGTGAATACAAGCCTGGGGATGAACTGTATATGTGTCATCTACAAATATGAATTTGTTGACCAAAGCAACTCATATAACCACCAGTTCAAGGTGTGTAAGTAGTTGTGATCTGTCAGAGGAATGAAGATTCACACCAATGTAATTCTTGAAGTGTTCAATTATGTTTTCAAAAAAAAATACCTTTGTGCCTTTCTTTACCTCATAAATTACTATAAATTCCTACTAGTCAATTCAGATTAAAAATGCATACATTGATTTAAAAAAACTTATGGATGAAATCAAGGACATTTAGTGTCTAATTCCCTTCAAAAAAAAAAAGATGAGCTAAAGAATAATCATCAGTGATCTAATATTAAGATTTTGCTACTACCAAACAAATTCCCTGAAAGCAAGAACTAGGTCTTAACCTACATAGTTCATCTCTCCCATTATCTAGCACAGTGCTGTACATAAAGTAGGCACTTAATGTATAATTGTTGAGTGAACAAATTATAAGAGGAGGTACATGATTAATTGGAGAAAATATAATGGAGGTTTGGGCACTGTAAGCCACTATTCACTATTCTCTTCTCCCTCCTCAAGTCAAAACCAAAGAACAGGTCCATTGTTTAGAATTCTGCTTGATTTACTTATTTATTGTGTAGAAGCTTTCGATATTATTTTCTTCTTTCTCTGAAAATTCCTACATAATTGTACAAATGTGTGTATGCTCTTGTTCATCCTTTGTTTCAAAATGGATAAATGACGTCACAGGATAATGTCTCAATTTATGCATGAATAGGACTTAAGTGAGGAAGAGCTGCACAAAGTCATAAGCCTCACTCTCTCTTCCAGAGTTATCAAAGTCCAATGGCAAGACAAAAGTCAAGATAACTGGCAATGGTTGAGGATGCAGTGGATGACCTTTGCATCTTCAATATCTGACCAAGTTCTAAGCGTGCGTTTGTGTGTATGTGTGTGTATATGTGTATACGTATATATGTATATATGTATGTACGTATGTATATGTGTGTATACATTTTTTAAGCCCTGGTAACATAATGAAAATTTTGGGCCAACTACTTTGCCTCTCCCTGCCTTTGTTTCATCATTTGTAACATAAGGCAGTGGGACTAAATCATCTTTCTCTAAGGTCCCTTAGAGTGGAATATCACTTCTGGAGCACTAACAGAGGTCAGTGAAGCACAAAGTTGTTGTAAAATCACAGTGCAGTGGAAAGAGGAACACACTTGGAATCAGAGGACATGAGTGTGCACTACCTGTGTGCCCAACTGTCAAGTCAATTCAGGAACAAATTTCCTCAGCAGTAAAAGGTGAGTGAGGCTTCTTCTAGTTCTAAGTCCCATAACTCTTCAGTAATTAAAAAAAATCTAAAAAATTACTAAAGATACAGTGTCTCATTGATGGCTATAAAACAACACTCTACCAGAAGGCAGATGTGATGCAGTGAGGAGGAGATATAGAAGCACACTAGATTTGGAATCAGAGAACCTGAGTCTGAGCTCAGATTTCCTACTTATTCAATCTCAGCCAAATTATCTAACTTCCTTGGCCCTCAATTTCCTCATCTATAAAATGAAAGGTGAAAAATACAGCATGGTATAATAAGGAGAACACTTGCTCTGGAGTGAGAGGGCCTGCATTTAAACCTCACCTCTGACATTTACTGCATGTATGACCCTGTTCAAGTAACTTGATCTCCATGGGCCTTAATTTCTTCATCTATAAAATAAAAGTTTGGACTAGATAGCCTCAGAGATCCCCTCCGCTTCTAAATCTATGTTCCTATGGACCTATGACTAGACCATCTTTAAGGACCTTTTCTGGATCCTATGATAATGTATGACATTTCACTGTCTAGACATAAGTCCTATGAATATACACTTGAGAATACAAGAAGGATCTGTGATTTCAGAATTCTAAGGGTCTCTTGGCATGGGAACTCCCTCCACCAACAACTCTTCTATGATTTAGTAGATAGGAGTGAATTGGGATGGACAAAGGATAATTGATCTGTCAAGCAGCTATTAAATAATTATCAGAGGCTGAAGGTGAACCCAGATCATGTGAGTCTGGAAGTCTAGCATTTATAACCTATGTGACCTTCAGGAAGTCACAACTTCTCCACACCTCACTTGTGAAGGGGATAAACTAAAGTAACTCTATTTTCCATTCTGGCACTGAAGCCAGAGTCCTATAACCGCCTGATCGAACTCCAAGCCCAGGTCTTTATCAACTCCTTCAGGCTGCCACTTACAAATATACAAAGATAACTTTAAAAAACAATTCTTTTCTTTATCAAAAAAATGTTCATCTTTTAAACTATCCTGCTCTTACCAGCACTTCCTCTACTTATATCTGGTGGCTTTTCCCAATTGAAAGATAAGGTCTGCAAGGGACAAGCCACAAGAATAGTCTTAATTATTTCCAAGATTAGACAGTGAACTAGATAAAGCTAATTCTAAGAATCCCAAGTTCAAACTTTCTTGTAAAACCTAACCCCACTCCCCAGGTATATTTCCTGTGAGACACTGTAAAAAGCAGTACAGAGGCTGGGAAATATCAGCTTGAATTTTTGTAATTAATAATAGCAACCCCCACATCCCTTTGGCTGACTATGGCTGTGATACTTTGAGCAGGAACACCAAAAGGTACCCTTTATTAGTACATACTAAAGTTTAATATCTTGTATATTTGGTCACATCTGACTCTTTGTGACCCTGTTTGAGGTTTTCTGAACAAAGATACTGTAGTGGTTTGCTATTTCCTTCTCAGTTTATTTTGCTGATGAGGAAACTGAGGCAAACAGAGTTAAGTGACCTGCCCAGGATTACATAGCTAGTAAGTATCTAAGGCTAGATTTGAACTCAGGAAGATAAGTCTTCCTGACTCCAGGCACAGCATTCTATCCATGGCACCTTCTAGCTGCCCTGTGATGGGTTAGAAAATGTCTTTTGTGAGAAGGGGGAAAAAATCTGTGTTCTAAGAATGATTACCATACTTATTTTTATAGTAATAAAGTGCTATATAGCACTATATTACTCCATATCATGTAATTCTCCCACTGGATAATACATAGCCTTTAAGTAGGAAATGAAGAAAAACATTTTTAGTGCATGCACTATATATTTTTTCTTTCTTCCTCAAAACAGAAATCTCATTACCAGCTGAGACAACTGAATGCAATATTTCCATGCCAGAGACAAAGAATTAAATTAAAAGTGCAGTCAGCTGTTTGATGTTGATTAAAATGAAAAGCAAGAGAGTTCCCAGGTCAAGGAGAAAATATTACAAGCTGCCAGAAGGAAACAGTTCAAGTACTGTGGAAACACAATCAGGATAACACAAGATTTAGCAGCTTCTACATTAAAGGACTGCAGGGCATGGAATATAATATTCCAGAGGGCAAAGGAGATAGGATTACAACCAAGAATCATCTCCCCAGCAAAACTGAGTATAATCCTTCAGGGAAAAAAAATGGTCATTCAGTGAAACAGAGGACTTTCAAGCATTCCTGATGAAAAGACCAGAGCTAAAGAGAAAATTTGACTTTCAAATACAGGACTCCAGTGGAACATGAAGAGGTAAACAGGAAAGAGAAATCATAAGAGACTTATTAAGATTGAACTGTTTACATTCCTGCATGGAAAGATGATACTTATAACTCATGCGAACTTTGTCAGTATTAGGGTAGTTGAAGGAAAAAAATTGTATGTATGTATATATAGATAGATAGAGGGCACAGGGTGAGTTGAAGATTAAGGGGTCATATCTGGAGAATAAAATTAAGGGATGAGAAAGGATGATACTCAGAGAAGAAAGAGAGAGGTAGAATGGGGTAAATTATCTCACAAAAAAAAACCCAGAAAAGTCTCTTACAGTGGAGGGGAAATGGGGGAAGGTGAGAGGGAATGAGTGAATCTTATTCTCATAGGATTCGGCTTAACTAAGAGGAAATAACATACACATTCAATTCGGTATGGAAATCTATCTTACCCTACAGGAAAATAGGGGGAGAAGGGGACAAGAGAGCAGGGGGATGATAGAGAGGAGGGCAGATTGGGAAAGGGGGTAATCAGAAGTAAATATTTCTGAGGAGGGACAGGGTCAAAAGAAAGAATAGAATAAATGGGATGGCAGGATAGGATTAAGGGAAATAGAGTTAGTTTTTCACAACATGTCTGCTATGGACGTGTTTTGCATAACTACACGTGTAGAACTTATATTGAGTTGCTTGCCTTTTCAATGAGGGTGGGGGGGAGGGAGGAAGAGAGAAAATTGAAACCTAAAGTTTTAAAAACATATGTTTAAAAAAAATGTTTTCACATGCTACTGGGAAATAAGAAATACAGGAAATGGGGTACAGAAGTCTATCCTGCCCTATAGGAAAATAGAAGGGGAAGGGGATAAGAGAAGGGCAGAGAGATAGAAGAGAGGACAGACGTGGGGAAGGGATATTCAGAATGCATGCCATCTTGGGGTGGGGGGAGGGGAGATGGGTGAAAATTTGGAACTCAAAAACTTGTGGAAGTGAATGTTGAAAACTAAAAATAAATAAATTTATATTTAAAAAAAATGAAAAGCAAGGAAGACCTATCCCTGACCAAATCCCTTTCTGACCCTCTCTATCCATCTCCATCTTTCTCTTCCATATCTTTCTTGGGTTGGGATTTAATGAAAAGGGAAGGAAATCCTAAATACAAAACACCAGATTCCAACTGTCTACCAAGTGGGATACATTAAAGAGAATGTGCATTTGGCATTAGAAGCTATGAATCCCCACCTACCACCTGTGTGATCTTGGGCTTCAGTTTCCTTGACTCTAAAAATTTGCAGGGGAAGGACATAATTAAACTAGTTGGGCTCTAAGATCCCTTCCAGTTCTACATCTTGCAAATCCTTTACTTTTCCATCTCACAAATTAAGAAGCAGAGCTTAAAACAACCCGTCCACTGCAAGCAACAGGGACCTACCTGAAGGAAGGATTGATTAAAAATTAGGAAGTCTAGAAGCTAGAAGAATTAAATTCCATTAAACTTTGGGGAGGGATAATTTTGAGTTAGTTACTATTCCTTATTAGATGTGCTATCAGAATCAAAAGAGCAGCTAGGTGGTGCAGTGGATAGAATGCCAGGCCTGGAGTCAGGAAGATCTGCATTCAAATCAGCCTCAGATACTTACTAGTTGTGTGACCTGGGCAAGTCACTTAACCCTGTTTGCCTCAGTTTTCTCATCTATAAAATGAGCTAGAGAAGGAAATGGCAAACTAGTCCACTATCTTTGCCAAGAAAATCCCAAATGGCGTCACAAAGCGTCAGACACAACTGAAATGCCTGAACGACAGCAAAAATCAGAACCAAAAAATTTACTGAAGGTTCACAAAGATGACAAGTAGTCCAGGAATCAGACACATGCATAATTTTAATAAAATATTAGCTATGATACAGTGGCAAAGGCATAGTGGCATTTGGAGTCAGAGGATCTGAATTCAAATCCTAGGCTCTGTCATCTATTATTCTTTGTGACCTTGGGCAAATCACTTGCTGTAGGCACCTCCAATATAAAATGAGGGGTCAGACTAGATAAATTCTAAGGTCTTTTTTGAGCTCAAAAACCTATGATCTCTCTATTCTTTTGGAGTGAAAATATCAGAGGCAAAAAAGAGTAGTTTCACATGTAAATATAGCATGGATATGGCAGGAGATGATAACAAACTGCTAGCTTTCCGGAGTTAGGACTCAAAGAAGACTTACCTGGTAGCGGGGATGAAAGCCCAGGTACTGATGGCACTGCTCACAGTGGTGGTAGGTGTTATAGGCTGCATATTTGGACAATCTCATTCGGGTTGTCTGGCGCCGCATGTACAAATCCTCGTGCTTCCTGGTTACTGATTTGTCTGTACAAAACCCCTTAGTGTTTGTTAGGCTGAAGGAGGTCATAGAATACACACATTCTTTCCCCAAGTGCTTGTCTCCCTGAGGGCTACTGGGTCAAAACTGGTTGAAGAGGGGTTTTTTGTTGTTTTCTAAGTCAGTCAATTCAAAGTTCATTTAGTCAAAAGATGGTTTTCAGTGACATGGGCATACAACCTTATTAATCAATAAATGGAAGCTATTTATATGACAAAATCAAATCTATTGTTCCCCCTATGATTTTACAATGTTCCCTAATCACACACTTCAGGATCTGTTCAGTCTTCTGAATGGCTCACTATGAAGATGCTGTACCATGTGCTATTGGTCCAATACAAAAAAATCCCAAAATTAATTAATTAATTAAATAAAAAAATAAAAAGAAATCCCCAATTTAGTCTTCAATTTGGGATAACTTAGGTGTTGTTTGTTTATATTTTTTCTTCTGTTTTTATGTTTGCCCTGGATGAAAACTAATATTACACCTCAATTTAAGATTTGGTGGTTTTTAATTAGGTGCACAATGATATTGAAATAGTGTGGTAAGAAAAGGACAAGATTAACAGGAAGAACACTGCTTTCAGAAGAGGTATTATGCAAGATGGTCATTTTAAAAGCACTTTGTTAGTATTTTCTGAGACCTTCTTCATCCTTACCTGGTAGGTAGGTAGTCCTGGCTTGCTGCTATGAACTTTTTGACAAATCCTGCCCATCACAGGATTCACCAAAATATTAAATTCTGGCTTGACCTCGCACAAGTACAAATCACTTCACTACTGTAAGACTCAGTTTTTTTTCATCTATACAATGTAACAGCAACACTCATGCTGCCTTGTCTCACAGAGTTGCTGTGTGGATCTCATAGCAATGTGAAACATGTGAGTTACATTTTTTTAATGGACACTCTTTTAACTCAGGACTTTCATACACAAGAGGATTTTTTTTCCCTTTAGGCCTGGATGAACAGCCCTAATCACTGACACTTGGTGGCTTCACCCCTTCAGGGAGTAAAGATCCTACAACTTTAAAGAAAAATTATTCTTGGCAGTGATAAAGAGAAAATTGTTGGTGGGAAATGTGGATCAGAGATGCAGAGCTAGAAGAAATCCTAGTGGTTATCTAGTTCAGTCCCCCTTTTTTTTTTTCAAAGGGTATTCTGAGGCCCCAGAAGGTTGGGAGATTTGCCTAAGGCCACACTGGAAATGAGCAGCTGAGAAAGGACAAGTCCTCTGATCCTAAAGCCAATACTATTCACACTGCATCATCAGAGTACACTGATTCACATTACTATGAATGCTATTGTTATTACAAAAACATGAAAGCTCCATTATATGGCAACTTCTACACCCATGCAACACAATAATGAGGCCTTTAATAATGACTAGTGCAGTGGATAGAGAACAGCCCTGGAGTCAGGAAGACTGGAGTTCAAATCTGGTCTCAGACACTTACTAGCTATATGACCCTGGGAAAGTCACTTGACCTTGTTTGCCTCAATTTCCTCATCTATAAAATGAGCTGGAGAAAGAAATGGCAAACCACTCCGGTATCTTTGCCAAGAAAACCCAAAACAGAGTCACAAAGGTCTGGACACAACTGAACAACAACAAATGATAATGACCCTGTGGCACTGCAATCTTTAAAAAATTGTATTTCATTTGCCTAGTTCTTAAGTAAATGAAATGAAAGAAATTTTCCAAATTCTTCATAGTTAACAGGAGTTTCTATTAACCAAAATACTGGATTAACCCAAATACACTAGTCCCTCATCATGTTGGATAACCAAGCATTTCACTACCATTATTCAAAAATTTCTGAGCTTCTGTTCAGCTCATGATGCAGTGAAAATAACACTGGGTTTGGAATCAGAGTATCTGGGTTCAAATCCCAGCTCTGCCACTTTTTGGGCAGGTCACTTCTCCTCTCAGAGCCTCAGTTTCCCCTTCTATGAAATGTGGGGGTAGGACTAGATAATCTATAAGGTCTCCTCTAACTATAAAACTCTGATGCTATGAACTTTCAAAATAACAACCACAGTGGTTCATTCCTTCTCCTTACTATTTATAGTCACAGGAGGACACAGAACTACCCAGCAGATACTAGAAAACCTGAAGGGATACAATGGGGATAATTTCTCAATGCATCAGGCATTGCTGGCTAATGAAATTCCACTCCACAATTAAAGACAAGAGAATAAAAATTCAACTACACTATTTGGGAAGCAACACATTAGAAGAAATGAATTTTCAAAGTCTTACGGTCACTCTTTACATTCTGGTGGTGTGAACAAATCATACTGGCATCATCATACTTGGGATCATGAATAATGTAGTCAAAAGGCATCTTCTTAAAGATCTCTAAGTCAGGCCAGGCATCACTGTGCTGAGGATAATGCCCCCCTGATTCTTCTCTTAAGTCTAAAATGGACAGAAATCAACACATGACAGAAAAGTCAGAGTATCACAACTTTTTTTATTGCAAATGCACTAAGATTTTTAAGAATCACATAAAGTGCTACGTATTCCTCTGCTGTTCCTCTCAGGCTACTGGACTATAGCCAATTTTGAAGACTATTCTAATAAGGTGAGAAAAGGAATATGTATCTACCAACACTCAGATGCAATCATTTCCACTGAGAAAAATGAAGGTTGTCTGGTTGGGGGCTCCCAAAAATGACAGAATTTGAGAGTTAGAAGGGACTTCAGCAGCCATCTAGTTCAACCAATACACAAAAAGAATCAATCCCCACTGTGAAATACTTGATAAGTAGTCAGCCAGCCTCTGACTGGAGATCTCCCCAACTTTTGGACAGATCTAATTATTAAGAAGGTTTTCCTGACGTCAAGCTAATAAATTTAGCTATTCAACATCCATCTATTATACTTCCTGGTTCTCTGAGGCCAAACAGAACAAGACTATCCCTTCCTCCATGTGATATCCCTTCAAATGTTGGAAAACGTCAATCATGCCCACCCCTCTAGGTCTTTTCTTTTCCAGGTTAAATATGTCCAGTTCTTTCAATCAGTCCTCAGGTGTCGTAGATTCAAAGCCCTTCACTAGTTGTGCTTCGATAGATACTTACTGGCTTGTCAGTATCTTTTTAAATCCAGAGTGCCCAGAACTAAGTAAAATATTCCAAATGATTTCTGGGAGTCTGCTTGCAGCAATAGGGCTCTCACTTCTCTATTCCTAGAAGGTTTTCTCCTCTTAATGTAGTCCATGACCACATTGGCTATTTTCTGTAGCTGAAGTAAATTCCAAGAAAACTAGAAGGTAGGGTCAACTATACAGAAACATTCACATCCCCACAGAACATCGGGACTAGCAAACGAAACCTTTTGGTGAATCCAAGCTCCTATTGTCTATCTTGATATTCAATCCCTGCCACATGTCTACAGACCTTGATTTTTAACTTAACTGATCCTGATTCTGACCTTGCTTCTGTTTCCAAACTTCAATAACTCTCTGATCTTTTAGTTCCATGACCCAAAACCTTGGTATGATGGCTTCTGGACTCAACTTGTTCACATACTGCTTGGAAACACCTTATGCCTAATTAATCAACCAACCAACCAACTTTTTGAAGTCCCTACTATTTATCAGATAATGTACTAGATACTGTTGATATGAAACAAAAATGAAACAGTCCTGCATTCAAAGAGCCTACATTTTACCCGGAAGAGGAGACATGAAAATAAATAAATATATATAGTATATATACTTTGTGTGTGTGTGTGTGTGTGTGTGTGTGTGTGTGTGTGTGTGTGTGTGTACAGATATATATGTGAAATAAATGGTGTAGGGACACAGTATTGGACTTAGAGTCAGAAAGACTTGGGTTTGAATCCTGCCTCAGACATTTACTAAAGGTATGACCCAGAACAAGTCACTTGACCTCTGTCTGCCTCAGTTTCCAGACTCCATGACTTCTAAAGTCCTTGCCAAACTCCAAGTCTCTGATCCTATGAGCTATAACCTTATGACACACCAGGTAGATTTAGGAGAGAAAAAATTAGTTTGGGGTTGGGAGAGGGAAGTGGTCAGGAAAGGCTTCGTTAAGAAAGTAGGGCTTGTGCTGAATCTTGAAAGAAACAAAAGCCGGTAAGAGGCAGAGTCAAGTAGGAAGTATATTTCAAGTACAGAGGACAGACAGTACAAAGGCACAAAGATGGAATAAGACACATTGTGCATGAGGAACAGCAAGAAAGCCAGTTTGGGTGGACCACAGAATAGGAAGGGAGCATTAATGGAGGAGCAGGAAGAAGAGTAATGTATAATGCAAGAAAAGCAGGTTAGGACAAGGTAGTGAAGGACTGTATTTGCCTAACAGAGAAATTTCTATTCATCTTAGAGGCAATAGGCAGCCACTAGAATTTATTGAGTAGAGAAATGAGTAGTCTCAGGGTTAGACCTGCAGTTTAGGAAGATCACTTTGGCATTTGTACAAAGAATGGATTGTAGAAGGGACAAATTGTAACATGAAGCAAAATTAAGATGCTACTACAGTAGTCAGCATGAGGAGATGAAGGCCTAATTAGGGTGGTACCCATGTGAGCAAAGAAAAGGAGTCAGAAGGACACTATGGAGGTAAAAATGACACAATTCGGCAGCTGAATGAATAGGTGGGCTGGGGAAGAGTGTAGAGTTAAGTATGATATGGAGGAACTGAGGAAAATGAAAGGATATTGCAATTAATAAAAATAAATAAGTTCAGGTGAGGAGTGGGGGAGCAGAGACAATGAATTGTGTTTTAGACATACTGAGTTTGAAATGTCTATGGGACATCCAGTTTAATAGCTAATATTCATATAATGGCTAGCATTTATATAGCTCATTAAGATTTGCACATATGCTATTTTGTTTGAAATGTTCAATAGGCAGTTGTAACTCAGCAGAGACTGGGGCTGGAGAGACACACACATATATATATATGCATACATGTATACATACAGATACACATATACATATACATATACATATACATATGCATATACATATACATATACATATACATATGTATATGTATATGTATATGTATATGTATATGTATATGTATATGTATATGTATATACACACACATATATATATGCATACATGTATACATACAGATACACATATACATATACATATACATATACATATACATATACATATACATATACATATACATATACATATACATATACATATACATATACATATACATATACATATACATGTACATGTACATATACATAAACATAAATATATACACACACTGGATGTCCCATAGACATTTCAAACTCAATATTTGTAAAACAAAATTCATTATCGCACTTCCCACTTCTTTGGTTAAGGGCAACATCATTTCATTGTCCATTCATGTATGTGTGTAGGTATATGCATATGTGTATGTATATGTATACACACACCTATACACTCATGCATACATATGTTCACATATATCTACAGGTGCTTATGTATAGCTACATGTGAGCATTTGTGCATATATGTGTGCATGTATGCAATACATGCTACATATACTGCATATACATATAATATATGATGTACCTGTGTATATGGTACATTGTGCATATAATACATTGTTGTTCAGTTATCTTTTCTTTAATCATGTCCAAGTCTTTGTGACCCCATTTGGGGGTTTTTCTTGGCAAAGACACTGGAGTGGTTTGTCATTTCCTTCACCAATACATATAGTATATGTACACATATGTATACACATATACATATCTATAGATAGATAGATAGATGCATATATACACAATGGACCTATACGCATATACAAATATGAACACATATACATACAGACACATATTCCTATATCTGCACATACATAAGTATGTAGATATGTACATGCACACATAAACTGGGTTAAACCCACGGGAGTTACTAAGGTCACCAAGTGAGCAGGTGGAAAAAGGGAAGAGGAAAGGTCCCAGGACAGAGCCTTGAGGACACTCAAAGGCTGGGACCATGATGTAGATGTCCCCATACTAAGGAGGCTTCACCTATCAGCATGGGACTTGCCCAGCTGTGCCATATGACACAATCTGAATTGCCCATTTCTCACCCAGAACTTAACCTAGAAGAGAAGAGCTAGGGTACAATGATAACCTTACAGAATAAAGAGAAAGAAGACTGAATTTTAACTTAGCACAGCCATGGCCCTTCATAATTTGGCATTTAAAGCCCTTTCACAAACTGACCTCATCCTACCTTTCCAGTCATATTACATCTTCCTCTCTTTCATACACTTTGACTCCTCTGTGGCCTTGTCTTCCCTCACTAGATCACTATATTTCCTTTCTCTCTGTCCTTTAACAGCATTGGTATTGTTCCTGCCCGAAACATATATGTACTCCCTACTTCTTGGAATACCTAGTTTCCTTCAAGACTCAGGTTGGGTAGTATCTCCTGCTCAATGACTCTCCTGATTCCCTAGATCCCCTAGAAGTTGCTAGTGTGCCTTCCTCTACTCAACTCCTACCCCTGATCCTCCAAAAGTTATTACTAAAGATTACTCTTTTGTATATGTTTTGTACATATTTGCAGATGTGCATCTTGTCTTCCTCATTAACATGTAAGCTCCTTTGGGTCAGTGAGTGTTTTCTTTTACCCTCGAATCCCTGTGCCTGGCCCATAGCATGAGTTTAATAAATGGTTGTTGATTGATTGATATAATATCGTCTTGCCCTTGTGGAGTTTATAGTCTGATAAAGTATATAAGAAATAAAAGAACTATGATGCATGGCAGAGTGTGATAAATTTTATGAGAGGTAAAGAAAGTATCATAGGAATAGATCTACCAACAGTGTTATCTAATATTTGCCTGTCAAGCAATTTATTGAAAAATAGTTGCTGATCATCTACCATGCATAAGATCTTTTGCTCAACACTAATCCCTAGGGATACAGAGATGAATAGAGCACATTCCGTGAACTTAAGGAATTTACAATCCCTCAGGATATAAAGGACATAATGAAACTACAACTGATGATTTGATAAATGAAGTTCCTGATTACAGTTGTGGCCAGATGATGACTTACTGATGTTGATCTCTTCTTCATCATAGACATCAACTTCTGTCAGACGGATGAGCATCCTAGACAAGATGCTGAGGAACTGAAGATAGGCGCCTGTCTTTCCTATCTGTGAATGTACAAGAGAAGAGGCAAAGTGAGGCAGCAACAAACCCTAAGGTTTTTTTTTAAACACTCAGTCCTAACGTGTTCAGATTAACAACAACAACAAAAAATGCCGAGACAAGAAAAACTCTTTTGCTGTACCATAAATCATTTACAAATGTTTTTTTTCCCTACATGTTAAACTGCTACCATTTTAGGTAGTATCTTTAAAGAACCTTAAAGGTTTGGGGCAGCTAGGTGGTGCAGTGGACAGAGCACCAGCCTTGGATTCAGGAGGACCTGAGTTCAAATCCAGCCTCAGACACATAACACTTACTAGCTGTGTGACCCTGGGCAAGTCACTTAACCCCACTGCCTATCCTAAAAAAAAAAAAAAAAAAGGAACCTTAAAGGTTTGTAAAGTGCTCTTCTCTCATAAATATATGAGTCAGGGAGCTAAGCGTTCTTACTGTCAATTTTAAATGAATAAACTGAGCCTCAAGAATAAGGCTAAATGATCTCCCAGGGTCACACACAGTGTTACACCCAGAACTGTATTTCCTGATTCCAGGTCTTTTAATACACTTTCCAACCACACCACACTCATTCTAAATTAGGCAGGCATAGCAAACTGCAATGTTAATACAGCAACAAGGGTGGTTTTTTAAGTTTTTTTAAACTGATTTAACAAGATAAAAATAACATTATCTCTCAGATACCAGTCTGAGATATAATAAGAGTTTATTAAAATGGGAAAAAAAGGTTGTCTATATTCATAGTTTCATCTCTAATCCCATGAAAGCCTGGATGGACTGAAACCATTACAATGGTTGTTGATTGGTTGATAAATGCAGTTCTTGCCCTTGTGGAGTTTGTATCTTTCCTGAAGGGATAGTTGGGGAGACCACTCATAACAGACCTAAAAACACCTTAAGGACATTTGTCCTCAACCTAAAAATGCTGAGAAAGATCCAATTAATACCTTCAATTCAACAGTATTAAGCACCTACTATGTATAAGGTACTATCCTAGGCTTTAGGAACATGAAGACAAAAATGAAATAAAACTCTGCCCACAAGGAATTCATATTTTACTAGGGGACTCAGTGAGTAGAATTCTGTACCTGGAATCAGGAAGACCTGAGTACAATCTGGCCTTAGACACTTACTAGCCCTGTGACTGTGGACATGTCATTTAACCTCAGTCTGCCTCAATTTCCTAATCTATAACATGGGCCTTAAAGTAGCACCAACCTTATTGGGTTGTTGTGAGGATAAAATGAGATAATGCTTGTAAAGAGCTTTGCAAACCTTAAATCAATATAAAAATACTGGCTACTATTATTACATACACATATAAGTATAATAAAAAGAAAACTGAGGAGAGAGAAACTGGCAAGAAGAAAGGTGATGAGAAAGAGGAGATACAGGTATCACTCAACCAATACACAATTACTCAATGCCTACTATGTGCCAGGCACTATGCTTCATGCTAAAGATACAAAGAAAGAAATAAAAGCTCCTATTCTCAATGAGCTTACACTTTACAGGAGGAGGATATGCATATATAAGTATGCATAATATACTTTATATTTAAGTATAAGTAAGTAGTTTTTAAATAAGCATTCTATGCATAAAATACATATAACATAAATATGAAGTAATTGGGGTAGGAAAGGTTTTAATGTAGGAGCTGGCATTTCATTGTGCTTTGCAGGAAGCTAAGGATTCTAGCAGGTGGAGGTGAGGAAGGAAGGAATTCTAGGCATGGGGGACAATCTGTTGAAAGATACAGAGATAGGGGACACAATGTCATACATGAGGGACAGCAAGAAAACCATTTTGGCTAGACTACAAAGTTGCATTAAGAAGCATAATGTGGAATAAGACTGGGAAAGATAGGTTTAAGGCAGGTTGCAAAGAACTTTGAATGTCAGATGAAGGCATTTGTATTTGTCTTAGAGATAATAGGAAGTCAGTGGAGTGTACTGAGCAGAAGAATGTCATGATTAGAGCTGTGCCTTAGGAGCATCAGTCTGCCAGGTGTGGGGAGAATGGACTGAAGAGGGGGTAGACTGGAGGGAGAGGGATCAATTAAGAGGTAATTTCAATAGTTTTGAAGAGAGGTGATATGGGCTGAACTCTGGTGGTAACCATAATCTAAGAGAAGAGAATGAATGGGAGAGGTACAGAGTACATACAGTCTATTTTACTTGGCACCTTGTGGATGTGGGAGAGACAGGGGAAGATGAAGGAGAGTAAAAGGTCAGAGATGACAATCAAGGTTGAATGGAAGGATAGTAGTGCTCTTGACAAAAATAGGGAAATGTGGAAGGGAAGTGTGATGGAGAATAATGAGTTCTATTTTAAGCAATGCTAAATGTAAGATGCCTATTTTTAAAAAAAAAAGGCAGTTTGATGTCTAATAAATGATTGATAATGTGGAACTGCATCTTGGGAAAGAGACTAGTGCTAGGTATACAGAAGTGGGAGTCATTCTCATAGAGACGATAATTGAATTAATGGCAAATGAAAGGGTATTACTTAGAGAGATTTAAAGACAGAAGAATCAAGACAGAATCTTGGGATACACCTACAATTTGACAGTAAGATATAGATGATGCTTGTAAGGGGAAAATCCCAATCGTTTCATGGTATTCTGATGGACAAACAACATAGAAATCCACCAACTACCTCACGGTCTAATTTTAGAAAGTCATTAACCCCTGTGTAAGGACACAGTAAAGTGAATAGTTTCATCCTCTATTGTAACAACTACTTGCTGCAGAGGGGCTAAAATCAATCAGGTATTTTCACTAAGTCCAACATCAACATAGCAAGCAGCCACAAGCTGCTTACACAAGGGCAAACCTGCCCAAGTTAGAAATGGAGCAGGTCAAAGTTTCTGTGTCTATCAGCAATGGAATTGAGCCCATACACGGCCACTTCCGGCGTGAGCAAGATAAAGAAACTAAGTCTCAAAAACAAGTCAAATCCGCCTTTCATGGAACAATTCGCATGATACATGGGCCATCAGAGATGACTCTCAGAAAAGTTGCAAAGTGGGCAAAGGTTCTCTTTAGTGTTCTCTTCAGCCCCTTTCCCTATCACCAGGAATTGTATACTATCCACAAGCCTCATAACCACCACTACCAAATACAATAACAAAGATTTACCCCACTTTTGAGTTGTCACATCCTAAAATGGCCTACCCCTTTCTTGCTTGCTCATCAATCAACCAAGGCTGGTATTATCTCATTTTAAAGAATTGGCTCATAATAAGATGTGAATAGTTGGTAAGCTTTAACCTCTCTAGAATAGAATAGTCATTTTCAAAGAGCTTCTTGTTAGCCCCAGAGAATCTCAGATTGACAGGAATTGCAGAGAGAAGGACATTTGTTAGCAGAGAGACATCTTCATGTCCTTTTCTATTTCTTCCTTTCATACAACATGCCAAAAACCAGGAACCAGTTACTTGGTGCCATACTTATGGGTTGATTACTCTTTCCCCTGGGTACTTTTCAGGGTCCTTCTTTGCTACTTTCCCTTCCTTATCTCTCAGACCTATATAAATATATAATAAAATAATTCACACCAAAGGACCTATAAACAAGAAGGAAAACAAAGGAAAAAAGATTAGGTATTGATGAGTTTTTCTTGACACTATGACAAATAACTTACAGTTTGGGAGGAAGAATTGGGGGAGAAAGTCAACAACAGAGAACAATTATCTAATTAATTCAGCTTGGCCCTGTTTCCTTTTTTTATGTTTGAAGGTAGTCATTTCTTTATTCTCAATCAGGTACTCTGCCTTTACTAAACTTGTTCATGCTAATCAGTAAATAATAATCTATTTGAGTTCAATGAAATTTGACCCATTGTGCAATTCATAAGAGACCCCAACTTAACACTGTCATGACGTTCAAATAACCGTAATTAAAGTGTATTATCTTATTCATGCGTTTCTTGTCCAAGGCTTCACAATCATTAGCAATGCTGTACTTTCTGGCAGTACCATCTGCACCCATGTGAATCAAGACAAACAATGATAGATTCGGGGGGTGGGAGGGGGATTGAATTTGGAATCCAAGGTCCTGGGTCTGAAAACCGTCTTCCATTTAATGGCTGTGTGACTCTGGATAAGTTCTCAGCTTTAATTTCTTCATCTGAAAAATGCATAAGTTGCACTAGATGACTTCTAAGTTGCCTTCCACTTCAAAATCTATAACTCTATGAGATAGGTAGTCATCATTAGGCTGGAAAATTCTCAAGACCTTTTCCATCCCATGCCAGCTACATAACCCAAGAAGACATCATAATCTCTTCTGTTAGTGCCAGTAAAATAAGGGGCTACTCATGTGCTCTTTAGCAGGAAATTACTTGTCTCTTCTTCTTCTGATACTAACTAGCCAGATAAGGAGCCTTGAATAATGGTTAGAGTACTGAATTTGGAGTCATGAAGTCCAGGTTTCAAAGAGCACATATTCACTAGCTATATGATCATGGAATCTTTACCTTTCTGAACCTAGTTTCATCATCAATAACAGACATCTTTCTAAACATTCCCATGACATGACACCTGCTCTCCATCCTCCATCTCCAACCAGACCTCAGACTTTCTACACCTGTGACCTTGAGCCCTGATTGGTGAGAACTCACCTTGCCTGGTTCTCGGGCCCACATACCACTTCTGAGACTTGCTCTCCCTTCTACCCCTTGTACCTTACCTCCCACCCCCCTAAACTTTCCAAATCTAGCTGTAAGAATTGCAATCAAATCAACATTACTATTCCTGAAAAGGACATATAAATCATCTCTCCTATGGCTCCAATCATCATTTCCTCGGACTTTCCTGTCCAAATCATTCCTGTCTGGCACCTTTTAGAAAGTGAGTTCCTCAAGATCAAGGACTGTCTTGTTTGTTTGTATCTGTATCCCCACCATTTAGTACGGGGTTTAAAACAGAGTAATTGCTTAAAATGTTTTTAATCATACATATGTATATGTATATATATGTGTGTGTGTGTGTGTGTGTGTGTGTGTGTGTGTATATACATATATATACATACATATATATACATATATATACGTATATATATATATGTATATATATATCTCTTTGTAAAACACAAAATGCAATACAAAAATCATCTATTATAATTATCTCTTGCCTGGTGGCACATGTGTATCACACTTCAGGAAGAGGCTTATAGCTGTTACTTAGCTCTGGGCTTAGTATACCTTTTTCCCTTTAAATACCATGCATGGGTCCATCAAACTGGCTTTCTTGGCCAGATAGCATGACTCTGTGACAATATGTGCTATTCCGTATACCTGGAATGTGCTCTCTCCTCACCCCATCTCTTCGGATGCCTAGTCCTGCAAAGCTTGGCTCAAACACTGCCACCTACATAAAACCTTTTCCTGATCTACCTGGCTGTTAGTATCTCTTTCGACCCCAAAATTAGCTTGTCTTTATTTTGTATATGCTTGTATGTATACATGTTGCCTCCCTCAGTTGAATCCAAGCTCCCTGAGAGCCAAGACTATTTTATTTTTGCTTTGTTATGCCCAGCACCTAACATAGTGACTGACAGATAACAGGCATTTAATAAAATGCTTGTTGAAGTATTGACTGAATGAGTGATCTATCGTTCTCCTTTCCTTCTCCTCTTTGCCACATTCCTTTACCCTCTGACCTCATAGCACATGTCAGGATTGCCCTCTCTTTTAAGGTCAATCAATCAAGTATTTATTAAGTGACTATATGCCAGGTACAGGCCTATCGTGCTGAGTACTGAGGATATAAACACAATGAAAAAAAATGATGCTCATTCAAGCGGAGCTTTACATTTCAATCACAGTGACACATACATACAAGTATGTTCAGAATAAATATAAATATGATACAGAATAAATGCAAATATTTTATTTTTTCTTCTTTGTGTTTTTCTATTTTTTTAAAGAAACTTCATTCTTCCTGATAACCAAGAAAATTAAGAGGTATTCTTTAAGTTCTATTATCTTGTCTTTTAAGGGAGTAATGACCCTGTCTTTTGGAACATCACATATTCTGTTCAGGTCTTTGCAGAATTCTTCTTGTTCCCCATATTTGGTGGAAGCAAGATCGCCTCAAATCCTTTGTCCCCTGCAGAACTCATTAATCTAGCATTCGACACTCTCTATAATGAAACTTTAATTTATCTTTCTAGTCTTAGTAAATACTACTCCCCTTTCATTCTTGACATTCTAGCCAAATCAGACTAGTAGCTGCCTCCAGACAACTTTCCCCTCTACTCACTCTCCATATCTGCCTGCTGAAATACTCCTCTTACTTCAAGGCCCAACGAAGGTTTCTCTTTCATGATCCTAACAACTAAAATAATTATTTCTGCTTCATGTTTTTCAGGGACACTAAGTCTGGATTGTTGCTTTGTCCTTATCACATTCTGATTTGTACCCTATGCGACCATATTGCATACTGCAACTTGATAGTTAAGCTCCCTGAAGGCAGGAACTGTGTTGTTTTTCCATCTTTGTTTTCCTGAAAAAAGCACGGAGCTAGGTAGATAGTAAGTACTTTTAAAACATGTGCTGAATTGGAGTCATTCAATCAAAAAGCATTCAACACCTACAGTGCTAGGCACTGGAGACAGAAGACCAAAAAAAAAAAAACCCTACTCTCAAGAAACTTACATGCCACTGCAAGAACATGTAGACATATAAATTAATACAGGAGAATGCGCAAGTACACACACACACACACACACACACACACACACACACACACACACACACACACACACAGTAATTTGAGAATAGGTAGCATCTGGTGGAAATCAGGACAGGGTTCCCATAGAAGATAACACTTAAGCTAAGCTTTGAAGAAAGCTTCTGATTCTAAGAGGTAGGAGTGAGGAAGGAGTTCATTCCAGGCACAGAGATGAATGGAATGTCTTGTAGGAGAAACAGCAACTAGGTTAATTTGGCAAGGATATACAATGTGGGGAAGTAATTCAATGGATACTATATAGACAAAACAAGTGAGTTCACACGTTCTCCAAAATCCACAAAGTTCAGTAAAGCTCACAAGCATTCATCAAGCATTTTTTAGGTGCCAGGCACTGTGCTGGAACTGACATTGAAAAATGCTTTCACAAGAGTATGTCCAATGTACTGCTACCCTCCCTGATGGCATCACTTCAGTAGCACTGACAAGGAAAGGTGAGATGTCAGGCCACCTGATTATGGAAAGAAGAGAAACTAAGGTTATAACTAGGTGAAGGTTTCTCTAAATCAACAGCCTGAGTTGTTCTCTCGTTTCACCTAGAAGTAAAATCCTAGCCTATGAATTCAAGCAACTTGTATTCAAAGGGACACACTGGAGCCTGTGGAGAAATCTTGACTGTATTTGCATTAAATTCTCTTATCCAAGTGACCATCTTGAGCGAGCTTTTCCCATCACAAATAGGTTTCTGAAAATATTTCAAAGAGCTCATTAAAAGCCCTAGGAGAGGACTTTTAAGACAATATATTAAATAGGAAACAGCTTTAAAGAAGTCTTTGAGACAGCTGGCACAGTGAGGAGATATCAATATGTGTGTAGCTGTAGATCAACTGAATAGTGTCTTTTTGCTTCAGGGCTAATCAAAATAAAATTGATTATTAAATGAGTCTAAATGGAGCAATCTGCTTTCTGTATAGCATTTTCTGGTATTCCTAGAGTAGACAGAAAATGAAAAGTGAATGAGATTCATTCCCAGAAAATGAGAGACGGCAGAGAACACTAATCCCTGGGAAGTGAGACAAACTTCTTACCCTTTTCTTAGAATTCATGCATTTATATATAAGTCAAGAAGCAAAAAAGGCCAAATTAAGTTGTTTTTAAATGAATAAAGTTAGAAAAGAATGGGAATATTTCTATATTATTCTTTCAAAAACACAGTGGGGGGGGTAGGTTAAGAATGGGCTTTCAGAAAAAAAAAAAACCTGAGTTTAATTCTGTTCATTGTCAACTTATTTGATACATATATACATATACACATATATATTATATATAACACATATTTAGAAATAACTTTGAACTATTGTGTATATATTTTGCAGCTAGGTAGCAAAGCAGAGCACCTCGGGCAATTTCAAGTAATGTAACTCTGGGCAAGTCCTTTAGACTCTCTTTAGACTCAGTTTTCTCATCGGTAAAATGGGAATAATAATAGCACCTACGTCACAGCATTGTTGTAAGGATTAAATCTTATATATGTGTGTGTATGTATATGTATATATGTGTGTGTGTGTATATGTGTGTATACACACACACATTTGTTCACTAGTTTCAATTTTGTCTGACTCTTTGTGACCCCATTTTGGGTTTTCTTGGAAAAGATACTGGAGTGGTCTGCCATTTTCCTTCACCAGCTCATTTTACAGATGAGGAAACTGAGGCAAACAGGGTTAAATGCCTTGCTGGAGTCACTTAGCTAGGAAGTGTCTGAGGCCAGATTTGAACTCAGGAAGGTGAGTCTTCCTGATTTCAGGCCTGGTAATTTATCCATTGTGCCATTTAGCTGCCTGTGTGTATACAAATGTGTGTGTGTGTGTGTGTGTGTGTGTGTGTGTATGTGTGTGTATGAAAAAACCAGCCTGAGCCATATTAAATGTTTTGATCAATTACATTTGTAGAAGACATTTAACAATAAGACACTGGACAATTAATGAAAACCGTATACACACACACACATACATATATGTGTCTGTATGTATATATGTGTATGTATATAGTATACATGTATACATACATATATATATACATTGCAAACCTTTAAAGTGCTAGGTAGCACTTTAGGTATTATTTTCTGATCTGTGCACATAATGCGACTCCCCAGTAGAACATAAGCTTCTTGAGGGCAAGAACTATATTCAATATTTCAATATGTCTTTGTATCCCCAGTGACTAGAAAGGTGTCCTATACATAGTAGGTCCTAAAAATGTTTGCTGCGTTGTTGATTTAGGAGAAAAGAAAGATTACAAAGCTATAAACAGTTAGGTTTGATTTCTTTAAACCAAATATTAGATGAAGAGTCTTGATGAATGAAGAGATTTGCTATATAAATCATAATTTTTCTTGCTTTCTCTAGTACTATTGACATGGAATGACAGTTCTGATAGTTTGTTGCCACTGTCCCAGTGAAAATATGCATTTTTAAACAAAAAGGACTTCCACATAAGAGCCCTTAAAAGTAATTTAATCTGACTCCCCTGTTTTTTTCTAGTGGGAGGAAAGAGGCTCAAAAAAGGGAAATGAATTACCCAAGGTCATATAACTAGTTACTGGCAGGACTGGGAATAGCAGTGAGGTGTTATGGCCATTTGTCTAGGATTCTCCCCACTATGCTGTGAACTTAAGTTCCTTGCAGATACCATAAAATTTCCATCAGTGGGAATTAAAGGAAAGAAAAAACCATATTAAATGTTTTGATCAATTACATTTGTAGAAGACATTTAACAAGAAGACGCTGGACAATTAATGAAAACCAGAGTGTTTAGTAATAAAAGAAGTATGAAAATCTTTAGCTAAATGACCTATCAATATGGCAACATGGTGCATGCCTGTGCACACCTATACTAGCATTTATGTATTCATTCTTTCTAAAGCAGCAAGAGTTCTAAAATGAAAAACAGAATAATGGTATGTTAGCCCTGGTTCTGTCAACTATTAGTTGTCAACTATTTGTAAAGCAGAGTTTCATGGAAAGAGTCATAGCTTTGGTAGTCAAAAAACTTACGTAGGGTTTGAGTCACTACTCAGGTACTCTATGAAACTCATCAAGTCACCTCACCTCTCTAAGAATCAGATACCCCATCTGCCAGCTGTGAGGCATGTACTAAATCAGAGGATCACAGAAGGGGAAGAGCCCTTACAGAGAGCACCTAGTTGCAAAAATTCATTTTCTACATGAAGAAATTAAGACTTGAAAATGGGAAATGACTTACCCAAGTTCACATAGCTAATAAATAAGCCAGCCTAGCTAAAGCAGCAAGTCCTCCTCAAGGAGACAAGAGGTGGCACATGCCAGGCAAGTCAAACCACCACCACCACCTTGACCAGCATCTTTCCTTAGATGCAGACAGCCCAGGATCCTGAGTCCAAGAATAATGCTGTCAGCCCAGTGCCCACAAAATTATCCTTGGAAGCGATCCCTATGGAAATGCAACCTGGTAACTGCTCCTGCAGGTGCTACCACAACATTTATTGAAGACCAAGAAAAGAAAGTTCTTGCTACATTCAGTCAAATAATTCAACATCAGAAACTGAAAGGATTTTGTCAGTGGAAATGACATTAAAGGAAAGGCATTAATATCCACTTCATCACTGCACCTTAAGGACCGTGGGACCTTTCCACCCGACATACAGCTGAAACTCTCCATTTGTGGTGTCTCTCTCATTAATATGTGAGCTCATAGAGAGAAGGGACTGTCTTAATTTTCTATTTATAACCCTGGCACTTAGCATAGTGCTTTTCACATGCTAATTACTTAATAATGCTTCACTCATTCATCAGGTGGAAAATTCTAAGTTAGGACCCTAGCACTAACCTGATGTGTGGTTTGGGGCAATCATTTAGTTCCCTGCTCCTTGGTTTCTTCATCTATAACATGAAAATCACTTTCTGTTTCACAGGATTGTTATGGAGATGGTAGAGATAACTGATGATAAAGTGATTTGATAAATATAAACCACCATAGAATCACAACTACTGTTGGTAAACCTCGATTTAAGATTTTTCTCTTCCTCTGGATGAGTTCCATCTGCCAATATGTTTGTTTCACCCAAGAAGGCTAGCACAGGAGTTCATAAGCAAGATACAGTGACTTCAGTGCCCTCTCTCACAACCAACTAAAGAGTTTAACCCCAAACCAAAATGATAAATTTATTTTTAAAATACAGGTAGATGTCACTACAGCTCTACTGGTGGTAATAATCTCTTCCATTTGTATAGTACCTTAGATTTTTTTTATTCACATGACATCCATCCTGTGAGGTATAGAGGACAAAGAATAGAACCCCTATTTTGCAGATAGAAAAGCTGAATCTTAGAGATGTCAAGTAAATTGCACCATCATATATGGCTCACATATAGTGAAGAAAGAGTAGAATCATAGACTCCATGGTCACAGAATTTCAGAACCAGAAGAGATATCAGGAAACTGAAGCAATAAGTGAAATCACCAAATCAAAATTCTACAGTTGCTTAGGGACAAAGTCAAGAAAACACAGATTGTGGTCTTCTGACTCCAATTCCACTATATCTACTACATTCTGGAAAATATTATAATCCCACCTTTGGTAGGAAGTCTTTTTTTTTTCAATTACACGCACACATGCTCTCTCTCTCTCTCTCTCTCTCTCTCTCTCTCTCTCTCTCTCTCTCTCTCTCTCTCCCCCCCCATCTGTCTCTGTCTCTCTCCCCTTCTACAATTCCTTTGGGGTTACCTTCCATTTCCACTGTATAAATCTTGTATTAACAATTTTTTCCATGTTATCTTCCCCTAGCAGATTATGAGCTCCTAGAGATCAGGGACCATACAGTTCCCTTTCATTAGTAATGTCCCATAATTACTAAGTCCCATAACTAACCACAGTTCCTGGCCCAAAGTAAATGCATAATAAATGCTTGCTGACTAATAAATCAGATGATCTAACTAGAACAAATAGTTGTGTGTGTGTTGTTGGGTTTTTTTTTAATCCTAAAGAAAGGATTATTCTACTAGCCTAAGAACCTACTGGTAGACAGGAATAAGAAAGTCAAGATCAAGAACACTACGTACACCCTAAGCTTACAAATACGTACCTGAGGGGGACCACTTAATAGCAGTCTCCTGGGGTGAAAGTTGTCCATTCTTCCCTCATTTCGATTATTGTAGTCCATGTGGCTGGGTTTGGGGACAGTCCACTGGCGGTAATAGAGAGATTGCTCTGTGCAAGTCATCATCTTACTCAAGAGAGGGCGGAAAGAACTGGCCCACGTGACTGAATGGTAGGGCAGAAGGGAAGATGCCTTAGGAAGGCCACTGCTGTCTGTGGAAGTAACCATGTCATACACCAACTTGGGCAGGAAAACTACAGGGGGTTGCTTCAATCCTTTGGTCATGGAGCACTGGGAGTTCTGCAAGATGAAAGCATTTGAAGTCGGTGCAGAAGAGGAAGAAGAGGAAGAGGAAGAATATGGTGAAGATGAGGAGGTGACTGAAACCTGGACACTTTTAAGGTTTGGTTTTGGATTCGGGCACATGTCTTGTTCTCCTGGCCCAGGGCAGTGCCTGCTGGTGGTAGTCTGAGCACCTTGACTTACTTTCTGTCTCTGCTTCTCACAGGCAGCTGCACCATCTTCCATCACACTGTTGAGGGAAGGATGTGGAGATCTGGCCCTCTCACCCAATGCTATTACTGGTGGAGATGACTCATTGCCAAAGGCCATACCTGAAAAGAAAAGCTATATTTCAGGCCAGTATTTATGCTAACTAACTCAGGGATGACAGCCACTGACTATACGCTGAGTTTCTTTTTCCTCAATGGAAAATTAAGATGGATAGATCAATCAATCAACAAGCAGCAACCATAATACAGGCTCTGGGTATACAAAAGAATGAAATAGTCTCTCTGTTCAAGAAGCTTACATGAGTGTGTGTGTGTGTTTATACACACATTAATATGTATATTATTATATTATATATATTAATATATTTAATATATATATATATATATATTTATAGACATATACAAAATACATATCCGATAATTGGTGAAGAGGTACTAACAATGGAGAGGATCAGGAAAGGCTTTATGTAAAAAGTGGTTCTTGGCTGAGTTTTGAAGGAAATTTCAAGAGGATTCTAGGAGACAGAGATGAAGGGGGTATTACCTTGAAACATTATTTTTTTAAGAAAAGTTTCATACTCTAGATTAAATGTAAAATAGCTATAGCTGATAACCTAAGGAAGGATCGTGCAAAGCTGGAATAACCAACCAACTATTGGTTATGATTTTGGGGCAATGGAATGATGAATTTAATAAACATAAAGTCCTAGTCCTACACTTAGGTTCACAAAAATCAAGTACTCTGCTATATATGGCTTGAAGAATATGTGGCTAAACAACAGATAATATAAATTTTAAGGAAAGATCTGGGCATGGGGGGGAATTAATGGACTATAGGCTCAATATAAATCAATAATATGGCATGGTACTCAAACAAACTAAGCTATCCTAGCCTTCCTGAATAGAAGCATAGAGTCCAGAAGAAGACAGGACCATGAAAAGAACTACCAAAGTCATATGAAACATGAATTACTCAAGGTCTCAGGACCCACTTGAATATTCCTGGTAGTGAGAGATTTAGATGGTGAATTCTATCTATATAAGGATAGAGAGAAGTAGATATATTTTGTATGGTAGCCAACTAGATGGCATAGTGGATAAAGCCTTGAGCATGGGGTCAGGAAGACCCAAGTTCAAATCCAACTTCAGACACTATCTGACCCTGGGCAAGTCACTTAACCTATGTTTGCCTCAGTTTTCCTCACCTGTAAAAATGGGAATAATAATAGCACTTACCTCCCAAGGTTGTGAGCATCTAATGAGACAATAAGTATAAAGCACTCAGCACAGTGCCTGCCACATAGTAAGCACCATATAACTGTTAGGTATCATTATTAAATTATTTCTTTTAGAGCAACAGTAGTACCACCCCCACGAAAATGATGATAATCTTGATTCAAAATGTGGATCACTTGTAATCATAGATTTAGAGCTAAATCTTAAAAGTCATATATTCCAACCTCTTCTATATATTAATGAGGAAACTGAGGCCTAGGGGTTAGTAAATGAGGGAGGAAGGATTTGAACTTGTGTCCTCTGACTCCAAACCCACTGCTTTTCTCACCATACTGCATTGCCTCTTGAGTTCCTCTCCAAAATACTGTAATAAAAAATCTATTGCTATGATCTTTCCCATTTGAAAATTCTTACTTGAAGTTTTTGAGGAAAGAGATGAAGATACCGAATCATGGGAACATGATCTCTCCCTTTTGACAGGACTTCTCTTCTCTGACACAGAACCTATTTAAAAACACACAGACAGACAAAAACTTCAAATGAAACTTGTCTTTCTGTACAGGGAATTCTTTTTCTTTCCTAGACTCGCTGCTAAAACATGAACAATCTACTTTGTGCTTTGATGATTTCCATTTTTCTCTTTGTTCTTTAAATACAAGATAGGATCTTAGAGCCTTTCTAAAATTTAGTCCATTCTTCTACACCTCCAAAACAAAACAAGTATTAACATTATTTTTACCTAATAAATAAGTATAGTTTATACTAGGCAGTATTCTCCCTAGCATTTCAATTCCCCAAAAAGTTATCAAATAACATAGTTTGTGTGAGTACTGCCTCAATAACACAACAGCTGCAAAGTTTGGATGAGACATAACACAGTTCCCTGATCCCAGTGGGGCCTACAATTTAATAGGGGGACACTATGAAAATAAAAACACAGTATTACAGGAGAAGTACATTTGAGGGGTACAAACAACTCAGTTACCGCTGGAGTAATGAGGGAGGAGGTGACACTTGATGGGGACTGGTTGGATGTCCATAGCAGAAGAAGAAAAGAAAAATCTCCATGCAGAGGGAAGTTGAACATAGACAAAGAAGTTGAAAAACACAGGGTAAATTAGGGCACGATCAGCAATGCAGTTGGGCTACAGCACAGAATATGTAGCAAAGACCAATACGAAATAAACCTGAAGTATAGGCCAAAACCAGGTTGTAGAACTAGGTCAAAACAAACCAGAATCTGGACGTCTATACCATCAATCTTGTGAACTACATTAAAAGTATCTTCAGGACTCCATTTTACAACGTGTACAATACTAACTTGCAAAGTCTACCATTTCTATTAAGGAATTAGGTTGCGAAGAAGTCAACCTGCAGATTGAAGGGCCTGCCAGAGTCACTCATTGCAAACATGCCCACACACCTTCAGTCACTAACTCTTCATCTTCATTATCTGTACTGCTCAGCTTCTCCGGGTCACTTTCCAAGACCTCACCTATGGTCACTTTCTCCACGGGGACTTCAGAACTCACAAAATAGGCTGCCAAGCCAAGCTCTTGCTCTAAAGTTGTTCTCACCAAGGAGGACGAGTTTATTAAACGCAGGTCACAGTACCTTAAAGACCTAAGAATAGATAAGAGAATGAGACAAATGGCTCTGGTCATTCCCCAGACCTTACCCACCATCACCTGAAATACTTCCCCAAAATGTTGAGTTCTGGGTAGACCAGAAAAAGGAATGGAGGGGAGGAAAACAAGCAGAATATATGCTCTTATATGTTTTTAGTCACAAAAACCAACCCATCAGCATGTCTTCACTGAGCCCCAAGAGTAGGTCCACAACTATGATAGATGCTATGGGAGACACAAGACAGAACAAGACATGACCTCTACTCTGAAGGAGGTAATAATCTACTACTATCCTTGGCTCAGTGCTGCTTTATTACTTATTACTGATTGGGATAAAGGCCTAAATGGCATGATCATCAATCTGCAGAAGACACAGAGCTGACAAGGATAGCTAGAACAATGTATGAACATGACAGAGTCAGGTTCCCAAAAGATCTCTATAGGCTAGAACAATGGATTTCATTGTTCTAATCAAATGAATTTACCTTTGTGAAACTTCACTACAGGTTCAAAAATTCAACCTAAGTACAAGAATGGGAAAGGAGAGACTAGATACAAGTTTGTCTAAAAAGCTTCATAATTAAAAATAATTATAATGAGGAATAAAAAGAAGAATTGTCTAAAGAAATAAATGTGGACCTCCAGAGAACTCAGCAACTAACTTGGACTTCAGAAAGACATATATCTACACACCATACATACACATACACAATGAGAGAAAGAGGATGAATACAAAAGTTTGGTACCATATGAATAGTATCAAGAGTGCTAAGGCTTAGAATGATATGAGGCTGGTGTTGAAAGCTAAGCAAAAAAAAAAAGCTATATCAAGGGAAATAGGAGAACAAAAGAAGAGACAACACCACTATTAGGGTAGAAGGGATGATGACAATTGGTAACAGAGAGGGAGAGAACAGAATAGCTTGTTTCTTATGTTGTTTCTGCCTTTACCAAAAAGAACAAACACTGAACTAGAAGGATAGAGCAAAAGTGGAGAATAGGGAAACGATGCCCAAGTGAAGGGCAGTAAGAGAACACCTAGGGAATCCAAATCACCTGACCCACATGACCTATGTCTCCAGGTACTGACTGAAATAATTGGAAGGTGTAATTGCTGAGCCACTTTCAGATACATCTGAAAGATTTATGAGAACTGGAGAGGCACCACAGGTTTAGAGATGGGCAAATATCCTGACTTTCAAAAAAAACAAGAAGATAGTATAATAAGCTGTGAAGACTAGATCTTAATAAAAGTTGGCATTTGTGTAATGCTTTACAAATATTAACTCATTTAATTTTCACAACAACCCTGGGAGATAGGTGCTGTTATTATCCTCATTTTATAGATGAAGAAACTGAGGCAAGCAGAGGTTGTGACTTGTTCAAGGCCACATTTAGAAAGTATCTGAGGCAGAATTTGAACACGAGTTTTTTCTTGACTCCAGGCTCAGTGCTATATCTGCAGCACCACATCATAACCATCTCTTAGCTCTTCTGACTCCATATGTGATACCTGTTTTCACTACATTACACTGCCCCATCTAATTTTGAGAAGGAAAATAAAAATGCAAAAGCCAAGTGGCGCACTAGATAAAGTATCAGAGGCCTGAAGTCAGGAAGCCCTGTATTCAAATCTGGCCTCAAGTACTTACTAGCTGTGTGACCCTGGGCGAGTCATTTAACTTCCATTTGCTTCATTTTACTCATCTGTAAAATGGGGAGAACAGCAACACCAACCTCACAGGGTTGTTGTGAGCATCAGATGAGATATTTGTAAATTGCTTATCACAGTACCTGGAACATAGTAGGTGCTATATAAATGTTAACTATCATTGTTATTATTGTTATCATCATGACCATCATCATCATTATCATTACCTATAAAATAGCACACACTTACTAGCAACATGGTAAGCACTAGACCTGGAATCAGACTGAAAACATGAGTTTGAGTCTCTGTTCTTCAACTTCCTATCAGCATGACTTTGGGTAAGTCACTTGATCTTCATGAGCCTCAGTGTCCTCATCTATAAAATGAGGACAACAATATTTGTGGCACCTACATCAAAAGGTTGTAATGAGAATCAAAAGAAATCGTTGGTGCATAGATTTAGGGCTGAAAAGGACATTACAAGCCATTGTCCAAATGACTATTTTACAGATGAAGAAACAGGCACGGAGACATTTAAGTTACTCAATCAAACCTGCACAGCTGGTAAGGGTCTGAAGCAAGATTTGAATTCAGATCTTCCTACCTCCAAGTCCAATGCCTTAACCACTTTGCAGTGCTACATCTCCAGGGCAAATACTACATAGAAAAGCACTTTGCAACTATAAAGAGCCAAATAAATGTAAGACATTGTTATTGTGGAGAATAGGTGGAAATATAGGTTGTACTCATGTGCTCACCTCGGCAAGGATTCTCCATGGGGATCCATTCCACTAAATATTAATATGCAAGGCAAGCCCTCTAGCTCCAGGTAAGTCTGAGGCCTCCATTCTGCATCTTCAATTTTCTGCCATATCTGTCACATAAGAAAAAGCCACTTGTCAATGCCTTGAATTGGTTGTAATAACCTATATTTCTATAGTGATTTACAGTTACAAGCAAAGGTCCCACAATAACCCTGTGAGGCAGGTAAAAAAATATTATTATTCCTATTTTACAAATGAGGAAAATGAGGCCCAGACTGGTTCAACTTGACTTGTTCAAGGTTATACAAGTAGTAGACAGCACAGCTAGGATTTGAACCCAGATCCATTCACTCCAAATCTAATCTTCTTTCCACCAATAAGTCTTTGCTGCTTTGAATGAAATCATGCTAAACAATTGGTTCATCTGTAGTTTCAGATTTCTTGATTGATTATACTATCTACTTTGCCATTCTATCTTTTATTTATACAAAGGCTTATGAGATAAAGCCATGCTTGGGTCTGATTCTGGGGGAGAAAGTCTCCAGATGAATTGGTCTTTTAATTGTAATAATATGAAAACTACACGACCCAATATGTTTTGCCTTCACTACTAGAACCTTATTTCCCAAGTGTTAGAATCTGATTATTATCTAAAAAGCATCTATCACGCTGGCCTCCTTCAGAAAATCTCTTTTCTGTCATATTTTTATATGTCTGTTCTTAGCAGGTTTTAATCCACATGAAATCTCAAGGTCATTCAGAAGTAGGCACAGTACAGTTTCTAAACTTTAAAAAATGACTATAAAGAATAGATAGTATCTACTTCTGGTGTAATAACACAGTTCTTGCTACACACATTTAAAATACATACTTTTTTTTAATCTTTCATTCCCCAAGTTTGAAGTTAATATTTTTCTTTATAAAAAGGCAGACATGCATACCTCTACACAAGATAATAATGTCATCCAAATTAGCAGCCACCTACAAATTCAAAACTTAAATGAAATTAGATTGAACCTGAGAAAAAAATGATTGGACCAAGCAAAATATTTTAAGGAATCCTGGCATGCCTGCAAATATATATATCTTGCCCTGGATGTCTTGTGATTTTATTTTCTTGTGTGGGTTTTTGTTTTTAGGGTGGGAATAGTGGAAGGGGAACACTGAACCCATGATTTCACTGGACAAAGGGAATTTCCGATATGGAAATGTCTTAGGTATTATATACCAATGTACCACAATATAGCAATGTCTTAGATTCAACTTCTCAGAGAATCATCTAAGGCACTGAGATATTAAGTGGTTTGCTTATGAGCACACAGCTAATATGAGTGAAAGACAGTAAGTATTCAACATGACTCTACTATCTACTCTGCCATGCTGCAGAATCAGCTGATATACTGATGCACATGGTTAGTGGATTCATCGGAGGCATGGGTAGTTGGTAATGGTTCCACAGCCAAGCCAATATAAAAAGTCTCAAGTAAAATGTCCCAGAGATTTGTGCATTTGTGTATTTGCATATATACAGATACAAGAAGGAAAGGAAGGAAGGAAGGAAGGAAGGAAGGAAGGAAGGAAGGAAGGAAGGAAGGAAGGAAGGAAGGAGGAAGGAAGGAAGAAGGGAGGGAGGAAGGAAGGAAGGGAGGCAGGGAGGGAGGGAGAGAGGGAAGAGAGGGAATGAAGGGAAGAAGGAAAGAAAGGAAGAAAGGGAGGAAGGAAGGAAAGAAAGAAAGGGAGAAAGGAAGATTAAGAAAGGAAGGAGGGAAGGGAGGGAAGAAAGGGAGGGAAGGGAGGGAGGAAGGGAGGGAGGAAGAAAGGAAGGAAAGGAAGGAAGGGAGGAGAGAGAGAGAGAGAGAGAGAGAAAGAAAGAAAGAAAGAAAGAAAGAAAGAAAGAAAGAAAGAAAGAAAGAAAGAAAGAAAGAAAGAAAGAAAGAAAGAAAGAAAGAGATGAATCAATTTCTACTCAAGTCCTTCTCTAAAGCCTCATTACAGCACTCTCTGGCAGGTCCTATCAACAAGGTTTCTAGCATGGATCCAGTCACTGATCAAGGCTAGCAAAATACAAAGAAATTCATCACCAATAGGTTGATAACAAAGGGATGATTTTTTTCAACCACAGAAACACATGAAATTATCTACCAAAATCTAGCTTGTGACCCAGGGAAGTTCACTTAAATGCTGCCAGCCTCATCTAGAAACAGGGATACCAATATCACCCACCTCAGGGCTATAGTGAGGAACAAATGAGATCACATCTGTAAAGTGCTTTCCAGACCTTAAAGCATTATATAAATGCTAAAGCTATTATTATTAACATAATATTATATTATATTATTATAATACATAATATTATTAACAAAAATAATATGGCATGGAAAGTACTAAGGACTGGCACTGGTAGGGACAGACATGTGGAGGGAGGTATATCCAAACAGATAACCACTCAATCAATAACACTCGCAGATTATGACTTTCACTAGTTCAGGGAAAATCCCCCATACAGAAAATCAAGGATACTTGAATTACTGAAATTAGTAATATATTAGCAAGTTTAACCTTGGCGTTAAAATTTCACCAATTCCTTTCATCATCAACTCCAATTTTATTTTTGTTACACTTTTATTTTTGGCACATTTTTCACAGATTAACATTAGGGCTTTGTTTAGATACCACTTCGGATTACATCTGAACAATTCTAATCATGGATAACCTTAGCTTTCTGGAGCAATGTGCATTCTCATACATGGTTTAGCAGTATATACAGAGCATTCCATGCTGACATCATAAACACTGCTCCCTTTCCTAGGTTTTGTGTTGAAAGTCAAAAGGGACCTCTTCTCTATTCTGGAGACACATCTGAGTTCTTGTCCCCCAACCTCCACCCTAAGTTCTGCCCAAGTATTCACCAATGAAAGTAAGTTCATGGACTCTTCCCCATTTCTCAGTTTCATCTGCAAAATAAGAGGGTTTGACTATGAGTATCTGGAGGTGAGGGATAATCTATTCGTTTATTTAATAAATAAGCATTTATTAAGCACCTGCTATGTATACAGCTAGACGACTCGGTGGATAGAATGTTGGGCCTGGAATCAGGAAGATCTGAGTTCAAATCAGGCCTCAATCACTAGCTGTGTGACCCGGGGTGAGTCACTCAACATCTGTTTGCCTTAATCCACTGGAGAAGGAAATGGCAAATCTCTCCAGTATAAATTTTCCAAGAGAATCCCATGGATAGTATAGTCTACAAAGTAATGAAAAATTGGATACAACTGAACAACTGAACAACAGCAATGTACACTATGCTTGGTATTGGGGATACAGAAACACAAACAAAAACAGTTTCTGCCCTCAAATAGCTTACATTTTAATAGAGGAAACAACATGTATGCAGAGAAGTAGCTACAAAATACATACTACAATAATACATTCTTGATCAGGCCCTGATTGTACTAGTTGGACCCTGAGCTCTCTTCCATCTCTTAAATGGAAGGCATAATCCTTCTGTGAGCAGCTGCCCTCCCCTTAAGGAAGCTCTGGATTATAGGATAATAAGATTTAATATAATTAAGGACTTTAGACAGAATATAGTCCAACCCTTTCATTGTACAGAGAAGAAAACTAAGGGCCAGAGAGAAGAAGTGAATTAGTTGTCCAAGGACACACAAACAGTAAATACGGTGGCTACGGTGTGATCCCAGGTCTTCTAAACAAATCTCATACTGTTTCCTCAGCCTCACACTGACCCAAAGGTGGCTCAAGACAGAAAGAGAATTCTCATCAAATTGACAGAAAGCCATGAACACATGAGATAAAAGCAAGAGGACTAGACAATGGGCTAGCGACCCACACTAACAGAATTTCATCCATATAAGTCTCCTCGTGGAAGGAAGGTGGGAAAGGAGTCTAACATTGGCTTACCTTTAGTTGTTCCACAAAGTGTTTCCCAATGGTGATGGCAGAATTGGGGTTCCCCAAGATGATCTCAAAGTGATCTTCTAGGGCTAGTCTTTCCCTCACGTGATAGAGCCGCTCATAAGCCACAGCAGCCAGGGGGATGCAAGGAATCCGGAGCACCACCATGAGCCCATGCCCGCAGGCACACTGCTTAGATGAATTGATGAGGTTCTGGGTGATCTCCAGGGTTTCCACAGATGTGTAGCTCTTCATCTGCGACAGGCCGCTGACGGCCATCATAGCCGCAGAGTAATGCTGCACAAGGACAAACGTCCTTATCACTGCACTATGCAATCTAGGAAACCTGAAGACAGGAAAACAATACGGTGACCTAAGGAGCAGAAAGGCTGGGGTCACAGCACCCTACCCCCTCCTCAGCCATTTTACTAAACAATCTGCAACTCATTTAATGTGGTTCTGAAAAGGGGAGTGAATCCTGTCTATGGCGTAAGAAGGCAAAAATGGCTTCCCAAAGTCCATGCTTCACTCCCACTCTGAGGCTGTCTACAGGCCATAGCTAAAAGCATAAGCCAGAGTCTCTGGGTTAGCATTAAACTGGCTCATTACCCTGTGGTGGTTGAGATGTGTGTTTTAGGAGAGAGTAGGCAGCCTTTACTAAGGCAAAGCCTTGAGGCTTCAGTAAGTTGATTTACTCAGGTTTCTTTTCCCACGTGTCTTTCTTCTGCCTTGTGCTAGTGAGTCTTATGCCATGGACCATCCTGTAAGTTGCTAGAAGATTAACAGATAGATCACCAAAGGAGTGGCCAGTTATGACTGTGTCCTTCTGAGCCCTTGCCTAGCCATTCGGCATGTCTGTGTTAGGGTCACAGTAGCCTGACACTGGGCATAGAGGGAACAGATACACAACATATACCCACATGAGGCTTCTCTAAAACAAGATATACCCACGTACTACTCTGCACAAAAGCACAAGTGAACCATACTGTGTACTTTGTGCAAGCAACAACAATAATAATAATAATAACATCTGACCACTATTCAACAGTGGTTTTCCCACTTCATGGCATCTACCCCCATCACATTCTTTACAAGGGGATTATCCACTAAGTGAGGGTTGGATGATATAGTGTAAGAGACCCCTTCTGATTCCAGGAATCTGTGTTGGACCTAATGACAGACAGTCCTAAGGCTAAAATGCTGTTGCAAATTTCGACTCAATTACCTCTATGGTTCATAGTCTAACAGTCCTGGACCCAAGTTGTACTTTGGTATCTATTTCTGGAACACCAGCAAACCTAGCAATCTAGCAGGGCTGTGAGTAACAACGGCCAATTGGAGACCATACTGCATCCTACATTTACTTCTTTCTCTGTTTGAAAATGCTATTGCTATTCCAAAGGGAGTTTCCCAGGCCAAAGTCTCCTGAGAAGACAGTAAGGTGTCATGACAAGAACATGTGACTAAGAAACTCAGGTCCTGCTGGCAGCTCTGCTACATTGCCTGAACCTCTCCATCACCCTACCCCCCCCATATCACAAATATTTATGCACCTATTGAATATCTTGGTCTCTCCAGGATACAGCATCAGGCTTTATGCTGAATAGATACATAATCAATTTTTGTTGACTGAAAAGTTTATTGAATAATTTGGTTAAGTTGCTGTGACCTCAATCGAGACACTTCATTCACCTTTCTAGGTATGTTTCTTCTTATATAAAATGAAAAGATGGAAGGGTTGGGCCAGGTGATCTCACCTTATTCTAAGGCACTACACCAGCTAGACTATAAACTCCATAAGGACAGGAACTGTGTCTTAACTTTGTATTCTCCTCCAGCAGCAGGCACAGAGTTCTATAAACAGTTGCTGTTTAATAAACCTTTGTTGACCAATTCTTTGTAAATACTTCTTCCCTTCTGGCTGTGAAATATACAAATTATCGTCATGGGGAGGAAAGGGGGAGAAAACCCTTTCCTACCTCCATGCTTATTGAAGAGAAAAGCAAAGCAGGATGAAAGCAGTCTGCCAATACAACCATAAACTCACAGATGGCCATCAGTATGTTTGTGATAGCCCTGACTATCTCACAAGCTTGTTGTGAGGATCAGAAGCGATCACAAATACAAGTGCTTTATAAACTATAAAGCATTATGTCAATGACAGATGTTAGTGTTTATTTATTTATGACCATCCTAGACTACAGAAAAAGTAGCCCCTTGGAGCAAAGAAGGGACATGTTTCAGATACCAAAAGAATGAAAGAATGACATCTTAGGAAGAAGTTATATGAGACAAAATTAGTTTCAGCAAGACCTACTTCTCCCTTTCAGTGTTCTCCCCAATCCTCTGATGACTCTCTTGGTTTTATACTATTGCTACAATTCCTTTATCTACCCCTGTGCCTACACTTGATTCTTGGCTTTTACTGTGAGCTCTGGTTTGCTTCTGCACTAGATCTGATGACACGAACTTTGTTCTCATTTTCCTAAACAAGTTTTTTTCCCCCTTCAACCCTATTAATTAGCCTTTCATTGCCAGTACTTGAGGACCCATGCCTATAATTTAACAATAACAAGGAGATGGCAGGTATCTTTGCTCAAAAGATCAAATACACAAGAATAAGCAAACCGTTCACCAACTAGGCATTATTCATCTTCTCTTCTCACAAAGTCCTAAATACAAGTCTTTACAAATAGTAGGTCTTAAATAAATGTTTATTCATTATGAAGGAAAACAACTATGAAAGACTTAAGAACTATGAAAAATGCAATGCCAATACCACTCCAAAAAACTCAAGGTGAGTCATAATTTCCGCCTCTTGACCAAGAAGTGATGGATGAGGCCCATAAACAATGAGACCTAAGTTTTCAGACATGACCAATATGTAATTTACATTGCTTGACTATACTTATTTGTTACAAAGATGAGGTTTTTTTGAGGGGAAAGGAGTTATTAGAATAAAGAAAAGGTGAGGAAGGGGAGGTTAATGATAGTGACACCAAAAAAGACAGAAAGAAAAAGTATCAATAAAATATTAAAAGCAAAAGTACAAAGAAGGGAGCAGAAGAAAAACTGAAAGAAGATAAAGACAAGCAGAGAAATATCACAAATTTGATGTTATGTCATATATAAATATGTGCACATAGGCACACATATGCTTAAAGTCTATGCATAACAGATTCATGGATGCAATCTTCTTTTATTCTTTTTTTAAGAAAATGTCCTAGTTTATTAATGTGTGTCAAATACATAATTTTTAAATAATAAAAAAATTCTGAGTGTATATAAAGATTGAATGTTCAAGTGACAAAGCTTTGAGCCTTTAATGTCATGCAAACATATCATAACACATAACCAGGAAAAGCCTTTAACATCCATACAATGAAACAACTGAATGGAATGTTCCAAGAAATTAATTAATAACCTATCCACATTTTAGCTTTGCTGTTTATATTCAATCACAGACTTTCAGAGTTGGAAGGGACATAGGAGCATTAGATTTAGAAATTGAAGGGACTTTTCAGAACTTCTTGTTTAAAACCAATACGTAATACAAATTTGATCAAATTATCTCCTGACTCAAAAAATCTTCTGTACCTTTATTGCCTTTAGGAGCCTGGTATTTAAAGCCCTCCAGAGTCAGGCTCCCACTTACCTCTCTAAAATTGTTTCCTGTTATTCCTCTTCAAATGCCCTCCATTCCAGTCAAACGCTCCAGCTAATTTTTCCCTACACATGTCATCGAATATCTCAGCTCCATGCCTTCACATCAATAGATCTTGACATCTGGAATGTGCCATTTCCTATTCATCTCCACATTCCAAAATTCTTAGCTACCTTCAAAGCACAACTTAGGTGCCAACTCACACGTGCCACTTTCTTGATCTCTTCTGTCTCCCAGTTGTTAGGACTCTTACATCCCTTTGAAATTGTGGTTTATTACTTTTGCTTCGTATTTAATTACTTGCATACTTGAGAAGCAATTTTACTTAGTGAATAGAGGGCCAGGTGTGAAGTCAGAAAAGTCCTGAATACAAGTCATGCTTCTGACACATACTAACTGTGTGAACATGGGCAAATCACTTAACATCCCAGTACCCAAGCTACTCTCTGAGACTGTTAGTTCCTTATGAGTTGCTAAGTTACATCAATGAAGGGAATGTCTATTCTAGGATGCCAATAAAATCATAGCTTTAAACCCAAATAAGACTTGTTTACCTATTATATCCCCTGAGTAGAATGTAAAGTCCTTTCACACCAGAACTGTTACATGTTTTGTTTGTCTCCAACACCTAGCACAATGCTATACATATAGTGCTTGTGTATGACTGAGTCATTATTATCAAAAATATCTGAGTCATTTTTATTAAAACTGAGGTCCAGAGATTAAGTGACTACCAAGGTCAGACAGGTACTATATAAGAAACGCTGGATTCAAAAATCAAGTCTTCTAAGGTCAAAATCCAGTGTTCTTTCCATTATAGCATGCTGCTGTATACCTTAAAAGTCTCTTAATCAAAATTGCTTCCCAAAAAATGAATATTCTTTATAATATTTTTAAAGTGTTTGCCCAACATCAGCTTGTACACTGCCAGTGATGGGGATAGCACAATCTATTTACTATATAGCTGTAATTCTTAGAAATAGTTCCTAATATCGTTTATACAATTTTTAATCACCATCCACGATTTTTTTTAAAGTACCTTTTTCCTAATGCCATGACCATTGCTTCAAAAGAGCTATCATATCGGAGCAAAGGGAGGCTGTGTCCAGAAAGAGTAGATTCAATAAATTCTGAGAGTCCAAAGTATTTTTTGTTTTCCTGATATAAGTCCATTCCCTGAAACAAACCAAATCATTAGTAACTGAGACATATCACTCATGGAAACAATGGATCTTGACTGGACTACCATTTGTCATGGAATTATTAATGAGTTTGGACGTTTGCCCAACAAATACCAGCTACCGAGTTCCCAATACACATTTTCACTGCCTCCTTTCTGCAATAAAAGCAAGGAGAGTGTCAAATGGAGTATAGGGCCACTTTGGTATAATACAATCATATTATGATTAGCATGGCTATGGTATGGAGAGTCAGGGTGGCATGGAGGACAGAAAATGCAGAATTTGAGAGGAATAATAAGAAGAAAGCAAGATTTATGGCAGTGCTGTGGCAAGAGAGAGTAAAAGGTAAGTCAACCACATAGGAATTATTAACTCCACAATTGGGTAAGGGAGAAACAATCAAGATTTTATGATGATAAGTCAATTAGCGAATAGCCCTTCTATACCTGAAGTTATAGGGCAATGTTCTCACACCATTTTTCTAAGACTACCCACACTGAGTGGCAACAAAATTAAGGTTATTCTTATTCTTTTGTACCCATCAGGATCACCAGACTCCTGCATGAAAAGTATATATTTATTTTTATCATGCAATTTGTCTTAAGAAAGGCCTTTTCACAACCATTCATTTTACTTAAGATGGCTTTAAGCTGGTTTTAGAAATATGTCAATTGACCACATTGCTTTAAGCTGCTATGGAAATCTAAATTCATTACAATTCTAGTGGTCCAATGATGCAGAAATGTAATGGACTCAAGATACACATATTTTTACACATAGTCAATGTAGGAATTTGTTACAGGTTTGTTACAAAGGATTTTTTTTCCTTTTTTCCCCCAATGGGTTAGAAAGGAGGGGAAAGAGAAAATGAAAACTCACTAAATGAAAAAATTAATTTTAAAAAGAAATCTAGGTTTATGATGAAGAAATTTCTCTATAGAACTGCTAACATGTCCTAAACAATTTATTTACTTTAACATCAGTCCTAAAAATAACCCACATTTACAACTTTACGAAAATACATGCAATGTACAGTAAAAACCTAATTTCCAGACTTAGTCAGAGCTCTTAAGTAATTAGAAATATTTCTGTATTCTGTTTTAATGAAAAGAATGCAGATGATAATCAGTAAATGGGCTGACATCAAGGCTTCAAAATGTTTTCTAAGACGAACAACCACATCATTCATGATACAGCAATACAACCAACCCTGGCCTTGGATTCAAGCAGCTTGAGTTTGAATCCCCATTCAAACAGGTACTAGCTGTGCAAATGCTGAGTAAGTAATTCAACTTCTTTGATCCTTAATGCTTCATCTGTAAAATTACAGGGTAATAATAGAGCTATTGTGATTCTCAAATAAGACAAGGGATGCAAAGCACTTTGCAAACTATAAAGTAACACAGAAATGTGAGTTATCATATTCTTGTTTTTGTGAGCTCCTGCACCTTCTATATACATGCCTGTACACTGAGAACTAAAGTTTATATCAAGATGACCTAAGGCCATGGCAAGATACTAGATTACCAGATGTTCAATTAATCAACTCTACTAGATTCAGCCTACCATGATAAAAAAGAAATATTTTAGGAAGGTTTTCAAAAAGTTGAAAAAGATAGGGTGAGAGGTAAGCTCTACTGGTCTATAAGCTCCCTCAAGCCAGAGACCATGTATACCCCTTTGTACCTAATATTCTGCTTTGACAGAGCAGTATCAAAAATTTTTAGAATTGGAAAGGACTCTAGCTGCTGAGGCCAATCCCTTCCTTTTATATATAAGGAAAATTAAGCCCCAAGAGATTAAGTTATTTCCTTAAGTAGGAGAATGGAGATGTGAACCCAGATCTTCTGAATCCAAAGTCAGTGTTCTGGATACTATGCCATACCTCTACCCAATAAACACTGGTTAAATGAATGAATTAATAAATGAATATTCCATGAGATTTAGGAAATCCAATTAATCACTACTACCATCACCATGGCACTCCTGAAGTGTTCTGGTTATTTGATGCTCTACCATATAATTTCTCCAGGCTCCAGTATAAATACTTTAAGAATCATAAAATTACCCCAGAAATGTGTTTCTTACATTACTGTAGGAAGCAGGCCAATGGATCTCATTGTAAGGACTGATCAGGGTATGCTGAGTCTGTAAAGCATATGGGAAAGAGGTCACATGGAGGGTCACAATGTTGGGTGCCTCTTTCACCTCTCTGCAGTTGAGTAGTCGATCAACAAGTCCTACTGATGGCTCAGTTTGAGGATAGAGGTTATGAACAGCACTGTTGGTATTGGGAAAGAAGAGGAAAAGAAGAAACAACAGGGATATTTTTAATATTACCAAACAAAAATGTCGAGGTACCTGGTCACTCAAAAAATACAGTGAGATTTTCCTCATTAGTCTCAAATCCCACTCATTTACTTTCTCAACATCTTCTCTAAAAAGTCTCAAAAAAGCTAAGAGTAGCAAACTCAATGATAAAGTAAAAGTACTTACCCTAAATTGAGGCAAAATTATAACACTGTTCCCTAGCCAACCATCTAAGAGGCTCTCTCTGCCCCAAAACTGTGCCCCCTTCATCAAATAAGTCAAAAGCCAGCTACATCTGCATCTAAGGTCATTTTGACTGAGTTGAGTTATCTAGGTAAATGACTAAGTCAATTAGTCACTGTAAAATGGGGGTAGCCATACTGATCTATGGGAGAGGTGGGCTGTGGGGGGGGGGGGAGAAGGCAGCTGACACATGGTGGCAAAGTCTAGAGAGTAAAGAAGGGCCCAGTAGGGACTAGTAAATGATCTACTTCTACCCCGAAGTAAAGGGAGCTAGGTTGATGAAAACTGAATAACAAAAATTGTCTCAATATTCTTAAGTATTAACTTTTGAGAAATAGCAACATAATTTTAAGTTCATTGTTTCTCTTCTCTCTGCTTCTGCATTTCTCTGTATCTTTGTCTCTCTCCCTTTTTCTTTCCCCCTTTTCCCCCCTTCCTCTCCCTTCCCTTGTCTTTCTTTTAAATTATTCCTTAGTAAAAGTAGAGTATTAGACAATCAGTTAACAGGTATTTGTTGAGACTTATTCTGTGCTAAGCGCTGACTACTGGGATTGCTCCTCAAAGCCTTGGCCTGGAGAAGGGTGCTTGCTGAATAACCTCATTCTAAGACTGACTTGCCCAGGTCACACAGGTAGTAAATACCTGAAGCAAGATTAGAACTCAAGTCTTCCTGCTTCCAAGTTCATTACTCTGCAACTTCACCCAGCTTCCTCTGGCACTTAATGAATACTAGTTGTTTGTGTACCCTGAGAGTAAAGGTATTCAAACAAAGGTAAGATGACCACTAATCAGAGAGGCTAAAGACAAAATTCCTATCTGAGGTGAGAAATGAACCAGATTATCTTTGAGGTGTGCACGCATGCGTGTGCGGGCACACACACACCAGGTCTTCTGAAAATAGCATTTTAAAAACTGCAAAGCACACATCTGTGATATGTATAAGTCACATATATACATATACGTTTGTGTATGTATGTACGTAGGTGTTCGTATATATGTACACATGTGTATATATGTATATATGTGTACATGTGTGTATGTATATATATATATATATACTTATAAAAGCTCATTTTGAGCCCCATAGCAAATAGATAACACAAGTATTATCATGACCACTGTACATATTGGGAATTGGAAGCTCAGTCAGATTAAGTGACTTGCTCATAGTCATATAGTTAATAAAAGTCAAAGGCAGGATTTGAACCCATCTCAATGTCAACAAGTCTAGCATTATTGATTATACTTTACTACCTCTTGGTCCCTTCCAAATGAAGCCACAGAATCAGAGTTGGAAGGAACCTCAGAGATCATCTAGTGTGAGGGCTAATAGCCTAGGGTCCATGGATGGATTTCAGGGAGTCTGTGAATTTGGATGGGAGAAAAATGACATTTTTATTTTCATTAACCTCTAACTGAAAATTTAGCCATTCCTTCCATTATGAATGTAGGCAATAAACATTCTGCAAAGGGGTCCACAGGCCTTACTAGACTATCAAAGAGCTTCTTGATTTAAAAAAAAAAAAAAGGTTAAAGACACCCACACTAGCCTAATTTCTACAATGTCCCTGAAAAGTGGACATCCATGCTCTCCTTTGGGACTTCCACTGAGAAGGAATCCATTTATACCTCCCAAGGCAGCCCATTCTACTATGGGCTCGCTCAACTGATTAGGAGGACTTTGACAAGTTTGATTGAATAAGATGCTGAATAGTTGTTCTCCACATTCTCTGAGAATATAACATGACAACAGGGCCTAAAAGAGAAGGGACTTGGGTTACACATATGAATGGACTTCTGCCCATCAAGGAATAAAATGCTAGGATAGTTTACCAAAAAGGGTGAATGTGGAATAGTTTCTCAGTCCCGGTGAACCAAAAGGAAGCTCTATTCATTTGTCCTGACAAAGCAGGCTAGGACAGGAAAGAGGTTATCTCTAAAAGGGCCCTGACAGTTCTAAGGTTTATGAATTGGACTTTATGACCCTCTGGTTCCAGGAATGAGAAGTGATGGAATGCTGACAGAACTAGAGATGATCCCTAAGCATCTGAGGGGCTAAGGGCCTAGGAAAAAATCTTGACTCAGTCATAATAAATAAAATAAATATTTTACAAATTTACAACTATTCACAAGTATTTGCAACAAATACAATAAAATAGACATTTATTGAGGACCTATTAGGTGCCATTGACTCAGTCTACTGTTTAGCTAATCTCATATTTCCCTAAAAGGTAAGATCAACATTAAAATATTACCTATAATGAAAGTATAATCTCAAGCTAAATTCTCCCTGATCCCACAATATGTTTCTGATCTGTATGAATGTGTGTAAAGGGAATACAAAGTAATCTGAATAAGTCCATCTAAGCAAAATTTAATTAGGAAGGTAAATCTGTTCCAAAACCATAATTAATTATACAATATATTTCTATGCCTGATATAAAATAATTTTTTGACTCTACCACTCTACTACTACTCCATCAGAATGGAAAGCTGAGTTGACTATATTTAGAGGACTGTGACCTTTTAGAAAGCAGGAACTGTTTTTAAAACTTTGTATGTAACTCTACAAATTTGTAAAGATATAGGTACCCTACAGGTATGAAATTAAAAACCTGATAAACTCTATAACTAACCATATAAAGGCAAACCAGGAAGAAATCCTGTGAAGGAGTATGGAGAGGCTTGCCTTAGATAGGAGGGGGGAAAAACAGAGACGTTTCAAACTGAGAGCCACTGAACCACTAATAAATACTCTTATCCATGGATTTGTGGTGGTGATACTCGTTGGCATTCAGTTGCTTCAGTCATGTCTCTTCATGACCCCATCTGGGGTATTCTTGACATTACTAGAGTGATTTGCCATTTCCTTCTCCAGCTCATTTTACACATGAAGAAACTAAGGCAAACAGAGTTAAGTGACTTACCCAGGGTCACACAGCTAGCAAGTATCTGAGACTGGATTTGAACTCAGGTCTTCCTGACTCCAGTCCTGGCACTGCACCACCTAGCTGCTATCTACGGATTACATAGAATGGAAAAAACACCTAATCTTTTCTATTTGTGTTAATGTTCTTCTCAACTAAACTGTGAACTGTGTAAGGACAGTGACTATCTCTCTGTAGTTAAAAGATGATATTTATATGCTGTTTTAAGCTTTTATAAAACACTTTAGATCAATTATCTCATTAGATCCTCACAACTATTCTATAAAAGAGGTTCTCTAGACGTTATTCCTAATTTACAGATGAGAAAACCAAAATCCCAAACACCTAGCATGTAGGTGACGACTACTCCATGGTCACATATCTAATGTAAGAAGAAGGACTAGAACCCAGGTCTCTATTGATTCCCAAATTCAACCCTCTTTCTATAACACTATTAAACTAGAAACTCCCTAAAGGCAAGGACTATCTCTCCCAGATTAGAAGTTCAAAGGCAACAGCTTTTTTTTCCCCCATAGTATGAACCTTGAGACTTGACTGTCATCCATCAAAGAAAGCTTCCTATTGGACTGCGAATTCCATGAGGTCATAAACTACTTATTCCCCCATCAGAATGTCATTTTGTGATCGCAATGAGTAAGCCTTTTTTTTTCAAAATAAATATTTAAAGAAGGTTATTTTTAAAAAATTCTTAGTCAGAGATTAAGAGTATCCTTCACATATGATGGGTCTGGAAAAAAAATTTTCATAAAGCAAAATGATTAAAGAATGTATTATCAAGTTCAACATCACAGATTTTTAAATTATGCCCTTTGAAGAAGGTCAATTTCACAAATAAACCAACTGAGAACCAAGAACCATACCCCTTAAATGAATTGCTCAAGGTCACAATTCATAAATCACAGCCATGAGCTCTCTCTTCCACGTTCAGGCCCCAAGTACTTGAGACATGCATCAAATCAAGGGTCAACATAACACAGACAGAAGGAAATCCAATGGGGTATCTTCAATTTGACCTCTTACTAGAAAAACAGATGTCCCATCAAAGCACTCCTCTGACCTCTGGAGGCAGCACAAAAGCAACACTAGATTCCAAAGCTACGCTAGGTACAGTGTGAACTTTGGCAGGTCTTGGAAAGTCAGAGTGTTCCAAGTATGAGCCCAGAGACTCCACTCTCATCCATCAAAGAAAGTGCTCTATCTGAATACAAAAAGGCTTATTGCCAGAGCACTGCCCAACAGATGTTTTGGGTTGTTTCTAGGGGATATGACAAATGGATGGAGCATGATGTGGTGCACAGAGAGCCGGGAACAAAGCCAGAAAGAGCTGGCTAAACATCTTGTCTCTGGCACATACTCTCAATGACCCTAAGCAAGTCAGTTAACTTCTCAGTAACTCCTCAAGACAACATATTACAGAGAAGGCTTTAGTCTGCATTGATAGAGTTTCTTGACCTGGGAGTTCCCTATTCCAAAGAAATCATAAGTCCAATCACTATTTCTGTCCTACAACTGTGGAGTGAATGGAATACTTACACCAATGAAAACCCAGATTTTTGTAGAGGGGTTACAAAAAAAAAAGTGACCACTATCTTTTGAGATACCACAGCATCTTCTAGTGGAGAGTTGTGGATCACAAGTCAAGATTCCTGTCTTCTAGCCATAGCTTTGCTATTTACTAGCTGTGGGATCGTGTGCAAGTCACTTAAACCTTGAGGGGCTTCTGTGCTTCATTTATAAAATCTGTACACTACCGCAAAATAGGCATTGTTGGGAGTCGGGCACCTAGTTAGAAATAATAAAACCTAATTAGTAGTATAATAATACATAACTAGTACCTAATAAGACCACTAGTTTTGCTTAATTTAATCAATTCAGTTCAACTTTTTAAAGCAATGACCTTAGCATTCCTATTAAACAAAAATGTTTTTACTTTACTTACCTGTTTTGTTACAGCTATCATAGTAAATTATGACAGATAGCTGCAAAAAAAGTGCTTTGCAAACCTTAAGGTATTACATAAATGAGTTATAGCTACGGCATAGGTGCATTAACTCTACTTTTCCCTACAAAATATACCTGTCATTTGTTTAGCACATTATCATTTTCATTGTGTTCTGACATCCACTCCATCATTTTAGTCTCACAAAAAAATTAAGAGGTAAGCAAGCTATGTAGTAAAACTCTCATTTTGCAGAAACTGATGCACAGAGAGAGGTTAAGTTACTTGCCCAATTCACACAGCTAGGAAGTAACAAAACTTTCCTAGGCCAGTATTGATATGACTACACCCTTACTGCTTCTCTCACTCATGAATTGCAAACATAAGCATGGTATAGTAAAGAATGTAGGACTTCTTCAAAGGCACCTGGGTTCAAATCCAAGCTCTAATCTTTGGAAAGTCACCTCTATAAGCCTCAGTTGTCCCTTCTTTAAAATGGGAATAATCATACCAACATTACTTCACAGGGTTACTGGAAGAAAAGTACCTTACAGATTGCAAAGTGTTGTATAAATAAATAATAATCATTAAAACCATGATCATCTATTTTAGCAACTACACCCATTGCTTTAAATATGAGTCCCACATATGGTTTCCAAGAAAGAAAATTTCAACCCCACTAGAAAACTAACTCATCTTACCTCACAAGATCCCAATGTGCATGATCATGGATTAGGACAAACAATGTATGAGGGTTTTGAAGAGAGTTCTGCAGAAAAACCTTAAATTTTGTCTGGGCCTCTGCATCCAGCTTCACTACATACTGCTCTACTCTCTGCTTAGTCACATGTTCCTTTTCCAAGCCAAGTTCTAGCAAAACTCCTAGAAGAAAACAAAACTTCATTAAGGAGTCCAAAAGGAAATCCATAGTCTGGAGATCTGATTTGAATCTCGGCTCTGCCACTTAGTACTACTGTATAACCTTGGTTAAATCCATCATTATTCTAGACTTTAGGTTTCTCAACAGCAAAATATTGGGGTTGGACTAGATCAGTGGTTCTCAAATGGTGTTAGGGGTCCCCAAAACTCTTTCAGGGGGCCCATGAGGTCAAAACTATTTTTATGGTTCATATTAAGATGATAAACATCCATAGATATAACCCACATAAACAAAAGTTCTTGGGTGGGGGGAAACAGTCCTCAAAATTTTTTAAGAGTCTAAAAGGGTCCTGAAGCCAAAGAGTCTGAGAACTGCTAGAAAAGAAGATCTCTAAAATTTCTTCTAGCTCTAAATCCAATGGTCGTGTTTATTTATACTGCCAATAGCCAAAAGAAACTATAAGCTACAAAGTGTTTTCCAATGACTGAATAAATTTTTTTAAAACCATTTCCAGTTCTGAGAGAGGATAAAATAAAATGGAGAGCTGACAACAACCAGTGAATTGTAATAGCTCTGCCTGGGTCAAATAGTCAATACAAGCATTCCTAAAGTCTCTCATATTCGAAAAAAAAATCTGAAGGTAATAATAAAATATCTTGAGACTGGATTCTTATGTAGTCTGATAAAATACAATGGAGTAGAAAAATTCAACATCTCCAAAAAATCCCAAACTTGAAGGTCCCATATACCTGAATGCCAGAGATGAAACAAGGTCTGTTGATAAGTCACTTCTGAGGGTGGTACACAGATCAGAAAATCCACTTTTTCAAAGGAGCCTAAATCCAGATTCTGAGTGCTGGAGTCAGCAATGGAACACACATGGGAGAGGAGCTTCTGGGCCACGGCTAGCTGCAAGGGACGAATCTGATGCCTTTCAAGACCATAGCCTGAGAATCAAGGCAATTCTGTTTAAGTCAATTCAATCCGATAAACATTTCTTAAATATCAGCTGCTATATGTGGTACAATGGCTATAAAGATGGATACAAACCATACCCTGACTTCAAGGGGCTTACAATCTAGTTGAGGAAATGAGACAGTGAATAGAATAATTAAAGAGGTTAAAATGAAAAATATACTGGGGAGGCCAAGCAAAGAGGTAAGATAAAATCAGAAAAGGAGGGATTATTTCATGGAAGAAGGAAAAGTCTTCATCAGGAAGAGAAGAGAAAGGAATGGAGAATGGATTGGATGAATGCAGAGATGAAAAGAGGCAGAGCAAGATTAGTGAATTGTTAATGGTTCAGCTTGGCTAGAACATAAAGGGGAAGAAATGAGAATATAGATGAGAAATGGGACTATAAATCTGGCCTCCGTGATGCCACGCTGCAGAGGGGCTCAAACGGCAAGCTAAAGAGTTTGTACTTAATTTACTTTACAATAGGGAGCCAACTGACAGTTTTTGAGCAAGGTCATCTATAGCTCAGGCATAGGCATGGGACAAATTAAAGAGGGAAAAGACTGGAAACAGGAAGGACACTCAGGAGGCTCTTCCATTAGTTCAGGCCAAGGTATTGAGCATGCACTTGAATGGGACACAGAAAATAGATGAAAGAGAAACTTCAAAGGCACACCTGTGTTTCCTGGCAAGCCTGGGGCCTGAACTACAGCACATTATTTCCTAGGAACTCTTATGTCATGATATTGAAAGGAGAAACATTCCCTACTGAGAGGAAATGGGGTATAATGGAAAAGAATTACAGACTTAGAATCAGGACGTCATGGCTCCAATCCCAATTCTATTGCTTCTCAGCCTGAACCTGCATTCTAAACCTAGAACTTCACCACGTTATTGAAAGGATTAGAATTTATAGAAAACATGATTTCAGTTTCACATAAGGAAGAATTTCCTAGCAGTTAAAGCTGCCTCAAGAGAGAAATTTCCCTATCAATGGCATTTGTCAGGAGTGTTGTAAAGGAAATTTCTGTTCAGCCCAAGTTGAAGTTGATATCCTCAAACTCCTGCCAGCTCTGAGGTTCCACACACGTGCTAATATATATAAAAGCAATGCAGAAATATGCAACATACAAATGGTAGAGCTAGAATTTCATCAATGTCACCAGTGCAAACTGAAACCTATCTGCAGGTTGGTAGTAGGTCTTTGAGAATTGATGGTGCAGAAAAACACATCACTCTAAGGTCAACTTGGTGATGACGACTCAGACTACATTTCATAGGCACCATCTGCAAAGCCTCTCCAGCTTGGTGAGGCTACCAGAGCCTGTGCTCCAATGACTCAGACTTTGTAAACTCAAGGATATCTCCATCCTTTGATGGAGCATCAGAGTAGGATTTCAGTAGAAGATATAAATTTCAAGCATTATTTTAAAAAAAACTGTCTGTGAGTACAGATTTTCAGAGCTGATAAATTTTCATTGGTAGAAGAATCTTTACTGGTGTCAATGTCAGTCTTTATTGGTACAGGAAATTCCAGCTACCTAAGCTATCCCAAAATTTTTTTTAAATTATTAATAAAATAGCATTTTCTCTAGCACCTTGATCGAGTTCTTAACCTGAGACCTGTGAACTTATTTTGTTAATATTTTAATAATTGAATTTTGATAGAATTTGGTTTCTTTATAATGCTCTATTTTATTTTATGCATTTAAAAACATTATTCTGAGAAAGAGTCCACAGACCTCACTAGACTGACAAAGGTGCCCATGGCACAAAAAAGGTAAAAAGACCCTGACCCAGAAGAAGATACTTAGAAAGCATTCCACCAATAGCATTTCACTTTTGTCAGAACAATCCCTTTTTAGTTTTTAGGAATCATAAACCTCAGAGCTGGAGTGGTCTTTGATGGTTATTCTAATTCAACCCACATCTAAGCAGGAATCTCTGCTACAATATCCCTGATAAGTGATGATAATAGGTCACATTTATTTAGCTCTCTATGGTTTATTTACAAAGTGCCTTCCCTTACAATAAACTTACAAGGCAGGTGGTAAACATTTCATCATTCCCATTTTGCAGATGAGGAAACTGACACACAAGAAGATTATGACTTTTCCAATAACATATTGTTAGTAAATGGTAAAACTGAGTCTGGGCCCCAGACCCAAGGTCTTTCCTCTATACCAAATTATTGTATGGACTCTTTGAACAGGTGAAACTAGGAAAGAATGAGGTGTGCAGGGTTTGAAATACTGAGAGAAATCATCGCAGTCATTAAAACATGTAAAATAGGAGCTCTACTTCCGACACAATCATTCCTTCAAGACTGACTCGGCCTTTATTATTCTGTGGGATGGTTCCAACAGAAAACTCAGTATGATTTCTTTAATGGTATAATGTTTAGGCTCATAGTGGCACCAGCACAGCTGAGAAAGAATGGGAAGAGGTTAGCATGCCAACACCATGAAAGAACTCCATCTCCAATGGAGGCACCGGATGAGAGAGCCTTTAACCAACATGTTGTCCTATTTTCTCCAACAGTGTAACTACAGTCACACTAATACTCTTCCACCTCCTCTCCCCCCCCCAAGCTTGACCACTGTTCTGGCCTCAGTTTCATGACTCCTGCTGAGCCCTTTGGATTTACTGATGCTAGTGAATTCTTAAGCTTGACCACCGACTGACTGCTATTCTGCTTGCTTACTGAATCGAGATTTAAATGATGCCCTTCCTGCACCATCTTCCCAGGCCTTCTCACTCCTTTCCAAAGCCTCATCCTAGTAAGATAGATATTGCTAGATAACCCTTTTACCAGGAAATTTTATATACATACATACATATATATAACAAATACATTGTATATATGTGCGCACACATACATGTACATTCTATGTATACACACATGGATTTTACATATGCACATACACATACCTATATGTATGCACATATACATATAGGCATGTGTGTATAGGAAATATATGTGTAGGCAGTACATATACATTAAGCTATGCATATATATGTGTATATATAGGTATGTATATATATATATGTGTGTGTGTATGTATGTATATGTGTGTGTGTATATATATACATATATATGTATATGTATATATATACATATACATATACATATATATGTATATGTATATATATACATATACACACACACACACACACACACACACACACACACACTTATAATTAATTATATATATTTAATTCCAGCAAACACTGAAATGTACATCATTGGGCCTTTAGAACCCATAACTCTTGCTGTTGGTACTCCTCTTAACAACCTCAATGAGGTCTCAGACTAGAACCTGTTATATTCGAGATCAGTATGTCTTGGGCTTCTTAAAGCCCCATAGGCCTAAATGGCTTGGACTGGTATCATTCTGTTCATCTTCTGGCATGAGAATAGGAGTGAAACAAGGGATTGCTTTCTCCAGCCTACAGTCTCAGAATCTTAAAAGTAGAAAGGAACACAAGGGTTCCCCCTATTCAAACTCCCCACCCAACAAAAGAACTGGCTTTATAGCATCACCAGCAAGAGTGCCACTCAGTGTCTACTTGAACACCTCCAGTGACAGGAAACTTAATACCCCATAAGATAACCCATTCTGTTTTTGGACAGCTCTAATCATTTGGGAAATTCTTTATAAGCCAAAATTTGCCTTCCCCTAACATCTACCTATTAATCCTGCTTCTTCCTGGAGTCAAATAGCACTTGATTTATTGACAGTTTGGAAGTCTTAAGGATGTTCTCCGATCAATGCAATGATCAGCCACTAATCCAGAGGACCAATCAGGAAACATATTCCCCCTCCCGCCTTGACAGAGAGGCAATAGACTAGAGGGGAAGAATGAGATGTATGTTTGGATATGGCCTGTGTGTGGGTTTGTTTTGTTTAACTGTACTTACTGACTACAAAGAGAAATGTGGGATTATTTTTGATGGAGGGGAATATTAGGAGGTGGTCGGGGTAGGAGTAATTATAGTGATACAAAAAGTAAGAGCATCAATGCAGTATTTTTTAAAGTGTACAGGATGAGAAAGAAGGAATTTAAGTGGGCCCAGCACTGTGTTAAGCACTTTTCAACCATCCTCTTATTTGACCCTTACAACAATCCTGGAAAGAAGGTGCTATTATTATCCTCACTTAAAATTGAGGAATTGAAGTAAACAAAGGTTAAGTGACTTGCTCAGGGCTCACACAGCTAGTAAGTACCTAAGGGCAAATTTGAACTCGGGTCTTTCTGACATCAGTACTAAGGATCTATCTACTGCACCATCTAGCTGAATAGAATAGAAGAAAATTCAGAGGGAAACAGATAAACAGGACAGCTTTGGACTCAATATAATGAATGTATCAGAGGCTTTTTTAAAGCTATGCATAATGGAGATTAGTATTTTCATATAAAATTTTCTTTTTCTGATCTTTGTAGCTGGAAATGCTCCTATATTCTGGAATTTGTCACATTCAGAATAATAAAAGTTAAAAATGTATTTAAAACAAAAACATATAAACAAATAAAAAGAAATTATTTGATTGAGCAAATATTCTCTCTTCTAGATAATAGTCTTTCAGATATTTGAACTCCGAGATAATACTTCCCCCACCATCACCCAAATATTTTTTTTTTCTCCAAACTAAATACATATTTCTTTCAAAAGATCTTCCTAGGGCAAGGTTTCCTAAGGCAAAGAGCTGGAAAGGACCTTAACAATTAAGTCATATAAAGCAAACCCCTTTCTTTATCAATGAGACAATTAAGGCCCAGAAAGCTGGAGTGATTTGGCCAAAGGATATATTAGTAGCAAGTAAAAAAGCCCAGATTCAGAACCTGGTTTCCTGCCATACCTAATGCTCCTTACCCTATACCAAGCTGCCTCCCATTCTGGTCACCTTCCGTGTAGACTCAAACAAAACTCAAGGGCACTGCCTCATTTGAGAATTTAAGTAAGCTAAGGACATAGTCACAGTGAGGAAAAAAAAGAGGATGAAGAGCTGAGACCACCCAAAGATATAATGTCTTATCCTTCCCTCTTTCTAAACAGAACCCTCAGGGCCTGGAGAATAAAGGCACTAAATAATCCAGGAGTTTCTGTTAGAAGCCAGAAGGCAACCCAAAGATTGGTAAGAAAAAACTAGCCCACGGAGATAAACAGACTTCTTTGTTATTCCTTATTCAGGAGGCAAAGACTTCAGTTAGTGAAAATAATGAAAAGCTCAAACAGTTGAAGTCTTAACAGATAGTAGACAAACCTAAAGCTACCTTCAAATTCCAAATCATCCCAGCTGTCTATTCTCTTGTTACTTACTTGTACACAAAGGTGTCCCACTGGCATCCACCACAGCTGGTTTATTTGCTGATGTATTAAGTGAGGAAGAAATGTGGCTTTGGTTTTCTTGATAAAACTTGTCCAGCAAAATATCAATGTCACCCTCTACCAGATACAGAGAAGAGAAATAGAAGCATGTTCAAAAGCTTTTGTGAGTAGACACAATAAAGCTCTAAGAGTCCTATATTCAGAGTCAAAACAGCCTACCACCCAGAACGACTTTTATCATGCAAAGGAAGGAACATAGGTCAATACAAAATGAAATGCTTGAGCCATTATACAATGCCCCTGACATTAAACAAAGCTTTAGTAGGTAACATATTTCTATTCCATAATGTTTTTCTCCTTAAAATATCTAGAAAGAGTCAAATATATATTTCTGGCTTTTCTTTTTTGGTTCCTTCCCATCACACAGATCTGGGAAGTTAAAAATAATTCACTGGACCTCTTACCTGGACAAAGCGTGCTAAAAAAGGCACCTAAAGATTCCACTTTTCCAGTCACAAGCTCATAATTTACTTCTTTCTGGTACTCTGCTGGGCTGAGGAGGCTTTCAGAGAGAATCCGAGCCTGATATTTTCCTAGAAAATAGAGCAAGTTATTGTACCTTTCCAAAGTGCCAGGCACATAGTAAGCTCTATATAAATGCTAGCTATCATTATTATCATTTGGAATATAATTTACATAAGCCTAAAATGAATATGCTCAAGATGGCAAAATTCATATGACCCTAGATAAGTTTTTTTCACTTGTCTAGTGAAGAATCTTGAATTACTGATCTGTTTAAAAAAAAATTTTTAACTTTGGTTTAGGTAACCTAAAATAGGAATCCTTAACCTGGCATGCAGGAACCTATTTTTTAAATATGCTGATAACTGTATTTCAATATAACTGGTTTCCATCACAGTCTTGCATATTTTGTTTTATTTTATGCATTTAAAAACTATTCTGAGAAGATCATAGGCTTCACCAAACTGCTAAAGGAGTCCATGATTAAGAAGCCATGTCATAGCTCTGATAATTTTTTCCAGCTCTGATGTTTTCTTTTCAGCGGTTTCCTCTAACTCCAATATTCTATGGCTCTATATACTTCCCCAGATCCCTGCACACATAACTAACTCTCACTCTCTTATATCCCCTCCATCCTCAAAATGGTTTAACTATTGGCCCAGTAAAATCTAATAAAGAATTTTTCAAAAGAAACCAAGAATTTCTCTTCTGTCTCGCTTGGAAACCCATAGTTTCAAAGCAATTATTAGAAAATACCTACTCCACCCCCAACACGAATACAAAATGCCATGAAAAGGATATTTATCAATCCTAATTTTTATAATATTTTATTTTTCCCCGGTTACATGTTAAAACAATTTTTAAACATTTTTTAAAGTTTTACCTTCCAAATTCTAATTCTAATACCTACCCCACCCCCAACACAATACAAAATGCCATGAAAAGGATATTTATCAATACTGTTTTATAATATTTTCTTTTTCCCCAGTTACGTTAAAGCAATTTTTAAACAATAAAGTTTTACCTTCCAAATTCTATTCCTCTCTCCTTCCCTCCCCTTCCCCTTCCCTTGGAAGAGTTGTGAAGTGATTCTAGTTTTTTTATGGGGAAAATGGGGTCCAGAGATATGGAGAGTCCTCTTCCTAACGTCCATATTTCTATTGAGGACATCACAAAGTTCACAACCTCAGAGTAAGCCTCAACTCCTCAGTCTCCCTCATCCTATATATTTAATCTGTTGTATGGTCTGGATGAGTTTACCTCTGGAACATCCCTCCCACCCATCTTCTCTCCAGGCACACACAGACCCCTACTGGAGGCCATGAATATCTCTTACCTGGACTACTATAATAGCTTCCTACATGGTTTCCCTGCCTCTGTTCTCTCCTCTCTCCACTGTGCTACCAATATTCCTGAAACACAAGTCTAACCATGTCCTTCTCCTATTCTCAAAGCTTCAGTGGCTCCCTACAGCCTCTAGAACAATTCTGAGTGTCCCAAAAGGTCTTAACTCAGTTTTAAGCTTTAAACTTTAATGGCTTAAAACTTCACTAACACTTTAGGACACACTGTAAAAAGCCACTTGTTTAGCATTTTAAGTCTTTCACCATATTGCTCCACCCTGTTTTTCTGGATTGATTTCAAATTACTTCGCACTCATGTACTCAAAATTCTAACAAATCATCCAATTTGCTGTTTCCATACGTGACTTTCCATCTCCCACTTTCTCACCTTTGCAGAGATTTTTTTCACCATGCCTGGAATTCTACTCTCACTTTCACCTCTTGGAATTCTTAGTTCCATTCCTTTCCTTTTACTATACTTTATGGAATGGAAGTTGCTGCTCTGACTTTTTAATAATCTTTGAATATTTTGAAGTTTTTAATCTGTCTATTAATTTGCTGTTAATACTTGCCCAATTTGTTTCCCTTTTTTTAAAAATTATAATAAAAGGACTTTTTTGTTTTACAGAATTTTTTTATTTTAAATTTTAATATAGCCAACACATCTATCTTATTCCTAACATCTTCTTCCATTTTTGTGTTAAAATCAAAATCATCTCTCATGCACAATTATAGTTCATATCATTTTCTCCCACCTTTTCTTGAGTTTGTTTCTCTCATGTTTAAGTCTCCCATTCAGCTAGAATTCATAGGGTATACAGCAAAAGATATGAATCCAAATTTCTTTCTTACCTATTGACAACCAATTTTACAAAGCATATTTGTTAAGTATTAACCAATCCTTTCCCCAATTTTTATGCTCTCAGTATTTGTCAAGCACAAATCACATATGTATATATGCATACACATATGTACATATATGACATCTGATGGATTCAGTCTTCTGTTGTAATGATCTGTTTCTTTGAGCCTTGTATATCAAAGTTGAATGATAATAATGCCTATTTTCATACTGTGCAAAACTATAAAGCATTTTTAAAATGCTGAACAATTGTCCATCCCATAAATTGGTAGTATGGTAAGTAGCAGAAAGCCTGATTTAGTGGAAAAAGTCCCAGGTTTGGAGTTTAAGTACATCCTGGTTCTGTTCTTTATTTGGGCAAGTCACTTAACTCCTTGTAACCAACTAATGGAGACCAGCTAGCATTAGACTTGGTCATTAAAGTTTAGGTAGAGATTCAACAGGCAAACAAGAGAGAAGACATTTCATCTAACTATATGAGTCCTATCATATCATTTTATCACCAATAAAATGAAGCTCTAATTTCCTTTGCATCTCTAAAGCCTATGACTTATCTTTACCCCTGTGAACCTGTCAACTCAAAAAATTTTAGAAACATCTTACTAATATGATATCTCTCTTCATCTTACAAGTGTTTTACCATTAAAAAAGTGATTAGAGAATTCTATATTCCTACAAAATTAAAATAGGCTTAACTTCTTCAGGCCACAGATAGGTTAGACTAGAGACAGTGTGACAATGGTTGGGTGCCACAAGTCACATGAAAATTAGGAGAGTAAGCAGTGGCAACCCTACATTTTTCGAGGGCCACCCAAAATCAGCCACAGGCTGTATGTTGTGCAAGCCTGTCTTAACAGAATGTAGACATCATAAAGTCAGGGACTGCTCTAAACCTATGTGTTCTAAAATGTTTATAGGAGTCCCTGACTTTATGATGTTTATATTCTGTTAAGGTAAGAAAATGAAAACACTCAATATTGCATCACTAGAAAAGCCTTTCTTTCTGGTGGATGTGGTGTTTATGGAAAAGCCTTTCCACTTCCTGGTGGATGTGGTGTTTATGTTGGACTTTAAAATATTGGTAAGACTTTAACAGGCAAAAAGGAGACAGGAAAGCATTCTAGGGAACAGCTGGCAGAGGAGAAAAAAAGGAAGGAAAAAATGAGACTCACCTGTAACTGCAATGCAGGAGTCAATTGGTGTATTCCTACACGCACATATAATAACAACGTAGTTAGTTTTCACAAGCTTCCCTTCAATGAGTAACTTGAACATCTCTGAAAGTCCCTCAGCCAAAGAGTAACTACATTCAATGATATGAACACTGTCATTACAAGAACTGGCTGCCAAGCCAGCCAGCCAGGGGAGTTGGGCTGATGTTACAGGGGCAATGTGACTAGGAACTTGTGGGAAGGGCTGTTGTGGAGCTTGTTGATACTGGCGGATCTCTGTCAAATGAGACTCTCTCCAGGAACGCATAAATATCTGCTCCAGATCTTCAATCAGAGGAACCTGGTCTGAAGCTAAAAAGACAAAGTTTGATTTTTTAAAGTCTGACTTTTAATTTAAAGTTACGTTCATTTTGAAGAGAAAAAAAGACTATCTGCTTTCCTGACATGATTGATCCACTGAAGACTAAAACCACCAAAATAAAGGCGTGTTCCTTGTTTTAAACAATGAGTTTTGTTTTGGGGGAAAACGTCCACAAAATGATTTTTTATGAAACAGATAGATTTATAAATGACAACAATTCACATTTAGAGTTTATATGGGCACTTCAAAGTTTACAAAATGCATAGATATTTCTAGGAATCAAAGACTCATTTTATAAAGCAAATACTAAGTCTTCAACTTATTTGTTTTAGCATCAAAGGATCATAGGCTTGGAGCAGAAAGGGATCTAAGAAGTCATCGAGCCCAGACTCATTTTACAGATGAGGAAACTGAGTCCCAGAGAGATTAAGTGGCTTAGTAACCACTAATGCAGTTAGTAAGCACCTTGGCAATTAGCAGCAGAGCCAGTTGTTAAATCCAGGCCTTCTGAATCCAGATCCAGTGCTGTTTCCATGTTTTATATACTGTTTTATAAATAATACTGTTTTATAAATAAAAGTTTCCTTGTAAAGATCAGCTGGGTGGCACAGTGGATAGAGTCCTGTTCCTGGAGTCAGGAATTTCAGTCTTTTTTAGGTAATAATCCTACTCTTCATGACCCCATTTGGGGTTTTCTTGGAAAAAATACTGGAGAGGTTTGCCATGTCCTTTTCCAAGTTCAAATCCTTCCTCAGATACCTACTAGCTTTGTGACTCTGGGTAGTCACTTAACCTTTGTCTGTCTCAGTTTCCTTATCTGTAAAAATAGGGATAATAGCACCAACCTCCCATGGCTGTCATGAGGATAAAATGGCTAACATTGTGTAAAGCGCTGTGCAACCTTAAAGTGCTATACAAATGCTAGCTGTAATTACTATATCAGGTTGACTTAAAGCAGGTTACAATTACAGAAGAAATCTAAATATTGATCTTAACAAATATCTATGCCATGTAGGAGTAAGTGAAAAAAAAATCACCATGTAGGCCCTCAGGGTCTAGCTGGGATCTACTCAAACAGCCCAGGAAGACAGGCTATGTAAGTAAAGAAAATACCTCCTCCTCACGATTGTCCAGTGTGAAATGAATAGATAACTGAAATTCAGGACACAAGTTAAATGAGTGCACCTAAACCACCTATAAAGAAGTTGATTAGATTTTCAACCCAATGATTTCGAAATTTTTTCCCACAGAGGATAACCTGCTTAGATATCATCTATCCTCCAGGCCACCAGAGATGGGTCCCTTTCAGACTAGCCCGTTTTCATTCCTAACATTAGTTGTGTGTCTTAGTCACTTGACAAATATAGAAGGCAAGGCCTTGGAGCTAAACGGGCAGAAAGCCTGGGAGAAAGCCATGTACTACAACTCTGTTAAGAACATACTTTTAATGCATAGTACAAACATATAGAAGAATCCTTAATGAAATTGAAAATAAATTCAAATGACATCTTTAAATGAAGAAAAAATAATATCCAAATACTTGAAATAACTTGCAAAGTAAACTCAGTTTTACTCAACTCTGTAACATTTGATTTCATTCACTGATATAAACAGTTTTTTCCACATTCTATAACAAAAAGGTAATAGGCATAATGACTTCATAATGTCCTAAAAACTTTTTAAAAACACTTTAAATATAGATATATTTCTATATATATGTGTGTGTGTGTGTGTGTGTGTGTGTATGTATGTATGTATGTATGTATGTATGTATGTATTTCTCAAACTACCATCATTAATTTGCAGCAGCCTCATTACACTGAATGACATATATCATATTCCACAATCTCCCCAGGCCACCCCAGAAATGATACCCACCAAGCTGAACAAGATAATAGACTGTCAGTAAAAGCTGCATTTCCTCTGATATGGGCTGTATCGTGGAGGCACCATATTGTTCATAAGCTCGAGATATGGACTGAGAATTCTGGTAGCAGGTGTACAAAAGGGAGCTTACTATGACATCGCTAAGGTTGCCACAGAGGTAAGGAAAGTTGCCATGACCTAGAAAAGGAGCAAGATCATTTACCTTAATTTGTACAAAATCTCATTTCGCATACACCCTTGTACAAAACTATCCCTGACTTCCAGGAGTTGAGAGTCTAGAGAGCAGTTATAAGAAGTCCATGTCAAATTCCACTTTCTTCATGAAGTCGAAACAGTCCACAGGAACTAATTCTCACTTCTCCAGATCTCTACAGGACTTGGAGTCATAGGATATCCAAGGTAGAAGGGACCTTGGTTTCCTTCAAGTGCCACCTGAAATCCCATCATCTATGACAAGCACTTCCTGATCCCCCTTCAAAGCTTAGTGCCGGTACTTAGAACAGTGCCTGGCACATAGTAGGCACTTAACCAATGTTAATTAACTAGTGTCTTTCCTCCATTAACTATCTCCAACTTATCCTGTATATATTTTGCTTGGACATAAAAATGCATGTTGTCTTCCCCCATTAGACTATGAGCTTCTTGAGAACAGGGGCTGACTTTTGCCCTTTTTATCCCCTAGTGCTTAGCATGCATAGTGCCTGGCACATGGTAGGCACTTAATAAATGCCTTCTATGATAGCTTGACCCCACAAATAATATCATCCCCAATCTTCACCCATTTTATAAGAAACAGACAGAGAGGTAAAGCAACTTGTTTAAGGTCACATAGCAATTGTCTGGATCGATCATTTTTAACATACCTATATACCATCCTATAACATCTAGCGAGTTTAGTATCTAACTTTTAATATATGTGAATGAATCTTATTGCTGAAAGCTAGATTAAAAATCTCCAAGGACAGGGAATGTTTCTTCATTCATTCAACATTTATTTAGTATCTACTGCATTTAACATAGAGGCTGATGCAAAGTTTAGATAAAGATGACCCCATTCATGTTTATATTTTGCATCACACCTAGAAAAGCAACTTGTACATAGTAGGTGCTTAACCATAACAGTCTTTGCTGAGTTAATAAAATAGGACCCTCTACTCAGTTCACAGGCCCAAAGATTACCTAAAGAGTACAGACTTCTCTACTCTAAACTGATTGCCTAGCTTTTCCAGCATAGGAATTAATTGATCAGGGTCTCCTTGGCTCTTATTCGTCTTCATCAGATCAGAAAGAAATGTATTACCTGCCCTGAGATTCAAGTTCTTCACCCTTGACTAACTTGTGCACACCTGCCCCAGACAAAGAGTACTCTCTCCTAGACCATGTCTTGAGATCTGGGGATGGAGCAGAGGGACTACCGAATAAAGAAGCTGAAAGCATAGAGATTACTAACACCTAGATTGACTCTACCTGATCCACTGATGAATTCCATCCTGGTTTTTCATCCTGGGCTAAACTAATTTTGAACCTCAGCCTTTCGCTTCTAAGGACAAAGATCTGATAGATTATCAGAGAAAAGAGAGGCTACCTTAGGGCAAGAACAGGATGATTTTTTCATTTCAATTATTTTCTACCTACTTCTTAGAATGAGTATAATCTTGGAGGGATCTTAAAATACTGCTAAACATGGTCAGAAGACTCCATAAGCTAAAATTAACCAGTTTCCATTAATGACTTTTGGGTTTAGGAAAAAAGAGAGTTGTTTTTCCCTGGGAATGAATTTCCCTGCTTAACAAATCAAAATTAGTAATGCCATGCTCACACAATTTAACTGCCTCCATCATGTGACTCCCAAAGTGGGCAAGCTCTTCTAAGGAATGCTTAGTGGAGGGATAACTGATAACACCCAAGCTAATCCTGGCTACCAAGAGCATAGCACTAAAGGAACCACATGCCTATAGGCAAGAAAGATCCTGGGGGATCTCTATCCTTTGGAGATGGGAATAAGTGAGGCTAAGACTTACCTTAGAGTCTTAATTGATTAACAAGCAATTATTAAATATATAATGTTCCAGGTACTATGTTCAGAATTTAGTAGCAGAGATATTCCTCTACCTCCCAAAATTCTCCCCTCTGTACTTTGCCTACTCATACTGGAAGGGACAACCGGATATAATACCTTGGACTCCCAACATCCTAACATTCTAACATCCAGCACTTCATATGTGTTTTAACCAGTGTACAGTACAGCAGGGTTGTCATCGCCCCTGTTTTGGGCTTTATATTTTTACTGATGCCATTAATGCATCCTGAGATCCTACTGTCTTTCTTCACAGTTGCGTCATACTGCTTATCAATACTGTTGATTAACACTTAGCTTGTAGTCAACTATGTGCTAAAGTTCCTTTCAACTCTTGACGTTCTATTGTTCTCTAACAGTTGCAAGAATACTTTCATTTCTCTTCAAAGCAGCTCTCAAGTGAGTCTTCTGGTGTATTTACCTTTAAATATAACAGGCTTGGCCTTGCATATTTTCAGTAAATTATCAGGAACAGAAACGGGTTCTCCAGCAGCTACCACAGGAGACGAGATTGCAGCTGGTCCCACCAAACCCACCTGGGGCAAACAGGACACTCCTGCACTGTCTAAGAATGCAGTCACCAAAATGAAAGGGTCAAACACACTCAAAAGGGCATTTGCAAGAGATAAAGAACACCAACCATCAACAACTTGACCCCTTTTGCCATCTGAAACAGGCCTCTTATTCATTTAATGAGTCAGACATAGATAGCATAATCTAAGCACTAATTTTTTAAAGTCAGTTTTTGTTTATTCTCTTGGCATAAGGGCTTATAAGAATCACTTTTTTTTTAACATTTCAGTGTTTAAAAAGAGCTTTCCTTAACATATCCTGTGAGGTTAAAAGGGAAATCACTACTACCCTCATTTTCTAGATAACAGGAACATAAATAAAGATTTTAAAAATGGAGGCTGAAATAGCTGAAGTGGTTTTACCAAGGCTGTACAGTGGTGTAGTCAGAACTCAAACCTTCATCTCCTGACTCTCAAGACTGATATTCTGTCTTAATTATCATCATTTGGAGGAGATGGGGTCAAAACCTGTGATTTCACGAATGTATTTTTGGGTGGGTGAGGAGGCAATCAGGGTTAAGTGCTCGCCCAGGATTACAGAGCTAATAAGTGTCTGAGGACAGATTAGAACTCAGGTCCTCCTGACTCCAGGGCTAGTGCTCTATCCACAGACCCAATTTCATGAATGTGGAGAACTCCCAGTGTGCAAACTCTCTCCATAAATGCACAATGGAAACTTGTATAACTTACAGTGTAACCGATAATCACTTACAATTACAATGTAACTTGGTCTTAGAGAGTTGCCAGATAAAAAGTGGATTGCCAAAGTTAGAAAGTGAATAAATGACAGAGGAACACTTGAACCCAGGTCTTTCTAATCTGAAGGCCAACTGTTACTACGCCACAGTTTCCGCTGTCCTGGTGTCCCATTCTGTTATATATTAATATGGGATTAATATAATAATAAATGAATAAATATGTAATTATATAAAACATAATTGATTCTATAGTCCTTTTTCCTGCAGGGAGCTCAAATACTTTTACATAAATTATTTAACAATGTATAAATCATTCACAAATTATTTTACAATTATAATTCACAAATCAATAATTCATAAGTTACAGTATAACATATTATATGTGACAATTATTATATATGATTAATTGCTATTTGACAATTTATGAATTGTTTAAACAATTTTACATAAATTATTATTAATATTAAGTGGCTTGTTTTCCCTGAGCAAGCTTATGAACAATATGAGCTCTGATGAAAATTCCATCTAAGGAATGCACCAGCCCCCAATATTCACTGGTAACCACATAGAGTCCTCCTTTCTTCCCTCCCCCAATCCAGACCAAAGCACTGTTGTAAAATCACCCTCCTGTCACTTACCACTTTTCATCCTGTGGGCACTCGTTTGTGTGTAGCAGGGGTCTATAACTGATGGAGACTCTGGGGACCACCCTTTGTGGCGTTTCTTGGGAGGCCCTGAGTTAGTTAAAGTGCCTAAAAGACATTTGCAGTTAGCAGCACTGATACTTGAAACAAGCTTCAATCCAACCTTTTCAGCATTTCCATGGGTTATTTTTTTTTGGTTGGTTTTTTGTTTGTTTGTTTTGCTTTGCTTTGTTTTGTTTTCCTGCTAGCAGGCCTTGAATAAGCAAACATTTGGGACTGCTGGCATTACAAGACTGATCTGACGGAAGGCTCTGGAAGATGTTTGGCTTCACACAAATGACTTGGATTTGAATTTTAAGCATCTGGTACATTTTCAAATTACAACAAATGCCATATTTTTTAAATCCCCTTCTTCCCACATTTTTAAAAAACTATGCCATCCATTTTATAAATCTGTGTCTAGAGACTGGTGCTTTTAAGCGGTTCCTAGGGATAAATGGAGCTGGCTCATTGGTTTACACTCAACCAGTTTTCACCATAAGGTGGCAGTACTTTTCCATGTATGCTTCCCATCAAATAATGTTTCAAGGAGGAAATCCATGAGGGATGGCAATAGTCAGTACCCTTATGACTGAGTCATTTGCAAGTAATACCATCTCTTAGGTTACTTAATGTTCATTTCTCAAGCTGTGGGTTGCCACTGCCACAGAATTCATCATAAAGCAGTCACGCTACCAGTGATTATTTTCTCAGTATTTCATTAGATTGGTCCTCAGAGAAATAATCAGTAGTCAGGTCTTACCAACTTCATATAATCTGCCAGAGTTTTTACTCCACTGGTACAGCCTTCACCAGCCTAGGATCACCTCCATGGCTCAATGAGAGATTTGTAAAGGAGGGAAACTAGTTAATCATTCAAAGCATCAGGAGCAGGTGAGCCAGTATGTACTTGTACAAAAAAATGGGTCTTATTTATATAGTGCATTGTGGTTTGCAAAGAGCTTTACAGATTTGCTCCTCACAAATAACCCTATGACCCAGGTGCTAGCATGATCCCCATTTTACAGTTAAGGAAAATGAGACTAAGAGAGATTTCTTGACCTGCCCAGGCTCATATAGCTAGGAAGCATGTGAGGCAGGATTTGAACTTAGTTCTTCCTAACTCCAAACCTAGCCCTCTATCCATTGTGCTATCTAGATGCATGTGACTACATATTTTATATCTTCCACTGAAGTCCTATTTTGATATCTAATATTGGTGAGAAAGTAAGCCTAGGCAACTAGATGTAACAACAGATAGAATGCTGGACTTGAAATTAGGAAGAGCCAAGTTCAAATCTTTCCCCAGACACTTACTAGATATGTGACTATGGGCAATGACAAGTCAAAAAACTTCTCTTTACCTCATTCCCTCATCTGTTGAATGGAGATAAAAATAGCACCTACCTCACAGAGTTTATGCAAAGACCTCTATAAACTTTTAGGCACTATGTAAATGTTAGTTATTATTGTTGTTGTTATCATTATTATTACTACTGTAGCATATGCCAGTAGAGTACAAGCTCTGGCAGGTCCTATACAAATTCCATAGGCTATATAGTGTCAGTGATAGACTATGTAGCAATTGTCAAGGACCAACCTAGCTACTAAGCTCATCACCAGTATGGCTTGTAGCTTAGCATTATATCTAAGTGAGGGGCTGTACCAAGAGGGCAAAGAAAAAAATATGATGAAATGTATCAACCTGCTCAACCCCCCCACCCCAAAAAAAAGAAAAGGCTCATTGGTGTTCTAGAGCTTGAGTACAGATCCCAAAACCTCAACATTGGAAGGCACCATCCACTCCAACCCATTTATAAATTCTGTAAACATACTGAAGTGATCATTTAGCCTTTCCTTAACAAGTGCTAGTGACAAGGAACCCACTATTCCTTGAGGCAGTCCATTTCATTTTGGGACAGCTCTCATTGATCCCGATGAAGTACAGTGAGATCACTTCCTTAATCACGTAAGCTAAGGCTCTGCTGATTCAGCCTAGGTTCTCATTAGCTTTTCTAGATGCTATATCATACTATTAATTCACACTGCACTCACAGTCGTGAACTGTTACAGCAGTATAGCTACTCCTCCATCTTGCACATATGCAAGTTTTTTTTTAACTCAGGTATAAGACTTTATACCCAACCCTTTCAAATCTCATTTTATTAGACTCATTCCGACATTCGAGCTTGTCAAGAGCTTGATGGCTCCTCAGTCTCTAGAAAGAGAAAGTTATGGAACTTTTCATGAGTTAAGATGCAGAAGAAAGACTACATTAGATTAGAGTGCCCTGATAACCTTGCTCTCAATCCAAGTTAGGCCCCAGCCAGGAGGTGGGGTTTGTATTCATCCCCTCAACTGAGTTGATTACAAAATCCAAGGTGAGGAGGGTGAGGCACAGCTGGAAGAAGAGGGTGCACAGATGTTAAGGAACTGCTTTAATCCATAGCTGTATTTATTTTTTCCTCTCAATAAGATCACATTTTAGGGGGCAACATATATTGGGGGAATGAGGAAAGACAGCATATATCTGAACCAATACAATATTCATCATATATAGGAGGAACAGAAAATTTATTTCTTGTTCCAAAGGAAAAAATCTAAGATCTGAGACTAAGTTGTAGTTGGGTCATTTCTGTTGTGTCAGACTCTTCATTACCCCATTTGGGGTTTTCTTATCAAGGGCACTGGAGTAATTTGCCATTTCCTTCTCCATCTCATTTTACAAATGAGGAACTGAGGCAAACGAGGTTAAGTGACTTTCCCAGGGTCACAAAGCTATTAAGTGTCTGAATCCAGATTAGAACTCATGAAGACGAGTCTTCCTGATTCCAAGTCCAGTGCTCTATGCACTGTGCTACCTAGCTGCCCTTGAGATTGAGTAATAAATTAAATTTGCCAACTATTTCCCTTTGGCACTGTTGCATTAAAAGTCACAAAAGGCCTAAGAATTTAGAAATTTTAAAGTACTTTGGTCATGGGGATATACACAGGCTCTATCCAATTTTATCTCCTACTTGTCCCACAACAGACACCTTTTCTAGTCTAGGCACCCTGGTCCCCTCATTCATACCTTGCTCCTCTCCACATCTAACCCATTCTTCAGTACTAAGCTTCTGTCCCACCTCCTCCAGCTCACATTCATCTAGCCCTCCTCTTAACTCTTATTATACCACCTAAAGCCTATTTCATCCAATTTAATAAAGGGTTCAGTCATCATTTACATTGTCTTGTATCATTCACTAGTGGTTTCAATGAGGGAAGCTCCTTCCACAGTAGGAGGCTGGAAACTCAGCTCAGCTGTAACTTATGATCTTCAAGAGTTATCTAGTCAGTAAAAGGTTAAGTGATTTGACCCTAGCCACATAGCTACTATGTGTTAGAGGCAAGACTTGAGCCCAGGTCTTCCTGCCTCCAAGAAGGGCCCTCTTAGTACCATACCATGCTGCCTCTGAGGAAACTGAGCCACAGATTGAGGAAGCAGCTTCACCAAATTTGCATGGCCAGTTAAGGTATGGCACAGTAAAAAGAGCAGTGGTCTGGAGCCAGAGGACCCCATTTCAAATCCCAGCTTTGATGCTTACTACCTGAATGGCCTGGGGCAGGTCACTTCACCTTCCTGGGCCTCTGTTTCCCCAACTGTAAAATTAGATGTCTGAGCTCAAAGCCTTCAGAGTACTTATCTAGCTCAAGATCCCAATATAGTGCTCTGACTACCATACCATTCTGCCTTTGCCCCATAGCATATCACCCTCAGCAAATACCTGTGAATTTGATGCAATTCAAAACATAAAATCATTTAACAAAAAAACGTTTCTCAGTCCCACCAATATCAGCTCCCAAGGCTGGATTCTGCTCCAAAGGAATAGGAGGCAATAAATACATCTGACCCCTTATGCTGGGATCTGAACATGACCTGTTTTGTGGGTAGACACAGAAATTCGAAGCTACCTAATACCGAGGGTCTTGTTGGGACTGACAAATTGTTTTTCACTAACTGTTGATGCTTGGGTGAATCTTTCCCATTGAAAACAGCTGGACTCATTGCTGATGTTTGAAGAGGATGATCAGATACAGGGCCTGAAACCAAAGAAAAGAGAAGCTCACCATGATATTATTGGATCCAAGATCACTTTTCCTATTTTACTATATGTTGTTCATCTATTAAAGCCACCCTTGAGGTTAGAGTGCACAAAGTGTAATGTTTCAGCTCCTCTGAGAGGACATGTACAAATTCCCACATGCATCTCAAGAGCTACAAATTGAGTCGACCTACAAGTCTGAAGGTCATACAAAGCCACTGTGGGATACCCCGGAGTTTGTGCCCCACACCTCCAGGTTGATTCCCTAGAACTGCCTATTGAAAACACAGATTGGAACCAGGATAGCACTTGCAAAAGATTGTTAATGGTTGCAGCTATCTGGTCTACTCTAGTCCTGAACTGACCACAGGATCTGAGGGCACCCCAACAGAATTGAGGGACTACCTGTGCTCAGACTCATTGAACTATCCAAGACACTAGAAGTTTCCAAGTGCTTAACTAGAGAACAGGGACTTACTCTGGGGACTACTGAGTCACTCTATAGTCAAGGGAATAGTCCTAACTCAGCTCTAAGGCCACATGGCACCTACTCATATTCATACTAAAATATAGGGGCTCACAAAGTACCCCAAGATGCTTTCAAATACAGCAACTGTCCCATGAGAGAATGGTAGCTAGTATAGCATTCCCAAAGGCCCTTTTCAAAACTAGCCTAGGCATATTTGTTAATGATTTGGTTTATCAGTCACCTATAAAAGATATCACACCCCAGTATCATACACCAGTATTTGACAGTGACTTATCAATATTGCTCTTTTATTGGGAATACACCCATTATAACCTCTTGAAACAAACAAGAAAGGAATGATCTAAAGATCATTTAAGAATATAACCCTGAAAGCTATCATACTAATTGTTTTACTTATGATGGTATTCATGATTTCCAACCTGTAGTATGGAATGTTATCAGCACAATCTTTAACATCTGTAATGAAGAGGGTGAATAATTTTTGTTTCTTTCTTGGGGTGTTTGTGTTTATATCTTTGCCCTCTCCCCAACTTGGTCATAAGGGGGAAAGGGTTGGCTCAACCCTTCCGATGAGGAAGGAGGGAGACAGTCAACCTTTTGTTAGTTTTCTCACAGCAACACATGGCAGGAAAAAAAAAGTCAAAAATAATTCTGATTACTATAACCCCCAATGTAAAAGAGATAGCAAGTGAATGTCCTAGGGCAGGAATTATTAACCTGGTGTCTGTGAACTTGGTTTTTTAATATATTTTGATAACTATATTTCATGATAACTGTTTCCTCTATGATCCTTTGTATTTTTCCACATATTTAAAATCTTTATGCTGAGAAGAGGTGCATAGGCTTTTGTTAAATTACCAAAGAGGATAATAATCATAACAGAAATAATAATAACCAGCATTCATATAGCACTTGAAAGTTTTCAAAGTGTTTTACAAATTATTGCCCCATTTTTAACCTCACAACAACTCTGGAGGTAGATACTCTTACTTTTTTTTTCCATTTTACAGATGAGAAAACTAGGGCAAACAAAAGTTAGATGACTTGCCCAAAGTCATGTAGCTAAGTAAGTGTCTTAGTCCATGACAGAAAAAGGTTAAGAACCTCTATCCTACAGGCTCAGGGCTACAAATGGGAGGGAATTCTGAACAACTCTACTGAGCAGCTTCTCCCCTACCCCACCCCAACAGAATATATTGGTTGTTCCAATTCTAGATATGAAGCTAGCTCTCTGTCTTATGCTCAATCCACTATATTCCCTAGGTTCTTGTCTAGCAGTCAGTCCCACCCTTTCACTAAAGTTCATGAAAATATACAAAATTGATAGAGTAAGTAATTTTGATTTGAAGGACTTTGTAACTTGGAGGGGGATTTAAATAAAAGTCATAGGATCATAGCTTGAAAGCTGGAAAAGACCTCAGAAGCCATCTAGTCCAATCCTTTCATTTTACAGATAAGGAAACCGAGGCCCCAAAAAGGATAAGTGATGTCCTCAAGTCATTTAGCAAGACCTGAGGTCATTCAGGTATTAAATATCAAGTCTGAATTTGAACCCAGGTGTTCTGAATATAAATCCAGCATTCTTTCCCCCTAGATCATACTGCCCTCCTCCACTTCCTAGGAACAAAAATTTTTTGTCTACCTGGCTATTATTGAAATGATGACTAGCTATGGATCTAGACATCAAAATCCTATGCTTTATAAATCAGATATCATTCCTTTTTAACTGAAACTCTGTCACAGAAAAGAAATACATGTTAGTTCATCCTATAAGCAATAATAAATGTGTGGAAATGATTTAACATCTCTAAATGGTTTTCTACAAGCATTTACCTGTCAGTTGAGTGCCCATCAGAACATTTGGGTGTGCTACTAGAACCGGCTCGCTTGTGAAGGCAGCTGGGGGAGCTGAACTCTCTGGAGCTTGGAACAGTGAACTGGAACAAGTGCTTGACAACATCTGCCTGCTCCGGAGCTCTACTGAAAGAAAGTTAGTATAAAGGCAATGACTTCATTCATCTCTGGTGGAGGTGAAAGTTTTCCTGATCTGGTGTCAGTCACATCAGGCCAAGCAATTAATGTTATTTGCTAGAGAAAATGCCAGTGTAACATTGGCCCGACTAGCAAGTGACATGCGTGGTAAGGGGAAAAAGTGGGGAACAAAGGAGAGAGAAGGCAGACTTTCTCACCTCCATGTCTTTGCTCACATAATTCACTATGAATGGAATATCTTCCTTCCCCAGCTCTTCACCTACTGAATGCCTACCCATTCTTTACAGATCAATTCCACTGCCACCTCTTGTACAAAGCCCTGTCTGATAACCACAACTAGTAACAAACCTCACCCTTGGACCACAAAGAGTTTGTTTTTAACTTCTCTAATGAAAGTAAAGACCACACTGTCACTATGAAGGATGGTAAGTGATAAGGGAACTAGACATTTGGAAGAAAGGGAAAGGGGATCATAGGAAACTACCCTTCAATTCCTGGCTTAAGTCAGTCAACAAGCATCTATCAAGTGTTCCAAGCATGGAGAATTTACTTTTAAAAAAAAAAAAAAGGCAAAAACATTATTGTCAGGATCAAATGAAATAATATTTGCAAAGCACTTAGCACGGTGCCTGTTGCATAGTAGGCACTTAATAAATGCTTGTTTCCCCTCCCAAAGTGAAAAGAGATCTGGATTTGAAATCAGAAGCTCTGGGTTCAAATCCTGGTCTTCTACTTCCTATGTGATTTTTAAGCAAGTTCTCATCAATAAAATGAAAGGATTGAGTGGGATGGTCTCTAATATCACTTCCAATCTAATTTTAAAGCTAGTTAAATTCTTCCATTGCAAGGCAGTCATCTCTAACAAGAAGAAGCAATTAACGTCAAATTGTCCTAGTATCTCAAAATTTAAACCCACTATAAAGGCCATCCTCAGGGCCCGGGGGCTCTTTGTTTACTTTGGTAGACCCTTTCGCCATTAACTCAGACCCCCCTCAAAGTCAGTGAAAGGCAAAATCCTGCCAAGCCTACTGGGCTAACTAACCAGAGCCCCTCCAGCAGATTAAAGGGCCTTTCATGAGAGCCCCGTGAGCATTCCGAACCAGATAATACTTTAAGTGTTTCTGTTTCTTCGGCTGGGTGGTCAATTTAAGATTGATGTGATTGGAAAATTCAGTGAAGTAACAGAATCCTTTCTTTCCACAGCCAACGCAATTCCCAGAGAAACCTAGGAAGAGAAACACAACATGAAAAGCCACACATTTGGTTGTCCAACTGCAAAGATTTTTTTCCCTCAAAATACTTTGCATATGTTAAATAATTTACTGAAGTTCCCAAACCCCATCCCATCATTGATTGCAAGTCATGAAAATTCGCTGTGGAACTTCATTGTTAGTGCTTTTTCCCCAAATTCTTTCAGATCTATGATCTATTCAAACATTTATTAAACATCTACCCTGTACTATGTGATTTGAGCTCATTGATTCTCACAATAACTCCTAAAGATGGGAAAGATGTAATTCCACCCACACACCTTTATAAGTTATGTGTATGCCGCAACTATCAAGGGCAGTGGAAAGAACACTAGTTTTAGAGTCAAAGGGAAACAATAAAGAATTTTTTTAAAGAGAGCACAAAGGATCTATATGTTTAAAAAAAATTATATCATTCACATTTTGTAATGGCAAAAACCTGAAAATTAACGGGGTGCCCATCAGTTGTGTAATGGCTGAACAAATTATGACATATGAATCCCATAAAGAAATTCATACTATTGAAAGTTATAATTACATAAAATATGATCATTTTGTCAGGCCTAGTAGAAATATGCAGTGCAAATTTGAATAAAAAACCAATTCACAGGAGTAACTATTCACACTAATCAGGATCAAGCTACAAATTAAATATTATTGTATCATAAGAAGAGATGAAAGATATGTTTTCAGGAACACCTGTGAAGAGTTGTATTTATAGAACAATTTCTACAGTAACAGAACAGAAAAGAACAGTAAAACCACAGTGTGATGATGAAACTTTGAAACGATTCTGATTAGTTCAATGGCCAACTATGATGCCAAAAGATTGATGATGAAACATGCTAGCCACTTCCTGAGAGGAAGGTGATGAATTCAAAAGGCATGGTCAACGTGGGAGTTTGTTTTGCTTGACTATGCAAATTTTTTAGAAACCTTTTCTTTCCTTCTCCCCCCAGTGGGGTGGGAGGTCTGAGAGAGAGAAAATAAATGCTGAATAATTGAAAAAAAAATTAAAGTTCAAAAAGTAAAGGAGACAACAAAAGAAATATGAATACAAGAAAGAAAAAAATAGACCCATGTTTGAATCCTTATTTGCTACTTAAAACCTAGGTGACCTTGGGCAAGTTCTTTCACCTTCCAGAGCCTCAGTTAAATCATTTCTAAAATGGAAGGATTAAACTAAATGATCCCTAAAGTCTTTTTAGCTCTAAATGCCATTAATCAGTTTTAGTGAGGGAACTAGGAGGAAGCACATCTGCTGAAGAAAAAAGGTTATTTGATTTTAGTAAGGTAGGGATGAGGCGAACTTGGCAGAGTGAAAATGGAAATTTTACAGTCCTAACTTTCAAAAATAATTTCTGAGTTCAAGTTGAGGAAGAAAGGAGGAATCCAAGTTAGGTGCCTTTATCCCATTCAAATCACTACACTACTTAAATTAATAAAGTAATCTACCACAGCCACCTTTCCATTTCCAATGTGTGTTGGACAGATACAGTCTCCAAGTTCCAACCTTACAGAATTTCAGGAAATAAAAAAAATAAAATGATATGACATAACAGAAAAAAAGGGGAGGCTCTTGCCATGTCCGAGAGAGGGAGAGAGAGAGAAAGAGAGAGAGAAATACGCTAAAAGGAAATAAGTTGATGGCATGGCCCCTAAGAACAATCCAGATCAGGGTTCTTAACTTGGCATCAGTAAACCTAGGTTTTTAAAATATATTTTCTTAACTATATTTTAATATAATTTGTGCCCCTTATAGTGCTCTACATTTTATTTTATGCATTTAAAAATATTTTTCTGAGAAGGGGACATAGGTTCCCTAGATTGTCAGTGGAATCCATGACACCAAAAAACATTAAGAACCCCTAGACTAGATGAAGGCCAAAATCCCAGACTGGGACCCATGTTCTCAGTTCAATACCAGCTCCTACATTCCACTGTCTAACTTTTATTCCAGCCTTAGTAGCCTTTGATCTATTCACAAAAAAAAGAAAAAAACATTCCAAGCCCAGTTTCATCATTTGGCTTTTTGGTCTGCTTAGTCTCCTTGTCTAAATTCACTATGCTTAAACAAGACCTTCCTCAAAACCTTGCTTCATCCTGTGGTCTGTCTAGTTTATGGACACAAGTTCCTTTGAGCCAAAGAGATGCTGGAACTAAAGGACACAGAATATAAACTGTTTTTATCACATTCTTCGCAGGAAAAGTTTGTAAAGGTCACTATGACTTGGGAGAGAAGGACAACACGGCTATCTCAATAAGCTCTACTTTTAAACTGAGTATCTCAGAGGTCTAGCTGATGTGTATAAAAAAAAAACCAGTTGTACACAAAAAAGAAATTTCCATTTCATTTATTCATGAGAAAGATGAAGAAATAAAAAGAAAGTCACCATTATCAAAACCTACTGAAAGCTTAGATGCATTTTCTTTCTTTTTCTTTTTTTTGGTGCAATCAGGGTTAAGTAACTTGCCCAGGGTCACACAGTTAGTCAGGGTCAAGCGTCTGAGGTCAGATTTGAACTCAGATCGTCCTGACTCCAAGGCCAGAGCTCTACCCACTGTGTCACCTAGCTGCCCCCACCTTAAGTAATTCTTAAATTCTCTTGATGCCGCCTCTTTAAAATTGACCAAGATCCTAATTCATTAGTTAAAAATATCAATGTATTCATGGGATAATGATATGTAGGATGAGTGGAACTTCCAGGACTCTACTTCCTCTGCACTAATACTCAGCTATCAGAAAAAATCAAATCCATCTGTTTATAGGAAATCTAATTGGAATGCAAAGTGCAGAATTTCATTTTTATTCTAACAATTGTATTGTTTCAAGAATTCAGATGAAAGTATCTGGGAAGCCTCCTCCAGAGCTGGTTGAATTTGAATCTGACTCTAAGTTTGCAAAAGATTCAAGAATATGACAGAAAACAAGCCAAGGGTGCTACCAATCATTTGCCCAGGCTACAGCTGAAAACCAAAGCACTTGGTTTACAATCTGGAAGATACAAGTTAGACACTTACTAGCTATATGACCCTAGGCAAGTCATTTAACCTCTCTCAGTCTGTTTCCTCATCTGTAAAGTGGGGATCACAACAGCACCAGCCTTAGAGGGTTGTTGTAAAAATCATATCAAATAAGATATGAGTCCCTTTGCAAATTTGAAAGCACTTCGTGAATATGATCTATTATTGTTACCATACACAGAGATTTGGTATTATTTTCAATAGTAATAATAGAAGCTCAACATTTAAATAGTACTTTAATTTTTAACTATTTGTTACCACAAAATCACCCTAGGAGATAAGCAGTTTCAGTCTTGTGGTAGCAAGTTTGAGGTTTACAAAGGATTTATGAGACAAGATGCACAAGCAACAAAATCCCCATTTTACAAATGAAGAATGTGCATCTTAGGAAACGTGAGAGCCTTGCCCAGCAAGCATCAGGTCTAGGATAAAAGCCAGGTCTTCAGACTCCACTGAACTTCAGACTGTGCTGGAGTGAACATATCCATTTATTCAATACCCTCCAAACTGAATATTCACAACAATAGTACAGTGTCATCCATGACAATAAGTGGGAAGCCTCCTACAGAGCTGGTTGAATTTGAATCTGACCCTGAGTGTTTAAAAGATTCAAGGATATGACACAGAAGAGCAAGGCCAAGGGTGCTACCAATCATTTGCATGGGCGGCAGCTGACAACCGCATCTGCTAACAGCCAACCCACCACCTAGCTCTGTCCTTGGAGAAGATGGGGTCTGAGTAAAATTCTGTCTTAAAAGAGTTCACCATGCAGCACAGAGCCATAAAACAACAATGGGGGAGGGGAAATGCTGACCATTAAGGAGCTCTCTTTGTAGATCAGAAGTTGATAGTGGAAACCCACCACAGGAGGGAAACTACTTGTCTCCTCTGCACTGTAAATATTTAGGGAGGGATTAGGAAGAGGCCATTGAACAATCAATCTTCTCCAGTAAGGGCTTTTTTGCCAGGAAAAGCTGTTCTTTTGGAGAAAACGACACTAAATAGATTGGAAACAGGAGGTAAAACTGCTAACTCTGCCAGTTTGTTTATAAATCTGCCATGGGGGTTGATTATAAATCTGCCAAATGATTATAACCATCCAATCTGAAATACCAAGTTTTAAAATGGATTCACTTTAACTTCTCAAACAAATTCTTTGCATGGCAAACAGAATTTCTGGTGTTTAGAAGTAATAAGCACAACACTAATGCTCCAGACATCTCCAGACAGACAAGAAAGAGCACTAGCTCAGAGACATGGAGGACCTGGGTTTAAACCCCACCTCTCACATTTACTACCTGTATGATCCTGAGCATCTCAACTTCTCCAGGTCTCATTTTCCTCATCTATAAAATAAGGGAGTTAAACTAGAGGGCCTCTGAGGTCCCTTCATATTCTAGTTCTATAAATGACCTGAAAAGATTAAATTTAATTCAATTTTACAAACATGCATTAGATACTTATTATGTGCAAAGCACGGTTATGGGCACTAGAAAAGATAAGTTTAGCAGAGACAAAATCTCTGAATCATGAAGCTAATAGTAATGATGACATTAATATAATGCTCTAGGGTTTGCCTTAAACCTTAAAGCATTTCACATATTATTTCATTTGAGTATCATAACAATCCCAAGAACTGAGTACTATAGGGATTATCTTCATTTTGCAGATGAGAAAACTAAGCATTTCACTAACTGGGGCCACAGGCTGGGATTTGGTCACTAATCTTCCTGATTTCAAACCTAGGACTCTATTCATTCTGTCATGCTGCCTCTTAAAAGCAGCCAGAGTGCCAACTTTACATATAAGGCAATAATTTAGAAATAGGAGGATGGAAATGGCACAGGTGACTTATTTTCATCTCTCCAAAAGAAAATCACAGCTTAAAAATTATTAAATATTTATTATCATCACTGTTATTTTTTTGAGGCATTTTCCTCTGCCCTTCCCATCACATCCTAAAATCTTGGAATGAACAAAGCTTTCAGTAAGAATAATTTCCCATGAGGCTCTTGGGTGACTATTCCAAATGGTGCCACCAGCACAAATGTTTCTTCAAAAGTGAATTCTGTTAAGACCCTCCTCCATTAAAGAAAATCTCTCCTATACTCCTACACCATATTTGCCTCACCTATACCTAGTAGTTGTCCTATATTTTAGTCATTCTTACAAGGCTGAATTTACTACTTCATTTCATTTAATCCTTGCTTCAGTTTTGGTTGAGGGTAGCATTTGTCCACTTCTATATTATCTATTATCCATTCTCTTTAGCCTTAACATGGCAGAGTGGAAAATATCCTGGCCCAGGAGTCCAGACCTGTTTCTGACTCTAACTGTTCAACCTTCAACAAGTCACTTAATCTCTCTTAGATACAATTTCCTTGCCTGTAAAATGAAAGGGTTGTCCTTGATGGTATCTTGGGTCCCCTTGAGCTCCAGTATTCTGTCTTAAAGTCTCTTCCAGCCCCATAATCGTATTTTAAATGGCTGCCTTCTCAAGTAGCTTCTTTCAGGTTCCATAGCTGTGGAAACAGCCATTTGTAGCAGTCTGGCTGCCCTCCTTGTTTGGTAAGAATAGCTTTGGTTTATTACTAAGGTTCTTTCATGTAGCAGGAAGCCAGTTTTCTCCCAACCTTGCATCTCAGGGAGGCATAAAAATATAAAGCCCGACTTCTCTCAACTCAGTAGTTAGCCTTTTGGCTTTCTTCCTCCTTCACTCCATTTAGCTAATATCTGACCTAACAGCTCCTCTTGTTAGCTGCAAGTGACTATAAACCAGTATGATGGCATTACTCTCTTGCCCCCTGTGCAGGACTCTGTAGCAGACTGAATGGCTATATCTAACAATAGTATAAGTTCCTCCATCTTCATGTCCCATTATCAAGTGAGCAGGTATTCTGAGTTGCTGTTTCAGCAACTCAGTGGGGATCAGTTGTCCTATACCAGTGGTGTGGAACCTGCAGCCTTGAGGGCACATGTGGCCCTCTAGGTCCTCAAGTGCAGGCATTTGGATTCAATCAATGGGCCTCACTTGAGGACCCAGAAGGCCACATGTACCCTCGAGGCTGCAAGTTCCCTACCCCTGGACCATCCCACTCTCTCCTTTTGTGATAAGTAATTTGTTAGTGAGAGGAGCTACCAGTATCCTTGTGGCAATCTAATGGTATTACTCCATGGAAATTAACTGACAACATGGTATAATAGAAAAAAGTTGAAGTCAAAGGGCCCGGATTCAAATCCAACCTATATTTAGTACATGTGTCACCTTAGGAGAATCACTTCACCACTTCAGGCCTTGACTTTCTTTCTCCTCTATAAAATGTGAGATTGGGATGGATGATATCAAAGAGCTTCCTAATAGATCTGGATGCCATGAACCTTTGAAGACCTATATGAAGATAAAAGCTGAGCCCCTGGCCCTAGTAGCTTTGTCTCATTGACTACATGAGTCAGAAAGGTCAGCTTTTATTATTCTAAGCTTCATGAAGGCAAGAATCATGGATCTGATTCCGAAGAAAATGAAAGACAAGGTGCTAACTTTTGTGGTTAGTAAATCCCAAGGGTGAATATAAAGACTGAATCAAATAAATATACAAATTAACTTGGCTACCACTACTACTCTAAATCCTATTCCAATGCTTCATTGCAGTGTAAAGGTGACAGTGGGTTCTAAAGCAGACTGTCTTCTTTCGACTAGCTTTACTAAATATGGAGAGGCTCAGAACCCATTAGGTTATAATCTCATTGTGAGCAAGGTTTGTTTCATCTTTGTACTTGTATCCCCAGAACCTAGCCCCATATAGTAGGTGCTTAATAAATATTTGATGACTGAATGATTAAGTAAAATGATAATTTGATGACTGATCATTTTGGCCTCTGAAACCCATTAAACAAAGAAAAATATAAAATGATTCTTACACACATGAAGCCCCCTTCCACTTCTGCAGTAATGGTAACAAAAAGTTTTTTTAAATGTTAGAAATGGGAGTAAGAGTACAAAGAATAACATGGTTTGAAGATTATAAGTTTAGTTGTTGGTACTCTAAGTGTGAAATCCTGGGCTGATGACCAACAAATAGAAATACTCCTGGAAGAAATGAATTGTATCAATTTTGATATTTGCCATATAACTGAAACCAGAAGATAGAAGAAAATTGCAGCTAAATGAATTGATGACTCACAGACTCTCCTTGGAGAGGAAATTGGTGGAGTAGGTATTATTATGCATCCCAAAGCAACAAGAAACATTATTTCTTGAGACATTAGAGCTCATCTCACATTGTAATGCTCATGACAAGTATCGGCAAAAAGACCACCATGAAAGTAATCACAGGAAGTAATTATATCCATATCCATTGCAGCAGATGAAAAGTTGAGAAATTCTATTAAAAATGGATAAGATCCTCCAAATTAAGTCAACATATATTGTGGGTTTTTTTAAACTTCAATGCAAAAGTGAGGATAGGGAGATGAGCAAAAATGTGTAGGAAAATGTGATTCAGCATGATGGAATGAGGAAGACTAAAGTCTTATAGACTACACTGAAGCTTAACACCTGGACATTATGATATTTTCTCTTCAACAAAACAACCGGAAGCACTGGACATGGTAAGAAATGAAAAACATCACAACAAATGTTGTTGATTATATTTTAGGAGACAGGAGAAGATTCATTGTTGATGTGGGAGTCATTCCAGAATCAGCTGCCTATGTATAGTAGAACCATGGTTAGAATGAAAATCAAAATTAATACAAGGCTAGAATAAAAATGAGAAAAAGAAGGGGATCCAATTAAGACAACTCCAACTTGACGTATTTTTAAAAAATAAAATTGACACAAAAAATGGGAAGTAGATGGAGCAAAAGATGTCAACACTGATTATAATAATTTTGTGTGATAATTAAGCTGATATGAATAAATTATCATAATAAGATTTTTAAAAGGCCTAGAGACTACCTCACTTAGCACTTACTTTACTGACTTACCAAGTAAAGAAACATGGCAACCAAAGACAACTGTGTTTTAGAATATAAATTTATAAAATCTCAAAAGACAGTGGAAGATTGTGAGCAGTATACTAATACTGCTTCATAAAACAGCAAGAAGAAATGGAAGGGAAAGCTAATTTAAACAAAGACTGTCAAGAGATCCAACTAAGCAAAGTCATCCAAAGGGCATGAAAGGGTGAAACAAGAAGAAAAACTGAAGAAACATGGAAAAGATCTACCAAGATTTTTTTCAACAAGTTTGGTTTTTTCCCCCTATCAAGTTCAATGGAGCTGCTACATGGGAACTCTTATATCATGGTACCCAATGTACCAGAAAAAGTAAAAATAGCAGTGAAGAAAACTAAAATGTAGAAAAGATAAACAAGGCCAAACATAAACCGAGGAGGTTTTGTCCTAGAAATGACACAAATTTAAGGATTTTCAAAGATTTATTCTCAAGGCACTGGACGAAGAGGAAAAGATAACAAAAGGCATGGGGAAAACTTCAAACATTTTTTAAAGCAACAGAGACATAGCTACCAAACTATATATCTACTTTCCATCTATAAAAATGTTTGTAAGTATAATCTATACACACACACATATACACATGGCATCCTTGATGACAGAATGGGAAGGAGAAAAAGCAGGCTTTTTTGCAAACAACAAATCACATCTTTACTTAATTGCATAATTGAGTTAAAGACGTAGAGAATACCGGAACTCAATGCCCTTGCTGATTCATCCCTCCTTAGGCAGCCAGGTGTCCTTCACTCCCTAGGGCTCACCATATTAATGCCTAAATTAGTATGGCCACCCAATCAGCTTAGCCTACTGAAGCTCAGAACTTTCACTAGCATCGGCATGCCTGTTAGCATTAATTGTAGATGTGTGCCACTCAGCTCTAGGTGACACTAGGCTGATCAAATCAAGCCCTAGGATACTACAGAACCTAAATGAAATTCATAATGTCTCTAAAGAGTTGGAGCTATCTTACCATATCCAAAAAAGTGGATATGGAATGCCTATTATCCACAGTAAAATATGCAATTGATTAAGGGGGGAGGGGGAGGGAAGCATAGAGTTCATTTATTAATATCAACACTGCAAATGAAGAATGAATTGCATCCAGAATTTAAGCAAAAGAAGTTGAATTGCCTTTAGGAAACTGCAAAACTATTTAATGACCCCAAGTTTCTCCCTAAAGTAAAGATTCATCTACTTTGTAACAACATTCTTCTGGTATTGCTAAATGACTAAGGGTTATTAAATAATTGGGCCGAAGCTAGTGCATTGCTTGATATTCAAGGAGTTCTAAGCTACAGTATGGCTAAAGCCAAATGTGGATCTACACTAAGCCCAGCCCCAACATGGTGCACCCCAAGGAGCAGAGGTCCAGGCAAGAGGGAAGAATCCCAGACTGCATAAAGAAGGGCAAATAAGTACAGGTTAGACATGTTCCCATGCCAGTCAGCAGTGGGATGAGGTCCATGAGTGGTGGCAGCACTTCCAGCCTGGGTGAGATAAGGAAAAGAAGAAGAAAGAAAGGAGGAGGAGGAAGAAGTGAGGAGGGGAGAAGGAAAAGAAAGGGGAAGAGGGAAGAGGGACAAGAGCTAGTAATGTATCAAGAGCAAAGAAGGATCAACAAACAACCCTGCACTATATTCACACCTGTGCAATGTTGAAAGATTGAGGGAGCCCTCTGGTACATTGAATGTAACCCCTGCAGTAGCCTTCTGGAAGAACATGGATTGGAGTGCCACAGTATGTCCAGACATAGGTGGGCTATAAGCTGCATCACTGGAGGGAATATTCATGTAGATGAGAGCACAGATCTATCTGTGTAGTTGAGAGATTATGAGTCCACTAATATCATATTGTGGCATGGAAGTAATATGGGATTCTCAGAGACAATGTCAATTGGGCACAAGTGTTGATAGGTTCTAGTAAGCTAGAAAGATTTGGGATACAAGCCTAATGAACACTTATATGTCCACCACCCAATACCTCTCTTATCTGGTTGGCCACAGAGAGATGAATTTTTCAGCCACAGGAACTCCTAAAGATTGCACACAAATCATGGAAGAATTACAACTGTCTCAGAGAAGGAAGAACTCATACCAAGCAAATCACATATCCTTGAAGAATCGACATTAAGCAGTAACAACTCTATTAAATAGGTACTTTGTGTATGATTTCATCAACGAAGGAAGCTTCAAATGAGCAAATGTCCACCACCAATACAAATCTGACTGTAATTTATAAGCTTACAGAGTTGCATGGGGCACATAGAGGAAATGTGACTTGCTCAGGTTCACACAGCTAGTATATGTCAGAGGCAAGACTTGAACCCCAAGCCTTCCTGGCTGTTGAGATTGTCTATATCTACTTTGTCATACTGCCTCTCAAGTACAAATATAATTATTCTCACTTAATAAATGAAACACTATCCTTCTAAGATGCCCATAGTGACACAACTAGAAAGTTTCAGAGATAAGAGTCTAACCTATGTCTTTCAGACTCCAAATCTAGAGTGGTTGTGAACAAAGCAGCCAATGAAATAACTGTATGTTTGAATTTGTATATTGTCTACAATTTATGTGCATAAAACTAACGTGTGTGTGTGTGTGTGTGTGTGTGTGTGTGTGTGTGTGTGGAGAGAAACAGAGAGAGAGACAGCGAGAGAGAGAGAGAGAGAGAGAGAGAGAGAGAGAGAGAGAGAGAGAGAGAGAGAGAGAGAGAGAGAGAGAGAGACCAACCAGGTGAACAGATTATCAGGTAGAACTTGCCCAGATATATAAAGACTTGTTTAGGGATCAAAAACAACTAAGTGAGGTGTTTTATTTGTTGTTTTAATGCTATATGCTAAAAAAAAAAAACACCAAGAATTTAAAAACCAGGGATACTAACTTTAAGATACAAAGTTAACAGGCTGAATTGTGGAGTCAACATGACATAGGGAAAAAAACACTGAATCAAGAGGCAAGAGACATGAGTTCAAGACTCACCTATTTACTCCCTGTGAGACATATTAGGTAAATTATTTAATTTCTCTGGACACTAATTTTCTCATCTGAAAATGTGGGCATTGGACTACTTGCTCTCTATGATTCTTATCCAGCTCTAAACTTATGATCTTATATTTGCAAGAAAGGAAAGGTGGAAGAAAACAATCATTTAATAAGTGCCTGTAATGTGCCAGAACAGTGCAAAGTACTTTTAAAATGTCTCATTTGATTCTCAAAACTAGACACCATTAGATACTGGATGTTATGATTATCCCCATTTTCCAGTTGAAGAAACTGAGGCAGAGATTAAGTGATTTGCCCAAGGTCAAGGCAGACTTTGAACTCAGATCTCCCTGACTCTAAGCCCAGCACTCTATCCACTACACCAACTAATTGTTTTTAAAACCTTAAAGCATTATGGAAATGTGCTGTCATTAGCAAAAATAATGTCAATACATAAAGAATCTGTGTAAAGAATCAGTTGGGAAATACCTCCACCACACAGATTGCAACCCACCTATAACTTAGTAGACAGTCTTTAATGCCAAAGCCTCAGAGAGACTGAATGACTTGCCCACAGTCACACAGCTAACATTATGTGTTAGAGGCATGATTTGAATGCAAAGATTCCTGATTCTATCTTCAGCACTCTAACCAATACTAAATCTCTAGCAATAGTAATGATTTTGCATTACTTCAACTAAGTTCAAAAAATAGATATATGTTAACTTGCTTCCAATCTCAATACATATATTATCTGTAATTCATCAGCGTAAATGAATGAATGAATCCCTTTGAAGATAGTCACCATATCCACTCTGTGTCTTAGCAAATTATCTTTGAAGATGCTATAAGCAAAAAATTTCAGTCACCCTATAGTGGCAACTTTGAACTCAATCTTCTTCAGTGTTATTTACTTCATTTTTAAGCACTGAATCAAGTTGTTTTTTTTCTTGACCAAAACCAATCCACCAACCCAATATAGTCAAGGCCCTTCATCTTCAAAATCCTCCTTATCACATATTACAGCATTTTGTCATTTCCTAATTTGATTTGGCTCAAGTGATTTTTCTCCCCACCAGGGGGGCCAGGAATGCAATGATAAAAACTAGACAGTCCTTGTGTTCAAGAAATGTACACTCTACAAGGCACATTACTCCCAATAATGTAGTGAAATAACATAGTATTATTCCTACTTTACAGATAAAAAGACTAAGGCCCAGAAACCTGAAACCTTTGCCCAAATAGCTAGGGAGTGGCAAAATCAGGATTTGAATGCAGGTTTTTTGACTCCAAATTCTGTGCCCTCTCTCCCATGCCACACTGTTGCTTGTACTTGTATAAAAGATAGCAAAAATGTATTTGATTCATGAGAAGAAACAGTTGGGTGGCTATTTGTTGCTAGAGGAAGTGTCAATAGCTTTTTTTCATTCCTCCATGATGACATTTTGACCCTATTTCCTAGCTTTCTTCATATCTCAGGCAAATTGCTGAATTCTATACAAAACTTTCCTGATCATGCTCTCTCCTTCCTCAAATTAACTAGAATAGGCTTATCTGTGTATATACTGCACCCTACCTTGTCCCTAGTAGAATGTAAATTCAATATGCCAGTGCCTAGCACAATGCCTGGCACATAACAGGCATTTAATAAATAAATATTTGTTGACTGACCAAGAACAATAATTGTTTCATTTTCATCTCTAAATCTTGAGTACCTAGTGCAGAGCCTTTCATGGAAACACTAAATGTTCAATTGAATTGAATTATAAAAGTCTTGACAAAAGATTTTTGGCTTTTCATTGGACAGGTGAAAAAGGAAGACCACTCCCATACCACAATATTAAATAGTTCCTATGTCATTCTTGCCATAGTGGGTAAATGGATGAACTTGGTGGTATATTTATAGGAAGAAAGAATTTGTTTCTGGTAGATTAGAGTCTGAGCAGCAGTGTCAAACTCAAAGAGAAACCATTCCCTGTAAAGCTACATTTTGACTTAGAAAACCACAAATTAACATGATCTATGTTGTACCGTATTTTATTTATTTTGTTAAACACTTCCCAATTACATTTTAATCTGGTTCCCTCCGCAAGCCAGAGTTTTGCTGGGCATGGGTTTGGCAGCTCTGATCTAGAAAACATTTTGGGTTATATTAGTGGCACAATGGATAGAGTGCTGGATCTGGAGACAGAAAGATTCATCTTCCTGAGTTCAGACCTGGCTTCTGACTCGTACTAGCTGTGTAACACTAAACAAGTCACTTAACCCTGTTTGCCTCAGTTTCTTCATTTGTAAAAAAAAAAGTGAGCTGGAGAAGGAAATGTAAAACCATTCCAGTATCTTTGCCAAGAAAACCCCAAATGGGGTTACAAAGAGTCAGAAACAACTGAAAGAACTCAACAACAAAAGCAGAAATTAAACAACAGGAAGACACATAATTACACATTATAAACTAGCGGTGTTATTGGAACACTGGGACCTCATTCCAAGAATATCAGCAAATAATTCTAATGACAATGAGAGTAAAATACAAAATGGAAGCAATGAGACCTTACCAAACCACTAATTTTTTTTGAAAAGTAGGCATAAGAAACATGAGAGACTGTAGGCTAGGATAATAATCCTCATGATGACCTAAGAATCACAAAAGAGGATTAGCAAGTTAAAAATCAATCAACCAACAAGCATTTTTTTAAAGTGCCTACTGCGGGCCAGACTCTGGGGGTACAAATACAAAGAATAAAACAAACCCTATTTTCCAAGAGTTTGTATTTATAGTACATTTCATTATCACTCACAAAGTGACTCAAAAAATTCCCTCCAAGTGAACTCTCACCATCTGAAGAACAGAGTCCAGAGGCTGTTTGTCAAAGAACCAGAGAACTTCAAAACCTCCTTGCCAGTCTCTTTTTCACCTTCAGAGTAAAAAGCCTTGCTCCCCTACTACAACCACCACCACCAAGGAGGATGAATGGAGAATTCTTTTCTCCAATATAAAATTATCAGTTAATAGGATTTAGAGCTAGAAGGGACCTTAGAGGTCATCTACTCCCATCCTCTAGAGAGGTAAAAGGACCACTCACAGTCACCCAGACAGTAAATAGCAGATCTGGGATCCAAAGCCACATCCTCTGACTCCAGACCCAGGTAGGAAGAATTTTTATAAGATTTTCATTTCTCCCTCTAGGCCTTGCTTTCAGTGCTATAGGCAGGACAAAGCTTGAGCAGACACCTGGCTTTTAATTCTGTGACTTTTTCTCTTACAAAGTTCCTCAAGCAGGACCCTTTGTCAAATCACACAACAAAACTCAGTTCAAAATGAGAAGTAAAAAAATCACTGCTTCCCTAAGATATAACCCAGCCTTGGTTTTATAGGCCACTAAAAGGCACTCAGCTTTAGTCACTGGTATGCTGCTGTAGGGAGATAATCTTCCTCCTGAGGAGCCATGGGGGTTAATGGCAGGAAGCCCAAACAGTTGTCAAATGGGCAAGCCTGAGACATAAAGCATTATTCTAAAAGAAAAAAGCATCAGTTATTACCAACTGTCCCTTATTGCCCATTGCAGGAGCCTGTTTAGCAGGCAATTAAGAAAGATACTACTTCCTCTGTGCAACTGCCTAAGGAGTTTAAGTTGTTAACAGGCCTGGGTACTGAATGAATTGAAAGATTCCTGTCTCTAAGGCCACAACCCTTGCTTGATTTACCACCTTCTCAATTCCTTTATAGTCACACTCAGTGGCATTCTGACCCATCTACTGCCACAAGATCAAATACAAACAAGCTACCATACCTGGCTCCTCCAAAGCACATCTGCCCCATCAGCCGCCAGTTGCTGGTATCATACTCAAGTTAATACCAAAATCTTTACTCCTTTTCTAATCTTTGTGCAGTGAAAATGGAAATTTCTGGGATCCTTCCTAATTTACTGAGTTGCTTACAAAAGGAGAATTTTACTTCAAAGCTAGCTAAAAACTTTTCTGTTCTCATTACCCTGATTGCCACCCAGAGTCCACAGATTGTCTCAAAACAGCAGGAGGCAGAAACTTTTTGTGCACAAAGAATGCGTGAGTGAGCAGCTAAGCGACCTTGAACAAGTCACCTTTCATGGCTGGGCCTAGTTACTTCATCAATCAAAAGAAAAGGTTAGACTAGCGTTATGTCTAAGGTCAATTCCACCTCTGAGATTATCCAGTTCTATGCTTTCCTCCTTCCCTTATTATATTGTTACTCTGCTAAAACAGCCAAATTTAAAGATATTTTTTCCATAAACTCACAAACTATGCTCAATTAGGACAGGAATGAGAGCTGAAAGAGACTTAGTTCAGTTCCTCAGTTCTATAAGTGAAGAAATCAAGGCAGAGGGAGGTTTCTCACTTTCTGAAAATCAGAGCTACTTCATGACAGAATTTTGACTAGGACCTAGGCAACCTGGCTTCCAAGTCCAGAACAACAGGTCTTCTCTCACTCTGGCACAAAGAAGCCCACCACTCAATCTTGTTTTGGTTTTGGTCCTTCTCCAAAAGTTTAGTAAGGTTGAATATCCCGAAGCAAAGAGGAATAGTACTAACATCTGGAAAACCCCTCTTAAAGCAAGAAATCAGCAAGAGAAACCTACTGGTGAATTAAAGGGCTGGTGAGAATGAGAGTGAGTCTCAAAAAAATCAGCAAAAAGCTAGCCCAGCTAGTCTGACCAAGAACTGAATGAGAAATCCTTCTGTAACATCACCAAAAACTGGTCTCTAAGAGTCGCTGCTTGATTACTTCCAATGAGAAGGTACTCCCTACCTCCCAAAGCATCCTTTTGTATTTTGGGACAGCTCTTATTTGGGGTGGGGGTTATTTTTGTTTTTTGAAACTGGTTCTCCCTGTCTCACCCAGGCTGGAAATACAGAGTCCACTCTCTGACCTGTTCCCAGTACTGATCTCTGATCTGCATGAAAAACTTTGACCTGCTCCATTTCTAACCGGGGCCCCTCCTTAGGCAGCCTAGAGGCCCCCATCTCCCAGGAGACTAGTGACATATTGGTACCAAATTTAGTGCAGACATTCAGTTGGCTTAGCCCTACTTCAACTCAGAACTCTCAAGCTCAAAGGATCTGCCAGCCTCAGCCTCCCCAGTAGCAGGTATCATAGGCATTCACCATCACACCCAGCAATAGCTCTAAGTCTTAAGAAAATTTTTCCTTATAGTGAGCCAAAATCTGGCTCTCTGCAGCATCCACACACTGCTACGACTTTCATTCTCTGAGGCCAAATAGAATAAGCAATCAATTCCTCTTCCATGTGACAGTCCTTCAGCTACTTGAAGAAAGTTATCATGAACCTGAGTTTTCCATTCTGCAGGTTTAATTATCCCTATCCTTCAGCTAATCTGCAAATGGCAGGTTTTCCAGCCATCTTCAGTGGCTCTCAATTATGTCCAGTATCAAACATAAAGTCCTTCATAAACTCTTTGACCTAATAAGAGTGGCCTTGCTGCTCCTCAAAGGAGACACTCTTCCCAATTCCTATTTTCAGTGGATGTGCAGAGAATTCCATAACCTCAGTTCTCTCCTTCCTTATCTTCATCTCCTGGCTTCCCTGAAGTCCCAACTAAAACTTCACCTTCTACAGAAAGTCTGTCCTGATCTCCCTTAATGTAGTGTCTTTTCTCTGTTGATTTTTTCCCCAATTTTCCCTGTATATAACTTGTTTATACACAGTTATTTTCACATTGTCTCCCCCATTAGACTGTGAGATCCTTGAGAGCAAAGACTTTCACAGTACCTGGCACATAGGTGCTTAACAAATATTTATTGACTGACTTTTGCCTTTCTCTGTATCCCCAGTGCTTAGCACAGTGCCTGGTAGATGGTAGGTGTTTAATAAATGCTTGTTGACTCAAGTCTAATCATCATAGTCACTTTCTTCTGGATACACTCCAGCTAGATCTTTCATAAAAGGTCTTTAACAGTAATTAATTTGAGTAACATTTTCAGATTTAGAAAGCACATGCTAGTATCAAAGCCTGTGAGGTAAATACATATTTATCCCTATTTTACAGGGAAGGAAACAGGTTCAGAGGGAGGGGAAATGATTAGCCAATGGACACATAGCAATCAGCAAAATCAGGACTTAAACTCATGTACCCTAAGTTCAATGGCCTTTCCATCACATCCACAGTACTTAAATTCACGTTATCTTTTGCAAAGAAAGAAAACATTTAGAGAAATGACTTACTACTGAATGATCTGAAAAACAATCATAGGGTTCATAGACCCCTAATGGGTCCATGTAGTTTTCAGGTGAACCATGAACTTAGATGGAAAAAAAATACATCTTTATTTTTCTCTTCTTTAACTGAAATTTAGCATTTCCTTCAATTATTTTTAAAAACTATTCTAAGAAGTGATCCATAGGTATCATCAGACTGCCAAAGGGGTCCAAGACACACAAAAGGCCAAAAGCCACTGATACAGGATAATGATCACAACTAAAGATCTCCTGCAAAAAAAGTTTTGTTTTGTGGCTATTTTAATGCCATTTCCCCTGCCCCATACATGCATCTACACAAAAGAACAACTCTGAATCTGCCTTTGCATATATTTTACTTACCCAGGAGAGCATTGTGCCCATTATCATCTGGTAGGAATCTTTTATCAACAGCACAAACTAGAAGGTGGTCTGGCAGATTGGGAGACTTTGCCCCAACGAGGAGAAAGCCTGAAGGTACTTCAATTGGTTCATTAGAAATGGATACAAGTCGCAAGTCTTTTCCAGCTTGACAAAAACCTGGGGGAAAAAAAGAAACATGACTAATACATATTTCTAACTGACTTTCATAAACCAAGCATTCACTCAGATATCATGCCAAACTTGTTTTTCAGTAAATAAACAAAAGTCCCGCTTGTGATTAGCACATATCACATAATGGCATAACCAATATTCATATCAGGGATTCATGATTTTGTTGCTATGGCTGTTGGCAGATCAGAGCTCCTCCAGGCTTAGAAGAGAAATTCACAAGTTTCTAGGAACCATACAACTGATCACCTGGTAACCAAACTTCTGGTAATAGAGCTCTCCACATTTTGCTAGAGTGCTCTTCAGAAGAGGCATACAATTTGTGAAAGAGCCCAATTTCAGAGTCCTTCCAGATGGCTAAGACCTGCCTGTGTGCTTCACTCCACTAGCAAAACTTGAGACTCTAAAATAAAAACAATAATAATAGTTAGTACTTATAGAGTACCAGCTATGTGCTAGGCACTGTGCTACGTGCTTTACAAATATCTCATTTGATCCTCATAACAACCCTGGGCTTTGGTTGTTTTTAATCAATCAATCAATAAACATGTGACTGCCAGTCACTATGCTAAGCATTGGGGATACAAAAAGAGGCAAAAGACAGTCCTTGTCCTAAAGGAGCTTATGATGCAGTGGGGGAGACAACATGCAAACAAATATATACAAAGCAAGCTACATGTGGGTTAAATAGGAGATAAGTAACAGAGGGAAGGCAGTGGAATTAAGAAGGGTTGGGGAAGGCTTCCTGTATAAGGTGAGATTTTAGTTGGGACTTAAAGAAAGCAATGAAGGTCAATAGAAAGGAGAGAGATTCAAATCTGGCCTCAGACACTTGACACTTACTAGCTGTGTGACCCAGGGCAAGTCACTTAACCCTGATTGACTCACCAAAAACAAAAAACAAAAACAAAAAAAGAAAGAAAGAAAGAAGAGAGAGTATTCTAGGCATGGAGTGGACAGCCTGAAAAAATTCCCAGACTCAAGAAATGGAGTGCCTTGTTTTTGGAACAGCCAGAAGGCCATTGTCACTGGACCTACGAGTACATATTAGGAAGTAAGGTATAAGAAGACTGGAAAGGTAGGAGTGGGCCAGGTTAGGAACGGTTTTGAATGCCAAACAAAGCATTTCATATTTCCTCCTGGAGGCACTAGGAAGCCATTGGAGTTTATTGAGGGGAGGGGGAGGACCTGCTGGGCTGTGATATAATCAGACCTTTGTTTTAGGAGAATCACTTTAGTGGTTGACAGGAGAATGGATGAGTGGGGAGACACTTGAGGCAGATGGACCCACCAACAGGATATAGCAATAATCAAGGCGCAAGGTATTGAATGTCTGAACTAGTTGAAGAAACTGAGGTAAATAGATTGCTCAGGGTCATGTAGCTAGTATGTGTCTAAGGCTGGATTTGAACTCAGGTCTTTCTGACTTCAGGTCTAGATCTCTATTCACTGAACCACCTAGCTGTCTCTATACCATCTGTTTATCACCCCAATGGAGCATCAGAGAACTTCAGTAGAGGTATCTCATAAGAGGTAAGGGATTTGGAGCTGGAGGAGAACTTAGAAAGTATTCATTTAAATCTCTTTCTTATACAATTGAGGAAGAAGGGGGGCCTAAAGACATGAAGTCAGAGGTTCCTGGGAATAAGTCAGGTAGGCTTGGGTTCAGATCCCAATTCTATTACACATGACCTGTGTAACCACTTTTAAGTGATTTCACCTCTCAGTTTCCATTCCTGAACCTGTAAAATTATTATTCCTCAAGATACAGAGGTAGCAAAATAAATAGATGAATGAATAAATAAATAAAAAGATACAGAGGAAGTAAGGGAGGCAGATTTAAAGCAAAGTTGTCTAACTCCAAATCCCCTGCTCTACCCACTTTACCATAAAGCCTCTTAAAATAATAGGCATTTAAATAAGAGATGTCATTCAAAAGTAATAAAAACAAATTATAATAAACTCACTTATCTACAAAACCCTAAAGCTTAATTTTTAATACTATAATTTACACTTTTTTAATACTATAATTTACCCTTTTTAAAAAAAATGTCAAGTCAACAAGTTATGATATCTGGATTTCTTTTGAAAATTGACTTCCCGTGGATGTCCTGAACTCTACATACACTCAATATACTGTTTCACTATTTGTTGCTATGGCCTATTGAAAGTGATATTAGTGAGAGTCCCTGCTCCCACACCTGGACTTCATCAAAGACATATTAGGTTCTCAGGTTGACAGCCTGAGTGTGAATTCATTCTGAGTTTGCCCATAGAAATAATGTTTAAAATGTGAGGTATCCACCATATCTGGAGAGCTCAAAGGTTTATAAATTGCTTTCTTTATAATGCAGTGAGGGAATCAGTAGAAGTTATTATAAGGTCTATACTCATGTTGTAAATGGGGAAACTGAGAGATGGCAGAGCCATCACTATCAGTTTTGGTACTTTGACTAATTCAGTCATAGAGGAGGGCAGGCAGCCTCCTAGGACTCTGCCAGGCCACTGAATGAGAGCAGCACTCCTCCCACAAAACTGTTTAAAGGGAGAGAGCACTAACTGATAGCTTTCTATTTTGAGAAGCTATTCATTAGGTTCTAAGCTCAATTGCTTCTACCTAGAAGAAGGAACGCAAATACTCCTAGTACCAGTGGACAGAGTACCAGGCCTGGAGTCAGTAAGACCAAATCCAGCCTCAGATACTTACTAGTCCTGTAACCCTGAACAAGTCACTTCACCCTGTTTGCCTCAGTTTCCCCATCTGTAAAATGATCTGGAGAAGGAAATGGCAAACCACCCCAGGGTCTTTGCTAAGAAAACCCCAAATGGGGTCACAAAGAATCAGATGCTACTGAAAATGATATAACAGGAACAACAAATCCTCTAAATTTCAGTGTCCTTGGAGTAAAGCCCCCATACGGCCCTTGCTCTGGGTCTAGTTAAATGCATTGCCCCTGATCACATGTCCAGTAGGCACCAGTGCCAAGACTCAAACCTTATAACTCCAAATACAGTATCCTTTCCATTCTGCCTGAGCTGGTTAGGCTATACAGGATTACTAACACTGTTATTCAGGTACATTACAAATTAAATGAACTTGTGAGATAGTTTGGGAAACTCACAATCCATTGTCACTTTGTGCTCCAAGTTCCAGTGTACAAACTTCCGGCATACAACCTGCTCTTAATTTTAACTATTTGTGGATCTACTAAGGAAGATATGATTCTGTTTGCCACATGAAGGAATCTAGACACCCAACATAGCTCGTTTTATGAGATACGGTCCTCACACCTTTCTTGCCCTTCAACCCCCTACCCTCTTCACTGAACTTAAGATTGTAGGAAGAATACTGGATGATTCTTCTGGGTTCCTGGGGTCATACCTATGCTATGTACTAGTCTATAGGATCCTGGGCAAGATCACTTAACCTCTCCTGTCCTCATCTATCAAATGGAAGCATTGGACTACCTGATCTCTAAGGTCCTTTCCAACTGTAAAGCTATGACTCATCTGTGGTCCTTCTACCACATAGGCCAGGAGGCCATCTCCTGTTACAGCAGAATCAAAGGCATGCCTTCCTTATGGGAACTGAGAAATATATGAAAGATAACAAAAGAACACAAAAGAGGAGGAAAATCATAGTAATCGCTCAAATTTATTTATCACTTCTTGGTTAAAAAGCACTTTCACATAAATGATCTTATTTAATCTTCAGAATAGGCCTATGATGTAGCCGGGGTATAAATTATTCACCCTATCCCCACTACACTCATCATGTGACTCGGCCAAAGTCACAAAGCTAACAAATGGCAGACCCAGGACTGAAACCCAAAACCTTCTGGCTCTTAAGTACAACTTTCTTTCCACTATACTACCTTGTCTCTCAGTGATTCTACCATGTGCTACACTTTTGTCACTGGGTCTTTTTCCAAAGTCCTCAATGGCCATGGCACTGCTGTCAAAATTATATGATAGTCCAGGACAAAAGGGTTCAGCCACCTTGTCTTCATGGTTTGGTTTAGCAAAAACAACAACACAACAATAACACTGGATTTAGAGTCAGAAGACCTGGATATGCATCCTGTCTTTGCCATTTACTAACTGTATAACCTTGAGCAACTCTCTTTGAGTCTCAGTTTCCTCATCTGTAAAATGGGGGAAAATAGCACCTGTAAGACCTACACCTCACAGGGTTTTTTAGACTCAAATAAGCTCATGTGCATTATACACTTCTACAAACTTTAAAGCACTATGTAAATGACCCCTATTATTTTAACTATAATTAAAACTTAGGGATTTGAGCCCAGTGTACTCTAAAAATCATTTCCAGCTCTAGGATCTCTTCACTTAATAGCAAAAAATAGCCCTTTCCCTTGTGATCCAGCAAAATCCTTACCATCTGTGGTACAGCATCCTTCAGGAGGAGGGTGCATCTGATAAAGGTTAAGGGGACCGCTTGACTCCAGTCCTTCCTCTTCCTCTTCTTCTTCATCTTCATTGTCCCCCCTGCTGGCTGCTAAAGGAAAAGAAATAAACATGGCAGGAGACAGTCAATGTTCTATAATGTTGTGAAAATAAGCTTTTTTTTTTCCCCTTGGCCTTTGTTTTCAACAAACCCAGTGGTAAAACCAGAGCTAAACTTGAAAATTAATTTACTTAACAAATATTTATGAAGTGCCTGATATATGTATGGTAGGTGCTGGGTGATTTACAAAATTTGTACAGAATAGACCCTGACCTCATGAGCTTCCTAGTCCAGTACTGAGAAATCACAGGCTCAATAAAGCAATATAATTAATTGAACAAATATTTATTCAATATGAACTATATGAGAGGCCTAATATGGGGTTCTGGGGATATGAAGATGAAAACTGACACATTCTCTGTCCTCAAGGAGCTTACACTCTAGTAAGGGTATTAGAGATATTATACATAATTAAGCACAATACAAAAATGAAATGTGATAGGGCAAGCAGATATCCAGACACAGTGCTCCAGGAAAATGTGAGGCAAAGGAGATTACTTTCAGTTGGAGTAATCAGGTAAGGTTTTGTGGAAGTGGTGGGGTCTGGTATGGGCTGTGAAGAAATGGGAGGATTTCAACAGTTAGAAAGGAAGAAGATCTGTATTCCTATCATAGAGGAAAGTCTATGAGATCAGATGTAAACAAGAGAAATAAAAATGCTGACAAAGGATTGTGGAGGGCCTTAAATTCGGGGCTAAGGAGTTTACATTTTATCCCATAGGCAACAGGGAGCCACTGAAAATTTCATCTCCCTTCTTACACAATTTCACACTCAGAAATCCATTCTTATATATGTTTGTGCTCACTTCTATATACATTGTAGATGCTCAAGAAGCACTTGCTAACTGATTTTTTTTCCATCTGTACTTTAAATCATGTATTACAGCCTTATGCATCAATGTGCCCTTTTTAAAAGTTTTAACAGTTGGTTTAACAGTTGGTTCAAAACATACCTATGATTGAAGGTTTGGTTTTGCTAGAATTTACCTTAACTCTGTGTCACCAAATAGGCCAATTTCTGCATGTAGATTGTCATTTACATGTAGCATATATTTTCTGCCTCCACCAAAAAAAAAAAAACCCTAGTTCCTCATCATGGCTTGGAGTTGACCTTGGCTTCTCCCAAGTTGGGCCAGAAGAGCACAAGATCTGGAAGAAGCATGTTGAGGCAAGACACTGTGAGCACCATTTAAGGACTAGACTAGTTAGATGCAGAGAGGTTCATGGCCAAAAAGTTAGCCATGCCACAAAACTTATTAAGCCACAACAACACATGATAACCACATACTAAGGCACAGAGGGGCTGCTTTCTATTTTCAAGGGTAAAAAAAATTCACATGCACAGAAAAATCATAGATCTTTAAAATAAGTATATTTCTTAACCATTATTCTAAGACTTTAAATCCAGTGCTCTTTCTACTAAACCATTAAAAAGAGCACTAGGCCAAGGTCACAGTTTGAGCCTCATGAGTTCATTAGCTCTGTCTTGATCGAGGGTGTTTATTAAAATCTACTAGAGTGGTCAGTCTTCTGGCAAACACAGGGCTAGGAGGTTTGTGACCAACCATATCTGAAGGGGGGAGGCAGGAATTCAGAACAAAAGAAATGAGGTCCATAGTAGGAGCCTCACAGTGGCCCTGCCTGGCCTCTTTTGTTCCAGCCTTTCCCCTATCTGTTAACAGGAAGAGAAGACCAAGAGGATCATGATGGGCAAAGGATAAATGCAGCGTGTTTCAGACTCACACAGTTCCTACAGGTAAGCAAAAGTAGATTTGGTACAAAAAATGGGAGTCAGGGGCATAATATTCACCTAAGAGTACAGAAGGGATAAAAGGACTTCCTAGCCCTAAGTCATATGACTGAGGCAAACGCATTGATCCTTCTGGAAAGAAGCGAGTTCAGAGTCAGATGAAATGCATGTAGGCTCTAATCATCCATCTAGCTGGGAAAGAAGGAAAGAGAGAAAGAGAGAGAGAGAGAGAGAGAGAGAGAGAGAGAGAGAGAGAGAGAGAGAGAGAGGAGGGAGGAAGTGAGGAACAAAGGAAGAAAGAAAGAAAAAGGAAAGAAGGAAAGGAAAGGAAGGGAAAGGAAGGGAAAGGAAGGGAAAGGAAGGAAAGGAAGGGAAAGGAAGGGAAAGGAAGGGAAAGGAAGGGAAAGGAAGGGAAAGGAAAGGAAGGGAAGGGAAAGGAAAGGAAGGGAAAGGAAGGGAAAGGAAGGGAAGGGAAGGGAAAGGAAAGGAAGGGAAGGGAAAGGAAAGGAAAGGAAGGAAAGGAAGGAAAGGAAAGGAAAGGAAAGGAAAGGAAAGGAAGGAAAGGAAAGGAAAGGAAAGGAAAGGAAAGGAAAGGAAAGGAAAGGAAAGGAAAGGAAAGGAAAGGAAAGGAAAGGAAAGGAAAGGAAAGGAAAGGGAGGGAAAGGGAGGGAAGGGAAAGGAAGGGAAAGGGAGGGAAAGGGAGGGAAAGGGAGGGAAAGGGAGGGAAAGAGGGAAAGGGAGGAAAGGAAAGGAAAGGAAAGGGAAAGGAGGAAAGGGAGGGAAAGGGAGGGAAAGGGAGGGAAAGGGAGGGAAAGGGAGGGAAAGGGAGGGAAAGGGAGGGAAAGGGAGGGAAAGGGAAAGGGAAAGGGAAAGGGAAAGGGAAGGGAAGGGAAGGGAAGGGAAGGGAAGGGAAGGGAAGGGAAGGGAAGGGAAGGGAAGGGAAGGGAAGGGAAGGGAAGGGAAGGGAAGGGAAAGGAAGGGAAAGGGAAGGGAAGGAAGGGAAGGGAAGGGGAAAGGGAAAGGGGAAGGGAAGGGGAAAGGGAAGGGGAAAGGGAAGAGGAAGGGGAAAGGGAAGGGGAAGGGGAAAGGGAAGGGGAAGGGGAAAGGGAAGAGGAAGGGGAAAGGGAAGAGGAAGGGAAAGGGAAGGGGAAGGGAAAGGGAAAGGGAAGGAAAAAAAAAACCACTTGGCCCCTAACAGCTAAGCTTCAGGGAGCTGACAGATCCAACCTCTTCATGGAGAGAAAGCCACAACACTACTGCTCTCTGAGGTCTGCTTTTCTTATTAAAAGAACTAAAGTTTAGCCTCTAAGCTTCAAAAAAAGGGATTAAATAAATTCTTCCTCTTATGGGGAAGAAGTAGCACCATATTTCTCAGTTTCCCAGTTCCTATTCCAGTTCCCAATTAGCTACAGAAAGGGAAGGCCTGGCCACCAAATATCAGAAATCAATTCACAAGTATTTATTAAGCACCTAATTACAGTATGTACCAGCTGGGATAGTAGGGAAAAAAAACCTCAGAACTAGTTATCAGCCTGGTCTTGCCACTAATTTGCTTACAATGAGAGAGTTGGCTTAAACAATCTCTCAGGTTTCCCTTCAGTTCTGATGTTATGTTACCTGGACCTGAAGACTATCTTTGTAGTCTTGAAAAATTGGTAATCAAGTTAGGGCTTCCTGAGAGACAAAGGAAAATTTTCACAGTGCGCCCCTCCCCCTTCATCAAAAAAGCCTTGGTACTCACACCTTGTCAGTTGCCTCTACCTGCTGGACCCCTATGAATGGAAGGTGGAGAACTTCCATTTAAAGAGGTCCAGGTGGGCCATCTCTTCATTTCTCACACTGGCTGCACATTTTTGAACTTCATCATGCTTCATCATTATGAATCATCAAATCAGCCTCGGTACTCATACCTCATCAGTGCCTTCTACCCCTCTGAAGAGAAGTGATGAACCTCCATTTAAGGAAGGCCCCAGACCAGCCATCTCTTCATTTCCCATCTAGTTTAACTACTTTGGACTGGGTACCTTCTGTCTCCCTCACCCCCTTTCAGCTTCCTTTTGTGTATTGTCTTCCCCCACTAAATAGTAAGCTCCTTGAGGGCTTCATTTAATGAAAAAGAAATATTCTTTATTTTAGCCTGCACATTTCTGGCTGTTAAAATAAAAATATCTGAGTTACAATTGCCAAGGGAACTCTAACAATCTCCATAAATATGCAGGGAAGATAAAGGTTGAGCTCCTACTGGAATGGGAACAGATAAATGTTCTCCTATAAATTCACAGAAGAGAATCATAAAAATCAATTTTCCTCTGGCAGGTTGTGAGTGGAAACTCACTAGGACCTGAAGCAAGAGACAAAGTCCTGTTCTAGTTTCTATTTGAGGGAGACTCAAACTCCAAAGAGATGAATTTACTAACCTCTCTATCCCAGTTGGAGATAACACACAAAAACCTACACTGGCCAAATGAAAAAATAATAATGGAGCTTTATCAGAGAAACTGATGCTAGGTGGAAGCTCCTACTGTACTTGGAGGTAAATAGCCTGTCTTAGAATCCTGGATCTGATGCTTCCTAGCTACATAAACCTGGGCAATGACTTAAGCTCTCCCAGACTTAGTTTCCTCCTCTCTTTTTTTTTTTAATTTTTTTTTTTGGCTAGGCAATGGGGTCAAGTGACTTGCCCCAGGGTCACACAGCTAGTAAGTGTTATATGTCTAAGGCCAAATTTGAACTCAGGTCCTCCTGACTTCAGGGCCAGTGCTCTATCCACTGCGCCACCTAGCTGCCCCGAGTTTCCACCTCTCTTAAAGAGAAGGTTGAACTAGATCATGGGTTCTTAACCTTGAGTCATTAACTTATTTTTAAGATATTTTGGTAACTATATAATTGTTTTCATTTGTAATCCTATATATTTTATATTTATATTATGCATTTTAAAACATTATTCTAAAAAAAAAAAGGCCATAGGCTTTACCAGACTGTCAAAGGAGTCCACGACAGAAGAAAGATTAAGGACCTCTTTACTAGATGACCTAAAACCCCTTCCAGCTCTAGTATGCTACAATCCTATGATCTGAGGACCATAAAAAAAAAAAGTAAAGGCATTTATTGTTTCAACAAGCAGACTGGTTTTTTGGACACTCATCCTAAATATTACAGAATCATCACTATATGGTCACTGATTTAGAGCTGGAAAGGACCTTGGAGATCATCTATTCAACCCTCTTCATTTTACAAATGAGAATGAAGAATTAACCTACTTTGAAAAATGATTCATAGCTGTGTTAAATTATTGCTTTTCACTTCTACTACTTTTAGCTCATTTTGTCTTCTCAGAGTGACTCAAATTTATATAGCGCTTAATAAGATTTACCTAGTAGTTTTATCACAACAAAGCTGTGAGTGTGAAATGTGAATATCATGATCCCCATTTACATTTGAGAAAAGTGAAATTCCAAGAGGTTAAATAATTTTTCAATGGTAACAAGGGGTCACAAAGTTTCAGAGCCTTCTCTTGAATGCAAATCCTCAAACTTTCAGCTCAGTTCTCCCTCCATTATACAATGTTACACTGATAATACAAAACTTGAATACCAAAAAAGCCACATGGCAGCCACCATCACATTCTCTTCTCAGCTGCTTCCAAGAGTCAACTGAATGCAACCGTTATTTTACAGGGATGAACATGGGGATCAACTCATACCAGAAAATTTTATTTATATGGATTATATATGTGTATATATAATATGTATGTATATATGTGTATATATATATATATATATGCATATCCATACATCCTTGTATTACCAAATATTCTCTTCCCATCTACTTATAGGAGTCAATTGAATTCAACCATTATTTAGCAGTGGTCAACAAAGAAACAGAGTTATACCAAAAATTACATTTATATACTTACATGTAATTATATTATATATTACATATATACATTTATATATAATATGTTTGGATTTCTACCCCAACAATAGATGATTACAACATACTTGGCCAACAGAACCCATTCTAGGCTCTGAGCTCATGAGTTCAACAGCAATATCCAAATTCTATACCTCTCCCAGCACCTTGCCTCTGCACAAAAAAGCACAGAATCTCAGAATTGGGAGTCATCAGAATCCATCCAATCCTATTCATACCTGACCAAGAATCCCCTCTCTGTAGGGTTATGCTGGAGCCAACTCAAACTGGCTCTCTGATCATTAAGTTTTCAATGTGAGCATTTACACCTCAGAAATTGGCAAATGCTAGGAACCAGGGCTTGACTTCTTGTTTTCTCAGTTGTCTAGACTTGAGAAAATAAAGGGAAACGGTGAATGATTCGGATCAAACTTAAAAGTGTGTCATGCGTGCTTTTCCCTCCAGAGGCCAGTTGTTAAAAGCAATTATCAGCACCCCTCTGCCTATACAACACACCCAACAGGGGGCCAGCCAGCCTTTGCTAGAAGTTATCTATGGAAGGGGAACACATTACTTCCAGATGCAAGGTCAAGTCTTATATTAAGCTATAATTTACTTCTTTGCAATTTACAACCTCCAGGGACAAGCAGAACACATTGAAAGCCTTTTCTATGTGACAGCACTTCAAAAAGCAGTAAGCAAACATTTACTAAGTACCTATTATGTGCTTAGCTGCACTAAGCACTGTAGATACAAAGAAAGGTATTATCATTTCAGTGTCTGGGGTCTTATCAGCTGCCAACTATGGAAAGATGGCTATTAGGTCTTCAAGTTAGGTACTCATCAAATATTTAATGAATGGGAAAAATACTATTATTACATGCTTGCCACTAAATTATAAAAACATTCTATTAAGATAATCATAGTAATAATAATTGCTACCATTTATATAGTGCCTTCATGTTTACAAAGCACTTTGATTACATAATGTCATTTGATTTTCACCATAACCCTGAGAGGTAGGTTCTCTTATCCTACTTTTACAGATGAGCAAACAGAAGTTGAACCAGGTGAAAGGAATTGCCCAGGTCATACAGCTTAGTAAGTATCTCAGGTTCAAGTTATCCTGACTCCCAATTCCAGAATTCTATCTACTCTGCTTATGTTATAAGGTGCTTCATAATATGAAATAGAAAAAAATGGAGAAGATAATACAACCTCAAACAAGAGGCAGCATTGGCGTAGTGAAAGGAACTTTGGGCTTGGCGTCACAAGACCTGGGTTCAAATTCTGTATCCACCCCTTTCTTGTCATATGACATTGGCCTCATCACCTCACCTTACATCTCCCTCAGTCTCAGCTTTCCTTTCTCTAAAATTAAAATAGCAATATTTGTGCCGCCAAGCTAACAGGGTTGTGGGCAAAGAATTTAATAAACTTCAAAGTACTAGAGAAGTATGCACTATCATCATCTGCCTACATGCATAAAAGGGAAGCTAGATGGCACAGTAGATAGTGCACAAATTCAAGTCTGGCCTCTGACACTTACTAGCTGTGTGACCCTGGACAAGTCACTTAACCCAGTTTGCCTTAGTTTCCTCATCTGTAAAATGAGCTGGAGAAGGAAATGGCAAACCACTCCAATTAGTTTTGCCAAGAAAACCCCAGATGGGATCATGAATAATCAGATGTGACTGAAACAACTGAACAGCAACCACAACATGCATAAAAATGTGACCAACATTATACCTCCAATGGGGTCTTAACTAAAGAGCAGATGCACAACTTTTAAATATAAACCGAAAAATGAATTAAAGAGCAAACACTTCAAGATGTACCATGATACAACCAGTATATGAGACAATCTACACTGGCTATTTCACTAAATGATTAAAAAAGTGGAACATTAATAACGTAACTACTTCTACCTGATTAGACAAGCTTATGGCATTGACACTTACTATCTGTATGACCCTGGGCAAGTCACTTAACTCTGATTGCCTCACCAAAAGGCCAAAAAAAAAAAAAAAGCTATGGCAAAAATGTATGCCAAACAACACCAAGATAAAACCAATTATCTTCAGCATCTAGGCTTACATGGGTCATGCCTCATTTATCTGGCACCATCATGGAATGAATACAGTGTGGCATCAGGGAGTTGCACAGCTAAATGAAGCTTATTTCTTCATGAGCCAGAACTTTTTTAAATATTAGCTATTTTATTGATTTAAAAATAAACCTCAATATTACACTTGTATATGAAGCTTTCTGGATTTTGTGTTTAAGGTTGGAGTGCCTTTTTAGAAGGTTTAATAATTACTCAATGTTATCTAACAGATGTAAAAAAAATTTAGATTAAAAAAATAAGATGGTCATGAGACTAAAAATAAAAATAACAGCAAAAAATGCTGCACAATAAATTAGTACCAGCTATGAGTTTCGGACTTTGTAGTTGACAGACTTCAAGTTTGTTTTCTTCCCTCAACAGGATAAACTTACGGAAAGTACTCGGTATTTTTTCTAGGAGTGTACAGAATTTTGTTTTTGCTGTAACTGTCAAGTATTTGAAAAAGAATAAAAATTTTATACAGTTATACATATATGCATGCATATACTATCCACACATATACATACTTACACATTTATATATGTGTATATATGCATGTGTACATGGACAGACCCACGTCTATATTGTATATACATACACATGTATGTACATACATATATATATATATATATATATATATATATTGTGTACATACATATACCGAAAGACCGACACTATTTTAGACAGAAATCTTTCTGAAACTTGTTATTTGCTCCCACTGGATACACTTCAAATATCACATCAATGTATGTCCTCTCTTAAATACTACAAAGGGAAAAACCCTTCCATGCCTTTTCATCCTATGTGATCCTTGTCTGGGTTCTCAGAGAGTCTCAATGGAAGAGCTACCTGATGTAAAGAAGGCTCATCTTAGCATTCAGTAGGTACTACCCATACACTGAGCTATCTATCTGCTTTTATCATTCATTCTTATTGTGTGAGACAGCTTGAAATAATGTAGGTAAAACACTTGGCAAACCTTAAAGCTATCTCAAAATGCCAGTTATAATGATGATAATGACATTTCCTAGACAATGTCCCTTATACTCCTTATTAAAATGTAAGTTCCTTAAGAGTAGGGAATTGTTTTCAGTTTTCATTTTTGTATCCTCAGTACCTAGCACAATCTCTGGCACACAGTAAGTGATTAATAAATGCTTTTTGATTGAGTGATCCTTATTCAGCTCATCTCTGGTAGTCTGATACAGCCTGCTTATGTTTGCAATGTGTCTCTCCACTGCCCTTTGCGTAACCCGCAGTTTTGATTCTTCAAACCACGAAACATACTATTTGATAATGCCCATAATTTAAATCATTTAGTTTTTTCTCAACAACTTCAGTAGTCTTCTCCCATTATCTCATATGCTGTCTCTTATGAACACTCTCCTCTATATTACATGGCAACATAATTCTACAACTACTCCATAGTTTTTCTGTCTTCCCCGTGGTGCCAAGCTATCAGTTATAATTTTGGTTGTCATTATATCTGCCTCTAACACCACACAACCCAATTTTCTTTTCTAGTTTTCTGCCAGATAAATAAGATTATTCATAATTGTCTGATAAAATGAATCAGAGGTTTTTAGAGCTGAAGGTGGCTTTAGAGATCATTTCATCCAATCCCCTCACTTAAATAGGAGGAAACTGAGGCACAGAGGTTAGTGACTTGTGCATGATCAGAAAGTGAATTAACAGCACAACTCCTGAGTTCTGCACCAATGTTCTTTCTACTATATTCTTCAAAAAATAAATAAAGGTTCAAGAGAGGGCCTATAAGAAGCAATATGCTCAGCGGCTTTCAGACAATTTCTTAGAATGATATGGAAGCCCCTTCCTTCATGATTAAGACTGTGTTCCTAATCGTTAGAATAATTCAGATAATTACAGATTATTAATAATACAGATAATTACATTTTACATTGTAATTTTGGAGGTGACAGCACTTAGCAGTAATGTCACTGGGAAGGGCAAGAAGGGCTTCATGTAGAGAATGACACTTAAATTGTTTTAAGGATTCAAGGGATTACAGAAGGAACAAGTGAGAAAATAGTGCATTTCAGGTATGGAAGACAGCCAGGACACAGGCACAGGTTCAGGAAACGGAGACCAGTTTGGCTGGACCAAAGAATGCACAAAGAAGAATAATGCACAATAAGGCTTTAAAAAGTAGGTTGGGATGAGATTGTGAAAAATAAATAAAATGTGAAAAGAGTTTCTTGGAACCTTCAAGTAATAGAGAGCCACAGGGTTTTATGGATCATAGGAGTTTACTGGTCAGATCTCTGCTCTGAGAAAATCAGTTTGGCACCTATGTGGAGGATAGAATAGGGAGGGGAAGAGACTTGAGGCAGGAAAAGTAAGTAGAGAAAATGCTATTGTAATAGTCCAGGCTAGGGATAATGGGGGAATGAAATCCTGATTACTGAGAGCTTCACATAACTAACTGATGACCCACCAACCCCTCTGGAGATATCTCCATGCCATGCTACCCTCCCTACTTTCTGCTTCTAGCTTTGGAAATATTAGCCAAATCTATACAACCACTCCTAAAAAGGACATGCAAACCAACTGCCCTCCAGCTCCACTCACTATTACTGACCATCTCTAAGACTTTGCAGTTCAAAAAGCCTGTGTTGTGTATGTGTTGGCTTTTTCTACTTGAATATAAATTCCTTGAAGGCAAAGACTATGTCTCTTTTGTATTTCTATCCCCAGCAATTAGCACAGTGACTATATAGTAAGCATTTAATACTTTTCTATATGCCTATTTATATAAGTATTTAAAAATACACAGACAGTGTCTCCCTATTTACCTTGTATTAAATTGGTGTCAGAATAGCCATCCCTCTCAATAAAATCATGGCCTTTTTTTAAATTAGCACTATAAAGACAACACAGAGGTCAATAGATAATGACTCTAACCTAGAGAAGCTGGCTACAAATTCGAAAGAAGGCAGCATAAGGGGGAGAAATCCTCAGAGAATGAAATCACACACAGCCTTACACAGTTGTAGTCTCTTGTAGCATCCAATGGAAACACATTGTTCTGCGAAGCTGAAAATAACAGGAATTCAGGCTCACAAGTAAATGAAAGATTGACCTTAGTTAAGCCCCTAAAGACAGAGAAAGAACTTGAAAGCCCATCAGCAAAAAAGCAAGATTAAAGGTCAAAGGTCCACATAAGACATTCCAGGACCTTTAGTTGAATCAGTTAAGAGAGTAGTAAGTGGCTCAGCTTCTTTTTTCCCTTCTTCTTTTTCAAAAACCAGGAGCCAACTAAGAGCAGAATTACTTCCTGAAGTTCCAGGGGCAAGGCTAGAGCTTTAAAACATTAATGTTATAAACCACACTATCTTTATCTTGTTCCCCTCAACTCACAAACCCAGGATTCCAAGAGATTAGCAGCTGCATATTGCTGCTAACTGTGAAGGGACAATTTTGTTTTCTGTGTAGATAACAATAACATTTCTATGTGAAGCAGTCTGGTGAGGTGGATAGAGAGCCTACCTTAGAGCTGGGAAGGCTGGCTTAAGTCCAGTCTCCGACGTACCGGCTGTAGGACCCTGAGCAGGAAGACATTTAACTTTACAAAGTTCTAGGCAGCACTCTGAGACTATAAATGGCACAGAAAGGATTTCCCTGTGCTCACTGGTACAAAGTGATCCTTCATCCAGGAGCTCACTATAGATATATAATTCCTAGTCCACGCCCTATCTCTTCTCTACATATACAACAGTGTCTTGAGCTGTATAAAACACTTGCTTGTGACAATCCTATGCCACTCATTAACTGTGTGAACTTGAGCAAAATCACCTCCCTTTCCTGAGCCTTAGTGTCCTATTCTGTAGATGAAAAGAGAAGGGTACACATTTCAAAAAAGTAGTGCAAGGATCTCATTCTTACTTTACAGATGAGGAAACTGAGCCACAGAAGCAAAATGATTAGCTGATATTCACTCAAGTGTGTCAGAAGCAGGATCAAACCCAGATCTCTTGTCTGCAAATCTAGCATCCTTCTGATTAACTACATACACACACACACACACACACACACACACACACACACACACACACATATATATCACACTGTCCTTCCACTTACATTTTGTTTTGATTCCATTATTCAAATTCAATTTGGCAAACACTGATTAATCACTTGCTGTATATAATTCTGAGAGACACAAATTGAACCAGTTCATGTCATAGTGAACCATTTCCATTACCAAATGACACTTTTCCTGATCTTTGCCTACAAAATATATACTTCAAAATTGTGAGAGTGATTTTGTGAGTTGAGGAAGCATTTTAGAAACAAATAAAATGTGCACAGTTTAGGTTTGCTTTGGGGTTTTTTTTCCCTGAGAAGAAAAAAAGGAATGGGAACTGAAAGGTGAATTGAAGAGCCTAGGACAAAAAAAGGAGAAAATGGGTTTTTTTCAACTGGGTAACAGGACCAGACTGAAATGATCCTAAAAAATAAAGACAGTGTTAATGGGGCAAAGGGGTATTTAGAATACAAGTATCCCCCGCAATAAAAATAATCTTTAAGGAGGGAGAGTAGGGAGATAAGAGGCACAGAGACAGACAAAACAAGATGTAGCTTAAACAAACCAGTCTCCACAAGGTTTTATGATGTGGCAAACAGTGGCTTGGAGTTCAGTGCTTTGGCTTACTGTGACATTTAACAAAACATAAGGATTGCCTCTTCTAATTCTTTTTTGTTTCTTTCTCTCCACCCCTTGAAGACATTGAGAAAACAAAGGAGCCAGTTCGGTGCCATGAACAAATGGGAAGATGAGAAATAAGAGAGAGCCTGCCTCTGGTTTTAATACCAAAGTGAACCACTGAACAATCTCCTGACATCTGGAAGCAAACTGTTGACATTCAACCCAGAGGAATGTAAATTGTAAGCCCCAAAAGCTGACCTTGAAAAGCCATTCACTCCCAAAGTACTCTAACCAGATATGGGCATCCTGTGGGGTTAGAATTGTCAAGAATGCAGACACCCTCCTAGTGATGGGGGAAAATCAGTCTACTCCTACACTGAAAAAATAACACAGATCAGAGATCCTAAAAAGCTCTTCTTCCTACTCTCCCCCCACCCACTGTGAGTTGTGATAAAAATAAAATCTACTTCTCAGATACCAATCTGTTCTCACTACTTCTCAAAGCTAAGAAAATAATTATGCAGTGTGGCGCGGTAGAAAGAGAACTGGGCTTCGATTCAGAAGTTTTGGGTTGAGTCTGAGCTCTCCCACTTACTGCTCATGTTACATAGCTAATTGGCTTTATGTTCTCAGATCCTCCGTTTTATCACCCGTAAATAGAAATTGTTATTATTTGCATGGCCTACATCACAGAGTTGTCACTTTTTAAACTAGAAAATGCCATATAAATGTGTTACTATAATTAAAATACTACAAAATACCATACTAATGCTATAAATAAAAACAATAATAGTTTTTTTTTTCACTTAAGTCCTCCTTTACATATACTTTGAGGAGGTCAAAGACAGATGCAAATATCTAATATAGACCCCAAAAAATTATAGAGATATTTTTGTAGTTACAAAGAATTAGGAGAAAAAGTGTGTGCCTATTGATTGGGGAATGGCCAAATAAATTGTGGTGTGTAAATTAATGGGATATTATAAAGTCAAAAAGAAAAAAGATAATAATTCAGAAAAACTTAGGAAGATTCTTACACATTGATACTGAACAAAGTAAGAAGAACCTGGAGAATTTACAGAAGGAACAAAGTAATGTAAAGGGGAAAAAAATACTGAAAGACTTGAGAACTCTGATCAGTGCAGAGCCAACTAAGACTTCAGTGGACTGATAATGAGAATAGCTCTTGCCTCTCAATGGACAAGTGGTAGAATATAGGTATAAAAGAAGACATATATTGTCAGACATGTTTACCTGCATTTCTTTGTTAAAAGGGAGGGGTAGGGAGAACCACTGGGAATGGCAGCAATGAGGGTGCAGGATGACTAAAACTTAAAAAAAATAGAAAAAAATTAAAAATAAAATCCTTCTTTAATGCCTCATCATGGTGTGAAAGGAGCTCTGGGTTCCTAAAGGTTCCACCAATGAAGAAGGCCTTACCAAAATGAAAAAATTGCAAGCCTGGTCTTGATGACAGAATGTTTGTTATATGACGACCACTGTGGCAAGTTCAAAGAGATTTATTAACAGCCTGGCCCCAGACTGATAAATTTTCTAGTCATGGCAACTTCTAAAGACCCCCTACCAATTTATAGACAAGTTCTGATAGCATCAGGAGAGGGAATACCCACACTAACAAAAATCACAGATCATTGGAGTACTGAAGCACCAATAGTAATAGTCTCCTGAGCAAGGAATTCGTCTAAGTTTCCGATACAGTCTATCCAACAAAAGCTGGCTAGTACTGGGAATGTATTCCCCCTATGAGAAGAAATAATGGTCATACACCTTCATTAGTGAAGTCTTGTCAAATGATTTCCAAAAGATTTTTGGCTAGCTGAATACAGCCCCAACATTTTGTTGCCAACACTAACCAGTACTGTATCTCATTAATTTGTGGCCAAGTCTTAAGCATTGTAGAGAGATCCACCAATTGCATCCAGATCCTGTCAAGGCCAGGCAAAACAAAATCATAAAATGCAAAAGCAGGAAGTTACCTTAGGAAAAAAAAATTAGGAATGGACATCAGGGAATCATAGGATCTTAGAGACTTCAAAAGCCAACCTCCTCATTTTATAGGTGAAGAGCTACTAAGACCCAGAAAGGTTATATAACCACAGTAGGACCCTGCAGATAAAGAAGCCCAGAAAGGTATGGCCAAGGTCACTTAGCTACCATGTAGACAACAAGCTAGGACTTAAATACAGGTCTTCTGATTCTTAGGGCAATAGTAAATATTAATAATATTATTTATTCACATAAGCATAAAATCAATATTTCTAAGTCCAGTTTCCTTTCAAGGACTGTGCTTTCTCTAATTTGCAGGAGTAATTTAATTATGAATATTCTCAGTTATTACACAACTAAAGCTCTCTTGTTGGTATAAGAAAAAGCTGATAGGTGAAATCCAAGGCCCAGAAAGGTTCAAAGTTGATATAAATCCAAATCTATGTTTTGTGAAGGGGAGGAGTACTCAATGTTACACTGCTTAACCCCAACTTCATGCTACCCAGTAAACTCCCCAAACTAATGGACATCAGCTTTTCATTTATTATCATAACAATATTATCAGGGGCAGCTAGGTGGCGCAGTGGATAGAGCACCAGCCCTGAAGTCAGGAGGACCTGAGTTCAAATCCTGCCTCAGTCCAAACACTTGACATTTCCTAGCTGTGTGACCCTGGGCAAGTCACTTAACCCCAATTGCCTAAAAAAGCAAAAAAGAAAACAATATTGTCTAAAATATCCTAAAATTGTCAAATAAAATTTTAGCAAACAGCATATTTAACAAATAGCATTTTAACAAACTATACTTTTAAATAATTTATTTGGGGTTCTACTCCATTGGACCCACATATTTTAGTAGCAATAAATCTCTCTCTATAATCTGTACATCCAAGAGCATTCTTAGGCCACACCAATCAAAAACAAGCCAAAAGGAAAGCCTTGATTAAACACTAACTGTCTCTTCCAATGGCAGTCTAAGGAATTATGTTTGACATAAAAATCCAACATCATAAATTCTAGGCGCAGCTAAAAGACAAGAATAATAAAAACAATATTTTTTCGTGGAATTAAGCTTAATTCTTTCAGTAATTAAGTAAATTTTGAAGCTTTCCACAGGCATTAAGACCAATTTAATTTCAATTCGGATAGCTTTTCAGTAGCTAAGGGCTTCTTGTTTTTTCTAGGTAATTTCTAGATGACCTCAGCACTACTTATCCCAAAGAGAAATCACCTCGGGTGTTTGACCAAGTTTTGCTGTCAATCACTGAGAAAAAATAAACAAAAGTCACTTTGAGACAGAAAAAGTGTTAACATTTCTGACACATCCAGATGAAAATATTTAAAACCCCCAAAAGAGAGATCTAAAATATAGCTTAACAATAGTATAATTAACACATTCTGCCTGCATAAACTATACTGGTCAAAAAGGTGTATGTTTTCTCTTTTAACTTTATAGTAATCTTCTGGCCTTCCAATTTTGCTGATCCAGGAAAAGTGGTCTGATAATGCTTATGTCACTTTTCTTTCTAACATTTCAATCGGTTTTGTTTTGTTTTGTTTTGTTTTTTACCAATTTTTGGACATGTTCTATGCAAAGAAGAAAAGGAAAAGTTTTGAGAATTTATCACCAGTGCCTTTCCATTTTTTTTACTAATTATTCAAATTTAAAATACATGCATGTGCACATAGGATATATATCATATTCTCCTACCTTCTAGGGATGAAAGCTGTTGCTCAGCTTCCAAGTATAACTGAGAAAAAACTGGCCTGGGAACCAAGCTGTTGGACCGCAGTGAGGCCTCAATGGAATTATGTAAGACTTCTTCAAAACGGGTGGTCTTCAGCTGGCCGGCATAAGAATTTCCCATCTTCTGAAAAAAGGATGAATTAAAGAAAATTTATGTTCAATTTCAGTTTCCAGAAGGGATGATGCCTATAGAGCTAAAAATATACAAGGCAATCCTGCTCCTAAAGAAGGGGGCAGAGCTGCATTGTCTCCAATGGTAAGAAAAGGAAAACTGACAGTCTTCACCCAGCAGACTCCCCTCCGCCCCCAAACCCTCAGCCTGGTAAATTACAGGAAGTTATATAAGTAACAGCTTTCCATTATTCAATGGAGGCAAAGAGGAGTCTGACACTTTTAAAAATATTTTACTAGAAACTGGGTTCTTGTAATTCCCGAGTTTAATATGCTTCATGACATTTCCCAAAGATGCATTCCTGTATGGAAGAAAGAACATCACTACCCAATAACCTTTTTTTTTTAATTTCCATAACCTAAAACAGACACTCTTTAAGAATTCAGAAGAAAAGATACTTTTTGTATGGGAGTAGCAGGCAATTAGCAATTCAGAGAACCATCTGCTCTCCCATACTACTTTAAAAGAAGTCTCCAACTCAAAAGGCTAGGGAACAGATAATCTATGAACACATTTTCTGCCAAAAAAAATGAAATAAAATAAAATAGACTGTTAACTTCTAATATCATATGGGAAGAACAAGGTGTTGAATATGTAGGGATAGGGACTGAGCCTGTGATTTCATTGCTACAGAGAACTCTTGGATATTAAGAGTTTTACCAAGACGGTTACCACCTTCCAAGAATTACCTAGAACGCTGAGAAGGGTTAAGCCATTTGCCCATATCTCACAGTATGTGTGGGAGGTAGAATTTGAACCCAGGTCTTCTTATCTCTACAGCCAGCTGTCTTTCTACTAATAATGCCACCCTACCTCTTCTTTGCCTCTCATGTGAAGAAATAAAGATAGAAATGTCTGTCTTTAATTGTGGTGTGTGAATGTAATGGAATATTATTGTACCATAAAAAAATGAGATATTTCAGAGAATCCTGATGTGAACTGAAGAAAAACGTAGGAGAATGACGTAAAGAAGAACAACTTTGAAAGACTTAACAAGTCTGATCAATGAAATGTCCGAACATTTCCAGACAACTATGATAAACACAAGATGCAGAAATGTACATTTTTAAGCTTTTATTATTTTATTATCCCCAGTTATATGTAAAAACAATTTTTAGCATTTGTGTTTTTAAAACTTTGAGTTCCAAATTCTCTCCCTTCCTCCCCCTCCATGGAGAAGTCAAGCAATTCCATATAGGTTGTACGTGTGTAGTCATACAAAACATATTCACGTTAGTCATTTTGTGAAAGAAAACAGATAAAAAAAAACTCAAGGAAAATAAAGTTTAAAAAGTATGTTTCAATCTGTATTCAGACAACAATGTTTCTTTCTCTGGGGAAGGATAGCATTTTTCATTATAAGTCCCTCAGAGCTGTCTTGGATAATTATATTGCTGAGAATAGCTAAGTCATTCACGGATGATCATCTTACAACATTGCTGCTACTTTGTACACAGTACATTTCACTTTGCACCAGGCCATGAAAGTCTTTCCAGGTTTTTCTGAGAGCATCCTGCTCATCATTTCTTATAGTACAATAGTATTCCACCATAATCATATACTACAACTTGTACAGCCATTCCCCAATTGATGGGCATCTCCTCAATTTCCAATTCTTTACTCCCAGAAAAGAGCTGCTAAAAATATTTTTGTACATATAGGTCCTTTTCCTTTTTGTTTTTTATCTTTTTTGGGATACAGACCTAGTAGCGGTTGCTAGGTCAAAAGGAATTCATGGTTTTATAGCCCTTTGGCCATACTTCCAAATTGCTCAGAGATGTACATTTTCACCAAGGCCACTACATAACTAGTCTTATCTGTTACAAGGTTTGGTTGAGGGGAGAGAGAGGATGGAGGAGACAATTACGTTGCCAAAAAAAGGAAAGTTATAGAAACATTTTTTTTAAATTCACAGAAGAGAACATGAAGTTGAGAAGAAAATGCAGACAAGCAGAATTTAAAAAGCAAACAGTATAAAATGGAGATTGACAATCCTAAATGCTTTTTTTTAGTGTTTAAGTTCAGAATTTTGAAATTAAATTAAAAAGAAATTATAATTTACATACTCATGGCATGTCTGATGTACAAAGGCAGTGTTTTATGATGGGAAGAGTATAGGACCTGTACTCTAAAGTCCTGGATTCACGTCCTACCTCCAACTTCTCCTGGCTTGGAGCCAGCTATGAGAGCATAGGATAAAATGCTTGGCCTGGAATCAGAAACACCCAAGTTCCAAATCAGCCTCAGATATTACTATGACCCTGAAGAAATCACTTAACTTCTGATTGCCTTCATTTTCTCAACTACAAAATGAGGGTAATAATAGGATTGTCGTTAAGGATCAGATTAGATAATATTTATAAAGCTCTTATTTAGCACAGTGCCTGACACACTGTAGGTGCTTAATAATTGCTTATTTCCTTCTCTTCCCCTGTGTGACCTGGGCAGGTCATTTAATCTCATCAAGCTTTATATTCTTCATCTGTAAAATGAGAATAATAGTATTACCCAATACCTGCCTCCTGGGTTGTTGCAAGCAAAGTGCTTTGCAGAGCTTAACACTCTATAGAAGATCATAGGATCTGACACTCTAAAGAATCTTATAGATCATCTCTGCTAACATCTTCATTTTTACAGATAAAGAAATTGAGGCCCAGAATGCTCTGAATGAATCAGAATGAACTGCAGATTTAAGAGCAGTACACTATCATAGAGGTAATCTAGTTTAACCACCTTATTTTATAGATGAGAACAACTGAAGTTAAGTGACTTGTTCATTAAGTAATGTGCCCACAAGATGCATGTAATAAGTAGCAAACACAGGATTCTAACTGAGGCCTTGTCACTCCAAACCCTACACTCTAACTACTATATCAGGATGTTTTTCAGTCATGCATTGAAACCACCATGAAGGGATAGAAATACTCAAACCCCTAACCTGGAATCAAAAGCCTTATGACATAGACTAGATGGTTATTAAACTGATTCACAAGGGAAAAAATATCTATCAGTTCTCTATAGCCTCATTTATAACAAATATTTGCCCTTAAGGAATTCTTTGCCCAACTGAACCCTTAAAGAAGACACTCATAGTCATGCCCCATTTAGATCTGGTTTCTCTTAAGTAGTAAAATGAACTGGTGTAAAATCACATTAACTTTCTCCTCACCTCATAAAGAAGGTTTTGCCCTTTCCTCTTCTAACTAAAAGTAAATGGACCCCATTAAATACTTCCTGCTTGCTGTAATAACTCCTGACCACAGGGCCCCCCTTTTCAACTCCTGGTTACAGCCTGGGGAAATGAGCTGTCTGGAAAGGACTCCTTCAGAAATTAGCCCCAAACAAAAGGGCAGTTCTCTTGAACGAATGAGGTCAGCTTAAGCAAGCAACCTGTTAGCCATAGAATCCCAGAGTCCACTTCTGAGCCTTTTTCTTCCCTTGTTGCATATTTTAATATCTACTGGAATTGATCTACCATTTGGGGGCAGTGTCTCCACTGTCAGGACAGGATAATATCTAAAACTACCATTGATTAATAACAATACCTGCCCTTGTCTAAAGCAATAACGTCAAACTCAAATAACCCTGTTGGTTATGTATTGACTTAGAAAATCACAAATTAACATTATCTTAATTTATTTTGTTAAATATTTTCTAGTTACATTTTAATTTGGTTCTGCCCCAGTTGAGTTTCATGAGTTGAGTTTGATATCTCTGGCTCTAGAGCATCTTTTATGCCTTAGAATTCCATGAATTTTTCAGAAGTGGTCTGGCTTTAAAGAGAATAACCTGTTAATTCATGCCATTTGATGAGAAGAAAGCAAGAAGGGCATCTACATCCCTTATTTACCATATGGGAAATGGGGGGGGGGGAAGTAATGTATTAACAACATCACTTTAAAATCATGTCTACACAAGGAAACAGGCAGGATGCACCTGCATGGTTCTTATTTGGTTTGTTTGTTTATTTTTATGCCCAACCCATTCATTCTCTGCCAAGGCTTGTTATTTGGAGATAAAGGAAGAAAGATACCAATAAAAAATAAAATATCTTTAGACTTACTCAAGCGGATATGTGATTTCGTACAACTAGATGTTCCCTCCGATGGAGCAGATTGAGATAGAACCTTGCCTACCTGACCTGTGAGTGACTCTCATCCATACCCTCCCTAAAGTTCCACACAAAGGCCCTACCCAACGTTCTGGGAGCCTTCCTTGTTATTCCCTGGCATTACAAGGGCACCAGTGGAGTAATCAGGCTGCCAACTTGTCATTCCCCCACCCTCACCATGTGAACAAATCATCTTTTCTCTCTGTCATGCGTTACTCCAATTGTGCCCTTTACTCTTATTCTTCTTTGAAATTGTCTCTTGCTCACACCATGCCTCTTTCCATTGCCTATGTCTAATAATTATTTTCAATTCTTTGGAGATTGTTGTACCCTATGTCTCACAGTCACACACCACCACCAGTAGAATATTGGTATTAAAAATATGAATCTTTGTTTCCAAGAGAAGCTTTGGTTCATTAAGTGGTCTTGCAATTTACTGCAGACAATCCAACCCACTCTTCTATTCAATTCTGGGCTCAATTTGCTAATCACTTTCACTGTGAATGCCATATTCTAGGCAATAGGCATTCTTCATCTGCATGATCTTTCCTATGTAGATGGTAAGACCAAACTCTTGAGTATTTATTACTCTCTTCCTAGAAGCCCTGCAGTACTCTAGGGCTTCAAGCAACCAGCATTATCATCTTCCAATAAATAGGAGCATTTGGAGGACTTCACTTTCCATAACAAATCCCTCTTCCTCTCAGACTCAGAATTGAATATCCTCCATCACAGTGGCAAATATCTTTGGCATGCATACCTCTCCCTGTTTTGTGCCTGACCTGATGTTTATGATCAAAAGCTATTTAAAGAGGATTATTTCTATTGTTATATCTTTCAAGGAAATTTTAATTATTTTGACATATGGCTAGGAGCTGTCATGGTGGAAGAGAATCTTTAAGGTGGCATTTAATTCTACAGAATCAAATACTTCCTCCATCATCAATAAACAAGAAACATAATAGGATCTCCATATCTTTCGATCAGATATAAATGGTAAAGAGATGTGGTCTATTCAAGAATATCATTTGAAAAAACCTGCCTGTCTCCACTCATATCCTCAACTAAGGATGCCCTCAATATGTGGATATTTAGTGAAAAATTTTCTATGCATAGGTAAGTAAACATTTGGGTGCGGTAGTTCTACTATCCTTGATAGTAAACATAATTTATTAATTTAAAAAATCATTCCGGATTTTTTCCATTTTTCTTCTGTTTGTCCTACTCCAACTTAAAATGTGGGGGGAAACACCAAGAACTTCACAAAAATGCATAAAAACTAAATCTACCTTCAAAAAGCTCCACAAAACCACATTGAATTTTGGAAAGAAATACATTAATTGTGAAGACTCATCATCCTTATGAAGTAGTATAGCACAGTGGGGAAAAAAATGAACTTAATAAAAAGACTTAGAATCCTGGCTCCAACACATCCTTAGCCAAGTAACTCTGAGCAAGTCACTTTACCGCAATCAACAAGAGTTTCTTCAAATGTAAAACCTGTACCTATGCAACCTGTCTCATGTGTAGTTGGTTGTTTTAAGGAGATTACCTTGTAAACCTTAAAATTATATATAAATTCAAGTTATCATCAGCTTTGTCAATAGCTGCTAACGTTGACTAAGTATCTACTACATGTAGTGCTCTGTGCTAGAAAGAAAATTCAGAAAAACAAGTTCTTTACCTCAATAAGCTAAGTAATTCATAGAATTTAGGAGCAGACAGGACCTTTCAATACCATCTAGCCCAATCCTCATTTTTACAGCTGGAGAAATTGAAGTTCAGACAGGTAGTCATCTGCCCAAGCTTACACAATTCTTAAGATGGCAGAGCCAGATTTCAAATTTAACCCTTTTTTCCATATCATACTACTTTATAGTCCAGTTAAGCCAGATCTGTATAAAAAGATAAACAACAATATAAGTCAACATGTGAGGGATGAAAGGAAAATATGCCAGTATCGTAAGAGTTCAAGGACAGTAGATATCACTATGGTCTTTAGCAGTCAAGGAGGCGTCACAGTGAAGACAGAACCAAAGAAGGCCATGATATGAAGCGTAAACACCAAAAGACCAACTGCAAAACTGTGCCAGTCCCATAGAGGTTCTTAGCAAAACGAACCTGCATGATGTAGTAGTGAAAAGGGCATGTCACTAAGAATCAGGAAAATTGGGTGTTCTTCTTGTAGCTTTGCTCTTCTTGACACTAAAGAAAAATCACTCTGGACTACAATTTCTCACCTACAAAGCGACAAATGTGCAATATGATCTCTAAGGCCACTTCCCGACCTATTTCAGGTTTCTGTTGCTCTGGTCATCTCAAGCTTTATGAAGTTGACCACATACAGGTAAATAGAAGAGATTCTATCCCCTCCTTTGGCATTTCTCTCCCTCTGCTTCTCCCAGGCTCCTTACTTTTCCTCTTCTAAACACAAGGTTGTCATTGCTCTCTTCTACTGGTCCTTACCTTGCCTCAACTCCTGTTTCTTCCATTCTTCTTTTATCTTTTTTTTCCTTTGCTTAGTTAGTGACTATCTTATCTAGATGCTCTTGACTTTTCTCTTCTGCCATCTGACATTCCACATGACTCTGCTTGCATTATTACCACTGACCCTCCTTACCTCAGTACAACCCTTTCTAAAGGACTGTGATGGTCAAGAAAACAGTCAAGTGGCTAAGTCAGCCATATGCTGTCTAGAGCTCTTGGCCTCCTTTGCGCATGATCTTGCCAACCAACATTACAACTGACCTTCATCATTCCTGCTGATGAGATCTACTACAAATTCAAATTATCCCATATAAACTGGGTACTCGATGTCTGTAGCAATCCTATTATTCCCCTGTAATTGAATCTCTCTTAATTCTATTAGATTGTGAACTCTATGAGGGCAGGACATGTCTTTCACCTCTTTTGCCTCTCCAGGGCTTAGCACAGTATCTGGAAACACAGTAGGTGCTAATAAATGCTTATTGACCAGCTGATTGAACCTCTAGCATTTTTGGATATGACCAATGAATTTGTTTTACTCGATTATGCATAGCTGTTAAAAAGATTTTGTTTTTTCCTTTTCTTCTGGAGGAGCAAAGAGAATGTAGGAGGGAGAGAAAATAGATCCTTTTAATTTAAAAATTAAAATAAGTTAAAAAAATTTTAATGGTAACAATCTTGTAAGTTAAACAATAGAGGTATTATCATTCCCATTTCATAGTTAAAGAAACTGTGACTCAGATAGTTTAAAGTGACCGACCGATACCATAGTAAATGTCAGAGGAAGTATTTCAGGGCAGGTCTCTCCTGACTCGAAGTACAGCACTCTTGCCAGTTCCCAACACTTGTCTCAGTTTTCCTCACCACCTGCTCACTTCTCCACTAAGCTCTCCTCTTCTTATCTGCGTGTTATCCCATTCCCATCTCCTCTGGAAGTTTGCCCCATTGATCATACCTTCCTTCTCTCATTCTCTGTTTCTCCTTATCTAGGGACTCCTTTACCTACGACCTACAAATATGCTTAGGTATCAATCCCCTTCTTAACCTTTATTTGACTCTACTATTTTCTCAGGTTATTGTCCTATATTATTCTATCCTTTCACTGATAAACTAATCATAATATATGTAACATTATATATCACATATACAAATACATAGTATATTTAATATGACAGTGTCATATATAATAATAGCTTTTAAAATATAGCTTATAAAAACAAAACATAGGATACATCTCTATAAGGAGGCTATTAAAATAAAAATACTGTTTCTTCACTAAAAAGAAAGAAAAGAATTGATAGGCATTCTTGCAGCACATGATAAATAGATTTTTTTAGACCTGCAAAAAATCTTAGGAGAATAAACATTTAACCTCTGAGCTTCCTTCTGTTCTCTTCAGTACATTGGAAGGGGGAAAAACATTTTAATGCCCCCTTTTTTTTGGCATCACTCCTCACCAACATCCTCCCCATTAACTGAAAGAAAAAAAAAATACAGTTATCCCTTCCATGTCATGGGGGTTAGGGTCATGGCACCCTCGAAATCTAGAAAATCTGTGTAAAATTTTTTGGCCCTCCCTTTGTACCAGAGAAGAAATATGAATTTTTATGGTATTAAAAGATATGTTGATATTATATATTTTACGCATTTCTGAGTTTCTAAACTTTTTCTGTTGTCTCTGGCTTCCACAAAATTCCCTTAAAAAAAACCCATTTAATGTCTTATGCTAACCTGCAATATATTGAAACCACAATGGGGAAAGTCGCAATGTGGAGGGGATGACCGTGCAACAACAAGCCTTTTGTAATAGATGAACATAGACAAGCAAAACAAATCCACACAGTGGTCATGTCCAAAAATGTATATTTCTGACCTTTAGTTCAATCTTCTCTCTTAGAAGATGGGTAACACGCTTCGCTATAGGTTCTCTGGAGAAAAGGTTGTCATTGCTTTGGTCAGAGTTCTTAAATCTTTCAAAGCTGTTTTTCTTTATTCAATAGTTAATGAACACTTATTAAGCACTGACTATGTGCCGGGTACCCTGCTAAGTGCTAAGGATACAAATAACCACCTCCCCCCCCAAAAAAAAGCCAGTCCTCTTAAAGGAGCTTACAGTCTAATGAAGGAAGACAATATAAAAGGAGCTGAAAAGGGGTGAGTGAGGAGAGGTACTCGATGGAATTGAGGTACCAAGAGAAGCTGAGAAGTCGAGCCCCAAAGTAGTGTAGCCAGGTGGGAAATGAGGAGATGTCCATCCTTATCCCCCTCCTTAAATAGAGGTTTGGCAGTTCAGCCACCCTCCAGTTATCTAAGAGGCAACCTAAGGTATCCCCTAGATTATAGAGTGGGATTTTTTCCTATTTTATCTTCCCTTTAAATCTCATCTTCAAGATAAGGAAGTTTGTTTTACTTGTGACTATTCCACCTCCAGTATAATCCTCCCTCATGCATACATCAGCTCCCCAATTATTTCCCTACTTGAATCTGATGTGTAAAACAAATTTCACTACCAGAAATTATAGAAGGTTATCCTTAAGGAGCCCTGGCTTAATGATCATTATAGATGATACAGGGAAACAGTATAAACTGCAACATACATCAGTTCATAAATAAAAATTTAGCACCTACTCGATGCCTAGCAAGACATGACCTGATGACCAAAATTATTCATCAGAAGATTGCTACTTTTCATGGATTGGTGGACAACAAATCCAATATTGCAAATATAGACCTCAAAATATCCTATAAAACTCAATGAATCAAATCATTATTCACAGACCAAACTTTTGCCCACAATTACTTGGACAGAAAACTGATTCATCAAACCTTCAGAAGAACATTTTAATAGATGTCACTTTGCCAGCTACTCAGTCTCCAAGCTACATAGAATGAAAAGATTCCAACACATGGAAACCTAGCGGAGGACTCCAAAATCATGTGGGAAAAGAATGAGGTGTCTATCATTCCTGTCATCCCATCTACTACTGGAATTATATTGAGAATCTTTTGAGTAGAGCCTATAGAAAATAAGTTTATATTCTATGCTTTTATTCAACTATAAAGCATTTATATAATCCACCTGTGCAAAGAATCTATAGGATAATAAATAGAATAATAAGTAACAGGACACTGACTTGTCTCAGGACCATTTCAATCTAAACGCCATCAAAAAAGAAGATATAGACGATAATATTGGAAAGCCCACGATCATTAATAAGAATAATAGCTTACGATATCTATATCCACATTAAGGTTTTTTTAAGTTTTCCTCATCACAACAAACCAATGAAGTAAGAAATGTAAGTAGTATTATTTCCATTTTACAGAGAAGGAAATGAAGGCTCAAAGTTGCCCATAGTATATAACACAGGTCTCTCCTGACTCCCAAATTCAGCACTCTTGCCTATTCCCTATACTTACTGCCCCACCACTTCTCTCCCCATGCTTTCTGGCTTTCTGATCCTCTACTTTACCAAATTGTGTTCTCAAAAGGTCTCTTAATTTCCAAATGGTTTACCCAGGTCTCAATCTTAACTTCACTTGATAATCAACGTCTTAACATTTCTCTCCTCACTTTCTTCCAAAACCTCATCATTCTAGTTTCTAACTTCATCAAACAAATTAAAGTGCCCATTTCATCATTTCTCGGACATTCCCACGCACTATCCTGTGCCCTCCTTTCTATATGGGTTTCTTTCTCATTTGGCGATCCCACTTTCCTCCCATGGATGTCTTCTCTGCATAATTAACTTCCAGATCTATACACCCAGCCCTAATCTCTCTCCCTCAACTCTAGTTTGAATTTCCAGATGTCTCGATGCTAGCTATCCCATACGTACTTCAAAATCAGCATGTCCAAAAACAGAACTCATTTTCCCCCTAAATCCACCTTCCTCCACCAAATCTCCTTGCCTATTAAACAAACCTGCCCCCCTACTCCATAGCCTCAATCACTCCAGTTCAGAACCTCACAGTCATCCTAGAGCCTTTCCCTCTCCCTCATCATCTACATATAATTATTTGCAAAGTCAATTAACTGTTTAATTGAATGACAGACCTAGAAACCAAAAGATATTTCAACAGGCTAGAACACTGGGCCATGTCTAATAAAATAACATCTAATAATTTGTCATTTTAATTTAATAATTACTTATTCATATTTAATAATAATATAAAGACTCTTGTGTTCAAACAATAAACTATATATGCATATATATGTGTATATATATATATATATATATATATATACACACACACACACACACAGAAAGAAAGAGAGAAAGCAGGGAAAAAGAGAAGAGGGGAGGGGAGGAAGGGAGGATGGGTAAAGTGTGGCTAGACAGCAATTGATGTAAAGAAGATTTGGAAGATTTAGGGAGTAGCACAACATGTTCAGTATGAAATAGAATATGACACAGCAGTGATCAAGTTTAATATGATGTCAGGCTGTATTTAGAGGCATAGTGTCCTGAACAAGGGAGGTAATCTTCCCATTGTTCCCAAGATACATTCCACAGCTGGAATGCCATGATCACTTCTGGACATCCTATTACAGGAAGAACATTGATAAGACGAACAGCACATAGAGGAGGGGAACCAGAATTGCGGACTCCAAACCGTGCCATACAATTAACATTTCAGGGAACTAGGAATGTTTAGCTGAGAGAAGCCTTAGAGGAGGGAGAAAGAATGGATTATGATAGATATTGTGTGTCATAGCCTCAGAGGGCAAAACTACACTGCAAAGGATGCCTGCATATTGACACAAAGAAAAACTTCCTAACAATTATAGCTGTTCAAAAATCAAACAAGTCTGCCTCATGAGATAAGTGAGTAATCCAAAACTTATTTTATTGTTGTTGTTCAATTGTGTCTGACTCTGTGATTCTAGCTGAGGTTTTCTTGGCAATGATCCTAGAGTGGTTTGCCATTTCCTTCTCCAGCTCATTTTACTGATGAAGAACTGAGGCAAACAGGATTAAGTGACCTGCCCAAGGAAACATAGATTTGAACTCAGGAAGATGAGTTGAGTATTCCTGACTCCAGGCCTAGCACTCTATCTACTGTGCCACCTAGCTGCCCAGAACTATCAGTGTTCAAAGTAAGGACTGGAGGACACCTTGAGAGCAGAGGCTGTTTTTGCCTTTCTTTGTATTTCCAACACCTAAGCACAGTGCCTGGCACACAGTAAGTACTTAATAAATGCTTCTTGACTGGCAGAATGCTTTGTAGAGCCTATATTCCTGTTTAGGAAGGGGCTGGACTAAAGCCAATCAACTCTTTAGATTCTGTGAGCCTATAAAGCAACAACAATAGGTCATACCACAAGTATGAATTACAAATCAGCGTTAGGAAGGGTCCCGGGGTCTGTTCAGACTTTTACTCCTACAAGTGACATAAATACCTTCTGGCACAACATGTCAAGAAGGACAACCAAAATGAAGATGTAACAAGGAAGAGGTATTATTTCCCAGCAAATGTGCCAAGACTCTGGAATAGGGAATCATCTCCAGATTGCAGCACATCAGCCCAGGATTAAAGCTTCAGTTGGAAATTGAGAGCTGGTAGGCATGAGTCATATGACCCCAAGGCTAATCTATCCCACCCGGGCAGTGCTGAAACTACAAAGAAACAGTGAGAAGGTACAGTGATGTAGGTCTCCAGTGGTCCCACAGAGCACTTCAGCTACAGTAGTGTAGGGCCACTGAATGTTTCTTAATCATCTATGTCCATATGCTCTGTTAGTCAATCAATCCTCCTAAGAAGGCAACTAAGAGACCAAGTGGTACATGTGTCTCTCCAAGTGTCACATTTGCCTACAATTAAGATCGTTCCCTACTCTAGTCTTGGTACATTCATGGCATTCAAGCAATGCATCTGATGATCCTCTAGGCCAGGTTCAATGGCAGTTGCCTGTTTGACTGAATACTTTAAGACAATTCCCCTGGCTCTCAAAAAGAATCATGCAAAGTCAAAGTCAACAGACACAAGCCCCAGAATTAGCACTTACAATAACTTAGCACATCCTTAACTATAGATGACCTAAGGCTTAGCCAAAATGCCCATGTTCATCCGAACTAGTCTGCACATCTCCTATCACACAAGGTAACTAGCTACATAAACCTGGATAAGTCACTTCCCTCCTCTAGGCTTCAGGTTCTTCATCTGTAAAATAATAGGCAGAAGGGGTTAGTGGTAAGAGATATGAAGTTTGACGGATGTATTTCTAAGATCCCCTTCAGTTCCAATATTCTGTATCAGCAAAAAAATGAGACAGGCAAAAGCAGATGGAGACGATAAGCTAAACAAAAAGCAACTCTTACACTCACCAAATGATCTTTTCTTTCAAAATAGATTTCAATCTATATTAGTCTAGAAGGCTTAAAATCTATAGACCAATAGACTAAGAATATTAATATATTGAAAGGGATTTTAGAGATCACCCAATCTAACTCCCTCAACTTTATAGAGGAACTGAGGCCCAAAGAGAGAGACGGATAAATAGACATATGGACAGACAGACAGATATAAATGGACAGATAATGAAAAAATAAAAACAGTCCAATCTTACATTGTACTTCATGGTCACAAAGAGTTTCAAAGGCATTTGTTCCTTATGACAATCTTGTGAGACAATAAACCTGGATAAATTTGGAACTGGTAAGCAACTCTACTCAAAGACTAATTAGTGGTTGAAGTCAACCCAGAAGGAAGTGTCTAGTGAAAAGTCCTGAACCTTATGATGTTTCACATTCTTATCAACTAAGAGGATAAAGGCATAGTTGGCATGCTTAGAAAATGAGCAAATTATTTAAACCAAGGAGAATAGTTAACAAAACTAGGTGGCAAACCTAGATCCAGCAAGTCACTAAATTTCTTCTGAGTTTGTTTCCTCATCTATAAAATGAGAATAATATTTTTTGTTTCACTTCAGTTTCTCATCTGTAAAAGGAGGCTAGCAGACAATTTCGAAAGTCTTAAGAGCCCTGACTAACGCAAGGACTAACCACAATTCCAAAGGACTCAGGATGAAACATGCTATCTGCCTCCAGATAGAGAGCTGTCTCTACTTTCAGCGTAAAGGATCTAGACTGATGCCCATTTTCTTTTCTTTCTCTCTTTTTTCAGAACATGGTTAATATGACAATTTATTTTGCATAACTATATATATTTGTGATTGATTTTTTTTCCTTGCCTTCTTAATGGGTAGGGGAGAGGAAAAGAAAAGAATTTGAAACTGAAAATAAAATAAAATTGAATTTTTAAAACATGAGGCTGGCTTTTAAGACTCCTTCAAGCCCTAAACCTATGATTCTATGACTGCAGGGTGTATGTATACATATATGTGTGTATGTGTGTATATCTATATGCACACACATATATATGTACACACAAATTTATATGTACACCTACACACGCACACGCACGCACACACACACACACACACACACACATACACACACACATACACATAGTAGCTCTAGTCCCTAACAAAGTGTCATGCATATAGTTGGAACTTAAGAAATATTTAACTTGGGGGCAGCTAGGTGGCACAGTGGATACAGCATGGGCCCAAAAGTCAGAAGGACCTCAGTTCAAATCAAGCCTCAGACCAAACACTTGACACTTACTAGCTGTGTGATCCTGGGCAGGTCACTTAACCCTAACTGCCTTAAAAAACAACAACAACAACAACAACAACAACAACAACAAAAAGAAATATTTAACTTAACTGTAAAGGAATACAATAAAATATGTCAGCTATTATCCTTTTAGTTTTAAAACTATCTGATTTGAAAGGGGGCAACCATAAATAATTTGTTCAATGGTGTTGAAAATAGGACACATCCCCCATCTCTTTATAGAGGTGGAAAGTCTACAAGTGTTATACATTGCACATATTTTCAGATTTTTTCCAATATATTGATCAGTTGTGTTGACTCCTTTCTTTTTTCTTTTGGTCTTTAAAAATATTGTTATATAGGATGGCTTTCTTGAAAGAAGGAAGGAAAAAAATAGAAGGGGAAACTGTGGTGAAAAAAAAAACCCAAAAAGCATCAATAAAAGCATAATTAAAAGAAAAAAGAAAGTGTCTTCAACTAGAAGAAATAAAAGATAATGAGAAAAAACTACATTAATTTTATTGCTAACCACTCTCTAAATATCCAAGGGTAATCATAGCACTCTAAAAATAACCTGCCATTTATTCTAGAGGCAGAACAAGTCCCTCCGAAGCAGTCTGAAATCAACAGGGCATTTACTGGTGAATGAGACAGGCAAAACAATAAAGCCGAAAGCCAGTCATTTCCAGCTTGGCTTTCTTAGAAACACTTCTAAAATTTAGGGATTGTGACAATGTCATTCCCCATGGAATAACTGTACAATTCTCTTTAAGAATGAATCAGAAGAAAACGGTACCCTGGCTGTCCAAAGATAATCCTACTGGCTCCCTGACCTCAGCCTGAGAGAAAAATGTCTGAAGATTGACTCAACAGGCAGAAAATACATGGAGTTTTATAAGGTTCATAGACACTTTGCTAAAAGCTTAAAGACTGTCTTTCCAACTCAAATTTAATGCATCATCTTTTGTTGTGTTTTTTTTTACTTCCTTTCACTCTGCCTTTTATCACTTTTGCAACTGGGCACAGCAAAGCAAAGACAGGGGTTGTGTCAGTCAACAGCCTTTAGTAAGTTACCAGAGTGTTCCAGGGCTAAAGGAGTCTTATGACTCTCATGTAGAGTAAAACAGGATATTAACCCTGAAAAGCTGCTGAGGGTTTTTGCTTTTTTTGCTTTTTGCTTAGACTCCTTCTGTCAGAGCAAAGTTTATCTTTCTTTTTGCTTATATCCTCAGCCCCTGGCACATGCTAAGTACTTAATAAATGTTCTATCTATCTAAATATGTTTTGCTGATCCCTTTATCTCAAGTACATTATATAATAAATTTTATCCATTCATTCCCATCCCAAACCAACAGTTCATGACAGTCATTTGTCCCTTTTAAAACTGTGGTGCGCTGTTGGGTTTGGTTTGTTTGGGTTTTGTTTTGGTTTGGTTTTTTTGCAAACTCTATTTAAATGAAACACCATACTGGCCCAATAAACCCATTTATTGATGCCTGATGTGCACCAGTCACCAAACCTCCTCATTTCTCTGTGAAGATATTTAAAAGATTAGGACAAGTACAAACCATGCAGATGACCCCTAAGGTCCCTTCCAGCCTTATGACTCTGTGATTATGAAGATGGTAATAAGCAATACTTCTGAGCTTAATCAAAACAATTATTCTCATCAACATTTATTTCTTACAAAGCACTTAGAAGCAACACCAGAGTTGAACTCACAGTTCTGTTGTATTCTAGTTGCTACTACGGGATTCTCTCAACATTTGATCTATTATTTTGAAAGCAAATCGAACTAAACTTTCTGGTTGTTTAGGGTTTGCTTTGTTTTGGTTTTGTTTTAAGGACAAACTAGCTTCTCTGGTACTCTTCAAAGGAAGCATCTTATACCCTCTTATCTTTATTACAAAAGGCAACATAAGCACTAGCCTTGAAACCTCAAACTTTGGGTTCAAATCCCACTTCTGACATATGTATTGGCTGTGGGAAATTAGGCAAGCCACTTAACCCTCCAGGGGCAAATATCTAAGACTAGAAGTTGCAAAAAGCCCGACAACTGCATTGATAGAGATGGTTTCTTCACCTGGGAGTTTCCTATACCAAAGAAATTATGGGTCCAATTCCTGTCCTTATCTTTATACTCTGTTAAGTGCCTTGACAACCTGGCATGTTTCTTGTTCATCCTTGCATCTCCCCTAGACTAAAGTTCAGAACTTTGCACATTGTAAGCCTGCTCATAAATGCTTGCAGAATAAATGAATTTTAAGGACTGTTCCCCTCCCCATACCTTTCCCCATATTGCTGAACATTGAAATTTCACAAACAAGGGATAAAACATTTCATTCCATAATTAGGTATCAGGTTTAAAAGTTAAATGCCCCACTCTCTGTGTTCAAATTCACGTTGATGCAGTCAAATGACTAATATCAAATACCAAAAATATTGAAAATATGCTCAAAAGTCTTGCAGGGAGTACCAAGCAAGGAAACTAAAAGAAGTCTAAATGAAGGGAAGGAGAGGTTAGAACAGTCTGAATTACAGAGATTTCTTAATGGTCATCCCTAGTCCCTTATATTCCTCAGTTTTCAATTTCAAATCAAAAGAACTGCAAAGGACAAAGTTCATGTGAGCATATACCTGAAATTATAATGATATCATGTGAATACAAATAACTCCTCACATGACCTTTGAGAGCTATCAATTTATCACCTTCCACAAGCACTGAAGAAAAATATTTGGTGTTGAGGAAGAGGTAGTAGGAAGACATAATTTTATATTTCTCTTATAAAGTCATCCTTTGAGATAAGAACTAGCTTATCAACTGGAAGACATAGATTCTGCCATTCACCAGCTGGGTGATCATGGGCAAGGTATCACAATTCTTCAAGGCTTAGTTTACTCACCTCCAAAATAGGGACATTGTGGGAAAGAACCAAATGCTTGCTTAGATATCTGACTGGCTTAGGCTGAAGGGTAATTGTGGTGATCAAATAATGGATGCTATAGGATATAACAGATAATGATAACTATAATGAGTGTGAAAGTGCAAATGTGAGACAAATAGTGGATAAATGATTATTTAAGAATTGGTTAGCCTAGGATTCCTTCCCTAATCACTATCCAAAGTGATTTCATGCACCAGTATTATTAGTGCACACAATAGCACCTAGTACTGAATCAAATATTAAGGCAGAACCTTAGAACAACAGAACCTCATACTTGTTTGTTTAAAAAGCAAATAACCACCCCTTCCCAAGAGTTTCAAATTCACGCTGAATTATATGTGACTGATAGAATCTCAAATATCATTTATTCCAACTCTTATCTTAAATATGAACCTTCTCCATAATATCCCTGACCACGATCATAAACTTAAAGAGTAACAGTGACAGGTAACTCACTACCTACCAAAGAAGTTTATTCTACCGCAATAAAACTCATTGTTGAAAAGTTTTGCTTTATATATTGATCCAAGATCTGCCTCCCTGTAATTCCTACCATTTCAACTTAGCTCTGCTTCTGGAACCAAGCAGATAGAAGCTAATCCTTCTTTGACATGCCAAACCTCCAAATACTTGAAGATAACTAGCATACTCCCTTCCCTACCCAAGATTTTCCCCTCTCTGGATAAACACAGGATCTAAGTTGGAATCTATTTCTATGTACCTCTGACTACATTCCAAAGTCAAACAGCTTAGCAAAGTGCCTGGCACATAATAAATGCTTATTGAATTGAATTGAAAATACAAATTACTGCTCTGTCTATTCTGTTCTTCCATTTTCATTCACTGATATGGAGAAATCAAGAACCATTCGATATTCAGAAGATACCTCTCTACTTTTAGCATAAAGGATGCCAAACTAATATGTGGTTGGTCTAAGTCTCCCATGTACACTTTATTTCTCCAAGGATTTCTTCATCAATGCCTTTCCTTTCTTTCTCTTTTTCCCCTTGTGCTTTCATCCTCAAATCTCCTAACTCTGTGTTCTTTCTCCCATCTTAATATTAATAAGCACAGAGCCTTTCTTGTGCAAAACACAAGCTCAAGAAATATTTGTTAAATAAATATTTCTTTCCTCTCTATATTGCTCCATTTCATACCAAAGCTTTCACAACCTCTCTATATTTGGAACCCACTTTCCCCTGACCCCAATTTCTAGGTTTATTTTGCTTTTGCTCTCAATTCTGGACATAATGTAATCTATGTTCTTCCCTTTCCTTATGCTGGAACAAATGATAATCTTTTGGGTTCCTCCCATGCACCCCTGGGACCTGGGCCTGTCAGGATATTTTATAGGGGAAAGAACCAAACCAATATCTATTCTAAACCAGGAATTTTTAAAGACACACACACACACACACACACACACACACACACACACACCAGTGCCTTACCAAAACATCCCTCGTTTTCCAGAATCTCAGTTAGCCTTAGTAAGCATAAGGGCACAAGAGTAGCCCCTGTACCTTTGTTTTCTTCACTCTCCAAACAAAAGTCAAAGCCAGAGAATCAGACAACAAAGGAATAAAATCTCAAATTGGTGCTCATGATTGTTTAGCATTGATTAACACTAAAATAAGAAAACCCAGCCCTCCCTCAACATCAAGAACTATGTCTTAAGGCTTCACTTTTTTAAGTTTCCCTGAACCACACTGGAGACCACACTTTGAGAAGATCTGTCACTGAATCCACCTGGTAAGGTAATAATGCCCTAAACAAATATATGATATGGTAATAAATGCATTGAGCCCTATAACTGCACCCTGTAAATTCTTTTGACAGCATCCTCTGCAGGAAACCACACATTCTAATGTAGATTTTTTGGATTTTCCTCCAGGATCTCATAAACTTCACAGGTGGTACTCAAGGGAGAAAAGAAGGCCTTTTCCACAGGCTGTATTGAGATTCTACATGCATCTGAGCAACTTCTCTTCCCGACTGAGATTTCCACAGGCACTCAATTCCCTCTACACACCAAAGCCCTCAGCTGACCACTGTTGAACACTGAATATTGTTCAGGCATCTGGTTCAGAATGTGTAAAAACATTCTTTTAGAGAATGAATTCCTTTAGACACTCTCAAAACTAAATTGACAGCAATGAACTAAGTTCATTCTCTTTTCAACAAAAGCTTAGTAGAGAACTAGCACTGAATAAGACTTTTCTGAATTGCACAGCGGAAAGACAAAAGAACAACTAGTTCTGGTTGGGTAAGGTTAGTGGAGAAAGTTATCATTTCAGGACGGGAAAAGTGATTTCAAAACTTCACAGACTAGACTCAATGTAACAGGAGGTTTTCTGATTGTTTCAGATAGTCTAAGGATTACATTCACCAACTTAACAAATGATATAATTAAGTCACTTGTTTCATTAACACAATAAAAGCAAGACAAATGAATTCAATTCAGTAGCCCTCACCCTGGTCATTTATCCCCTGAACTGTGCTAAAATCTTCATAACATGCACTAAGACTATTTAAAATACATCAAAATACAGACCTTATAAGAAAAGGCTGAGATCCTCTGAAACATGAGAGGAACATGCTCAACTCACACATAGCTTATATATTGCCGGATGATATTATCTACTTAAAGTAAAATCCATCATACCTTAAACACAGCTGAGCCCTTCAAGAACACTCACAGACCATCTGCGAGACCAGGTTAAGACAGAGAATGTCCTCAAAGGTTTCAAATTTGGCATTGGAGAGCTAAACCCGTGTTAAGCAGTAGGGACTGTCTCTCTGCGGGGTTTCCCCTTTGATTTGATTTAGTGGAGTGTTGTTTCGAGGATTGGAAAGGAGCACTTAATGCCCCTCACTCAGCCCAACACACAACTCAGCACCAGGTCGGCGTGACACAGAGCCTTCTGTCATCAGTGGAAAAGAGGAAGGTTTCAAAGCTATCTATTCTGGAGCTACAACAAAAACAAAATAGTAATACTAATAATAATAATAATTTCACAATATAGCCTAGCAAGCTGTTCTTTCAGCCTTAGGTCCCTGCTGTGTGAAATGATAAATGGCCTAGTTTTATGTCTTATTAACACTGAAGTGTTTTTCTGGGTCAGGTTGCTCTTAATCAGGTACATACCAATCTGTCAGTCTAAACCACCATCAACTTCAACTTGGTTTTTTTTAAAGGAACATAAAGTTTTGTGGGATTTTTTTTTCTTCAAGTAAACAGAAATATAACTCTAGAGAACTCAGTGTTATAGAAAAAAGAGCAGATGTAATCATAAAGAAAGGTGAGCTGAGCAAAGTGGTTCCATTCCTAAAGACGAGTAACTGGCAAGGAGATGAAATTAAAACACTGAACTCCTCCTCCCCATCTCTCTTCTAATTCATTTATTTCCTTAAAAGGGTAAAATGAATGACAAAGGGGTTTTTGTACATTATCAAAGTATGCTCTCCATCAAAAAACTAGTTTATATAAAATGCAAAATGTTAAATGACTTCAGCTACGTTACTTTAAGATTATTCACGCTAATGAGGCAGCCTACTTGGAGTCAATTATGTTATTAAGTTTTCCAGGCACCCAGGTTGAAATTTAACCTAAAACAATTTAGTTATTTCAGGAATCTTCATCAAAATACAGTGTCATAAGAGGGAGTCAAAGTATATATGTTTATGTTTGAAGCTAAGAACAAGAATGTAGAATACATTTAATGTGAATGTAATTTTTAGCTACTTCCTCATTATCACAGTTCCCTAAATTCCAACACAGGGATGCCAAAGAAAATAAAAGTAGACTCGAGAAGACTATTGGATTTAGGACTAGAAGGAACCTCAGCGATCATCTAAATCCGACCGTCTTATTTTACAGATCAGGAAATTGAAGCACTAAAAGGTGACGTGTCCTGACTAAAACTACACAGGTAGTAAACAGCTACCTGTGACAGGATTCAAATCTACATCTTCTGACCCTAAATCCAAAACTCCCTCTATTATGTTACATCAATGCGCTATCATGATTTCATCTCTGACTGACCTTGTGACATAATCATCACTGCCTTTCTGGTATGTACTCTGTGTCTAAGACCTCAGGCAATCTACAGCACAACCCAATGCACGTGCCCAAGGACACAGACACAGCAAGAAAACCCAGCCGTCCCAACCCCACTCCCAATCAGACTCATCAGAACTACCTTGCTCTGCCACAAAGAGGTGTCACTTGGCACCTTTGCTCTATTTCCTTCCAAAAACACACAAGTTAACTACCACGGAATACAAGTTATTAACTAATACCAACCCAAGAGGCCTCAGCTCTCCTTGCTTTCATCTATTACTGGGCAACCTCAGAGTAATGAGAGGTTATTGCCCTTCTCAGGAGGACCAGCAACAGCTCCTGCCTTTCTGGCTCCACAGATCAACTGCTGTGCCTCCGTGATTATAGTTAACATAGTTAAGTGTTCAAAAAATAGCTCATTCAAACTAAATAATAATACAGAACTACTACTAAAGATAGCCTTTTAAATTCTGGACCCAAAACCATAGCTTCATTAGAAATACAAACTACATTAAGAATATTATAGCTACAGTTACCAGCACAGTGTCAATTTACAAACATATCTGAGAGTTTCCACTGATTCAGGTAATAAGAATGTTCTCCAGAACTAACTTAATCCTCCTGTCCTCACCAGCTAAACCAAGCAACCATGATAATGTCTGGAATGACAATTCAGTAGCCTCACTGATCTTGATGTTCTCACTTCTGTGAAACCTGCCCAAAAAATCTCTGCATCTGCTTCTACCACTGAAAATGCAGAGTAGAAAGACTAAGGCTTATTACAGTTGTGTGATCTTTCCAGGGAGACCCTTGACATTTGCATTGGCTACAGAGAAACTCAGAGGAGATGATAACAGTATTTTCAGGCACAAACCTAAGAGCAAAACAGGATTTTTAACCTGACCAAGTCAGCTTAGGAATTATGGAATTTGTCTCTTGTTTTTCAAGAATGAAAATGTAGTGCCTGGGGCAAGGGAGAGGGGTGGTAGGGCAAGAGACCTGGGATCAGAGTCTTAGTACTTTCAACACTTGAGTGATCTTTGATCAGCTACTTTCATTCTCTGGACCCAACTCCTCTTCTGTAAAATGAGGGAGCTGAGCCAGATAGATCTCCAAACCCCTTCTGGCACTAACACCCTACTTTCTGAGGTGTCTTCATACAATAATATTACATATTTTATGTTCTAAGATCCCTCCCAGCTCTGATCTTCTATGATTCAATGATAATAAAAGTTCACAGGATTGAAATACATTTCTATGAAAGCATCACATTTGGAGCCAGAGGTCCTAAGATTACCCTGATCTTACTACCTGAGGAGTTAGAGGTCCTATTCAAAACCAAATAATGGCAATTTTAACGCGACTGCACAGATGTTTTTGTATGGATCCTCTGACTCTAAGACTGATTTATCCATTTCTGGTCTGGTGCCAATCTAGCATTTATATATGTTACACTTGCCATAAGTTACTATTCCAATCTGCTTCAAAAGTTCTTTCCTATTAACACCTCATAAGGCCTTTCCACATTATGAAGAATGACTATGGACACATTCAAACTTTACTGTATTCAAAATGCCATATTTCTGCATCTAACCCACCAACATAGTCTTTTTTTCAAATGGGACTGTAACTCAGGCTCCACTATTAACAGAATATTTTTTATCCCTTGGTTGTGATTACAACCTGACCTCGATGTCAGGGACTGATTAATTTTTGTCTTTGTGTTCCTGGTTCATAGTACATGACAAATGCTTAATGAATGTTGTTGATTTACAAAACCATGGTGCCAGAGAACTTCGGTGATCATACCAAGCATCGTCACTAAATTAATGACTTTGCTTTTTATTAAAACATCTTTCTTATAAGGTATTCAGTTTATTTAAGAAAAATTAAGACTGTTTCATTAAATTATTCCTTCCCCCTGACTCAGAGATCTGACCACTGAGCACATACAGCCAGAAAGCCAAAGATGCTATATGATGCAAAAGTATTTGTAGTAGTACTTTTTATGGTAGCAAAAAGCTGGAAACAAAGTAGAAGTTCATCAACTGGGTTATGGATAAATTCACTGTGGTACATTAATGTAATGGAACGTTAGTGAATTCTAAGAAATCCTGGATATGTGCTTTCTTTGGGTGGGGAAGGGAAGTAAAAGGGAGAGGAGGCAGATTTTCATTTGAAAATAAGATAAAATTTAGTTGTAAAACATTTAGAAGAAATAATGAATATGAAGAATTCAGAGAAATGTGGCCAGACTTTATATGGACTAATATAGAACTAAGAACCAAGAAAAAATATACACAATAAATAAAACAATGTAAATGGGCAAAAACAAAAACACCCTGCAATGCTGTATAATTATACTGGCCAAACTTATCCCCAAAGAAAAGATGAGAAAATTACCAATTACCTCCCTCTTCTCTTTGCAGGGGGGGGGGGGTGAAGAAGGGAAAGGCAGGAATCTACTACGGGTATTGGGAATATTTCATACATAGCTGATGTGTCAGCAATACTGGATATGTGCTTTCTTTGGGTTAAAGCTGAACTGCTTGTTCTATTTTTTTAAATCACGTGTTGCAAGGGGCTATAGTTAGTGGAAGGGGAAGGATATAGTCTAAGATAAAGGTGATGTAAAAGCAAAAATATATGAATAATTTTAAAATAGAAATCAACACTGTAATTATAATGTCTGATCTTGGCCCTGGAGAGGAGATGGAAAAAACCTTTTTCCTCCCTTCATTGAAGAGATATAGAAATATGGTCATGGAATGCAGTCCACATTGTGAGATGTGGTTAATTTGATGATTGGTTTTTCTTAACTTGTTTTCTTTGTTAAAAGGGATATATATTCAAGAATCACAGAATCATAGAATTGCAAGAGACTTTAGAGAACATTTTTGTCCAACTCATATTTGAAAAAGAAATCCAAAAAGGAATAATACACTTGACCAAAGTGGCAGTGCCTACTTGAAGCAGGCAATTCTGCTTTGGGATGGCTCTAATTTGGGGGAAGTTTTTGCTGACATCAAGCCTTAATTAACTTCTTTGCAAGTTTCAACCAGTGCTCCAGGTTCTGCCCTTTGGGACCAAAGAAAACAAAATCGCATCCCTTTTTCACATGATATCTCTTGAAATGTCTTCAAGTACTTGAAGGGAGACTTTCATACTTCATTCCTCCCTCTCTTCCCTTATTCAGGTTAAATGTCCCTAGTTCTGCCAACTGATCTTCATATGACATGGACTGAAGGCCCCTCACCACCATGGTTTTCTTCCTCTAGACGTTCTCCAGCATATCAAGCTAGGATACTCAGAACAACTTGAGTTTAAATCCAGCCTTAAATACTTACTAGCTGTGTGACCCCAAGTAAGTCCTTTAATCTCTGTCTGCCTCAGTTTCCTTATCTATGGCATCATAAAGCACCTACTTCACAGGATTGCTGTGAAGATAAAATGAGATTATATTTGTAAATATAATAGTAGTAGTAGGCTCTTAATAAATACTTGTTTCTCTTTCTCTTCTACTTATAGTATTCAGTCTTTTTTCATTCCCTTCCAACTCTTCGTGACCCCATTTGAGGTTTCCTTGGCAATTTCCTTCTCCAGCTCATTTTATAGATGAGGAAACTGAGGCAAACAGGGTTAAGTGACTTGCCCAGAATCACACAGCTAGTAAGTGTCTGAGGACATATTTGAACTCACAAAGATGTGTCTTCCTGACTCCAGATCCAGCACTCTATCCACTGTACCATCTAGCTGCCTTATAAAATAGTACCTAGAAATGAATACAACAACACAGTTATTATCTAACCAAAGTTACAAAGATACCTAGTGTGATCCACTAGAGACCTCTACCAACCACATAAAGACCAGCTCCTGACTTTAATACTTACTAACCTTGGACAAGTCATTTAACTTCTCTGGGCTTCAGTTTCCTCATTCATAAAATAAAGGAGTTGCACCATATGACCTCTGATGGATGTCCTCTATAGCTATAAATCTATTATCCTGTGAAAGATTTCTTGAGTCAGGCTATTCAACCAGTTTTTTAAATCCAACTAATTTTACTATCATCTACTCCTCTCATCTGTATTTTCCATAAGAATAGAATGTGATCCTTTATCTCTGTATCTCAACTACTGTTCCTCCTTCGCTGTAGCTACTCTCTACACCAGGAAGTTCTTAACCTTTCTTGTGTCACAGGCCCCTCCTTGTGGCAGTCCAGTGACCTATGGGCTCCTTCTCAGAATAATGTTGTTAAATGCATAAAATATAATGCATAAGATTACAAAGGAAACCAGCTACATTGAAATATAGTTGTCAAATTTTTTTTAAGTTTCATTGACCCCAGGTTAAGAAACCTTGCTATACAGCATCTAACTTAGTTGGTAAGTATACCGATAGGGAGGGGAAAAGAGAGAGAGAGAGAGAGAGAGAGAGAGAGAGAGAGAGAGAGAGAGAGGGATGGGTGGATGGATAGATAGATAGATAGACAGACAGACAGACATAGATCTAATATCTATCAGATAAATAGATCAATGGATAATATAGATCGGTTTCTCCTATGGTTCGATGGCTACCATGATGAAATGAATGTAATATAAGAACAATGAATAAAACTTTCAAAACTAAGAACATCTTAATTCTCCCAACTTCCTGGTAAGGCTGACTCCCATTTTACAAATGGAAAAGTTAAAGGGTTTGAGTCATTTGGTGAGTCAAATGACAGGTTAGCAATAAAACAGATGAAATTTTGGAAGAGTTCCTAAAACACGCCTGAGGAAAAATTAAGGGCCATGGCATGAGATCTAGAGAGATGAAATTGACTTTCCATCAATATTTCTTATTACACACCTATTATATGGTTAGCACCCAGGCCTGTGCAAATAAGACAATACTGTTGCTATTATTGTTACTGCTAATAAACACTAAGAAGCTTGATTTCTACAGCCTCACTGCTAGAAACGTGATATCTGCCAGGCCCCTAGGGATCAAGTAATCCCTAGAAAGCAAAAACAACTCCATTCAATTAACTACCTTTCCTTACCACTGAAACAGACAGCACAGCAGTAGTGTGGAGAAATGGAAAGACTGCTGGACTTAGAATCACAAAGACCCACATTAAAATCCCTGCTTTGGTTGATTCTCTTCATCTTATCTACTAAATCATAGAAAGACTGTGATCAACTTTGATGTAAATTCAGATCACTGGAAACAAGGGAAGAGAGGAGGATAGAGAAAGCTACCAATAAGAAAAGTAGATTCATTCCAAAAAGGGGGAAAGAGTCATTGGCTCACAAGGATTCCTGGAAAGGACCTTGGAAGTCATCTCATCTCATCCACCACTTTGATTTTACCAATGAGAAACCTGAGGCCCAGAATGGCTGAGACTTGCCCAAGATCTCACAAGTAAGATGGCAAAATCTTCTGACATGGTGACTCAAATGTTCTTTCCACTTAAAGTTTTCCCCATCTCATTTCCCAATAATTTAATTTCTTACTACATTCTCTTGTCCATAAAACTCAAATAGAACTCTGAATTGTTGGTGGCATCTCTGGAGCTTAAAAGGACAGGACTTATCCTATAAGGAAGGCTGCCCATGTGATCTGAGGAGCAAAGAGAAAACTTAGCCACCAAAATCTAAACCACAGCCACAACCCACAGGCACAACTGAAAGCAGAACTGTTTCTACCCTCCATCAAGCCTGAAATTGTATGTTCAGACATTCATTGCTTTGAGACAACTCTGAGTTCCCTAAGGGAAAGAGAAGGGATTATATTGATTTTCACGAGTTTTCAGACAAAAGCACATAGCAGGATATGATAGTGGCAAAGTGGGCAGGAAGACATTCTGTCAGGCACTAAGGAGGTAAGGGACATGTCACCACATGAAAGTTAAGAGTCAGTGAAGATAAATTTTCCCTGCTTAACTATCTTAAGCAGGGTCAGCCCTGAGAAGATGTGAAGAGGTTGAAATCTTTCTGCAACACAATTCAGTACAACTTGGCAAAGAACAGAAAGCTAGCTGAACATTACAAATGTGTTTTTAAAACCTAAAGTGGGACCAAATTACTTGAAAATCAGGATAATGAGGAATATTGAAAAGGAAGTCTGAAACACCAAAGGACAAACTACCTAGTGGTTTGCTCTGATCTATATGGCATTTCAAAATGGGAGACTTGATAACTCAAGTTTATATCAGTCACCACTTTTAGGAAACACTTTTTTTTCCTAAACAGCTTGAAATTATTTAAATAAAGACAGGGATGATTCTGCAAGTGAGCTAATATCCTTGTACAGTGAAGTGATTTAAATGACTAAAAATAGAGTGATAAATTGTTAGAACTGGAAGGTACCTTATCAAGTACCCTGCAGGAATTCTTAACCTTTTCTCCCTCCCAAAAGTCTGGTGAAGCTCAGACACCACTTTCCAAAATAATTTTTTTAATACATAAAATAAAATACCTAAGATTACAAGGGAAACCAAATGTTAGTGATAAAATAAAGATGTAATTTTTCCCATCCAAGACCCATCCCAAAGGTCCCATCACAGACCCCCTAAAATCTATCCATGGATACCTGGCTCTGTTTGGACCCCATGTTAAGAACCCCTGATTCAGTTCAATCCCTTCATTTTATAGATAGGGAAAATAAGGTGTAGAAAAGTTGTGACTTTTTCCAAAATCACACAGCTACTATGTGACCAAGTTAAGCCTAGAACTGCAGTTTCCTAAATGCTAATCCAGGGTTCTTGCCCTGTGTACCGTATTACTTCGTTTGCATCAGACACACACAAACAAACACACACACACACACACACACACACACACACACACACACACACACACACACACACACACACACACTCTTATACTTACAATTTATCTCTCCTTGCTTTAGAACACAGCCTGCTAGTGCACTCTTCCACAGTTGACCAGAACGCCTAGTTCTTTCTCTCCCCTCTAACTCATTTTCTCCAGACAGGCATCTCAAGAGAACACAATAAACTTTAGCCCTGGCCTGCCTTCATTCCCCACATGGCCCATATGCCGAGAAGTAGCTTAGTGTAATGGAAAGAGTTCTGACTGAATCTGGAGTTTGAAGATCTACAAATGAATCCCAGCTCTACTGTCTATGTACTTCATTGACAAACAAGCTCTTTATCCTCACTGTTTCCTCACTTTTAAAAAGTTTTTTTTTATTCTGAAGTTTTTATAAAATAGGCATTTCCATATACAAAGACAGAAAAAGAAGGTTGTACAGGACACTTAAGATTTCTATTATATACAGCTTGATTCTCTTTTTAAATGTATATAGTAAGTACAGACTATAGTTTTCAAAGTTACCCCTCCCTATTTATGGGGGGTTTTCTGGCCTTCCTTCAATTCTCTTCTCTGCATTATTTTTTAAAGATGCTGCAATGCCCCTTTTTTTTTCTTTCCTTTTTTCTTCTTCCCATTTTTTCCCCTTGGAACCCTATCCCTGTCTTCACTTTGCCCTCCCAACCCCTGAAGGAAAAAGAAAAAAAGAAAAACAAAGCCAAGAAAAACAAAGCCTTTATGGCAAATATTCATAATCCAATAAAATTCTCATACTGGCTATGTCCAAAAAAAGTATATCTTACTTTGCATCTTGAGTCCATCATTTCTTTGTCAAGAAATAGATTGCACAAGTTGCCTCATTTTTACAATTAGGCAGTCAAACTTTACATGATTTAGACCTAAATCAATCATATTTATGATTCTTTTTATGTTTTCTCTGCCATGGATCCTGGAACATCCTATTCCTCTCCTTCAATAGTGTGATCATCTAATCTCCTCCTCTGATCCTATTCGGATGAGTGATGAGGATCTCTCATCCCAATGACTGCAGAGATTCTTAACCTAAATTAAATCCTACCTCTTACCTCTAATTACTTGAAACTATGATGTATACTAGTATTTCCAAATAAAGGAACATCCCAACTAATGAATGGTGTTCAGAAAGTTGTTCTCAAGTCTGATCTTAAAAGACATAGAGACATAATGAATGATACCTAGGATCAACACCATAACTAATTTTTATGACACAAGAATATATAATTGTGCCCCCATTCATCCCAACAGCAAGGTATGTTTGGGACAGTAGATTTATATTATACTTTTTTTGCCTTCCTCAGTTTTGTACCCAAGAAAAGTGCTTCACTATAATTCTATTTAGATCTCATGCCATGCCCAAACATCTATATACAAAAATTTTTAGCCAAAATAGTAGTAATGCCTACCTGTATGGGAGCAATACCTATATGGTAGTAATACTTGTAATGTCATAATACCTGTTCCTAAGCTCCTGAGACAGGAGGCTCTCTGAGCCCCAAACCATTCTGTGCAAGGTATGTGTATGTTGTTAAGGGATAGGGGGAAAAAAAGAAGGATGGCAGAAATCCAAAGTTCTTGAAGAAGAAGGATCTGTATACTTTAAAAAGGAAGCAGCTATTGGTCCTCAAGAAATGATAAGGAAGATTCACAGTTTCAGCTGGATAAGAGATCATCCAGAAAGGGCAAGAGGGAGAAATAGCCAGTACTGATGGTCATTGATTCCCCAGCTAAGGAATACTGAAGCAGCTACTTGTCAGCTTGACTGCTATTCTGTCAGAGCATCAGTCAGTCAGTCAGTCAAAAAGCATTATTAGGTGCTTACTATGTGACAGGATCTACGTACAAAAATCTGCAGATACAACTCAACAAGCATTTATTCCATTCTAGACCCTTTTACAGGCACCAAAGATTAAAAAGGCAAAACAGAACTGTCCTGGCACTTGAGGAGTTTCATTCTACTGGGTAAAACAACCAGTATACAACATGTACAGTGAAAAGCATGTTGGATTCAAAGCCAAAGGACCTAGAACCTAGAAGCCTATTTTTCTAGGCTGATTACATATTTCTCCCCTTAAGACTCTAAAAGTCAAGCCAAACTGGCCTGCTTTCTGTTCCTTGATCATGACATTCCTTGCCTCTGAATTTGTTCCCACTGCCTGGAACGCTCTCATTTCTCATCTCTGTCAATCAGTCACCTAGCATTTATAAATCACTTGCTATATGACAGACAATGCACTAAAACTGGGGATACAAAAAAAAGGGTAAAAGACAGTCCCAGCTCTGAAGTAGTTCAGAGTCTAATGGAGTCGACAACATGCAAACACCAATGTACAAACAAGCTATATTCAGGGGAAATGGGATATGATCAAGAAGGGAAGGCACTAGCATTAAGAGAAATTGAGTGATCTCAGACAATTTCAAAAGACTCATGATGGAAAATGCTATCCACATACAGCAAAAGAACTATGGAGTCTTAATGCAGATCAGAGCATGCTATTTTCACTTTTTTTTTGTTTTTTCTTTCTTGTGGTTTTCCCCTTTTGTTCTGATTCTTCTTTCACAATATTATTAATGTGGAAATACATTTAATATGATTGTACATATATAACCTATATCAGATTACATGTGGTCTTGGGGAGGGGGAGAGGGAGGAAAAAAATTGGAACTCAAAATCTTATAAAAGTAAATGTTGAAAACTATCTTTACATGTAATTGAAAAAAACAAAATACTATTAAGTGGGGAAATTTTTTTTAATTTTAATTCTTTTTTTTTTTAATTAAATTTTCAAAAGAGAGATTGAGAAAGGCTTCTGCTCTCTGCCACTTACAACCCCTACACTTCCATTCAAGGATCAGGTATACTTCCATCTCTTTCAAGAGTCCTTTCTTTATTTCCCTAATTGTTAGCTGCTCTTCCCTCCCCCCCAAAAAAAGTCACTGTCCTTATTTTGTATATGCTCTGTATCTATATTTATTAGTAAATAGTTTGCATTCCCCCAGTAGAACTTGAGTTTCTTGAGCACAGAGACTGTAGCTTTTGTCTTTGTACTCCCATCACCTAGCTCAGGTGCTTAAATATCTCTTCATTGGTTTACCAAAGGAGAGCAACTAGAATAGTGAGAGAATCCCAAACCATGCCAACCTGGAATGTGCCAAAGGAGCTAGTGATGTTTGCTGCCAGTGTAGAGGATACTTTGGAGAAAGTGCTAATGTTTCTTCTAGTATCTAAAGGGCTATTCCATAGAAGAGGGGTCAGATTTACTCATTTTGGGCCTCAGAGGACAAAACTGGAGCAACCAGAGGAGATGATAACAGAGAAGCAGATTTTGGCAATTGAAAAGGGAAGACCTTCTAAGGACTGCAATAATTCAAAACTGAAGAGACCTGCCTCAAGAATTAGCAGGTTTGCCCCTCACAGCAGGGCTTTAAGACGCAGCTAGATAATTCCAGCACTTTATTCCATATTAATAATTGCTCCTTGACTGGCATGTCAGAGTTGTTATCAAGGGTATTCTTGTATAGATCAGGTTTGATGACAGCCTCTGAGCTGTGAGATTCCTTAATTCTGTGAAAATTCCTTTGTAATCAGATTTCACACTGTCATATAAATGTGTAAGTGTTTAAATATGTAGCCTAGGTTAGTAACATAGTGATTCAGCTCAGTGATACAATGATTCAGCTGCAAGGACAATGAGGGTGATGTTATTTTAAAACTCTGATGTCCATCCAGAAAAAAGCCAGATGCTGCAGTTAAATCACTATTTCTCTTGCTACTGGGGAGAAAAAACCAAAACCAAAACAAAACAAATGAAACATCTGCCTTTTAGGTCTTCTGTAGATTTTACTTGCTCCCAATAAAATAAAAAGATAAAGTTTTAATACATTCTTGTTGATTGATATGTCAGAGAAGTTATAAAAGGATCCAGAACCATCAGGAAAGAAGATAATACACAGCCTATGGTGAACTAATTTATCACCTCTCACCTAAATTATTGCAAAGGCCTCCTAAATGGTCTCTGTGCCTCAAGTCTCTTCTTACTCCAATCCATCCTCCACTCAGCTACCAAGACAATTTTCCTCAAGCACAGATCAAATCATGTCACCCTCCTATTCAATCAACTCCAAGTCTTCTTGGATCAAATATGAACTCCAGTTTAGCTTTATAGCCTTGCCCCAATCCATTCTTTCAACCTACTATATTATTTTACATACTATATATATAAATATATATATATATTATACATATACTATAGTATATAGTATGTCATTCCTCCTTTTTCCACCAAATTAGCCTTCTTTCTATTCCTCACACCTGGACGCTCCATCTTCCCACTCAGTGCCATGGCTGTGAAAGTCTCTCATGCCTGGAATGCACAACCTCCTCACTTCTACAACAAAGATTTCCTTATTCCTCTAGAATGCAACTCAAGAACTCCGTTCTAAATGAATACTTTACTGATTCACCCAAACTGTTAACATCCTCCATCTCAAACTACTTTGTATTGAACTACTTTCTAATTATTTTATTTATCCTCTTCATATTTATACTTCACAGACATATAATCACTTATCTCTTCTATAGAATATAAGCTTTTTGAAAGTAGGAATTATTTCATTCATTTTATTTATATTCCCTGTGCTTAGCACACAGAAGACAGAAAATAAATACTCACTGATTATATGTTTCCTAAAGGCAAAACTGTTTTCTTCCTTGATCTTATTGAAAGCAATAATTTATTATTGTTCAGCCATGCCCAACTCTTCATGACCCCATTTGGGGTTTTCTTGGCAGAGATACTGGAGTGGTTTGCCATTTCCTTCTCCAGTTCATTTTACAGATGAGGAAACTGAGGCAAACAGGGTTAAGTGACTTGTCCAGGGTGACAAAGTTAGTAAGTATCTGAGGCCATATTTGAACCCCTGGCCCCAGGCCCAGCACTCTATCCACTATGACACCTAGCTGCCGTGGTAAAAAACAATAAGCTACCTATCTTTCACAAGGCATCCCCTCCACCTCTTTCTTTTTATGTTAACCAGCATTGAAAAGGGGGAAAAAATGCAATAAACTGGGTCATTCTGACCTAGAACCAGCCAAAAGACTTATAATTACTGTAGCAGAGACAATGATGAATCATACCTAAGCAAACCTCCCATTCCTTTCCAGTAGTGTGCACTATTAATCAGACTTATTGTTTTAAGGCCAAAAAAATGTTTGCTCAAATGTGTTAAATTCTACAAGAGTGGAGAAGGTGTAGAAACTCACAATTTTTGACACGCTCTTGTGCATCTCCACTGTGGCAATATAATCTACATATTCATAATAAATCTAAGAGAGGAGTGGGAAGGGAGAGGGGAAGCAGAAAAGTAAGGAAAATAATCTAACCAATCCACCAAAAAGTAGACCATAAGTGTTGAGTTCCCTACTCTTTTCCTTTTTTAAGCCTTCTTATAAATAATTATATAATCATAGAAGATTAGAAAGAGAACATTTTTCCAGATCATTTAATCCATAGCATGGTATAATTTTAGATTTAGAATAAAAAAAATTCAAGTTCAAATCCCAGTCCTTCTATTTACTATCTATGTCACCTTGGGCAAGTCACCTCTTAGTAAAATTTGTAAAATGTAAATTTGTATTACAAACTTAATTTATCAAAATCCTCTAATTTTAAAATGAGAGGATGGGACTGTATCACCTCTAAAGCCTTTCAGCTTTAAATTCTATAAACACCTAGGGGCAGCTAGGTGGTGCAGTGAATAGAGCACCAGCCCTGGAGTCAGAAGGACCTGAGTTCAAATCTGACCTCAGACACAACATTTACTAGCTGTGTGACCCTGAGTAAGTCCTCACTTAACTGCCTCACCAAAAAAAAATTTTTAAATCCTATAAACACCTTCAGAAGAAACTAAGGCCCATAGAGTTTCAGTGACTTGCCTAAGGTCACACAACTGGTAAGTGACAATGTCAAAACTGGAACCCAGAGATGTACAGCCCTTTTTAGCACTCAAGAAGAATAGCTTGTGTCCTGGTCTTTCTCCCTGTCTTAGAACTTATAAATTGGGAGTCATCCCCATGCAATTTAGCGAGGGAAAAACTCTTCAGCAATCCAATACCCTGGTATGAAGTGATCAAGAATATTCAATTGCAACAACAAAAAAGCAAGTATTCACCCCAAGCTTCATAGTCAACTATTGAATACATGCTACCTTTTTTCTTAAGGCAATTACAGTTAAGTGACTCCCCCAGGGTCACACAGCTAGTAACTGTCAAGTGTCTAAGGTGGGATTTGAACACAGATCCTCCTGACTCCAGGGCTGGTGCTCTATCCCCTGTGCCACCGAGCTGCCCCTGCCCACTACGTTTCAGGTGGCTGAGTGAGACAGTGGATAGAATGCTGGCCCTGGGGTCAGGAAGACCTGAGTTCAAATCCAGCCTCAGACACTTACTAGCTCTGTGACCCCGGGAAAGTGTCTTAAATCTCTGCCTCAGTTTCCTCAATTGTAAAATGGAAATAATAATGGCACCTATCTCCCAGGGTTATTGTGAGGATCAAATGAGATGATATTTGTAAAGTACCTGGAACATGGCAAGTGCTACATAAATGTTAGCTATTATTATAATATTTGTAAAGTACTTAGCCCAGTGTCTGGAATAGGCATATAATAAATGCTTGTTTCCTTTCTTCAGAGTGCAAATTCACCTCTCTTCCTCTTTGTCTATGCCTTTTGGGGGAAGACCAGATCTAGTCTTCAGTTCTGCCATCAAGAAGATAATCATTAAGGGATATGGTGCCTGTAAATGTGGAATCCTCTAAGACTCACCTGATCACTCGTGGTAGCCCTAGGTCTGATCTCACAACAGCCTGGACTCCTGGCCTGTGCATCCTATGCCTGGACCAGTTCAAGGAATGAATACTCTGTTAAGGAAAGTGGCACGGACTTGCCCAAACTATTAACTGGAAACTCCAACATGCTTGGTCCAGCAGGACTAATGGTGTGTCCTTGGTGAATATGTCTGATTTTCTTAACATCTTATGTGAGTCAAAAACTGAAAAATACTTTTTAGTACTTGTTTCTGACCAAAGCTTTAGTTTATGTTTGTAAATAAAAAGTATGCTAGGTGGCAATTAATCCCCATTAAGCCCTTTTCTCTTCCAAATAAAATATTCTGTCTTTTCTTCTCCCCATTTTTTCTGAAGCAGAAACAGATCCTGTGCTACTTTTTTTCCCCACCAGTTGTGGCATCCAGTGTTATCTCTGTCACAATATTGAGGTTACAAATAATTCTTAACTGCGATTTTTCAAATCCTTGCTAAGAATGTTGACTTCATCTCTCAGGCTTTAACCACCAGGTCCAAAAAGGTGCCAGATATTTAGAAGGGCCTTGACAGTGCACAAGGAACTCACTGTCTAGTTAGGTAGTATAAACTCACAAAGGACAGTAATAATTCACATTTAGAGTTCCAACATCAGCCAATTACTTTCCATATGGTCAACATATGAGGTACATGGTGTAAATACCAATGCCCCATCTTACTGATGAGAATACTAGACCCAGAGATATTAAACAATCTACCAAGGATCATACAGATGGTAAGTGTCTGAGGAAGATTAGAACTCAGGTCTACTGACTCCAGGGACAACTTAATTTACTATGCCCTACTGAACAGCCATGAGATCTATTACTTAGTGCATAATGAAGAGTATAGAGGTTAAGTAGGTTAAATCAGGAAAGGCTTCTTGGAGGAAGTAGTACTTGACCTACTTCTTGGAGGAGAGGGGTTATCACGAAAAAGGGTCCAGAATGTGTGAAGCAAACTAGAATAGACTTAGTCTAGATAAAATAATAGATTCCAGTTGGGAAGTAGTGGACGCTAAGGTTGGAGAGGTAGACCAAGGTCAGATTGTTTTATTGTTATTGTATTGTTTCAGTCACGTCCAACTATTCATGACCCCATTCAGGGTCTTTTTGACAAAAATACTGGAGTGGTTTGCCATTTCCTCCTCCAGGCCCAGCACCCTATCTATTGCACCACCCACCTGCCTCAAGGTCAGATTGTGGTGGGCCTAAAATTATGACATTCACTTGACATAAACTTATCACCCATTATGTGGCAAGCACTGACTCGTCATTAGACACATGAATGGCAGCTAAGGAATTGGACTTTATTCTCCTAGGCTCATAGAGCTGGAAAGTATTCTAAAGGTCATCTCATCCAATTCTGTCAGTTTCAGATGAGGGACCTGAGACTCAAGAAAAGTAGCGTAATCTGTCCAAGCTAACATAAGGAGCAAATAGCAAAGCTGAAATGTGAATCCAGGGCTTCTAACTCCGAAGCCAAAGGTTTTGGTTTTGAGTTTTGTTTGTTTTTACCACCGAACCATGCATTCAATACAAAGTCATTGAAGGGCTTTTGAACATAAATGTGATACACATAAAATAGATTTGGTATTAAGTGGAAACAGCCTTGGATTTAGAGTAAGATTTTGGTTCAAATGCCAGATGTGCTACTTGCTCCCTATTGACTTTGAACTTAGGGGGTTGGACTTGACGATCTTGAGGGTCTCTACTATATCCTGTGACCCTACAATCCATTCAGAAAGCCTGCAGACTCTTGCAACCATTCCCTTTACTAGTGGGGTCAAACATACATCCCACTATATCTACCTGCATCATTCTTTGCATCACTTCTGAGTATCACCCACTAGATATAATTGGGAAATATTTAACAAAATGAATAAAAATACAATAAAACATAAATAATATCAACATGTGGTTTTCTAAGTCAATATGCACACCCAGGGGGTACAGGTTAGTGACCCCTGTTTCTATTTGAGTTTCACACCACCATTCTAGATCATCAAAGCCTTGAGCTCAAGATTTTATTTGTACCTGCCACTACCTGAAGGCCAGGACACCATGAAGTCAGCAATAGACACTCCCACAAAAAAAAGCCTGCTTTGTCACCTTTCTCTTCTATCTTGTCATATATTCTCAAAACCAGAGGTACATTTTATAGGTTTAAATTACAGGGTTTTACAGGGTTAAATTATAAGGAGAAAGAATACATTCTAAATTAATATACACAAATATTTTTAGTCAAATTGTGTAAATTAAACTTTCTGCTTGAATTTATATTCCCAACCTAGCATATAATAATTGCTTGTTGATTTCACTTAATCTGGTAGCTGCCAAATGTATTAAATCTGTCTAATTTGTCAATTCTCTTCTGATCTAAACATATGCCCCATGCCCAGCCCAATGAAATGCAACCACTCTCTTGGGTCAAGAAAAGCCACCATCTTGGCTTCTCTTCCTCCAACTTCCCACTAGAATAGTTTCTTCCTTCCCTGATTACTCCTGCCCTGAATCACTAGTCCATTCTTCTCTCTTCCTAGAAGAGGAAAAATAGAATGACAACACACCATGATTAATAAAAACCAGTTTCCTCTGTCACCTCTAAACACCCCAAAGTTCACAATGACACCTGATTCACTCCCTGCCCACATATAATCCCTTTCTATATCAGTATAAGTTCATGCTAATACATCACTCTAGCTATCTACTCCATTGGCAAAAATAAGCTTTAAAAAACTGCATATAATATTGCAGTTTAATAAATTACCTTGTTTTGATACTTTGAGAGATGGGCATTCCCCCCACCTGCACAGCCTGCAATCTTTCCATATCTGAGTAGACTATCTCTATGAGTGGCTATGGCCAAAAAATTTCATCCACTGTTGGTAAACCTCTTAACGAAATATTCAACTGGGCACAATCCCATCTGAACTGCTGGGGCATTTTGAGGCACTTGATGCCTCATTTATATCACTTTGCACCTAGTACACTTCAACGCTGCAACAAACATAGAATGACTGAAACAAGGTTAAGTCATTCTGAGTACAAGGTGGGCTGAGTGAAATCACACCAAGAGCAGTATTCAAATTATGTCTCCCTACCCTACACAGGGTTCAAACAGTTCTGTAACCATGCCATGGGGACACAAACAACACCTTTTAGAAGCACCATAACTATGAAGTTCAAAGCACTTGAGTTCAATACCTGAGAAAATATTCAGCAGAGCCTTCTTTTCTATCAAAATGTACTAACTGGTACAGGGCACTGTGTAGAGCACAGGTAAATAAAGCCTGTCTCTTGTCCTCATAGAGCACACATTCTAGCAGGGGGAGAATAATATTCATAAATAACTTTCTGTAATACAAAACAGAATTTGATAGGTGCAAAAATGAGATACAGACAAAATTCTTTTCAAGGTCTGAAAAGATCAAGATAAAAGATAAAAGTATGGTATAGCTGAAAGAACACTGGATTTTATGTCAAAAATCAGTATTTTTACCACTGGTATGACTTGAAACAGGTCTCTTTGCTGCTATGAGTCTTGGTTTCCCTATCTTTAATAAATTTTATGCTATTATGACTGGGAAATAAGATATAAAGGCAGCGGGTATAGAAATGTATCCTGCCCTACAGGAAAATAGAAGGGGAAGGGGGGAATGATAGAAGGGAGGGCAAATTAGAGGAAGGGGCATTCAAAATGCATGCATCTTGGGATGGGGGAGGGGCGAGATGGAGAGAAAATCTGGAACTCAAAATCTTGTGAAAATGAATGTTGAAAACCAAAAATAAATTAATTAATTTTTAGAAAATAAAAATCTTATGCTGTTATGGAAAAGGAAATAGCAAACCGTTCCATTTCTTTGCCAAGAAAGCCCCAAACAGTATCACAAAGAGCCAGACAGGATTGACAACAACAAAATGGTATTCCAGGCATAGTGAATCAAATAAATAGTGGTAATGAGACAAGAAAGCATAGACTGTGTACAGGAGACAGACAATGACTAGTCCTACTGACTTGAAGCCTATAGTGCAAGGAAAAAGAGTCAGAACCAATACAAGAAAGCAAGGTGACACCAGATTGTAAATGGAAGTGCTTGGACTTCATTTGGTAGGAGTCAATCATATCACAGTACTTGGCACACAGCAAATGCTTAATATTTACTGATTGACTGATTCTTGTCCCCCTGCTCTCCCTTCTCCAATCTAGCCTCCATTTTTGCCAAATTTAAATCAGAAATTGATTAAATAAAAACAATATGACACCCAGAGTCATTCTCAATTTGATAAGAGGGAAGAGGACAAGTATTCAATACTAGTGTTTATTGTGTGCCAGGCACTGTGCTAAGTGCTTTACAAATATGATCTCATTTCATCCTCACAAAAACCTAGGAGGTAAGTGCTATTATGATCCTCATTTTATAGATAAGGAAACTGAGCCAGAAGAGGTTAAGTGATCTGCCCAAGGTCATATACCTAGGAAATGTCTGAGGATTGGATCTCAGTTCTTCCTAACTCCTGGCCTAATGTTCTATCCAGTGTATCACCTAGATACTGTGGTTAATGTATATGAACAACTTTGGAAAGAAATGCAAATTATAAATAGCTACATTTATAAAGCATGAGAATATGCTCCAAATCACTAATAGCAAAAGAAATGCAAATTAAAGCAGCTCTGGGATATCTTCTTACAACACGCATATTGGCAAAGATGACAAAAATTAGGATCAATATTGGAGGTGCTATGGGAAGGCAAGCACACTAACACAATTTTTGGAGTTGTAAAACATCTGGTCCAACTATTCTGAATTTGGAACTGTGCAAGAAAAAAACTAAGTTGTCCATATCCTTAGATCTTGCAATTCTGCTACTAGACACATCTGACTCCAAAGAAATTGAAGTCAGAAACAAAGATCCAATACATCCCAAGATATTCATAGCAGCCTTTTCTGTGTTAGTAAAGAGCTAGAAACAAAATAAGTCTCCATTACCTGGAGAATAGATGAAAAACTATTGTATATGAATTCAATGCAATTTATAGTAAAAAATAATGAATAGGAAGAATTCAGAGAAACACGGAAAGATTTGTTTGAACTGATGTAGAATGATGCAAGGCAGAGAACATATACCATGACTACAATAATGTAAATGGAAAGATTTTGAAAAGGAAATCAATCTCTAAGTACTTAAATGAGCACAGAACAGATAATGAAACATACCTCCCTACTTATGGCAGAAAGGTCAGAAACTACTTGGGCAGAATGCCGTATACACTGTTACAGACATTCACTGGATTGGATGTTTGGCTCATTTGGTTTGAGGGCCAATCTGGAAGGAATGGAATAAGTGAGCTTTTGAGGTCTTTTTTTGTTCTTGTTGATGCTATCCTCAGGTCAGAATGAAAGGAATAGGGGTAGGAGACAGATGATCCCCCAACTTACTGTGATATAAAAATATGTACACACACATTGTATATGTATATATAGATAGAATGTGTGTGTATGTGTACACACCACAGCTACCCTTCCTGCCCTGCCCTGATGTCCCTGCCACCACCTGAAGAGAGCCAGGAGCCAGAGCTCCAGCCTGTGGGGAGAGTCAAATTTTCATAATGTGAATTTACATAAAGCAAGAACTATCATATAAATATAGATATGTTCTAATATGCCTATGTAAGAAGCATCCATTCTCAGGATAATAAAAATGTTGTGGTCAAAAAAATCACTTACTCAACTGGGAGTCAGGAGCCTGAGGTTTGAATTATAGCTCCAATAATTTCAAACCCAGCCTAACTATGTGACTGGTTACAGGTTTTAAACTCGGGTCTTCCAACTCCAAATCCAAGGTTCCTTCTACTACATGACAGGATTTTCCTTTGAATTTAATTTTGCCTTTTCTATCCTCCCCTAAATGCAGAGATCACATAAGCACAAGACTGTGAGGCCTTAAAAGCTCACTTACTCCATCTCCTTCCCCCCAAGGGATATCCCATTCAAACATTCCCAAAGGATGCCACTACAATCTTTTTTGCTAAATATTCATGTTGAACAACTCAAGCGACAAAAAAAATCTTCTATCTCCTCTTCAGTTCAAGGCTCTTCACTCTTAGTCAATCCTCACTGGGAACAAAAAAACAGCTGCTCTCTGTTCCTCATATAATATCCCTTGGTGTTCAAAAAAAAAATCGGTCATCTTGACATATTACTCAAAAATACACAAAGCATTTTAACATCCTATTTGAAAATAAAACAGAACTCCAAAGATGCTTTTCTTCGGTCATTTTTTAAGACTTCCAGTGGTTACCATAGTCTGTGTAGTCTACTTTCTAATTAAGAATTTCCATAGTGGCCTTTCCTTCACAAGGTGCCAAGGGGCCATGTGGATTTACTCTGCCCCTTGAGGGTCTATAATGTGTCAGTAAACACTAACAACTGAGTAAAAGGATCTTGTTAGAGGATTTAGTTTCAGATCTCAAATTCTATTCCTTATAGGAAAAGGATTATAGATAATCACTTCCAGCCAGAAAACATCTGTTCTAGCCCTTTCAGGCAAGAGAAAGCTTAGGGAGTCATTCAGGGATAGAGAGACCCAGAAATATGACCATCTAGAAGTTGTCAGATCAGCATTCTTGACCTTTAATGCCCTTCTGCTGAGATGAAACTCTGATTTCCCAAAGAAGAATCAAGCCAGATGGTGCTGGGGGAAGTCTCAAAGGGCAATGATAAAATATCAACATCATCCAGGAGAAAGATCTGTCTTATCTCTCCTTGGAGAACACCAGGGATGGGGACTCCATATCTTCCCAGATTCAAGATTTGATCCCCTCCATCATCAAGGTTTTCATCCAACTGATATCTATCCTCCTTTATTTAATTCTAGGTCATTTCTTCTCATTCAGTCCTCCAATCCACACCCTTTCTCCCTAACCAGTACAACCCAATACCTGCATATGAAAAATTATTTATGAGGATAGGGATGTTATCATTTCAAGTGTGGGGGTTATCTATCTCCTAATGTCTTCCATTATTAATGCTACATCATGATGTAGTCAAAAAGAAAGGAAAGAAACAAGCACTTATTAAGCACTTACTATATGCCAGACACTACACCAAACACTTACAAATATTATTTCACTTGATCCTCACAACAATCTGTGAAAAAGTGCTATTATTTTCTCCATTTTACAGATGAGGAAACTGAGGCAAACAGAGGTTAAGTGACTTGCTTAGGGTCACACAACTACCAAGGATCTGAGGCTGCATTTGAATTCAAGTCTTCTTGACTCACTAGCACAATATAAAAGTGTGCTGAAGTAGAATATGGCTTCAAGTTCCAGCACTGCCACTTACCAACTTAAATAACTTTGAAATCTATCCTTAAGCTGAACTGAGTAAAATAGGGCTAATAACATCTGTCCCGCCTATCTCCCAGGCCTTTGTAAGGAACAAGTGAGATGACTGAAGTGAAATGTTTCCCAAACTGTGAAGTGTTATATGAATAAAAGACATCCTTGTTATGCTTTGATGGCTAACAAAACTAGAGTTCAGTGAATGAGACTGAAAATACTAATGTGCTATAAATGCCAGGTGATGACAATTCCGATAATGACAATGATTCTACACACATATACCCTCGCCCTGGCCCTCTCCCAGGGCCACCACCACTGCCTATCACACTAGGCGCATAGTAGATTATCTGGGTTGCCAGGGTAGGCACTGTTGTTACTTCACCAATGGCTGAAAACCCTCAGGAAAAACCTAAATGCTCAAGAAATGGTTATGTTCTAGTTAACTTAGTTTTCTGGTTAATTGAGGGCTCATTGATTCTATCTTTCCTTACAGAAATGGTTTTCCCTAAAATGTATGTCTATTTTCCTACTTTACTCTATATACTTTAATGAATATAATTCTTTCTTAGTTAACTGAGGCTCTTTCACTGCTTCCAAGTCATTATTCCTAATATGATGTCAGAATAATAATAATGGTGATGATAATATAAGCAGAACTCTAATTAGTAATTCTAGCTCCCAAGGCCAGGATTATAGGAGGAAGAGGAGAAATAAAGATCCCCATAGTGACCCCAAGGCTACAACTAGTGCAGCCACCATTGGGAAAGGGGAGCAGGGTAGGCCTAACCAAGGAGAAACTCACTTGTGGGACAGGAAGGTTTCCAGCCCCTGCCTCAGGCACATGTCAGACTCCTTGGTCAGTGTTTCAGGATGAAATGGATAACATTGTTCCTGTCTCCACAGTTGTGCTGGGAGAACACGATGATCCACATTCACTACAAAGTGTGATCTTCACTACTATGGCATAGCCAATAACCTTCAGATACCCTCAACTCCCAGGAAGAGATAGAGACAGGGAGGAGGTAGCAGACGGGAAGGCGGGGTAGCAGCTATCTCTCAATCCTGGAATCAGGTGAGAATATGCCAGAGTGGGTAAGGCTTGCCAAACTCCAGCTGTAGGGGCAGGGTCAGCTGAAGACTATAAGTGGTTGGCAATAACAAGCTGGCAGGAGGACCACCCAGAGAAAAAAAGCACATCCCCAGGATGTGAGTTACCCCTATGAACTATCAGTTGTTTCCACCTATTGCAGGACTGTAAGTGCTATCAGCAACCTCTATGTTTTAGCACCCTGGAATGAAGCTCTACACCTCTGACAATAAGCATGAAAAAGTGAAAAGTCCCAGGATTTGGAGTCAAAAGACTTGAGTGTGAGTCCTGGTTCTGTCACATATTGTGTGACACTGGGTAAGTCAGGTAGGCGGTGCAATGGATGGCGGACTGGGGCTGGAGTCAGGAAGACCAGACTTCAAATCCAGCCTCAGACACTTACTAGCTGGGTGACCCTGGCAAGTCACTGTTTGCCTCAGTTCCCTCATTTGTAAAATGGGGATAATGACAGCACTTATTTCTCAGGGTTGTTGTGATGATCAAATGAGATAATTGTAAACATGTTTAGCACGGTGCCTGGCACATAGTAAGCACCATATAAATGTTAGCTATTATAACTGTTGTTGTTGTTGTTATTTCACCTCTTTTGGGGTCAGTTTCCTCATCTGTAAAATAGGAATAATACCACCTGTACCACCACCACCACCACCCATTACAGGCTTGTTTTGAGGATTAAATGAGAATGCATGTGAAACTGTGCAAACCCTTAGATGTCAGCTATTTTGAATATTGATTCTCTCTATCCAAAACTATGAATGGAGATTAAAACCACACAATATTAAAACTAGAAGGTACCTTCTAGAAGTCTAACCTCCCTCCCCGCATCCCAGCAATCACACAAATGAGTCCCAGCAAAGATCCCAACCCTCCTCTACCAGAAAATCTTTAAGGACTTTCCACCATTGCCTATGGAATAAATTCCTGATCCTAGCCTTCAAGGCCTACCACATCGTGGCCCCAATCTGCGTTTTCAGTATTCTCTCACGCTACCCTGCCCTTACCTCGTATCTAATCGAGTGCCAAGTTATGTCAATTCTTTCTCCATAATATTTCTCCTATCTCATTTTCTACATTCCATGGCCACTCCCCCACATCAAAGTCTTCATTATCTCCCACTTAAACAACTGTAATTGCCTCCTAATTATCCTCCCTTCTACTAGTCTTACCACTTTCCAGTTCATGCTTTTATTCTACCCTTTCTTATAGCTCCCCATTTTTGAAATCTTACCCATCCAATCCAGATGCTGCTCAGATGCCACATCCTTTGTGAAGCTTTCCCATTCCTACCAGAAATAGCCTGTCATTCATCAGACCTCACACAGCACTTTGTACCTATCCTATGCACTTCTGCCCTATTTTGTATTTGTTATTAGACTGTAAACTCCCTAAGTAAAGGCATTGCCTTTTTTTTTAAATCTCCCCCAGTGGCCTTACTAATGTCCTGACCTGATGCCAATCTTTGGCATCTGTGATTCTCTCCCCCTCACCCACACAGATTTAAAATGGTCTGTAACTTGTAAAAAATTAAATTAAATAAAATAAGCCCCAGAGTGTTGCCTAAGGCAACAGAATTCATAGTCTTTTCCCCAAAACCCATTCCTCTTCAGAATGTCCTAATTTCCTTCCAGTCCCTCAGGCTCACATCCTCAGAGTTCTCTTTGACTCCAAACTCTCCCTCACCCCAGATATCCAACCAGTTGCTAAGTCTTGTCAATTCCACCTCCACAGCATCTCTCACATCTGTTTCCTTCTTTCTACTCACACAGCTACCACTCTAGTTCAGGTCGCCATCACCTTTCTCCTGGACCACTGCAATAGCCTAATTAATCTCTATCTCAAGTTCCTCCTCTCTCAGATCTTTCCTCCACACAACTGCCAAGGTGATTTTCCTAAAACACAGGTCTACATCACACTCCCTTTCTTATTCAATAAATTCCATGTCTCTCTATTACTTCTAAAACAAAATATAAACTGCTCTAGCATATAAAGCCCTTCGCAACCTGGCACCTAATTTCCCAGCTCTCGCTCTCTCTCCACATATACACACATATGTATATGTTCATATATGTACATACACATACATAAATACATATGTATTTATACATATACATACACAGACACACTATTATGCCCTCAATACACTCTATTACCCAACCAAAGTGGTCTTGATGCTCTTCACATATGATGACTTTGCATCTCCCTACCTGTATGCTTGGGTTACCCCATGCCTGGAATGCATTTGCCACTCATGTCTGCTTCTTAAAAGCCCTAGTTTCTAGTTTCCCTCACAGTTCAACTCAGACACTACCTTCTACTTAAAGCATTTCCTGATCTCCCTCACCCCCAAACCAAATGCTAGTACTTTCCCTCACAAAAAAAGAACCTTGTATTTATTTGTATATATGTATGTGTACTTTCACATCATCTTTCCCGATCTGTCATTGTATCCTCAACACCTCTTAAAGTACCTGGCATATAGTAGAGGCTTGGTAAATGTGTTTTGATTGACCAGCTCTTCTAGTCTCTTTATCTTAAGGACTCATAATAATTTCCATTTATTTACATCTTTAAGATTTGAAAACATTCTCCTCACAACTATATAAGACAAGCCCTGCACAAATGAATTTATTGCCCTGTTTGAAAAACAGGAAACTGTGTCTCACAGAGGTTAAGTAGTTTGCCCTGACTGGCTCACACAGCTAGTTAAGTGGCAAAGCAGGGATTCAAATTCAGATCACCTGAATCCAAAATCAGCACACATTCCTCTACATCCTAGGCTCCTACTGGGTGTTCAGCATCATGCCATGGACCAAAAATATCCCATTTGAAGCTCAAGAACTTGAGTTTTCTTAGTCACCATGAATGCCAAGGCCCTGCTCTGGGGCTTCATCCACAATGTATCCTACCTTTCAAATTTCTAGTGAGACCAGAGGGAAACAGAACTCCTCAAAATCTGAGAAAGCCCTGCCAAACAGTCAATGCACTAGAAGGTAGAGACTAGCAACTCTTTTCTCCACCAGATCTGACAGCACATAAAACTGTACTTACTTCTGCAGGCCTTTCCATCATCATTTTAAAATGTCTCTTTTGAAAAGAAAACAAAGAAGACCAAATTATCCACAGGGCTCTTGAGCCAATTCCAGAAAGCTTTTACTCAAGATTAATTTATGAATAACAAATAGTACAATCAGGAGCAAATCCTCCTGTTGTTGATAAACATTTCCATTTAGCTCTGGAGAGGCAAGGCTGGATCTTTGGCAGACTCTTCCCCCCATTCCCTTTTGGATCCTGACAAGATAATTCACAACTATCTTTTATTAAGCCCCTTTGTTGACTACAGCAGCTGAAGGCCGGTCATTTTGACCTGATTATCTCTGCCTATGAATTTTTAATCAAAGTAACTTAGTAGAATATAAAAACAACTTAGCTGGGAAAACCGTTCCCTGAATCTGAGGGGGGTGCTTCCTTCCTTCATTCCTCCACACCAAAAGAATCCCCTGCATAGCCTTAAGTCGATTTTTAAAGTCTAACACCTTTGTCTGAGTTTCCAAACCCATGAAAATCTACCCTTGGACCACAGGAGCCAAGGAAAACCTACCATATATTTGTTGTTCATTTCCTAAAAGAGTAAATGGACACACAGAAAATAGTCAAACAATCCTTTCTATTGACAGAAAGAAAATTAGTCAGCCAATGTAGGTACTACCCAACAATACAAAACACTACAGTTACTCCTTCAAGCAAAATCAACTTTCATCCTTGTCTATAAGGGAGAAAAGCTTCATTCATCTAAAACCACCTTGCCATATTCCCAAAAGGCAAATGGGAAATTGCTGTGGAATTCAGAAATTCCCAACCAATTTTTAAGTAGGAGAATATTTTCCTCCGAATGTACACACAGAGGAAAATGTGCCTTTAATGGCTCATTTGTATTTTCTCATTCAGTCTTGTACCAATCAATGAGGATTTATTAATCATCTACCAAGTACCAGATTTTGTGCTAGGTGACAGAGAGAAAAAGACAAAAGTACAACAGTCCCTGCCCACAAAGAGCTTACATTCTGTCAATGGAAACAACATGTACCCTTAATAATAAGTACAAGGAATGAAAGGTGGGGAGTAAGTGGGGATGAGAATCAGAAAAAAAGATTTTCACAGGAGGTGGCATTTGAACTGTGCTTTCAAGAAAGTTAGGGAGCCTAAGAGGAGGAAATGAGGAGAAATGGTATTTCAGGCAGGAGGCCCAGGCTCAGTGAAAGACACGGTAAAAAGAGATGGAATGTTGTATGTGAGGAGCAGCAAGTTTTTCGAGACTATAGAAGGCAGGAAGGACTGCAATTACATGCAGTAGGGACTAAATCTAAGTGTTAAAACTCAGATTTCTATAGTGCTTTAGAATTAACAGAATACTTTACTTGAAACAATGATATGAGGTGGGTAGTGCAAGTAATATTAACCCCATTTTACAGATGAGGAAAACCAAGTTTCAGACAGAATAAGTGACTTGCCCAAAGGGACATAGCTAATAAGTTTTGAAGTCCAAGTTCCTTCCCGACTCCAAATCCAGAGTTCTTTTGAGGCAGCTTCTTTCAAATATTTGGATGAATAAAAATATTCCCTTGGCTTCCCTATTAATCACTTAATCTCCCAACAGGGAAGAGGAAAAAGGAAAGAAAGGTAAAGAGAATCAACATTTATATAGTGCTCAGTACTTTTTACAAATATGATTTCATTTGATCCTCACAACAACCCAAGAAGTAAATGGCATTCTAATTCTTAGAGTTGATGAAACTGAATCAAATAAAAGTTACATGACTTGTTAGGGGTCACACAGCTAGTGAGCATCTGAGGCCACATTTGAACTCAGGTCTCTCTGACTCCTGGCCCAGAACTCTATCTACTGAGCCACCTAGCTTCCTCTAGCACTTCAGATTCAGCCAGAAAGAAAAGAAAAAGAAAACCAGTAAATGGCCATGTAGGTTACCCCTTCTAATAGTGGGTTCAAAAAGTGTTGATTAAACCGGGGCATTGAGAAAGTATGGGAAAGTAATGATGAAAACTGCAAGAGAAGGTCTGCTAGGCACCTTCAGACACGTGCAGCCGGGGAAAATGGGTGCTCTGGTGGATGAGAAGAAGCCTCAGCTCGTGTCACACGAGCAGGTAGGACTGAGCGGGCAATCCCCGACAGATGTGTGTCTGGGGCTGCAGTTGGGCGGCCAGGGTGGGGGTGGGTTCCTGGACAGGCCGCAACCGCGGGGTGAGGCTGGAGACCAAGGATATGAAGCGGGGGCCGGCCCGGGCCCGGAGCCCCCGCGGCCTTGTTCCCAAGGCTTCCCTCCGTAAGGAGCGCGTTTCCCAGACCCGCCACCCGCCCATCTCCTTGCTGGCGAGCGTGAGGAGGGGAAGGGGCCCCGAGACCGGGCCGGGCGGCCTCCCGAGATCATCATTTGCTCTCTTCGCCGTCTTCGCGGCGGCAGCCTAAAACCACCGGCGCGTGGTTTCTGCCCACGCGTGCATCCGTGGCCCGAGGTAGCAGGGAGAGGGTAGAGTTTGGGGCCCGGACTGATTGGACTGGCCCGTCTGGCCATTTGACGCTTGACGTCCACCTCCTGCATAGTGTCCCTCCTCCATTCCCCTTCCTAGACTCGGCTCTCGCCTGTTTTACATGTTTCTTTTTTCCTTTTAGATGTCATCCCTCCCTCTCCCCTTCCCCCCATTAAATGGCCACCTCTGCCTAGACCATCAGGAGGCAGCGAGGTGGCTGGGTGGGTAAGAGCGCTTGCCTTGGGATCAAGACCTGAGTACAAATCCTGCCTCAGACACTTAATAGCTGTGATACCCTGAGCAAGTCACTTAACCTTGTTTACTTCAGTTTCCTCATCAGTCAAATGAGTTGAAGGAGGAAATGGTAAACCACTCCAATATCCTTACCAAGAAAACCCCAACTGGGATCATGAAGAGAATGAATGACATGACTGAGTAACAGCAATGTAGAAGATTCTCAAATGTATCTATGTTCAGTTTCAGTCTCTCTCCCTGAGCTCCACTTTTGGACCTCCCGTCTACTTGAAAGACATTTCTATCCGGGTATCTATCAAACCCTTCAAACTTTAAGATCTACAATTCTGCATTGACAAAGACCAATACCTGAAGTGCACTCCCTTTTCATCCCTGCCATGCCATTCTTACAATCAGCTAAGGACCAGTTCTTCCATAACTCCTTCTCATGTACTCTTTCCTTCTCAAATTTTTTTTATTTTTGCCTTTTCCAAATTCTACTTCTCCCTTGCTTTTTTTCGTACTTGTCAGTACTATATGATTTTTCATCTTTGTACCTCTGTGCCTAGTAGAGTGCTTGCCCAGGACTTAATAATCAGGTTGAGCTTGTTAATTGGTGTTACTATTTAGATACTACCTTATTGCTGTGGTGTTGGGAAGTGGTGGGGAGAATTGCTATTGTGAGCTAAATTTAAAGACTTCCTAAGTGTGGAAAGTTTCATTGGTTCAACAGTCATTTATTAATCAATTGCTTTTGCATGCAGCTAGCCAGGTCCGTGTATCTGTGAACAGAAACAGTCTTTAATTTTTCTTCTATACAGGATTTATGGAAGGGCATGGACAAAAATTGGTCAGTATGATAGGGTATGGATGAATTGTATGTAGTCTTATAGTAATTGGGGAATACTTAATGCCAAATGCTTAGGTGCTTCTGGGGCACAGAATGGGTACTTAATGTTAATTGAACTGAATAAAATGGCTTTAAAGGTTTTTGTCAATTCTGAGATTATACAGCAAATGTTAAAATGTAGGACCTGCCCAGCAGAAAAGCATACATTGGAAGAAAAAAAATGAATCTAATGCTGAATCATATAACCGAACCAAATCTAAGCATTTTTTTTTAATCTTTGTAGATCAGAAAGACTACAGAAGCTTTGTTGGGATATAGAAAGAACAAACAAAATGCTAATACATTGCTTTTGAATGAAAACGAGAATGTGTTTTTAATGGTGACATTATGGAAAATTCCCCCAAATGGAAAAGAAATCAAAATGTAAGTTTTTCTAAGAAAAAAAAAGAGAGAAGGTCTGCTAATTGGAAGGAAGCTGTTCACAGGATCATAGCTCTGGAGATAGAAGAGACCTTAGAAGCTATCACATCTAACTCCCTGGGTTTACATCCCATCTGTTCATAATCATGTTAACAGACTCAGTTTGTGCTTCCAAAAATCCTTTAGACTAGCAAAGTTCCTAGATACAATTTGTTTACTTTGTCATTTTTACTTCACTTAAAACAGAACAAAGAGAAAACAAAAGGCTTCTGATGTCTCATCAAAAAGGAAATATTGACAAAAGCCTGCCTCCCTAGGGAGAGATTCAGTCATTTTTCAAGTGTGTTTGACTCTTCATGATCCCATTTGGGGTTTCCTTGGCAAAGATATTGGAGTGGTTTGCCATTTCCTTCTCCAGCTCATTTTACAGATGAGGAAACTGAGGCAAACTGGGTTAAGTGACTTGCCCAGAATCACACAGCTAATAAGTGTCTGAGGCCAGATTTGAACTCGTGGAAATGAGTCTTCCTGATTCCAGGCCCAGCATTCTATCCACTGTACCAACCTAGCTGCCAAAAATTTTGGAGCCTTTTTTTTTCTTCCATTTACTCCTAAGTGATCTCAACATTCCTGTGGCTTCAACTTCTTCAAGTATGTAGTCCCAACCATGACTTTTTCACATGATATATCCAAGGGTCTATTGGTCAACTCCATACGAATGTTCTTTGGCTGGTACCTCAAATTCAATGTGTCCAAAAGTGCTAAAATATATCCTCCTAAAATACATCCTCACCTCCCAGCCTCACTGTCATCTCTTGAGGGCACTGTTATCTCCTCAATCACAAAAGAAGAAATTTTTAAAATCATTGCTGACTCTTCCCTGTCCTCAATTAACTCCTAAGTCCTGCTGATTCTTCCTTGGCAATCTCTTGCTCATTAGGTTCCTCTCCTTGCCACTCCAACTGGTACTACTTCATCACTCCCTACCTAGACTATACAGAGTGTCCCAAAATTCTTGGTGTAGTTTTAAGGTACTTAAAGCTTAAAACTGCACTGAGTTGTGAGATACCTTGTATGTTTGTAATGATTTCCTGAGTTGTCTGCCTGCCTCCATTCTCTCCTCTCTCCAGTACACTATTCACGCTTGACTGAAAAATCTTTCTAAAGTATTACTTTGAAGCAAATACCCCCTCTACTCAAGAACTATAATGGCTCGCCACTGTCTGCAGAATAAACCATAAACTCCTGACTCTAGCATACAGAATCCCATCCAAAATATGACTCCAGGGGCAGCTAGATGGCGCAGTGGATAGAGCACTGGCCCTGGAGTCAGGAGGATCTGAGTTCAAATCTGGTCTCAGACACTCACTTAACAGTGATTGCCTTGCCAAAAAAAAAAAAAGGCTTCTCTATACCTTTCAAGCTTTATCTCATACTACTCTTCTTTTTGCTTTCACTGGCCTAGACAATCTGAACTATTCCCTGTCACCTGTTCTTATCCCTCCTTCTTTCTGCATGTATGTGCCTTTATTCATTCTGCCCTCCATACCTGGAATTGATTCCCACCAATCTCCATCTATTGAAGTTACTGGACTTCCTTGAAGGCCCAACTCAAATGACCATTCCCCTCTTCCTCTTATTTGAAAGTGATCTTTTTTTCCTTAAATTTCTCAAAGCATTTGAGAATTTTCTTTATATATTTCCTTAAAATTCTCACTCTCCCTTATATTAAAACTATTTATATATAGATCATTTCCCCACCTTTTCTCTCCCTCCCCTCACCACTATTAGTCAACAAGCATTTATTAAGCACTTACTGCGTGCTAGGCACTGTGCTAAATGCTGAAGATGCAAAGAATGGCACAAATCAATCCCTGCCCTCAAGGAGTATACATTCTAATAGAAAGATAATATAAAAATAATTTAAATAATTAAAATATATATATAGAGAGAGAGAGAGAGACAGAGAGACAGAGAGAGACAGACAGACAGAGACAGAAAGAAAGAGAGAATTTATGGATGCTCATCTGAAAGGGGAAGCATTAGCAGCTAAGTAAGACTGGGAAAGGCCTCCGGCAGAAGATGAGAGGGGATGGGATTGAGGGGAGAGGGGTTATAGTTGGTTTTGGCAAGCACAAGGGTCAACTCATCATCAGAGTAGAGTGGAGAAGATAGTGAAGGATAACATCAGATGGATATGAGATAAAGAAGGGGGGAGCTCTCATCAAGTAACTTCAATTTTTTCAGTGAAGCTGAGGCTCTGTACTCTTAAGAGAAGATGAAGGGAGGGAGTAGCATGAGAATCTTTGAGAGAGAAGAAAAGATTTGCAAGAGCAGCTGTAGTTTAAAAGAAATCAATTAAGATGTAGTAGGACCACCTTCCTCTAGTAAGGGTACAGTTGAGATTTCCCAATATACATTTATAATATATCAAGTCATTAGAGTTTCATGATTTCTGCCAGCTCCATTCAGCAGAATTAGAGTAGAAGCAAAGGAGAAAGATGATGGGAGTAATCTGGGATCTGTAATTGGGCAAGAGATCCAGAAATTCAAGGGCAGAGAATAGTGTGGAGTTTACTCATTCACAAAGAGTCAAGACTGGGAAAGGAGGAGAGAAGACAGTGTAGGAGTGAAGGCCAACTTGGAAGTCCTAATGAGAAACTCCTGGGACTCTGAGGTTTAGGAGTAATGAAGCATATGGGTAAATGAAAAGATAAAAACTATGATAAGATAAAGAGAATTCAGAGTTCTTGAACATAGGAGCAGAACACTTGTCGGTAACCATTTCAATGTGTGATTGACATGGTTGACGTGGGAATTTAGTCAATTAGTAAACTGGTAAGTTAAAGTTCATAAGGCAACATTAAAATGTATGTTGAAGGACTCATGATGAAAAAAGCTATCCATCTCCAGAGAGAAAGAACTGATGAACTCTGAATGAAAACTAAAGTATATTTTTTCACTTTATTTATTTCCCTTGCTTTTTTTATTTCTGCAACATGGAAATGTTTTGCATGATTTCATGCAGAACTGATATATTGCTTGCCTTCCAAATGGGTGGGGGAAGGTCTGGAAGGGAAAGAATTTGAACAAAAAAAATTTATAATGCCAAAAATAAATAATTTTTAAAAGGAAAAGAAAAATAAATAAAAGTTTGGTAGAAAAAAGAAAGAAAATTTTAAATGTATGTTGAAGTTACCTAAAATAAGGGAAGAATTTAACAAATACTTGTTACCTGAAAAGGCAGAGACCAATGTGGCTATTATACAGATATTATAGAAGTGTGTGTGTGTGTGTGTGTGTGTGTGTGTGTGTATACACACATATATATATATATATATATATATATATGCATATAGATACGCATATATATGTCCTTGATATAATTACAAGAGCACTAGATGAGATTTGTATAGTCACAAAGTCATTTCTTTTCCTTTTCTTGCATGGGGGGGTAGGTCAGAATCTGGGATTTGTTATTATAGGGAGCCCCCTGGTATGAAAACCCTCTGCCACTAAAAATTAGCATTGTTTTGTTGCCCCTAAATTGAAGTTAGTTAAGTTCCCTGAACGCTGTGTCTCTTTCAATTAAATCCATAACCTAACCACTTTACAACTATGCCTGTTTCCACCTTTTCATCCCTTTGCCTTGCCTTTCCATTCCCCAAAATGCTGTACAAACATTAGCTAATTTTTTTCATTTCAATAAAACTGGTACTTTTTTCATTTGCCTTAAGTTTTTGCCAAGATCTTTGTCCATAACTAGGCTTTTGCTTTTATGGCATGGAGAATTATCTACTTACCTATACCAGCAGGACCAGAAAAGAAAGATCAGAAGAATAGGTGGCAGACAGATGACCTAAGCAACAATGGGAGAGGAATAGAGAGACAAGGGAGATTCAGAGAACAATGGATATATCCCCAAATTGTTGTGGCCCTAATCATGGATATGCTGGTAAAATCTGCCTCATTTTCCGGGACCATCGCACCAGTTATACAATTGGTTACATATACCTGCTAAATTCTCCCTTTTAAGTCAAAAAGTATGGTAGTGACTTTCCATATTTGAAAGTGTTAATTTCTCCTACTTTCTCTCAGTCAACTAAAATTTAATGGAGTCAAGATTGGACCCACCATGATTACACAGATGTGTTTCTCTCAGAAGATGTCTACACTACAGAGAAAGTATGACCCTCAGGAGAAGGTTAAGATGGCAGTTTGGAAAGAATGTTGGACTTTGAGAGGCAGTGTGAGATGTAAGAACTAGCCTCAGAGTCAGAGGACATAGGTTCAAGTCTGATCTCTGGACACATACTGGCAGTGGAGCTCTGGGCAAGTCATTAAACTTCTCAGTGACCCCAGGAAATTCCTAAAGCTAAATTGTAGAAAAGTTGTTGGCCTGAATTAGTAGAGGGAGTCTTCTCCCCAATAACATCACAGTTCCAAACCACCACCAACAATAACAAAAGCAATCTGTAAAATAAATATCTTGCTCCTTTTTTAAAAGAAATAAGAAAAAAATTCAAAATAAATGTGAAACTGCTTTTTAAGACTTGATTCCAGGTGAACAGTAAGTGTTTCATTCTCTGTACTTACATCCCTAGAACAGTGGCTGGCATAGTATGTGCTTAACAAATGGTCAGTGAACTGAATTAAATTGAATTAACTAAATTCCATGTGAAGTGAATATGGTTTCCATGAGAAAATCTAGGTACTTGTGATATAAAACATCCCCCAGAACTCACTCTGGGCTTCACCAGTTTGCAGCAAGTTTTAAATCACAAGAGATTAGACATCTAAGTAATGACCACATGATCATTTCTCGTAGTGACTGGATATTTATGCTTCAAGAACGGGGTTATACTGATGGACCACTCTGGTCCAAATCTAAGATTCTATTACTCTATTTACAAATATGGGCATGTAACCTATATATAAATATGTACACACATGTAATAATTAGCAGAACCAGGATTAGAACCTGGGGCCTCTGACTGCTAATCCAGTACTCTTTTAGCTACTCTACTTTTCCTCTTACTTAACATCTCTGAGCCTCAGTGTCTCCATCTATAAAAATGAAGGTATTAATACTAACATCACCTACTAAGGGTACTCAGGGTATGTGTAAAATATAATTTTTATGCATATATCTCCAAACAATTACAGCTAGGTCCCAATTAGGACAAATAATGAATCCCCCGAAACAGTTCTGTAATTCATATTCATAATGCATATCATCATTGACTGGAACCAATTACCCTATTCCATGTAATTATATAATTCAAATAGTACAAATTCCAATCCCTTTCAGGGGATTCCTTATTTGCACTAATTAGAACCTAGCTGTATAGCAAAAAAATGAAACATATGCAAATATATTCCTCTCCTACTTGACCTTTTCATTTTGAAATGAGTTCAACCTATGAACTGACCCCATGGGCACATACATCTATCTTCTTAATTATGCATCTACTTGACAGTCTTGAGAACATGCTTGTGTTCTAAGATCAAGCTTCTGTAACTCACCAGGAAACACAGGCTTTCAATACCTGACTGGGGCATAGCTCCACCTACAGCCCCATTCATTCAATCTAATCGAAGGAAACAATGTATTTCCTCTTTTTAATTGCCCTTCAGGTTCCTTTTGGTAAGGAATACTAGATCAGAGAAAAATGGAAGGGAAAATGGATTATGTAATTTGGAAACTGAGGATCATAGGATTTTGAGCTAAGAAGGATTTCTGAGATAATCTAGTTCAGCTTCCTCATTTTAAAGAGGTTAGTGGAGCTGAGATCCAGAAGAGGAAACTGATTTCATGTCTATCATGTTGGATTTTAAGTCACAAAAATCTCAATCCTGTTTTAGGGAAACAACTTAAAGACCATCTAACTCATCTCCCTCAATGAATCAGTCAATGAGTATTTATCAAATATGTGCCATTCAAGCCAACAAAAATTTACTGAGCACCTACTATGTGCAAAACACCGTGAGCAGCGCTGTGCTGCAGGATGCCAAATATTAAACCACAGTCCTCTCCCTGGAGTATAGAATCTAGCTAGAGAGAAGACCCATCTAAATGAAACAACTGGGGAAAAGACAATTACAAACCAATTAAGAAAGGTAAATTGTGCTATGTGGACAGTTACAAATAAATTTCTCTTATACAGTGGTAAACTGTTATTGCGTTCACAGAATATACTACTGTAAAGGACCTTAGCAATCATTTAGTTCAATATTCTCATTTACAGATATAGATTTGAGTAAGAACATCTGCTTTTCAATCTACCTCAAATACCTATCTCTGTGACCCTGGGGTAAATCATATAACTTCATATCAATTATTATGACTATCTACAAAATTAGGGTGCTTGGTATGATGACTACATGGGTCCCTTCCAGCTCTACAGTAAACTATGATTCAAGAGGGTAAAATAAAAAGAAAATTCTCTCACTGATCAATTGAAGCCAACAATCCCCAAGAACAAATTAAAGCCCAGTGCTTTGTGTTTGATACCTGAAAATGAACAAACAGATTACACTTACAGGTCCATGAGTTTCACCAGACAACCAAAGAGTTTAATAAAAGGTTTAGAACTCTTGATCTAATCCAGCACCCCACCCCTAAGCCTAAACCATATATATCAGATTTAAACTGTGTCACCAAATTTATAAATATCATTCAACTCCCTAAAAAGTTCTAACAAAACAGTAACAAAAAAGTAATCCAAGAGGTTGAATTAAAATGTAGACTCGGAATTACTGGTATGGAAACGCTCTTTCTCTTCTAATGGAGAAGGGTGCTTCCTCTGCAATCTACTGAGAGGGTAAGTTACTTGCCTATGGTCACACATGTAGTATGATTAAATGAGATCAATAAAGTGCTCTGAAAACCTTAAGTCAGAACATAAATGTAAGCTTCAGTCAACTACGCTTCTTCACTCTCTGGAATTTGCCATCCTACCTCAGCGGCTGTTCTCACTCAGCTGCCCAGAGACCCTATCTCCCACTGCTGATTTCCTCTGGGAACCTCCATTTTGAGGAAGGGCCCAGAGCCGCTATTATTCATTCTCTGGACTTTACCACTGCTACCCCAACCATGTAACCTTATCCTACCTCTTTTCAGCTTCCTTGTATGTACTGACTCCCTTCCATTAGAATGTAAACTCCTTGAAGGCCGGATTGTCTTTTTGTCTGTATTTGTATTCTCAGTACTTAACATAGTATCTAGCACACAAGCCCTTAGTAAGACTTGATTTAATTTGACACAGAACATCTAAAAGGAAGCAGCCAAAGCACAGTGGAAAGCACTCGGATTTGGAGAGGACCTGGATTCAAATCTTGACTCACTCCACCTCTTACTGTGTACCTGGGCAAAGCATTTAGCCTCTCTCAATTTCCTCATCTGTAAAATGAGAAGAGTAGACAACAGCACATATAAGGTACTTCCCATCGCTCAGTCTATGACTTTATGATCCTATTATAAATTTTGTCATTGTTGTTGGGTTGTTTCTGTTGTGCCCAACTCTTTAGAGTTTTCTTGGCAAAGATACAGGAGTGGTTTGCCATTTCCTTCTCCAGGTCATTTCACAGATGAAAAAAATGAGGCAAATAGCATCACCCAGCTGGTAAGTGTGTGAGGCTAGATTTGAACTCAGGTTTTCCTGACTCCAGGCCCAGTGCTCTATCCATTTCACCACCACATTTCTAAAATTAAGCATTATACAAAATGGAATAGAAAATGCTTCCTATCCTTAATGTCATGTGTCATATTTTATACTTTCCTTAACATATAATTTCTTAACTCACTGCTAAAAAACAAACAAGAAAGAACACTAAATTATCTAAGAGTCAAGAATATAAGTATTCTAATAAAAGTAGTTACTAATAGATCACTTACACTATTTAAAATTGAGCTTCAAACACAATTACCAGAATTACTAGAATGAGCCAACTTCATCCAAAGGATAAATGACAAGGTATATGTCATTTGCCAACTCAGAACTCAATTCTAATAGACAAAGCTGTCTCATCATAGGTCTCTATCTGAATAGCACGTATACTCAGCAATATGCTTACCCAGAGTACTTTCAAAATATGAAACTGGTTCCTTGAAAACATGGATAAGGGAAGACAATTTGTTCTTCTTTCATAATATTGGTATACTGCTTCAGAAGGACAGTTTTTCTCAAACACAGTATTAATTTTTAATCAAACCATAGTTTCATAGTTTCGCAGAAATATCTTCATGTTCTCAGCAACCAAAGCAACTTCAGGCCCCCCAAAAAGAGCACAGCAGAAGCATTATCCATCCCCTTGATACACATACACATACCATACAAAAATCCCTACTCTACTGTAGTAACAGGTGCTGCAAAGAACCATCTTCTGTTATTGCCATCAATATAAAGCTATGAATTACCATTCTCTTTCTAGTACTCAAGGCCTTGAGTATAGGCCTCTGTTTCACTGGATCAAGAAACAGAAGCAGCCCTTATTTAACAAAACAGTCATCTCTTCAAAGATGAGTATGGCTAAACATCTGCTGCATGCCTAGCAGGTAAACTGATTCTTCAATATTTCAAAACATCAGCAATTCCTTCAATGTGAGTTCTCCATTTACCAATAGAGCACTAGTTCAGTCACACCTCTGAAGAAGGCACCAGATAAAATTTACCATTTTTAATTTTCTACACCGGTAAACAAAACCCTTCCAGCAAGGAGAGAGGTCTATTTAACCATCAAATGCAAATGTCATTGATCAACACTTTCCCAGAATTAATAGTGCTATTGCAATTCCTCCCCAAGCTCTCTCAGTATTTCCCTATAGAAAGGCCCATTGCCCAGCAGGGAGCAAAGGAGAGAGCCCGATAACACTGTTTAGACATTACTTTGATGTCCACAGCCATCATCCTAGACAAGGGACTGCTGGAAACAAAAGACTACTCTTGGGCTAGGGGGAATTGGCAGCTAGTATTCTTTGCATCTTTTTATATCCCGAGGTCTCTATGCCCTGACCTCTGCACCATGCAAACAAAGATCTCATTTGGAGGATGGTCAGTGGTGTCAAAAATTCTCTCCAAATGTAGCCAGTGAGCAAGGGGGTTCTTTCTTTCTCCAGGCTGGCTTTGTGTCTCATGTACCAACTGGAGTGAGAATGTAATTGTTCTGAAGAGGGAGATTTAAAAAAAAAAAAGAAAGAAAGAAAAAGCTGGCTTTCAATGGATTGCCTTCCCAAAAAGGGGGAAAAATATATTTCCAAAAGCACAGCTTAATTACAAGTACACTGAACAAAAAGATATTTAGCTTTAAAAGAAAACTCAGCTCATTCTATTCAAACCCCCTCATTTTACAAATGAAAAAACTGATGCCCAGAGATGTTAGGTGACTTGTCCAAGTTGCACAGGGAGCAGAGATAGAATTTAAATCCAGGTCCACTGACTCCTCTGTTACATTGCCTTACTGTAGGCCAACTCAGTTATGAGCCTGACCAAATTAACTATGCACTCCTCAGACCATAAAATTATGATCTACCACGGGCCCATATTCAAAGTCTTTCCAACTTGGTAGGATAGGACAGAGTTTACCCTCCACTGGTATATACCCTTGGTGATCCCAGGGTCACCTCTACGGCATGGCAAAGCATAGAAGTAGGTCATATGTCAGTTATATCTGTGTTGAGTTATAAGCACAATGATACTCTTACTCACCTGGTATTTCCCTCTAGCTGTATCTTAGCTGCCCAAATATTCCTGGAATCTTAGGTTACTCCTATTCCAATCCCAACTTTAAGGCTCTCCACAGGGCTATTAATTCCCTTCATGCTACTGAATATCCTATTGAGAGACCATACCAGGGGCAGCTAGATGGCTCATTGAACAGAGCACCCACCCTGGAGTCAGAAGGATGTGTGTTCAAATCTGGCCTCATACACATAACACCTACTAGCTGTGTGACTCTGGGCAAGTCACTTAACCCCAATTGCCTCACCAAAAAAAAAAAAAAGACAACACCAGTGGTCAGGCAATAAACATTAAGAGTCTACTATATACCCGGTACTAAGCACTTGAGGATACAAAAAAGGCAAAAGGTATCTTGCTGTCATGGAGCTCACAGTCTAATGGGAGAGACAACATGCAAACAGCTATGTACAAACAAGCTATATACAGGATAAAGTGGAAATAATCAACAAAGGAAACGGTTCCCACTATTGGCTCTGTCAATCAAGAACCTTTTATTAAGGACTTACTACACTAGACACTGTATCAAGCACTGAGGATAAAAAGAAAGGCAAAAAACAATTACTATTCTGAAGAAACTAACATTCTAATGGCTCAGAAGCCCCCCAAACCATTCCCATGAAGCCTGCACTTTGGGAACCACTGTCATAGATAAATTTGTTTATTTCAGTGGTTATCTGTAACATTGGTATTTAAAAAATTAGCCCTATTTGCAGAACAAATTAGAAACCTTTATTTCTTATGCAACCCAAAAAGATGCCACAGAGATAGTATCTTTCTGAAAAAAGTCAACCAATAGCCATTGTCTGTGTTATAGAAAGTAGAGACAATGGGCTCATGCATTCATGGGGATTACCGATGGCCACAGAGACTGAATACCAGTCAGCACTCTGTAGACCACATACATGATTTCTGATAAATGCTAACAAGGCTAAAAACTAAGCTGAGAAATGTTCATATTGATAAAAATGAAGAAGATAAAAATGAAGAAAAATTCATTGACCGGGAACCCAGCCCAAATTTGAAAACATTTGCACATTTGTGTAAGTATGGGGGATGGGACTCTATTAATTCTAGTGGTGCCTCCTCATCAGCAGAGCAGAAGGTAAGAGGCTGAGAGGTTATGAGAGAGATAAAGGAAAGGCTGACAGGGTCTATTGGGTCATGATGTCATAGAGATTAAGAACTGGTCCCTGAGAGCAAGCCTGGGAGTGACTCTACCATTGTTCAGCTAAAGAAGAGACAAATATCTTTTTTTTAATGTATGCTTCAACTGTGGGGGGAAAAAAATAGATGATCATGCAATTCATAACTAAGGAAAAAGCATCTCAGCCAATCCAACTGGGGAATTGCCTTAAGTAATTAAAAATAAGCATCCTTCCAATTAACTTTGTACTTAGAAGAGGTATGAATTTGTTCTTTGGGCTATTAAAAAAGAATCATTTCAAAGATAAATGAGCTTTAAAGCCACCAGAGTAACAGGATCTGTTTTAGCCCTTGAAGAATTATGTGCCACATCAACATCTCTTAATGAATAAAAGGATTAGTATTAATAAATTAGCTTGGTTGGTTAGAGAATAGTACTAATGAGGACAAGGTCATAGTTTCAACCCTGATGCAGGCCAATTAGCCTTCCACAGGGGAAAAAAAAGATCATGGGCTCTACCCATAACCCCAACTGAGTGACTACTCAGTGGTTACCAAGGGGACCAGACAAAAAGGTATGATGGTTTGGTACAAACCTGTCAATACCATCATAAAAATAATCTAAAGTGATGATTCTAACAGTGAGTAGAATGCTTGGACTTTGGCTCTTTACTAGCTGTATGCATCCAGGTAAGTCATTTAACCATTCTCATCCTCAATTTCCTCACTGGTTAAATGAGAAAATGATTACTAACTCACAGGATTGTGAGAATCAAATGAGATGATATACGTAAAACTGTACAAACCTTAAAGCTATGTTGTTGTTACCATTCAGTCTTGTCTGAATCTGCGTGACCTCATTTGAGGTTTTCTTGGCAAAGATACTAGAGTGGCCATTTCCTTCTCCAGTGTGCCTCCATTTTAAAGATGAAGAACTGAGGCAAATATAAGTTAAGTGATTTCCCCAGGGTCACACAGCAAATAAGTGTCTGAGTATGGATTTGAACTCATATTTTCTATCTCTAAGCCTGGTGCTCTATCCAATGCATCACCTAGGTGGCCCAAAGCTCTCTATAAATGCTAACTATTATCATACAATGGAGTAATACCAAAAACAATGTAAGAAATGTAGGCTCAGTTGGATAATAAATACCCTCAAGAAATTAAAGAAAAATCCTAACTCTGCCAAAAAAAAAAATTTCAGGAGCAACTAAAGTAAACTCTAAATGCAGCTAGGAAATAAGGGAGGGAGACATCATTAAAATGGAAAAGGATAGACAAGGTAAAACACCCAGCACTGTATAATGAAAAAAATAATGAATTTAGAACCAGAGAAGCTACGTTCAAATCCTGATTCTTTGCTTACATCCATGTATCCGAAGGCAAGTCACTTAATTTCCCTGGATTTCAGTGTCTATCTATAAAATAAGGAGGTAGTCTATGACACTGCCCATTATTAGGGCTCATTAGAAAAGAGCACCCTGACCTCCAAAGTACCTTCTTGCTCTGTTTATGATTCTATGGTCACTAGAAGCAACAGAGAAAAAAAATTCAATAGAATGAATTACCTAACACAGTGTGGACCCATATGTTTCAATAGTGAACTGAAAAGACAATAGGGGCAATTCTCCAGATGAAGAAGAAACTCAAAGGTGAGGCCTGAAGCACAACTAAGCTTTATAAAATGCAAAGGTAGCCAGATCTGCAACTAGGGAAGCTGAGGTTAGCAGATCTCTTGGGAGTTCTGAGCTACAACAGACTAAACTGGGTCCTGAAACTAAATTCAGTATTAACATGATAATCCCTCAGGAATGGAAGCCACCAGATTGCCTAAGAAGAAGCAAACTGGCCTAGGTCAGAAATGTAGCATTGGGGTAAATCAATGTGATCTGGCCATGAGTGGCCTGTACACTTTCAATTGGGGTGAGATAGATCCAGTTTTTCAAAAAAAAAGTGCATATACCAAGATAAACAAAAGGCTGTCAATCAAGATTAGTCCTCTAGCTTGGTACTTCATTTAACTGCACAGTTCTTTGTAGCCTGAATCCTATATAACTTACTTCTTACGAGGTCCCTCCCATACCTTATCAATCTTCATTTCTATTTTAAAAATGCTTCTCATCCTTTCAGTAACATGAGATCCATCTGAAGTTCTTGATTTTAGCTTATTCTCAGTCACCATTACTCTGGCTACAACTTTTGCAAAAGGTTCTCAGAAGTACCTCCTTTCCCTCCTCCCCCACTCTGATCAAGCAATGAAATCACAACAGGAAAAGAATTACAACAATCAATTAATCAAGCAACAAACATTTATTAAGCACCTACTGCATGCTAAGCACTGTGCTAAGTCCTAAGGGATACAAAAAAGAAGCAAAAGACAGTCCATACTCTCAAGGAGCTCACAATCTAGTGGGGAAGACAAGGTACAACAAGTATATACAAACAAGCTGAAAACAAAGGAAAGGCACTAGAATTAAGAGTTTGGGAAAAGCTTCCTCTAAAAAATGGGGTTTTAGTTGGGACTTAAAGGAAATCAGACTTGTACTTATTTGATTAAAATTTCAGTTAAAAAAAAACCAAGCTTTCATCACTTGAGGAATAGCTAAACACTTTGTAATGGGCTACTACTGTGTGAAAAAAAGAATAAATATGATGAAAATAGAAAAGCATGTTAAGCCTTATACAAACTGATACAAAGTGGATGTAAGCAGCACCAACACTGACTATAATAATGTGTGACATGTTAACTTTTCATACTGACTTTATGACTGCCACTTCCTTAAGACAGCAAGCAAGTCATATTGTTGGAGCTTGAAGCTCAGGTCACTAAATGGCTAGTGATGGAAGAATTTCTGGCTCAGCTTTATTGCCCCTATTTACTCATGCTGAGTCATCAACTGGCATAAGTGGTTAGCTGGCATCAGCTGGCATAGCCCTGGCATAAGCTGGTTAATTCCTGTTCTATGTTTACAAAAGTCCAGCTTGAAATGTCAGAATCAGCCCCACTGTATACTGATCAGTTTATTACCTTACTTGATAAAAGATTTTTCCCTTCTGCTATGGGTTTTTTGACTTATAAATCTTTACCTTCCCCTTGCACTCTGTAAAAATTCCAAACATATCCATCCTGTCTTGTCCTATATAAAACTTCTGAAAATGTTTTTGGGGCCCGTTGGTTTTTGCATACCATAAGCCTATACTGAACAATATAATAAATCAACTATTGAAATATCTCTTCATATTCTGGACTTTCCAGCTAGCCTTCCACTTTCCATCTGCAGCTGCGGTTGGTTTGAACTCCATGGAATATGATGCCTCTATGCTGCGTACCCTTTTGCACACAGTCTTCCCTCATTAGAGTGTAAGCTCCTTGAGGGCAGGGACTATCTTTTAGTTATTTGTGTCCTCATGGCTTCACACAGTGCCTGGCACATAGAAAGCATTTAATAAATGTTTACTGTGTTGTATTACTGTATTATATTGTGTTGATAAGTATGACTGTCAGCAGTACCTATCAATAAATCCTTGAATATTTTTATATGGAATTTAAATGGAAAGAACACCAACAATAAAATAATTAAAACTTCAAAATGATAATAACCAAGATTGATCTCAATAAAGAGATATAAAAATGTACCTCTTCTTTCCCTCCACCTTCTTTATAGAGGTCGGAGACTATGAGTATAAAACACTAAAAGTAACATCAGACTTTAATGGGTTGTTTAGTTTTGCTGAATTCCCTCTTTTTTATTCTTTGTTATAAAGAACAGCTCCCAGTAAGGGGAGGGTGGTAGATAGGGGGAGAGAGATAAATTAGGAAAAGTAGATGATACAAATATAGATATCAATAAAAATTTGATTTGTTTTTAAAATGCGCTTCATTTTCAATCATTTCTTTTTTAATTTATTCTATTTTTAATTTGTGAAATGAAACAAGCATTTCCATAACATAATACAATAAAAAAAAATGATTGCACATGAAACTGCAAATCTACTGTGCCCAACTTGCTATTCCTTTGCTATACAACAAAATAATCATGTAAATTTCTGTACTAAAAAGTGAGCTGAAACAATAATTTTAGCAAATCCATGTAAATCATCATCATTCCTATATATGACAAACAAAATTCTGCAAGAAGAGATAGTAAAAGATACCCCACTTAAAATAACTCTAGACAGTATAAAATGCCTGGGAGTATATCTGCCGAAACAAACACAGGAACTATATAAACAAAATTATTTTTAAAATTATACAAATAAAATCAGATTTAAATAATTGGAGAAATATTAATTGTTCATGGGTAAGCAGGACCAATATAATAAAAGTTACTATTTTGCCCAAACTAATTTATATATTCAACACCATCCCAATTAAGTTACCAAAAAATTTTTTTACTGAATTAGAAAAACAATAACTAAATTCATTTGGAAGAACAAAAAGTCAAGAATATCAAATGAAATAATGAAAAAAATGTAAAGGAAGGAGGTTTAACAATATTCATTTCCTAGAAAACCTAAGCACTCTCTTTGAAGGAAAAAGATCCTGCTTCTATCACTACTATCTGACTTTGGGCAAATTATTGAACCTGCCACGGCCTCAATTTCCTCCACAGTAAAAATAGAGTGGGATTAGATGGCTCCAAGGTCCCTTCTCCCTCCAAATCTATGACCCTTTAAACATTAAAAAAAAAACACCACAATTAAAAAGAATAGTCACTTTGCTTTCCCATAGCATTAATTAGTTAATACTTAAACAAAACAATGGTACTTAAAACCTGTTAAATCATTACAGGTGAAAAGTTGAAATTTTAACATAAAAGATGAAAGCTTTCAAAGAGTTTGGTTTGAAAAAAGAGAAATGAGATTTTTAAAAAATTAATTAAAATGTAGTAAATAGCAAGCTCAAAGGCATTTCATAATAAACAAGAAAAAAAGGCAATAAAAAGGTAAAGAAAGAAAAAGTGGTGGTAATTTCAAAGTAGAGCTCCTATGGAGGAATTCCCTAACCTAAGTGACGAAATTGAATCATAGGGAAACTTACATATTTAACAGTATAAATAAGTATGATTTATACCAAACATAGAAGAATAGATCAATATCCAGAAAATAATCAGCATAATAAATCATATTATCAAGAAAATCATTAAAACTTTGTGATCTAGTGGGGATTTCCAGAGGACATCAAGTCCTTTGATCTAGTCCTGAGCTGCTTTTCCCCCCATCCTCATACACTAAATTCCTCCCCTAAACACCTCTTTATCTCTTTTGCATGTACTCACATACAAGTATGCTAGACCTTTGGCACAATGAGAACCTTCTTGAAAGGAAGAACTGTTCACATTTTTTATCTTTGCAACCCTAGTGCAGTGCCTAACACACTTAAGAAGGTAGCTAAAAAATGGTTATTGATTGATAATCTACCTCTTTTTACAGATGAGGAAATTAAAGCCCAGAGAGAAAAATTGCCTAAGGTTACAAAGGGAATAATAGTAAGTGCTGTAATCTGGATTTGAGCCTAGGTCTGCCTCCCTTCTGTACAACAGTCCAGTCTTCTACTCTTATACAACTATTCTATGCTGCTCATCATATGAATAACCACATGAAAGAACTTTGGTCAACTATGGCATAGGCCAAGTCTTTGCTCATGCAATTCCCTCTACCTGGAATGTCAGTGGACAAGCATATATTAAATGCCTAATACATGGCAGGCACTAAGCTAAGCACTGGGGATACAAGTAAAAGCCACAAAAAAAAAAGTCCCTGCCCTCAGGGAGTTTTACATTCTAATGAGGAAGACATCTTTATCTCTAACCATTCTCCCTCCACCTAATTCTTGTCTGACTAAATACTATCTATGCTCAAGGCCCAGTTCCAATGAAAAGTATTCCATGGCAGTTTCCTTAATTTTCTCCTCGTTATCCAGAACTAATGTCTCCATGCTTTCATCTCTGATGACACTTTTACATTTCTCTCCTATTATTTTTTTAGAACTTACTCAACGAGTTCTAACTAAGGTATTAGACGTGGCATATTTTATTTCTTTGTACTAGATAGTAATCTCCTTGTGGTCAGGGTCTAGACAGTCAGCATGGCATGTAGGGATGAAGTGGATGTTCTTAAGTCCTAGTTCTGAAAATGAATAGCTGTGTGACTGAGCAAGTCACTTAAATTCCCAAAAGCTTTAATTTTCTCCCCTGTGAAATTTGGAGTAGTAATACTGGCATTACTTACCTCACAGTGTCGGGAGGAAAAGGTTTCACAAGAACTTATAGTGATCTTAAAATGTGAGTCACATAATTCATCGCCTTATTCCCTTTCAGCACCTAGCAGTGTCTTGCACACAGAAGATGCTCAATGTGACTATTACACAGTAGGACACTGATTCAATTAGAAGGCAAAGAGTTAAATAAAGTTAATCTGTTGGGAATAAATAATTGAATAGAAAAGAATTTGCTGATTCTGCCATAACAATAAGGAAAAAAAAACACAAAAATACAGAACATCAAATCCCCAAGGCAAGGCCAGTGAGTACATGTTATCAGAGGGAAGAGCCTAAAGAGGATTTTTTTTACCCAAGTCTCCAGAACAATCTTTGAGAAAAGCACATTTATCCATAAAGGAGACTGGATAGGGAAGGCAACAGGAAAGCTGAAAAGTTTTCTATGGGATATATGTTAACGTGACCATTTCCATTGCCGTAGGATATGTGTACACTAATTGTGCAGATATGAGTGAAATAACTAAGACTTATTAGAAATGAGGCAAACCATAAGTATGCACAGAAAGGACTAATAGACAGTGAAAAGGAAAAATAATAATAATTGCAATAGCTGCACTTTTTATAATACCTATTATGTGCTAGGCACTGTACATTGCACTTTACAAATATTATCTCATTTGATCCTTACAACTCTTAGCATTAGGTGCTGTTATCCTCATTTTGCAGGTGAGGTCATAGCTGACTTTTCATGAGCCAGACCCCATTTGGGTCTCCGTTTGGGGTTTTCTTGGCAAAAATAGTGCAGTAGTTTGCCATTTCCTTCTCCAGCTCATTTTGCAGATGAGGAAACTGAGGCAAATAGGGTTAAGAGATTTGCCCAGGGACACACTGCTAGGAAGTGTCTGAAGCCAAATTTGAACTCAGTCTTCAGGCCCCGGAATTTTATCTACTGCATACTTAGCTAATGGAACAACTAAATTAGAGAGAGATTACGCAATTTGCCTAAGGACGTTCAGCTAGTAAATTTCTGAGGCCAGATTCAAGGGAGAAAGAGTTTTATTTTCCCCATTGTCTACCAAGCTCAAAAAAAAAATTATCTTCAACCCAGTGTAAGATTGGTTGCAAATGGAGTTTTTCTGAGTAGTACCTGAACTTTTATAACTAATGTTGAGGTTTTTTAAAATTTAGACCCAAAATGTTAGAACTAGAGGGAGACTATGATGATTATCTAATCCTGCTAGTGAATTTTGCAGATGAGGGAACTGCAGTCTGGTACAGTAATCAAATGACCTTTCAGACACAGCTTAGTCTGAAGTAGTGTACTAAAACCTGGCTTTTCTGTATTAAGACTCCCTTCTATAAAATCATATCTAATATCCACTCAGGAAAGTTTTAACAATTACTTGGCATTTGGACTGGGTCTTGAAGGATGGGTAAGATTAAGTCTCAAATTACATGGCTGTAAATCTCACAGGCTGCACTCCAGACTTTCTCTGCCATGCTCCTAGAAACTTCATCCTGAAAGCTCACACTAGCCCTGGAATTCACACATTGGTGGTGCTCTTGCATCCACTCCCAGCACCTCCATTTAAAAATGATGCCCAGGTCAGCCATGTCTTCATTCCTTTCTAGGCTGCACTCTGGTTTTTCTCTACCTTGGCCCCCATTCAGAATACTATCACCTCTTCCCCCATCCTTTTCAGCTTTTTTTTAATGTGGTCTTCCCCTATTAGAAAGTAAGTCCATGGAGGGCATGGATTGTCTTTCTTTCTGCTTGTATTTGTATCTGTGTCTCTTATTGTGCCTAGCACATAGTAAGTGCTTAATAAACCATTGTTGATTTGACTACATCAATCACATAAACAAAAGCTGCCGCCACCAACAATCCTAAATGCCTAATTCTTCCCTGGCCATGCCTAACTTTTAAAAAATGTTAATGAAGTATAATCTCTAAGATACCTTTTTTCTCTGATATTTTTGATTCTCTGATTTACTATATTTTGATATTATACATAGCTGTGCCATGTCCCTAGAGCAGAAAGACATAGGAATGTTGATGAGCTATTGGCCTCACTCCTCTCTTCTTAATACAAGTCTGGTGTTAGGCATCTGGAAGCTGATCTTCTTAAAGACTATCTTTGAAAGAATCAGAGGTTCTCATCTACAAATAGAACATATGAACATAGCCTCAGGAGTCTCAAAAATGAAATGTGGACAATATGATGCTTTTTGTGGAGTAGGGACAGATATTGGGAGATGATAAAGGAAAATAAGGTTTATCTACCATTACGTAGTATACAGTACCTTCTGAAAGAAAATACAACTAATTATAGTTTCTGACAGATAATTAAAGATGCTACTTATTACTTATGTGACCTAAAGTAAATCACTTCCCTATCTATGTGCCTGTTCCCTTATTTATAAAATGAAGGTATGAAAACTTAATGATCTCTAAGAGCATTTTCCATCCCCAATGGTCTATAATCTTAAATTCTTATCCAGCAATCCCATCACTGAACTCATTATACCTATATTCAATTTTATTTTAAAGCAACCATTTCATTAATTTTCCATGCGGAATTAAAAAAAAGTCTTAAATTGGAAAAAAAAGAAAAACAATAATAGACAACAATTGATCTTACACTAAAGCAAAATTGAGAAGACAAAATTGTGATTAAAATTATGTCCTCCTACATTTTTCCTTTAGATATAAATCAATATTATGGCTTTTTGTTGTAAGAGGTCTTCTAATTTCTATTTCAAACAAAATACTTAGGAAATAATTCCCATTTTTCACTCCACAAGTCCTATCAACATCTATGCTATTATTATTCATACTAATTTAAGTAATTTGGTTAATAAATATAGTTACAAATATCAACTGTCTTCAAAATGCTGAGTATTAATAAACCAAAACACTTCTAAAATTTTAAAATATACAACATGACTAACGTGAAAATCTGCTTAATATGAATGTATATGTGGAGCCTATATCAGATTGTACACCATCCTGAGGAGAGGGAAGGGGAGAAAATTGAAAACTCAAAAGTTTATTGGAAGTGAATGTTGAAAACTTAAAATAAATTTAAAAAATAAAAAATAAAATAAAATTTTAAAATAGCATTTGATGCAGTGTGGCAAAGTGGAAAGAGTACTGGTCCTCAAGTCAGAGGACCGGGGTTCACATGCCACCTCTGATAATTTATAACCTGGTGCATAATGTTGCGCAAATCACATAACCTCCCTGGTCTTCAATTTCCTTACCTGTAAAATGAGATAGGGATAGTGAATTAACTGATCTCTGGAGTCCCTTTCACTTCTAGAGTGATGATCCTTAGTTTTTAAGCTGCAATTACAGAAATACAAAATATCAGCGACACCTTTCCAAACCTCTTATTCCAGAACATCATAATTGTCATACTACATGCTACATGTTGTCATGAACATACTAACAGCAGCATTAACTTCCTTAGTTTCTTTAGATTATATAGCAGTGTATCCCTCCCCTCTAGGTCTCTTCTAGACTCCTAATCTTTATTATAAAGATTAGTATAAAGGGGCATCCAGAAGTGCCTGCCCCAAATGTAATGCAACAAGTAAGGTGACCAAGCTTCTGTCCTCTGTAAGGACCAGGATCCATCTGTGGTTGTGAGCAGTCCCAGGCCTCGCAAAATATTCACATTTTTGGAAAGATACGGTAAAGCTCAAGCACAATCAGCAGAGGATGGCATCGAAGGGTCTCAAAAACCAACTGAGTATAGCCAAAGGAACCTGGAGTATTTAGCATTGAAAAGACTTAATGGAGAACATAAGAGATGGCTTCCAATATCTGAAGAGTTGTAATAGTGGCTGCAGATGATAGAACAATGAGTAGAAGTTAAGAGACAACAAGGGAAGATCATTCTAATACTTAGAAGTGTTCAGCAATAAAATGGTGTGAGACTTATGAGCTCCAAACACATCCAAGTAGAAACCGGATGACCTCCTGCCCTCTATTAGCTGCAATTTCCTCATCATAAAATGAGGCAGTTTGACTTTATGATCACCTCTCAGTAAAGCTGAAAGTGACCTAAGAGACGGTTAGTCTACTCCAACCTAATTTTACAGTAGTATAAACTGAGGCCCAGAAAATAGAGTGATTAGCCCAAGGTCATGATCTAAGTTTATGAATCCATGCCAATGTAAGAATTTGTATTGCTTGAATACATATTTGTTATAAGGGTTTGGAGTTTGTTTTATTTTCAGTGGTAGGAAAAAAGAGAAAGTCAATTTTTGTTCATTTAAAAAAGAATGTTAAAAAAAAGAATGTTAAATTAAATAGATTTATGAGCCTATGAACTGAATGAACGGAAAGATGGAAGGATGAACTAATATCAGTCCTTTGTCCTTAAATAAATCTAGCATTTAGCCTTCATTTCTTCAATAATGCAGTTTGCCCACCCAATTGTCAGGCTTTGAAAACAATTTGTCAATATTTTGGTATGCTCCAAAATATTCTTTTTTTTCCCATCTTTTTAAAGTAGCAAATTATTTTTCAGAAGTCACATACCTTAGGTCAGGGGAATCTATGAATTTGGATGGCAATAAATACATAATTATTACTATATAATTGGCTTCCTTTGTATTGCTATATATTTTTTCTGCATTTAAAAGCAGTGTGCTGAGAAGGGGTCCAATAGACTTTAGCAAACTGCCAAAGGAGTCTATAACACACAAAAAGTTAGGAAGCCCTGTACAGTCAATCAGTGAGAACTAAAATCTAGGTCTTCAGACTAATACTAAATTCTTTCCACTAGAGAACTTCCTACTGAGTTCCATGAAATAAAGGATACAGGCCTGAATGAATTTTTTTTTTATTTAAGCATATTAGCTTACAAGTTCATTTTTTCAGTTCCAGGCTTCATGCATCTCTTCAAGAATTGATTGAAAAGCAATACCTCTATACTTCCAAGCAGGTTAAAAAACACCAGAAAAGATCCCAGATATACCAAAATATCCTGAAAAGAACTTTTGTAGTATCAAAATAATAAAACAAAATCAGTTGTCATTACTTGGGGAATGGCTCGATGAATTGTCTTATATGGATGTAATAGAATACTATTGTTCTGTGAGAATCTCCAAATAAGAAATTCAGAGAAATATGAGAAGACTTCAATGATTATGAACTTAGGAAGAAAAAAAAACTATTTTTTCCTTTTCCTTTTGAGGGTAGATCTTGTGGATCTTCTTTTATTGTCCAATAATTGATTCCCCCCCACACACTCCTCCAATGGAGAAGTCTTCAATCCTAGTTTTCCCAAAAAGTTCATTGGCATTCTATGGAATAGAGGCTGGCCAGTTCATTCTTTTCCCTCTAGACACTTGCTTTTACCAAGTTCAGTTCCTTGTCCTTGAACTCACTTCACAGTGTCAATTCTAACAAGAATCTTTTGTCTGACAAACTAGCCACTCTACACTACATATGGTACTACTCCCTTTACACAAACTTCTGATGATCTGAACACACTAGTTAGTCATTGAAATTTCCTCCTCATCAAATTCTTAACCAGCCATATCATCAACAACATCTGGAATTAATTTGACCAGAATTTAATCACTCTGACTCTCAGCGGTGGAATTTTTCCCCTTCAATATTTTTCAATGAAGATGACCATAAATTAGCCAGAAATCTAGAATATTTATCACTTGAAAAATTAAAGAAAATATTGTATTTTAATAGACCATTCCTAAGATCCAGTATTTTTAAAACTATCAAATATTATCAAGACTTAAGATAAACCAAGACTCAGATTTTTCTGTCTTCATAAATATAAATGTCACTTAATATAATTCAAGTTCAAGAAATCCACACTCCTGCCCCTGAGTGGTATTTTCTGAAAATAGTGGGTCAGAATTAGATGGAAAATGCTTCAATTCACTTGTCAGACTTTCTCTGGGTCTCAGTTTCCTCATCTGAAAAAAAATGGGGTTGAACTAGATTTTTAAGATACCTGAAATCCTAAATTTTATAAAACAAATTACCAACTAAAGGGGCAATCATTCCTTACAAATTATATCCTTTCTATTTAACTTGTGTGTCTTCAATTCAATAAACATTTAAGTATCTGCTGTGTTTAAAGCCTGTTCTGAAGAAAATACAAAGTTTCTATAAAATAAGATTACTAACTATGGACCTTAAAATTTACAAGAGAGATATAAGAAATGAGATATGTTCAAATATAAAAAATTAAAAGAATCTGTTATATGATATGTTGATATAATTTCCCAACAGTAAACTCCAAGAGTATTTAATTCATAGTTTGCCATGAAACATCACTCACTGTAAGCAGATCCTCTGTTCTACCTTACAGATTTTTATTCATTCAGACTATTTTACTCAATTGTTACTATTTGTAATAGGACTATATCTATGTGATCAGTCTTTTATTTCTAGCCAACATTGAAAATACAAGAAATTGGCTTGGAAATGTCTTCTAGTGTCCATCTCAAAATTCTATGCCATTTTTCCTTGGCACCCTTATCCCTGTGATTACACTTCCTTCCTTAGCTCAACTCACAATTTATCCTCTCAGTGTATAAATGCTGGCCCAAATGGAATGCTAATTTATACTAAGGAACAAATGACTGATGTCTGTCCCAAAGGGATCTGCATTTGAACAAGAATTAAAGCCTTAAGATGAAGAAATAAAGCTCCTACAATTATTATTTCGGTCTCCAAAGAACATGAGGAGGTGATTTTTAGGAGTCAGAAATGTTCCTTTGTAGCCATAGTAAATCAACACCCTTTCTCTTCTAGAAATGCCAGCCTCTTCAACACGCAGAGAGGGAACTTTTCCATCATGCCCACTGCAGCAAATCATCTTTTCAGGGTATCTAAGTCAGCTCCATGAAATCTCCCCCCTCACATAGGGTTCCATCTATCTTTCTTCACACCTTTCCCAGAGGGGGGAAAATACACGTTTGTTTTTAGTTGTCTTTTGTATTGGGCAATTCTTTCTCGTAAAGACAAAGTGTCACAGATTTACACAAGGATGTGTTTATATATCCCTTTTTATTATGAATACAGTGGATTGGTACTTTGTGTTTGAATTACAAAGATTTAAGAGCTGCATCACTTCAGATCTGAGTTTCTACACACTAAGGAAATGAGTTATCTATTTGTTGTTGACTCATTTCAGTCGAGTCTGATGACCCCTTTTGGAGTCTTCTTGGCAGACACTGCAGTGGTTTGCCATTTCCTTCTGCAAGTCATTTTACAGATGAGAGAACTGAGGTAAACAGGGTAACACAGCTAGTAAGTGTCTAAAGCTAAATTTGAACTTAGGTCTTCCTGACTCCAAGCCCAGTGCTCTACCCACTGTGTCACCGAACTGCCCTATTTGTCTATAATTATACCTATATTTAGAAAGAGACAGAGACAGAGAGACTGAAAAGAGAGAAGTCAGGGGACGAAGTAGGAGAAGGGAAGGGGAAGAAAGAAGGGGAACAAGAGAGGTAAAAATGGGAAGTCCCTCCAAAATTAGATTTTGAATGAGGATTCAGGAGATTATCAAAGAATGTCAAGGCCTTCCTATCCTTAAATAAGGACATTGTGTTGAAATGACCTTTAATATTCTTTTCAGTTTTAAAGATTTTACTAGTGTAGGATTCTCTATAGCCCATATCCCTTCTCCAAAGCAGGTTACTTACCATTACATTTGAGAGGCATTGTGTGTACTATTGTTAAGGCTTTTATAAAGGAAACTGTACAACCTCACTCTCTTGGGGGAAAATGATCCACATCATAAAAACAAAAAACAAACAAAAAGGCCTAAAATCTTCCTTGTATTTAATGTATATTATTTTCAACTATAATGGCCCCATATTTATTTTTTGATTTACAATATTACTGATTCAATAACCTTCAAATAATCAGAGAACTTTTGAGATCTAGCAGTGACTTTAAAAAGCCTTCTGATTTTACAGATGAGGAAACTGAGATTCAGAGATATCAGGTATAGTGAGTAGAACACCACTAGATTGGAAGTCAGGTGACCCAGAACTAGGCTCTAATATTTTGTTTGTAACCTTGATTGACTAAGTTACTTCTCTTTGATATTGTTTCCTCCTCTGTTTCTAAAGGTCCACTCAGCTCTAACTTTCTGATATCATGAAATAACTTTAGCTAGTGTCACTGAGGTCTCCTTTTAAACTCTGGAGCTCCAAACTGGATATGGTATTCTAGAAAGAGTCTGATCAATTCAAGTCAAGATAAAAAGGTTACAATGAAGGTTCCTCTTCCTCCCACAGTATGAAAAATTAAAATCTTGCTTCAATATGCTGTCTATGTATAGTAAGCCCTCACAAAGTATGCATTTAATGAATTCTCCATTCAAAACTATGCAGAAAGCAGCATTCAATGCTAAGATGGGAAAGTGACTTCAAAAGTGGATATAACATCTGTTGTTTTAAAGTAGCTTGTATAAGAGAATGTACTGCCACAGATAGTCTTAAGAACTGTTTTTAAAAAAGCACAATAGTCACTTTTACTGATAAAAACTACAATTTTTTAATGTAAATCATAAATTGGTTGCCCTCAGATGATGCTCTAAAAGATAAGAACGAGGTCCGAATCTCTGACTAATCAGTTACTTTTTTGAGGGTTTTTTTTAAAAAGTCTCTCTTCAGCGGAATTAAAATTAATTGCAAGGACTAAATCCTGGTCCCAGAAAACAGATAATGAAACACTTTGCTGAGGGACTTTGGGTGCAGAATGTTGTATATTCAGTCAGAGGGCACTTTATTGATTTTTCTTAAAGTTTTCTTTGTTAAAAGGAAAGGTTCTATGGGAACATGGGAGAGGCATATCAGAAGTGTAATAAACAAGTTATCAATAAAACTTTAATCAATTAAAAATATTTTAAAAGAATTCATCTTACTGTTTATGCATTCATGAAATTAACCATCATCTATTTAAAGTTCTGTTGAGTCAAAAGATTTCTCTGCAAACTTCAATGCAACCAAATTTTGATTTGAGAAGTCAATTGTACAGTCTTACATCACTTGTTTTTCATTTACTTTCGAAAATTAAATTTAGCTTTTTCTCTTTTCCCCTATAGTGCTTTTTATGTTTTGATTTCACAGGCGGGAGGGCAAGCATGCATGCGCGCGCGCGCGCACACACACACACACGCACACTCACTCTCTCTCTCTCTCTCTCTCTCTCTCTCTCTCTCTCTCTCTCTCTCTCTCTCTCTCTCTCTGCTGGTTTTCCAAATGAACAGTCTTTAAAATCTATAAATTTAACAGGGACTAAACAGATACCTTGCACTGAAGTTTTAATTATTAAAGATACACATAGCTGTGAAAGCCTCCTATTTTCCTATACAGTGTCATCATTAACTTGGAAGTTTATAAAATAATAAGCATGAGCTCAGAACTACCACCAATTTCTGACACCAACTTCTAAAACCCACCTTTAGGATCAGAAAATTAAAGATTTGACTATTAAAAAAAGGGGGTGGGAGTGTTTTCCCCAAGTTAAATTCACATATGTATTGTTTTAAAGGGACAATAACAACTTCCAGCCCTGAAATAACAATTACCTGCACAATAAAAGTTGATTAAAGAAAAGGCTTCATTGTACAAATTAAGTAGTTCCTCTTCGCTTAGGGTCCTGTTAACCCACGATAAAAGGATTTGACAGCAAAATGGCTCAACATCCTTCCACAACCCAGGGAAAGAATGGCTCTCCCAGCCTAAACTCACTAACCTGCGCAATTGCACCACCCCCACTGAGCCCAATCTCACCCCCAGGGCTTTGCTAGGTTTCCTCTAAAACTTTTAGTGGAAAGCTTCCCTCATGGAACTTTTGTCCTTTAGCTAGTTCCCTGGACACTGATTCCGTTACTGAAAATACCACCCAGCAACTCGCTCCTGAAGCCACAAACTACAAAAATCAAGTAAGAAGTTGGTTAATTGTAGGCAGCCCGTTTTCCCCAGTGTCCTAATTCCCTGCTCAGGGGAACTACAACCTCCTTCCTGCTTGCTCTCCTATGCATTCTTTTTGAAAAGAAAAGACAAGACCAATGGGGGCAGCGGTATCTTAAATCAACAATATGTATGCACATGGAGGTTAACATGGAAATGTAGAGGGTTCTCCCAAATTTCCCCCTTTTAAAAAAGTATTTACCATCTCTGCATTTCAAAGCTGGGGTAGAGAGAAGAGAGAACTATTTCCCAAAAGCCGAGTTTATTTTAGGGTTAAGGTCTTGGGGTTCCAGAATTTCTGCTCTGAATAACATTTTAAGGCACTCAGAAGCCCTTGCATAAACTTGCAGGGAGACTACAGTATCATCATTACTGCTTTCTAGGACTCCTTCACTTAGGTCCTAGTCCAGACTCACCCGTTCCCAAGCTCCCTAGCATCCTCAGACACCCTAGCTCTGCTACTTCCTTGCAGACCAGACCCACTTTGAAGGTGGGGCTCTGCTCTCACTTAGTCCTGACTTTTCAAGCATAAATGTGCTCTACTCTCTGGCTGCCTCCCTCCATAGCTCTCCAGCCCAGCACCCAGCCTTCTAAATAGCCCCAGCTGCATCCCCACACAGCTTGGGAGATGCTGACATAAGGATCCCCATTTACTGACAACACTGTTCTTAGTCTGGAAGAAGGACCTCATGCTGTAGACAAGTTGGCTGGAAGGGGGGAAAAAATCTTACCTCAAAGACCCTCTTTGTCCTCTCCCTGGGGTTACCACCTCTCAGGGCTTGACCTGCAGTCGGGTTTTCAAGAATAATCTCCCGGCTGTGGGTTAAACCAATAATTCTTCGGGTTAGAGCTAGAGTTGAAGGGGTGGGGGGAATCCTTGAAAGCCCGGAGTTCCTAAAGCCAAGTTGGAGGAGTAGTACCCCTTACATCCTCCCGCCCTGCAAGAGTCCACTTCTCCGTGTCTTAATCGTTGCTGAGAAGAGAAAAAGGAGGTCCCTGAGAGAGGGGCAAATCATCAGGTTCAAACCAGGGTTTGACCGTGAAAAGGGGTCTTGGGAGTGCAGGGGAGGGAGTAGGTGAAGGAAAAAGGTGGTGAAGCCACGGGAAAGTAGGACCCACACTGAAATGTTTTATCACGCATCCCCAAACTAGTGCAGTGGGGATGGAGTAGGCCAATCCCTGTTACCGAGTGGGTGAATATTGTGTTGTGACTACCATCCTGGGGGCACCTTTTGTAGAAGACACATTGGAACTAGTTAGAGTCAAGGAATAATGAAGAACCCCAGAACTTTGGATCAGGATGAGGGATATGCAGGGCAGCTCCTCTGAAAGTGTGAGGGTTCGGGGAATCAAAGAGGTGGGATAGTGAGTGTAAAGAGCACTGGATTTGAAATCAAACGAAGTGGATTCAAATTCCAGGTAACTACCTGTGTGCACTTGAGTAAATCACTTAACTATTCTGAGACTGTTTTCTTCATAAAAGGAGGGGGTTCAGGGCTGGATCAAATGATCTCTAAATCCAATGAACTCAATTCTGGCCTTTTCTCCTCCTGCCCATTCAGCAACCACTGGGAAATAAGCGTATGACCAACACTGTTGGTTCCTAGGAAATTTTCATAACACTGTCCTCCAATGAGATGGAAAGAAGAGCCCAGTTTGTCAATCTGTAAAAGCCAGTACCTACTTACCCAATGTCCACAGTTTTTATCCTCCCCCACAAGTCGAAACAACTGGGGCTGTTTGCCGACTTCATGCCCAGGTTTGTTATTTGAGCTTCCCAATGAAATCCTAACTAGTCCTATTTCTAAATTTTGTGCCACCTCACAATGAAAACCTGTCTGTTTGTCAAGTCTGGACTGGTCTGGTGGTGGTGACATTAACAGAACCCCCCCATCCTCTTACCTGCCATCCTTGCACTCAATCCAACAATAACACCCCTCCTTTTGTGGCTGCCTTTCACCAGTCCCCTATTTCTCTCATCCCATCTTTAGAAAAGGGGAACATTAGTTTTTTTTAGTCCCTTGTAGAGATAGGTTTGAAGGCAGGGAAGGCACATGTAGTAGGCCCCTTGGAGATCATCTAGACCAATGCTCTGGTTTTTAGAACTGAGGTACAGAGACAATAGGTGACTTGTTCACACACCCAAATTAGTGACAGAGGCAGAGCTAAAACTTAAGTATTTCTCTCCACTCGGTGCTCTCTCCACTGTACAAAGGCCCCTAAGCTTCTCTTTAATGCCCACCCTTCCACCCTCCCCTGATTCCCCTAGGGTGAATGCCTTACTCTCAGACGGAAGACTGGGGCTGGAAGAAGCCAGCAGCAGTTAGCAGTTTGCTTTTTAGCAAAGAGGTGCTTCTCTATCTTCTTCCCCTCCCCTCTTCTTCCTTCCTGGCTAAATAGGATTAATCCAACTTTCTACCAACCCCATCCCCCAGCTCTGCTTCTCTCCTCCTAGCTAAGCCCATAATGCCCCTCTTTCCCTCTTCACCTTCCACTTCCCCTAACCCATACACTTTTTAAAATCTTCTCTGTAGTTCCTTTCCTCCTCAATTTTTTTTCTCCACTCCTACATGGGATATCCACAGTCAGCTGAGATCAACCAGCCGTGATTACAACTGAGTGATATGCTCTCTGTGAGACATACCAGAGTCAAAAGTAAGGAAGAGAAAGCTTTTCAAGAGACATCAACTGCTGGTCTAATGTCAGGGAAGAGGAAAGTGTGAATAAGGGAAAGAACCAAAAAAATGGCTCTCAAGTAGGCATTTCAAGGCAGCTGAAGCACAAAGGAAGAATGAATGTCACTTCATTGGGAAACAAGTAACAGGAAAACAGGAGGAAAGTGGCAGCACCAGATAGACAGCAAGCAATGTAGAAATTCAGTTTTTAAAAGCAGATGTATCAGTGAAAAAGGCAAAAATCCAAATCATGTTGAATATCAGAGCAAAATTTAGTGTCAATGAATAAAGTATCTTTCTGGCACTAAGGAGATAATTTGGCCTGATAATTTAGTCAAGAGGTAGAGTAGAAAGGACTCTGGAATCAAAAGAACTGGCTTTAAATCCCATTTCTGACATTAAATAGCTTTGTGACCTTTAGGCAAGTCCCCTTTCCTCTGTGGGGATAAATTTCTTCATCCATAAAATGAGGTCTAGCTAGAGGATCTCTAAGGTGCTCCAACTCTAAGTCCTCTGAAATATAGACCAATCAACTGGTAAGTACCTAGATGTGCTTACTAATATGAAGGCAACTGTACAATACAATCACTTTTCCCAAGGAGTTTGCAGTTTAATTGATATAGGATTAGCATGCATTGAATAATTATGAAACAAAACAAAACAATATAGTGAAAAGATAAAATATTCTACACAGATAGGCCTTTTTGTGTAAAAGGCCTGGGGAAAAAAATAGTTGTGGCACCCCTCAACCTGATCCTGTAATGTCCTGCCACAGCTTATGAAAATAATTCAGCTCACTGATAGATATATGACTTCTACAATGCACAATGCACTTGGATTAGACCATTTTTAAAGTCCCTTTCAAGCTCTAAACTTCAATTGTAATTGACAACACCATTACTTTCAGAGAGAGAGATAAGGGATAGATAGATAGATAGATAGATAGATAGATAGATAGATAGATAGATAGATAGATAGATAGATAGATATGTATGTATGTATCTAGATATAGATATAGAGAGATTTGTTTTATTAGGAGTGAGACAGTTTAAAAAAAGGAAAATAGTCCTTAGAACAACAAGACCAGTCCTAGGCAAAATTTTCAAGAAGGAGCTTTGCCATCTTCTTACATCCCCATTTTTCCATTCCATTTCCTGGCTCTCTGTTCCAATACCTTACTCCAAGTATGCGTTTCAGGCCTTTGCTTTCTCTGAGTTTGAAGAAACATAGTCTCTTCTAAAATGTTAATAATGCCTTAACACATCAAAGTTTTTTCAGTGGTGGATTACTGGATCAGAAATCTATGTATCTGTAATTGCATGAGTTTTTACAGTTATAATTATTGATACATGCAGTGACATCTGGTACACAACATTGGCTTGTTTCATGTGAGTTAACTAATTAGACATAACAGGTTCTCAATTAAAACTTTGGGTGACCTGTACCCTTGGGTCTGGTGGGCATCATTCAGCCTGCAGGCAGCATTATACCCTCAGACATTAAGAAGGTATTAATACCTGCTGGAGGTATTTACAAGCTCTCAAGAACCAAAGAAAGGATTTTTTGTGATATGCTCTTCAATCCTAGTACTGGCAATGGGAACAATATTCTCCTACTTCCCCCTCCCCCCCCCCAAATTGTGCCACATGTATGGCCAGCTTACCTGGGTGGACAACAAGGAGCACTGGATTTGAAGTCAGAGAGAGGAATGAAGGAGAGCAGCATGGTTGGGGGTGGTGGGAGAACACAATAGACACAATCTACGTTCTATTCTTGGCTCTTACACTTTCCAGCTTGCTGCCTGAGGGTAAGTCCTGTAATCTTTCTGAGTCTCCATTAGGTTATTTGCAAAATGCAGATCTTAATGCCTTCCTCAAAAAATTGTGGTCAGGAAAACTATTTAAGTTATTTTGTACAGCAGAGGAGGCAGTCACTGTTATTATTAAACCTTAAAGTATTCTACAAATCTGAGTTACATTGTTATTCTAAATCAGAAAACGGTAAACAGCGTAATGAGGTTTCTTGTAGTAAGTCAGTAACATAGGACACCATATTTTTCTAGCAAAATAGTGCGAAAGGACATAATCTAGAATCCCTAACTTCCTTCCAAACTCAGTGCCAATGCTCTGTTCTACAAGAGGTCTTTCTTGACTCCCCACAACTACTAGTGCCTCTCTCCGCGCAAGGTCACCTTTTCTTTATTTTTTTATGTACTTGTTTACATTGTTTCCCTCGATGACCGTCTGGAGCTCTGGGTGAGCTCCTTAAGAATAGGAACTATCTCACTGTTGTATTTGGACCCTCGTCACTTAGCACCATTGCCAAAACAGATAGTGGGCAACTAAGTGACTCGGTGGATAGAGCCCCGGGGGGCCTAGACTAAGAAAGACCAAAGTTCAGCCTCAGACACTTACTGGCTGTGTGACTCTGGGCAAGTCATTTAATCCTGCTTGCCTCAGTTTCCTCTAGCACCAATGAGCTAGAGAAGGAAATGGCAAACCAAGCCAGTATCTTTGCCAAGAAGACCACAAATGGAGTCACAAAGAATCCTACATGGCTAAATACCAACAATAACTCCCCACTGATTGGCTGATGAACTAAAACAGGAGTTCTAAACCTGGGGTCGATCCAGGTTTGTAGGTAAATTTCAGGAGCTCCATGGACTTGAGGTGGAGAGAATTACATCATTATTCCCACTAGCCTCTGACTGAAATTTAGCATTTCCTTCAATTATGAATTTTTTAAAGTTCTGAGGAATCCACAGGCTCCACCAGACTACCAGAGGGATCCATGACACACATAAAAAAAAGGTTTCAAATCCCTGCACTAAAATATCAAGAATAATACTGTTTTTTGTAGAACAAAGTTCTTATCCTTAACTGGGTAATAAGAGGGAATTAAGAGAAATTGCGTAGGTCTCACCTTGAAAAAAAAACTACCCTAAAGTTAGCAAAAATTTCTTAACAGTTAAATTTAACATTCTAGAGGAAAAAAAATAGAAATGTTCTCATGGAAATACCTTTGGGTTTGTTATACAAATTAGCCTTTTGCTTCCAGTCAAATAAAACACCTGTCCCCAAATCCAAAACATTGTTTGTTTGCTTTTTCCCTCATACTGGACCTGAACCTGAACTAGTCATTTTATGCCATTTTTGAACTTGAAAGCACCAAAAGATAGTGATGTGGAAATCCAATTTTAAAAAGCAGAAAAATCAGTGAGGGAAAAAAAAGCAAAGGTAAAAATACAAATCAGATCAAATATCAGAGCAAATTTTAGTGTCAAAGAATTAAGTAATTTCTAGCACTAGGGAGATAAACTATCAAGAGGTAGAGTAGTAGTACTCTACTAAGTAGGAACAGTACTTCTTAAGGCATTTTCCAACTTGAATTGTATCAAACTGGTTTCAACTTTTGTTATGTGTGCAAGGGTAGTACTAAACTGGAAGGTAAATCCAAAACCAAACCTTGGGTAACAAACCTGATTCCTAAAAGTCCACTGATTGGATCTTAATTTCATTCAATTAAAATGATGACTGTGTACGTGGCTCACGAAGTTGTGAAAACAAAGACTGATGGGACCAGTTTTCCCAGTGACCAGCAGCTGTCTGGTGAAATCATACATATTTTTCCTCTTCTCCCAAATACACACATACACACACTTTCCCATCCAATATCTTTCCTAACACATCTCTGATATACACACACATTCATCTCCTATATTTACACACTCTCCATTGACAACTATTTTTGCCCTTTCCTTCATACACACTTTTCTGCTCCTCACAAACATATTTCTTCTCATACATAAAGTTCTTAGACCTTAGGACCACCTTCTTCTTAAGTCAGCCAATTCTCTGAGAGAATAGGGAGCCCCATTATCCAGTTCCTAAGTCTAACAAAATACCCCCTTGTCCAAAAAAAGGATAAGAATGCTTTACAGTTATTTGTGTGTCAATAGATACTTCCAAGAGAATGTTTGAGAGTAGAGGGAAAAGTGCATCTCAATATTTTTAAACATTCCTGAACTCTTGTTATATTAATTTGAATTATTTATTAAGAAAAACCTTTGTTCATCATAGGTAAACTACAATGGAATCTGTCCAAATGAGTTTGAACTGATAGAATATTTGAGGTTTTATTCTTATGGTTTTGTTTTCTTGCAAATAGTTAAGAAAGAAGAAATGAGTGCAAACTTGGGCATTCACTCAGTATGGAATCATCATCTGAACTCAGATTTAATCTACTGGAAGCAGACAGACCTCTGGTGAAAACCCTCTGTACTCAAGCTCAAGGAAGATAGGTTTTGAGTCAGCCTTTATAATGCCTTGAATTACTGCCATCTAGTGGATAATCAAGGAGTTGAACCAATTTATAATCAAGTACATTCCCTTTACCTAAATTATTACCTCATACCAAAGACTGAATGAGTCCACGCTTTTCCTAGAAAAAATTTTCAAACTGAGTGATTCAAAAGGTTGTTTGCAATAGGGCAGTTACAGTTCTGTGTTTCTGATATCACTGAGGAAAGTCTCTTGGTTTTCCTCGAAGAATGATGGGTTCCCCTTCCTCAAAAAGTCCTCAAAAAGAGGTTAATTGACCACTGTCCAATATCTTATAGCAGAGATTCCTTTCTAAGCATTTGGATTATATAGCCACTGTGTTCCTTTCCAACTTAAAATTCTGTGATTCTGTGAAAAGAAAAAAAAGTCAAAATACTGGACAAAAGTCCAATCAGTTTTTATTACTGGAAGCATTTAATCAAGCTGTCATGACAAAATTGTACATAATAACCAGCACTCATCAGAGATTCTTAACCTAGATTCTGCAACCTTATTTTTTAAAAATATTTTGATAACTGTATTTCAACATAATTTTTTCCTTTGTAATTTTATGCATTTAAAAGAATTATTCTGGGGACAATAGGCTTCCCAAGGTAGCTAAAGTCATCCACAACCTACAAAAGGTTATGATCCCCTCCTTTAAGTTCTACATTTAACCAGGAGCAAAAAGAAGCTAGACCAAAAAAGATGAGGTCACTTATTTTTAAAGCAATAGTAGAAGGGTCCTCTTTAACTGGGACAAAACTAGAGATAGTCTACCACAGTTAAGTGTCAAGAGAGAAACCATTTTAAGAGAATTGTAAAATCCTAAATTAGAAAATCAATCAACAGGCATTTATTAAGTGCCTGCTACAAGTCAGGCACAGTCAAGTATACAAAAACAAATAAAGAAATCATCCCTACTCTCAAGGACTTTGCATTCTAATGAGAAAGACAAGTACATAAGCATATTAAAGAGAACAGACATAAATAAGTTCAAAGTTAAACACAAGGTTGTTTGGGAGTGCTGGGGCCATTGGGGAAAGGACTCAGGAGGTGAGAAAAAAGCATACATATGTAGGTATATGCAAAAAAAGAGAAGTACCTTTAAAAGGGAGAGTACAAGCATCCGGAAGAACCCGGAAAACCTACTGCTGAAGGCAGCACTTGAATTGAATCTTGAAGGAAGCCAGATTCCACAAGGAGGTAAGGAAGGAATACATTCCAAATGGGGGGGGGGGGAAGAACGGACAACTAGTACAAAAATACAGAAACTGAAGATGGAGAGTCATATGTGAGGAACCCCAAATAGGCCAGTATGACTGGGCTATAGAGAACATGGAGACCAAGAATACGTAAAAGACTAGAACAAGGTGAAAGAGACAGATACTAAAATGCTTTGAATGGCAGACAGAAGAGTTAATTTATCTCAGAAAGAGAATTGAAGCAGAAAGACAGCATATCCAGTTGGAAATGTGAGACTTCCTATTTCACACCTTTATATGTAGGTCCCCAAAGCATCTCAAACTCAACAGAATCATTATCTTTTCCCCTATTTCTTCTGCCTAACTTCCCTGTTCCTGTTGAACACACCACTATCCTGCCAGTCACTCAGGTTCACTTCCTCGAAATTTTCCTTAGCTAGTCACTGTCCCTCACCTTCACATTCAATAAGTTGCCAAGTTTTATTTTTAACTCCGTAGCATCTTTCACATGCATCCCCTTCTTTCTTCTCACATGGCCACCACCCTTGCCCTTATCGTCTATAGCCAGAATTTCCATAGCCTCTTAATTAGTTTTTATGCCTCTAGGCTTCTCTCTCTCTCTCTCTCTCTCTCTCTCTCTCTCTCTCTCTCTCTCTCTCTCTCTCTCTCTCTCTCTCTCTCTCTCTCTCTCTCTCTCTCTCTCTCTCTCTCTCTCTTTGTTGTTGTTGGTTTTTTTGTTTTTGTTTTTGTTTTTAGGCAATTGGGGTTAAGTGACTTGCCCAGGTCACACAGGTAGTGTCAAGTGTTTGGTCTGAGGTCGAATTTGAACTCAGGTCCTCCTGACTTCAGGGCCAGTGGTCTATCTGCTGCACCACCTAGCTGCTGTCGGCTCCCCTCTCTTGAAGCCGGCCTCTACACAGCTGCCAAAGTGATAGCAAAGGCCTCACCATGCCATTCCTCAGTTCAAAAATCCCCAGTGGCTCCCTACATGCTTCTGGAATCAAATGCAAAGTTGTCTGTTAGGTATTTAAAGGCCTACAGCACCTGATTCCAGCCTGTTCTTTCCAGGCTTATGGAACATTATTCTCTTTTATGCACTCTATGTTCCAGCCGAACTGTCCTACTCATTGTTTCTTGTACATCACCTTCCATTTGCCATCTCCTTTACTTTGCACAGGCTGTATTCCATGTCTGAAATTCACTCCCTCCTCATCTCTACCTCAGAGAACCTCTAATTTCCTTCAAACTCAGCTCAAGTGTACCTGCTACAGGGGGCCTATCCTGGTTTCCCATTACTGTATATGTGTGTTGTAATTACTTTTCTGTATACATGTTGTTACCCCACCAACTAAATGTAAGCTTCTTGGCGATAAGGACTGTTTCATTTATGGTTTTGTATCCAAAATGCCTGGCAGAGAGTAGGTACATAATGAGTACTTGTTGAATGGATGGATGGATGGATGGATGGATGGATGGATGGATGGATGGATGGATGGATGAAATAAAGTCATTTACTGGGGAGTAGATTCAGATTTCTGACAGCATTGAAAACTAGACAGAAGAGTTTAGATACTCTTTGAAATCAAAAAGCAGAAAGATGTCAGATCCTTCTCTTCTTCTCTTATTGGTTGTCCAACTTCTACCCTCCCTGAACAATCAGAGTGGTCCTAGAGTACTTCTACCTGAAGAACCTTAAGCACCCTAAGAACTCACATTCTTCATTATATATAGAAGAAGGTTTCTGTCGGGGGTGCTGGCTGCGTTTGGGAAGTGATATCACTAGCCCCGTTCCTTTCCTTCCCTAAATGGGAAGAAAGTATGGGAGAGAATACACCAATAGGGAATAATGGGGTTGGGGATCAGATTTGGAGAGGAGGGTGATCCATTTTCTGAACTCCCTTAGAATTCAGTCAACAAGTTAATTTTGTACCCCTGCTTTGTGACTATCCATATGTTAAGCCATACTATGAAGGAAAGAAGAAAATCCATTCCCTGTCCTGGGAAACTCCCAGTCCAGGTGATAGACAAGTTACATAACTGAAACAATGAATGATTCTGGATAGGCAGTTGATTTTTCTGTTATGTCTTTCTTGTCATCTATAGTATCTCACAGGTATGAGCCCTCAGTAAACATTTGTTAACGAAGATGAAATCTACTCAGGATGTGACTGGTTGGGAAGAGAGGAAAAGAAAAAGAGGAAGAAAGAAAGTAAGGCAGAGAAAGGCAAAGAGGAAGAAAAGCAATAGGGTAGAAAGAAAAGAATCCTGACCTGGATTCTAGTCTTATACCAACTCACCATGTGGCAGTGGGTCAGTCACTTAGGATCACGGGTTTTAGAGCTAAAGAAGACCTTAGAGATTATCTAGTTCAGCTTCTTAATTTTACAAATGATAAAACGGAGACCCAGAGTAGGATGACTTGCCCAAGGTCATGCTACCATTAAATATCAGAGAAGGGATTCCATTCCAAGACCTCTGACTCCAAATTCATTTGTCTTCCCACTCAAAAGACCCGTGAAGGAAAATAATTGTGGCACCCTCTCAATCTGGTTCCATGACATCCTGCCATACTTGATTAAAATTATTCACCATACTTTTTTTCTCTGAATCTTACTTTCCTCAACCATAAAATGTGGGGAATGGACTCAATCATCTCCAAAGACTCTTCTAGATCTAAAATCCTATGACTCTATGTTAGATTTCTTCTTAAAAAAAAGTTTGCTATCCTTTGTTTTTATATCTCCTTCATTCCTAAATAGCTCCCTCACTCTCCCCTTCCCAGAAAGCCATGCCTGTAACAATGAATAAAAAAGGAAAAATTTAAGAGGCCCATAGCAAAGAATAAAAAAGAAAAATATAAAAAGGTAGTTCAACAAAATTAATCAAAGCTTCAATATTCCACTCTCAGCTTCCTCCTCCACCCCTATACTTTTTCCAAAAAGGGAGGAAGGCTTTTTTGTTTTTAATGTGTTTTAGTCTTTTTGTTCTTACGTATGTAACAAATCATAATAGATCAATTATTCCTTATTTAGAGACAAAGCCTAAAATGTGTTCAGAAATTATAAGCATCGTGTGTGTATCCATGGGCACCCTCTCTCTTTCCATTCTTCTCTTTACATTGAAATGCACTGAAGCTCACTTAAGGAACCCATATTTCCCATATCTTTGTTTTTCCCATTGCCTTTCATGAACATTCACCCAAGTGGGTGTATGGGGCAGCAGACGTACTTTTGTGTTTTCTTTTGCACCAAAAAGGTCATTACTGTTGCCAAGGAGGAAAGACCAGGAAAAAGTATGTGGGTGGCTAATGAAAACTTCTGTGGGTCACAGGGCCTTTTGAATATATCTGTAAGGTCTATCCATCCATCATAAACAAAGCTTCACAGCAATAAAGGAAATACGTTTCTTCATCTTTTTTTTTAAGGTGTGATATGTAACGTCACTGTAGTATCACTTTTAAAAGTCTATAGTCAACCTTAGCATCATGTTAACATCAATCGTAGGCAAAATTATGAAGTAGCAAAGACGGTCTTCTTCCTTTCAGCCTCATTCCCCTTTCAGCATCTCTACTTCCCCACCAACACTGTATGCTGGGTTCCCTGTTATTGAGACCTTAGTCCATTATCTCACATTGTTACCTGTGTATACCTTTGCCCTTCCCATTTTCCTTCTCTTTCATGTCTCAAGACCATATTAATAATAACAGCTAGCATTTATACAGTGCCCATTATGTGCCAGGCACTACGTTAAGTGCTTGGCAAATATTTACAAATGTCATTTCATTTGACCTTCATGATAATCCTGAGATAGGTGCTATTATTATTCTCATTTTACAGTTGAGGAAACTGAGGTAAATAGAGGTTAAATGACTTGCCCAAGGTCACAAGCTAGTAGGTAACTGAATATGGGTTTGGACTAAAAATTGTTCTGTATCTCATTCTTTGTAAACTGAGTTGCCATTAGCTTAACTACAAAATAGGCATCATGGTACCTACCTGAGGTGAGTAGGTAATATAGTAGATAGAGCACTGGGTCTGGGGTCAAGGAGTCGGGAGAAAGACCAGAGTTCAGATCTGGCCTCAGTCACTAGCTCTGTGACCAATGGCAAGTCACTTAAACCCAGTTTATCTCAGTTTCCTCAAATGTAAAATGGGGACAATACCTCCAAGAATTGTCTTTAGGGCCAAATAAAATAGAATTTGTAAAGCATTTAACACAGTTCCTGGCACATATTTGGCACTTAAATTTCCTTCCCCTTTCCCCTACCTGACAGAACTTCTGAAGAAAGTACTTTGTAAATCTTAAGGTACTGTACCAATCAACAAGTATTTACTATGTACCAGACAGAGAAGGCAATGAGGATAAAGAAACAATAAAGGAACAGTCTTGACTCATAAAATATGAAGAAGTGGGGGAGCGATCAGGGTCGAGGTCCATGATCATTATTCAAACTTAAAGCACTATACCACAAGATTCTAAGAAATAATTGCAGATGATCCTAACCATGATAAATAGGCTGCAGTATATTAACAATGAAGAACCACATTTCAGAAATGGCACTAAAAATATCAAAGAGATTCATAACCAGAGAAAGTAGGCTTATCATTTGGTAAGAGGAAGGGATAATAGATGGATGTACTATGTGTTCCATTGCTATCCACACAGTGTCACGAAATGCAAAGGAAAATCCCCAGTATATTGAGTGGTGGACCCCCTGTGAAGGAATTATGGGAAGTCATAGACAAGATTCCCAGAGCATGCAAGGTTTATGACCTGCACCTTTATAAAGAATATGAATGACCAACAGTGAGATCCATTGGAGTATTAAAAAAAATTGTCTTAATGTGAGCAATGGCAGACTTGTGGAAAACATATTTTAGGGGCAGAAAGGGCCTTTCAGGACTCTTCAAATCATACCATATAGACAGTCATATATTCTGTGTTGGTACAGGGCCAACCCTGAACTTTCTCCAAGTCCTCTTTTTCCTTTTCCCTCTCCCTCTCTCTTGTCACAATGCTCTGCAATGTTCATAATGAACACCCAAAAAAAGATTGGTGTGAAGATAATTGCAACTTTTGTGACAATAACTGTTTCATAGAATGAAGTTCAGAAATTCTATTAAGAATTTGACAAGATCCTCCAAACTAAGTCAACATGAAACTTGAGCCTTGTTGACTTCAATACAAAGATGGGGAAGAAAGTGAAAAAGGTTTGGAGAATGTGATTAGGGATCGATAAACAAGATTAATATGCTCTTTAACAATAATACAACTAACATGTATATAGCTCCACTTACTTTATAATTACTATCTCATTTGATTCTCACAACAACCGTGGAGGTAGGTCCTGTTATTATTTCCATTTTACAAATGAGGAAACTAAGGCAAACAGAGGTGCAGTAAATTGCACAGGGTCACACAGCTAGTATCAGAGGCTGGATCTGAACTCAGGTCTTTCGCTGCATGATATCTACTGTGCCACATAGCTGACCTTAACCAAAGAATGATATAAAAAAGAAATCAAGGGATGAACGGAGCTAAGAGGGTGGAGTAGAGAAGAACTTGGCCAGCCCATCCCAAATTCCCCTCCAAACAACTCTAAAGTAATGTCTCAAATCAAATTCTAGAGCAGCAAAACCAGCAAAAAGGTTGGGTGAAACAATTTTCCAGCCCAGGTTAAAAGAAAGATCTGTCTCACTAAGATGGTGGTGAACCCTGTGTGAGTAACACAAGCAGAGCAGGCCATGCCTTGGGGGCAGTTGTATTTGCTGCAGCAGCAGCTTTAGGAGCTCTCAACCCACCGGCCATAGCAGGAGGGGAAATGGGGGTGGGGGAGGCAGATTAATTGAACAGCTGATCAGAAGGAGTTTGCAGGGGACCTTTTGCTGGTGCTGAGTTGAAGACCCTGTTTCATTGCCTGTCTGCAGTTTGGGGTCAAAATCCCAGGGCCAAAAGGAGCAATAGAGGGGCAGCTAGGTGGCTCAGTGGATAGAGCACCAGCCCTTGAGTCAGAAGGACCTAAGTTCAAATCTGGCCTCAGACACATAACACTTACAAGCTGTGTGACTCTGGGCAAGTCACTTAACCCCAATTGCCTCATCAAAAAACAAAACAAAACAAAAGAAACAATAGCACTTGCAATGCAGGGGAGCAGGGGCCCTGGTCAGGGTTCCAGGGTGTACAGGAGTACTTGTGGTCCCTCACAGGGGGTAGGAACCCTGGTCTCAATTCTATGATAGAGGCAAGAACTAGTAATTGCACCTGCAGGGGACCTTGTCACAGTCCCAGAGCCAGGAGGAGTGTTTGTGCTGGTGGCTGCAGGGGAACAAGGTCTTTTCCTGGAAAAAGAACAGAGCACAGGCCAGGAGAGCCGTGAACACAACTCTCCTTAGATCATACCACCTTGGAAGCATAAAAACTCTACAAACCCTTAGACTAGCTATGAAAACAGCAAGGAAGATCTGAAACAAATACTGAAGAAAATAACACATAAAAAAACCAGAATTGGACATATGGTAAGATGCACAAAAATCTATTGAAGAGAAGAATGCTTTAAAAAGAGGAACTGGCCAAATGGAAAAAGAGGTACAAAAATTCACTGTAAAAAATAATTCTTTTTTTCTTGCAAGGCAATTGGGGTTAAGTGACTTGCCCAGGGTCACATAGCTAGGGAGTGTTAAGTATCTGGGACCAGATTTGAACTCAGGTCCTCCTGACTCCAAAGCTGGTTCTCTATTCACTGCACCACCTAGCTGCTCTGAAAATTATTCTTTAAAAATTAGAATTAGCCAAGTGGAAGCTAATGATTCCATGAGACACCAAGAAACAATAAAATAAACTAAAAAGAATGAAAAATAGAAGAAAATATTAAATATCTCATTAAAAAACAACCAAAATGGAAAATATATTGAGGAGAGATAATTTTAAAATTATTGGAATACCTGAAAGCCATGATCTAAAAAAAAAGAACCTAGACATCATCTTTCAAGAAATTATCAAGGAAAACTGCCCTGATATCCTAGAACCAGAGGATAAAATAGAAATTGAAAGAATCCATCAAACACTTCCTGAAAGAGATCCCAAAATGAAAACTCCCCGGGATATTATTGCCAAATTCCAGAGCTCCCAGGTCAAGAAAATATTACAAGCAGCCAGAAAGAAACAATTCAAATATTATGGAACCATAGTCAGGATCACACAAGATTTAGCAGCTTCCACAGTAAAGGATCTAAGGGCTTGGAATATGATATTCCAGAAGGTAAAGGAGCTAGAATAGTAGGGAGCAAAAATTACTATCCAGAAAAATGGAGTATTTCTTCAGAGAGAAAAATAAATTTTAATGGAATAAAGGACTTTCGGGCACTCCCGATTTAAAAAAAAATGGTTAGAGCTGAAAAGAAATTTCAACATTCAAATACAAGATTCAAGAGAATCATAAAAAGGTAAACAAGAAAGATAAATAATAAGGAAATCAATTAAGTTAAAATGTTTACATTCCTATAGGGAAGATGGTAATTGTAACTCCTAAAAAATTAATAGTTATTAGGGCAATTAGAAGGTGTACACATCTGAAACTGTATTACAAAGCAGTAATCACCAAAATAATCTGGTACTGGCTAAGAAATGAGTGGTAGATCAGTGGCATAGATTAGATACACAATAAACAGTAGCAAATGACTACAGTAATCTCATGTTTGACAAACCCAAAGATTTAAGATTTTGGGACAAGAAATCACTATTTGACAAAAACTGCTGGGAAAACTAGAAAGCAGTTTGGCAGAAACTAGCTGTAGATCAACACGTCGCTGTGTATACCAAGATGAGGTCAAAATGGGTAGATGATTTAGACCAAGAGGGTGACATAAGTAAATTGAGGGAGCATAGAATATTTTACCTGTCAAATTTATGCATAAGGGAAGAATTTATGATCAAAGAAAAGACATAGAACATTATGAGATGAGGGGCAGCTAGGTGGCACAGCAGATAGAACACTGGCCCTAAATTCAAGAGGACGTGAGTTCAAATCCAGCCTCAGACACATAACACTTACTAGCTGTGTGACTTTGGGCAAGTCACTTAACCCCATTGCCTGGACAAAAAAAAAAAGAACATTATGAGATGTAAAATGGATAATTTTGATTACATCCAATTAGAAAATTTTTGCACAAACAAAATTAATGAAGCCAAGATTAGAAGGGAAACAGAAAAATGAAGGGAGAGAGGATTTATAGTAATTTTTCTGATAAAGACCTCATTTCTCAGACATATAGAGAACTGAGTCAAATTTGTAAAAATATAAGCCATTTCCCCATTGGCAGATGTTCAAAGGATATGAACAGGAAGTGTTTACAAGAAGAAATCAAAGCTATCTATAGTCATATGAAAAAAATGCTTTAAATCATTATTAATTAGAGAAATGCAAATTAAAACAACTCTGAGATACCACCTCCTACCTATCAGATTGGTTAACATGGCAAAAGGAAAATGACAAATGTTGGAGGGGATGTGGAAAAATAAGGACACTAATGCACTGTCGGTGGAGTTGTGAACTGATCCAACCATTCTGGAGATCAATTTGGAACTATGAGCAAAGGGCTGTAAAACTGTGCATACCCTTGACCCAGCAATACCACTACTAGATCTGTATCCCAAAGAGATCAAAGAAAAGGGAAAAGGACTTATTTGGACAAAAATATTTTTTTCAGCTTTTTTTGTGGTGGCAAAGAATTGGACACTGAGGGGATGCCCATCAATTGGGAAAAGGCTGAACAAGTTGTGGTGTATGATTGTGATGGAATATTATTGTGCTATAAGAAATGATGAGCCAGATGCTTTCAGAAAAACCTGGAAAGACCTGCATGAATTGATGCAAAGTGAATGAGCAGAACCAGGAGAATATTGTACATAGTCACAGCAATTTTGTATAATGATCAACTATGAAAGACTTAGCTATTCTCAGCAATACAATAATCCAAAACAATTCCAAAGGACTCATGATGAAAAATGTTATCAATCTCCAGAGAAAGAACCAATGGCACATGAATGCAGATTGAAGCATACTTTTTGTTACCGTCTTTATTATTCTTCTGGTTTTGGTCTGTGTTTTCTTTTGCAATAATAGCTAATATGGAAATGTCTTGAATGACTGTACATCTATAACCTATATCAAACTGCCTTCTCAGGGAGGAAGGAGAAGAGGGAGGGAGAGAATTTTGAACTCAAAGTTTAAAAAAATTAGTGTGAAAATTTTTTATTTAAATGTAATTAAGGGGACAGCTAGGTGGTACAGTTGATAGGGCAGCCCTGGAGTCAGGAGGACCTGAATTCAAATCTAGCCTCAGACACTTACTGTGTGACCCTGGGCAAGTCACTTAACCCCAATTGCCCCAATTAAATTTGGGAAAAAAGCAATCAAATATTAATCACAGTGACCAATTTTGGTCACAGAAAATTTATTAAGAAATACATTCTTGGGGCAGGTAGGTGGGGCAGTAGATAGAGCACTGGTCCTGGGGACAGGAGGACCTGAGTTCAAGTCTGGCCTCAGATACATAATACTTCCTAGGTGTGTGACTCTGGCCAAGTCACTTAATCCCAGTTTCCTTACAAAAAAAAAATAAATACATTCTTATCCTGTTCAGTACAGGTGACTAACTACGAGATGGAGTGTTACATGTGATATTAGTTATGATCATTTTGTTCTGTTTTGGTTATGTTTTTCTTTCGAAAGTCTTACTGATGCTTCATTTTTAAGTAATATTTTATTTTAACCCAATTGCATGTAAAAACAATTTTTAACATACGTTAGGGTTTTTTTTTAAGTTTTGAGTTCCAAATTCTATTCCTCCCTCTCTCCTTTCCCTCCTCTCTCCCTGAGACAGTAAGCAATCTTATATAGCTTATACAAGCACAATCATGTAAAACATTTCCATATTAGTCAATTTGTGCGAGAAAAAAAGAAAGAAAGGAAGAAAGAAAGGGGAAAATAGTATGCTTCAGTTTGCATTCAGACTCCATTAGTTCTGGTGGCGAATAGTATTTTTCATTATGAGTCCTTTGGGATTGTCTTGGGATGATGATTCCAAGAATTACTAGGAATAATTGTCATTCATGGTTCTTCATCATACTGCATTGCTATGACTGTGTACAATGTTCTCCTGGTTCATCACACTTTACTCTGTATCAGTTCGTGTAAAAAAAAAAATTTGTGATTTCCAAATCCCTTAGCCTACCAGAACCCTCCCTTGTAAAAAAGAAGTGCAAATCGACATATTGACTATGTTTGATGGTACACGTTGTAGATTGTACTTGTAGTCTACCACCTCTCTACTGAAAAGGAGGGAAGTTTCATCTTCTTTCTTCTAGTGTCAAAATCAGTCATTTCTTTGCCCTAAGTTCTGATGTGTTTTAGTGTTATATAAGCTTAACATAACTTCCTGTAAGAAACTGTGCTCTATTTTGTGTGAGCAAGCAAGCATGTAATTAGGCTATTTTGTAACAATTCTTGTTATTGTTCATTGTTTCCAAAGAGGACCAACGACATCATGGATTATGTTTGGACTTGCTTGTGAACTGGATTTAAGTGAGGCAGAGTTGCACAAAATCATCCGCTGTGCTCTCTTTTCCAGAGTCGTCAAAGTCCGGCAGCAACACAAAAGTCGGTGTGACTGGCAGCGGCCCAGGATATGGTGGGTGACCTTGGAGTCTTCAATGTCTGACCAAGCTCTAAGCCCTCCACAGTGCCTGCTCCAGCCGCCTTCATGGCCTTTGGAACATATTGTTCTCATCCACCCATTCCACTGGGGAAGTCTTCACATGCTTGGGGTGGATGCCTTCTAATTGACTGACAGTTTTGAGGCCTGCTGGTTACCTCAACCTGGTTTAGCCCATCTTCCAGAGATGGTTTTACCACAACTTGGCTACTGTGCATGCTACAGCTTCTTGGAACCACAGGGGAGAATTGGGTGAAAGGTGAAAGGTAGATGAGCAGCCCTCGAAAGGACTCAGCCAGCCCTAACACCAGAGGTGCTGGTGTTCACTGAACACCCCATACACCCCTGAATAATGAATCCCCTGAAGTGGCTGCATTACTCTGTGTGTTTCCATTGCAAATTTTTTGCACTATTTCCATTGAGCTGAAACCAGTGACTATGTTTTATATAATTATAACTTCAAATAAGAATAGGACAAGTAAGTATTGACCCTAATCAGGACCTAGCTGCAGCATTACCAATGAGTTTATTATCCTACACAAATGGCCAGAATTAAACCTCTTATTGAAATGGTGCTCAAAAGATCACCAAATATACATTCCCCATCTGTATGTGTTGAATGATGCCTGGTCACTTTGCCTGCCAGTGCCAGACTGATTTGTTTTAGCTAAAACAGTGTTGTTTTTCTTTACATTATTTTATCATTGTATCCTTTGTTCTTTTGACCTCTACTTATTTCACTGAACCATTTCATATAAGTCTTCCTAAATTACTCTGAATTCCTCATATTTGTTACTTCTTACCTAGTAAAATGTTCCAAGATATTGCAATATGATGAGCTTTATGTGTGTGTGTGTGACTACAAAAAATATTGCCATAAATATTTTGGTATATATAAGATCTTTCCCTCTATCTTTGACTTCCTTTGGGTATGTGCCTAGTAATAAAATCACTGGGTTAAAAGGTATGAATGGTTTAGTCACTTTTTTTTTTAATCATTGTTCCAAATTGTTTTTCAGAACATCTGTATTCACTCACATTTCAACCAACAGTGTATTAGTATCCTTATCTTCTGGAAGCCCCTCAAAGGTTTACTATTTCAGTATTTTATCAACCTTGTGTTTACCCCAAGAGTGAAACTTGTTTTGCCTTTGCTCTTATTAGTATGAAAGGGAAGTAATCTAAAAAGCGTTAGGACTTAACCTTAGAAAAGAGACAGATAAGGAGGTGATAAACTCACAGATAAAATTTCTAGCCCTTTTGGAAGTGGAAACAAATCCTTTGATTGGATCAGAAGAGAAGCGACATCACAGGATGAAGAATGTCCCTAGGTCACCTTTAAAAAGTCAGTTGAAGGGGCAGCTAGGTGGTGCAGTGGATAGAGCACTGGCCCTGAAATCAGGAAGACCTGAATTCAAATCCAGCCTCAGACATGATACTCACTAGCTGTGTGACCCTGGGCAAGTCACTTAACCCCAATTGACTCAGAAAAAAAAGTCAGTTGAGTTATTCCAATAAAGGAAACTCCAAGAAGAATCCAGCTCCCAGAACACTGGGAAACATACAGAGCTGAAGAAGGGGAGTAATTGGGGAGCTGGGAAAATGCATGCTTAGGCTAAAACCAATACTAAAAAGAAAGCAGCCAGAACTCTAAGAATGGAGTTTCTTTCTATTGAGGAGCATCAGGACAGATAAAGTTGTAATCTTTTATCTCTTTTCTCCCCTTGAACTTCTTTGTGGAAACTTGAAGCCTTTTCTTCTGGACACTGAATACTGAATGTCCATTTTTTTCCCCTTTTAAAAAAATTTACTTTGTCTTTATAAACAGTGTTAATTACAGGTCTTTTGCCAGTCTAGGTATAGTTATTGGAAATGCAGTTAGGATAAGGCCAATTAAGAAGGAAGAATGAAAAAGTATTTCTTTAGTGTAAAACCCTGTGCCAAGCACATAAAAAAAGCAAGACAACCTCAGCCTTCAAGTTTATGCTCTAACTGGGTAAGATAATGCATAAAGTGACAGAGCTGCAAGAGCATGAACAGTAAGGTCTAGGGACCCTTCAGGCACATGAGAAGATCAGATTGCAGTGCCAGTGGTCTGGAGGACATGGCAGGTAGGGAAAGGTCCAGAGCAGTGGTGACAAACTCAAGTAGAAACTAGGGTCAATAATTCATACACAAAGAGGCCTGAGTGCTGCATATTGACTTAGGTTTTAAAATGTAGTATTGTCTGTGTTTTATCGTATTTTTATTTATTTTGCTAGATATTTTCCAATTATATTTTAATCTTGTCTGGGTCACACTCAGGAGTGTTGTAGGCCACCTGGAATGAGTGGCATGTTTGACACCTGTGCCTGGCCCAGAGTACTTTAAGATGTGGTAATAGGAATAAATATCTCTGATAAAGGCCTCATTTCTCAAATCTATAGGGAACTGAGGCAAACTTATAAAAATACAAGTCATTCCCCAATTGATAAATGGTCAAAGGATATAAGCAGGTAGTTTTCAGACAAAGAAATCAAATCTATAGTCTATGAAAAAGAGATCTAAATCACCATTGATTAGAGGTGCCACCTCACACCTCTAGGATTGGTTAGTATGCCAAGAAAGGAAAATAACAAATGTTGGAGGGGATACAGGAAAACTGGGACACTATTGCATTGTTGGTAGAGTTATGAACTGTGCCGCCATTCTGGAGAGCAATTTGGAATTATGCCCAAAAGCCAACCTAACTGTCATCCAGGAATACCACTGCTAGGCCTATGTCCCAAAGACATCAAAAAAAGGGGAAAGGACCTATTTGTATAAAAATGTTTACAGCAGCTCTTTTTGGGGTGGCAAACAATTAGACATTGAGGGGATGCCCATCAGTTGGGGAAGGGCTGAACACGTTGTGGTATGAGATTGTGATAGAATACCACTGTGCTAAAAAAACTAACAAGCAGGATGGTTGTAGAAAAACCTGGAAAGACTTACGTGAACTGATACAAAGTGAAGTGAGAACCAGGAGAACATTGTACATAGTAAGAACAATATTGTATTATGATCAATGGTGAATGACTTCGCTATTCTCAGCAATACAATGATCTAAGACAATCCCAAAGGACTCATAATGAAGCATGCTATCCATCTCCAGAGAAAGAATTAATATTTTCTGAATATAGACTAAAGCATGCTATTATTCTTCCTCCCTTCCTTCCTCTCGTTCTTTTTTTTTTATTTGAGTCTTCTTGTACAAAATGACTAATATGGAAATATTTTACATGGTTGCACATATATAACCTATATTGGGTTGCTTACCTTCTCAGGAAGGGAGGAGGGAAGAGAGGGAGAAAGGGCTAGAATTTGGAACTCAAAACTTTTTTAAAATGTTAAAAAATTGTTTTAACATGTAATTGGGTAAAAACCAAAATATCATTTAAAAAAAAATATGGTCGGGGCAGCTAGATGGAGCAGTGGGTAAAGCTCCGACCTTGGAGTCAGGAGGACCTGAGTTCAAATGTGACCTCAGACACTTGACACTTACTAGTCATGTGACCCTGGACAAGTCACTTAACTCTGATTGCCTCACCAAAAAAACCAAAAATAAAAATAAAAATAAAGATATGGTAGCAGGATAGACAGTAGTAAGGCCTAGTGGTATTCTCTATTATGGGAAGGACTGTAGTGGATGACTTCCCATTCATCCAAGCAGTATAAACAACTATGTGGCCCTTTCTGGTCTACCCCTGGGTGGTCAAGGGTCAGGGATGATAGGCATCTTCATAGAAGAGAGCCAAAGAAATCCCACACTGAGCTATTTTGTCAAAGTGCTATAAATGATTGAACAACTCTCAACACCATCCCACCTCATCACAGCTACAAATGATTTTGAACATTTTTCACATAGCTGTTGATCATAGGTACCACTTTTGTATTATTGAATTAGCTGTCTTCCTTTGTTCTGCTTTCAAACTTTCAAACCCCACAGCATCTGCAGAATCTTTTTTTTTTGGTCCCCAGTTAGCTGTCAAGCTCTAGGTGACATTAAAAAGCAAATAAGCCTAGCCAGCTCCTCACACAGTTGGAGGATTGTGTTTCCTCCAGTCTGCTCCTTGCGGATGCAAAGCCTGGCAGGCTTCAATTAGCTTTCTCAGCTGACTCAGCTAGAAGCAGCTGTACTTATTTGAGGTTTCTCCCCTTTGCTTCTTTCTAGCAGTAAGGAGCAGTCTCCACCATTCGATTCTTTCTTTAGGTATTTGCTCTGTCTTCTCATTCTGCTGCTCTCTGATTTTTCATTTCTTCTTGCCCCTCATCTGGCTTGTAGCACCTCAAACCAGGATTTACATTTCATACAAGTCTTTGCATATTTCCTTTTTAAAAATCATATTTGTCATTTTTTACAGTGCTGTAATTATTCTATCCTGACATAGCAGATAAAAGGTAGGTCTGGGATAGGTTGTTGTTGTATTTGTCCTTAATTCTCTCTCTCTCTCTCTCTCTCTCTCTCTCTCTCTCTCCTCTCTCTCTCTCTCTCTCTCTTTCTCTCTCTCTCTCTCTCTCTCTCTCTCTCTTTTGGTTAGGCAGTGGGGTTAAGTGACTTCTTGCCCAGGGTCACACAGTAACTGCTATGTGTCTGAGACCAGATTTGAACTCAGAGCCTCCTGAATCCAGGGCCAGAGTTCTATCCACTGTGCCACCTAGCTGCCCCAAGGAGATCCAGAATCCTTTTTTTTTTTTTTTGGTGAGGCAATTGGGGTTGTGACTTGCCCAGGGTCACACAGCTAGTAAGTGTCAAGTGTCTGAGGTCAAATTTGAGCTCAGATCCTCATGACTCCAAGGCCAGAGCTCTATCTAGTGTGCCACCTAGTCCTTAATTCTCAAAGAGTACCATGATATCAGGGAGTTGATGAAATGACTTGCAATTGACTTTGATTTGAGTGAGGGAAGGCTGTGCAAGGTCACCAGCTTTTCTTTCTCCTCCAGAGCCAACTGGGTCCAGTGGCCAGATATTCATCAGGATGACTGGAGATGACCCAGGATGCAGTGGGAGACCTTGGCTCTTTTAAGCTAAGGTCTTTTCAGGTTCTCACTTTGGGTGAGGTCTGGGATAGAAAAGAACTGGATTCAAGTCCCGCTCTTGACACATACTAGCTATATCCACGAGTTGGTTACCTCTCAGTGCCCCAGGGAAGTCTGTAAGACTATATACTACTCAGTCGATAAACATTTATTAAGCACCTTTCTGTGCCAGGCACTGTGCCAAGTGATCTATAAATGTTACATCATTCAAGGTGATGGGGTGTGGCCCAAGCCCAGGTCTTCACCCCTTGCCCCAAAGGGAATCTGGCTCCCCTTGTCTACAGGCCCTAGCCCCTCATCTGCCTTTGAAAGCCTTAGCCTACCTTTTAATCTCATTCAGATACCTTTCAGTTCCTTTATTATCTATTCCCATTGTCTATTCAATCTCTTAGACATTCCAATCTCGGGGAATTCTCACCCAGACCCTTTTCCCAGACCATTTTCCCAGACCCTTCCCTGGTCACCCAAAGTATATAAGATCTACCCTGACCCTAATTCGGGGCTGAGAATCTCAGGCCCACAAGGCTGAGACTTTCTTATGCCCACCCGTCCTTACGGGTGTCACCTGGCCTATGTGTTTTATCACTAATAAACTTTCCCTCTGGCTGAAGATTTGAGTTGAATTCTTTCAGGCAGGGCCTGGTACCACGATCTTGGGGTTCTAGCTGTACCCCAAAAGTCCTAGACCTCTTCAAAGGGAAACACACTAATATTTGACATCTCTCCAACCTGGCTGAACTACTACCTTGAGGGAGTTTGTAGTTTCAATATTTGATCACACTTCATTCCTTTCCTTAAAGTTCTTGAATGTTTGAAATCAATCAATCAATCAATAAACATTTATTAGACACCTAATATGTGCCAGGAACTTTGCAAAGCACTGGGAATACAAAAAGAGGCAAAAGGCAGTCTCTCCCCTCAAAAAGCTTAGTAATGGGGGAGACAACATGCAAACATATACAAAGAGGCAAAAGGCAGTCCCTGCCCTCAAGGAGCTTACAATCTAATGGAAATGTTTTCTGTTTACTTGCAAGTTTAGCCTTACAAGTAACTTCTCAAACTTTCTCATGATATCTTTACAAAGCTGGATTTTCACTGGTTTCTGTGATTTAAAAAGCAAGTATTGAGTGAAAATCAATATGGAACAGCATATGAGGCAGGTAGTGTTCAATCTGATTCCAAGGTTGGAGAAGTTGTACAGTACCCAACAGGCATCCTGTAAGTAAGCAACTGTGGTTATTTAAGAATGGAATAATATTACTTTTTCCTTTCAATATTTTTGTCCAAGTAAAAGTTGTTAGCATATAAATATGTATTAATCAGTCAGGTGCAGATAACTTAACATTAAGTATTTCTTTTTGCCTAGTAGTACTGTAAAAAAATTCTTGAGATATTAAGGGTGCTATGAACAGTGAAAGTTTGGAAACTTTTGCTTTAAGATGAATGGTCTGATGCATTGTAGAGGAAATTTCCATGATGACAGATTCCTACCCTGATGCAACTACAGGACCCAACTTTCAAAAAATCTGTTACATTAATGAGCAGGAGAACTGGCCAATGAGGGCCCAGTCTTAGCGTGCATAGTAGGCTTTGTGGGCTTCCAGTTCCCGGGGATGCCTGGGGATCTGGCTGCTGGACAGGTATAAGGCAGGACATGCCCTCCTCTTCAGAGCATTCATGAGTATCCTGTGACAGTTTTCTGTCTATTGTTCAAGGTTTTGTTTTGTTTTGTTTTTAAATTAGCTTTTGAGCCAGAATTGAGTGTGCATACGAAAGGGCATGAGCGGACCAGAGGTAGGTATATTTTTTTTCCCTTAGTTGCCGTCAAGAGAAGCCTTTCTGCAAGCATTTAAGGCCATGGACCCTTGTCTCTCTGCCCAGGCTTGGAAGGTGACCTTGAACATGTTTTCTGTCTCGATTATATTTCATTCTTTCCTGCTCGTAGGTGAATGAGTATAGGAAACACATTGGACTAGGGCTAGGCCATGACCTTGTGAGCTAGAAAAGGGTAAAAAGGCCACGGATTATTAGGCTATGACTTGGTGAACTTTGAAAGAGGTGAAGAGCCTCCAGAGATCCAGGAACAGAAATCCATGCCAGAGTTTAGTGGCAGCCGAGCCCTGGGAGCAGGAACAGCGGAAGAGAGCGCTGATTGACCCAACTGGCCAGAGCATCAACCCAGCTGCTTTGGGGCTTGGCCACAGGCAGAGCCTCTCATTGGCCCGTTCCGCTTTACGCAGGTATTTTCCAAGAGTGGTGCTTACAGGTTGCTTCAAGAACACTTTCCAGGTAGAGGCATCAGTGTTCTTTGAAGTAGCTGAAATGCACATACACCAAGATTTAATTAATAAAAGTGGTATTTATGATAGGAAAGCACGAGAAATAAAGCAATGCCCATCAATCGAGGAATGGTTAAAGAAGTTGTACGTGAATATAATGGAAATTTCTGTGCTGTAAGAAATAATGAAAATGATAAATACAGAGAACGTGAGAAGACATATGAACTGATGAGAGTGAAACCAGGAAAACAAAATACACAGTTGTATATAGAGCATGTAAACAATAGCGTATATAGAAAGCACACACACAAGAAAGTGAATGCTGTGTACTTAATTACAATGACTAAATTTGTTCTCTCCCCCCGGCCCCCTCCCTCAAGAGATGAGAAAATACAACTCCCTCTCTTTTTGGTAGGACAGGGAAACTCTGACCTGTACTTTTCAAAACACATATACTTTGCAAATTCAATATTACATGGAAATGATCACAGAGCAGCATTTAAATGTTTCTCTATGTTTAATTAATATATAAAGGAATATGCACTTTATTGGTCTATTAAATTATATATGTATGCATGTATATGTTTGTATGTATATATGCATATATATGCACATATATTTTGATTTGAATGAAAACTTTTTTCACATTATCACACTAATTAGAATAGATTTATCATAGAGCTTCCCCCCCTCAATTTTACAGGTTTGAATTAAAGGCAATTGAATAATATTTTCTTTTTCCCGGTTACATGTAAAGACAATTTTTAAGATTCTTTTTTTAAGTTTGAGTTCCAAATTTTCTCCCTTCCTCCTCACCCCCCCACTAAGACAACAAACAATTTGTGTACAATCCTGTAAAACATATTTCCATAGAATTAAAAGCAATTTAAAAAAAATTGATTCCAAGAAGTTGAGGATGTCCAAACGAGAAATCTGCTTAGCTTCTCACCTTTAAAATAATTTTAAAGTATATGTCCCTATCCCACTCCTGTCAGGGAGAGAGTGGACCTCCAGGGGGAGCCAATGATCCACATTCATTTTTTGGGAAGCCTGGAAATTTGTGAAAGTGTGGGAAATTTGTGAAATCTAGAATATTAGAACTTTAAGAGGCTTGAAAATCCATGTAGTTTAACCCCTTCATTTTAATGAGAAAGAACCAGAAAAGGGGCAAGTAGGGGGACAAGAATTGATTGCTTAAAGTCACCAAGGTCTTAAATAGCAAAATCCCATCCTCTACTCCAAATCTGATGCTCTTTTCATAGAAAGAAAGAAAGAAAGAAAGAAAGAAAGAAAGAAAGAAAGAAAGAAAGAAAGAGAAGAAAGAAAGAAAGAAAAAGGAAAGAAAAGAAAAGGAAAGAAAGAAAAAGAGAAAAAGAAAGAAAGAAAAGAAAGAAAGAAAGAAAGAAAGAAAGAAGAGGAAAGAAAAAGAAAGAAGAAAGAAAGAAAAGAAAGAAAGAAAGAAAGAAAGAAAGAAAGAAAGAAAGAAAGAAAGAAAGAAAGAAAGAAAAAAAGAAAGAAAGAAAGAAAGAAAAAGGAAAGAAAGAAAGAAAGAAAGAAAGAAAGAAAGAAAGAAAGAAAGAAAGAAAGAAAGAAAAGGATTTGCTGATCCTAGATTACAGAAGTCATTATACTTAACAATATTATTAAGTTGCATTGCTCCTGCCAGGGCTTGAAAAATTAACAACAGTGCTTTTTAAATATCCTTTTTTTTTATTTTGAAAATAGTTTTATTTTTCCCCAGTTACATGTAAAAAACAACTTTTAACATTCATTTTTAAATTTTTGAGTTCTGAATTTTCTCTTCCTCCCCTCCCCACAGTAAACAATTTAATGTAGGTTATACATGTTCAATCATGCAAAACATATTACCATCTTTGTAATATGAAAAAAGACAGAGATCCAAAAAGGAAAAAAAAAGCCATGAAAAAAATACAGGAAAATATTATGGAAACATGAAAATATTATGAAACATGAAAAATATGCTTTGATCTGCATTCAGACTCCATCAGCTCTTTCTCTGGAGGTGGATAGCATTTTTCAGCATGAATCCTTTGGAATTGTCTTGGATCATTGTAATTGCTGAGAATAGTTAAGTCATTGATCATCCCACAATACTGCTGTGACTATGTACAATGTTCTCCTGGTTCTATTCACTTCACTTTACATAAGCTCATATAGGTCTTTCCAGGTTTTTCTGAAAGCATCCTGCTCATCATTTATTATAGCACAATAATATTTCACCATAACTTGTCCAGCCATTCCCCAACTGGTGGATATTCCCTCGATTTCTAATTCTTTACTGCCACAAAAAGAGCTGTTATGAATATTTTTATACAAATTAATCCATCCCCCCACCTTGTTTGTAATCTCTTTTGGGATACAGACCTAGCAGTGATATAGCTGGGTCAAAGTACACAGTTTGATAGCCTTTGGGCATAGTTCCAAATTGCTCTCCAGAATAGCCAGATCAGAACAACAGTGCTTTTGTGGCTTTTAGAATCTCAGATGCTTATATTAGAAGCCAGGATTTTATACACTAAGTTTTAGGATACTTGCAAATAAAGTTCTTCCCAGCCTTCCTTCCAGATTTCCATAGGCTGAATGAACTTTAAACAAAAACAAACATTTTCTACTGAACTCCAGATAATTTATAAATTGAGCATTCTCTTATAGAATTCAATATTTCCTTCTCTGGGTAAAAAAAATAGGATCAAAACAACAAAATACATTTAACAATAGAATTGGCACTGGTACAGGGGGAGTACGGCTCCCTCTCCCACTGAAGGGCACCAGTTCTGTGTTTCTGTTCATGCTGAGTTCAGTCCTGGAGGACCTTGACTTCTAAAGGTAGGGACAAGAATCTTTTTCTTGCTGTCTCTAGGCCTTCACCCTCCATTTTAGGGATCCAAGTCCCACAGTTCCATTCAAACACTTAAATCAGATTAGCTTTTACAAAGGAATATTTACTTCAGAAGTTTAATAAGAAGACACATACAGTCCCCATACACACTCCCAGTTTTGTTTTTTTTGGGGGGGGAGGGCAATAATCCTCTCAGTACCACCTCAGTGTCTAGGCAGAGGAAGGAGGTTAGTTTCAAAGCTCAGTTCAATTCCAACATGGCATTAATTCCATCAACTTCCAACTCCAAAGCCCTTCCTGGGTTTGCATTCAGGTACCCCAGCTCCTCAGGACTTTCCTGCTGGGATGGTAGTGACATCTAGTCAGGAATCCTGGGCTCCAAAGTCCTCATGGCTTAGACTCCCAGGTCCAGGTCTCTACTGCCAGCACCTAGAACTGAAAAGTACAAATGAAAGGAGACCAAAACCCCAAGTCCTATTTTCAGAGCCACATGCCCCAAGGGGAGAGGAAGATGGTTCTTCCCTATCCAGCTCATTGCATTTGTGAGTGGCTATGTCTTTCACCTCTCTTTCACAAGAGAGAGCAACTGTACACCAGTCAGGTAGATTTTAAGATGCAGGCAGTTTCAACTACACAGTCTTCTCCCAGAAGCAGGTTCCTTGGCATTTCCTGTGTAGAAAGCTAGGCTCCATCTTAGGTGACCTGGGTACATAGCAAAGCCCTGTTATGTTCCTGTTCATCTCTCTTGGGGGGATTGACACTGAAAACATGGAACATGCAACATTTTATAGGACTGCTAAATAGTCATCTCTTCACCTAGGCATTGCATTGTCCAAACAAGTTCAATAAAAGTCACATCTCCTAGCAAGTGAGGCCAGCTAGACTTGAACCAGGAACCCCTGAACTCCTGAGGTAGCTCCAGCCCCCAAATCCATCTCTGATCAATATTTGGTTTCCTATGCTCAGTGAATGTAAGAAGCATTAAGAAGTGACTAAGGGTCAGAAGTCAGAGGCTTGGGCTCTAGTTGCTGCATGTGAACAAGAGGTGTTGGGGTAGAGGAATGAAAGGATTCTGTTTCCCTGTACCATGACATGTCCAAGGGAGAACTGTGGAAGTCAGTGACAGTGACACCTTCACTCAATCCTTTTGCCAATCATAAATCATTTATGGAATGTAAGGTCTCCTGAGGGGAAAATGTCACATTATACCACACTGTGAAACAAATCATAGGTGTGCCTTCATTCATTTACTCATTTTCAGTGTATCGTGACATATTGGAGTTAACTTGTGCCTAGACAGCTGAATTTATAGATTATTTGCTCTTGATTTAACTTAACTAATCTGTATAAAAATAGACAAGTGGTTTAAAAAGATTCCTGCAAAGAAACTGAGGACTGAAAATAACATTAATAACGTGAGCAAAAGGGAGAAGTAGCATAGTGCCAATCAACCACATACCACCTCTGTGCAGCTAAGCGGCACAATGCAGATCACTCGGCCTGGAGTCAGGAAGACTGAGTTCAAATCTAACCTCAGGTATTTATTAGCTATGAGACCCTGGGCAAGTCATTTAACCTCTGCCTCAGTTTCCTTGACTATAGAATGGGGATAATAACAGCAGAGTTGTGAATATCAAACAATATTTGTAAAGAATGTAACAGTGTTTGGTACATCGTAGGTGCTTAATAAATGCTTACTCCCACTTTGCCTATCTGCTAGGCACCAGGAATACAAATGCAAAAACCCAAACAGAGATTATATTCCATGGAGGAGAAAGCATGTACATAAATAGACAGATTAAAAAATAAATTAAAAGGGGAAGACACTAACAGAAGAGGGAATCAGGAAAGGATTCATGTACAAAGTTGTCCTTGAGCTTGGCTTCAGAGGAAACCAGGAATTCTATATATTACCAAAAAAGTCCAGCAACAAGAGATAGAAAGAGAAGTGAGGTAGGGATGCACCCCAGGCAGCCAGGGCAAAGGAGAAGAGATAGCAGGACCGGAGCTAGAAAGGTCTGTTGGACCCAGGTTACGAATCCCAACTCAGTCAATTGACAAGCATTTATGAAGTGCCTATGAGGGAGTCAAACACTGTTCCTGGACCTTGGGGGTATCAATACAAGTAAAGAAAGAATCCCTAAGGAGTTTAGATTCTAAATGAAGGGCTGTAAATTTAAATAGAAGTTTGTATTTGGCTGTAATGTAAAAATAATAAATTGTGGTATATGATCGAAATGGAATATGTGCTATATACTGTGCTATAATAAATGATAAAAGCTCATTGATTTTAGAAAAACATGGATACTCATGCATGAAATAATGAAAGGTGAAATGAGCATGGGCTCTTCTCCATACCTGAAAGTCATTCTTCCTTCACCTCTATTTTAGCATCTCTAGAGGGGTATATAGGGTGTTTAGGAGGACAGCACCTCTGGTGTGAGGGCTGCCAAGCCCGTCCTTTGTATCTTTCACCCCAACTTTCACCTGTGGTTCCCAGAAGCTGTACTAGCATGCACAGGGGCCATGCCCAAGTAAAACCTTCTGAGCAAGAGGGCTAAACTTTGAGGATAATACAAGCTTTAAACCTGTCTTTGAGTTAGGGAGGTGTCTACTCCAAGCATATGAAGACCTCACCTGGCAATGGGTGTATGAGAACAATTTGTTCCAAAGACTATGAAAGTGGCTGAAGCAGGCACTGGGGAGAGTTTAGAGCTTGGTCAGATATAGAGGCCTCCAAGGTCATCCACTAAATGTTGGGCCATCTCTACTTGTCCTGACTTCTGTCTTGCCACTGGACTTTGATGACTGTGGAAGAGAGAAGGAGCCTGATGACTTTGCTTAATTCTGCCTCACCTAATTCCAATTTACAAACAAGTCAACACATCACCTTGTGGTGTCATTGATCCTCTTTGGAAACAAAGGATGAACAACTCATCTCAAAACCCTCACTTCAGACACCAACCCTTATACAAGGCCTTTCCTCATATCTCTAACTGCTAAACAAACAACAAAAAAAATTGCTTCAGGTTACCAAATTCAAATGAACTACATTTGCTTTTTAAGTATTTTCTAACAAAGAAAAAGAAGCTGTCACATTAATTTTTGTTGAGGTATTTTCTCCTCTAGGGCAGCGAGGTGGCTCAGCGGATAGAATACCAGGCCTGGAGTCAGAAAAACTCATCTTTGTAAGTTCAAATCTGGCTTAGATACTTACTACCTGTGTGACCCTGTCCAATTCACTCAACCCTGTTCTCCTCAGTTTCCTCACCTGTAAAACGACATGGAGAAGGAAATGGCAAACCACTCTAGTATCTTTGCCAAGAAAACCCCAAAATAGGGGCAGCTAGGTAGCATGGTGCATAGAGTACTGACCCTGGAGTCAGGAGGACCTGAGTTCAAATTTGACCTCAGACACATAACACTTGATACTTACTAGCTATGTGACCCTGGGCAAGTCACTTAACCCCAACTGCCTAAAAAAACACAACCCCAAAATGGAGTCAGCAAGCTTTGAATAGGACTGAACAAATTTTCTCCCCTCCTCCATTCCCTTGCATTTATTTGTTTGTTTATACTTAAATGTAAATGAGAGACAGAAGAGGCAGCATAGTGCAGGGGCTAGAGCTGGCCTCAAAGCCAGGAAGACCTGGGTTTTAGTTCTGACTCTTACTAGTCACTTACTAGTTGTATGATCCTGTTCGAATTGGTATTAAGGAGCTTCTTCACCTTGAGTTCCTTTGCCAATAAAATCACAGGTTCAAATCCTATCTTTATAGTTATATGTTGTTTCTTCCTGTATTGTTATATTACTAACATCTATCACTGGGCCTGGCAATTAAAGTAATGAGTAATTACCAATTTAATGACTGGTAATGAAGTACGAAATTAAACATTTGTTGATTGATCAATTTGAGAAACCTGATTAATGCTTTATTTTCAAAGTCCGTCCCACTCTGTAGGGAAAATAAGTTTTACTACCCTAATAAAATAGTAGGAAGAGAACTGAGCAGAATTCGAACCCAATTCTAGAATTCCATCCACAATCAATCATAGGGTTTTAGAGATGATCTACTCCAACTTCACTTTATTGCGTTTCTTTTTACGTATCAGTTAAATAATAATGCCGTCCTAGATCTTTTGCAATTCTGAAATGCCTCGTCTCCCGCATGTTATTTCCCCGCCCATTTTGTTCCCTTCTCCCGCCCAGTCCCTTCCTTATCCTGGGCTCCCTCCCATGGACTTACGGACTCCAGGCTTTTGCATCAGCCCGAAAGGGCACATGCGCAGTCTGAGTGCGGCTCACTGCGCATGCCTCGGGCCTTGACGCCACCCGCGGCTTGCCTTTTCTGGCTCTCCGGGACTCTGTAGGGAGCTGGGCGGGCGCCTCGGGGAGGGGGCGGGGATTGGCTCCGGCTTAAGCCCGGGGCCGCCCCAGAACTTAGCCCGGAGGAGGCGGACGACGAGGCGCTGGACTTAGCTAGCCTGCTGGGGACGATGTCTGGAGTCCCGGAGGCTGCAGCCAGGGACCCGGACGCGGCCGCGGACGCCGAGGCCCGCCAGGGGAAGCTGGAGTCTATGAGCCGAATCCCCCGGCTGCCGGTCCACGTGGAGAACCTGCTGGTGAGCGTGGGGAGCGGGGAGCGGCCGCTTTGTGTGGGCGGCCTCGGTTTCGGCCCGCGAGGCCTGGCGGTCTCCCTCCTTCCCTACTCGCCTCGCGTGGGATCCCGGAAAGGGAGGCCCATCTCAGGTCTTCACTCTCCCACACACATTGGAGGGAGGTTGGGAGGATCCTGGGGGCCTCCATGGCTTCCTCCCTTCGGCCTTTAGACCCTGCGAGCTGTCTAATCCTGCTCCTTCATTTTATTGGGAAATTTCGTTTAATTGGGAAACTGAAAGGGAAGGGGGCGGGGAGCGATTTGCCCCAGGCCCTCCTCTGGTCACATACCATCTTTTTCTCCCCTGAGTTGTTGATCCTCTTTTCTCATCCTCAAATTATTACTTGTCCAATTGATATAATGTGGTTTAATAAAGCTGACGTCTACATAGCAGCTTTAAAGTTTGCAAGTCGCTCTCTACTTACAACAACCCTGGGAGGTAAGGTGCTGTTATTATCCATATATTTTACAGATGAGTGCCCCAAGTTGGAGGATTTGAACTCAGGTCTGCATGACTCCAAGTTCATCACTATACCTTTCAGTAACCTCTGCGCACTTGTTTGCATCTTGATCTTAAGCAGTTTGTATTTCATAGAATCCCCTTACAAGCTCCACTTTCCTTTCCTCATCCCTTCGGCGTCTGGTGCCCTGCCTCATTGCCTTGTACTTAACTACTTTGTATATAGTTGTTTATAAACTTTATATTTTTGCTGTGTTTATTAACTGTGCATTTATGCTTGCTTATATTTTTGTGTGTGCTGGTCTTCCCCGTTACAATGTAAGTTCGTGGGGAGTAGGGATTTTCATTCTTGGTATTTGTATGGCCAGCAATTAGCAAAGTCCTCCAAAGTAGAAGATGCTTGATAAATACTTGATTGATTTTTGTTTTTTATTTTGTATTCTCCAGGGCATTGAACACTATTTTTCACACAAGCCCTTTAAGAAGTAATACTTTGAAGGGTTGTGAGGGTAAAATGGGATGTTGGTAAGAGTGTTTTGCAAACCTTAAAGAGTTACGTATGAATGCTATCTATTATTATTTGTACTTGATTAATTTAATGGCAGAGCTGAAACTCAAACCCTGTTTCTGTAGCCCTGGAATTCAGGGGCTCTTAATGTTCTAGGTGTGGGATTTGAAATTCTTAAGCATTGTACCGCTGTCTTAAATGTTCAACATCTAAGTAAAAAAAAATGAAAACAATTACTGTTCTTCAGGACCTTACATTTAGTGGGGGAAGGTAATCACATGGCTTTTCTGAGCCTCGCTTTTTCATCTCTAAATGAGGATGGTAATACTTATACTACCTACTTTGAAATGTCAGGAAAGCAATATATAAATAAGTTTTTATTATTTTCTAAGACTTTCAATAATAAGACATTTCCCAAATACAGTTCTACATTATTCCATTTTGGTCCCATTTCATTGTTCATCTGGACAGATAGTGCAGATCTGTCTGCCCTACATCTGCAGGTCTGTCAGCTGAATGAACTGGCTACCTTTTTTGTTATAGTTGTGTTAGATATAATAGTTGTGTTATAGTCTGGGCAATAAGTATTTTTCATGCATAAAGTTTTAACTTCAGGCCAATGATTTTTTTCACTGTGTCGTGTTACAGTTTCATTAGGCTTTCCTGTTTGAATTTTTTGTTCCTTAATAAGTGTATGTTAGGGATGATTAGTGGGTTAGTTATTTAAGATAGAAGGGAAATAATAATCTAGTATCTGGAGCCTTCTGTATGCTTTTAGTTGTAGTGGCTTTGCTACCACATAATTGTATGACCATAGGCTAGTCATAGTCTACGTCAGTTAAAAATAAGGATACTACTTGAATACTTATTTCACAGGGTTCTTGAGAGAAAAGTTATTTGCAAATATTAAAGGTACTATATAAACCTGAGGTGGTAGTAATTATTGTTAGCATCATAGAGTTTGGCCATGAAAGAAACATTAGATGTCTTCTAATACAATAACCTCAGTTTACAGAAAAGAAAACCTGAAACTCACATAGGAAAAGTAGGACAAGATCATAAAACTGTAAGGGACAAAGTCAAGATTTAAAACCAAGTTTTCCATTTCCAAATCCAGTGATCTTTCTATTGTACTAGCCTTCTACCTCAATTTCTTCTTGGAAGGACCGATTGAGGGTTTCAGAGAGAAGAATGTCTGAACTAAGAAGGTGTCAGTGTAGGGTAGATTCTTAAAGGTGGGGGAGTACTGTGAACTGTAGTTTTTTTTCTAACTGTATTTTACTTTAATTGTCTTCCTTCATGATCCTACTTATTTTATGCATTTAAAAGCACTATTCTGAGAAGGGGTCCATAGGCTTCACCATATTGCCATTCAGTCCATGACTGTGATCACCTTGTGTAGAAAAAGAAAAGAATTGGAGCAAGGTGTTCCAAGAATGGACTTGATTTAAAACTTGTCAACTGATTGGATATGATAGGGGAGGAACGGAAGAGAGCTCAAGGATGAGCCTGAAGGCTTGATTTAGCCTTTATCAGTAAACTTATTTTATCTCAAATAGAACCCAGAGAAGAAAACTTCAGTTATAAGTCAATTTTTATGTCTTTTCCCTTAAAAAAAAAAGGAAAGAAGAGTGTTTTATAATTATCTGAGGGCATGGGACCCTAAAATTGTTTGTTGCTTCTCTGTGACTATAGGCTATTTTTTTCTGTGGGCCAGTCACAGCATGGTAGAGGAGAAAAAGAAGTTGCTCCAGAGTCAGAGAATCCAGCTTCAAATCCTACCTCATAGTTATTACATATATGACTGGACAAGTCACTTAACCTCCTTGGCCCTCCTGGTAGGTTTCACTAGATGGTCTCTGAAATCTCTTCAACTCTACTCTCCATCACTTGGTAAACTTTACTATGTGCTTAAGGCTGAAGATACAAATGGGAGGGGGTGGGGAAGATGATCCTTGCCCTCCAGGAGCATACTGTATAATGGTGAAAGATCACACAAAAGAAAGCTGAAATAAGGGTAAAGGGCTTTGAGATGTTCAGTCAGTTTCTAGGGCATATCGGAAAAGTCAAACAAGTCCAAAAAGAGTGTTGCTGCTTGAGAAGTAAGGCTATGTCTGTCTCTTCTCCTTAATGCAGGAATTTATGGCTCTGCCCTCCAATCAGAGGGGCAGAGGGTACTTACTGATGGTGTGTGAGACATAAGGCTGATTGAATCTTGTAAGATGATGGCATTTCCCTATTTATGACAAGTTTACTGGGGGTCTTGGTAGAGAAGCCAAAGAGTCCAAAATGAATGCCACCAGAGTCCAGGTGGAAAATGAGATATCTGAGGGACATCTAGTTCTATAATCTCTTGATAGAACAAAAAAAAATGGTTCTCATTGAAAATTAATGAAAATACATTAAAATTCTGATTAAATTCAAGGGACTGTTCCAAATATTTTGTTTTTGATGTTTTTCTCCACTCTTGGTTGAAGTAATTGGACAGTCAGTTAATGACTGCGAAATCTTTCTAATACGTACTTTTTTGTTGTAATCATAGTTTGTGACAGGATATAGCCTTTTATAAGAACTGGGTATCACTAGTTTCTATTGCTTTCTGTTTCACTTCCTCTCTATTGACTCCTATTGAATATCACTCTTTATTTTGAAGCTTATTTTAGTTATCTACATCTCATTTTCCCATGCTTTTTTGCACTGCTCTTGTTTGTGCCTCACCACGCCAGGGTTCGAGAATATTTCTGAAGGCTGGATGAAGGAGTAGTTTTGTTTTTGTTTTTTTGTTAGGCAGTGGGGTTAAGTGACTTGCCCAGGGTCACACAGTTAAGTGTCACGTGTCTGAGGCTGGGTTTGAACTCAGGTTCTCCTGACTCCAGGGCCAGTGCTCTACCCACTAGGCCACCTAGCTGCCCCGAAGGAGTAGTTTTGCATTTAAATATTGATATTGTGTGGGTGGACTAGTGAACCTCTTCTCAGTCTTACTTGAATTATTGCTTTAGGAAAAACCTCAAAATACATAGAGAAATTATATTGAATTTTTTTTAATCAATTGTTGGTTACAAGTAATTTAACAGTTATCTTTTTTCCCCAGCCATCAAAAATAAAGATTAATTTAGAAGAGAATGTACAATACATGGCCATGAGAAGTAAGTTAAACATTGGTTAGTTTTGTTTACATGTTATCATTTGAATTTTACAGATTTAAACTGTGCATTGGGATTTTTAAAAGTGTGACTAAGACTGTTGGTAGGAAGTTAGATAAAGTGATTCTGGTTTGCATAGTATATTTGAACTTTATTGTCTATTGCCAGCTTAGAAGTAACGAGGTTAAAAATCCTAACCACTCATCACTATAAATATTTTTAAATTTAGACCTTATCTCCATTAATTTGGGGACTCCAGCTGTTCATCCTATAATGGGTAGAATCATAGATTTTCCAATCACTGGAATTAATCTGAATATGTGATGCACGGTGCTTATGACTGTAATGGATTAGAAAAGTTGGAGAGTGGTTTTGCAGTATTGCCATTTGAAGTATGGCAAAGTGGGAAAAAGAAAATCATTTAACCTCTGATCGGAATGACAGCTAAATTATTTTGAAACATCTAATCAAGATATATTAAGGGCATTTATCCTAGTAGAATATTGAAATTTAATGTCACTTGGCTGTTTTGTTCTATTTGTCCCAGGCTCAATAATTGATTTGTAGGACTGAGTATATAGAATGTCTTTTTCTTTGATCAAATATAGTTATACAAAGGAAATGTTTTTCTGAATGGTAAAGAATGTGCATAAATGTTTTATAAAGCTTATTACTAAGAAATGTGTTCTATTTTTTCAGAAGCACTAAGAGTGGCAAAACCTCGTTATGATGTATCTTTGGTTTATTTAACTCGTAAATTTATGGAGCTCATCAAATCTGCTCCTGGTGGAGTTCTTGATTTAAATGAAGTTGCAACAACATTGGGAGTACGGAAACGAAGAGTATATGACATCACCAATGTATTAGATGGAATTGACCTCATTCAGAAAAGATCTAAGAACCATATTCAGTGGATGTGAGTTGATTCAAGCTTTTCAACATTCTCCTTTAAATCATCATAGTACAATTAAATCTTTTTCAAGGAAACTAAACATATACAACATTTTAAAATTGTAATACAAATAAAAAAGTTTTATGTAGTAGGAAGGAATTTTAATTATTTATTTCTGTCTTAAACTGAGCTAGAGTGGTTAACTATTTAATGGTAGAGAACCTTAGAATCAGGAGCCATTATCATTGAAGTATTAGAGACATGAATTTTTAAGAGTCCTTTCATCATAGTTCAATAAACATCCATTATATTTTATTTGATTCCTAATTACTAAGGAAGAATTAGTTAAGGCTTCAAAACTAGATGGATACCTTGGAGAAGGTATTCAGTAGCGTAAAGGTAGGGGAAATAATAAATCAGTAAGATGAATGGTGTGTAAATCCTAGAGAGTGGAAATTTATAGAGAAAAAAGAAGAGGGCCTAGCACAAAGCCCTTGGGTACACTTAAACATAATAGGTTATAATTATCCAGCAAAGAAGACTGAGGAGCCAGACAGGATGAGTAGGTGGTCAATAATATCATGGTGCAGAAAGGTCAAAGTTGAGGACTCAGAAAAAGCCATTGGTCTTGGCAAATAAGAGGTCATTGGTAACCTTTGTTAGAACAGTTTCAATTGTGGAGTCAGAAGCCAGATTTTAAGGGGTTGAAAGGTGAGCTGGTAGTGAGGAGGGGGAGGCAACAAGTGTAGGTGTCTTTTTCTAGGAGTTTGGCTATAAAAGGGTAATACAGCTTTCATATAGTATCCTTAATACTTGCCCTCCCCTTCAAAGGCATTATTACCTGAATAACTTGCCAACATCTTGTTATTAAACAGAAATCCATTGTGACCTTAAAAAAAATCAGCCTTCAATTTATTCATTATTTACTAACACTAATTAAAAACATTTTTTTTTGAGTTTCAAATTCTCTCCCCTCCAACTCTTTCCCTATTGAGAAGGCAAGCAATAAGATACCAGTTATGCATGTGAAGTCATATCATGACCTTTTAAATAATTTAGGTTTATACCTGAAGTTGACTGGCACAGTAGATAGAACGCTGAGCCTGGAGTCAGGAAAACCCAAGTTCAGGTCTGGTCTCAGAAACCAGATAATAGCTGTGACCCCAGCCAAGTTACTTAACCTCTATCTGCCTTAGTTTCCTCAGCTATAAAATGGAGATAATATTATTCACCTCCAGGGTCTTGTGAGATCAAATGAGATAATATTTGTGAAGTGCTTAGCATAGTGCCTGGCATCTGGTAGGCACTTAAATGCTTTTTCTTCATTTCACTCTCATGGTAATAAAACTTGGAAGGAGTATGAAGTAGTCTTACGCTGTACTCTACAAATTAGGTCCGTATTAAAGTTTTGTCTCCAGTTTTGGTCACTTAAGTTTAAAACTCCTCTCCAGAATTTCTGTCCCTATTTTGTTGAGAGGTTTTCCCATGAGAATATGTCTTTTTATTTTGAATCAATGGAAAAATTCATTTTGTAGCCAAAATTTCTGAGATACCGTTGAGCAATTGTTTACTCTTTTTTGCTAAATGATCATTTTAATATTATTAGTTGCTATATGCCTATCATTGTATGTGAGTATAACACACACTGAAGATATTAACAGAATTTGGACAAGATAAAAAGAATTGTAAAAGTGTTAGTGAAACAGTAATCTGATTTGAAAATATTCTTTGTTAGCTTCTTGTATGTTTTATTTTTTCATGCTTTTTTTTTAAGTGGATCTGATCTTGGTGGTATTGGATCAAAAGTACCGCAGCAAAAGAAGATAAGGGATGAACTTACTGATTTAACAGCAATGGAAAAAGCTTTGGATGAGTTAATTAAGGATTGTGCTCAGCAGCTGTTTGAACTAACAGATGACAAAGAAAATGAAAGATATCCTTTATCATTAGCTATTAGAATTATTCTGTAGCCACTTAATTTGAGTAGTATTGTTAGCAATAAGACTTGATTTATATATCTTAGATGGAGAATCAAGCATTTAGCCATCGAAGTAAATGTAGGAAAACTTGTAGTTTTAACTCATACTACAACATTGCCTTTATAGCCTCATCAAATCAGGTTGGTGGGGACTCTGGGGGATATCCTCCACTGATATCTAAAAGTGGTGGTTACTGTTAGGGTTATTTCATCATTTATTTTTAATATTAAAACTGGTATGTTTTCATCCTAGAGTGTTATAAAATAGTCAAATACTTTTCTGTTTAGGTAACCCCCAGCTTACAAGTTGTGCTCCCAAAAATTTTATAAAGTAGTTATTTGGAACTAGGAATACATTTTCCTATAAGAACACTATAAATAGTGATTAGATTTCCAGACTGTTCAACTTAGCAAACATTTGTCAGACACCAGCTGTGCAAGGCATTGGACTAAGTTTTAAAACTAGCTCACAATTTTAATTCGTAATACAACCAAATAATACCTCAGTTCCTGGTTCCAGGAGGAAAGGACTGTGTCATTCTCCTTAACCTTTGTGCAGCCTTTGACACTGTTGAACACGCTTTCCATGATGCTTTTCTCTCTAGATTTTCAGGACACCACTTCCTCCAGGTTTTCTCCTGTCTATCTGAGTCCTCCTCTGTATCCTTAGCTGGATCCTCTAGATCATACCTTCTAACCAAAGGTGTCACTTAGGGTTATGTCCTAGGCCCTCTTTTCCCTCTATACTACTTCACTGTGAAATCTCATCAACTGCTATGGATTTAATTACCTTCTTTATGCTGATGATGTTCAAATGTACTTATCCTGCCTCAAACTCAGTTTCACATCTCTACCTTCTTTCAGACATCTCTAACTGGATGTCCAGTAGACATCTTAAACTTGGTATGTCCAAAATGGAATTTATTCTCTTTTTCCTTAAACCCTTCCCTCCTGCGTTCCCTAATATAATTGTTAAGGAACTTAGGAGTCATCCTGGTTTCCTTACTATCTCTTACTTCAAACCCTCTTATCCCCCTTATCCAAGCTGTTGCCAAGGCCTGTTCATTTCACCTTTACAACATTTCTTATATAAGCCCCCTTCTGTCCTCTGACACTGCCACCATTCTAATGCAGGCCATTATTACCTCAAGCCTGGATTATTGTATTAGCCTGCTGGTGGGTCTGCGTGCATCAAGACTCTTCTCATTCCAATCTATCTTCCATTCAACTACCAAAGCGATTTTCCTAAAATAAAGGTCTGATCTTGTCACTCCATTACTCAATAAACTCCAACGATTCCCTGTTGTATTCAGGATCAAATACAAAATGCTTTGTTTGGCATTCAAAACCCTTTATAACTAGGCCCCCTTCTATTTTTCCACTCTTCTTAATGCTTTAACTCCCCTCTCTGACATGTATTCTTCAATCCAGTCACACTGGCTTTCTGGTTGTTCCATGAACAAGACATTTTATCTTTAGATATTCTTTTTGGCTGTTTCCTGTGCCTGGAATTCTCTCCCTCTGCTCAGACTATTGACCTTTCTGGCTTCCTTTAAACCCTAACTAAAATCCCACCTTCTACAGGGAGCCTTCCCCAACCCCTCTTAATTCCAGTGCTTTCCCTCTGTTAATTTTCTACTATTTATCCTGTATGTAGCATGCATGTACCTTGCATGTTGTCTCTCCCATTAGATTATAAATTCCTTGAGAGCAGCACTGTCTTTTGCCTCCTTTTGTATCCTCAATGCTTAGCACAGTGCCTGGAACATGGTAGGTGCTTAAATATTTATTATTGATTCATTCATTATGTAACAGAAAGTGTTATTTCTTGTTTGATTATTAATGGGCAGAAGTTTGACTTGCTTCATCTCTTCTGAGTTTTAATACTCTTCTCTTGGCTCTCCAGTGCTTTTTTGCCTTTCCTTAGACCCACACTGGGTGTGCCTCACATTGACATCTTCCCATTCAGAATTCATATTTACTAACTAGAATAATCAGAGGTAAGCGTTAGGAGAAAAGTAGTCTGAGCTAATTCATACTGATTTGTGTATTGCTGCTGGCTCTCAATCTTCCATCATTTTTTTGAATTCACCCTGAGGAATATTCCGTGCTGGAATTTCTAGCAGTGAGGTGGTGCAGTAGATAGAGCACTGGGCCTGGAGTCAAGAAGATCTGAGTTCATGGGGCATCTAGGTGGCGCAGTGGATGCAGATGGCCCTGGAGTCTGGAGGACCTGAGTTCAAATTCCGCCTCAGACACATTACACTAACTGTGTGACCCTGGGCAAGTCACTTAACCCTGTCTACCTCAGTTTCCTCATCTGTGAAATGACCTGGAGAAAGAAATGGCAGACCACTCAGTATCTTTGCCAAGAAAACCCCAAATGAAAAAGAAAGTAAACCAAGAAAAAATAAAAGAAAGAAAAAGAAAACCCCAAATGAGGTCATGAAGAATCATACATGACTGAAATGACTGAACAAATCAAAATAAAATAAGAAATAACAAGGTAAAATGAAAAAATTTAACCAGTACTGTCTCCTTTAGTGTGACAAGAGTTCTTTACTAGGCCCAACTCCCTCTACTTGCTATCTTAATCCTTATCCTCTCCTATCTTCCCTGGAAGCCTGGTCTTTTAAAATCTCTTCCTCTTTTCACTCTCCTTACCCACCAGTTCCTTCTTTACTGCCTACAAATATGATTAGCTCTTGTATCTTTTACAGCCAGCCCCCTAGAAAGGAGTTATCTGCATTTCCTTGCCTGCTACTTAATTCTCAGTCTTGCAGTCTGGCTCTTGATGTTAGCTTTCAATTAAAACTATTCTCTTCAAGGTTACCAGTGATCTCCTAAGTGCTAAAGGCAATGGATTCTTTTCAGTTGATTCTACCTGACCCCTCTGCAGTTTCTGATGGTGTCAATACTTCTTTCTCTTGAATACTTTTTCCTTTGGCTCTGTGACATTGCTCTTTTTTTAAAAAATTTATTTGTTTTTCATTTTCACCATTCACTTCTATAAGATTTTGAGTTCTAAATCTTCTCCCCCTCCTCAAGATGGCATGCAACCTGATAAAGACTGTACATACACGTTCATATAAAACATTTTCACATTAGTTGTGTTATAAGGAAGAATTAGAACTAGTGGGAGAAAACATGATAAGAACAAACAAAGAGCAAATAGTATGCTTTGATCTGCATTCAGACTCTGGTTTTTTCCTGGATGTGGATAGCATTTCCCATCATGAGTCTTTTTGGAGTTGCATGGCACTGCTCTTTTGATGTTTTACATGTCTGACTCTTTCTTTTCAGTATCCTTTGCTGGATCATCATCCACTTCTTACCCTTTTCTGTCTTATTTCGTACTATTCCTCTTCACAGCGCTTCACAGCACTCTATAGATGAATGAAAAGAAGTTTTTGTGTTATGTGAAGCACTGAGCTCAGTGCTGAGTATGCACATTGAAAAGTAAGACAGCTCCTGTTCTGAAGGCCCTCATATTCTAACAGAGGAAGACACTACAGGCAGCATCCTCAGATGATAATACAGCTTCTTAAATATTGCTTCCAATAATAAACTTATATCTGTTTCTGTTGAACCATTTGATAATGAAAAAGAAACAGGTCCATTGAGGTTATAAGTGACTTGTCTCAGGTCATACTTAGGTGCCAGAGCTATAATCCTCACACCTCAAATCCAACAGTCTTTCTGCTGCATACCAGTTCCTTCCTAAAGTAGAAAACTTTTGGTAGCCTCGTTAAAATGCTATTATCCCCTTATATGTTTTAATGTTTATTTCTAAATATTTTGTTTACATTACTAACCAGCAAAATATTTTAGCATAATCTGTATTAAAAAGAAACCTGGAGCTAAAGTAAATATTGAAAAACAGCCTTGTAGGGAAATATGTGAGTGTATTGGTTTGGCCGAAACCTCCACTTTTTTCACTCTAGGTTATTAATTTAGCTCACATAAGTTAAGAACTGCCTAGATTTGCATTATGAAGCATTTATTACTGGTGATCTCTTAATTGCTTTTCAGCTAGTAAGTATGTTTCTTAATTTAGAGATTCCTTGACTGATTTATACATTAGCATATGTGACCTATCAAGATATCCATAGTATTCAAGCTTTCCATGAACAGATTGTTATTGCAGTCAAGGCTCCAGAAGAAACCAAATTGGAAGTGCCAACTCCTAAAGAAGTAGGTAGTACTTTAAATGTATTTGTTTATAAGTTTCATTTTAAGAAAGTCTGTTTTATAAAAAGAAGTCTCACCATACTTTTCTCTTTTAAACTGTATGTAACACCATTCCCTTCACCCTGAACTTGTTAAATAGACTTGATTTATAAGTAATAGTGGTGCATTTTGATAGGATTTGTTGGAGCCTCTTTTATAGTGTATAGAGTGGTAATAGCATTGTATTAGATATTTTACCTTTCTTGCCTGTCAAGAGGAACTTTAAGCTAAAGTCATAGTCTTTACAGTGATGGGAGGCATCCATAATATATAGTACTTTGGATCTATGATCTTATCGATGTGGGTACTCCCTGTGCCAGTACAAATCACATTCCATTCACACCTCATCCTGTGTGATCCTTGTCCATGTCTTCTCCTTAATCCTCCAAAGATGATAAACTCTACCCTTCTCCTAGGATTGTTTTTTTTTAAACATTCTGTGGGAATCAGTGCAGCCCTTGGGCTACCAAAATATATCTTCACTTTTTAGCATTCCCAGGACCTTTGTTAGAGTCATGTGAAAGTTAAATTTCAATTTTATACGATATTAACAAAAAATACAAAGACTTCCATGGAAAGGACCTGGAAAGGGAGCAAGGAAAACAAGTACTGAAGAGCTGTGTATAGTATCTTCTTTTGACTCACCTGGTTCATACAAGCATACCAGACTCCTCCTGGATACGAGCACTGTGCTAGAATTCAAATGAGAGTCGGTCTGGATGAGCTCTTAGGGAAGGTATGCTTAAATTAAAACCAAGATGCAGACTGGTAAATTGAAACCTGAAATAGCCTTAGACATGCCTTCTAGTAATGGGAGAACTTAGAAATAGGACAAAAAATTAGGATGTGAGATCCTCTGCTATGCTGCATCTCACTGCAACTCACTTTGTGTTGTGAACACAGTGAAGGGCAGCGCGGGAGGGAGGAATGCCATCTGTGTTGTCTAGACCGGGCCTAACAGACATCCCCAGAGAACCAGGTAGGGGTTTCAATTCCAACTGTCAACATGTTGCTTTTTATGTATGTAACATTACCATTTTATTAATGTGCTAGAGCCATATTTCTCATGTGGATGTTTTGTAACATCCTTTGAACTCTTATGAGTAGACCAACAAAATATGTGTGTTTGTGGAAGTGTGATCAACCTGCATGGGAAAAAATGGAAACTGCCTTTTTAATGAGGACTATACTTGCTTGATTACAATTGAGAAAAATACAGAGATTATTTTCAACTGTATTGCTTTCTCAAGAATTGACTATCATTGGGGGGGGGGGGAGTAGGGAATGGTTATATGCCTAGTATTATATGAAGAGGCAGCATTTTAAATAACCTTCAGGAAATGCAGTGTGGTACAGTGGAAAGAACCTGGGCTTTGGACTGAGGAATGAGTTCAGAATTATAGTTCTTCTGCTGGCCATCTGTGGTACCTTGGGAAGGTCGCTTAACTCTCTGGGCCTCAGTTTTCTCATCTGTAAAATGATCGGGGTAGAGTTGGACTGGATATCTTTTAAGTTCCTTGGCAGCTCTAAATTTATGATCCTGTGTGACTCATTATTTAACATTATTTGATGACCTAGGTGCTAGACGTTATATTAAATGCTCATATTTTCCCCCAAATCATTAAATTAACATGGTATTAGAAATCCGAGCAGTTAAGACTTGGTAGATTTTTTTCTTTCAAGATTCTTGTTCAGGTGTGAGAGAGGTAGTCCCTATAGAGTTTACCTCATAATCACTCGAAAACATTAGGCTGATAGTCTTGCTTTGTGGTCTTCCAGCTTAGACTAATTAAGAATTCTCATTCTTCTCTAATCTATAAAACGTTAGGCTCTTGGTTTCTGTTTTCTAGATTCATTAAGTTCAAGTAAAAGACTTAAGTAGAGAGAAACAGGGTTTTAAGTAATTAAATTTTTATACTTTGGCTCCAAACCTTTTACCCCTCAGTATCATGTGCCTGACCACTTTGCTACCTGACTAGTTGATTATATCTTTTTCAGTCTCCACCAAATTTTTCTCAATTATTTAATGATAAAATAAGGTATAAATTCAAACTTTCAGGAAGCTTTGCAAAACTTGACTGTCCTAGTGAATGAAGCAAAGATGGTTAATGGATTTTTCTCATTCATGTTTATATCCTATGTTTCTTTCAATAGGACTGTATAACAGTACATATAAAGAGCACAAAGGGACCTATTGATGTTTATTTGTGTGAAGTGGAACAAGATAACATAAGTAACAAAACATTTGAAGAAATGAGCACTACCTTATCTGAAAGTAAGTCTGCAGTTCATCCTGATCAAGGTAAATATAGAGATTATGGGGGAATAATTGTTTTTAAAAAGTACTAGGTCATGAAGAAATATTTTTTGCCTCACTGAAAGTCAAATCCAACATTTTTGATCTATGCAATGAAAGTATTATGAGTGTTCTGCAGTTTGGAAGAGATATTTTGAAAAAGTTAGATGAAAAGCACAGTACAATTTTATATCTTAACCGTACTTGTTCATTGGCTGCTATTGTACAATTGGAAATGTATTGTTATGGGAAGACTTTATTTTAAATGGAAGAAATGATTAGTTGTCTTACTCTAGAGGTTTTCCTGTTCTTGTCTGCCCTTTCTTCTCAGTGGGTGAAATAACACCCTTCCTTTTCAACCATTTAAAATTCACAAGAACTGAAAAAGTCAGAAAATTCCGAGATAGTTTTAAACGAATTATTTAAATTCTCAGAAGCCTTCCCTTCTATTTTTGGATTGACAGCCTTTGTTTTTGAGCCATCTTTGGTGCAACAAAAAGAGATCTGATTAGGACTTTCATCCTCTGGATGCTGGCTTCTCCTAATCAGCCATTTATTAGCTACATAACTTTACTAATTCAAATAGATCACTTAACCCTGTTGAAACTTGTTTGTTCTTCTTCAAGAAGAGTATAATAATGCCTGCCCTTCCTGTTTCATTAGAGGCTCAAAATAAAAAATATATCCTAACTTTGGAAACACTAAAAGATTATACATGTATAAAGCTCATTTTTTTCTTTTCCTTCTGACTGGATCAGCATGGTACAGTAGAAAGAGGACTGAATTTGGAATCAAGAGATCATATGTTCAATCCTGTCCTGGCTCTATCATTTGCTGCTCTATGACCCCGGGCAAGACACTTTTCTGGGCTTCAGTTTCTTTAGCTGTAAAATTAAAAAGTTGAACTAGAGCACCTCTGATGAACCTTTCAGTTCTAGGTCTATGATTCTTTGCATCTGAGCAAGACAAAGGGAAGTAGGACAAGGGTTCTTAACATTTTTTGTGATACACCCTTTTGACAGGTTAAGCCTATGGATTCCTCAAGTATAAATGTTTTCAAATGAGTAAAATACATGGCATTTCTAGGGAAACCAATTATTTTAATAGTTATCAAAAATATTTTTTTAAAATATAGTCCAAAGATTTTGTTTACAGAAAAGCTCGACCATTTTTCATTTACCTTACACATATTTATAGTTATCGAATTTTTATCTTTATCTTTTCATTTATTATTTATTTATTTATTTTTGCTAGTTATCTTTAATCATAAGATTGTGTTCCAGAGGGGCAGATCATGATACTGACTTGTTGAATAAACTTAGACTAAACACTACCCCTTTATTATTACCTTTATGAAGAAATTTGATATGTTTCAGTTCTCCTAATGAAAGCTGCTATGAAAAAAATGTTATATTAACTCCTTCCAATTTTAACTTTAAGAAACCATTTGTGTTCCTTGCACAAAATAGTCATAATCCCCCATCTCCTTTTTTAAGTGTCTTCATATGGGAAAAGCTGTCATTATTGTCAAAACTTTACTTTCAGTAAGTAAAGTAAATCACTTTATTAAATGAACCGCTTAAGTATGCCATTTTCCTTTTACTCTTTGGGTTAGCTATGTTATATCTGCTGCCTCTTCTATCCATGTTGTTCAGTTGTTTTTAATCCTGTCCGACTCTTACTGATCTCATTTGAGGTTTTCTTGGCAAAGATACTGGACTGGTTTGCTATTTCCTTCTACAGATCATTTCACAGATGAGGAAACTGAGGCAGACAGGGTTAAGTAACTTGCCCAGGGTCACACAGTAAGCATCTGAGGCTGGATTTGAACTCGTGTCCTCCTGACTCCAGTGTTGGAATTCTGTCTGCTGCCACCTTGCTGCCCCATGGATGGTTATTGATTGAAGCCACAAAAACATGGTCATCAGGACCAGCAGATTTATTCTACTGCCATAATCACCATCCTTCCTTCTCTAAATCAGTGTACTCACCTCCTCGAGTAATGAGGCTGAGGGAAAATTAGTTGGTAAAATCAAATCGTTTTAATTGTTTTAAGGGTGATTTTAATTGTCAGTCAAACAAGGAATTGTAAATACTGTTACTGGACTTAAATGTATTAGTGAAGGGAAAATCCAGTATGTAGCTGCTAGTCTGGCCATTAAGCATCTATATGCCAGGCACTGTGCTAAGCACTGGGGATACAAAGAGACAAAAAGACAGTCCCTCCTCTCATAGTAATTTCAAAGATCATCCCATATTTTGGTGTTTGATTTAGGAATTTTCTATCATACCTAATTTAGAAAGCTATTTTTAATGTTTGAGGTTTGTCTTTTATTGCATTGCATTCAGATTTAAAATGGTCATGAGAGTTATTTTTTTCCACCTTAAAAAAAAAGCAGATTTTGTACCAGTGATTTCCAAAGGTGTTCATTTCGCAGGCATGAAATTTGTCTTTTTTTTCCCCCTTCCCTTTTCCCAATTGAAAAACACGTTCTAGCTTGTTATGTTTATTTCTTTGTAGAAGGAAATCCACAGCAAAGTGAATCAGATGAAAAAATTCACCTGAATTGTCTTGAACATTAAAACTCAGCGCTTTTTGTCAAGTTGGCTTAATTTCGTCTGTGGTGAGATTTGCTTTTCAGTTTGGACTTAAAAAAAAAATCAGTCATTAAGGACTTCTGTGCCCACTTTGATATTAACGTTAAGTCCAATAGTTTTAGTAGTTGTCCTGTAATACATTTATGTCAACTTATGGTGAAAAAATGGCTCATTTTATAAACAGTTATGAAAGTGTAATTTGGCATTTACTTAAGTGACACAAGGACTTTCTGTAGAAAAAATTTCACAAAAACAATCTTTTAGAGCATAAGTTTGTTACTACTAAAACATTTGGACTAATCTGAAATTGAAGAACACAGTATATCATTAACTTCTTTCTTTACAATGCAGAATATGTACGAAGTGAAATTATGCTTTACATCATGTGAGTACTGTTTGCATTGTGTGCAGTCAGCTGTTTAAATAATAAGGATGTACACGATAAAATTAAATGTGAATACTCCTGTATATATTTGTATAATGTTTAGATAACTCATGAAAAATGTGAAGCATACATAAAATTTTCACCTTGTACAGCATAAAATAAAAATGTAAATATGAAAAGTAATTCATTCATTTGATTTTTGTGGGTTTTTTTCTGATGTATCCAACAGAACTTCAAAATCACTTATTTAGGTACAGAGAAATGTGAGTTTCAAGGAATTCAGTGAGTTGAAAGGGACCCCTAGTTTAACAGCAGTTACACCCCCCACACCCCCCCTTCAAGAAGTCATATGATCTCTTTTATGCATCTGCTTGAAGACTTCTAGTGATGAGAGTTCAGATTCAAATGGTTATGTGCTCTCTTTAATTCTGAAGTTCCCTTCAGTGATGAAGGTTGTATCCATCCATGCTTGCAACTTTTATCCATATTTTCCCCGAAAGTTTTCTGCAGGAGGTTGGCCTCTTTTCATGGAGGATGCTAACAGAATACTTTGGCTGTTACCTGTCAGATTTCACTTTTACTCTATGAGCAGACCATTTTCCCATCTTACAATTCCTTGACAGCATCCTTTTTCTTTAGAGCCGTTATTTGCTACATGTTGTAGCCTCTTCATGGCCTCTGTTTCCTTCTGTTTGATAGTCATCTTTAATTCTCCAGAGGCAAAGAGGTTTCATGAGCAGCACCAGTAAAATGTTAGTATTGAGAAGATCGGCCCCTGCTTTCATGGGAAGCTTGGAAACAGTAAAAGAGCTTTGCAAATGCCTTAATGGAATCCAGCCTGCTCTCCTTTTCAACTCTGGGCCCAGCTTGTACCTCTACTCTCTTTTCTAGATCTTCGTTCTTGGACAAGCTTTATAGGGTGTCCATCCAAATGCATGTTGAAATCTGCAGTAGGCTTTGTTCATCTGTGTGGATGACTAGGCCATAGTCCGTTGACGCTTCCAGGATGTTCTGCAATATCTTGGTTTTACACAATAAGTGCAACATCATCTGAAAGCAGCAGAAGAAATCTCTCCTGGACTTAGATTCTGCTGGATCTCTGCCATAACTGGTTGGGACCCTTGAGAAGCATACTGACCTTCCGTGTTTCATACTGAAGTGTTTATTGTCACAGAGTTAATGAGCAGTTATTTCTGTTGTTACTTCTGCCAGGGACTCTTGAAGTTCTCTAACTTCCATTGCTTCTAATTTTATTCTTTGGGGGCAAGAGAGCAAGCCTAATCTTTCATATGATAGTCCTTCAGCTAGACAGTTCTCATGTTCCCCTAAGTCTTCAGCTTAATCCCACTTTCTTGAGTTGGTCCACTCCATGTCACGCTTTTCAGTCCTTTTGGCATCCTGGTCTCAAGCATCTGGGCATGCTTATTTTGCTTATGCCCTTTTGAAATGTTACTACCAGACCTGAACATGGCATTACAGAGATGGTCTAACCCAAACAATTTAGTGAAATTATGTTTCCTCATTTCTAGATGTAATCAGGTTATCTATTTTGGCTGCCAGTTTAGACTCCAGATTCCTTAAGCTGTGGACTACTAAAACCCTTAGGTCTTTTACACTGTTAACTAGCCAGATTTCTTTAAATGAACCAAAATTCCAGAGGACTCATGATAGTTTAGTCCTACCCTGAGCAAGTCACTTAACCCCAATTGCCAAAAAAAAAAAATTCCCAAGCTCAAGTAATCAAGACTCCCACTAGCCTTAATTGTCCCAGTAGCAGGAAACAGATGTGTGTTCTGCTGTACCTGGTAAGGTAAGTTATTCTTGTTTATATGTCCTTTTGGAATATTGTATTTCAGGAACTTTCTTTTATTATAAAAGGTCTTGTGTGCTCTTACCTGTAGTTCTTTGGTATTTGACCTTTCTGGATGCTTAGATGCTTGTTTCGTTAAGGTAGGAGCTCTGGATTTTGGCTATGAATAACAATCCTGGGCCTTTTGGGGGTTTCTTTCAGATGAGCAGTGGGTTATCTTCACTTCACCACTCTGCTTCTAATAGATGCAGTTTTTGTTTTTGACTTCTTGAAATATAATACTTTTTAAAAATTAATAGTTTTCAGGGAATCCAATTATTTATGTGTGTGTTTATAGTTTTCAACTTTCACTTTTATAAGATTTTGAGTTCCAGATTTTTCTGCTTCTCTCCCCAAGACAGCATGCAATTTGATAAAGGTTTTACATATACAATCATATTAAACATTTCCAAATTAGTCATGTTGTGAAAGAAGAATCAGAACAAAAGGAAAAGCCATGAGAAAAAACAAACAAATGAACAAAATAGTATGCATTCAGACTTCATAGTTCTTTCGGATATGGATAGCATTTTCCATCATGAGTCTTGGAATCCAATTATTTTTTTAAATTTTTTTAAATTTTATTAATTTATTTTGACTTATCAACAATCACTTCCATATACTTTTGAGTTGAAAATTTTTCTACCCCTTCCCCCCACTCTCCCCAAGATGGTACACAATCTGATATAGGCTTTACATTTACATTCCTATTAAACATATTTTCATGTTAGTGAAGTTGTAAGTAAAAATTAAAACCAATAGGAGGAACCATCAGAAAGATGAAACAAAGCTCAACAGAAGGTAAAAATAAGTGATAGCGATTTGACTTCCATAGTTCTTTTTTTGGATGTGGACAGCATTTTCCATCCCGAGGCCTCTGGAGATGTCTTAGATCCTTGTAATGCTGAGAAGGGTTCAGTTTAACAATATTAGTCATCGCATAACGTGGCTGTTATTGTGTACAAAGTCCTCTTGGTTCTGCTCACTTCACTCAGCATCAGACCATATAAGTCTTTCCAGGTTTTTCTGAAGTCAGCCTGTTCATCATTTCTTATAGCACAATAGTATTCCATTACATTCATATACCACAACTTGCTCAGCCATTCCCCAATTGATGGGCATCCTCTCAATTTCCAATTCTTTGCCACCACAAAAAGAGCTGCTATGAATATTTTTGTACATGTGGGTCCTTTTCCCATTTGTTTGATCTCTTTGGGATATAGCCCTAGAAGTGCTATTGCTGGATCAAAGGGTATGCACATTTTTGTAGCCCTTTGGGCATAGTTCCAAATTGTTCTCCAAAATGGTTGGATCATTTCACAACTCCACCAACAATGTATTAGTGTTCCAATTTTCCCACATCTTCTCCAACATTTATCATTTTCCTGTTTTGTCATGTTGGCCAATCTGATAGGTGTGATGTGGTACCTCAGAGTTGTTTTGATTTGCATTTCTCTAATCAATAACAATTTAGAGCATTTTTTCATATGACTATAGATGGCTTTAATTTCTTCATCTGAGAACTGTCTGTTCATATCCTTTGACCATTTATCAATTGGGGAATGGCTTGTGTTCTTATAAATTTGTCTTAATTCTCTATATATTTTAGAAATGAGGCCTTTATCAGAGAGACTGGTTGTAAAAATTCTTTCCCAATTTTCTACCTTCCTTCTAATCTTAGTTGCATTGGCTTTGTGCAAAAACTTTTCAATTTAATGTAATCAAAATTATCCATTTTGCTTGTCATGATGTTCTCTATCTCCTGTTTGATCATGAATTCTTCTGTTCTCCATAGATCCGATAGGTAAACTATTCCTTGTTCTCCCAGTTTACTTATGGTATCAGCCTTTATATCTAAGTCATGAACCCATTTTGACTTTATTGTGGTATATGGTGTGAGATTTGGGTCTATGCCTAGTTTCTGCCATACTCTTTTCCAGTTTTCCCAGTGGTTTTTTTCAAAGAGTGGGTTCTTATCCCAGAAGCTGGGGTCTTTGGGTTTATCAAATAATAGATTACTATAGTCATATGCAAATATGTCTTGCATATTTAACCTATTCCACTGATCCACCTCCCTATTTCTTAGCCAGTACCAAGCAGTTTTGATGTGAAATCCAGTTATTCTTAAAATATCTCTCAACCTGCTTTCCAAGTCACTTGCTTTTGATATTTTCTATTTTTTGAAATCTTTTTGTTAAGATATTTCTCTCTCTGCTTGCAGTTGTCTTCTCTTTCCTTGTAGGCTGGGTTTTTGGGGCATCTCTGAATCCACAAAAAAATATATATTTACATTGGCTAGTGTCTTCAGTTTACTTTTCTCTTCAATTTCAGTTTCTGAAGCTGGTGGTCTTTGTTCCAGGGCCAGGCTCTGGCCCCTGTTATGCTTTTGGGTGGGGTGGTATGCCCTCTTCAGTCTTGACCTGGGTCATCAGGGTCCTTTGTTCAGATCACTGGATCTTTAGGCTCCTTTTGGAACAGAATGCTGTAGATACGTGGCAGAGCCCTGGGGTTTCCTGGTCTGTGCATTGCTACATCGGCACTGGTGTCTACCTTGGCAGCTCTCAGGGTCCATGCTGTTCGTTTCTGACCACTGTGGCGCTTTCTGAGGGAAGCCCATTGTTCGTGCTGCTTTGAGATTCATGTCTGTAATCTAGAGAGGAGGTCTCTGGCTAGTTTGCCTGTGTTGTGTTGGCTCTGACTTTGCTGCAGGCCCCCTTTCGTCTCTTGCCTATGGGCTTCTAGCTGACTTCTTGTGCAGCTCTGGGGTGGATAACTTAGCATATTTTCTCACTGAATTTATTATTATTTAGTCTCTTGTTACTGATCGGTATGTGAAATCTGGGCTGTCTGCCCTCCATTCAGGCAATGGTTTATAGTCCATTTTTCTCAGATACCATCGTTTTTCACCTACAGCAGGTCAGCAGTCAAATCTGCCAGTTATTTCAGTACCATGTAATATAGTTTGCCGAAGCCTGCACACTTCTACACAGATGTGATGGCTCCACCTCTGCCTCCACCTGCCTATTAACAAAACCTCTTTTCTCACTACATCTTCTGCCCCAAGTTGCTTATTCCTTGAGACTTTCTTCTTTATTGCTGCCACTCGGTACCATTATTCTTCCAATTCCATAAATATTTTAAGAGACTAGTAAAATCTACTTAAGCATGAAACAGCCACTACACATTTTAGTGGGTAAACTTGGTGAGTTGCTGTGGCAACTTTTCTGGTGATGAATTTCTTCAGTTAGGTTGGTCTTTGGATAACAGTCCTTTGTTGTGCAGTGTGGTATAGTTTAAAGAGCCCTGGACTTGGGGTCAGAAATAAACTGGGTTTGAATTATCCCTTCAGTATTTACTAGCTGTGTAATCATGAGCAATTCACATAAATTCTCTTTAAGTTTCACCTACCTTATGTGTAAATTAGGCATAATACTTGCTTTACCCAACTCATAGACTCTTTATGAGGAAAGTACTTTGCAAACATTAAAGAGCTATAATAAATGTGCACTACTGTTCCTGTAGGACTTTCCAGCTTAGGTAGGGCTTGCCCTAAGTTAAAGGTCTGCTGAGACCTTCCATGGCTATGATGAAACATCAGAAGATTAAAGGAGCTCGGAAATTTAAAACTTTATTTTTTGTTCTTCTCTTTCCTTTGTATCCTGTATTCAATTACTTTGCAAATCCTGGAATCATCATCTATTAGAACTTGAAGGGACCCTGCAGTCCTTAACAAAAGGATTTGTTCTGTGAAGTATAGATTCAGTCAAAGGGCCGAATTTGAGGTCCTAGAGGGCCTTGAGACCACAAGTTCCCCACCCCTGTAGCTAGACTATCAGTCGTCCTTTCTTAACTGGCACCCAGAACTGAACACAATAGTCCAGATGTAGTCTGCCCCAGTCACTTAATACCTCCTTGTTCTTGGAATCTGTACATCTCTTAAATGCAGCCTAAGATAGCACTGGCAGTTTTGGCTGTGATACCTGTTGACATACCTAGCTTTCAAAGTCCGCTAGAATCTCCTGATCCTTCAGACTCATCGGTACTTGTGAAGTCAGATTTTTTGAACCTGAATGTAAAACTTCACATTTGTGCCTTAAAAGTAGGAAGTGTATTATTTTTTGCATTTTTATCTCCACTGCCTGGCACATAAGTTGGCACTTAATGAACACTTGTTACTTTACTCTTGAATTTTATCTTACTGGGTTCATCCCAGTGGCCTCATGATAAGGAGGTGTTTGGTGGAGTAGAAGGAGCACTAGCAGCTATTAAGTGTTTGAGGCTGGATTTGAACTCTTATCTCCCTGACTCCAGGTCCAGTGCTCTGTCTACTGCTATGCCATCTAGCTACTTACCTAAGGGCATTCCATAAATGACCATTTATGAAAGAACTTAACAACTGGAGCTGTCCAAAAATTCAGTGGGTGATAGTAGGCATCCTATCACTGGTGGTCTTTAGGCTGAGGCTGGATAGTCATTTTTCTAGGCTATCCTATCCTTTCTTCACATAGCTGTTAGTCTAGATGGCTCTTTGATCTCTTCCAATTCTTAAGATTCTATGAATGACAGGCACACTTGCAAACTGGCTGATGAAAACATAGCATTAGTCAAATGTGGGAGGGGTTGTGGGGTGGTAGGCACAGTAATAAATTTTTTTGGAGGAGCCGTGAATTTGATTCAATTGTTTTGGAAAGCAATTTAGAATTAGGAGAAGTGATTAAAATGTCCCTACCTTTTGACCCAGGGACTGTATTACTTAGTATACTCCTCAAAGAAGCCATTGATAGAAAGAAAGTCCCCATATACTCAAATACTTACAACCAAACTTTTTGTGATGGCAAAGAATTGGAAACAAAGTAATTGTCTTATCAGTTGGGGACTCTCTCCCCAGCTACATAGTAAGCTGCAGAAACTGTTGTAGGTATTACAGAGAATACAAAGATGCATAAATCAGTGCTTTGCCGTTACCTCAGTAAATATTGATGGCTCACAAATGCCTTGCAAGGCTCAAGTAGCATAGAAAGGCTTTATAAGTAAGAGTGACTTAAAACTCACCAAATTTTATTGCATTAGAAGAAAAGAAATTCTGTTTTCTGTGTCTGGTATCTTCCTTTTTATTTTCATTCAATATAAAATTCAAATGTTTAAAACTATCAATCTACAAACCATGGAAAGTATGACTAGCTTCTACTATTCTTGTAAATAAGGACTCTTCAGAACACTGAAAAGAATGTGACTGAGATCCTGTTACTTTGGGATTCTGGTAGAGCAATGATGAATGTGAGTCACAACCCACCTCTTCTCATAGTGTGCAAATCTTGTTCACATCTTTGCCCAAAGCTTTCAGTAAGGAAATCCACCCAACAAGCTGGAGTACTTCCTCCTACTTAAAAAAAAAAACCTTAGAGGTACCAATGTAATACTCAAAATTCCTATGACCATCTATTGTGATCCCACGGACTCACTGATAAAGAAGTGAACTGCAGCTTTTGGCTTATGGAGTGTAATTTGTAAAATTTGGCTTGAGGAAGGTATACTTCAAAGACTGATATCATCAGTGGGGGTACTGGGCTGAATTGAATTCAGGAAACACTTGTAAACAAACTTTAGATAAAAGTCCTCCTCCCACTTGTAAATCAAAGTCTCCCTGGGAGGTAAAATACACAGAAAGCAATAATATATGTAAGCACGAGGTCACAAGCAAAGTGTTAATGTGACTTCTGAGGAGGGGTATGTGTGCATAAATCATTTTTTAGAAAAAGTAAGATTTAAGTTAAACTTTAAAGAATGTACTGAAATTCAGAGTGGGTTGGGGAGTGGGGTTTGGTGGTGAAAGGTATTCTAGGCATAGAAAGCATCCTTTACAAAGACTGGCAAATAGTTTTGGGAAAGGAAGGGAACACAATGAGTAACCATTTGTTGCCAAATCTAATCAATTCTACCTCCACAACATATCTTGTATCAGTCTCCTTTCCACCCACCTGAACCAGCTTGGTTCAGGTCATCATCACCTCTCCTTAAAATACTGCAAAAGTCCTGATTGATCTCCCATTCTCTCCAACCCATACTCCACTTAGCTGTCAAATCTCTATTCCTAAAGCGGTGAACCATGTCAAAGAACTGCTCTAGAGACACCTTTACTTCTAGGATAAAATACGGACTCCTTTGTTTTGCATTTAAAACCCTTCACAAAATGGCTACAATAAAGTGACTTTTCCTGGCTTATCACACGTTAATCTCCTATATGAATTCTACATTCAAGCCAAAATGGCCTGCCAGCTACTCCCCATGCTGCTCCCTCCCCTTTTCCTCACAAAGGCCTTTGAAAAGTGCCAGCTTCTAAGGGAAGGCTATCCTGATCTCTTCTCAACTTGATAGTGCACTCCAGAAATTACTTTGTATAACTTTTCTTTATACAATTCACAATGCATTATGAGTTATTTAGCTGATAGGATCATAAATCTGGAGCTTGAAGGAACCTTGGAGACTGCAGTCTAAGACCTCATTTTGGTAGTTATGTTTTCCAAGGTCACAGAGCTAATAAGTGTTAGGTGGGATTGGAAGTGTCATAGGGTCATGGGTTTACCATGAGTTTGGGCACACTGAAGTTAGACAACTTGCGTGGAGTCACACAGTTGACTATGTCTGAGGCTGAATTTCAGCTCTGGTCTCCCCGACTCCAAGGCCAGAGCCCTATGCACTTACACCATGCTGTTAATCTACGGCACAGCAAGGACTTTTTAATTTTGTTGTCTTTATATTCCCAGCTCCTAGCCCAGTGCCTGGCACCCAGTAGGTGCCGCAGGTTGAATCTTGAGAAGGGGTAAAGGAAAGACAGTGAATTGGAAAGCCCTGGAGAAGAGGTGAAGGGTGGAAGGATAAAAGGGGGCTTCGAAGAGATGGAAGGCGTTCAGGAGGGAGGCTTGTAAGAAAGGAAAGGAGAGGTCAAAGGCTTGTAAGAGAGGGAGGGAGAAACGAAAGTTCTGCAGAACCTGAGGAGAAATTGGGGAGGAATGTTTGGAAGAGGAGAGGAGAGGCTTGGAAGAGAGGGAGGAAGAGGCTGGAAACGTAATGGAGGGAAAGAGTGAGAAGTGCGAGGATTGCAAAACGGACAGAAAGGAGTTCCCACTCCTTGGGAGAATGAGGCACAGGCAGAAGTCGTGTAGGAGGAAGGGAGGGGAGAGGTGGGAGTAGTGCAGGAGGGAAGGAGAGAGGGAGAAGTAGGAGGCTTGGAAGAGGGAGAGAGGCGCGCAAGAGGGAGGTAGAAGCGAGTGGCTTGTAAGCCGGGAGAGGCGGGGAGCTTGCAGGAGGGAGGAAGAGAAGCGGGAGCTGTAGGGAAGAAGGGAGTAGTGCAGGAGGGGAGCAGGGGAGAGGTGGGCAGGAGGGAGGGTGCAAGGCGAGGCGGGAGGGAGCAGGGAGAGGTGGGAGTAGTGCAGGAGGGAGGGAAGGAGGCCTCGGCCAGTAGCCCAGACGGCCGAGGGACTTGTGAATAGCGGGTAGCGAGTGGCGGGCGCGGGAAAGGCCGGCTCGCCGCGTGGGGGGCGCGGGCACCGGGCGGCGGCTTGCGAGTGGCGTCTCGGGCCCGGGCGGTCAGGATGAGCGGGGTGCGCGCGAGGCCGCGGGGCGGAGCCCCGGAGGCCGCGCCGAAGAACCCAGCCCGGGCCGGGGCGGCCCTCCCGGATCCCCGCGGCTCTCCCGGGGCCTGGGACGAGGAGAGCGAGAGCGTCCGGGTGAGTGAGGAGGAGAAGCAGGAGGGGGGAGACGACGCTTTGTCCCTTCTGGCCGTCCTCTTGTCCAGCCCCTCATTTTACAGATGAGGAAACTGAGGCCCAGGCAGGGGAAACTGGCTCGCCCAAGCAGGCACTGCCAGATCCAGTATTTGCGCCCTCGGCCTTGGACTTCGAATTCCGGGAACGGCCCAGGATTTCGGGTTAGGGACTGAGGGTTTCCCTCGCTCTACGAACCTTCCTGGGAAGCATCGTTGAGAAATTGATTGACTGGTTAGGGGAAAGCGAACTCGGTCTGGAGCAGGAACACCTGGGTCATTTCTTCCCCAGAAGCCTGTTTCCTCCTCTGTAAAACTGGAGGATTGTAATGGATGGCCTTTAAGGTTGTTCAAGTCCTAAGAAGACCTCCTCTCCTCCCCCTTCTGTGGATTTCACCTGGTTTTTAGCTGCGATTTTATCCAGCGCAAGGAGTCAGTCAATCAGCTAATGTTTATTGAGCGTTTGCCCACCCCAAACATATTTAATGCCTGTAGAACCTTTAAAAGCAATTCGTGAGTCGCTTGAGGGATCACTTGGTGCTTCCTCTCTTTGGCCTTTCCACGTATCCGCAGCACTTCGCGCTGTGCCTGGCACCGAGGTCATTTAATAAAATTACTCAGTAACTGACTTGGTTTTCTAGCACTCACAGGTTTCCAGGATTCATTTTGCAGGCTCTAATGCCTCAGCTGGGGCATTGACTTTCCTGAACTCCTGTTATAGGGAGCCAGACTTAGAAAGGAAGAAAGTGGAATTGTTTGGTATGTGGAAGGTGATAGTGACTAATGCTGATTTCACTTACTTCAGTTTAATGGTGGAGGCAGCATACAAACAACTATCCAGAAACAAGTATGTTAGGCTAAATTGGAAGTAATAGACAGAGGGAAGGCACTAGAATTATGGGGATCTGGAGAGGCTTCCAGTAGGAGGTGAGATTTTTCTGGGATTTAAAGGAAGCCAGGAGGTGGAAATGAGAAAGGAGAGCATCCTAGGCTTGAGGGACAGCAGTTCATTCATTCTGTAAAAATTCATTAACAGCCTACTAGGCGCCCAGGTGCTGAAAATGCCCTGAATTGAAAGATGGAGTGTCTTGTTCAGGGAACACCAAGGGGTGGGGGTGGGGGGGAGTTATAAGGTGTTACAAGACTATAAAGGTATGTGGGGTGGGGCTGGAGGGGGTTATTGAGGGTGTTGAATGTCAACTAGGATTTTCTTTTTTATCTTGGAGGTAATAGGGAGACACTGGAGTTTATTGGGAGGAGGGAGAAAGTTGTGACGTGGTCAGACCTTCAGTTTAGGAAGATCACTTTGACAGCTTAGTGGAGAATAGATTGGAGTGAGGTGAGACTTCCAGAAAGGAGAACAACCAGCAAGCTATTGCAGTAGTCCAAGTGAGGTGTAAGGTTGGGTGGGGGATAGGGAACTAAGTGGCTTTATGAAGGAACTTGTGGGGTGAGATGGAGGAAGTAAATTGTAGAATTGAAAGGTATTTCTTTTGCCTAGAACTCGGGTAGTATTAGGATGTACCTACAAATTATCTAACCTATCCCTTTGACATGTATATGTGAACTGCTGATACCTAATGCTTAACAGAGTGTGAATTTGGAAGGCTATAAAAACCTTAGCCATTCCAGTTCAGAACAGCCTCTCCAGTTCAATCCAGCGTCGCTTTAATTAATTCCATTCCTCCCCCAGTTTGGGGCAGATATAGATAGGAAAGTAGAAAATAGAAGGTAAGCTTTTTGAGGGCAAAGACTGTTTCATTTTTTATCTTTGTATCCTTAGCTCCTAGCACAGTGCCTGGAACAGAGCAGGTACATATTAAATGCTTGCTTGCTTGCTGAATGAATGAATGAATGAATGAATGAATGAATGAATGAATGAATGAATAATTGAATGAAATGAGCTTGCTAGCTAGATTTTATTTTTGTAATTTAAATATTTGATCCCCCAATTACATTTTACATGTAAAAATAATTTTTAACATGCTTTTAATTTTTTTTTTGAGTTCCCAATTCTCTTCCTCCCTCCTCCCTACCCCCCCATTGAAAAGGCACGCAATTCGATATAGGTTATACATGTGCAGTCATGCAAAACATATTTCCAAGTTACTTGTGTTGTGAAAGAAAAGACAGACAAAAAAAAACCCGAGAAAAATTAAAATAAAGAAAAACTATACTTCTATCTGCATTCAGACTCCATCAGTTTTTTCTCTGGAGGTGAATTTTTTTTTTAATTTTTTCCCATTATAAGTCCTTCAGAATTGTCTTTGGATCTTTGTATTGCTGAGAATGGTTAAGTCATTCACAGTTGATCATCATGCAATATTGCTGTTTACAGTGTTCTCCTGGTTCTGTTAATTTCACTTTGCAGCAATTCATGTAAGTCTTTACAGGTTTTTCTGAGAGCATCCTGCTTGTCATTTCTTATAGCACAATAGTATTCTATCACAATCGTATACAACATCTTGTTCAGCCATTCCCTCAATTTCCAGTTCTTTGCCACCACTAAAAGAGTTGCTATAAATATTTTTGTACATGTAGGTCCTTTTTTTTTTTTAATCTCTTTGGGATACAGACCTAGTAGTGGTATTGCTGGGTCAAAGAACACGCACCGTTTTATAGCCCTTTGGGTGTAGTTCCAAATTGGTCTCCAGAATGGTTGAATCAGTAGACCACTTTACTAGGTAGATTTTAGAAGTGTGGGAGACTAGAGGCAAAGAGAGTAGCAATGAGGCTTTTTAGTAATCTGGGAGAAAAATGATTAGTGTAATGGCAGCTTCTGCTCCCTCTTATTGGGAGGTCTTCAGGCATTGTACAGAGAACCACTTTTTCATGTATATTATGTTGAGGATTCTTTTTATATGTGGCTTGGACTAAATGGCTGAAGGCCCTTGTAGCTTTAAAATTCTGTGATTCTGGACCTTTAAAATGACAACTGGCAGCTGGGATTGCCAAGTTCCTGTGCAATAATCTTGGAAAAATCATGGAAAAGGAAGAGGTGCTACAGGACTTCAGAAGGGCATACGTTTTCATTTTTGATACTGGAAGACAGTGTAGTACCAAACTATAGGATGCTGGTGATCTTGATCTTGATTCCTGGCAAAATTCTAGAATGAATAATAAGTGATGGTTTATGAGCTTTGAAAAAGAAAGTGCTGAGTACTAGGAGATCGCTTGGCTTCGCTGAGAACAGATCATGTCAGACTAACTTCATTTCCCTTCTGACAGGTACCTAGGCTAGTAGATCAGGGGAATCTGTAGATAATTTGCCTGGGTTTTAGCAAAGTAGCTGATAAAGCTTCTCCTGTTATCCTTATGGACAAGGCAGAGATATATAGGGTAGATGATAGTGTAGATAGATGGATGTAGACTTGATTGATGTACTGGACCCAAAAGTAGTTATTAATGTGTTAATATCATCTTGAAGGGAAGTCTGTAATGGAGTGCCCCAGTGATCAATCTCTTTGACCCTTGGCTGTTCAGTGTTTTGATCAGTGAGTTGGATGAAGCCATAGAATCATGCTTGCTAAATTTGTGGATGCTATGAAGTTAAGAAGGATAGCTAACACAATAAATGACAAAAGTCAGGATCCAAATAGATCTCAGAACACCAGAATGATGAGCTAAATCTAAAAAGATAAAATCTAATAGGAATTAAAGTTCTGTACTTGAGTTTAAAAAAATCAATTTCATAAGTTTGTTGGAGTAATATAATAAAATTTGAGGATTTTATGGGATTGGAAGCTCAATCTGAGTCAGTAATATCATGACAGCCAAAAATGTCAATATTAGCTGAGGCAGTATTAAAAAGGCACAGTGGCCAAAAGAAAGGATATAATACTTCCAATAAATTTGCTCTAATCAGACCATGTCTGAAATACTGTGTTCAGTTCTGGGAGCCACATTTTCAGTAAAGCATTGACTAACTGATATGTATCCAGAAGAGCAGTGAAGACCAATGATTGATGGAAGGAAATGGAGATAATTCATACTGAAGAATAGGAGACTTCAGAGGAACATGATAGCTAACTTCATTTATATTAAGGATTACCTTGTGGAAGGGGAATAAAACCTGATCTATTTGGCCCTGGAAGACAGAACTACAAGCAGAGGGTGGTAATTGCAAATAGGAAAATTTTGGCTCAATATAGGGGTAAACTTCCTTTAATTATGATTAAAGATGACCAGATTTGGAAAGGATTGCCTTGGAATGTTGTGGGTCCCCTTTCACTTGATTTTTTCAAATGGAGGCTAATGAATTTGAAGTGTCATCATGTGTCATTGTCCGACCGTCCCCCCCCCCCCCCATGGTTCTTGGATTTGCCTCTTACCTTTATTTTAGCAGTTACCAACATAGTCACAGAAGCAGAAAATTAGGATCTCAAGGTATGGAAGACATCTAAGGGTTCATCTAGTACAATCTCTCTGTGCCTGCCCATTTACTTTGGATGGAATTTGTATTTATATGTGTCCATGTCCTCCCCTCTTCACTACCCCACCCCTATCCCCAGTAAAATGTAAACTTGAGGGCAAGAACTGTTTTCTTTTTTATGTCATTTAGTCAAGAAGCATTTTTTAAGTGCTTACTATGAGCTAATATAGTATTCATCACATAGTAGGTGCTTAATAAATGCTTGTTGAGTGATCATTCAACCTCTAAATGAAAACTTCCAGTAAATACCTATTACTTCTGGCATATTTTACTGAAACCCACCTGGGTCTTTCTATGACTTAGAAAACACATTTATATGGTTTTGCAGTGATGCCAGATAAATGAGATGTCATCATACTAAGTTTCTGGTAGGTCAGAATTGCTCTGTGAAGATATCCTTTAGTTGTATAGAGATTCAAGACTTTAGAAAGAAAATTAAACCCTGGAGATGTAGATTTAGAAGTTATATACATGTCAAATCTAACATCAGCACGTACCAAAGTAATGAAATGGCTCTGTAAAAGAAAATTTTCAAGGGCCAGATAGAGGTCTTGTTTTCGGTAATATTAGTATAGGAAAAGCATTGAGACAGTCTAAGTATCAATAAATGAGGCCTTTTATATATATAAATAAATGACCAAGTTAACTACAAAGGACCTATGAAGGTAGATGCTATCTGCATTCAGAGAAAAAACTGATAAGAATGTATAGAATGGTTTCAATGGTAGCCATCTCTAGGGCAGCAGGGGGAGAAAAAATGAGGGAAGAAGAAAAGGAAGATTACATGATAATTTTATTGTATATTTAAAAAGGAATAGCAAGTTATACATAATAGTTTTGTAGTTTCATTTTTAATCATCTTTTTTTTCTATTCTACTGTGTTATGGAAATGCTTCTTTTATTTCTTAAGTTCAGAATAAAATTTAAAAAAAAGAAAAAATAAAGTGACAAATATGAGGAATTCAGAGAAAAATGGAAAGACATGAATTGATGCAGAATGAAGGAGAAAAAAGGAAGAAATATGTTATAATTACAATAATGTAAATGAAAAGAACAATAAAAGGAAGGCAAACTATGAGCAATTTTACCAAGTCTGGACAAAGAAAACATAGAATGAAACATACCTGTTTCCCATATCTTGGAATGTTGAATACCTTATCAGCTATGGTCACTGTAGCAGTTGTTTTTGTTTTAATTTTTAAATTAGCAAACATTTTATTGCTTTTCTGTGTTTATGTGGGAATTTATGTCTGTGATCCTTCCAAAGATGTATAAAACCACATACTTTCAGAGGAGAGAAGGAATTGGATTTAATGCTAAAGACAAATTGGTTAAGGTGATAAAGCTTTGCCAGGTCCACTTTGTCACCACAGGAGACATAACCCATTGAAATGCTTTTTACTTATATTATCTTTTATAATTTATCAACTAAATACAATCTGACATATTCCTTTTTTTTTAAGCTACCAGAAATAAAAAATAACTTAGAAGAAAACATTCCCAAGAAAAGTAAGTGAAATATTGCATATTTTTAATATTGTATATTTTAATTTTATGTACTTAAATATTCAGGTTATTTCCCTGTGCATATTCAGCTTATTAAAAATATGAACAAATCTCTTGGAGGAAGCTAGGAATACAGTAAAGAATGCTATATCTATGGCAACAAGTATATTTCTGGCAAAGCCTCTAAGGCCATTGCTGTATTATAACAGGGCAAGTAATTTGCTCAGCATTATTTTGAAAGTCAACTATGCCAGTATAGAGTTTTTCATGGTATGTGGAGGGAGAAACATTTTGCTGTTGAAGGCTGCCTTGCAAAAACTTAGCAGGTCATGTTTTATTCTTTTTCTGTCTCAATCCTGGTTGGTTACTAACCAATTACATTTACTGTCATGCCTTGGTTGGGTATCAGTTGCTTTTATTCCCCATATCATCTGCAGCACCATGGAGGAAAATGGTCAGGCTTTCTGGAATTAGGAAATATGTCATTTTATTCCATCTGAGAGAGAAAACTACCTATGCTGATGTCTTGCTGTAAATTTTGTATAGGTCAGGGTGTTTGAGTATTATATAGCACCTTTTCTGACCAATATTAATGGAAATAAATGCTTATGAAATCCAGGGGGAAAATATCCAATTTGCATTTTTATATTTTAAAATCTACATAATATGACAGTTTATAGAAGCAAGAAAAAGACATCCTAATGGTGTTTAAAACCTTAATTACCTTTATGCATTCATTAATATACAGTTTGCAAGATGAGGAACCATAGGCTTGGAAAATTGCATGCAGTGTTAGACTCCACTGATGTGTTCATCAGTTTTGTTGAACTGCTTTTTTAAACTCTTTTATTCATTGTTACAAGGGGTGGGTCTCTGGGAATGAGAAGGGTGAGGATATAATTGGAAGTTAAAGTGGTATAAAAATAAAAAAGATCAATAAAAATTGAAAAAGTATAGTCTACAGATGTGACAATTATTGTTTAATTGTAGTGAACAGAGTTTATTTTTGTTCAAAGAAGACTTTAAATTGTCCATGTTAAAAGAATTAAAGAATCACAGTGTTTGGGGGTAAGGTGTTACATAATTAGGGTTCAGTAAAGTTCCAAGACACTTTTGTAGTCATGTGCATAGAAAGAGAGAAAAGAACATCATGAGTGTGCATCAGACAAATAAATACTTTTAAAGATTTTTTGTTGAGGGGGCAGCTAGGTGGCGCAATGGATAGAGCACCGGCCCTGGATTCAGGAGGACATGAGTTCAAATGTGGCCTCAGACACATAACACTTACTGGCTGCGTGACCCTGGGCAAGTCACTTAACCCCGTTGCCTAACCAAAAAAAAAAAAAAAAAGGAATTTTTGTTGAAAGGTGAGAAGCAGCTTAGCATAATGGAAAGAATACCAGACTGAGTATTCAGGAGACCTGTGTCCAAATTCTGCTTCTCTGCTTAATAACTCAGTAACTATGGGTGAGTCATTTACGTTACCATAGCCTTGGTTTCCTTATCTGTAAAATGGGCATATTAGTACCTATACGAATATATTTTCCTACTAATAGCAAGTTGTGAGGAAAGCACTTTGTGAATCCTAAAACACTACAGAATCATATACTTGGAAGGAAGTAGTGGAAAAAGAACTGGATTTGGAGCTCCAGAGAACCTAGGTTCAAATTGTGGGCTTTCTATTTACTAACTGTGTGACCTTCAGCAAGTCACTTATGGATTTATGGATTTCAGTTTCCTCATCTGTAAAATAATGAGGTTGGAGTAAATTATATAGAATATATTTCCTTCCTATGCTAAATCTATGATCCTTAGAGGCTATCTGGTCCGAATCATACCTAAAATAGACTCTCCTCTAGTCTATATCATACCTCATCCATCTTTGTTTAAAGACCTCCAGTGAGGGGGAACCCCTTGCCTCCCAAAGCAGCACATTCCACTTTTGGATGGCTCTAATTTTTAGGAAGTGTTTACTTATATTACGTTATATTACATTACATTATATCAAGACTAAAACTTCAGGTCTTTTTTATATGACTTTATTGCCTACCTCCATTTCTTCCATGCTGTAATTTTTCAGTTGGGTTTTTTTTAACTCTTTGTGCAGGACTTTACATTAATCAAATTAATTTAGTGAATTAAATTTTATTTTATGTGAATTTGAGTTAGGAGGAAAGAATTAAATTTCATCCTATTAGATTTTCCCTATTGTTAGAAACTAAAGAGAACTTTTTGATCTAATTTCTGTTAAATAAAATGTTAACTGTACCTCCCAGCTTGATGATGATATTCTGTTAAAGGAATTTGCTCTGTTGGAATATTAAAGTACATGGCAAATCTAAAGTGAGAAATCGCTGGAGATTAAATAATGGTAATGTGTAGACTACTTCCTGTAAGTGTCTTTGCTGTTGCCTGTGGTCATTCTGTTGAAACCTAGTTTTTGAGTTGGAAGAGACCTTAGAGGTGATCTGCTCCCATACTTTCCTGAAACATGAATTCCTGAAAAGTGGACACAGGTCTCCAGAATACTCCTCAAAATCCAGCCTCCCAGTTATTCACTATCTCATGTAATAGGGTACTTACTGCTTTCCATGGTTGCCTGTTCCATTTTGGGGCTGTTCAAATAGAAAGTCCTTCTTTTATTTGAGCTGAAGGCTGCCTTCCTGTAACTTCTCCCCATTAATTCTTTTTTGTTTTTTTAGGCAGTTGGGGTTAAGTGACTTGCCCACGGTCACACAGCTAGTGTCAAGTGTTTGGTCTGAGGCTAGATTTAAACTCAGCTCTTCCTGACTTCAGGGCTGGTGCTCTATTCACTTTGCCACCTAGCTGCCCCCTCCCCAGTAATTCTTAACCTCTTTTCTGGGGCCAAGCAGAGTAAATCTTAATTCTTCCTTAGTAGGCAGTGAGGCAGCTCACTGGATAAAATGCTAGCCTTACAGTCAAGAAGACAGTTCAAATTCTGTAGCAGACATTTATTAGCTATGTTACCCCCGGGCAAGTCCCTCAACCTCTTTCAGACTCAATTTCCTCATCTGTAAAATAAGGGGACTGAATTTGATGTCATCTAAGGCCCTTATAAGCTCCAAATCTGTGATTCTATAATTGGTTTGGAAACCAAAAGCATGCTCCCAAATGTTCTCTAGTTCCTTTCAACTAGTTCTATTAAATGGTGCCAAGTCCCCTAATAACCCTGGACACCCTTAACTATAACCCCTGAATTTTGCCTTCCAGAAATCTGATGTACAGAACTTAACATAAGATCTTGCATGAGTTCTTACAGGCTAATATTTAAAGGGACTTGCTTCTTCTAGATACTGTTCTTTGTTAATTTAGCCTAATAATCACAACTTTTTTATCTGCCATTTCATACTATTAACAGCTTCATATTAAGTTTGTAATCCACTAAAACTTCAGGTCTTTTTTATATGACTATTGCCTACGTGCATTTCTTCCATGCTGTAATTTTTCAGTTGGGTTTTTAAAAAACTCTATGTGCAGGACTTTACATTAATCAAATTAACTTAGTGAATTAAATTTTATCTTATGTGAATTTGAGTTAGGAGGAAAGAATTAAATTTCATCCTATTAGATTTTCTCTATTGTTAGAAATTAAATAGAACTTTTTGGATCTAATTTCTGTCAAATAAAATGTTAACTGTACCTCCCAGCTTCTTGTCCTCTACAAATCTGACATGTCAACTATGCCTTCATTCAAGTCACTGATAAAAAAGTTTAGCAGAACAGGAACAAGAATGGAGCCTTAAAGTACAGCCCTAGGGACCTTCCATGTCTATTTGGTTATAAAGAAGATATTTTGATACTTTGGAAAATCCATGATCTCACTGATGTAAATATCTTTTTCACTGATAATAACTGTGTCACCCTTACCATCACCACCCACACAGATTTTTTGAGTTGCTGTGACTGAAAAAAAATCCATCCTCTTATATTGATAAATTTTCTATTGATAAGCCTATTGTATACTTAATTAAACTAGACAGATAGTCTGTTTTCCAGACTTAAAGTCTTTCCAGTCAGGAAAACTGCTGGTATAGCTTTTGAGAATCCTAATCACTTCCATGCAATAGTGAAACATTGGAATAGGACAACTGTGAAAGTATGAAGAGAAAAGATTGAATTTGGATAGGTCATTTAATTTTCTCATTTGTGAAGTGAATGGGATAAGACTAGATGATCACTAAGATCTCTTCCAGCTTTAAATCTTATAATCCTATAAAAAATTTTAATGGTCAAGTAATGTGCATGAATATTTTTAAATTATACTAACACAGTGTTTTTACTGTTTTCCCAGAAGTATCAAAAGCTCGTTATAATGCATCTTTGTGTTATTACACTCGAAAATTTATGGACCTTCTCAAATCTGCACCTGGTGGTGTTCTTCATTTAAAAGAGGTTGCTGCAGTATTAGGAGTAGGGAAACGAAGAGTATATGACATCACCAATGTATTACATGGAATTGAACTCATTCAGAAAAGGTCTAAGAACTGTATTCAGTGGATGTGAGTTGGCTTTAAATTTATTATGGATTCTTAGCTGGATAGGTATGATTTGTTCTAAGAAAACTGGAACTGTGTAATCTGAAAGTATAAAACATAAGTTAGGTGTTAGTATGAACTTCAGTATTCTGTTAAATAGTACTCTGTTGAAAGTAGGAAAACCTAAAGTTTTAGGAGTCGTTGCCATTGAATAGTTATCATCATCAAGCATGGTGCCTTACACATAGAAGACCTTCAACAAATATTTATTAACTTAATTTTAAATACATTTTAAAAAATCAATGGAAAATGTGATTTGATTTGCAGAAATTAAGTTTTTCATGATCACAAATCAAGGCATGTATGTATGTCTGGGTGGCTGTAATCCATTAAATATTTTGATGATTCCTACATTTAAGGTATTGTGCCTTCATGAAGGTCTTTACCTTCAAGGAGTTTACAATTGATTTATGGACAGAAGACATAAACAGCAAAAAAAACCCAACCCCAATTCAAAAAAGAAATAACAGTAAGTCTGACAGGAATGCAAACAAGAGATCATTATGTGCCAGAGTGATCTGGGGAAACTTTGTGAAGGAAGAAGAATTTGATTTGAGACTTAAAGAATTATTAGATCAAGATAGTTTTACTGGATTTGAATTGATTTATAACTATGGGAAGGAATTAACTGAGACTCTAAAATCACATGATTCTGCTGAAGGCCCTAGGAATGTGAGTTAGACTTAGATAGTGTTGGATTCCCTTACCACTCAAAAATTCTGTGATTTTGGGAAAGAAATTAGCAAGATAAAAAGAGGAGGGCACCTTAGAAGAACCTCAGAAGGATTAATAGAGACCAAGAAAGCTCATTTTTTTTTTTTACGGAGACAGGACAATATTGTGTAGTGAATAGTGTAGAAAATAATGATGACAAGATAAAGTCCTTATGAAAACTTGCAGTAACATATGGAAGAATTTTTAAAAGCAGAAATTGTACAAATGATAATTATGAGACTGAATTTTGAGTCTGAGGATTTGGGTTCAAATATGTTCTTTATGACTTATTGCTTCTGTGACCTTGGGCAAATCATTTAATATGTTTCATTTTCCTCAAGTGTAAAATGAGGAAGATGGGTTAGATAAACTCTAAGGTCCCTGCAAATTTGTGACCATATATTACTTGTTATTTTGGGGAAATCACAGCTCAGTTTTCTCAGTTGTAAAAAGATCAAAAATCATAGGACCATAGATGACATTTAGGACCTCGTTTAGAACTAAGTCCCATGATCTCATGAGCACAAAGATGTATCATGAATGAGTACATCAAAGATTAGTAATTTCATTAATATGAGAATTCCTCCACCCATGCAGATCAAAACCTATGCTAACTTAGCAGAGAAATCTTAGAGGTTTTGAGAAACCTTAGAGAGAGTTACTTAAAGCTTAGAGTTTAAGTGACTTACCCAGGGTCACATAGAGTAGCTAGTAATGGTCAGAGGCAGGCTGTGAATCCACATTTTCCTAACCCTAATTGCTATAGTCTTTATATGATGCTACGCTGCTTATTTTTATGAATATCAGTTCAGTTTCAACTCATTTAGCAGTTGTAGGAAATATTTGTATATGTTCAACATGGACAGATTTACTTGTAGTTTTTTTGGTTATTAAAAAGAAGACCCCAGCAATTTTGATTCTTGGTGATGTGGAAGAATGCTTGATTTAGAGTCAAAGAATACGAGTTCAAACTCTGGCTCTGCCAATGATTGCCTGGATGACTCTAGATAAATGATTTCCCCTCTCTTGTCCTCAATTTCTTCATTTGTAAAATGAGGAGGTTAGACTAGATGGCCTCAAAGTCTTTTTTAGCTATGAATCTGTGATTTTACGATTCTAAATTAAAATTCAACAGATTAATGTGGTTTACTCTAAATCTGGCTGACTGATAGATACCAGATTTGAAAGACTAAAAGCCTGAATGTAACTGCAGCCAGCCAGGGACAAAGAAGTAATAAAAAAGGGTTTTTTAGAAGTATTATCGGGGCAGCTAGGTGGTGCAGTGGATAGAGCACCGGCCCTGAAGTCAGGAGGACCTGAGTTCAAATCTGGCCTCAGATCAAACACTTGACGCATACTAGCTATGTGACCCTGGGTAAGTCACTTAACCCCAAATGCCTAAAAAAAAAAGTAAAAAACAAAAACAAAAAAAAAGAAGTATTATCAAGAGAATAGTGGAAGTCCTGGCTCTATCACTACTTGTCATCATAGACAAATTGCCTAATCTTTTAGGGTCCCTTGTCTATAAAATGTAGGGATGATTAATCATCCTCATGCAGATTTGATTATGTCACTTGCCTAATTCAAAAACCTTCTGTGGTTCCCTATTGCCAGCTCTTTAGCTTGACATTAAATGCCCTTAATGGTCAGTCTGCAATCTTCCCATGTTTAGTAATAACAATAATATTATTAGTAGACATTTCTATGTTACTTTGTGGTCTTAAAAGCACTTTGCTGACAACTCTGTGAGGTAAGTGTTTCAAAAATTGTTATACCTCTCTTAGAGATGAAGATGCTGAGGCTCAGAGTTAAAATGACTTGCAAATCTTGAACACAGATATTATGATTCCCAGGCCAGTCCACCATACCAAGATCTCTCTCATTTCATCCTGCTCTTCTTCATGTATTCTGTACTCCCACCAAACTGTACTTAGACCAAGGTTTCTATCTTGAGGTCTATGAACTTGTTTAAAAAGATTTCAATATGTTTATGTCTATGTAATTAGTTTCCTTTGTAATCCTGTGTATTTTATCTCATGTATTTAAAAGCATTATTCTGAGAAGGGGTCCATAGCTCTAGCAGATTGCCAGAGGGGTCAATGACACAAAAAAGGTTAAGAACCTCATATTAGATGCAGATCAAATGTTATCAGTCTTCCTTGAACTCCATCAGTCAAAAATGTTTTTCTTCTCAAAAATGTTATAGCATTTTGTACTTCTGTTATGAACTTGTTCTGTTTCATTATAATTTTTGTGTACCTTTCTTTGCATATATCCTCGAGGGCAGCGATGGTGCTCTTGGTCTCCCTAGCTCCTTTTTTATCTTGATCTTCCTAATGTGTAGCATAGTGTAGATATAATAAATAATTTAATTCACAGAATCTCAAAGTTGGAAGGGAGTTTAGAGGCCATCTTCCCAACTGATAACTGAATAAGAGTATTCTCTGCAATATACCCAATAAATAGCCATCCAGCCTTTGGGTGAAGACCTGTAGTATAGGGAAAACCTCTACCAGCTTGCATGGTGGTGGGGGAGTAGTAGAAGGATATGTTCTTGGCATTTTGAACTCCTAGTGGAACTGAGTTCAAATTTTCCCATTGAAACAATGGGAAGCTATAGTATTATCGTTACCGTAATTCATAAATATCCTGAGTTAAATATACTTCTGTGGTTCAATTCACTAAACATTTATCTTGGTTATCTCCCTCAGATTCTAGCACAGTGATATCTACTTAGCATTTACAAAATATTTGGATGATAGCCAAATAATTGATCTCTGAAGCCCCTTCCATTTCTAAAAAACAAAATGCTAAAAATCATCACCAATATTATGCACTAAACTTGGTTGGAGGGAGCTCGAATGACTATGACAGTATGGTTAGCAAACATAGATTATATGATCCTTATTTAAGTCCTCTGCTAAGTTTTAGTTCCAAAAGTTTAATACTCTAATATAAAATTTTCAGCTCAGTTTGAGAGATGTTTTTATGTAAAGGCATAACCCATTTTATTGTGTAAGTCAGTAGAAAAATTCACTATGAATTAAGTTGTTTTAGCAGATAAATAGTAGGTGTCTACATTTGTATATGAAACTTTAAAGTGCTTAGTTGTTTTGATATTGATTGTTGCTATGTCAGTGTTTTATACAACCACACTCCCACTGATCTGCACAAAAAGAAAGATTTAGAAGAGTAATGGTGAAAGTGTTAATTTCTATTATTATAAATGTTGTACAGTAACCTAGATTAAAAGTTTTCTTCTTTCATACTCTATATGTTACTGTGTTCTATTCTTCATATTCAACTTTTTTTTTAAAGAGGATCTGACCTCAGCAGTATTGATGGAAAGATAGCACAGCAAAAGAAGCTAAGGGATGAACTTTCTAATTTATCAGCAATGGAAGATACTTTGGATGAGTTAAATAAAATCTGTGCTCACCAGTTATTTGAATTAACAGATGACAAAGAAAATGCCAAATATCCTTTACTATTAAATTTTATACCTGCTTCTAAAGCCACTTATTTTGGGTATTAAGGTCAGCATGTGGAGTTCTTTTTATTTGTTTAATAAGAAATAGGATTCATTATTTTAACAGTTGAAGAAGTAAAACTTCAGATTAATTTTAAATCATGAGTCAAGGGTTTTGCTTTTATTTTTTTTTGCTTTTTTTTAGAGCTTTCCCTAACCTTACCATATCACTCACATAGACTTTTTATAACTTTAGAATGAAAAACTAATACAAATGGGTAGAATTTACAGGGAAACAGATTTTGGTTCAATTTTAAAGGGCAATTAAAAATTTTCCCAAGATGAAACTAGTTATTGAAATCCCTGTTACTGAAGGTATTGAAGAAAAAGTCAAATCAATTTCTCAGGAATGTTATAGAGGGAGTAGAGTGGGAGATTAACATAGGTGCCTTCAAAGATTCAAAGATAGGTGCCTCTTTTCCAAGATTCTTTGATTTGATTTTAGGTGTTTTACTTTATTTAAGTGATATGTCTAAAATAATTCAACTACTGCTAATATAACCAAACTGAAAAATCCTGCCTGAAAAGGGAGTGAGGTTACTCTGGCCTGACCAGTTCTTGATGGAGCCATGCTGGTTCTTTGTCTTTCCTTTCTAAATCTTCATTAAACATGTATTTAATTTCTGTTCTAGAATTTTCACAGTCATCAAAGTCCAAGCTTACTGGTCTATAGTTTGCCAGTTCTATTCTCTTCCCTTTATTGAAAATCAGGACTACGTTTACCCTTCGCCAGTCTTATGGTTCATGTCTTCTTTCAGTTCACTGACAGTGGCTAACTAATCACGTCTTTCAGAACCTCAGGATGTAGTTCATCTGGGCCAGGTGACTTGAATGCATTAAGGGCAGCTAGGTGCTCTTACTTACCTAGGGCAGTCATTTTTGTTGTCATTTCCATTGTAAAGCTCATTCTCCTTCCCAGAAAAAAAAACCCCAGAAACAAAAGAATAATTGGGCAGCTGTGTCTTCTCTGTGTTGTCAGTTTTCACTGTCCCATCTGTTCCAAACAAAGGTCATATTATAGTTGATCCTCCCTTTTCTCCCTATATAGTTAAAAAATAAACCAAAACCAAATCAAAATCCTTATTGTCTTTAGTTTCCTTTGATAGCCTCAGCTCACTCTGAGATTTATAATTCCTGACACTATCTTTTCAGTACCATCCCATGTTCTTATATTCATGTTTTCTATTACCTGGTTTTTGATTTTTTTTCTTCTGTACATTTCTTTTTAAAAATCTAAGTTGCTGTAATCTCTGAGGGAAGAAACCATGACTCCAACTTTTTTGTTCCCTCCTCATTGTAGTTCTAAAGTTTGCATGTAAGTCAGTGCCATACCAATCAAACTACCAAAAAATTATTTCATAGAGCTAGAAAAAATAATAACAATTCATCTGGAAGAACAAAAGGTCCAGAATATCAGGGAATTAATGAAAAGAAATGGAAGGGAAGGTGGCTTAGGCATACCAGATCTTAAATTGTATTATAAAGCAGCAATCATCAGAACTACTTGGTACTGGCTAAGAAATAGAATGGGGGATCAGTGGAATAGGTTAGGTAGGCAAGACACAACAGTCAATGACTATACTAATCTACTATTTGATAAACCCAAAGACTCCAGCTTCTGGGATAAGAAATTACTATTTGACAAAAACTGCTGGGAAGGCTGGAAAATGGTATGGCAGAAACTAGGCAAAGACCAACATCTTACACCGTATACCAAAATAAAATCAAAATAGGTACACAATTTAGATATAAAGGCTGATACTATAAGCAAACGAGGAGAGCAAGCAATAGTTTATCTATCAGATTTATGGAGAATGGAAGAATTTATGACCAAACAAGAGAAGATGAAAATTTAAGTTGCTTGGTGTGATTCTTGTGTATCCACATCAAGTCCCTTCAAACAAATCCCTTTTTTCCTCCTTCTTGGAATAGTTTCTCTTGTGTCATCAGAATTTCATCCTTGAACATTTTCTATCCCTCCTGGGCAGTCTTCTCCTGAAGCATTTTATTGCATGGAATCCTCTGAACCCTTTGGAATATGCTTTCCCCAGATTTAGAGTGCATATCAAAACTATGCTCAGTTTCCTTTCATTCTCTATCATAATCTCTAGGGTTGAGTGGTCACTTCTGCTTTAGTTTCCCATCATTTCCACCCCAGCAACCAGTTCATCCCTGTTAGTGAGAATCTGATCTAGAATACAGTTTTCCCTTGTTGGTTCCTCTACCTTTTGAGAAATGAAATGATCATTTTAGCAGGTCAGGTAGTTATTAGCTGTTCCACTTTTGGTTGAGAGAGAGCTCCAGCACATAAACTGATTGGGCATCCATAGAAAGTCACTCAACCTCTCAGCTCTTTAAACAACTGTAAGACCACGAGTTCTAAAAGAGCTGCTGTTCTGCTTTTGTAGAGTAATTTTTCCTACTGAGAGGTCTTTATGATAATTAAATCATAGGTCTAGACCAGAAAATCAAACAAATATTGATTCTTTGGATTTGTTGTTTTTTTTAAACAAACTTTTCCCCCCCTACTTCACCCTTCCCTTCCCCACCTAAACGAGAAGAATAAGAAAATCTTTATAACAAATATGCTTAATAAATATTTTCCTTTTTTTCCCTCAGTTGGTGGAGAAGCAAGGAGAAACAAGCAATACTTGTTTATTGGGAAACAAATTTTTAAATATCCTCAAATATGCATAATTCAAGTGAAACAAATTCTCTCATTAACCATGCCCATAAATGTGTTTCGTTCTGTATTTTGAGTCCATTGCATTTATTTGAGGCAGTAGTGTTCTTCATTTCAGTCCCTTGGAATCCTGCTTTGTCATTGTGTTGATAGATGTTCCAAAGACTTTTTCTAAATGTAGCTTTAGTCAATGTATATACGATTCTGTTTGAGCTAACTTTGCTTTGCAGTACTTCATATGTATCTTATGTTCCTTTCTATTCATATTTATCTTTTTATGATATTATATCCATTAATATGCCATAATTTACTTTCTAGTCATTGGATATATAATCTGGTAGTTCCTTACCATTACAAATAAACAAACCAAATGAATATTCATTCATTCAACAAGCATTTGTTTATAAAGTACTTGTCATGTGCCAGCTTCTATGCCAGGTACTGAGTAAAACAGTTTTTGTCCTCAGAGGGCTTACATATTTTCTGCTAGGGGAAAAACATGAATGTATATTCTATACAAAGTAAATCCATACTTGGTTACCATCCTTAATGACCTCTGAGGTATATTCCATCCCTTAAGATCCTAATCTGTGATTCAGAATTAGAATAACAGTGGCTATTACCAACAAAAGGACAAGGTGAATTTAAAAAAATCACAGCAGAGAAAGAATCAGTAGCATTTTAAACTGATTAGCCTCCATTAAAAAATCAAATTAAGGAAAGTGCAGAATGTCTCAAGGCAGTCCATTCTAAATCTGGACATCTTTAATCACAATTCAAAGAGTTTTACCCTAACATTGAGCCAAAATCTTCCTATTTGCAATTTTTATCATCTGCTCCTAATTCTACTTTCTAGGGCCAAATAGGAAATGGTTTTATTCCCTTTCCACAAGACAATCCTTAATATAATTGAAGTTAGCTCTCATATTCTCCCTAAGTCTCCCATTCTTCAGTATCCACGTCTCCATTTCCTTCTATCAATCATTGGTTTCCAGTCTTCTTACCATTCTAGCCTTGCTCCTCTGGACACAGACCAGCTTGTCAATGCTTTACTTAAAATGTAGTTCCCAGAACTGGAACACCTCAATACCTCAGACATGGTTTGATCAGGGCAAATTTATCAGAAATATATCCTTTCCTTTGGCCACTGTGCCATTTTAATGCTGCCCAGGATAGTATTTAATATTCAGTTCATCACTCTAGTGTTCTCAGATCTATTTGGATCTTGACACTATCATTCTTCATAAATCCACGAATTTGGCAAACACAGCTTCATGCCTTCATCCACGAAAAAATCTTGGCATACTTCATTAAGATACTTCCTTTTACATCAACACATTAATAATTACTTTGGGGCCCCATAATTCGGTCAGTTCCAAATGTACCTAACAGTACTGTCATTTAACCCATGTCTCTCCATCCTGGTCATAAGAACATGGGAAACTTTGTCAGATACTTTTCTTCTTCTTTCCTTCATCTGTCCCAATCAGGAGAGGGGAAAAGGTTAGACGAGACACTGGATTGAATTGGAGAGACTAGACTGAATTGATAGTACTGAAACCTTTGAAATTAATTCCGTGTTAGGCATTAGACATCAGCAATTTATAGTATGTATGCCAAATGGCTAACACCTACTTCCCAGGGTTGTTGTGAGGATCAAATGAGATAACTGTAGAGCACTTAGTACAGTGCCTGGCACATAGTGTTCTATAATTGTTATTTATTGTTGTTGTTATTATTATTTGAAGCACTGTAGTGCCATGAAGACTTTAGGGAAAATGGCGGAGAAGTCAGTGTATCTTTGATTTTCCACAACCTGTTTTCCATTTTGCCCCTCAGTACCTTCATGCCCTTAGTTTCCTACCCCACTCACTCACCCCATTGACCATAATCACTTCCTGTACCAAACCTAATCAAGGGATTTTGAGTTGTAAGGATCCTTAGAGTCCAAGATTCTGATTTTACAGATGATGAAACTGAAGTTAGGATGGGTAATTGACTCCCTTATGTAGTAATGGGTCGAGTCATATTTCATTCCAATCCTTTTGATTACAAATCCTGTGCTGTTTTCATTCCACCACAGCTGCCTCCAAAAGTCCTATTCCCAAAATGGTACTTATACCCCTTAGGAGTGACTCTGAGCTAAAATACAGAAATTAGACTGGGATGAATATTAGACTAGACTAGAAAAACTTGACTAAATTTTAGATTTCCATGTTTTTTCAAGTTGGGCAGTGTAGCATTGTGGATGGAGAGTTAATCTTGGGATCAGGAAACCTGAGTTAAAATTCTGACGTTAGTGTACAGTAGTTTTATGGCTGAACTTAACTTCAAAGTACCTACAGACAACTCTTAAGAATTACAGATGACTTGCTGAACAGAACTGGAGGATACCATGCAACCATTGCAGACTAAGGTAGTTACAAATTCACTTTATCCAACTTCAGCTGGGCTCTTGTGACATTATGGCAATCCTTTTATTCCACCTTCTTATTCCACCATAATTTATATCCTATTTTACTCCCCACCAAAGCTTTTCCAAACCTTCTCTTCTCAAACCTCACATACATCTCTGTCACTTCTCAGCTAAGGGCTTTGCATCAGTTTTACTAAGGAAAAAAAATGGGGAAAAAAATAAGGCCATTTAATATGAGTCAGTCAATAAACACTTTTTAAGCACCTTTTGTATGCCAGGCTGTGTGCTAACTGCTAGGGATACAAATACAAATTAAAAACAAAGACAATCTATGCCCTAAAGAAGCTCACAATCCAATGAGTGTTCTTTTCTCAAGTTCTCTTTATCTTCATAGCATATGCTCTGTCCCACCCCAATGTGCACTGACAGGTTTGGTCCCCAGAACTTGTTGGCTACCTATTCACTCAGAATCTAAGCATAGTCCTGAGTGGTTAAAGGGTGTGTTTCTAATGCTCTGGCTCACAAGCCTCCCCCAGGAAGCTTCCCACCTTGATGATCAGTTAATATCACTTAGACTTAATTAGCTTTTAGAGAGGAGTATTTACGAAGGCAGTATACTAAGATGCAAACTAAGGTGCAAAGCATTGCCCCCAAAGTGTGTGATATACATATCAACTAGTATATATGAAGTCCAAGGAAAAGCTTGAGCTTACAAAATGTATGTGGCAAAATAGTAACTCATATAACAAAGTAGTAACTCACAGTAGTGAGTCACCAGTAATACTTCTTTAGTTGGAATTTAGTTGGAATCATCAGTCTTCCTTGACTCCCAATGTAGACATTTCTATCATCTGTGCTGTAGAGGTGGGGAGAAGTTAGGAAGCTCTCAAGACAAAGATGATTTTGTCTGGCCTTTTCCCCCTCAAACAGTTCCTACTTGGGAGCAGCTCTCTCTCCTCTCCATTACCAGATGAGCAAACCTCCAAGTAGCCTGATAGTTTTATGCAGGGCCCATGATCTCATCCACTTAGAACAGAATTCCTCTTACACCTGTATCACAGAAGAAGGTATCTAGGCCTTGTTCACACTTAGTGAACAGCAGAGATTTTTTTTCCCCTTCACTCAGAACATAGCATATCATCACTTGCTTTAGATAAGGTAGGATGATTTGATTTACTCAATCAGCCTCTACCCTTAGATCTCAAAAAGCTGCTGTGACATCATTCCTTTCTCTCTCCTCTTTTCCCTTAGTTTGACAATGAGGCAGCCTTTCTTGCTAAGGCTGACTCTTGTATATGTGCCTTTGACCCCATTTTCTCCAGTATATTGCAGCCTTAATCATTCCTACTCTTCCATTCTCTAAATATCAACTTGCTTTCCATACATGCCTGAATTTCCTCCATCCTTAAAAAACTTCATTAGGCCCTGCCATTCCCTCAAGCTATCATCCTATATTTCTCCTCCCTTTCTCAACCAAATTCCTAGAAAAAAACTGTTTCTACTCAGTTGTCCCCACTTCTCTTACTCATTCCTCAACCATTTGCAATCTGGCTTCTGACCTCATCACTCAGGTGAAACTGCTTTCTTCAGAGTTACCAGCAGTGTCTTAGTTGACAGATCTGATAGTCTTTCCTCAATCCTGCTTCTTGACTTCTCTGCTGCATTTGATACTGTTGACCACCCTCTTCTGGATACTGTCTTCTCTCTGGGTTTTTGTGATGCAACTCTCTCCTGGTTCTCCTGGCTGCTTATTTAACTGCTCCGTTTCAGTGTACTTTGTTGCCTCTTCATCGGTATCGTGCTCTCAACTATATATTTCCCAATATTTTGTTCTGGTTCTTATCTTCTCTATCTACATTCTTTCTCAGTAACCTCATCAGTTCCCATGGGTTTAATGATCTCTGTGAAAATGACTCCTAGAAGTAGACATTCAGTCCTAGACACTCTATATTTCTAGTCCCATTTTACAGAATGTCCCTTAGACATTTCAAATTGGATATCCCACAGACATCTAAAATTCAACATGTCCAAAACATAATTCATTACCTTTTCCCGGCCTTCTTCCTAACTTCCTTATATTGGACATGGACACTACCATTTTTCTAGTTATCCAGGTCTACAACTTTGGAGTCAACCTCAACTCCTCACTCCTTGTCATCCCACATATCCGTATTGAGTTTTCTAGGATAGATACTTCTGGGTTCATGTATCTTAGTTTTGTATATTATATTCTAATTTCTTAGATAGTCCCTTTACTTAGGCTATACAGATTAATATACATCAGTTGATATTTTTGTCTATTAACCAGTATTTTTTCTTTGTCATTATAATGCTGGTATTTAACTATAATGGATCTAAGAGGGTTGAATTTTTGAATCTCCATCTTTGTGGTCCCGTTTCTGTGTTGTTTTCTATTTGTATGTAAGCTTGTGTTTTTTTTCTCCTGGACAGCTTTATTTGATGATTTTCCAAAATACTCTGACTTCTTTGGTTTTTCAAATTTTTCTTGTATGTCAGTAATCCTGAACTGACATTCTTTTGTTGGCATTCATCTCCTTATTAATTTTCTATTGTGGTTAATTTTTACTTTCTTGTATATGTATGTTTGTGTTGGCATTTCTTCTCTTCAAGTTTTCTTTTTGATTTGTTTGACTGTCTTTTTTTTTTTTAGTCAGTGGCTCCCTGTAAATCCTCAACTCATCATCTTTCCTCTTGACTGGAAAGCCTTTATACTTATTTAGACTGACTACTGCTCACTATCTTCTTATCAACTTAAGTTTTTTATTCCAAAGACACATTCTTCTTGATTGAGAAAATTAAAGAGGAGATAAGTACTTCTACTTTTTTTCTGTCATTTATATCTGTAAACATCCCACCCTTTGTCCCAAGCAACATGAAATCACTTGTGAAGTTTAAAGTGTATGAGATATTTTGATAGCCTGATAGAGAAAAGTACTATATTTTTCTTTTATCTCAATATTTAGTGTGCTGTAGAAGCACTTTTCCTTTTCTTTACTTATTTTAACATATTTAGTTAACCAATACCAAAATTTAGATTAAATAAAATTAATGAAAACATAGAAAAACATGAAAAAAAAAGAATGAAAACATAGAAAATATACTGAAAACATCTGTAGCTGGAGTAAGCAATTAAAAATGGACCTACTTGTAATGTCTTTTTAAAAGCCTGCTCCAGTTAAAAGAAATAATGGCTTAATAGTCTACACTATTTAGTTCATGTGAATTAAAAAGTGCTTTGTACCATAAAGCATATATCTTCTGAATTTAGAGAGTCCTTGACTAAGAATGTATGCTAGCTTATGTGACCTATGAAGATATCCATAGCCTTCAGGTGTTCCATGAGCAGATTGTTATTGCAGTCAAAGCTCCAGAAGAAACCAAATTGAATGTTCCACCTCCCAAAGAAGTAGGTATTCATTTATATTTGTTTATAACTTTAATGTTAAGAAATATCAGTATGTAAGAGAAATTTCAGCATATTCTCTAGTCTAAATAAGTTTCTGGTACTGTGTCATCTTTCACTTAAGAAATAAGTTTACAGAAGAGCTTAACTGAATATCCACATGTGCCCACCAACTAAGTAAATTTTAAAGTACTATAACATTAAAAAATCTGAACCTAGGGGAGATGAATCATCATTATTTAATTTTTCAGGCTTTCTCCGAGTATTGATTATTATGCTGTTTTCTCATTTTCCCAGAAAGTAATTCATTCCATAGGGTCATAACATGCCGTAGCCAGGTGGTAAATTGGTTCTTTCCTCTTGTTTGTTTTAAAATTTTCAAACAGTGAAAGAAAAGTATTCTTCTGTAATTCTTTATTGTGAGGTAGTGGTGATCCTAGATTATCAGAGATAACACATAAGCTTTGGCAGGTTTTATCAACTTTTCAACTATAGCCTCAGGGATGGACTTTACATCTATCATGTGAAAATCAGCCTTGCTAAATGTGGATTGATCCATCATTGAAAAACTGGCCACAGGGCAATTAATTCTTTGGCCACTGAAATTCATGGAGACTGTCTATTGAGTCTTAAAGAGGTTGTGATCTGTGTAAGAAGAGAAAGTATAGCACACCAATGAAATCATGAGTCTTTGAAGTAAGTTAAAGAGGTGGCTTGTCCAGATGAATGGTCCAAAGTACCTTAATCACCTGAAGATTGTACCGTTTTATTGCATTTTATTTTTTACTGGACCTGTGATTTCATCTGTGTAAAGAACTTTCTCTGTGCAGATCAGCATCTTCTCACAATTTTGAGTTTTAGTGAGCTGTCTGGGGCACAGAGAGATTTAATCTTTTGCCTTTGTGCATACAGCCAGTATGTGTTAGAAGTGGTCCTTGAACCCTAATCTTCCCAAGACTTGTTTCATGCTACCTCTCATAACATTTTATAATGTCATAAATTCCTATCTCCCATTTCTTTAGTGCTTTTATCAAAACACTTTCCTCCTTAAGAGAAGCATTTTATTCACAACTACCTTAAGAAGCAGGTGATGTCATACTCATTTAATTTAAATTTAATAAATTTTATTTTGTTTTTGAGGCTGGGTTTCCCTGTCTTACCCAAGTTGGAAGTGTAGTGGCCATTCAAGGGCCATTGCAGACTAGCATGTAAGCTTTGACTTGCTCCTTTTCAACCTGGGCTACCCCCGGGGGCCCACCATATTGGTACCAGACCCTACTATACCTCAGAATTCCCAAGTTCAAGCGATCCATCAGCCTCAGGCTCCCTAAATAGCAGGAATTAACAGGTATTTGCCAACATGCCTGGCCATACTCATTATAAGTAGTGCCTTTTAGTTTTTAAAGCAACACTGTTATCAAATCAATTATCTTAAGTAATAATTATCATAACTCACATTTATTATTTCAGTGTTTAGAAAGCACTTTCCTCACAAACTGCAGAGATAAACAGAGCAGGCCTTTTCATCCCCATTTTAATAATAATATATTTGCATAGTGCTTTGCTGTTTTCAAAGCAAGAATGCAATTATATTGTTTCACATCATAATTATCAGCTTTCATAATTATATAATGCTTTAAGGTTTAGTGAATACTTCACAACCCCATAAGGTAGACGGGACTGTTGTTTTCATTTCCATTTTAATATCTTATATTTATAAAATCTATCTACATTTATCAGTGCTAATGATAAAATTAATTTCTTGGACATTTACGTATACATGTTTGTATAGTGTATTTATCAGTTCTACTGATCACCTGAGAGTTATTCAGGGGAAGTAAACTTTTTACATAGTTAGACTGACCCCAACACCTTTCATCATGAATATCTAACCTTAAGTCTTATATACCCTGACTAATTTATTAACCTAGCTGTATTTTGTATATAAAACAGTTATTTTTCAACCTATATTCAGTTTTTCTCATAAAATTGAGTATCTAATACAATGGAAATAATTAAAATAAAAGTTCTTGTGAAGATTTCCCACAACGATTGTTTGTCTTAGTGAATGAAATAAATATGGTTAATGGAACTCTCAACCATGCTTGTGTGTTATGTATCTTTTGATAGGACTCTATAACAGTACATATTAAAAGCACAAAAGGACCCATTGATGTGTATTTATGTGAAATGAAGCAGGATGGTGCAACTGACAACTTGTATGAAGACATGGAACCTTAATTTTTTGAAAACAAGTGTACAGTATACATCAATAAAGGTAAATAAGAAGAAAATTTGATATGATGAGGAAGGAATAAATAACTTTACATACCACTTAGGTTCAGAATATCCCAAGATTGTTGACTTTATATTATAACCTAACAAACAAAGAAGGAATGTTAACTTACAACACACACACACACACACACACACACACAAACATTCTCGCTCTCTCTCTCTCCACCCCCCCCAGTTCCAGAGGTAAAATTAATGAAACCAATATTATATTCTGAAAACATGGTATTGTACAATGAATAGTAGGCAGAGACATGAACTCTTACTCAGATTCCACCACTAAATAACTGTGTATCCCATCCACTTGTAAAGTAAATGGAAGGAGGAAGGAGGATCATGAACCTATCTTGCCCACCTTGCTAATAGGACACAGGGAGCTTAAGATAATTGGCTGAGATTCAGGGGGATGGACACTTGTTAGAGGAGCCACACTCTCCCATAGTAATAAAAAAAAAAAAGGTCATTTGTAAGGCCAAGTCAGCCCTTTGTCTCTTTCTTGCTCATTTGGACTTCTTTCTTATCTTCAGAAAACAGTCCAGCTTGGTAGTAGAGCAGAGCTATGTTCCTGAGGGTAATCTGAACCCGTATATGGTTCCCTTCCTCTAGGAACAGTTAATGGTGATTTGAGACAGAATCACATGGTGGTCTTCATGTGCTTACCCAGTTGACCTGAGAAGGGACTCCCTCTCCCACAAGTTCTTGGGTATTTTCTGCCTTTCTGTTATCTTTTTTGAGCATGTTGGGAACTGGAGACCCATCTGATAGTATATTTCCCCAACCCAAGACATGGTAATATCTGGTGTGGTGGTAGAGTCCCTGCAGAAGCACACAGTCAAGTTAGACATGTTCAGTTGGTCTAAAAGAGTAGTTCATGAACACTGTTTATCAGTTCTAATTCCTGTGTGGAGAAGGGTAAATTTTTAATTCCTTAGGCACTGTGACCATGGCATCTAGCCATCTAGGCAAGAAGAGTAGCATCAGCTTTGGGAGTTGTTGTACAGATAACCCCAAATTCAAGAATTCCCAAGATCAAAAATTAGAGATTGAAACTCTTTAAGAAAAGGGAATTTTTTTTGGTTTGCTTTGTTTCTGATGCATCATGCTTTTTGCAGAAAGAAGAGTCATTTACATAATTCCTACATAGGCTCCTATTAGAGAATAAAATCATTGAGTACTCAGGCAGTACAGGTCCACAAGAGGGGGATTGCTTGTTTAACATCCCCCAAATGAAGCACTATGGATTATTAATATCTTCAGGACTGTTATTACACATGGGCTCCATCACATGTGGGGACTCTTTACAAATGGGAGCTCTCTTTCTACATAAATTTAATAACTACCAGCGAACAAACATTCAAAATCACAATTGAGAATGGCAGCCTGGCATAGTGGCTTAGAGAGACGGCCTTGGGTTCAGGAAAATGTGATTTCCAGGCTTGTGCCTGACACATACTGGCTGTGTGATTATGGGCCAGTCACTTAACCTTTCAGTCCCCACCAAGAACCCTCTGAGATAAGAGTTCTTAACCTTTGGTGTGTCATAGACCCCTTTGGCAATCTAGTAAAGCCTATATAGACCTCTTTACAGAATAATATTTTTAAAGGCATGAAATTAAAAAAAAACACACATAGCATTACAAAGAAAACCTGTTGTGTTGAAATACAGCTTTCAAAATATTTACTTTATTTTAACATTTATTTAAATATTTAAACAATCAAACAAGTTCATGAAACTCAGTTTATGAGCCCCTGCTAAAACTTTAAATTGCATTGGTTTAGGAAGTTTCCTTACTGAAATCATGGGTGCAAGTCTCTTCCCCCCAAACATACTTTCCAATTCTGGAATCATAATCAGATCAATATTACCATTGCTACTGGAAAAGCTGTGTCAGTCTAATTGCCCAGTAACTTCACTTCCTGTAACTTTCCAAACCAAAAAACCATGCTCTGGTTGCCACTTGCCTATATGTTTTGTCTCCTTCTTTTAGAATATAATCTCCATGAGGACATAAACTACCTTCACTTTGTATTTGTAGTCACAATGCATAGTAAATGCTTAATAATTTTTTCATTCATAAAAATGTCTTTACAGTAATTATGTAGTTTCTTAGGCATGATAATATTCCATTACTTTAACATATTGTTTTGGCAATTCCCTGATCATTATACATTATGGATTGTTTCCAGTCTGTTGTTATTACAAATAGTGCTTCTGGGAAAGGCTCGACATAGAAAAAAGAGAACCCAGTTTAGGAGTCACAAGACCTTCCTCTGATATTTACTAGCTGGATGACCTAGAGCAAATCACTTAACCTTTATGGGTCTTAGTTTCTTCATCTATAAAAAGGGGATACTTGGTACATCTCTCACAGGGTTGTAAGGATTAAATCAGGTAATGCAACTCAAGCAGTTTATAAGCCATAGAGGAAAAAAAAGGCATCTATTATTAGGAAATTCTTTGTACAGGTGGGATTGTTTTTTCCTTTCAGTAATATCTTCAGTATATAATTTCAGCATTAGGATAGCTGGGACATATGAACATATACCTATGAACACTTATAACTACCAGTTCACAGTTCCACATCAGTGTAATAGTGTGTCATTGTTCTCCACAATTCTGCTAGTATGGAATTTTGTGATTTTTAACTCTCCATTCCAATGAGTACAAAAGTGATTTCTCAAAGTTGCTTCAATTTTTATTTCTTCAATTAGAGTTTATACAGTTTTTCAATTGGTTATTGATAATTTGCATTTTTTCCATTTGAGAATTGCTGCATTCATATCTTTTATTTATTGAGGAGTCAGTCTTCCTCATGTAAGTTTTTACCATTTCCATGTAGCTTTTGGACATCAGAATTTTATCAGAAATAGTTATTGTCATGGTTTTTTTTTCTAATCTCTTTCTTTTCAGCTGTGGATGCATAATAATTTGTCACCTCCTCCATGAGGCCTTTCTTGATCCGACAGATGTTGGTGCCCTCTCTGAAATTATGTTTTATTTATGTTGTATATACTTTGTATTTGCTTGTGTGTGTTGTTCCCCTAATAGAATAACTGATTGATTTATTGTTCCAAAGTTATCTATTTTTAGATAAGCAAATACATCTATTTTGTGCCCTATGACTTTTTATTTGTTAAAATTTTTTTATGTTTCACTGCATAGGTTTTAAGAACTTTTTGAGTATTACTGTTTTTTGCATAGTAGTAAAATTTTCCACAGTTAAGAAATACTGCTTTAATTCATCAGTGAAAACTTGAAATTGGAATTTGTACCACATTCATTGTATGCATCAGGACATTCCCAGGAAGGTATACTTTGTGAAAGATTTCTAGATATCAATTTCAAAGATTTTCTTTTTATATTTGGGTTATAAACTGAATTGGGAATTTGCTTTTGGTTATTTTTTAGCTAATGATCTCAAAATATTCGACCACAACTAATTTATAAAGCCATTATTAATGTTTTAAAGGGTGCAGCTAGGTTGCACAGGGGATAGAGTGCTAGATAGATCCTGGCGTCAGGAAGACCTGAGTTCAAAGCCAGCCTCAGACACATACTAACTGTGTGATCCTGGGCAAGTAACTTAACCTTGTTTGCCTCAGTTTCCTCATCTATAAAATGAGCTGGAGAAGGAAATGGCAAACCACTCCAGTATCTTTGCCAAGATCCCAAATGCAGACACAGAGTCAGACACAACTGAACAACAACATTTTTAAAGTGCATCATTGATTGTATCCAATTGCAAAATTTAAATAGCAGCACTAAAGGTTTCTTGCTATCTGGCTCCCAAAATTTAGCTTTTTAATAAAGGACCTCCAAATATTTTGCATTTTTCAAAAATGAAACTGCTTATCCTCTTCTTGTCTTTCCTTCTCATCATCTGCTGCTTCTTCATTTGGAAAAATAATCCATTTTGTGATTCGATGATTGTTGTGTTCATTGTTTTCCAGAAGGAAACTGTATAGCAGTTTGAGTCAAATAGGAAGGCACCTGAACAACCTTGAACAGGTAAACTCCAGGAACATTTGAGTGGATTCACTTGGCAAGTTTGTTTGAACACAAGAGACGGTTAAGTTCACATTTCCAGTTTCAAATTCAGTGCAATAATTTGCCCATGGTGGATTCCTATGCCTAGCTGATGTCAACATTAAGGCCAAGCCATGTCTTAAATGGGTCACTTGTATGCACTATTATCAGCCTATTGATTTTTTTCTTGTGGAAAATTGCTCAGTTTGTAAATATTTGTGAAAATTCAACTTAGTAGTGAAGTGATTTAAGTAGTGGTGCTGCTAAATTGCAGTATATTTCCCACCAAAATAAATGAATAAAAACAATACTTTCAGAAGACAGATTTGTAATTACCTCTAAAGCATAAGCACAAATCTGAAGTTCAAGAAATTGGTTTTTGTGAACTTCCTTTACTATGAAGAATATAAAACACCCTACTTGAAATGATGCCTAACACACTTTGTTTGTTTGTATACAGCTATTCAAATAACGGTATGTACAATAAGAATGATAGCAGGTACTTCTATGTATTTGTATAATGTTTAAATAACATAAAATATGAAATATTCACAAAATTTTCACCTTGTACAGTAAAAAATGAAATGTAAATATGAAAAATTATTTCTTTGTTGCATTTAATTTCCAAAGCATTTAAAATTGGTTAATATTATACTCAACATATTTTTAATGTATGAATGAAAAACCATTTATTAAACATTTAGTATATGCTAAGCACTGAGCTTACAGTACAAAAGTGAAGTCTGCACTTGGGGAGCTTTTATTTCCAGTTAAGAGAACACATAAGGGGAAGTAATGGCCAGGGAAGGGTGATTTGACTTTAAAGTTACTGGGATCATGAGTAAAACCATTGGGGAGTGGATTGACACATCTTTGACAGTAGCAACGGCAGTACTGATTTGATTATAGTTCTAGAATTTTAGAAGAAGAAGGAGGATGGGTGGTGTGGTACCAGACAGTACATATAGCAAAGTGGCTGAGGGGAAGATAGTCAAGGAGTATAGTGAAGCATGGCTAGAGCCCTCTTATGTATCATTAAATTAAGAAGCATTTATTAAGTTCCTTCTGTGTGCTAGAAGTATTCTAGATGCTCAGGATACAAATACAAAGAATGAAATAATTCTGGCTTTCAAGGATCTCTGAGTGCAAGACCCCAGGTGAGGGTTCTGTGAGTGAAAGGATTAAGTCCTTCAGGCCAGGGTCTCTGCTCCAAGTGTCAAGGTGAGTAACTCCTCTTAGACGTAGAGAGCTAAGTGAAGCCCTCACCAATCAGGAGGGCAGGGGATTTCCTCCTGCAATGCATGGTGTGTCCTAAAGTGATAATAACTAAATGTTCTCCTTTTTCCTTTTCTCCTTCTCTCTCATCAGTTGTGTGGTATACACCTTACAAGTGTGAGGTTTTGTCCTCGGTCCTCTTCTCTCTATCCTCTCTCAGTTGATGAGGCCTAACTGAAGTTACTTTCAAGGAAGTACTGGGGAAGGGGTAGACAAAATGATAGCAGTTCACTCCAAGGAGGCATCTGGGAGATGTAGTCCAGTAAATTGAATAAGAGTCCTAAGTGTTCTGAGTGAAATGCTTTGTGCAATAACTAACTTTGATAGTTTTAGCCCTTCTCAGCAGTGCAAGAATCTAAGACATCTCCAAAGATCTCATGATGAAAAATGCCGTCCTCATCCAAAGAAAGAACTATGGAGTTTGAATGCAGATCGAAGCATACTATTTGCTTTTTTTTCCCTTCTGTTTTGTTTTGTTTCCTCCTCCTTGTGGTTCCTCTATTAGTTCTAATTCTTCCTTACAACATGACTAATGTGAAAATATGTTTAATAGGAATGTATATGTATAGCCTGTATCAGATTGCATGCCACCTTGGGGAGGAAGGTGGGGAGGGAGAGGGAGAAAAATTTGAAACTCAAAAGCTTATGGGAGTGATTGTTGATAAATCAAAATAAATTAAAAAAAAAGAAATAGTGAAATGAGGGCTTGAGGGGGAACGCCAAACTTAATCATAGTGCCAAGAATAAAGTTCAGGATAAAGTAGGAGATTGGTCTGTCAGATGGAGAGCTATATAAGTTCTGAGTATCTGATATACAAGGACTCTGACTCCAAGGCCAGAGCTCTACCCACTGCACCACCTAGCTGCCCAAACTCAGCTTTTTTTTAACAGCTGTTTGCCTTATACCAAACCTTGGGCTTTGATATGATGGACTACTGCAAAAAACCATGTATGATGTAGTAAGGATGAAAATAGTTAACATTTTTACAGCCTTTAAGGGTTTACATCATGTTTTCCTAACAACTACTTGGTATACAATATTGTTATCCCCATTTTACAAATGAGGAAAGTGAAACTCTTAAAAACCAAATGACTTGCCATTAGTCATACAGCTAATATCAGGAACAGGATTTGAACTCAGGTCTCCTAATTCTAAATGCAAGGTTTGTTCTACTCTGCCATGTTGTGTCTAATTCCTCATTATCCCTAAAAATGATTCATTTGTATCCATTTTATTACACATTATGGTTCCATCTGCAACATCTTGTTAGTGATATTTTGTATAGTGTTTTTTCTTATAGTTTATAGTAAAAATATTAAACTGAAATGTTAAGATTTGAAAGTAAAATGATTTCTATTAATTTATGATGTTTTTAAAGAAATATTAGCTTTTGACCTATATGTACAAAAATATTTATAGTAGCTCTTTTCTGGGGGTAAAGAATTAGAAATTGAGGAGATGCCATCAATCGGGGAACAGCTGAACAAGTTGTGGTATGTGATTATGATGAAATACTGTTGTACTATAAGAAATGATGATCAAGATGCTTTCAGAAACTTGCATGGGCTTATGCAAAGTGAAATGTACTATGTACAAAGTAACAGCAAAATTGTAAAATTATCAGCTGTGAATGACTTAGCTATTATCAGCAATACAGTGATCCAAGACAACTCTGAAGGACTTATGATGAAAAATGCTATCCTTCTCCAGAGAAAGAACTGGTCTTTATTTTTCTTGAATTTTTTGTTTTATGTTTTCCTTCACAAGATGACTATTATGGGTATGTTTTGCATGACTACACGTGTATAACCTATATCAAATAGCTCGCTTTCTCAGTGGGGGGAGGGTTGGTGAGAGAAGAAGGGAGAGAATTTGAAACTCAAAGTTTTTAAAATGAATGTAAAAAATTGTTTTTACATGTAACTGGGAAAAATAAAATACTAAATAAAAGTGAAAAAGGCAAAAAATAAAATATTAACTCTTGCAAAGGTCAGAATGAAAAGAGAATATAAAGTAGAGCATATAATCTGGAATTTACTTTTGGCTTCTAACTTTAAAATTTGAATTAAAGAGATCCAATTGCAACTTAACATACATTATTAATCATCTACTGTGAACAGAGCATTGTGCTAGGAGTAGGGAAAATAAAATGCCAAATAGGACACAAAAGCCCTCCTTTGATTAAACTTGACAGAATGGAAGTACCTGAAGGTTCTTGAAGGTCATTCCAGTGAAATGCTAACTCATAGGTTCTGCCAGTTTAATTCAGTGAACGGCAGGTGTGAGGAACTGGACTGCAAAAAACAAATAAAAAACCCAACAAACCAAAAAACACCAAACAAAAATGAAACAGTCCCGCTGCTGAGATGTTTACATTTTAATGTGGGCTATACAACATTAAAACATAATTTGAGGATGGAGGGAAACACCCCCCACCCCCCACCCCCACCCCGAGAGATCAAGGAAGACTACTTGAGAGAGGTGTGATGGAAACTGACCTTTGAAACAAGTAAGATTGAGAGATAAATTGAAGAGGAAGTATGTTCCAAGTGTAGCCCCCTCTGGGGGTCCTTCCATTCACACTGAGGAGTCAGGGAGGGCTCATGGCTGGCTACATCTCCCTCCTCAGGTCTCTTCAGAATTCAAAACTCATTCAGTAAGAAGACAAGATCCAAACTCCAAAACAAGAGAGAGGTTCCAAAACATTTTTTTTTAAATGGACTGAGCACTTCGAATTGATGACTTGCAGTTTCTAGGACACCAGGAAAACTTTATCTTAGGGATCTGCAGTTCGTAAGGACCTCACAGTAAAGCAGTCAGTCTAGGTCTGTTTAAAAGCAAATGAACATTTGTTAGTGAGGCACCAGCATTATAAGGATGCAAAATTCGTACTTCTCACATCAGCTACAATATCAATATGTGTGAAGGATTAAATATGTAACTATGTAAAACTCATCTTAAAAGGAGTGGGTCTAACAGGAAAGGAAACACACTGGAAAAACTGATTATATAGCAACTTTTTCAAAAATTATAAGTTTTTTCTAGTATATCTCAAAACTAGGGAATCCAGTAACAAAGGGATATTTTCCCTGGTTGTCCCCCATGCCTAAATGCCCTTTCTCTCCCTCCTCGTCTTTGCCTTCTAGCTTCCTTGGCTTCAAGTCCCAGCTAAAATCCCACCTTCTGCAAGAAGCCTATCCCAACCCTTCAATTCTAGTGTCTTCCCTCTATGGTTTACTGAGAGCTTAGATAACTCTTGATAAAATATCTCATACTATTCTTAAGAGAAGATGAAGAAATGTAAACTAGACAATAATACAAATAGATGCATTCCAAAGTGGTTGAATGGATGGGCTAAAAAAATAGTCATTAATGATTCAATATCTACCTGGCAGGAGGTCTCTAGTGGAAAGCCCAGGGATCTGTACTTGGCTTAGTACAATTTAGCATTGACTTCAGTGACTTGGAGAAAGGAATAGATGTCATGCTCTTCAGATCTGGGAGGGATAGTTAACTCACTGTGTGACAGAACCAGAATCCAAAAAGATCTTGACTGGCTATAGAACATCAGGCTAAATCTTAATAGGGATAAATGTAAAGTTTTACATTCTGAGCTCCAAAAATAACTTCACAAGTACAGGATAAGAGAGATAGCACTTTGAAAAAGATCACCACGTGATATAGCAGCTGAAATAAAAGGTAACATGGGGCAGCTGTGTGGCGTAGTGGATAAGTTCTGGCCTTGGAGTTGGGAGGACCTGAGTTCAAATGCGGCCTCAGACACATGACACTTACTAGCTGTGTGACCCTGGGCAAAGTCACTTAACCCTGACTGCCTCACCAAAAAAAAAAAAATGCCCTTCCTTAAAAAAAGGTAACGTGATCTTGGGCTACATTGAGATAGGCATAGCTTCGAGTAATAGGGAGATGATAGTCTTAATGTACTCTGATGTTTTCAGACTACATCTGGAGTGTTTTATTTACTTTAGGGCACCATAGTTTAGTAAGGACAAATAAATTGGGAAATGTCTAACCATAGGCAACCAAGATTGTCGTTAAGTTCATGATATGTGAATAATTAGTTAAATGAACTGGGGATGTTAGCTAGGAGGACAGCCTGGAGAACAGAAGACAGGGACATGACCTTCAAGAACCTTCAGTTACTTTCATTCTGTCATCATGTAGAAAAGGCATTAGACTTGGGTTGGGGTTTTTTTGGCCCCTTAGAAGCACCAAAGAGCCTCTGACTTTGAGTAGTAGACTAACATGATCAGACCTATGCCTTAGAAAGATTATTTTGGCATCTGGATGAAGAACCGGTCAATAATTCTGAGGAGAGACTTTCAGCAAACAGACCAGTGGAAGGCTATAACAATAGTCAAAACAACAGGGTATGAGGGTGGTGAGAAAAGGTCTACGTGAGAAAAGAGACATAAATAGTTGCAAGAGATGTTATGAAGACAGAGTCAATTAGGTGGCACAGTGGATTGAGCACTGGGAGATATAGGAAGCTAGGTGGCACAATGGATAGAGCACTGGACTTGGAATAAGGAAGACATCTTCACGAGTTCAAATCCTGCCTCAGACACACTGATTCTGAGCAAGTCACTTAATCCTATTTGCCTCAGTTCCTCTTCTGTAAAATAAGCTGGAGAAAGAAAGAGCAAACCACTCCAGTACCTTTACCAAGAAAACCCCAAAATGGGGACATGAAGAGTGGGATATCACAAGGACTGAATAAAAAGTCAGCTACACTTGGTAACTGATTGGCTAAGGGGGACAAGAAAAAAGAGTCTAGAATGTTCCAAGGTTATGAATCTGTGTAATTGGGACTGCACTTAACAGAATTAGGGAAGTTTGAGGAAGAGCAGGTTTTTTGGAGGGGTTGTTACATTCTGTTTTAGACATATTGGGTTTAAGTTATTGACTAGACAGCCAGGTGGGGATGTCCAGTAGGCTACTGGCGACATGAGACTGATGTGCTAGTGAGAGATTGGGTATGTCTATGTAGATTTGTAAGTCATCTGTGTAGAAACAATAGTTGAACCCATAGGAATGGAGTGCCCACGACTGAACCTTAGGGGAATACCATGCTTAGAGGAGGGAAAATAGATGAAGATTCAGCAAAGAAGACTCTTAAGGAGGAGTCAAAAATGTAGGAAGAGAAATAAAAGAGAACAGTGTCATAAAAGCCAAGGGAAAAAGGAATATCCAGGAGGAAGAGATGGTCAAAAGTTGCCAAGAGGTAGAGAATAAAAACTGAGAAAAAGACATAAGTACCAATGTCAGTTCTAAAGGATTGATGCAGCATAAAACCAACCTCTTTACAGAGAGGTAATAAACTGAAGTACAGAGTAAGACATACGTTTTTGGATATGGCCAATTTGGGAATGAATTTTGCTTGACTATGTATATATGTTGCAATGGGAGTAAGGATAGGTAGCCAAAAACACAAGAAAGAACGGTCATTAAAACATAAAAAAAAATAAACCTGAGAGAACAGAAAGCCAGAAAGAATCTCACATAGGCAGGACAGCTTTGAAAATTACGTGTTGAATTTATTATATATTTTTAAGACAGCAAGCTCTATACAAAAAGGTTCTTAGTTTCATATATAATTCTCTTTTTCTATTCTTCTAAAATGCTCATTTTATTTGGTGTGTTTAAGTTCATAATTTTAAAAAGGAACCATACACACAAAAATCTGTTGATGGAGCCTATATCACCATCACTTTCTTAGTACAGATTCAATGTTTGGGTAAAATAAGTCACTGAACAGTTAACAAAATATTAACTTTCTCCTTCTCTGGATTCAGACCACCCCCATTACCACATGGAAACTCATCTAGTCATCAAGGATGGATATGGTGGATATGATGACATGCATTGTCTTCAGAAATCCCCCAAGTTGAAGGGGTTCAGACTCCACAAGGCTGGGCCATTTTATGCCCTGGGAATTGAGGTGAATCAGGTCCTAGGGACATCTCCTTCTAGGGAAATTTAATCTCTGTTGATAGGGAACAGGAAGAGGTACCTGGGTCAAACCCATGTTATAGGTGAGGGGAAAGAAGATGCCTTAGGGAAATAATGTCAATCAGGCCCTGGTATCACTTTGCCCTGGAGGTGGAGTAGGTCTAACCCATATTGTGGGAAAACCCTGATAGATATTTGTCCTACCACAAAATCAAAGACAAAAATGGTAATTGGATTCATTTAAGTGATTATTGGTCTTATTTTTTTTAGACAAGAATCTCAGTAGACTAGTGGGATTAGAATCCAGATTGAAGGCATTAAATAGTCGGTATAATCAGGTGAAGAGTTTTGTTTTTCTTTTTAAGCATAGGAGAGACCTGAGCAAATTTGTAGGCAGAAGAGTAAGCAAATAGATGGGGAGAGAAAAGAAGCAATGATTTAAGGGACAAGAAAGAGAGTGAAGCTTGGCAAAGTCCAGAAGGATGGAGCAAGCAAAAGGAGATGGAGGAGAATACATATTTATGAAGTGTCTACTATGTGTCCAGTACTAAGTAAACACTTTACAAATGTCTCATTTTATTCTTACAACAGCCCTTTGATTTAGGTGCTATTATGATCCTCATTTTACAATTGAGGAAACTGAGATAGACAGAAGGTAAGTGATTTGCCTAAAATTACATTTTTGGTAAGTTTTGGAGGCTGGATTTGTATTCAGTCTTCTTGACTCCAAGCCTAGGACTCTATCCACTCTGCCACCTGGCTGCCTGCTTTCAAAGAAGTAAAGGATGGATAAAGATGTAGGTAGATTTTGAGGTGTAGAGTAGAAGAGACGGGGGATCTGATGATAGATGAATAGCCTTGAATTACTTTGTTAAAAAGGAAGTGAGATCATCTGAGAAATTTAGTGGTGGTACTTCAGAGGAAAAGGTTTGGAATAATTGCTGCAGGGACATATGGTCAATCAAGAAAATGTCAAGGATTGCTATATAGCAGTCAGCATCCAGTTTAGATTAAATAGCATAAATTTATCAGGGACACAGCATAATTGTATTATTTGCTCTGTAACATTCAGCAGCTGAGGAGTTGGAGCAGATAGCTATTATAGGGCTGAGGATCGTCAGAACATGAATATCAGAAAAAAAGTAACAAGGGATTGATTTGAAGATGAAGGACAACGAACAGTTAAAGCTAATTTGAGCATTCAATAAAGATTGTGAAAGGAGGAAAGTGAGGCCATAACTGGAGTGATAGACTGGAAGGGGACTGGAGAAGGCAAGAAGCATGAGGAAGAGGATGGAGAGGGGGAGAGGCAGAGTATTACTCATGTAACCATGGATTAGAGCTGGGAGCTCTAGGCCGCATGGACCCTTGGGAGATGAAGAATTTGAGGTCTCATTTTATAGGTTTTTTGGGGGGAACAGACTAACTCTTAAATGTGCTACCTTGGTTACTTCATTAACATATCCAAATCATTTCAGGGTTGTCAGGAAAACATTAAAGTTAACATATCCATGTTATCTCAAAATTATCAGCACCATTTGGTGATTTGCTGGTCTTTAATGTGGAAGTCTAGAATTTATCTGGGATTTACACATTATACGACCAAAAGGCCGGACAACAGAACCTAGTGGTTTCCCCTGAATCAGCACATATTATCGGGATGTGAATTTCTGGTTAACACATGATAACAGTTTGTAAATTATACTCCATTAATCTTTGGGATGGTTTGTATGTGACTTCCAGCTTCTCCTTTGTAATCTTACTTCCTGCTGTTGCTACTTTATACTTGCTACTTATGAAGCTATTTGCTATATTGACTAGGAGAGGGGAGGGTGGTCAGGAGGACCAGAACAAGATACAATTTTTACACAGGATAATTGTGCCCACCTCAGTGGGTGGTTGAGGTAAAGTGGAGATGAGAGTTGAGGAAGTTGATAAAGTAGGAGGCCAGGGTGTTTAAAGAGACATTAATTAATGTGAATTCCCTGGGTATAAGAGCAGGGATTAGTTGGAAAGACCATGATCCAGGTATTGAGAAGAGGAGACATTGGGGCTGACAGACATGAACAACAAGCATCAGGACAGGTGAGAAGGACAGAAGGAATGAACCTTAAAGTACAAACTGATGAATGTAAGCAGCAGAGAAAGTTTGAGAGCAGCAGTGGGAAGAAAGGGGTATGCCAACCTCCTCCTGTGCTGAAGCAGGGGGAAGGAGGGAGAATGAGGGACTGGAGAGGGTGGGTAAGCAGGAGGTGTTATCAGAAAAAAGCCAAATTTCTGTGAGCAAAAGAAGATGGAAGGAATTTAAGGGGGAAGAAATCTAGGATGAAATGAAGTTAGTGATAGAACAGTGATTGTGATGGGGTGCTTGTGCTTGTACTTGGATCCGAATTTCTCCCTAGTCTCAGAAACGCTGTCTCTGACAACCATTCCCCAGCCCAAGGACACTGTGCCTAGCAGTTATTCATGCATGGGCCTCAGCACAACCCTTATCTCTCTTCATAGCCCAGCTACACAAAGCTGGGTGAGAGAGTGCTGGGCTGCTCAGGCCCCAGCCCTCAGATCATGTCTCTGGAAGCCTCCCAATTCCTTAATAAGTTCCTGTCTTGTAAGAAAGCTTTCCCTTGTTGTAGCTCATTCTCTCATCAAGACAGAGAGAGAGGGGTGCCTTGCCCAGCCCAAGGAGTTTTGTCCTTGGCCAGCCCAAGAACTCTTCCTCCTGCCAGACTCCAAAGATCCATACCTCTGTCACTTCCCTCCCTGTCTGGTATACTCCCCGTACTTTCCTATCCATAGCCCCCAAAGACCCCTGCACCTGTGGATTACTTCATCAGTGTCCCTGGCATTTCTTTCCCATTCCCTTTTCCATATAAACCCTAGCTCCATCCTCAGTCTGTTGCAGGTTCCTTAAGAATCCTTGCCGCTGAAAAGCATAACAATTAATCTTTGCCACCTTGACTTGAAGAATGCTTGAGTCTGTGAATTCATTCCAGACGACCCATCCTGTACTCTGGTCTTTGAGGAGTCTCAATCTCTCCTACCTCAACAGTTGCAGAGGCACAGAAGAAGAGGAGAGAAGCAGAGAAGGACAGGGGAAAGGTAAGGATCAGAGTGTAGGGCAAAGGGATTTTTCATTTTGATGGCTAGAGACAGAATCACAGAATCAGAAGAGCTGCAGGGGAAAATTTGTTAGCCATAGGGCAAAAGAGCTATCAGTTGAGTGGATATTTGCTTAATGGTAATGGCAATTAGAGAAGGTGGTATAAAGAAAAAAAATCACAAGTCCTGGATCATATGCAACTAGGGATGCCAAACTAGGAAAGCTTTGAATAGAGGAGGCCCAATGAAAGACTTTGTCTGCTATTAAAGGGCCAGTCTAGAGATGAGGCTCATCTGCTAAGGAGGATGGAAATCTTTGTCCATGGGTAATCATTAAACAGATAAGATAAAGTCCTCAGCTGAGGTTAGAAGGAGTGGGGTTAGACACATACCTAAGTAACTGTAATAGAAAATGAAAAAAAACCAGTCTCAAAGCTAGGAAAACCTTAGTTTATGTCCTACCTCTGACATTACTTTTCAGTGGGAAGTTGATTGGCTTTGCCTAATTTTGTCTTCTCTTTTTCTTTTCTTTTCTTTTTTCTTTAATTTCTTTGTTATAATGAATGGCTGGCTCTTTGGGATGGGAGGAATCGGGACAGAATGGGAAAATCTATGTAAGGTAAAAACATTATCAATAAAAATCTGCTTTAAAAAAAAGACTGAGGGGGGCAGCTAGGTGGGGCAGTGGATAGAGCACCAACCCTGGAGTCAGGAAAACCTGAGTTCAAATTTGGCTTCAGACACATAACACTCACTATGTGACTCTGGGCAAGTCACTTAACCCTAATTGCCTCACCAAAACAACAACAAAAGACTGAGGTCAGAAATGAGTTTCCTCAGTCCCCCTTCTCCATTTTTTAACACTACTTAGCATCATCACTGCCTCTTCCTTTACTCCATTTACAGAAGACTCATTAAGGTGAATCTTGCCTGTACCCTGGAGTTCACTGCCCCTCATTTTCTCTAGGGCCTTGTTCCCCAAACCTTCCTTCTTATACATTCCTTCAGTCTCAGTCTCAGTCTCTCTCTTACATCTGTCTCTCTTTTTTTTTTTGTCTCTGTCTTTCTGCCTCTGCCTCAAATACAGATCTCTTCCTGTCTCCCTAAAGACCTGTTCAGATTTCCTCAATCCTAAAGAAGCATTTCTTTGACTCTTCTGGTGCCTCCAGCTACTCTCTCATCTTCCTCCTCTTTACCAAACTTACCAAGTAAGTTTTTATTGATAAATGCAAAGTTTTGGAATGTGACTGAAGGTTGAGCCTTTTCTTTTTTTAAAAGGTTGGTCATACTTTATAGAAGATCTACACTCAATGTTTCTACCTTGATATCTCACTCTCTCTTAGACCTCTTATAATCAAGCTTCCTCCCCTCTCATTTCTCTGGAACAGCTTGGAATCAATAAATCTCACTGTCTCTCTTTTCAGCTCTATTGAAATTACTGATTTTTTTTTTGAAGAAAGCTTAACCACATGCTGCCCTCTGCTGACCACTGAGACAGAGAATGAAAGACAAGTGACAGAGAAGGACAGAGAGACAGAGAGAAAAAGATAAAGAAGAGAGACAGAGAGAGCCAAACTTGGACAGAGTGCTAGGCTTGGACTCAGGAAGACCTAAGTACAAATCTGGCCTCAGACACTTTGTAGCTCTGTGACCCTAGACAAGTCACTTAATCTATATGCCTCAGTTTACTCATTTGTAAAATAGGGGCCATAATAGCACCTACTTCCTAGGGTTGTTGAGAGGCTCAAAAAAGATTAATAATTGTAAAGTGCTTGGCCCACAGTAAGCGCTATAACCGGTAGCTATTATTAGCTATTATAGACAGACTGATGGAGGCAGAAAAAGACAATGACAAAGACAGAAAGACAGAGGAAGACAAGGAGAGAACATGAGAGAGACAGAAACATAGCAACAGTCAGAAGGGGGGGGCAGACAGAAAGAGACAGAGATAGTGAAAAGGAGAAAGAGGGAATGAGAGACAGAGGTGAGCCAGAGACATACCAAGATAGAGAGAGAAAAAGAGCAAGAGAGAGAGACAGAGACAGACCGTGGCGCGGGGGGAGTGGTGGTGGAGCAGACAACCGGGGTCAAGGGAGACAGAGAGACAGAGTGGAATAACCCACAACAGCACTCCTCTAGCGCTGCAAGGTTTTACAAACACTTCCCTCACCAATACCCCGCAGAAGGAGGTAGTGCAAATTCAAGTATTGCCATTTTACAGACCAAGAACCTGAGGGTGAGAGAGGTTCAGGGACTTGCCTATGGTCACACAGCCAGTATAGAGCCGGACTCAAAACCTGGATTTAGTAGCCACGGTGCTCTCGGCATCCCGCAGCGGGGAGGGCACATTTTCCATCAATCACTGGGCACACATTTCTACGCTCCAGGTCGCGGAGAAAAGTTAAGTAAGCCCAGAACAGGAGCTGTGGAAAATGCATTCAACCGACAGAAAGAGCTATGTAGTGATCTGGGAGCTAGGAGAACCCTGGAGCGGCTAACGCCTCGGGGGCTTGGACTGCAGCTGGGAACACATCTTCCCCGCCTGCTTTTAGGCTAATTTACCCGGGGGATCGGCCACGCACAGGTGGGAGGAGTCGGGAGACTGAGTCTGCACACCGTAGGAGTCCTCGGCAGGGGGCGCTCCCGGGAGTCGGGCGACCTCGCGCAGCTCTCGCGAGGCCCGAGACTTCCTGCGAAGGCACCGGAAGGAGCTCCTTCGGTGCATGGCCACCCCCTGATCCATCTGGAGCTGCTCATTGAGGAACGGTACCGGCCGGCACCATGCAGTCAGATGACGTAAGTCTTCCCGGCTTTCACCGGGACCGAGGGGCGTCGGAGGAGACGCGACCTCGTCTCTTTCGCGTGCCAGGCAGGGGATGGACCCGACAGCTGATCCCAAACCAAGTCACGGAGTGAAGCCACGCCGAGGCTCGCGCTTCCCTTAGAGCTAGGCTCAGTGTCCACGCGCTCCGACCCTGGGCCGGGGAGCGCTGCTCACAGCCCCTACCCTGCCCCATGTCCCCTCCTCGGGCTCGACCTCTGACCCCGACCTCCGACCTTCGCGTTGGTCAGGGTAGAAGCAGCCTCACTAGTGTGTGGTAAACTGTTCGCTTTGTAAGAGAGACGGAGAGAAAGAGGCAGAGGAAATAGGAAAAATAAAAGGACTCAGATGGATCTGTGATCTCATATTCTGGTTGTTCGCTCCAACGATGCAGACTCCTGATTCCTGCCCTATCTGCTCTACCGAGTGTTTAACTGTACCTGTTCATTATTTCCCCCCTCCCCCTTTTCATGAGAGAAGGGGAGAAATCCCCCCGAAATTGTAGGCTTAAAGAATAAATACAACTTAACACTTGGAAGTTATTTTTGTTGGGGTGAGCTTTTAAGTGAACTTCACTGATGTTGGTGTTCATTTTGTGTTTTATTTTGGTACCAGTATTGAGGAGATAGGGGGTAAATATCTTTGGCTTTTATTTGCCATCATCCGAGGCTTGGATCCTCCTAACTGGACATATTTTATATACCTAACACTAGAAGGTAACTCAGCCAATTTCACACGTGAGGAAATTGAGTCCTAGAGAGGCTAACTGACTTGCCTAAGGTTGCACAGGTACATGGGATAGCTGGGATTCAAACTCAGGCCGTTGGATTATCAACCCAATGATGACCTTGATGCAGGGACAAGTTTCTTTTTTGTTTTTGTATTTCAAACTCCAAGTACAGTTCTTGGTACATAAAGAATGCTTAACAAATGCTTGTTATTCTTAATGTTATGCTATGCTGGTATTCCTATAAAAATAGCTAGCACTTATATAGTGCTTTCAGGTTTGCAAAGCACTTTACAAGTATTATCTCATTTGATCCTTACAACAACCCTGCAAAGTAGGTGCTATTATTATCCTCATTTTACAGATGAGGAAATTGAGGCAGACAGATTAAATGACTTGACCAGGATCACATAGACGATAAGTGTCTGAGACTGAAGTTGAACTCAGGTCTTTCTGACTCCAAGCCCAGTACTATCACTACACCAGCTAGATCGCTGTAAACTCTTTCCCCATTGCCACTTCATCTTTTTTACTGCTGCCAGAGTAATCTAGCCATGCCACTTTTTTTGCTAAAAGTCTTCTATCCTTCCCTTTTGCCTAAGGTGTGAAATTTGAACTTTTTGTTTGCCAGATAGCTAGGTGGCACAATGGATACAGCACTGGACTTCAAATCGGAGTTTAGACACTAGCAGTATGACCCTGAGCTAGATATTTAATCTCTTTCTCCCACAGTTTTCTTATGTGTGAAATAGGGATAATAATAGCATCTACTTCCTAGGGTTGTTATGAGGATCAAATGAGATAATATTTATAAATGCTAACTATTGTTGCTATTCTTTCAGGATGTCCTTAGTTTATATTTGCTATGATATTTGCTATCTCTAAAACACACTTTTCTGCTTGCTGTCTACAGGGTATCTGGAAATGACCTCTCCTGTACTTTGTGGGGTGGTAGGAAGAACAACAAAATAGAGGTCCTAGATTTAGAAGTGGAAGGGACTTTAGGGGTCATCTAGACCAACTCTCTTATTTTTCAGATAAAGATATTGAAGGTGCATTGCTTGAAGTTACACAGTTAGCAAGTGGCAGAACTGAGAGTTAATCTGACACCAAATCCTGCATTCCTTGTATCCTCTCCTATGCTGCATAATCCCTGCCCTTATGAAGCCTGCATTCTTATGTACATCCAAGATATATACAGAGAAGATGGAAGGTGATCTGAACGGGGAAGGCATTAGCAGCTGGAGGGAGTAGGTGTCCTGGATATGGCCTCCTGCAGAAGGTGGGCTTTGATCTGAGTCTTGAAGGATGCAAGGAAAACTACAAAGCAGAGATGTGAGCAGAACATTCCAGGCATAAAGGATATCCAGTGCAAAGTCATACAGTAGGCAAATGAAGTTCAAGGAACTGCCGTAGGTCATTGTAGCTGCATTATGGAGTATGGGTGTGTGTATTGGGGGTGGGGTGGGGGAGGGGAATAAGGTTTAAGAACACTGGCCAGGTATCTGTGATTCTAAATCCTGCCTATCCTTTAAGGCTCATTTTAAATGCCACCTCTTCCATGAAGCCTTCCCTAATTATCTCTTCTGCCCTCCCATCATCAGTATGTATCCTTCCCGTTTCCAACTCCTCCCTCTTAGGACCTTAAATAGCACTTGATTTGTACCCTATATATTTGAAGCATTGTGGTGTAGTAAATGGAGTGCTGGAATTGGGAAGATCTAGGTTCATACTCTGCCTATGATGTTAGCTATGCAGTCTTGGGCGGTTATCCTCTATATGCTTTGGGAGCAATGCCCCAGCATTTACCCTTGGTGCTAATGTAGTTTTATAATACTTTTATAATGTTTTTATAATACCTTTTTTAATAATAATACTGTTTTTCATAATACTTTTATAATGGGCTTTTATAAAGAGTTCTCTCATCTAAGCTATCTATGCAGAAATCAAAGAAATTTTCCCCTTATTTACATATATGCTTATGTATTATTTTAGATTATAATTATTTGTGTATATAAACACATGAGAGCACGAACTTTGTATTTTGTGCAGCCCCTACCACAGTGTTCTGTACCCAGTAGATGCATGCTAAATACCTGTTGATGTTTAAGTTGTTGAATTTAGGAAACTCTCCTATACATACAAATTATAAAAAATACATCCCTCAGATCATAGTTTGGCTTGTGATAATGACTTCGGGTTGGGGAAATCAGACTAACAGTTTTTCTCTGTCGTCAAAAATTAGGCCATGGCCAAACGCTTCTTCATTACATCTTGGAACAGCATCTAGAGCTGTAAGGATCCACAGAACTTGACCCTCCATTTTATAGATTTATCTCTAGAGAAGGAAAGTAACTTGCCCAAGGTCATATATCTAGTTTAATGGTACACCTATGTTCAGCTTTTCTGACTCTTAGGTCAGTTCTACTCACCATATCATGCTATCTCTCATCGTCTCTAAGTATGTTTCTCCAGGCCTGCTTTCTTCTGTAAGTCAGGGTTTATGTGTTTATGTCTGTTAACTACTAAAGGGTATTTTTCCTTTTGTCTTTGCAGGTTATCTGGGATGTGCTTGGAAACAAGCAGTTCTGTTCTTACAAAATGAAGTAAGAATCTAATTTCTAATTTTGGTTGAGGGGTTTCCTAGTTGAAAACTAGCAATTCATAGTACTATCTCTTTGCTCCTGCCCCCTAGAACCAAGACCCAGAACTTTTGTCGAAATGAATATAACCTCACTGGATTATGCAACCGTTCTTCCTGCCCATTAGCAAACAGCCAGTATGCTACCATCAAAGAAGAGAAAGGTAAGAACCCAGTTTTTTCTTCTTTAAAGGATTGCCTGATAAGCTTTTGTGAACCTCTTCTAGGTGTAAGTGTTCACAATAATAATGGCACACACTCTTCTCTTTCTCAGGTCAGTGCTACCTGTATATGAAGGTGATAGAACGAGCAGCTTTTCCTAGGCGCTTGTGGGAACGGGTAAGAATTAGAGGTGAAAAAGAAAGAGAAGCTGTGTGCCTGTTTTGCCTACTGCCTACCCCAATCATTTTAGTCCCTTTTTAGGGTTTAGCAAGGTGCTTTGAAATGCCTTCGTTTAATTGATATCTGTGTGAAAAATCATTTGAGAACCTTCCTGATATAAACTGTAATTGGCCATAAAAAAAAAAAGAGCTTTCCATTTTCCATTCCCACTTTTAAGTTTCTTTTTTGGTTCTGCAGGTCCGACTCAGTAAGAATTATGAGAAAGCTCTGGAGCAAATAGATGAAAATCTTATTTATTGGCCTCGCTTCCTTCGGCACAAATGTAAACAGCGGTTCACCAAGATCACCCAGTACCTGATTCGAATCCGTAAACTTACTTTAAAGCGACAGTAAGTGCTGTGATCCCCCCTCATTCTTTTTGATTCTTGATTCACTGTGTTTCCAGTGAGCATCTTCAGCCTTCTGAAACCTTTGGGCCTTGGCATTAAGTAGTCTTTTCTGACAAGTTATTGAAAAGAGACGAAGGGAAATGACTTGAAGCAGAACAGCTTATTTGTTTTTAGATTCCCAAGATATTGTACCTTTTGCAATGAAGCATTGCATTGCAAAAACTATAGAAAAATGATTACGATTATTACACTTTTTAAAATGCTAGTGTGAGGGGGGCAGTTAGGTGGTGCAGTGCATAGAACACCGGCCCTGGATTCAGGAGTTCAAATCTGGCCTCAGACACATAACACTTACTAGCTGTGTGACCCTGGGCAAGTCACTTAACCCCATTGCCTAGCCATGAGTGAATGAATGAATGAATGAATAAAATGCTAGTGAGGAAACAGTATTTTTTTTAAGGCATCAGCTACTAGCCTTACTAGCATCCTTTGTCTATGTTATTCTAAGAATATCACTTTAGTGACTAACCGGCATTCCTCAACATGGCAGATATGTCAGCCTTTCATAGAAAATTCCCTATTCTTTGTTCACCAAAGCATTCATCTTAGGAAAATTAGTAAAGATTTTGTAGAGTTGAGAAGGGCACCTAGGTGGCAAAGTGGTTATAATGCCAGGCCTGAAGTCAGGAAGACTCACCTTCCTGAGTTCTAATCTGGCCTCAGACATTTACTATCTGTGTGACCTTAGGCAAGTCACTTCCCCCTGTTTGCCTCAGTTTCCTTATTTGTAAAATGAGCTGGAGAAGAAATAGTGAATCACTCTAGAATTTTTGCCAAGAAAACCCCAAATGGGGTTATGAAGAGTCGGACATAACTGAAAATGACTGAACAGCAACAGAATTGAGAAAGGCATATAGCTAGTTACTAATATTCTCTGGATCATTTTTTTTTGTAGTAATAAGCCCATATTTTTTTTCCAAGCATTTGGTATCCTTTCCTTCAGGTATCTTGAAAATTGCTCCTTCACTACCCTCAGAGTTCTGTTATTTCTAGCATGAGCCTACTCTGTGTACTTGGTCTGGTCCCACTGCTCTTCCTCCCATCTTTGTTTAATTTAGTGCCATTTCTACTTCTTTATTCATCAAGGACTACAATTTTAGTTTCCAGTTGTGGTGGATCCACTGTTATTTAATAGAGAGGATATATAATATGTTGTGGCAATCTTGATAGGTTTTTTTTCCATTTTACTTTTTTGTCCTTCAGGTTCCATTTCTAAATACTCAAGATAAATGGCTTAATTGGATGTCTTGCCAGGTTTTCTGAAAATTTGGTTTTTTTCCCCACCATTGTTTTTTACTGTCTTAATAAGAAAGCTCATAATCTTTTGGCACTCTCCTTTGCAAGATTTTAGAAATGAGTTTATATCGTAAACCAGTGTTGCCTTTAGTTCTGATTGACATGAAGATTCGCTCTTTTGAATTGCTTTCTAGGCTCTTTTTATTTATTCTTGCAGGTTGATTTAAATTGATTAAACTAACTTAGGAAAATGGTGATAGTGAAATTTTTATTTTCTCCATTATCTTCCCTTTTAAAAAAAAATCAACAAAATATAAAATCTGAGCTTGGAGTTGTGTCATTTGTAAAACATATCTTCTTCTGATATTTGTTCAAACTTGGTAGAGTAATCTGACTATACCCAACTGATTGGGAAATTACTCCCATATTGGAAACTAGTTGTTTTCTGTCAGGATATAATTAATTAATTACTTGTATTTTTGTGATGTTATTTAATGCTTGCATAGTCTCAAGATTCTCCTTTCTTTCTCCCTCCCTCTTCCAAAACTCTTCTCTAAACCCTTTCTCTCTCTCTCTCCCTCTCTCCCCCCCTCTCTCTCCCCCTCTCCCTCCCTCTCCCTCTACCTCTGTCTCACCCTCTCTCCATCTCTTCTTTTTATTTGTTTTAAAATTCTGAACTTAAACACCAAAAAAGAACATTTCCACATGTGTAGCAGAACTAAAAATAGGATTGTATATGAAATTATGAGTCACCGTTTCATAGTTTTTTAAATATGTCTGTAATTTCAAGTGCTACTTTAACACCTGCCCTTTTTGTGCTTCCTTCCTTTTCTCTTTTTTTGCATTTTAAAAATTGTTCCATTGCCCCTCTTTTTGTCCATCCTTATTACTAATCTCCCCTTTCCTCTCAACTCTCCCACACCCCAAATTAAAAACAGAGAAGAAGAAAAATGTTTGTAACATATGACCATAGTCAAGCGAAACAAATCTGCACAGTGGCCATAATTAAAACTTAGGTCTTTTTTTATACTTTGAGTCCATCACTTCTTTGTCATTTGTCAAGAAGTAGGTAACATTCTTCATCATAGATTCTCTCAAGACTTGGTTGATCATTGCTTAATAGAAGTTTTTTACTGCTTCAGAGTTTTTTTTTTCTTTTCAGTGTATGAGTTGTCATTGTAAAAAATGTTTTGGTTCTATTCACTTCACTTTGCATTAATCTATACTTCTCAGGAGCCTTTCCAATATTTTAATGGTGCAACAATATGACATTATATTCATATAATATAGTGTGGTTAGCTGTTCTTTAGTTGAGGAGTACCCCCCCTTGGATTCCATTAATTTGTTTTTTAAAATTTTTGCCTTTTAATCACCTTTCAGGATTCTAAAGTTTGTTTTGCATATGACTATTCTCTCCCCTTTATTATCGTTCCTCTTAACACTGTTCTTCCTCACATACTTGTTTTACTTTTGAGTTTGATGTATTTCTACGACAAATTGTGTATGTGTAAGTTCAATCCTCCTTTATTTCATTTAAAAGTGAGATTCATCTGATGGCCACTCCCCTTCTCCTTCATGTTTTTATACCCTTCTTATGTACCCCAATTATGAGAGATATCCTGCTATTTGCCCCCTTTTTTCTCCTTTCTGCCTTAGCGTATTCCTTTTACTCTTTTACCCTTTCTTCTCTTTCTTTTCAACCAAAATTTGCCTTTTCTTGCCCCCTCCCCTGTTTGCAAGAAGCTTACATTTTAATGATGGAGAATTAAATGTATTCAAAATAAACGTAAAATGAATAAATACAAATATGTACAAAAGTAGTTAAATATAAGGTAGTTTTTCATATCATGGACCCCTTCTCAGAATGTTTTTAAATGCATAAAATAGAATACATAGGACTACAAAGGAAACAAACTGTATTGAAAAACAGTTATAAGAATATTAAAAAACAAGTTCATGGACCCCAGGTTAAAAACATGTTAGAGAATAAGGTACAACTATTTTCATGATTATGTTTTTGCAAATGTTTATCACAGTCAGTGCACAATGAGATGATTGGCATGTTTAATAAAAAGATATTTCATGTTATCTTTACGTATACAGTACCATGAATCAAACTCCAACTTCTTTATTTTCCTCTCCAAAGAGAATCTTTGATCTATCCTTTCATTTAACTACAACTTTCTTTTGACTTCATATTTCACATATAGAAAGAAAGTTAAGATTGATTGAGATGGGTTCAGGTTCTCCAGTAATGTCCACCTCTTGATCACTGAACAAATTTCTCAGCTTTACTATCACTATTATTACTACCAGCACCACTGCAGACATTTATATGATCCTTGCTCGAAACCTCAAGCCTTTATGACACAGTGGAACCTGCCAGAGTTTGTGTTTGTTACCATAGTCTTAAAATCCCAGGAGTACCTCCAGGCCTCATTGAGGCACTCGAATGGGACTCTGTGGAAGTTGTGGACTTGTCTATTGGGCCAGGCCCTAGAGAGTCAGCCCTTGTCTCCTTCATTCTGTAAGAGAGTAGAAAAATTTGCTGTTTCCCTAATTTGTAGAAGAAGATGTTGTTTCCCTAATTAATTTGTGTTTCTCTCTTATAGGAGGAAACTTGTTCCCTTGAGCAAAAAGGTGGAAAGGCGTGAAAAAAGACGAGAGGTAAAATGATTTTGAGGCACAGGGAAGGGACTTCTGAGAATGGTTTGATTAGCTTTGCCTCTGAGCTGCCCATAGTTCAGATTTTGTCTGGAAAAAGAGAATGATTGGGGCAGCTAGGTGACACAGTGGATAGAACACCGGCCCTGAAGTCAGGAGGACCTGAGTTCAAATCCATTCTCAGACCAAACACTTGACACTAGCTGTGTGACCTTGGGCAAGTCACTTAACCCCAACTGCCTAAGCAAAAAAAAAGAAAGAAAGAAAAAAAGAGAACTATTGCTTCATCCCATAGTGTTGATAAAACATATTTTCTGTAATACCAAGGTTATTGTCCCATGGCTTTCATCCCATATTAAGTGTTGGTATTTTAGGATATATGGAATAAACCAGAAGGAAAACCACGTTAATAGTTTGTTCTGGGATTGTTTGCTCCTTTGGAGATTATTAGGCATTTTTATACTAAACAGTTCAAAGTTACCATTATGCTACATTCCTGACTGCTTGCTCTCTCCCAGGCTCCAGTTTATTTCCAGCTTGGTGTCCTCACCAGCATGTCAACCCCATCATGTCTGAAACTGACCTCACTCATCTTGTTTCATCCCCCAAACTATTTCTTTTTATCCTTATTTCTGTTACCCCAGAGATAGAGCCACTGGACCTGGAGTCAGGGAGACCTAAGTCCAAATCCCACCTCTGACACTTGGTAGCTTTGTGATCCTGGGCAAGTCACTTCATCTCTGCCTGCCTCCGTTTTTCTATTTGTAAAATGGGGGCGATAATGGCACCTACTTCATGGTTCTTGTGGTGATCAAACAGGGTAATATTCATGAATGGCTTTGCAAACTTTAAAGCAGTATTTATATGCTAGCTATTATTATCAATGGCATCGGTGTTTTGTCTCTTCCAAGTTATGCTTCTCCCACAGTATCTCATCAGTAGTAAAATCACATTCTCTCTCACATTTTCTGGCCTTCCTATTCCTTCTACCACCACTCTAGTTCAGGTCCCCCTGTGCCTTTAGCCAAGCCTATTGTAGATTGTTAATTGATTTACAGTATCTCTAACTTCAGTTCATCCTTTGTACTGTGAGACTCATGAGTAATTCATTTGTTTTGTAGATTTTTAAAGTGTAACATAAATCTCATTAATATAGTTGTTTTACAGTGTGGTAGCTTTAATTTTCTGGCCATGTCTGCCATTATTCCTCTATATACCAAACTGGACAGCTCAATATTCCTCAGAGCCCTGTGCTTTTTCTTCTCATTCTCTTTCTAGTGTAATTTGTTCAAATCAAATTGAATTACTCACCATTTTTTAAACAATCATGCTACTTCCCCCATTGACTTCCTTGCCCAAGCTGTCCATCTCTTATCTATCCAAATCCTAATCTATCTTAACTCCTTTCTTTGAATTCTAAAGTACTAGTTAGTACATTGTACCTCTTATCTATCACTTAACACAATCTACCTTTTAGGGTTTTTTTTATATTTTTCTCTTCTTTGTATTATATTTTTAATTTTATTCATTTAAAATATTTTGTATTTGTCTCTTCTGTATTAATCTTACTTAAGGGCAAGGATCCTGTCTTACTGCTATCAGTGTTTTGAATATAGTAGGCACACCATAAAATTGAGCTGAAGGGTGGCTGAAGATTGATAAAGATGGGCAGGCAAGAGGTGAGGAGTGTAGAAATTTAGGGAAAAGGAATTCAAGCATTGGCATAAGGCCTGTGAATTCTGTCTTTACATCCTTTCTGCTATGCTTTAAGTCACCTTTCCAGTGATGTCTTTCTTTTACTCAAGTAAAGTTTGACTCTGATAAGCAATAAACCTCCCTCCCACTAGCAATGTGTTAAAAATATGTTTTATAAATAGTCATTTAGAGAATGAAACTAGAAGGGCCTTGCTTTCCTTTGGATGATGAATTTTGTGAAAACAGATCATTATGTAAAAGCTTCTAATTCCTAGTATTCCTTAGCACCGTTAGATTTTTTAGAACATTAATGTTAATGGTGACTCTTCCTAGCCTTTACAAAGTTGAGGACTCTGGACTCCTCAGTCCTGTGCAGAGCTCTTTGCATGTCAAATGGCTTTTCCACATTTGTCTTACAATGTTATAATAAAGATATTTGCTAAAGATATTGGTGTTAACTTTGTAGAAATGATTGAGACAATTTTATAGGATAATGTAGGGAAGGAAGCTCCTTGTTGGTTAATGCAACTACTGATAGTAGAACGTGTATATTTTCATGCTGAAATCTTATAGTTCTTCAGATTTGAAGGTGCTAATTTTTTCTTTATATTGATGCAATATTTTTTTTTCTTTTAGGAAAAAGCATTAATAGCTGCTCAGCTAGATAATGCAATAGAAAAGGAATTATTGGAGAGGCTAAAACAAGATACGGTAAGACAATTGATAACGGGGGTATATAATCGAATTTTTTTAGACTGTTTCCCTTGCTAGTGAAAATTGGGAATCTTTTAATTTTTTTGGTGAGGGCATTTACAGGGGGGAGAGGGACTTGATTATGAGAAGGTAGAAGAGAATCCACTGGTTTTTTTAGTGTCTTCCATAGAGGGAATTTTATGGGTGTAGTAAAAAGATTTGGAGTCAGGATTGAATTGAATTGAATTGAAATCTTAGCTCTTAATACTGATTTTATGACTGTTGACAAATACCTTGAATTCTTTGAGCCTTAGTTCCCACATTTGTAAAATATGGATAACAATTGTATTACATACTCCCTCATAGGGTTATCATGTGAAAAATGAAAATGCTTTTTAAGCCATAAAATACTGTAAATGGGAGTTATTTTTTATTTGATTTGATATTAATTATTGCTATTTTTATTTTTGAAAACTATACTGGCATGGCTTCCACTCTATCCTCTTGCTTCTCCGAAGAAAAAAATTTTAACTGGTTTTGTACATTCCTCTGTACATCACACTCAACTTCATAGAAATAATTAGCCACAAGGGGGCAACTCAACAGGTTGGCCCATAAGTTCAAGCCTTCCTAGCTCCTTTTCTTTCTTTTGCTTTGAAGTATTGAAAATAAGGTAAGGGGCACTTTAAGAGTCTGATGTTGGACCACTGGGAGGTTAATTAACATATACCATCTACAACCTTATACCTATAGAGCACTGGGAAGAGGGAGGAATGATTAGGTAATTGCTTGTTAGAAAGTGGGATTCCAGGTATTTTTTCCTGTTGTGATTAAAGCCAGATTTGTATGTTGTGTTCCACAGTATGGTGACATCTACAACTTCCCCATTCATGCCTTTGACAAAGCTTTGGAACATCAGGAGGTTGAAAGTGACACCTCAGACACTGAAGAGAAAGATGAAGAAGAGGAGGAAGAAGAAGATGATGTAAACTTTGTTGACATTTTTCATACATTTACATGACTCCTCTATGACTAGTTCCATATAAGCAACCATAGTGACTTGTATCTTCAGTCTCTTTGCCAGAAATGACTATTTGGTTCTGATTGCTTTTCTGCTACCACTGATGGCTAATTATCATTCACCTGCCTTGCCTGTAATGATTCAGTTGCTGATATGATACATGGATGCATGATTTCTCTCAGTTCGTCATTGAAACTATTACCAAGAGCCAAACAGATTTCCTAAGTTGTACCTAAATTTGTGGAAGGTACAGGCCTAGTATAGCCTTCAAGATTGTTTTAGTCTTCATCTACCAGGCAAGTCAGTTTAATAGAAGAGCCAGTTGAGCAAGTAGATGTTTTTGACCACCTGGCAGGTTTCTTAGAAAATGTTTGTTATGAACAATATTTGATGTAAGTTGACTACATAGTAACCATTTTTGGGAGCCTTTTCTATTGGTCGGTTAACAATGAGTGCTTTCCTACTTTGTTTACTTCTGATTCTAAGAGAATCTGTGTTAGGTTAATGGGAAAGCATTTCAACAAGTAATAACAACTAGGTTTACGTACCTGAGGTATAAACTGTTTTTACCTTGTGCTTCTTCCTTTAATTGGTTGACCCTATAAAAATACCAGACTACCACTAGAAGGTAGCCAGATCCTGCTTTACTCTGGGAGGATTTTTTAATGAATCATTTTGAAATATTATAAAAGATGTTGGCCATCTGTAGCCAGCCTCGATCCTTTTGGTTGTGTTTTGGATCTAAAAGGGATGATCTCTTTCAGGACTTGAACAAAAGGGAATTTGTGGCAGATGATGAGGTGGAAGAGAGTGACGTCAGTGATTTTGAGGTAAGTTGTATAGGTACAAGAGGGCCTGTCATGGCAGGTTGGAGAGATGGAATGTGAGGATATTCAGAGGAACAGGAACACTCACAAATATCCAATTTCTCAATTTTTAGAGCATAAGCCATGATAGTGTGGCTCTCACTGGAGATAGTGGGAGGGGATGGAAGGCACTTTGTAATAGTCAGTCTGCATGTGGAATTACACTTTGTAATTTTTTTTTTCACTCATTACTAGGATATGGATAAATTAGAAGCTACCAGTGAAGAAGATGAGGAGAAATCCAGTGATGAAGAAGAAAAGGCTGCTACTGCCAAACACAAAGGCAAAGCCCCATTGAAAGGCCCTGTGAAGAGAAAGCGAGCCTATGTGGAAATAGAGTATGAGCAGGAGACAGAAACAGTGACCAGACCCCAGACTGCCTGATTGTCTTCAGGCATTTTGTGTGTTTAAAGGCTTTGTTTTTAAACACACAGTTTTCATCCAAATACTCATACTTTTCTTCTTTGTGAAAGGATGGAGAAAACCTTAAACTTTGATCAGGATTTTCATGGGAGAGGCAGATATTAAAGTAGCAGTTGGGCTGGAGAATGCTCACAGGTTGGGGATAAGCTTGTGGATAGAAACATTCCAGCGCTTTAGAATGGCATATCATTTCCCACTTGATTTCACTCTTGTTGTTTAGTCGTGTCTGACTCTTCATGATTCATTTGGGGTTTTCTTGGCAAAGAGACTGGAGCAGTTCCATTTTGTTCTCCATCTCATTTTACAAATGAGGAAACTGAGGCAGAGTTAAGTGACTTACCCAGGGTCACACAGCTAGTAAATGTCTGAGGCCAGATTTGAACTCAGGTCTTTCTAGCTACAGGCCTGGCATTCTATCCACTGTGCCACCTAGCCACCCTTGATTTCACTCCTTTTTGCTTAAGATGTTTTTTATTCTTCTTGGTCCCTGCTCCTATGGAGTTAAAGGGAAAAAAGAAACAGGCCACCCTATTTCCAGTCCCTTTCGTATTGAGTGGGAAATCTTTCTGCTCCTGAAACTACCTTTGTAATTCAAACTACAGGGAAGACACAGGATTCCTTTTCTTCAGGTTGATGGATGATGAAGGAAAGGTAACATTTTATCTTCAAATAAGAAAAAATATATTTATTTTTTTTTAAAGGCAGCGTATCTGTCTACATTCCAGCTTCAGTTGGTATTCCTGAAAGCTGTTGTACTTTTCTGATACAATCTAGTACCTTGTCATCTTTACAACTTTGGACGGCTTTGGCTAGCAGACTCTGAAACAGAAAAAAAAAAGTCATACTTTGATGTTTTCATCTACTCTGGTTTATTGATTCTCCTCTTCTACAAACATCTCACCCACAGTAGGAAGAAAGAACTAAATGACATTCTAATCGAGTCATTCATGGACTGGTCAGAACAGGTTCTGATTTAACGTGGACGCATACCTTGGGAATTTTCTGCTGCCTTATGGACAGAAGCAGGAATCATGTAAATCACTTTGAGGTTTGGCGGCTAACATGCAAGAATTTGAATACACAAATGATGACAAACACTACCACCAGCTTTCTGAGATTTTTGTAGGTTAATAAAGTTTTAAACAAAAAAAGTGCACACAGATATTGAGTGAAACTTCGTTGAGAAGTTACCTTGTAACCAACCAACGACCTTTCCACGGGAGCAGATCAGTAGAATGTATAACACTACATTAATTTCAACCTGCTCAGCCCTAATGAGTCCATGACTGCTTATATTTACTCTTGGTGACATATGTTTATTCCTTAAAGAAAAATTACTCGATTGAAAATCAAAAAAAATGGTGTTTAAATTTTGTAAATTGCTATTGTTCAAAATGTCTCTCTTCCATTCAGGCCCAGGAAAAATCTGCTGTTGGGAAAGTGGCCTGACTGACTCCTCTTTAATTTCTGGCCTAAGATATTCAATGTTTGTAAAGAAGGGAGTTCCTAAATGCTACTAGCACTGGCCATATTTATGAAAACTTGTAAGGGGGATGTATCTTGAGGGCACATGCAGCTCTGGTTTTAAAACAGTTTGCCAGTTTATAGATAATCCACAGTTTTATTTCTAAGTTTGACTACTTTAAAAAGCAAACAAAAGTGTTTACATGTTTCCATTTTCATATCTACCCTTTTCATATAGTAACTACATGGCGTTTAGGTTCTGTATAGTTCTCATGTGTATTCCTTCAAGCCATACCTTCTGCTAATCCCTTGTCTTCTACCATTATTCAAAATATTCAGCTTTAGCAGAGGGGCAGGAAGAGCAGCTACAATTAGGGTAGTCACAGAGCTGAACTTTCTCAAGTACTCCCTGGAGCAGTAGAGATTAAGGGGCCAGAACTTGACAACAGAACTTGTTATTCATAGGTGAGTAATATACACATCCCTGAATAGCATCTTGCAGGTTATAATCAGTCCTAGGTGTCATCACCAGAGATGGCATTTAGGGGCCATTTTTTACTTACCGTCACCTGCCCAGAAGAGCAGTGGTCCAAGAGAGTAAGACAGTTGGCCTCCTTCAGCAGGGCTGCCTTCACAGGCTCAGGTGTTAGACTCTGGTCCCTCACCACATCACATACCATTTTTAGGAGGGTCTTCAGGAAGATTTCTAGTCTGCAAGGAATCCTGAGTCCAGGAATGTAAGAAAGCAGTTGTGACCAAACTTGTCAGTCATAGAATATTAAGATTGGAATAATAATATAGCTAACACTTATATAGTACTTACTATGTGCCAGGCACTGTGCTAAGTGCTTTACAGTTATCTCATTTGAACTTCATAACAGCCTTGCAAGGTAGGTGCTATTATTATCCCCATTTTATAGAGAAGGAAACTGAGGCAAACAAGTTATGTAGCTTGCCCAGGGTAAGCCAGTAACTATCTGATGTTAGATTTGAACTCAGGTCTTCCTGACTCCAGGCCCAGCACTCAATCTGCTGAGCCACCTAGTTCCCTATTAACTGTTCTCTATGCTTCATTTTAAAGAGGGCTTAACTGTTGGGGCTTAACTGAGGGTAAGTGATTTGCCTAGGGTCACCCAGCTAGTTTGACACATTGCCACAATTAGAACCCAGGTTTCTTGACTGTTCAGTGTTCTTTCTGTTACCTTATAGGCCTCTCATATGTGGCCTACAGTTCCCAAAACCTAGCCCAAGAGAAGTCAAACCAGCCTCTTTTGTTAGACCTGATAGCCCCCTGGCTTGGGAATGAGTAACTGCTAAATCTCAGTATTAGGAGAGTCTCTCTACCAGATCTAGAGCTGAAAAGGGTCTTAAGATTATCTCTTCCAGGGGCAGCTAGGTGGCACAGTGGATAGAGCACTGGCCCTGGGGTCAAGAGGACCTGAGTTCAAGTCCGGCCTCAGACACATCATACTTCTAGCTGTGTGACTCTGGGCAAGTCACTTAACCCCAACTGCCTCACTAAAAAAAAAAAAAGATTATCTCTTCCAGGGGTTCATGTATGTAGCATCCTTTTGGCAGGCTGGTGAAGCCTACTCACTAAATTTTTAAAAATTCATTATTAAAATGATAAATTTCAGTTAGTGAAAATAAATGGACTATTTTTCCCGCCTAAGTTCATGGACCCCCTGAAATAAATCCACAGACCTGTAGACCCTAGATTAATCCAACCTCCTTTCATAAAACAACAAAATGCACACTCAGAAAGGTTAAGTCACAAAGTAGCAGAGTCTGGATTCAAATTCAGGTCCTCTGATAACCTCTGCTATTTCTGTTACACCACTATTACCAGTGTTAGAGTAGCTATTTGACGCTGGGGTGAGGGAAATAATGTTTGAATATTTTTTTAAAAATTTTATATTTCACATTTCATAGTAACATCAGTAAAAATCCATGCTTTAGCTAAAAACACATCCATATCCTGCACACAGCCTGGCTAATCTTTCTTAAACAATTAGCATTATTTTTCTAAGACTTTCCCTCAAAAACCTACAGTGACTTAACAGAATAAGAGTTGCTAGACTAGGACTAAATCCTAGGTTCAAATCCTTCCTCAACTACTTTGTGGCAGTGGGAGCTGAGGCAAAGCACTTGACCTTGGAGAACCGTTTCCTCACAAGTTTGTTTTAAGGACCAAATGAGATAATGCATGTAAACTCTGCAAACTTTAATAGTACATACAGATTTCAGTTACTGATTTATATCCTAACTCATGTCTGGAATGAAGAGTTCACCAACATTTTTTCCATCCCCAAACAGTAGCCTTTGCTCCAGCCATATTGGCTTCCCCACCTACATGCACCTGTCTTCCATATCCACCATCCATGTGTTCCCTCCTTTGTGCTTTTGTTAATCCACTACTTAAGCCTGGAATCTCTCTCTTTCCTATCCCTAATTAAATCTTTTCCATCCTTCCAAGTCCAGCTCAAGCCTTAACTCCTCTGGAACCTTCCTTGACTAATCTGATTCCACAACTGTTCTCTCATGTTGAATCCCTTCAGCACTAATAAGGAAGAGCCGTAAAGACCATAATCTCATGTTATTATAGGTCTGTCCTCTCACTTAATCATGTCATTTTTTTTTTTACCCTGAGAGGGAACCTGAAGGCAAGAATACCAATATAAACAGCTTACAGGTCTGGCCCCAATGAAGGTTGGCTGTGTGGGTCTAGTGTAGGGTCCTCTGTTCAACTGGGCCCAGGTTAGGAATATTAGGAATATGACACAGTGGGTAGGGAACTGAACTAGAAGTCAGGAAGCTCTGGGTTCCAGTCCTACCTCAGAGGAGACTCTGTGACTCCATGTAAGGCATTTGACCTTGCTGTGCTTGTTTTCTATTCTATAAAATGAGGAAGCTGGACTCAGTGACTTGTTATGTCTCTGGCTCTAGATCTATGACCCCTACTCTTGGTATGACTGGGCCTTTCAAGAGAATGGGTGGTTAGAGAGGGGCAGCCTTTGGTGTCAAGTGAAGAGAAATAAAGGTAGCCAGTGTCAGCATGGAAATGGGACCTCCTACTCATAACTCAGATATGTCTTCTGTCTCTGACCACCTTTTCCCTGAATACCTCTCATTTTCAAGCATTTAAAAGAATTCTAAACTCTTAAGTGGCACATACTGAATTATTTAAGTTCTAGACATTTCTGGGTACAGTTCTAAGGAGATGAAAATTAGGCTTTTCCTAGAAAAGAGAAGAGAATAAGAAAAAAAAAGCCCCTTTCTGGCTCTCATACCTTGGCCAACAATGCTGGATGGTAAGTTTAAGGGTTTCCAGTATCCTTAGCCTGGCCTCCTCCTCAGGTCCATCATAGACTTCCAGGTATCCTATAATCACTTGTTCCAGTCTTTTCAAGTGTCGCACTGTCAGGATCCCCAGCCTGAAAATGAGAAACATTGTGAACAATAACAGTAATAACTAACATCACAACTAAGGCTTCAAAAGCAGGCAGATAGGGAGCCCAGGGGCTCACCTCTGTACAAAAGCAGGCAGGTTCCTGGCATAGGTTCTTCGAAGGAGGAGGCGGTACTCTGGTTCCATATGGGTCAGGATCAACTGTAGCACATCATCACAGGGACCAGTGGGTCTACGCTCGGGGGCCTTCCAATGTAGCGGCCTCTCCAGGACAGGAAACAGATCCAGCAGACACTCTAACACTGCCTGAAACGTGAGAAGGAAAGGTGTCCAAAAGCCTTCTTTTATCCATTCCTATTTCTTGGCACGCGGGGATATTCCACAGAACATAGGAGGGCTCTAGGAATGTTGTCCTGAGGGCACATGCTATGGGTCTAAGAAAAGTTTCACGGTAAGATCTTTCTGAAAGTTCTAGTTGAATAAAACCTCTCGAAGGGATCCAAGATGGTTCTGGTTTGTAACAAACTGCAGCAGAGCAACTATTCTCGCAAATCCAGGACCTAATCTTACCTTCCCTTTCATCTTCCCTTCTCTCTTCTCTTTTCCCTTCCCTTCCTTCCCACTCTGATCAGCATGGGAGCTCTGATCTGTTTCAGCCCTGAGCCAGTTCTTCCTTCTCCCCCATCCCCTTAGGCAACCTTGTGACCCAGCTCTGGGGCCTCACCTACTGTCTCTTGGCCTTCCTAAATTCAAAAGATTCACCAGTCTCAGCTACCCTGGCAGCAGGGATTAGATGGGTGGGTCACCACATCTGGTCTAAGTAGTTGCAAAAAACAGAAGTGAGGTGGGGTGAACAAAGGTAATATTTCTCATCATTATCTGTTTAGTCATAAAAAACTAATTTTGTTTCAATTACATGATCACACCTTTCCAACTGCCCCCAAGAAAGAGATAAAGCAGTGTCTGACCAATGTCTGACCAGGAAGCCTTTTGTGGAAAATTTGGAATGTGGCTATCCCCTTGCATTTACATGTTTGCACTAGTTAGTTGGCATTTTCACTGGATTTGCAGAATCAAAATGGGAACAACTTTTAGTTATTTATAACCTGGAATAGCTATAAATAGAATCCAAAATGTAAATCATCTGCCAGTTATTTCTTCTTCTCACTCATGCTATCTTTTTCCACACTTGAAAAATCCATATTTAGGCTTATAAGCAAGTTAAGTTACCTGGATAAGATCCGGTTCTGGTGTGTACAGATGATTGAACAGGGCGTGGTAGAGGACTTGGGATCTGTTAAATTGGCGCAAATCAGCAGCTGGCTGCAATGAGACAGAGAACCCAATTAAAGGAAAGAGGGCCTGACAGAGGGTTATATTCAGCCTTTCAAGTACCTTTCCTATACCACAGGGATACTGTCAACTGTTAATTACTCGAGGCCTGATTATTCAATCTACAATTATGGAGGCTAGTTTTGATTCTGTCTTATAGAACCATAGTGAATCTGAGCCATAAGGTGAAGGGACCTTAGAGGTCATCTACTCCATGACCTAATTATATAAAAATGAGGAACCCAAGGTCCAAAGAAATGCCTTGCCTAAAGTCACAAAGTTAGATTATAGACAGCCAGAGTTTGAACCCAGGTCTGCTGACTTCCAGTTCATTTGGCTGGCATCCTTTCAGGTCACTGTACTACTTGTGATTACTGCCACACATCAGGTGGGCGGGGAAATAAATTCACTTATTTAAATTTCATCTCATAGCAAAAACATATCAAGAGCTAGAAGGTGCCTAAGTGGTCATCCAGTCCACACTCCTCATTTTATAGAGGAAACTGAGGCACAAAGAGATTAATTGACTTGCCCAAGGTCACACAGCCAGTACCTGGGGTAGGATTCAAACCCAGGTCTTTCCGAGTGCCAAAGTCCAGTGCTCCATCTACTGGGCCCTTCGGCTTCAACAAGTAAGAAGCCTTTGGTTAGATAAGTCACTTAACTTTTGTGCACATTATTTTCTTCAATACAAAATAAGAGGAATAAGCCAGATGATCTCTAAGGTCCCTTTTGATTCTAAATGTATGACCTTTAATTATTCAGGAGAAACAGCATAAAATACATCGTGACTACTGGAAGTACGATTGTGCTGTAAGAAATAATGAATAGGATGGTTTCAAAAAAACCTGTGAAGTCTCATATGAACTGATGCAAAGGTAAGTGAGCAGAACCAGGAGATCATTGTGCGCAGTAACAGCAATATTGTATAATGATCAACTGTGGAAGACTTAGCTACTCTGATCAATACAATGATCCATAACAGTTCCAAAGGACCTATGAGAAAAAATGCTATCCATACAGAGAGAACTGAGGAACTCAGAGTGTAGACTGAAGCATATTTTTTTCACTTTCTTTATGTTTCTTGTTTTTGTGTGTATGTGTTTTCTTTTGCAACATGGCTAATACGGAAATACATTTTGCCTGACTTCATATGTGTAATTAATTTGCTATTGCTTGCTTTCTCAAGGAGTGAGGGAGGGGCAGCATGGAGGGAGAGAATATGGAACTCAAAATTTTTTTAAAAATGAATGAAAAAAAATTTTTAAATGTAATTAGGAAATATTTAACAAAATAAATAATGAAAAGATATTTTTAAAAGATATCATGACCAGATAAGGAGGTGGGTTAGCCCATGTAGTGAGAATGAAACACACATTGATACTCCCAAGATATATGTTAAAAAGAAAGGAATACCTTCAGCTCATTGAGGACTTGTTATGGAAGATTTTCAGGACAACCTGTATCAACATCGCCCAAAATGGTATTTGCAATCTACATCCTACATTAAAGCATCCTCCTGACCTGGACAGAAAACTGTCCAGGGGTCAGTGTGTGATCCCTGGCAATTGCTTACCACATTAAGCACAATGTGGTGGAGGCAGTGCACACCCAAGACTTTGTTCTCAGTCTGGTAGTCATCTGAGATGAGCAGGGAGGGAGGGAGGATCCTTTCCAGATGATGACTCAGCCAGGGCCTAGTGACCTGATGCAGAGTCCACGAAAATATGTGCTTGGTGGCAGGGTTGTTCTTCCAGGATTCCCTGGAGAGGCAAAAATCGATTTGTGGTAAGAACCAAAGGGTTTCGTGTAAAACACACTATTCCCATTTCTGAATAAAACAGAGACAAGTAGAGCATGCACCTTCCTCCTCCCTCTAACACACCTTCCCTGAGTAACTCAGGTGCTCTGTGAAACAGCATCTTTCCACTTCCTAAGGCCAATTATCCGTGGCACTGGCTGTGGGGACTAACTGGTCCATTACAATTGTCTGCCCCTGCATGCTGCACATATGTTTGTTCATATACTATATAGAGTGCTAAGGAAATTTCCATTCATTTTCCCCTAGTAGCGAAGGGGATAGAGTAATTAACTCGTAGTTTTGCATTTTTTTCCTTCCTGTATTACCAAATGCTCTGTTATATACATTTGCAATTGCAAATCAAGAGCTGGAAGAGAGCTCAGAGTCATCTAGTCCAATCCATTTTACAGATGAGGAGACTGAGACCAAAGTGACTTGTCTAAAGTCACAGAGCTAGTAGATAGCAGAAAGAGGATCTGAACTAAAGTCTTGTACCACTGTTTTCAGCCTTCTTCAGTTAGTTCTTCAGCCTTCATCACCCTGCCTCAGTTTAGGAAAAGAAAGAAAAGTAAAAAGTCTTTTTATGACTACACCTTGAAAATATGAATTTATTTCACTTTCACCCTAGTTCTTTTTCCCCTTAAATGTGTTTGTCTGGACATTCTGTAGCCTAAATTCTCTCTCTGTCTCCCTTTTTTTTTTTTACAAATAATGGAAATAGCTTTAATCAAAAATTCTAAAGTAATCTTTCAAACCTGGAGAATGAGTACATTATGCCAGGGAGAACAAAATTCAAAATACTTTTTGATCAAATATTTGCTGTGTGAAGATGAATGAATAGCAGCACATGAGTTAAATAATAATGCAAAAATGAAAATAAGAGCTATGTCATAAAGGGATATGATTTAGTGTCACTAGTGATACAAATAGCACATACTATGAGTTTAGAGCAAAAAAAATTTACCTGACCAGTCTTCTAGACAGAGCTTCATGCCTCCAGGGAGGGGGACATGTACTCAAGATGAATTGTTAGAAAGTTTTCCTTTCCTCATGAGGCAGTCATAGCATAGTGGCTGGAGAACAGTACCCGGGGGCAGGGAGACCAATTCTAGTCTTGAACACATATTGGCTGTGACCCTGAGAAAGTTACTTCAACTCTCAAGACAACTCTAAAACACTGCAGAGAAGATGTCAACCTGCATAGATAGAGGGAAGTTCCTCATCCTAGAGCCACCTATATCAATGCAATCTCTTTGAAGCTTCTATCCAACACTCCTTCTTCTGTTCTATAGGCCCAAGAAGAATAAAGCTAACCCCTCTTTCATGTGGCAGCCTAGGAAAGGAATCAGGAGACCTGGCTTCTTGTTTTATTCCTGTCCTGAAACAGGCTGAGAAAATCAATGAAAAAGAATGGATAACATACTTTCCTGCTTTTGCAGGAGAGATGGAGGACTATGGGTACATAAAGCTGTATACACTATCTGATTTGGTCACTGTATCTCTGGGTTTTTTAAAACTTTTTTTTCTTTGTAACAAGGGAGATTTTAGTGGGGTGAAGGGGAGGAGATGGATAGCTCTTTCAGAACTTTCTGTTACATAAAAACAAAAGGCATCTATACAATTTTATAAATTAAAAAAAATTAACTAACTTCACTGAGCCTTAGTTTCCACATCTGTAAAATATTAACAACCTACATTTCTAAATCTGATGTAGACACTTAGTAGCTGTGTGACCCTGGGCAAGTCATTTAACCTCTATTTGCCCTAGTTTCCTCATCTGTAAAATGGTAGTAATAAGAGTAATAAGAACAACCAGGGTTGTTGTGAGGATCAAATGAAATCTTTGTAAAGACCTTAGCACAGTGCCTGGCATATAGTAATCACTACATGCTTAACTCCCTTCCCTTCCCTTCCCTCACTTCTAATTCAGTGCCCTCTGGGTAAACAATGAGGTATCCAGAAAGGAGCACAGACTTGGAGTCAAGGAGAGACCAAGGTTTGAATCCTGGCTCTGTCTCATACTAGCTTTCTGACGCTGAGCATTTGCGTTTGTGAATCTCTATAAGCACTTTACCTATATCATCTCATTTTATCCCCCTCTACACATATTTAAAGAATAGCTAATGTTTATGTGGCACTTACTAAGCACCAGGCAGTTTTTGTTGTTGTTCAGTCTTGTGACCCCCATGGACCATAGCACTCCAGGCCCTTCTGTCCTCCGCTATCCCTCCATGTCTCTTCAAGTTTACATTCACTGCTTCCATGACACTCTCTATCCATATCATTCATCTTCTGCTTTCCCTTTTTCCTTTTGCCTTCAATCTTTCTCAACATCAGGGACTTTCCAATGAGTTCTGTCTTCTCACTGCATGTGGGCCAAAGCATTCAAGATTCAGCTTCAGTATTTGACCTTCCAGTGAAGTGCCTGAATTAATTTCTTTAATTACTGATTGCTGTGATCTCCTTATTGCCCAAGGGACTCTCAAAAGTCTTCACCACAACCATAACGTGAAAGCATCTATTTTGGGGTGCTCAGCTTGCCTAATAAGCCATCTCTCACAGTCATCCACTGCTGGGCAAGGCAATGTCTCTGCTGTCCAGATTTGTCATAGCTTTCCTTCTAAGGAGCAAGTGTCTTTAAATTTCACACCTGCAATGCCATCTGCAGTGATCTTTGGGCCCAAGAATATAAAATCTGACACTGTTACCATTTCAATTTCCTTAATTTGCCAGGAAGTGACAAGACCAGTTCTTAGACTTTTTGATGTTAAGCTTCAAGTCAACTTTTACACTCATCATAACCCTTGTGTGTTTTTTGGGCAAACACATTGAAGTGATTTGCCATTTCCTTCTCCAGCTTATTTTACAGATAAAAATAAACTGAAGCAAACAGGGTTAAGTGACTTGTCCAGGGTCACACAGCTAAGTGCCTGAGGCTGAATTTTAATTCAGGTCTTCCTGACTCCAGGCCCAGCTTTCTCCTGGATGTCTATCCACTTTGCCACCTACCAGTCCCTCACCAGAGACTGTGCAAAGCCCTTGACAATTATTTCATTTGACCCTCAACAACCTTGGGAGGTAGATGCCATGATTATGCAATTTTACAGGTTGGGAAACTGAGACAAACAGAATTTAAAGTGACTTGCCCTGAATTTGAACCCAGATTTTCCATCTAAGCTTCTAAGATGCTAAAATGCAGCCAAACTCACTTGTTCAGCTCTGGTTTGAGAAGACTCATCACCGCTGTGAACATGCCTGCCTGGTCCTCAGTTTCTCCTCGGAGGAATTCTGCCACTGACACACAGTCGGTGACTCTCAGCAGCAAGGCCAGCACCTCTTGGGCCACTTTCTGGGATTCGGGGCTGGTCCACGTGTGCTCCTGGCAGTGAGTGACCGAGAAGATGTAGATGTGCGGGGCGGCGGGGCGCAGCGCGGCCATCACCCCCGACGGACCCAGCAAGCCTTTAGCAGCCTCCATTCTTTCCAGTAGCCCAAGTAACACAGCCCCGATGCAGGCTGCTCGCTCTGCTGCGGGGGTTGCCAGGGCGCCGCGGGCATACTCTTCTTTGGGCGGGGCTGCTTGGCCGCACAGAGTTCGAGCCACCTGTTCCAGCGCTTGGGGAATCCCGGGGTCCCCCTGCAAGAGCGCGGGCCAATCCGCTGCTCCTATCAGGGAGTCCAGCTCCTGGACCGCTGGGTCCTGGGCCGCCCCCTCCGTGCCAAGTGCGCCCTGGCAAGTGAGCCGCTGCAGGAGGCCAGAGAAGGTCTGCCCAGGGGAGGGTCCACTGCGGCTGTCTAGCTCCATGCTGCGGGGGGGCGGGGCTGTGGCCAGAAGATACCGGGACGGAGTGCGGGAAGCAGCACCGCACCTAACCAGCCAGAAAATAAGGATAAAGAAACTCCAGATCTAGGGTAAGGCCAGGAGGGGTTCAAAGAAGATCAGGTTCCCCCTAGTTCAGCCAAGGAGAAGAGAACTCCCCCATCTTCATCTTCCCTGCTCCAGGCCTGGGACAGCGGTATACACCTTTCGTCGGGGTCTTGGCTACTGTGAACGCCCTTCTCCGGCACCTGGGCATGGAATAGCGATGTCGTAAAGCACCAGGCCTGCTTCTTCCAGTACAGTCGCAAGGTTCAGCCCCGCCTCTTCCCCGGGAAGGAGAGAAGCAAGGGGGCGGAGTCTCTGTTCGAATATATTTACATATGTAATTAACCCCAATCGTAGAGTCGTCTTTCTTTTTTATCTTTATCAGATGAAAATGAAAACGAATAAAAGCTTCTTAGGAAGGGACTTCGTCTATTAAAAACTTCAGAATTCCCAGATTCAGCACAGGCATTGCGGCTATGAGGTCGCGCTCAGCGAAAAGTTAATGGCGGACTCTGAGGTCTATTGATGGGGGTAGCGGTTTTAGATCCTTCTGGTTCATACATGTGATGAATGGGTTGTCACGCGTCTGCGTGAGTTGTGCCGACCTATTTAATCTTGTTACGCGTAGGTACAGTACCCGTCTGATTTGAGTCGGAAGGTAGTGTATTTTTAAGTTTTGTAGACGTGTTTGGTGGTGGTTTAGTTGTTTTGGAGGTTTATAGTGGGAGTTATGGTGACTGCGTATTTTGCTGGGGCTGTTCTGAATGTGGAAGTCGTGAGTGTTTTTGTTGGTTTTCATGTCTTATGGTGTAGTTTTAGATGTAGGGAGGATGGAGTTTATGGTTATTGTACTCTGTGTGTTTCCTGCGTTAAGGGTTTGAAAGTTTATGGGAAAATAAGCTTGTTACTGATTGACAGAGACGTGTTATATAAGAAAAATGATGAAATAGAACTCAGTGAAAAGGGGTATTGTTTTTACATGTTTTTGTAACTGTGGAACAGGTTGGATTCTCAAATATGCTTACTCATTTAACGTATTTTGATATGTTGTTTTGATTAAAGTATATGAAAAAAATGCAGCCTCACGGAGATATTAAGTTGGAAGACAGAAATATTGTAATAAGCAAATAATATCTTTAAAATATTATGAAAATAGTTTTGACCTACCAGACACTCTTAAAAGGTCTCAGGGACCCTCAGGAGTTCTTATTCATAGTTTGGGAATGCAAGTAGTGTTACAGATGAAGAAACAGTCCTAGAGAGGGAAAGCTTTGACCAAGTTTGCAGAACTCATTTGAAAGAACTGAGAAGGAAAGGCTTGGGGAGAACTGGAGAAGAGCTAGACAGGATTTTGGAATCTGTGGCCTCGAGGCAATATGTAGCTCTCTAGGTTTTCAAGGGGGCTGAACTTGAGGACCTAGAGGGCCACAAGGGGCCTGGAGGCCGAAGGTTCCCCACCCCTGAGCTAGACTGTTCAAGTCAGGCCAGCATTTTGTAAGTATTGTTTGCCCCCAGGCACTGTACTAACGTCTGCAGATACCAAGAAGAGTAAAATACGACCTCTGCCCTTAGTGAACATACCTTATAACTGTGGTGACGACGTGTAATTAACTTTTACAGAGAAGATTTATACAAAATGGAGGGAAGGCAACATGAGAGAGGAAGGTATTAGCAACTGAGTAATCAGAAAGAGGTCCTGCAGAAGGGGGGACTTAAATCTTGAAGAAAGGGAGAAGCCTACTCATCCCACACACCATTCTCTTACAGCTCTGTTTAATTGGCTTTTAGGTCTGTGCCTCTATTTGTAAAGCAGAGGGGTTAGTTGAAGAATTTCCCTACTTGTAAAAGGGGAGGACTGGACTGTATTATGTCTGAAGTCAAATAGTCCATATGGTTCTTTGATCGACATTGTTTTCATTCGCCTCCCACTCACTGAATGTGGGAGGAATTTTACTGACTATGACCGACAGATGGCAGCAGAGACCCCAAGAAAGGCTAAGGCTGCTTCCCAGCAAAGCAGAGCCAGAGGTATGTGGAAATGGGGCAACCACAGGCATCTTAAAACCTTTGGAGTAATGTTCTGTCTCCAATTCGTCACTTGAAAACCTTTGAACTAATCAATGAAAAATCCACACAATGTAGTATTGAGCCCCACTTCAGCCAGTTCGTTTTCTGTTTTGTAGAACTCAGTCTGTTATCAGTACTCTTGTATTTTAACTTGCTTTGTCTTCTTTTGTTAAAAATCTTGTCAATGTGTATTTATTTATTGACACCTACCAGTTGCAATACATTTGATATGAAGCCTGCCAGCATGAGACTTGAGCATGAAAAGACTCAAGTTCAAATTTGAGTTCCTTTAATGAACTTGCTTTGTGACCCTGGGAAAGTTAGTTTTCTTCTCTGAGTCTATTTTCTCCTCTATAAAATGCAAGAGAGAGGGCAGCGTGAAGAAGGGGTCGGAAATGATCAATAATCAATCAAGGAACATTTATTAAGTGCTTACTATGTGCCAAGCTCTGTGCCACACACTTTACAAATATCTCATTTGATCCTCACAACAACCCTGTGAGGTCCTCTTATTGTCCCTGTTTTACAGTTGAGGAAACTGAAGCAAACAAGAGGGTAAGTGATTTGTCCAGAGTGACACAGCTAATCAATGGGTGAGGCTAGATTTGAATTCAGCTTCCTGACTCTAGGCCTGTTGCTCTATCTGCTGTACCACCTAGCTGGGCTGGGAGGAGAGATCCTGAATCATATATGATTCAGAGCTAAAGGACCCAAGATGAGAAGTGTTGCTCATTGCTGAGTGGGAAGAGCTAATAATCTAGTGAATGTACCAAAATTGCAATTGCCCTTCTGCTTCTTGTTTCCTTCTTGGCTATTGGTATCATGTAACTCTTGGGGGCTCAGGGAAGGAGGAGGGGAAAAGGTTCTTTCTATGTACCTTCTTAGTGGCCTTCCTGAGACCTGTTAAAGACCTTAGCTTAAAAAGGCCAAGGGCTCCCACTGCATCCAGGGCCATCTCCAGTTGTCCTGATCTATATCTGGCCACTGGACCCAGATGGCTCTGGAGGAGAAAGTGAGGCCGGTGACTTTGCACAGCCCTCCCTCACTTAAATCCAATTCACTTGTATGTCATAGCATCACCTCCCAGATGTCATGGTCCTCTTCGACAACAAAGAACAAACAACAACAACATTATATGTGGCACCTCGTCAGTGAACTCAGCCCCTACCTGCTGTTGCCCCTTTTGGTGTTAGATCTTTATTGATCTTCGCAGATGGAGCATTTGCTTTAAGGTGGCCATATTCAGGATTGTAGGCAACCTTGCCAGTGTGAGTGTGAAAGGTCTGAGAGATCCTGGGCCCGAGATGGCTGGAAGCAGAGGAGGTAGATGGCAGAGAAGATGCTGCTAACATGTGGACTGGCCCAAGTTTGGCGTGTTTTAACAACAGATATGTACTGAGAGTCATTTGGAAATTGATCTCCAGCTATGCAAAATATAAAATGTCCAATTTGTAGTTGTGAAAACTGCTTCATGTTCTGATTATATTTGCATCCTAACAATTGTAATTATTGTAGTAGTTATAAGTTATGGAATTCTGTGTTCATACCTCATGTTAATGGAACTGTTTTATGCTTAGTATTTCTTTGTGTGGAGGAATATATTACCTCTCTGTATCCTGATGCATATCATAGGTTAAGTACCTCTTTTGCTTCCCCCCCTTTTTCTGATACTCTCCTTTCCCTGTACTTGTAAGCCATAATGTAATTTACTGTAATTAAAATTGTTCTTGGGATAATTGTGGTAGGAAACTTAGCAAGCCAATGAGGATGAGAAAAGGGACCCCTTCTCACCAGAGTCAGGCTCCACAGGACTGAATCGGGTCCAAATTGCATTCCTGGGCACAGGGATGAATGAATGCCCAGCGCCTTTGAACCCTGACCTCTTAAGGCTATATGTGAGGGAGGGGGCCTCTTCTGTTTTTGAGGGCTAATTCCAATCAACTCCAAGTACCTTTTTTGGGATCCTTGCATATGTGGGGGGGGGGCCCGCGGTACATGCACATTTATTTTCTTTCTTTTTGAACTAAGCTTGCTTGTCCTGTTGTTGTTGTATGTGTCTGAAATTCCATTAGACTTGCTCTATGCTTTGGCAAGAATCTATTAGGGAAATTTTAGGTGCCCTGTGATGCAGAAACACAGAAGAAATTGTGGCTGTGATGGGGTGCTTGGGTGCTTGTACCCCAGTTTCTTCCTAGCCTCAGAAACACTATCCCGGACAGTTTCTCCCCAGCCCAAGGACACTGTGCCTAGCAATTATTCGTGAGTGGGCCCCAGCAAGACCCTTATCTCTCTCCTTGATGCAGTTACAAACAGCACCTGAAGGAATTATTAGTTTGAACTGGCTTTGCACTGGGTTATAAAGACATTCTTACCCACTGGACTATCTATACTACCGCTCTACCTCATTATCAACATCCTGGGCTCCTAATTAACTGTATTCTAGACTTAAGACAAATGTATACTCCCTACATCTATCTTGTCAAACAAGACATTGACTGGTGGCAGACTGGACAACTCTCAGTTGTCCTTGACTGCTAGTTAACTTAGTGGTGTAGCAGGCCTAAAACCACACCTCCATGTGGCCCCCCTTGTGGGCTTTTCCTAGTGAACTCTGGGTAAAACGCCTGCTCAGTAGGTATAAGAAGTGCATGTTCTTTTAAGAACTGACCACTCCTTAACCACTCCCTAATCCCACCCTGAATCACCCAGTTAGCATATTTGGCACATGTTTTATTGTATTTTATCCTATATAAACTTTTAACTGTACCACTCTAAGGTTGCAGGATCCTTAAGAATCCTTGCCGCTGAAAAGCGTAATGATAAACTTTTTGCCACCTTGACTTAAAGAGTGCTTGAGACTGTGAATTCATTTCAGACGACCCCATTGTGTACTTCAGTCTTTGAGGGGTCACAGCCTCTCAAGCTGAAACAGCTGGACCCCTAGTCAGATCACCTTTGTGTGCAGGGAACCCTGAGAAATTTTTGTGCCATGTGTGAAAGGAAAACCTGGAAATTTTGCCCAGGCTTATGGTTGGATCCCTTTATGGCTGAAGGAAATCACAGAAGAATTTCTTGCTCTTGTGGGTTCACCTCCTTGAGAGCAATTCCTTTCAAGTCTAGATAAGTAACTTGTATTGTCCCTTGCCACTGACAATATGGCAATATGTTGCTGGGCAGTAGCCTAAGTATAGGATCTGCTGTTTTGAAATCAGTGAAAAGTAGTAGCAGCCTTATCTCTCTAGTATAGAATCTTTCACTCAGATAATCATCCAAAAAGCAACTTCTAAACTTCTCATAGTTGTGTGTATTGGGGGTTTGGATCTGATGAGGAGAGCTACTTATTTCCTGTGGATGGCCCCTACCCTTTCTTAGGCACTGACACTCTTCACCAGCTCCTCCCTTCCTTAAGACTTTCTAGTATGCTTTTTGGGCTTCACCCCTTTAAGAAGAGAGAAGAGGTGAATAGTTTTCTTTTCCAACCTCCCAAAGGAAGACAATGGAAAGTGGAGGTTCCTGAGGTTAACTACCTCTGTAATACTAACTCACACATTCCTCGAAACTTTTTTCTGCCCAAAGGCACTAGAATCTAAGTTGTCTAGAACTGATTCGGATCCACATTGTCCTGGGCTTTGGGGAAGCTATAAAAATATGCATCAATAAAATCTCTTGTTCAGCTCCTAATCCATATTTTTTCTAGTAAAGTTTCCAGCAGTAATACAATTCATCTTTTTTTCACCTATTTCACCTATCATTTATCACCTATTGTCTTTGCCTCAGCTGCCTTGAGCAATGAATCATACATGGGTCTGTAATGTAGGAGTTAACAGTGACTTTACCTTAATACCAGTTTTAAAGACTAGACGAACAGTAATTTAAATAAGCTCAGAAGAAATAGAGAGATGCACTTTTCGAACATTCTCTCCTGGGGAGGAGAAAGAGGAAATGGAATCTTTGTTTTGCATCCACCCTTTTGGGCATGTTCAAGAAAAACCAGGATCTGTTCAGACTTGCCTCTTGGCCTGATGGAATTTACAATCTAGTATGCCACAGTAGGGTGATAGGGAGGAAGGTTAGGTGGAAGGGAATGTTAACAACAGGCAGGTTGACAGCAGATAGAGGACTAGGCCCTCAATAAATGTTGGTGGGCTTGTGTTGACAAGCCATGGACAAGTCACTTAACCTGTCCAAGAGGACAGTGGTTCTCTGATTGGGCTCTCAGGGATTCTGTTGTCTAATTCCATTTGTCAGTCAGAGTCTTCCCAGGAGGAAGAGAGGCAGAGCACAGATGTACCTTGACCTGCCTAGGCCAAGTCTTGGTGCCTTCCTTCTGTCCTTGTTCTTCTCTGTTTCTTTTGTTTTCTTCCCTCCCTTAATTGTTTTATTTCCTTGTTCAGAGATCCACATACTTCCTTGCTAAACCGCAGCCTTTATATTTGTTTTTTATGGGGAATATTGCAGTCAGTTTCCTTGACCTCTTTGGATTCATTTTCAAGCCTCAGAATGACATAAATAATTTCAGAGGTTCAACCATTACCTGCTTAGGAATCCCTTCTACAACATTCTCGACAACTGGGCGTCCAACCTCTGCTTGCAGATAACTTGGTGATGGGGAACTTATTACCTCCCAAAGCTAGCCCATTCTTCTTTGGGGCAGTTCTTTGGGATGAGGCAATCTATCACCAAAGTCTCTTCTACTTCTAAATTCTATAATCCTAAATATTTCCTTTACATCAGCCCTAAATCTGCTTTTCTGCCTATTTGACCCACTGTTCCTCGTTCTTGCGTCAGGGACCAAGCAGAACAGATGTCATGCAGTGGAAACAGTGCTAGATTTGGTGTCAAGGGGGTCTGGGTTTAAATCCCCCATATGCTGTTTTTAGACTATGTGGCCTTGGTCAAATTGCTTAACTTCTTTGGGGTCTCAGTTTCCTTACCTGGAAAATGAAGTGGTTGAATTAGATTACGTCTATGACTCCATCTTGCTTTACATTTATCCTAAATATATAAATATATTTAATATCCTAACTGTATAAAAATCTTAAATTTAATGCCTCTTTCACCTGATAGCACCTTAAATACTTGAAGATGGCTAGCTTTCTGGTCCTCCCTTACCAGGCCATCTTTTCTCCAGACTAAACAACCTTAATTGCTTTCTCTGATACACAAATAGTTCTTTTTCCAGAGTCCTTTTTCTAGGTAGGCTCTCCAAACCCAAACAATACAAATGCCACGGTGAATAACCAAAAGACCATAATGCACTTCCCATACACCCCTGTGCACATACACATACATTCATATAGACACATACAGCAGCTAGATGGAGCAATAGATAGAACACCAGGCCAGAAATCAGAAAGACTCATCTTTGTGAGTTCATATCTGGCTTCAGACACTTACTAGCTGTGTGACCCTGGGCAAATGACTTAACCCTATCTGCCTCAGTTTCCTTATCTGTAAAATGAGCTGGAGAAGGAAATGGCACCACTCCAGTATCTTTGCCAAGAAAACCCTAAATGGGGTCATGACGAGTCAGACCCAACAAACCACTAAACAAAACTATGGATGCATACACTCACAAGTACATATTCCTACTTGTGGGGAAAAGATTTATTACATTTATCCTTTTTTGTCCAACTTTGGTGTGGTCATACTAACCATTCCACCTTAGAAAGGGTTTGAATAAATGAGAGAAAAATCCCTTTTATAATTCTTAGACCTAGAATAAGATGGTAGGACTTTCGAGCGAGCCTCAGAGATCATCTCTTTAATCCATCCCTCTCATTTTATAGGTAAGAAAGCTGATACCCATAGAAGTTAAGTAACTTGAGCAAGGTCACAAAGGCAGTAAGTGGCAGTGCTGGGTTTAGAAGCCAGGGCTCCTAACTCTGAATCCATGTTCATCATATTATGACTGCCTCCTTTGGCTTGGGAGCAATCTTTACTATCTTTTTCAACTTTGTATCTTTGCTAATGTCTTGTTTTTAGGATACCCTTTCCTATCTTAGTGTCTAAATCCTAGAGCCATAATTGGAATTTTTTACACTTGGAATAAGCTTTATAAAGCTTGACTAGAGCAAGTAGTGTGAAGAATGTCCTCAAATAAACATTTTTTCAAGACAAATTCTGTTGCAAAGGTTGGGATAAGGGCTATTGTGGAGAGACCTTTGGAGGCCAGGTCTGAAGGCACATCTAGGCTACTTTGCCTGGGATTGGGGAAAAGGATGGTGGTGGAAATGATCCAAGAGGGAGGACCCATGAGCCATTTGGTAACTTCTTTCTGAGAGTGTGCTGTCAGCATCCTCTAAATGGCAGTGCTGTCTTTACCTGGCCCTAGTTACTGGTCTTCATCAAACCCTACCCCTCTTTCATGACAAATCTCAAGTCTCAAGATCTTTCATGAAGCCCTACAGCCCAAATGTTCTTCTTTTCTTCTGAACTCTTGCAACAGCCTCCTTGTTACTTAACCACAAACTGCCGTAGGCTATCACTTAACTTTCATCTGCTTAGGTACGGTTCTAGTTTGTCCCTCCAAAGAGAGCAGACTGGCACTCTTGAAAGGCAGAGAGATCCTGTGCCATATATAGCTCTTGTAGCTCAGCCGGTAGGAGACAAGGAGGCAGTCAATACTGCCTATCTTGAATTTAATAACTTCCTGGATACTGCCTTGCCTCCCTCTTCTTCCTTTTCCCGTGACTTTTTCACAAATATTACTCCGCCCCACCTCCAGGCTGTTCATCCAATTAAAGGGTCTTTTTATTCTACCCTCTGCTTAGAAAGCTAATATATGAATGACTCCATAGGGTCACAAACTTAGAGTCAGGGAGGACCTTACAGATCATGGAGTCCAATGCCTTTGCTGTATAGATGAGGAAATAGAGTTTGAGGGGAGGGGAGAGAGGATAGGGAAATGCCTAGGATCCCACAGATAGTGAGTGTTGAATGTTAGAACCAGGACTAGAATGTAGGCCTGCTAAGGCCCAGGGCTTAGTTCATTCCCCTGGTGGTCATCTCCTCTGGGAAGAGTGTAGTTACAGAAATCACCTCCTGGTAGATAATGAGGATCTGATTCAAAGATTGTGGATTTCATAAGGAAGTAACAAAGCCTAGAAATAACCTCAGGATTGTTCAGTTACCTGTGCTGAAGGGAAAAACCACAAAGCGCAAGGAGTTGCAAGGGATTTGAGATACTGTCTCAGGCTAATCTAGGCAATTAAATGTCCTTGATGCCATACGCATGTAGGCTTTGCTAGCTGCCGCTGAGGAAAGGGAGAGAGAGAAATCTGCTTCTTCCACCCCTCTCCTTGCTCTCAGTCCAGAGAAGAGCTGATGTTGGATATGTTTCCCACCAAAGAGACTCACCAGAAAGAGAGCAGAAGCCATCTGTCCTGATGATCAAATATAAAATTCTGTTTTTCATTTAAAGCCCTTCGTAACCTGGCCCCCACCTACCTTCCCAGTCTTCTTATAACTTACTGCCCACAAAACACTCTGTAAACTGGCTTCTTGGCCACTCCTGGTACAAGACGCTGCATCTACAGACGCCAGGCTTTTTCACTGGCTGTTTCCCATGTCTGGAATTCTCTCCGTCCTCATCTCTGTGCCTTAGGTTCCTTGGCTTCCCTCAGGTCTCAGGTCTACCCGACCTTCTGTAAGAAATCTTTACTGATCTACCTTAATGCTAGTGCCCTTCCTCTGTTGATTATCACATAAATATATACACACATACACACACACACACACATATGCGAGTGTGTATGTGTGTGTGTGTGTGTGTATATATATATGCATACATATATATATATTGTTTGCACATAGTTGTTTGCACATTGTCTCCTCTGTTAGGTAGTGAGTTTCTTGAAAGCAGGAACTGTCTTCTGCCTTTCTTGGTTTCCTCAGGGCTTAGCACATTGGCACATAGCAGAACCTTAATAAATGCTTGTTGACTTGATCCACAGACTGGGTGGCATTTCCTGCTTCAATTAGACATCCTCTTGGCATTGCTAGCGTCTTCCCCCGTCCTGGAGGGACCCAGGAACCAACCAAGGGCCTCTGGTTATATATGCCCTTTAGCATAGGGCCAGAACTAACTATGTCCCTCTTCATGGGAGTCAAGGCACAAATGTACAATGCCATGACTAGTGCCGCAGTCCAGCCCTTCCTTCATAGGTAATGATGGAATCTTAGACTACACTCATCAAAGGAGATCTTACAGACCACCTAAACACCTTGCAAATGGATGATACCCACTACTGTCTCCTCTGCATCCCTGAGCACAATAGCACACATTCCTCTAGCACTTAGCATACATTACCTTTGAGCTTCACAGTAATCTCTAAGGCAGAGTTGGTACTATAGGCATGTCACTGCCATTTTACAGATGAGTCTCAGAAAAATTAAATGAGTTATGTGAGGTGGAAGAGCTAATAAGTGGCCTGGACAAGGTTCTAACTTAGTTTGTTGCTGATTCCAGGTCTGACACACTTTCTTTTTCTAAAAAACAAGTATCTGGTGCAATGGATAGACTGCTGGCCCTAGAGTCAAAAAGACCGGAGTTCAAATCAGACACTAGCTGATGTCTCTTTGCCTCAGTTTCCACAGTAAAATGAGGATAATGATAACCTCTACCTCCCAGTGTTATTGTGAGGATCAAACGAGATAATATTTGTAAAGCACTTAGCAAAGTGCCAGGCACGTGGTAGGCGCTTAATAAATGCTTATTTCCTTCCCTCCTACTTGTCTTGGCTTCCCTTTCCTCATCTGTAAAATGAGCTGGTAGGACCAGTTGATCTTTGAGTTCCCCTCCAGCCCGAAATGTACTATCCTATGGCTCTGAACCCCTCTGCCAAGAGGAGGGAGTCATGCTTTATCATCAGTCCTTTGAAGTCACCTTTGCTCACCGAATTGTTCAGAGTTCTGAAGTCATTCAGCATTCTCCTTTACGTTATCACGTCCGTTGTCTAATATACTTCCCACTACTCCATGTTGCCTCCAGACGGCCTGGTTTAATTAGCCTCCTGATTTAACAGCATAGTTCACTGTTGGTTTAGAAACAAATTACATAGGCATCATTTCCTTCACTAGATTCCTCCGCTGCCCATTATGGAAACAGGGTGCTCTTGAGCAGGCCATCACACTTTCCTAAAATAGCATGCTTTTTCAGGCTCACACTTACTACTTACTGACTTCTGTGTTCTATACTGTGCAGTGCTTTTAGTGACCCCAGGCTTCTCCCTGAAACAAAGGCCCATCTTTTTCATATCAATATTCTTCCTGTGATGCAGTATGACTGTGAGTCATGAAATGTCACAGTCTCTCGAGAATTAAAGTTGCAGGTCACCCAAAGGGTAATGGAGAGGCACATGGGGTGTGGGAGTATAGGCTGAAACACATAGCCATGCTGGGGGTTTTCTTAGGCACCCAGCACTCTGGGCAGACACCCTGTGAAGGAGAGGTGGGAGGATGCGGGTAAGATTCACCATGATGACAAGTGGTGGGGGAGTGCCCTCAGCAAGGAGATCACACAGATCAACGACATCAAAGTATAACTTTAAAACGTGTATTAATCCCCTGCTCCACTCCACCCCTCACTTTTAAAGGCAACTAATTTTAATAACAATTATTGCTGGTTCTGAAAGTCATCCCATTCTTAGTTGTATGATCCTTTCATGTTCCTAGCCATCAAGCTGGGTTTCTTTATTGTAGAGATTTTGATGATACCAGTGCACCTCACTTTAAGACAATCTCTATTAAATAGGAAAATGTCAACAACAATAAAAATAAAAACCACATACTTATATGACAATTAGTAAGTATTAAACAAAGTTTTTTTGATTGATTTTTTTTTTGGCTAGGCAGTGGGGTTAAGTGACTTGCCCAAGGTCACACAGCTAGTAAGTGTTACATGTCTGAGGTTGGATTTGAACTCAGGTCCTCCTGACTTCAGAGCTCATGCTCAATCCACTGCACCACCTAGCTGCCCTGATTGATTGATTTTTAAAAGCACCCCTTAGAGCAATCATTAACAATCCCTTTACAGTTGCCAGTACTTTGTCTTAACCACCTGTTTCCAGTCTCTGGTATTCACTGGTCTGGGTGGAAAATAGGGTAATACCAAGGGAAGGCCTAGGTATATAATGCTCCAACAAAAGAGGAAACCAAGGTCTTGGGGGATGAAGGAAGCTGCCTGGAACCGTAGGGGTTCAGAGGCTAGATTTGAACTCAGGTTGTCTGGCCCCAGATCTAGTGCTTTTTTTTACTCCTTCTGCCTTTGGTGTCACTATTCATTTGTTCTTTTAGCTGTGGTTAAAGATAACCCCTGGAGGCAGCTAGGTGGGCCAGTGGATAGAGCACTGGCCCTGAAGTCAGGAGGACCTGAGTTCAAATTTGGCCTCAGACCAAACACTTGACACTTACTAGCTGTGTAACCCTGGGCAAGTCACTTAATCCCAATTGCCTAAAAAAAAACCCTCTCTCATTTTTTCCTCTCTTCTCATATGCAATCGGTTATCATGTCCTAGAAATTCTATGTCCAAAGCATTTCTTACTTTGTACCATCTTCTCATGTCCATTGACTCCCTTATTGTCATCCATTTAAACTTTTGGTATCACTTTTCTTTCCATCCTCTTTTCTTAAGTATTCTTCATATGGTTACCAGTATCATCTTATAGGGTCATTCTCCCATAATCCCTCATTGAATTTAAAGTTGAAAAAGAACTTTGAGATCATCTATTCTAAGCATCTCCTTTTCCAGTGGAAGCAAGAGACCCACTGAGAATAAATAATTTGCCTAATGTCACACAGATTGTAAATAACAAAGTTCATATTTGAACCCATATCCTTTGACTCCGAATCCGGTGCTCTTACAATTAGAACCACACTGCCTCTTTTTCTGATATGTAGAGCTGTATATGCAACTATTCTGTCCAGAAATTTTCAGTGAATCCCCATTGCCTGAGTAATGAGGCACTGGACAATAAGAGCCCAGGTCTTAGAGTACAATATTCCCTGCTTGGTTTCAATAGAACGTGTGGGGTTTGGGGGAATAGTCTTTTGGCCACTTAAAGGCCAGTGTTGTGAATGTCAAGATTTTGGTTGGAAAGAGATTTTTTTTAAAAAGGGGGAAAGAACTTATTTGTACAAAAATATTTATATCAGCTTTTTTGTGGTGGCTAAGAATTGGAAATTGAGGAGATCCCCATCAATTAGGGAATGGCTGAACAAATTGTAGTATGTGATTGTAATGCAATATATTGTGCTATAAGAAATGACAGGATAATTTCAAAAAAAAATTGGATGCTTATGTGAACTGATACAAAGCAGAGCGAGCAGAACTAGAACCAGGAGAGCATTGTGTACAGTAACAGCAACATTGTACAATGAAGAATTGCTATTCTCAGCAATATAATGATACAAGACAATCCCAAGGGACTAGTGATGAAGAATGTTATCTGCCCTCAGAGAAAGAACTAATGTCCTCTGAATATAGACTGAAGCATACTATTTTCACTTTCTTTTTTTGTTTGTTTGCTTGAGTGTTCTTCACAAAATGACTAATATGGAAATGTTTTACATGATGGCACATGTAAAACCTATGTCAGATATTTACTATATGAGGGAGGGGAGTAGTGAAGGAGGGAGGGATAGAATTTGGAATTTAAAATAAAAAAAAGCAACAAATGTTAAAAATTGTTTTTACTTGTAGTTGGGGGAAAAATAAAATATTACTTAAAACTTAAGAGAAGATTTTGGTTGGGTTCAGAGCTAGAAGGACTGGTGACAAAGTTGGAATTGAATTCTCATAGAAAGGGATCAAAATGGGGAGATCCTGAGCCCCAGTGTGGTGGAATAGGCAAATGCTAGCACCAGGCATGCCTTAGCATAGCCAGGGGAACAACCAGACTTCAGCTCTGAGAACCTCCGAGTGCTTCAGCATAGCCTCACGCCAAACAAGTAGATGCCAACCCTACAGGTACTTAAGCAAATAGTGGCCTCCAGCTGCTTCAGCGTAGCCTTTAGTGTGCTTCAATTCCAAGTCTTTTCACTGGCAGCCTCCCATGCCTGGAGCTCTCCCTCTTCATGTCTGCCTCCAGGCTTTCCTGGCTTCCTTCTAGTCCCAGCTAAACTCTTACCTTCTACCAAAGCCTTACCAAGCCCCCATTAATGCTAGAGCCTTGCCTTTTTTGATTATCTCCAGTTTATCCTGTCTACATTTTGTTTGTGCATAGCTGTTTGAATGTTGTCTCTCCCATTAGACTTTGAGCTCCTTGAAGGCAGAAACTGTTTTTGCCTTTATTGTATCCCCAGTATTTAGCATAATGCCTTTCATATGGTAAGTACTTAATAAATGCTTGTTTACTTGACTTACTGTGGAGCCTGTTATGAGTCTTGACCCTGTCCAATGGTGAATTTATACAGTGTCCTGCAAGAAGCTGACCCAGCTGAGCAAGAAAGTGACTCTATCCACTGAATTTGGTGGAGACGGTGTGTAGGGAGAAAAGAACCCTTAGGGTCAGGACTTTCTTGGCCCCATGTACTCTCTATACCCGTTTCCCCAGTACCTTTATGCTTCAAGTTTGAGCCCTATCTCCCAAAGGACTGAGTTCATACAGAGGGGAGAGTACACTCCCTGTTTGAGGATGTTTTTGTAACCTTTGTCCCTACTATACCTTCTTAGTAAATAGCCTTTAAAAAAATTGATTGGTATCAATTGGTTAATTAATACTGGTGGGAAGAGCACACTAGATGAGGAATTGTGAATAGTAGTATTAGAAGACCTCATTCTCTTAAAGTCAACCTGAGAACTCTCAGGGGAGAAGTAGTCAATTGCCTTCTGTGAAATTGCTTGTTTGAGTGGAGATTGGGAGAGTAAACCCTGAGGGGATGCTATACCTGTGAAGAAAAGTTCAGGCTCTTTTACCTGGCACTCAAGGTCTCCATAGTCTGACATTACCCTGCTTTATAGATTTATTTTATACTTCTCTCTTTTACATAATATGTGTTCCACCCCAGCTGTCTTCCATCTCCCTCCCCAACATAATACAGGTACAATAATTTCCCACCTGTATGCTTTTGCACACACAGTTCCCTAAGCTTGGAATTCCTTTTCAATTTCTCTTCACTGATTGAATTCCTACTCATACTTTAAAGGTGAACTCACATAAAACTTCTTGCAGGAAGCCTTCTCTAATCCCATGGGTCGTTGCAACTCACTCATTTGCTGTGTAGAGGCAAACCTCGGAAATATTCAGGTTCATTTCCAGGCCACCACAATAAAATAAATATCATAATGAATCAAATCACATGAATGTTTTGGTTTCTCAGTGTATATAACAGTTATGTTTATACTATATTATAGTCTAAGTGTGCAATAGTTTTATATCTTAAAAAATAATGGATATTCTTTAATTTAAAAAAATACTTTATTGCCCCAAACAAGCTAACCATTATCTGAGCCTTTATCAAGTTGTAATCTTTTTGCTGGTGGAGGGTCTTGCCTTGATATTGATGGCTGTCGACTGATCAGGTGGTTGCTGATTAGGGGGGCTGTGAAAATTAAAATAAGACTATAATGAAATTTGACACATTGATTGACTCTTCCTTTCACTCAAACACTTGGAGGCCATTGCAGGATTATTAATTGGCCTAATTTAAATATTGTTGGGTCTCAGGGAATGGAGAGGTCAGAAGAAAGGAAGAGAAATGAAACAGTTGGTCAGTGGAGCAGTCAGAACACATACATTTATCGATTAAGTTTGCCATCTTGTAGGGGGGCAGGTTCATGGTACTCCAAAACGATTACAGTAGTAACATCAAAGATCACTGATCCTTTCCCTCCTCCTCCTCCAGGTTTGGAGGTTGGACACCATTTATCATGCTCTAGGGGCAAGGGCAGACTCTGAGGGTGAGCTGCTTGCTATCTCTTTCCTGGCTTGACTGTCCTTTGCACTGTCTTCACCTGTCCCCAGCTGAATTTACCTCTGGCACAAGAAATCCCAGTTAAATTTCTGATAGTAAAGGGTCTGCTTTGATGGACAATAATCAAGCTGAGGATCTTGTGTTCTGTTAAGTATGATGTCCAATTTCACTATGAGAAGGCATTCTTGTTTCCAAATGTTTAATAAAAATGGTATATAAACGATAAGTTTAACTTGTTGAATTTAGGATGGTGAACCAAGGCCAAACAATCTTCTGGTAAATGTGTTTAATGCATTCTAAGTGCTGCCTGTCTGATGATCTGCATGCACCAGCTTGGCCTGGTTTCTTATTCCCTTGTAGCTTCAGTTTTCCTTTTTTCATTTGTCTGCTTGACAAGTAAAATGCACTTTAGAAAGCTAATGGCTAATCATACAAGGGGTGGCGGGAAGGAAAAGGAACAACTACCACTGGATTTTAAAAACTGAAATGATCCAAAATATCGCCATTGCCCATCTTTGCCTGCTGTGATCCCATATGCCCTGCTAGGAAGGGGGGACTCTTAGTGTTCTCATTTTACAGATGAGGAAACAAAGGCAGAGAGTGGATGAATGACTTGTCTGGGGTCACACAGCTAGTAAGTACCTGAGGCCAGATTTGAACTAATCTTCCTGATTGCAGTTTTCGTGTTCTATCTGCCGTGTTACCTCTCTGCTCTGGTTAAGCTACAGTTGGGGAATTATTGTTGGTTCTGGGTACGTCTTTTTAGAAAGGATATTGATAAGCTGTAGAATGCCTGGGAAAGGGCAACTAGAACATTCATGTCACCTGAGGGACTAGTTGAAAAATATAGGCGTATTCAACCTTATAAAGACCGGCCTTGGCAGGAAGGAGTGGGAAGGAGGAATAGGACATGACAATGATTCCAAGTATTTGAGGGGCCATCCTCATGGAAGAGAGAATATAGGTTGTTTCTGCTTGGCCGCAAAGAACAGCACTGGCTGCCGCAAGTGAAGATGCAGAAAGGTAGATTTAGGTTTGAGGTAAGGCAAAATTTTCAGAACAATTGAAGCTATCCCAAAGTGACATGGACAATTGCTAGAGGTAGTGATTTTCTCCTTCTTTGAGGTTTTTAAGCAAAGACAAGATGGCACTTGTGGGGATGCTTGTTGAGGACTTTCTTGTTCAGCTGTTGACTAGATAAGATGCTCTTTTAACACTAAGATTCTGTAATTTGATCTCAGCAGGTTCTCAAGAAGCATTTGTTTAGTGGAGTTGAATTAACAGGGATCATGCACTCAAAAGAATTGCTTTTCTTCATCAAAACTGATGCCAGTTTCTTCCAGTAAATGTAATAATGATAATAAAAATTGTTAGCATTTATGTAGCATTTTTAAGTTTGCAAAGTGCTTTCTTTACATGTGTTACAGAGCAGCTGGTGGTACAGAGTTCTAGAGTCAGGAAGACCTGAGTTAAAATTTGACCTCAGACACTTACTGGCTGTGTGACTTTCAGCAAGTCGTTTAACCTCTATTTGCCTCAGTTTCTTCATCTATAAAATGGGAATGATAATAGTATCTATTTCCCAAGGTTGTTGTGAAGATCAAATGAGATAATATTTGTAAAAAAGATCTCAGCATAGTGGCTGGTACATAGCAGGTGCTATATAAATATTAGCTATTATTATTTTTGTTATTACCTCATTTGATCCTTATAACAACATGTCACTTAGTCACCTAGATCTTATTAAGTATCTCCTTTGTGCCAGGCACTGTGCTAAATGCTGGGGATAAAAAGAAAAGCAAAAACAATCCCTGTACTCAAGAAATTCAGTATTTAATGGGGGTGAAAACTTGCAAATAACTTTGTACAAACTATATACACATACATATATATACACATACACAGGATAAATCGGCACATGGTAGGTACTTAATAAATGTTTACTGATAATCAACAGAGACTTTCTGTAGAAGGTGGTATTTTAGCTGATAATTGAAAGAAGCCAATAGGCAGAGGTAAGGGAGGAGGGAGTTCTAGGCAGGGGGGACAACTAGGGAAAATGTACAGCTAGGAGATGGAGTGTCTTGTTTGAGGAGCAGCAAGGAGGCCAGTGCCACTAGATACCAGAGCACATGGGGCAAAGGTAGGGTGTAAGAAGACTGGAAAGGTGAGGAGGGAGAGGGACAGGTTATTAAGGTTTTGAAAGCCAAGCAGAGAATTTTATATTTGATCCTGAAAGTGATAGGGTGCCAGTACAGATTATTGGATATGGGAATAATATGGTACTATGCCCTTTTTAGCCAATAGTTTTCTCTTCAATATGAATTATTTTCTATGAATTAAAGTATCCTCTCCCTATGAATACTTTCTCATATAAAAGCTTTCCTAGATTTAGTATTTTCAAAAGGTTTCTCAACCATTTGTACAATAAATTGTACAAAACTAAAGGTGTTCTATAGGAAGATCAATTTGGCAGCTGAATGGAGAATGTATTAGATTGGGGAAAAAATTGAGGCAGGGAGATCAATCAGAAGGCTATTGCAATAGTCCAGTTGCAAGACTTTTGTACCAGGGTATTGGCAGTGTCAGAGGAGAGGAGGGGGTGTACATTCTGTGAGGTAAATGCTATTATTATCCCCATTTTACAGATGAGGTAACTGATTCTGAGAGGTTAAAGGTCACACACCTAGTAAATGTCCAAGGCAAGGTTTGAACTCAGCTCTTCCTGACTTCAAATCCACTGCTATCCACTGGACCACCTAATTGTCTCTAACAAATGTTTTTTTTTCTTCATGTAAGGATTAATCTTTTTTAGTGCCTTCAAGATCTTTAGACTATTTCTTTCCATTCTAGACTTCACAGTGTTTTCACTTTCTACTTACAGAACCATAGAAATGAGACAGATCTCAAAATATCATTAGGTGTGTCCCTCTGTTTCCAGGAACATAACCAAGGCAGATGCTGCTTCTTCCTATTTTTGAAGATCTCAGTACAACTTCTCTTTGTAGTCTATACTTTTGTATCATCATTCTTTTTTTAATTGCTGTTACTTTGTTTTTTTCTTTTTTTAATATAAATTTATTTATTTTTAGTTTTCAACCTTTACTTCCACAAGATTTTGAGTTCCAAATTTTCACCCCATCTCACCCCTCCCCCCACCCCAAGATGGCATGCATTCTGAATACCCCTTCCCCTGTCTGCCTCTCTTCTATTCTCCCCCCACTTCTCTTATCCTCCCCTTCTATTTGCCTGTAGGGCAGGATAGACTTCTGTACCCCATTTCCTGTATTTCTTATTTCCCAGTTGCATGTGAAAACTTTTTTTTTAAACATATGTTTTTAAAACTTTGGGTTCCAAATTTTCTCCCTCCCTCCCTCCCCACCTACCCTCATTGAAAAGGCAAGCAACTCAATATAGGTTATACATGTGCAGTTATGCAAAACACTTCCATAGTAGACATGTTGTGAAAAACTAACTCTATTTCCCTTAATCCTATCCTGCCCCCCATTTATTCTATTCTTTCTTTTGACCCTGTCCCTCCTCAGAAGTATTTGCTTCTGATTACCCCTTTCCCAATCTGCCCTCCTCTCTATCACCCCCTGCTCTCTTGTCCCCTTCCCCCTATTTTCCTGTAGGGTAAGACAGATTTCCATACCCAATTGAATGTGTGTTATTCCCTCCTTAAGCCAAATCCTATGAGAATAAGATTCACTCATTCCCTCTCACCTTCCCCGTTTCCCCTCCACTGTAAGAGACTTTTCTTTTTGTTTTTTTGTGAGATAATTTACCCCATTCTACCTCTCCCTTTCTTCTTCTCCTAGTATAATCCTCTCTCATCCCTTAATTTTATTCTCCAGATATGACCCCTTAATCTTCAACTCACCCTGTGCCCTCTATCTATCTATCTATACATACATATAATTTTTTTCCTCCAACTACCCTAATACTGACAAAGGTCTCATGAGTTATAAATATCATCTTTCCATGCAGGAATGTAAACAGTTCAACCTTAATAAGTCTCTTATGATTTCTCTTTCCTGTTTACCTCTTCATGTTCCACTTGAGTCTTTGAAAGTCAAATTTTCTATTCAGCTCTGGTCTTTTCATCAAGAATGCTTGAAAGTCCTCTATTTCACTGAATGACCATTTTTCCCCATACTCAGTTTTGCTGGGTAGGTGATTCTTGGTTGTAATCCTATCTCCTTTGCCCTCTGGAATATTATATTCCATGCCCTGCGGTCCTTTAATGTAGAAGCTGCTAAATCTTGTGTTATCCTGATTGTGTTTCCCAGTACTTGAATTGTTTCTTTCTGGCAGCTTGTAATATTTTCTCCTTGACCTGGGAACTCTGGAATTTGGCTACAATATTCCTAGGAGTTTTCCTTTGGGGATCTCTTTCAGGAGGAGATCTGGATTCTTTCAATTTCTATTTTGCCCTCTGGTTCTAAAATATCAGGGCAGTTTTCCTTGATAATTTCTTGAAAGATGATGTCTAGGCTCTTTTTTTGATCATGGCTTTCAGATAGTCCAATAATTTTTAAATTCTCTCTCCTGGATCTATTTTCCAGGTCAGTTGTTTTTCCAATGAGATATTTCACATTGTTTTCTAATTTTTCATTCTTTTGGATTTGTTTTACAGTGTCTTGATTTCTCATAAAGTCACTAGCTTCCAATTGCTGTATTCTAATTTTTAAGGAAAGTATTTTCTTTCTTTTGATTTTCCTTTTCCATTTCTTTTTAGGGCATTCTTCTCCTCATTGGCTTTTTGGACCTCTTTTGCCATTTGGGTTAGGCTTTTTTTTATTAGGGTTATTTCTTCAGTATTTTTTTGGGTCTCCTTTAGCAAGCTGTTGACTTGTTTTTCATGATTTTCTTGCATCACTGTCATTTCTCTTCCCAGTTTTTCCTCACTTCTTCTTCTCAAAATCCCTCTTGAGCTCTTCCAAGGCCTGGGACTGATTCATATTTTTCTTGGAGGCTATGAGATGTAGGAGCTTTGACTTTGTTGTCTTCTTCTGGTTGTATGTTTTCATCTTCTTTGTCACCAAAGTAAGATAATATAGTCTGACTCTTTTTGCACTGCTTGCTCATGATCCCGGCCAATTATACTTGAGTTTTAAGCTCTTTGTTAAGGTAAGAGTCTGCTTCCAATGTGGAGAATGTACTGTACCAAGCTTTGGGGGTTTATACAGCTGTTTTCAGAGATACATGTAGGGACCTGTAAATTTTCAGTTCTTACAAGGTTGTATGATAAGGAGCAAGGTGTTTACTCCTTTCCTGGCCTGTAGTCTGGTCTATTAGTGACCACAAGTACTCCTTTCTGTCCTGGAACTGTGAAGAAGGTTTCCTCTCCGCAGGCTACAAGCTCCACCATGCCAGCACTCCTCCTTGCCCCAGGACCGCCGCCCAGAACTGTGACCCAGGTCCAAGCACGGGCAAAGCAAGAGACTTCTGCCTCAGCACTGGCAAAGATCTCCCTGAAATCCCCCTCTAATCAGCCACTGGATTCCCCCTCAGTCTGTGGGCCGGAAGCTCAGGACGCAGCCCCCACCCCATCGCTGGCGCTCTGTGCTCTGGAGCTGGCTCTGACCTAGCAGAAACAGACTTTTCCCACTGACCTTCTAAGTTGTCTTTGGTGTTTGTGGGTTGAGAGGTCTGGAAGCTGCCACAGCTGCCCGAGATTCAGTCCTCTGAGGCCTGCTCCAGGTTTGCTGAGCCTGCATGCCCTCTCCACACTGCGCTCCTGTCCCCACCCAGCAAGATATACCTTTCTGGTCAACCATCCATGTTGTCTTGGGCTGGAAATTTGCTTCACTCTGTCTTTTTGTGGCTTCTCCTGCTTTAGAATTTGTTTAGAGCCATTTTTTATAGGTATTTAGAGGGGTTTGGGGGAGGGCTCAAGCAAGTCACAGCTTTCACTCCGCCCCCTCATCATTCTTATGGGTGGAAAATACTTCCTTTTATCAACACTACTGTTCTCTTTTTTTTTGCAATTCATGACGAATTACAAATTCATACTTTATTCTGTGAAATTAAAGAATAAACAGCATGCATCATATAATTACTCTGGAAGACATTATTGCCTTGTATGTAGTAAAAATTACCCATCCTTGAATGTGGTTAAAAAAAATCTGCTCTTTCCTCCTCTTACCCTACAAGAAAAAAAAATCAGCTGCTAATCAGCAGCTCCTACTCCCAGGATTACCTACTTCAGCTGTAGATCATATCTTCTGCTTTGTTCATGAAAATATCTTATGGGACAGAATTAGAAGGCTGGCTGAAATCCAAATTTATATCAGATGTTAAGCCCTATCTCTTTTTCATAGAAGGAAATTAAATTGGATGGGCATGACTTGTTCTTCACAGAGCCATGCTGGTTGTTATCTGGTATGGTTATAAATTAATCGATTGACGAATCATTCTTTAAGTGGTTTCTTTCCACTCATCCACATTAATTACTAAAGATGACTTTTGCTGAGATGAGGCATAGAAACACCTTATAAAGGATGCACATGAAAGGAAAAGGAAGTAGGCTGGTCACACTATGAGAATCAAAGAGAAGATGCATGGTACCCTTGAGATTTTTTTTTAAGTTGAGAGGAAGGTCACCAGTATGTTGAGTAGAGGATTGACGGAAAGTCATAGACAACAACCATTCTGGAAAATTATTTGTAACTGTACTAGAAAATTACCTAAACTATTCATACTCTTTCATTCAGTGATCCCACTACCCAAGGAAGTCAAAGATAAAGGGTAATATCTCATATATACAAAAAGTATGCAAAGCAAAAACAAAAAACACTTGGAAAGTGAATGCCCATCAGTTAGGAAATGGCTGAGGAAATCATGATATAAGATTGAAATGGAATCTTATTGTGCTACAGGAAACAGCAAATATAAATAATTCAGAGAAACTTGGGAAGACTTGTATGAACTGATGTACATCAAAGTAAGAAGAGCCAAAAGAATGTACACAATGACCATAGTGTAAAGGAAAACAGTGTTAAAAATATCAAATATCGTGCCATGCTATCAGATAGCTTAAAACATAGCTCCTCTTGCTAGAGAGATGTAAAATTACTGGTGTAAAATGGGGCATACTTTGTCATACATGGTCAGTGTGATAGTTTCTTGTGCTTAACCAATGATGTAAAAAAAAAGAAGCATAAAAAACCAAAATATTTAAAAAAGAATAAATAAATGAAGCTTTTAAAAAATTGTGTGGGAGAAGACTCCAAAGGATAAGAAGGCATTGGGTCCTTGGGTATGGTTGGGCTTTTGATCAGTGGAGGACAGCACTAAAACCAGAGATTCATCAAGTACCATGTTAAATTAGCTTATCTGTTATTCTCAGGATTGTCCTTTCTCTTTGTTAAGGTCTGTTGTTGGGACCAAAGGGGCATTTCTGACCACTGTCCCCTCTCCCCATGGACCAGGATTGATACCTCCACACTAGAGCAATTCGTTAATTCCCTTCCCAGGCTCCCCCTCCCTCCTCTACCCCTTTCCATTCCCCCTATCCCTGCCCCACTCTGTCCCCAGTACACGTACATACTGGGGTAGGGGACTGACACTTTCAAAGTAAAAATGGAAAAGGCAGAGGCAGCTAGGTGGGGCAGTGGATAGAGCACCAGCCCTGGAGTCAGGAAGTCCTGAGTTCAAATCTGGCCTCAGACACATAACACTCACTAGCTGTGTGTCCCTGGGCAAGTCACTTAAACCCAATTGCCTCACCAAAAAAAAAAAAAGAATGGAAGAGGCAGGAAAGGGAAGGGATAAACTTAGAATTGTCACTAGAGAACTTCAGGTCCCGTGATCTTTGGATCATGGCAGGAAGAGTAAGGCCATCCTGGGCTTGTGAGGGACGACTTCCAGGATACGGGGAATCATTACTCTAAACTCTTACTTGAATTTCTGGTGCTCCTTCACTCCAGATATTAGGGCAGCTCAGGTAGGAATAGGGTCCCACCTTTGAGATCAAAGGTAAGAAGATACTAACCAGCTAAGAAACTGGAAGTTTCAAACCTGGAGATTTCCAGACTAGAAGATCCAGGAAAAGGGATTCCAGAAAAGAGGCACAGGAAATAATAGAGTTAAGGCCACGGATAGCTTGTTGGATAGAGAAAAACAAGGCTTGAAATATATCACTTTTTCCCCCTGGACTTTAACATTCCTTATTTTGGCCTTCATTTTATCCTTGTGAATAATCAGTTATATTTTCAATAATCTTTAATAGAGGTCTATCCATCCTTTGATGCTACTGTGCATCCACCCAACTGCAAACAGAAGAGGACTCAAGTGGAGATAGAAGGAGGCAGGGAAGGAGAGGCTCAGTCAGAGCTAACTAGGAGATGAGTGGCCCTGTGAGAGCAGAAGAAAATGGAGTGGCAATCAGGAAGGCAAAGGGGTGGTGGGGCTTCAGATGTAGGAATGGCAGGGGAAAGGAAGTAAGGAAGGATGGTGCCAAATGATTTCATTAGTAAGTCAGGACAACTGTGGTGTAGTGGAAATAACCTTAGAACTGGAGACAGAAGACCTGAATTCCTGTTCAAGCTTTAATGCAATTAGTTTTGTTACCTTGAAGAAGTCAACTTACACTGTGCTTTAGTTTCCTTTGCTGCAAATACAGAAAATAATATATGCACTACCTGCCTCACAGGGTAGTTAACAATCAAAGTAGAATAATATATTTGCAGCACTTTGTAAACTGCAAATGTCTATATATAAACACTAGTTAATTATGAGAGAAATCACATGCATCCCCTTCCCAGTCATTGAAGAGACCTACCCTCTCCAAATTCTCAAAAAAAAATATTAGTACTACCATAACATGTTCATAGAAGAAATAAATGATTTCTCAGAATTTTGTGGACATTCTCAGATGGATTGGTTGATTAAAGGATATTTGTAGAATGTCATAGATATTTAGTCCCTGGGAGGAATGAAGCAACTTGGAAGGAAAGTATTGAGACGTTCCAAGGCTTTCTGGGTTGGTTTGGTGATGCTCTAAGGGTAGGTTACAGACCAGCCAGTGAGAAAGGAGATACGTAAGAGTTAGGAGAGAGGAGAATCTTTTGGCAGTTTGGAATCTCAAACCTTAGAGGTTCTTAATTCCCTGTTCTCTTCCTTCACCTGGAGTATTTAGATGGCAAAGTATTAAAGTTATGCAAGCCAGAATTTCTGTCCAGGCTTCACTAATGACTAGCCTTTGTGACCTCCAGAAAATCACTTCACTAATCTGTGCCTGTTTTCTTATCTGTGGCTGTCCTATTATCTTAGCCTTTCTCTGGGGAATTGGAAAAATTAACATCAATTCTTTATATTTACAGGTTTTAGTGTGAGCACATATATCCTCTCTCTGAGAGAAGCAGAGCAAATTTCATTAGTTTCACTTTAGGATGAGGAAACTGAGGAAGTTAGGTGTCACAATAGATAAAGGGCTGGGCCTGAAGTTAGGCAGACTGAAGTCACATTTATTAGTCTGTGTGACCTTGGGCATGCCATTTAACATCAGTCTGCCTCAGTTTCCTCAACTGTAAAATAGAGATAATAATAAGCACCTACCTCACAGGATTGTTGTGAGAGTCAAATGAAATGTTTGTAAAACATTTAGCACAGTGCCTGGCACATAGTAGGTGCATAATAAATGCTTATTCCCATCTTTTTCTCTCCAGCATTAAAAAAAAGTCTTACTTTAAACGCGCAAACTTTTTTCTCTCTCTCACCTCCTATTGAGAAAAAGAAAAAAGATCATTTTAATCAATATGCACAATCAAGCAAAAAAAATTGTATGTCTCATTTTACATTTTGAGTCCATTTTGAGTCTCTGTCAAGAGGTAGGTAGCATATTTCCTTATTGGTCCTTTGGAATCATGGATTGTCATTGAAATTGATTATAGGTCTTAAGCTCAAATTGTTTGTCTTCACAATGTTGCTCTCATTGTCTACATTGTTCTCATTCTGCTCACTTCCCTGGTGTCAGTTGATACAAGTCTTCCCAGGTTTCTCTGAAAGGATCCCTTTTGTTTCCTTTCAGCTCTGTTTTATACTGTGGTCCTCTGTGTACTCAATGCTCCATCTAAACTGGATCCTCTCCCATTTCCCCTCCATCTCCCAGCACATATCCTGTGTTCAAAACGCTTTCCCTGTGTTCATGTTTTCTCCTGGTTATTTGCTGAATTCCTACTCTCACCTTTAAAGCACCTATCTTCCTGATCCATTTTCCCCTTGAACTTCATATAACTCTTTTCCCCTGTTGTTCTCTAATGCACATGTCAATAAGTGGCATGGTGTGGAGGCTAGAGGGCTGTTCTTGGAGTCAGAAAGACCTGCTTCTGACATGCACTAGCTGCGTGACCCAAAACAAGTCACTTAGCTTCTCAGTTATAGATCAGCTGCAGATCTGCATGAGGAGGAGGGAAGTTCACATACTGAGGAAGTGAGGGGGGGATTTCTACACACAGAGTTCCCAGCACAGAGGAAATCACAGTTCTGTACCAGACAGCAGTGTGCTGGTAAAGGTTTAACAACCAGCTCTTCATGACACAGTTTTAAGTTTAATCTGCATTTTTAACAGTTTTTCTATCACTTTCTTCAGTCTATATGATCCATAAAACATTAAATCAAGCTGTGATTTGTGGCATTTGCCAATTTCAAAAGTATAAATGCTCCTACTGGAAATTTAACAATAGGGTCTCCTGAATCTATTAGAGAACAATCCTGGTACAAAAGGGAAAAAAGGCACATTATTACATGATATTTGTCTATATATATCTTCCTTCTACACTATAAGTTTGGTGAGGGCAGAGAACTGGATCTTACTTTATCTCCCCCAGCTCAGAGAATAGGTGCTTACTAACTGTGAATTTGGAGGATTGACAGAAGTTCTTGATCAATTGACTGAGCTTATTAACCACAGTGGTGTGGCCTTTGAAATTTTTAATCTTATCTTCTGATAGATGGTATGGAAATGCTTCTTAGGCCTCCTGGAGGCTGTCTCAGTATGAATTGGTTGCCTCCAATGGGATCCCTTTGACTGACTTATAAAAAGAAGTCTTCAATGGTAGACTCAGTCCTTTATCCCTTTTACTTTTTTTTCCCCTCCTTTCCTAGGACAGATCAAAGCATGACTGAATCTTGGTTACAAAAATGGCCCCTTAGGGCAGAAACACAAGGAAACTTGGTGTATGTGATCATGCTGCACCCTACCCCCAACCCAGTAGAGTGCCACTACATGGTATAGTGAATAGTGCAAGTTGGACTTGGAGTTAGAAAGCCCTGAGTTCAAATCCTGATTCAGACACTTACTGTGTATAACCCTGGCCAGTCACTTAACCTCTATCATTCTCCATTTCTTCCTTCTTCTGTAAAATGGGGATAATTGTCACAGGGTTGTTGTGAGGATCAAATGAAATAACATAAAGTGCTTTGCTTTAAAGTGCTAAATAAATGTTAGCCATTATTATTCCAAAGCCTTGGTCCCAGTCTTGGGGAGGCTGTGGCATAGGCATCTTGGAGAGGGAGAACATTGGGATCTGAGTGGGGAAGAACTCCAGATCCATCCTTTCTCTCTCTCTCTCTCTTTTCCCCCCCTTCTCCCCCATCCCCTCTCCCTCTCCTCCCCACCCCATCCTCAACAGCTTCCATCCTTATTGCTTCCCTTTTTCTTACCAATGTGTTAGGCTTAAAAATTCAGTTGGAATCAGGAAAGGTTTTATAAATGAGATGACCTTTGAGCTGAGTTTAACAAAAGATATTAGGAGTTCTAAGAAGCAGAGATGAGGAAGGAATGCATTCCAGGCACGAGGGAAGCATAGCCTGTTCAAAGGCACGAGGACTAGCTCTATAATACTGTTTGTAAAACAGCAAATGGGCCACTTTTGCCATCCTAGTGATAAAAGAGAATTTTCTGTGGCTCTTCCAGCCTTAGGGGTTTATACCAGTAGCAAGCCCAAGTCTGAAAGTTCGACAAGTGAGACTATTACTGAGACAAAGGGTATTCCTGGGCAGCACCAGCCTCTTGTAGAGAAATTACAAGTGAGACCCCACCTAAATGGGCAGAGCAGTTTTCTAAACCATGATTTGGGGAAGCAAAAAAAAACCCTGAAATTTGCCCACTGAAATTATGAATTTGGGCTATTTGAATAGTGCAAGTCTAAGGGGATGGGGGATAACCCCCATTTCTCTCAAAACCCTGTTTATTTCCTTTCAGAGGGCAGTATGAATGCTAATAGTGCTATGCCAAGACCAGATAGGTCCCTAAGATCAAAATTGGGAGTCACTGGAATAGGAGGTATTAACCTCCTTAGATAACTTCCAAATTCTTTTCCCCTCTGAAGAGTTCAAACTATAGGGTAGTGCTCATTCTGGAGGACCTTAGATTTTGAGCTGGAAGAGACCTTAGAGGTCATCTAATCCAGTGCCCTTATTTTGCAAATGAGGAAACTGAGGCCTCTATTAGGTTACATATGTTTTAAAAAAAAAAGGGGGATTTGAACTTGTCTTCTGACTCCAAAACCAGTGAATTCCCCACTGCACCACCCTGCTTCTGGACTTTAGGATCCTAGGGAAAGTCAGGACTTACTAGCAAAGAAAAATTATTTCTGGGCTATTCTGAGTTATTTTATTTTTGCATTTTCTGTACAGTGGAGGAAAGTTCATCCTGTCTCCATTGTAATCTTGAGTGATTACATAGCATCTCTTCCCCACATCTGTGGTGACCTAGACATGAGCTATATTCTGATATCTCCCAGAAGCAAATCATATTAGGGACAACTTGAGTGGAAGTAATTTGGGGCCTGTCCCCCAAGATGGACTCTGTTAGTGACTGTCCAGGTATTGAGGGGCTGGGACCAGAGATGGTGGAATGAATTGATCAGAGCAGTTAAGTGACTTGCCCAAATTATAGTAAGTGATAGAACTCACACTCAATTTTTCTGACTTCCAAATCCAATGTTCTTCTCTAAGACAAGGCAATATATATGGATCTTTCATGTCTATGAATTCTTATTGGATGTTGGTGATAGTCTTGTTCTAGTGTACATAGGTGACCCTAGTGGTAATAGCATAATTTATTTTATGAAGACAATTCTAAAATGAAGGGGTGCCTTTGTCTTTCCTTAATTATCATCAGAGGAGTTAAAATTCTGGCTCCTCCCAATGGGCTCTGACCACATCTACAGCAACAACAGAGTTAGACAATTTGTTTTATTTATTTATTTTTTTTGCATACGCCCTTCTTCCCACCCTCCCACCCACTATGGGGAGAAATGGGACTCCCCAAGTGTCCCATGTACAAAGCCTGAGACGGTGAGGAGACTAAGGTATAAAAATACTATTTACAAAGAAGAAAAGGGCATCTGGTCCCACCAAGGTTTCTAGACTCCTCTCCTGCTCAGCACTGTACCCCTGTCCCCCCTTTCTCCTTTCAGGAAACACCAACTTTCATCTGTCCCCAGGGAAATCACCCTAGTTGTAGGGAATGCATCTTCTGTGGGGAGATGCACCGAACCCTTCAGGACCCAGGAGGGTGGGAAGAGGAGCTCTAGCAGTAACTAAAGGAAGTAGGAAAAGGGCAGGTTAAGAAGCTGGTGGCACCACAGATCCCAGCTCTGGGCAGGGTGCTTGCTCCTACATTTTGTCAGTTCAGCTAGCCAGCTGCTGTTTCTGAAGGTCCAATGTAAACATTAATTTTTTTTTAAAAAGTATGGAGGTGGCCTACTGGCCCTCCACCATCTCTGCCATAGGCAGAACTCCTCTGTTATCTACTACCCCCCATCCCTGCCTCCCAACCTGGGCCTTACTCCTTCTATCCCTTCTTTCATCCAGACACCTGCTTGAAGGTAGGTGGGGAAAGGGGGAGGGAGAATTAACAATGAGGGGACAGGGCCTGACTTATCCCTTCCTCCTCATTGCTTCTTTCTGTCTTCCTTCCCCATACACACATCAGGGAGCAACTGTGAGAATCTAATGAAGAAGTTCTTGCCTGGGTGGGGTAAGTGACTTGCCCAGTCCTGGTCACCCTGAACAGTAATAGGCCTTGATTTCCCTGATGACCCCTAGTCCTTTTTAGCTCAGACCTATACCTTTCATTGTGTCAGGAGATGACTAATTTCTCTACAGCAAGGGACAAAGCAGAAGGTCCAGTACCACAGCAGCCCTGACCTGTGAGTGACACCAACAAGGCAGAGGAGTAGGGAAGGAGATGTCAGAGTACTGGAGAGGGGAGAGAAGAGGAGAAGGAGACTCTGGACTTCACCCCCTCTTAAGGAAGGGCAAGGACCAGCTTGCCTGTTCTCTTTCTAGCCAAAGGGATAGCCTCCAAGGAGCACCTGCCACACTGTGGGCTATGCAGTTTAAGAATCGACCAGGCAGGCACTTGGCATTTAAGTGTCCGAGTCCTAGGGAAAAGGTGGTATTCAGACCAGTTCATCCAGGAGGGTGCCAATACTCTGAGTGGCCTCTGGGGGGCCAGCGATGGGTTTATTGCACATGGGGCAGACGCAACGGACTTCCAGCCACTTCACCAGACACCTGCAGGTATAGACACAGGTTTCTTTCACTTCTTAGCTTAGTAACTTCCACCCTCATCCCACCATTCCTCTTTCCTGCTACTACCCTCCTCTCTACCAGGCCCAGCCTCCCAGCATGGCCCTGCAAAAAATCCAGCAAAAAATATTAATTATTGTTATTTATTAACATTTCTGTTGTCCTTTAAGGTTTCCAAAGTACTTTCCCTGAAAGGGACCTATGGAATAGGTAGTTCCTGGATTATATCTATTACACAGAATACAAGTATTTATTTGACTTGCCGAGGATCATACAGATAGTAAGTGGCAGAGCTAAGGTTCGAACCCATGTCTCCTGACCCCATGTCATAACACTATGGATGTATCAGAACACTAGCCCTAGTCCTCCTGGTCCCTCCCCACCATCAGGACTGCCTGGCATGGCAGTGATCCCAGACCAAGCAGAGGCAGCGCCAAGAGCACTGTAGGAGAAACAGGTTTCCTCATTGTCTTCCATCCTCCATCTCAGTGGGGAGGAAAATAGGGGGGGTGCTTGGGAAGCACTATGTCTATCCTGGCTAAATAGGCACCCCCCTCCCATACCCCCAGAGGTCCCCATAGTGATGACTCACTTCCTGTGGAAAGCGTGTTGACAAGGTAGCACACCAAGCTCATCCTTCCCCTTGAAGTCTTCTAGGCAGACAGCACAAGTCTGCTGTGGACAGAGGGGGAGAGGAGAATGAGAGTTTTTAGATTCCACTCAGCCCAAACTTAGAGCATTTTATTCCCTGCTCCACTGCCTGCACCCCACCCCCAACTAGGAAACTACTGAACTTACCCTGGAGGGATAAGGGACAGAGGTCAGATGTATAGCCTAAGGACATATTAGTCTCACCTTTTGGAAGAGTACACCCTCACCCTTTGTAGTTTAAGACTTATCTGTGAACTTAGGATCATAGGTTTCAGAGCCTGAAGAGACCTTGGGGACTATTTAACCTAACCCTCTTATTTTACATGTGAGGAAACTGAGGCCAAGGGAGAAGAGATTGTTCACTGCTAGTACAAAGTAGAACACACTGAGAAGAGAGAATGGGGTGAGGGGAAGTCCTGTCTGTTCAGCCATCTGTCTAGTTACACCTCCTACTCCCTAAAGAACTCTGTGTGTACATTGTTTATAGACACACAGATCATTCATCTTTCCTCTACCACCGCCTACCTTCCAAGGGGAAAAAAATGGCCAAAAGAGAATGTTTCAGCAAACTATGAACTTCTTCAGAGTGACTTAAAGTGGGTAAACAGATGTATTGATTTGGAAACAGTAATTTAGAGTCAATGGTATGTGTGCATATGCAATAGGTACAGGAATAACCTGGCCTATGGTTTTCCTGGTGAGATGGAGAAGGAAAGAGACAGCAATGGGTTAGCCAGGGGAGAGTATCTAAGGTGAGGGATCAGATGGGGGAGAAGGATTGGTCTGAGGGAAATGATAGTGGCGGGAGCAGGAATTGTCATGTTGTGTTTGATCCATAGTCATAGATTTAGAGCTGGAAGGGGGGGTTAGAGGTCACTTAACCTAACTTCCTCATTTTATAGATGAGGAAACTGAGCCCCAGAGAATTGAAATAACATGCCCAAAATTACATACATAGTGGTAAATGGTGATCTGGGATTCAAACCCAGGGCCACTGAGTGCAGATCTTTCTACTACCTCATGTTCTAGCTCAGTATTCTACTGAAAAACAAAAAAAGCCTCCAAGGATGTAGCACAGCTAAGGCTTTAAACCTTAAACATAAGGTATATAGCACAGCTTTTTTTGTAGCTTTTAACGGCTCTGTTATCCATAAATCTGCTGAAAAACAAACAAAAAACCCTTTTAGAATTAATTTCTATTTCCAATAGTATCATGAAATGAATTCAATAAATTTACCTACTGTTTTGAACTAGGCAGAATCTACTAGACTGTAAGCTCCCTGAGGTCAGAGACTGTCTTATCTAGACTGTGTCACTCTCACCACATTGCACTATATGTAATGTAGAAAAGAGAATGTAAACTCCTTGAAGAAAGACACTGTTTCATTTTGGCCTTTGTACTTGGCCTTGCATATGGCAGTTACTAAATATGTTATTTGTTGAGTTGAACAAATGAAGTAATATCTCCAATCAAGTGCTATTCTGATGCTTCCATGATGATGTGAAAGTGACTCTGTTCTCTAAGGCTATGCCAAATGGAGCTCAAAAGACTGGGCAGTTTCTACCAAGTTAGAAAGGGGAGCTTGGTGATGGACCATTCTAGTTTAATGGACGAAGACTGATCACCAGAAAACTGGTCACCAGGTGATGAATGACTTTTTCCCCATCAGAACAATTCATGAAACTAGGCATGTTCTGTCATTTTTCAGTCAGGTCCAACTCTTTGTGACTCCATTTGGGGTTTTCTTGGCAAAGATACTGGAAGGGTTTGCCATTCCCTTCTCCCACTCATTTTATAGATGAGGAAACTGAGGCCAACATGGTTAAGTGACTTGCCCAGGCTTACACAGCTAGTATCTGAGGCCAAATTTGAACTTAGGAAGATGAGTCTTCCTGACTTCAGGCCCAGCATTCTATTCACTGTGCTACCTAGCGGCCTGAAATTAGGCACAGAGGGCATGTAATCTAATGGAAAGAATACTCATACAGATCACAGCTAAGCTTTTGAAGTATTGGAAGAAATATGAAGGAATTTCTTTTGTCTGTCTTTAAAAGGGGTGAGAGAAAATCCCCTGCCTCTTCCCCGCCTCACAGATTCAGGGACAAAAGGGAATAAATAATGGTTCTAACTCCATCCAAATTAGCACTATCCTTCCCCCTCCCTGATACACTCACCCCATATAAATGTAACTTTTTGGCATCACCTTTTAGCACCACCTGAAAGGAAGAAAAGAACTGTTAGGTCTGGCTTTTAAAACCCTTCATAACCTGGCCCTTTTTCCAGTCTTCTTCCATTTTTCTCCTCCCTGAGTATACTCTCCAGTAATGCTGTGGTAACCTCCTTGCTGTTCTTTGAATATGACACTCCATCTTCCAAAATTGGTCTTTTCACAGAGAGTCCATGCCTTCCCCCCTTGTTTTGGTTTCCTGGCTGAGACTTGGCTCATATCCTACCTACTGCAAAAGCCCTTTCCCAATCCTGTTCCCCCACCCACATTCTAGAACCTTTCCTCTGAGATGATCTCCCCTTTACACTATATGTATTGTTTGCACACAGCTATTTGATGTTGTCTTCCCATTAGAACACGAGCTCTTTCAGGGCAAAGACCGTGTTTGCCTTTATTTGTATCCCAAGCACTTAACATAGTGCCTGACCACATAATAAGGTGCATAATAAATGCTTGTTGATGATTAAATCACAGGGTTCCATGAAGATATAGATGGGGAAAGTGGTCCTCTGAAAGGGGCTGCGCTCCCAGACAGTAGAATCCCTTTGCCTCTCCTTCTCATCAACAGGTAATGGCTTCAGTTCCAAGCTTCTCATGTCAGATGGAAATGGCTGAAGAGGAATTTCACCTCCGGGGTACACCGAGGCTGCCTAACAGCAAGCCATAAGTGTGACAGGCTGTGGAGATTTCAAGTTTCAGATCCATAGGATTCCTGACCTAAATCTCAAAGGGATGTTAGAGCCTATTTCATCTAAGCCTCTCATTTTACAGGTGAGGAAACTGAGGCCTAGGGAGGTTAAGTGACCTCCACAGTCGCACAGGTAATCAGCATCAAAGGTAGGATTTGAATCCCAGTCCTTTGCCTCCAGAGTCCGCCTCCTTTTATGTTCACTTTGGGTACTAATTTCCCAAGCAAAAGTGACGTGGGGACAAAGGTTTTGGGATACATGCATGTTGTAGAGAAAGCTCATGTTACCTCTTTATATCCATACCGCTCACTCTGTGCCTGGTGCCTGAGTTTGCTGGGGAAAGAAAAAAATAGGGGAGGGAGAGAGTTACTAGGTTATCTAGCAGTTATTTATCTAATGATTACTAAGGAAGCAGAGTCAGTTTTCCACTCCCACAACTGCTCAAACTGTTGAAGAGGCCCAGGACAAGGATAAGGGGGGAACTCAACAAGGCAGAAGTGAGGAGGGGAAGATGGCAGAAGGCATGGCAAAGCCCACTCTGCCAGCCAAAGTTGGGAGGGACAGGAAATGAGATCAGCCAGCCAATAGCTGCAGTGTTTCCACCAGGTAGCCTGAGAGGCTGTGGGAAGCCCTGGGTACCTGTGGCCTGTTAGACCCCCAGTCTCAGGGTCTGAGGATTGGCTCTTTCAGTACACATCTTTCATTTGTCTCTTGTTCTGTGAAACTTTGGGCTCAAGGCAACTGTTAGAGTCCCTCTAGCCCTTACCCTCTGCTGCCACTAGGGGAAAACAGGATAAATCCTACCTCTCAGAATGTTGGGGGAGGTTGCTTGCTGGCTGGAATGGAAGGAAGCAGGCTCCACTCTGGCAAGGGTTCAGCTAGGGGACGGCGAGGGGGAAGGACAGGATGAACAAGGGCAGCAGGGTACCAAACTGGGAATGTAGTGCCAACAGCTTTAGGCAGGTGGCCCTCTCAGCTGTCAGATGAGCAAGGCATCTAAAAATACCCTCTGGTTTCAATGGGACCATTTAAAAATACAGTCAGCAGGCTCCTCTCCTCCCACAGAGACAATAAGGCCGGCCCCACACCCCCCATAATTGTCCCCTTCCTGCCATTTCCTGCCTTGATGTCCCCCTCATCCTGCTTGGGGAGCAGAGGCAGGCAGGCCCTCAGGGAAGCCAGAAGAATGAGCCAGAGAAAGAAAGGGAAGAAGGGGAACCAGGGAAGGACTTCTTGTGTGTTGATGATCTTACTGGTTTGGGGGTAGGCGGTCATGGTCCCATTTTGGCTGAGAAGGAAGCTGAGAAGCTGGAAAGGAAGTGGCTTCTATGCCTGGTCTCTTTCTATATATAGACATAGAAACACATAAAGTACCACTCTCTTTCACTCTCTCATACACACACATACACATACATATACACAAGCCACCATTCTCCCACACTTATACAAAGAGACACATAAAATACCACAGTCATACACAGACACAATCTCTCCATCTCTGTTTCTCCCCCACTCCCTCCCTCCCTCCCTTCTTTTTCTTCCGCCCCCTCTCCCTCCCTTCTCTCTGCCTCTCTCTGTTCTTCATTCTGTACGTCTGTCTGTCTCTCTCACACACAGACCCCAGAACCACCCAACACCAATGGCAGCTATGCTGTCAGGGGAACAGGGATGAGCATTTGGGAAGGCTGCTGCTCCAGGGACAGGTGGTATTAATGCCACTGAGGCCTGGGCAGGTTTTGGCTTCCTGTGGCTAGTCAGCTGTTCTTTTACATTTAGCCAAAGCAGTAAATGGTGAAGACAAATGCCAGTGACACATGGTTCCCCCAGGCTCCCCTCTATGCCTTGTTAATGCCAACCCTCAGTCATAGGCCTGCCTAAGGCACTGTTGGGTACTCCTGGGCCCTTCAAGCCCATCTTCCACCCAAACCAACTATTCCACTGCCTCATGAGGGGAGAGGGTTTGGGAAGGAGATGGGAAAGAGAAAAGGATTATAGGATTTGGCCTGTCCAGCATCAAAGAGCCAAAGCTAGAAGGAACCTTGGCGGTCATAGGTCAACTGCCTCATTTTACAGTTGAGGAAACCAAGGCCCAAGAAGATCAAGTGACTTGCACTTAATTACTTATTACCAGAGGTGATAAGTAGTCAGAGACAGGATTTAAACTTGGGCCTTGAGTCCAAATGCAGCACTCAGAGCCTTATATCACACTACCACTTTCTCTTAGCAATCTTCTAGTCTAAACCCTTCATTTGAGAGACTGAAACCAAGGCCCAGGGCAGAAATATGACTCCCAGGGTCTCCCATTTTAGATAGTGTCAGAGCCAGGCCTATAACACAAATTCTTTGATTCCCCAGGGCTAATGTTCTTTCCAGGATATTGTGCCAGTTGCTTCATTCTCTAGTCTACCCTACTAGCTACAGCTCAGGGTGGGGGTGGGAGGCAGAAGCATCAACAGAATTGGTTTTCACAGAGTCCACTAGGCCCCATGATAAATAAATCATCTGTGGTATTTCTCTAGCTTGTCTCTCTCTCTGGGGACTTCCCTGAGATGATCTTTCTTCCTCAGAATGCTCATAGTTAGGAGGTAGGCAGCAGAGCGGGGTGTTCTCTCTTTTTTACAGAGACAAACTGTGGGTTGGGACAGAAAAAGAGCCACTTGTTATTCTTTATTTTTCCTTCTTCAGTCTCACTCTCCCAAATGACTGGGATCAAATAAATAGTACAAGAGGAAAGAAGAAACCACTGTCTTGACCTGGATTGTTGTCCTGGTTTGAGTACTTAACTAGCTGTGTGACCCAGGACAAGCCACTTTTCCTCTCTGGACCTTTCTCTTCCTCTGTACTTTGAGAGGGGCTGGACAAAATGATTTCCAAGGTACCTTCCATCTCTATGATTTCATGATCTTGTCTGTAGAAACCCTAAACTAGAAAATTTCAGGCTTAGGGACATGCATGTGAAAAGTTACAAGTTAAGAGGATGGCAAAAAAGTAATGTCAGATCTCTGGCCGATACTATAAGCCACAAGGATACTTCCTCTCTCTTGGGAAGGTTAGGTCAGGGACTTATGTGCCTTTCTCAGCAGCTTCTTCCATCTGAGGTGTCCAAAAGCCTATTTAGGAATCTAAATTCATAGAATTTAGGGCTAGAAGGGATTTTAGCAATCACCTAGGCCAAACCCCTCAATAGAGATGAAGAAATAGGTATATGGAAATTAAATAATTTTACAAAATGTCAGCTAGTAACAGAACTGGAATTCAACCCCAGGTTGCAAATTATAAATCTGCATTTGTCCACTACTTCTTAGCTACCCTGGGTCCTGAGTCTCTTCTTCTGCAGTTCTCATCTTACTGCCCCTCCTATCTTCCCCAGTGCCCGTGACTTCTCTGGAGCATCTGAGTAGAGACTAGCTTCAACCCCAGCAGGCAGCTCACATGCTTTGTTCTGATGTCCATCCCCACCTGCAGGTCATTCCTGGAGAAGACCCTCTGAGAAACTAGGTATGGTCTCTCCCTCCAACCTACAGTTCAATGAAAAGGGATTCCTGGGACTCTGGGTCCTGACAACCTCACATGCTCTCCTGGTTCCCAGAGCAATAGGAAACAAGTGGTGTGCTCAGTTTTTCTCTCAAAAATAAGGGCTCAGAAGGAGGAATAAACAAGATGCTCCCCAGACATCTTCCTGCTAAAACTAGCCCCTGGACCAATGGTGAAAGGGAAGGGATTTCCCAGGAGTACACGGGAGGTACCGTGGGTGTGACTGATGCCCATCTGCCTCCTGTCACTCTCTGAGGCAATGGGAGGAGAGAAAATAGAGAAGGGTATTTCTTAAGGTGTCATTAACATCATCACAACAAGCCAGAGTCTGGTACCCCTAGAATAATAACCCAGGAGTCAGAACAGCTGTGGCGTGACCTCCTGAACCCCCTGAAATAACGTGAACAGGCCAAGTAAGCAGAGCAAGAGAGGTCAAAGAAACTACAGGTGACAGAACAGGCTAAGCCTCAGCATCAGGGGAATACACAGAGCCTGAGTCCCTGAATCTTGAAGAGGGGCTTCCCCAAGCCCTCCAATGAAACTGCCTTCTCCTATTCTTCTCTCCACTCACCTGATGAAGTAGCAGCAGAAGATGAGGCTGAGCACAAAGACAAAGATGCCTGTGCCAAAGATGACCATGTAGATGTTGAGGGGAAGGTCCTGGAAACTGATGGGGGGCATTGTGCACGATCTGTTGTTGTAGATCAGTCCCAGGCCGCAGGCACATCCTGGAAAGAGAGAATGAGATAACGTCAGAGTTGGAAGTTAAAGAGCACCTCGGCGCCAACAAATAGAACCATAGACTTCTTGGGACTCAGTGGTACCCTTGGCAGGCAGAGGGAAGCAGTGGAAACTCCAGTCAGGACCAAAGGAGGTAAGAAATAGGTAAAGCAATGGCAAACCTATATACATATTAGTTATTATCATTATTAGATTGTTCTCTTGGCTAGCTGGTCCAGCCAAAGGTTGGTTAGAAAAGGATGTTGAAGCTATCTGACTCGATGGATCCGGGGCAGCTAGGTGGTGCAGTGGATAGAGTGCTGACCCTAGAGTCAGGAGGACCTGAGTTCAAATCTGGCCTCAGACACTGCAAGTTACTTAACCTTCTTGGTCTCAATTTCCTCATCTGTAAAATGAGCTGGAGAAGGAAATGGCAAACCACTCCAGTATCTTTGCCAAGAAAACTCCAGATGGAGTCACAAAGAATAAGACAGGCTTGAAAATGACTGAACTACAGACTTGATGGATGGCCTTTGTTAGAGCAAGTGGTATAATAGAAGAATATGGAGTGTGGAATAAAAAAGAGACTAGGGTTCTTAACATGGGGTTTATGGACAGATCTGTGTATAGATTTCAAGGGGTCCATGAATTTGGATGGGGAAAAAAATCTTTTCACTAACCTCTAGCTGCAATTTACCATTTCTTTCATTGTGAATATAGGCAACAAATAATATTCTGAGAGGTCTATAGGATTCACCAAACTGTCAAAGGGTTCACAACCCACAAAAGTTAAGAAGCCTTGATCTAGCCCAACTCATAACTGGAAAGAACCCCATCTGTGAAATACCCCAAAGCAGACACTGAGCCTTTGCCCAAAGACCTCCAGGGTAGGAGAACCCACACCTTCCCAAAAGAGCCCATTTCCACTTCTGGATAACTCTTACCATTAGTCAGTTGGACAACAAGCATTAATTACAAGTCTATTATATGTCAGACACTGGTAAGTTCTGGGGCTACAAAGAACTCCCAAGGAACTCACAGTTTAATGAGGGGAAAAGGAAACAAGTATTTATTCAGAGCCTACTGTGTGCTAGGTGTTTTACAAATGTTATCTCATTTCATTCTAATACCAACCCGGGGAGGAGGCAATTGCTATATTTTTATTATACAGTTGAAGAAACTGAGGAAGGCAGCTGTTAAATGACTTCCCAAGGGTCATACTACTTCTAAGTGTGTGAAGCTGTATTTGAACTCGGGTCATCCTGCCTCCAGGCCAGAATTCTACTCACTGAGCCACTTACCCTCCCCTAGGTGGGAAGATACTGGACAACTATGTATAAACAAGACATGTACAGGATAAATTGTAAATAATCACAGAGGGAAGGCACTAGCATGAAGGGGGATCAGGAAAGGCTTCCTGTAGAAAGTAAGGCTTTAAGGGAGGCTTTAGCTGGGACTTGAAGGAAGCCAGGAAGTTTTTCCCTGCACTGTTTATATTGGCCTTGGTCAGAAGACCTGGGTCTAAGTCTTGGCCCTGAAACTAGCCATATGAGAAAGGCTGAGCTCTTAAACTAGCCATATGACCATGGCCAAATAAAAAACTATTACTGTGAGCAAGTTAGATCACCTCTCTGGGCTTCTCAGTTTCATCCACAAAATGGAAATAATACTCACATTATCCACCTTTCAAGATTGTTATGAGGAAATACTCCAGTCACTGATTGATCACTTAAGCACGTTTATCCGTAACAAATCAGAATTAAAGGACTTCCAGGGACCCCTAATGAGAGCTTTCCGTCAAGATATCCCAATGCTTCCAGGAAGGATTGTATAGAAACACTGCCAGCCAGATGAGGATAAAAAAGAAAACCAGCGCTGGTTAGAGAACCCATTTCAGGTCATAGACTAATCCAGGATTAGACATCGGGGCACTGGGGGAGTATGCATGATGAGAGTGAAGTCATAGCTGTTTGGATTAACTCATGACCATCTCTTGATTTTGACTTGTATTAACTTCTTTCCACAGGTCCCCATGGACACCTGGTAAGCATTTCTTCACTCTCCCTAACGGATGGGACAGATATTTCATACAGGGAGACAAAGGAAGAGGAAAGGGTACCCCTTAGAAGTGAGGAAAGGTGGAGAAGCTACAAATTTCCATCTGGGGAGGCAATTCAATTTAGTTCAATAAGCATTTGTTAAGTGTCTGATATGTAGAGGCATCCTCTGCTAGGTGTAATTTGGGCAGCTAAGTGTGGCAGTGGATAGAGTGCCATGCCTGGGGTTAGGATCTCATCTTCCTGAGTTCAAATCTGGCCTCAGACATTTACTAGCTTCGTGACCCTGGACAAGTCACTTAACCTTGTTTGCCTCAGTTTCCTCATCTGTGAAATGACCTGGAGAAGGAAATTCCAGTATCTTTGCCAAGAGTGGGACTCCCCTGAAATGATATCACCACGACAATGATGACCCAGTGGCTTTGTGGTTGGAGTGAGGAAGACCTGGATTCAAATTCTACTTCAGATACTTACCAGCTGTGACCCAGGTCAAGTCACTTAATCTCTCTGTGCCTCAGTTTCTTCATCTATAAAATGAGAGATTGTGTGTGTGTGTGTGTGTGTGTGTGTGTGTGTGTACTCACTGTTCTCTAACGTTCCTTCCAGCTCTAAATCTCAGATCCTATGTGCCAGACACTGTAGGATTGTTTCTTTTGTTTTTGGAGGGGAAAAGGGTGCCAAAATTTAGACCTCTGATTTCAATGAACAAAACTTCTAATGTGGAAACTCCCTTGACCATAGATAGGAAATTGGTCTTTGACTTAGTTTTTGAGAATTTGCTGGGGCACTGAATTAACTGTCCCATGGTCACATATCAGACATAGGACTTGAACCCAGCTCTTTGTGACTCCAAGACTAGCCCCCTATTTGCTAGGTCATATTGCCTAGCCAGGCACTGGGCTAAGACAACAAAATAAAATAATCCCTGCCCTTAAGGAGCTAATATTTGACCATTATGGCACACATAGAAAAGCCAGTGTATTATATTAGACAAACAAGGATCAGATAAAAAGCTCTAGGGTTTTTTGGTTTGTTTTTATCCCACTAATTCCAGCCTAGCAGAGTATCTGGTACATAAATACTTCTTGGTGGAATGATTGAGGGGGATATTCTAGGAAAAAGAGTGGCCTGCTAGCACCTGCTTTATGAGGAGAGGTTGTTGATTTTATTTCATCTTTCTGTATCTATCCTTGGCAGAAGTGAGGGGAAGCTTTCATTAGAAACCTTATAACAATAGATACATCTTCTTTTTTTTTGGCTAGGGGTTAAATGACTTGCCCAGGGTCACACAGCTAGTTAAGTGTTATGTGTCTGAGGCCTGATTTGAACTCAAGTCCTCTTGAATCCAGGGCCGTGCTCTATCCACTGTGCCACCTAGTTGCCCCTAATAGATACATCTTGCTATAACACTGCTCAGGGTTCTTACTGAAATGAGGTCAACATAAAACTTATAACCAAAAGGATGCCTTTTGGTAATAACTACACTTTATTAACTGGTGTCTAACACTGACCCAAATTCTTCTCTCCCTAATAGAAGTGGAGGCAGGTTAGTCAACTGGAGGAAACAGAAACCTTATAGTTTTAGGCATAGGTTCCCAGAGTGGGTGCTGGAACGATCCAGAGGGGTGGTATTTTTTTGAAATGATGAAAATTTAAAAAAAAAACTGTTAAAGGGTTAAAGAAAGTAGATTTCCAGGGGGGTGCTGAGTAATTTTTTTAAAAAGGAGGTGGTAGGCCAAATAAGTTTGGGAACCTCTATTAGAGATAGAAGGGACGCCACAGACCACACAGTTCAACTCTCCTCATTTTATAGATGAAGAAATGGGGACTCCTTGAGGCCCAAGGGAGGTTAAGTTGCTTGCCCAAGGACACACAAATAATAAGAAACCTTCAAGGATTAAGACGTTGGGACTCTGGATGCACGTATCTTTAAAGAGATAGCAAAGGTAAGCTCAATAGGACAGTGAGAGAAAGAAAGTAGAACTGACGTATCATTTGGAAAAAAGACCTCTGGGAACTTAAGTCCTTTACCACTTCCTTCTCCACTGCCTACTTTTTTTTATTATTTTTTTCCATTGCCTACTTTGTGAGCCAGATCCTATCATCTGTAAGAGCCTTCCAACTTGTTGGTGGAGATCTTGTTTTCTTCTCCATACACTCCCTTGGAGCGTGGATAGTGGTTTGTTACTGTTTCCTAGTGGGGATAGAATCTACAGACTCAGTGGCCCCAGAGTTCTTCAGACCACCCTTATAGTTTAGAGGTAAGTTGTTCCCCTTAAGGCTGAAATTTGGGGGATTGAGAAGAGTTTGGTAGTCATCTATATCTCTTCATTCGGGATCCTGCTCAGGTGTCTCTAGAAAGCCTTCTGGGATTCCACACCTGAAAGGCTCACTTTTTTGTTAGTGCACTACATCAGTTTCAATCTTTGATCCCTAACACATTCAAACCAGTATTGTCCTAACCAGTATATTCACCTGTCAATTCCTTCAGGGCAGGCAGGGTCTGTATTTTCCTCCACCCTAACTCCTAGGTGGTAGATTCCTAGAGGGAAGGGCCCAGGGTCTGGTCTCCCCTCCCACATTGTATCTCCTCCTCTGCATTCAGTGGGTGCTTAATGTTTTCTGAATTTAATTGAATGGAAACTATTGTCCAGGAACAAAGGGATAGATGAACACTTTGTCTTCCAGGCCCAGAGAACAGGAAGTAGAGGGCCTCAGATGTTTTATACAACACAAGATGAGTTACCTCATTCTGACATACAGGGAGCTGGTTCCCTTGGTCATTTTAAGAACTGAGAAGTTTAAGAAGTTAACCCTTGAGAGTCCAAACCCTCAGAGGGAAATGAGGCTAAGAACTCCAGAAATGAGACCAAAAGATCATGATTACAACAGAGTTGATTTCTTTCCCAGCAGGCTTTCTTCTATTGAATCCCCAACTACCTATGGCTTGGAGGGGCTTGCCTGTTAGGATCCTGGAGATTTTGAGTGTCTCAGCTTCCCGAGGCAGAGCAAGAGGGGATGATGTCATGAAGAAGGTGAGCCAAGAAGAGAAGGAAGGGAAGCTGGTAAAGGCTGATCTTCTTTAGTCTGGGTTTCTGGGCAGGATCTAGTGCTGCTCCATCCTTCCATTACAGTTTGCTTAATTTTCCACGAAGTAGATTGGGAAGGGGGAGAGGGAGAAGAAGAATGGAGTAGGGACACCGACACCGTTCCCTCATTCTAGCTTTAAAACAAAACCTTTTTGAAATCATTAATCCAAGATCTGGTAGGAACCTAAGGAAATATCCTGTTCACTAGCCACCCAGCCAGCAATTCTCAGAAGAATGGAAATCTGTTGGTTTTTAACCACGGTCTTGCAAGTGTCAGGTAGGTGGGACAGTGAGTGGATAGGGCATTGGACTTGGAAACAGAAAGGCCTAAGTTCAAATTCAGGTTTACACAGCCATTAATTGTGACTGGGCAAGTCACTAATCCTCAGTTAGCCTCAATTTCTTCACTTGTAAAATGAGGATAATAGCACCCACCACAGTATAGGGAATATCAAATGAGACAACATATTTAAAAGGCTTTGCAAACCTCAAGATGATATATAAATGCTCTTCCTACTTTTATTCCAGCCGTTTTTACGGTTCTACTAAGAAAGCTGCCACTTCCTTATTAAAAAGACAACCCTAGTTCTCACACTGCCTTCTAAGTTAAAACAAAACAAAACTTCATCTGTAAGGAACTTGGTGACTCTCACAGATTTGAAATGAATGATCTCAGGGGGAGCAAAGAAGCCAGGAAAAAATTACTTTGGCCCTGGGTCCTAAACTGGGGGCTCCATCCAGAAGACAACACAGAAACTATCCTTAATCTGCTTGAGGCAAACTACTGAAATGCCATACTCGTCCAAGAAGCTCCAAAGATCGTAGGTGGGCATCTTCTCTAGATATTCCAAACCGGAAGCAAGGTAGCAAAGGTGTTCCAACAAAGAGAGGAGCTAGAGCCTATCCTACAGCAACATATGTATACCGTACATATTTTAAATTGCCAGCAAAGTTTCTTGCCAAGAACTTGAGCTCCCTCTAGGAAGAATCCCAGCCCATGCTTGGATTTAACTCTCCCGACAACCACAACAAAGGACAGTTGGAGAGCACAAAGGCAGGGGGAAGGGGACTGGGGAGGGAAGCTGGGAAACAAAGCTGGGACTCTGCTTAGGTCGTAGACCTTCCACTCGGGCTCACGTTTTAGGCAGAGGTGGGCTCAGACCCTCTCATAGATCTCAGGGAAGCCAGAGGTCTCCCCCAATCTCAAGGGCTGGTGGGGCAAACAGGGGTCGTCTTGCTGGGTGTATTTCTGTTCCTTCCCGTGCGCCCAGAAAACTTGGCCCAGATTTTGGGGGGGGGGAGAAAGGAGAAAGAGGGACACCCAGGAGAATCGCGGGTTTAATCTTTAATCCTTGTAACTCCCTTCAGGTTTTCTGCAAATAGGTGACTTGCGGCGCTTTCCCCTTCACCCCAATGCCCACCCCCTGCTACTCACCGTTTAGCATCAATGAAGCCCGAGCTGTAGCAACTGGCTACAGCGGAGAGAAAGCAGGCAACGGATCGGAGCGGGGAGTAGGGGGAGCCTTTTTTTTTTTCCTCGAGTACTTTCAGATTTGAGGAGGGGGTACTTAGCGGCAGCTGCCTTCCATGAGAACCGAGTCGTCCCTCCCTCCAGTCTGGAAGGGTTTTCGGAGTAACAAAGGAAAATGAGGAAGAAATATACAAACACAAAAAAGTCCCCAAGAGCTAAACCCAACAGTTGAAATGCAAGAGCTGGATTCCAGCCGCAGGAGGGGTGGCAGCGAGGCAGAAGAGGGGGAGGGGGCGTCCAGCTGGCGATCAATTCCTCCCGCCAGCCAACAGAGCAAGGAAAGAGGCCGGCCTAGTACCTCGGTCTCTGGGATCCTGTCCCACTCTCAGGGGGCCCTGAAGCACAGCACCAGAAACTGAACAGGGGTTGCTTTCCCCTCCCACTCCTCCTCGTTCTTTCCCCCCACCTCCCGCACCCCTCCGGGAAATCTCCGCCCCCTTCCCTTCGTCACACCCCCTTCCAGCCAATGGGACCCCACTTTCTTCTTTCTCTCCATGTCTGCCCTCCCTCCTCTCCGCTTCTATTAGCTGGCGGATCCTAGTTTCTTAGGGGGAGTAATAGTTTGCTCTCCCCCACCCCCTTCCTCATTCACCTTTTCTTGGCATCTGGGAGAGTCGAGTTTAAAAGGAAGCCAGCAGCCGGGAGAGGCTGGAAGGAGGAGTAGGGAGGGGGCATGGTCTCAGGCAGGGACCTTGAAGAACACAAACAATTAATGCCACATTGTTTTCCCGCTCTGAGATCTGTTACTGTTTAGCATTTCTATAGTTGTCTGGTAAGCCTTTTGGATGGGGAAGCTAGTTCTCTACTAGATTTGCCTGGTCTATAAGCTAGGACCGTCCGAGTACCCTTCTATACTGGAGTATGTTGATGGGACCCAGGATACACCGTACTGGAAATAGTTGGGGTTTTCATGGTTAGAGAGACGTAAGTGGCAAAGAGAAGTGGGGGCGGGGCGAGAGGAGGAATGAGGCAAAATCACTCCTGTATTTTTCTGCTTAAAAAAAAAGATTTTTAATTTTTCTCAATTTCTCCCCCAACATAAACCAGTCTCTTCGTTCATTGAATACCATTTATTCATTAATTCAACAAACTTTTTTAAAGCACCTGTTGTGTGCAGAGCACTGTGCTAAGAGCTGGGGTGAGAGGGAAATGAAATTTAGAGGCAATGTAATATAAAGGAAAAGCACACGAGCTTTGGAATCAGTTCAATTCCACAAGCATTTATTTTATTTAAAATTTGTTTTTGTTTTGAACTAAAGCATTTCCATAACAGTATAATTAAAAAAAGATGATTACACATCAAACTGCACATTATGTACAACTTGCTATCCCTTTTAAATATATAATAAAGTTATGTAAATTTCTTTTTTTCCCTTTTTTTCCCTCTTCCCTCTCCCCCAGATGCTTGCCATTAGGCACAAATATATATATGTGTGTGTGTGTGTGTGTGTGTGTGTATAAAGTAAAATCCTTCTATACATCTATCAGTTCTTTCTCTGGATGCAGATAGCATCTTCCTTTATATGTCCTTTGTAGTTAATTTGGGTATTTCTAATAGTCAAAATTACTTGTTTGCTCAAAGGTGTTCTTAAAAGAATATTGCTGTTATTGTATACAGCATTCTCTTGGTTCTGTTCATTTTGCTCTTCATTATTTCATGCAAGTCTTTCTGATGGGCCAATGGGACCCCTAAAAGGAAAAGACCATGTCTTTGGGACCTGGACCCCTAAAAGCCCCTGAACTTTCCCACAAATTTCAGCAACCCAGTCCCTGGTGTTTTGCCTAAGGCATCGAACCCATCTCAGTCTACCTAGATGATACTCAATAATCCTTTTAACTGTCCTTTCATTGTGGCCCTATACCACTTAATTCCTTTCATTGTCTGCACCTGGCCCACCCCAGGCTACTTGCCACTCCTTAATCCCATCCAGATCTTCTCACTTTTCTTGTATATAAGTATCAGTCTTACCCCAATTAAATTGCACAGACTCACTTGCCCACTTCTGTTGGCATCACAATAGGGCAGATTTACTAGAAATCTTGCCTGCCTAACTGGTGTTATAATAAAACCTGACTACTCAGAAAGAAGGCTTGAGTGGTCGAATTCTTTCAGGCAGACCTGCCCTGTACCCTTGCATTTTGGGATTCCCAGCACCCCAAAGTGCAACGTTTCCATGTTTTTCTAAGATTATCGAGCATTTATTAAAACCTGTTGTGTGTAGGGGACTATGCTAGGCTCTAGTAATAAAGACAAAAAGGAGACTGCCCTTGAAGAGCTTACATTCTTTTGGGGTGGAGAGTCCAACTTGTATATAGGTAAGCAAATACATACGTACATACACACATAATAAATAAAAACTGATTTCAAGAAAGGAGAAAGCTAACAACTTGGGACAGCAGTAAAGGCTTCTTGTAAGAGCTTGAAGCGAGTAAGGAATTCCAAAAAGTATAGCTGATAAGGGAGAGTATTCCAGTTAGGGACGGGAAGGGGGAGGAGGGGAGACTGTGCAAAGGGATCTGTAAAATGAAGGGGTTGTATGAGGTGGTCTCTTCCACCTCTAAATCTATGATCCATCATGATCTAATATGGAGAAAAGATTATGATTCCTGGAACCATTAATCCAATCAGTACTACCACTGTTACTGGAAGGTGTGCCAATCTACTCCCCTATGGCTCTGTTAATTATTCCTGTAACTTTCCAATCTAAAATGCCTCTCCTTGTTAGACTGCTTCCCTATATGCATTGCCTATCCTATTTAGAATGTAATCTCATTGAGGGCAGGAATTGTTTTTTGGCTTTTTTATTTGTGTCCCTCATCAATTATTAAGTTCTTATTATGTGCCCAGGAGATGGTAAGCCAGGGGGACACTAAAAAAGGCAAGGAAGGAGGAAAATATACAAGTAATTATAGCTTAGAATGTGAATGGGATGAATTTACCCATAAAAAGGAAACTGATCAATTAAAAATTTGAATTCAACGATATGTTGCTTTCAGGAAATGCTATAAAAATTAGAGATATACATAAACATAAAAGAAAGGTCAGAAGTAGAATTTATTACATGAAAAAATTATTATATGATTTCAGACAAAGTTAAAGCTAAAATAGATTTAATAAAGAGAAAAATAGGGAAACTACACTGTATGTCAGCCATATTATTCAATATTGTTTTAGAGTCCATTGAAAATAGCTAGACAATATAAAATACCTGAGAGTATACTTGCCAAAACAGACACAGGAAGTATACGAATATAAATATAAAGCACTTTTTATACAACTAAAGTTAGATCTAAATAATTGAAGTAATATTGTTCATGGGTAGGTAAAGCCAACATAATAAAAAGATGACAATTTTATATAACTATTTCTGTAATGTCCTTCCAATTCAATTACTATTAAACTATCTTACTGAATTAGAAAAAATAATAACAAAATTCATTTAGAAGAAGATGCCTTATAATATGGTTTAAGGCAGGGGTAGGGAAGCTACTGCCTTGAGGTCACATGTGGCCTTCTAGGTCCTTGGGTTCGGCTTTCTGATTGAGTCCAAGTTTTACAGAGCAAATCCTTTTGTTAAGGGGATTTGTTCTGTGAAGTTTGGTTTCTGTCAAAGGGCTGCATTTGAGGACATAGAGGGCCACATATGGCCTCGAGGCAGCAGCTTCCCCACCCCTGCCTTAAACCATATTATAAGGTGAGAGCATTGTTGAAGTGTTAAATGAATAATTTTGACTATTTCAAAATAAAATTTTCTTGTATGAATAAAACCTATGCAGCCAAGACTAGAAGGAATGTAGAAAATCGGAAAAAAAAAACTTTAGTAGACAATCTCTCAGATAGAATGTGATTGGTTGGAATATTCCTGTGGTATAAGAAATGATGAATTGGTTGATTTAGAAAAACATAGGAAGTCTTGGACTTACGAAAGAAGATGCCATCTACCTTCAAAGAAACAGATGACAAGCATAGTACAATCTTACACATATGTGTAAATGTGTATGTTTATAGATATCTATGTATATATGTGTATGTTTATAGATATCTATGTATATATGTGTATGTATGTGTGTATATACAAATATATCCACACAACTGTAGCCTTCTTTGGAGGGGAGAAGTGGGAAATAAAGTAAAAAGTGCACAGTAGAGAACAAAAGGAAACCTACAAGGAGTCAAAGAAAAGCTGGACAGCTTTGGAAACAATGTTTTCTTGAAATGGAAATTTATTACTTTATATTGAATCCTCTCTTATATTCTGCTGTGTACATTGCATTTTTTTCTTTTCTTATTTTGCACTTAAGTTTAAAATAAATTTTAAAAAATACTTTTAGGAGACACCCTGTTTTCTAGAGTTTAGGTCCAGTAAGTAAGCTGTGCTCTGAGGTTGGCATAACAACAATCCTTTGTGCTCACCCTCTAGATGAACTGATGGTCCCTGGGCTCAAGCATCTTCCAACACATGTGAAGCCCTGCTATGAACGGACTTTTTGTCACTAGACAACTTTGCCTCACTGTTGTTGTTATGCCTCACTACTGTTTTTGCATTATGCTAGCCACAGATACATAAATCAAGGTTCAGTTACACTAAAGCAAGTCCCCTCTCTAAGGGCACATGTATCTAATTCCCCTTTGCTTGCAAGCCATTTCCATCACTTTGAAATTAAATTTCTGTTTGATTCCTGACTCTCCTATCTCTAGCCTGCTCTGTTTGACTCTGGCCATCCACAGGTTAGAGGCTGGTTTGTTCTGGTTGACCCTCCCTTCCTTCCTTCCTTCCTTCCTTCCTTCCTTCCTTCTTCCTTCCTTCCTTCCTTCCTTCCTTCCTTCCTTCCTTCCTTCCTTCCTTCCTTCCTTCCTTCCTTCCTTCCTTCCTGTTTAACAATTATGTGTACTCTTCCTGCTTTATTCTTCATCATCAGCATCATTAACAACTGGTTACTAAGAGCCTTTCTAGCTCTAACATTCTGTGACTTCAAGTATTCATGAAGTGCCTACTTAGTCTAAGGCACATTGATGTGATGAGGCCATTAGAACATAGGCTTTAGAGCTAGCAGGGAACCTTAGAGATAATTTCATCCAACCTTCTCATCTTCAAATGAGGAAACTGAGCCCATGGAAGGGAGTGACTTTCTCAAGGTTACAATGATAGTAGCAGAACAAGAATTTGAGTTTTGGCCTTCTTACTACACAGCACCTCTTGTTCTAGTGCTCTTTAGTCCCTAAGGATCTTAAAATTCACCCTGGGAAAAAAGAACACCTGACAGTTGCATGTACTGGGAGTTTCTTCTAAAATACTTTTAAAAGTATACAATTTCTCAAGCTCATGTCCAACCATATTATTTCTCTTATCAACAAGCTCCAATAACTTCCTTTTACCTCAGGGATCAAGTACAAACTCCCTTGATTGGCATTTAAAGTCTACCATAACGTGGCTCCAGCCTAGCTTTATTACATAATACTAGTTTCTACAAACTCTCCAGTCCAGACAAACTGGCCTTTTTGCTGTTCTTCACACACAACCCTCCTTCTCCAGTGACCGTGCTTTTGCATGGTTTTCCCCTATGTTTGGAATGCACTCTTAAAGTCCCATGCTTCCTTCATAGCTCATGTTTAAGCACTACCTCCTATATAAGGACTTTACTGACTCCCCAGAAACTAGCATCTCCCCCTGAAATGACTTTGTATTGACTTTGTGTAAGTTTTGGATATATTCATATCCATGAATACATGTATACATGTACTATTGGAGCACGTAGGCTCCCTGAGGTCAGGAATTATTTCATTTTTACTTTTGTTTTCCCAGAGCCCAGCACGGTGTATTGCACATAATAGACATTTAATAAATGTTTGTTAATTGATTTTTGATTTATAAATTCTTATGCTTAGGTTCAAAAATTATCTTCTCAAGTACAGGACTGGGAAGGAATGATTAGATAGCTGTTTATTGGAAAAAAGATCTGAGATCTGAGTTTTTGATTGCAAGTTCAGTGTGGGGTCAGCAATGTAATGAGGGAGCCTCAAAAGATGATGTGATTTTATTTTATTTTTTAAATAATATTTTATTTTCCCACAATTAGATTTAAAGACAATTTTTAACATTTATTTAAAAAATCTTTGAGTTCCAAGTTTTCTCTTTCATTCTCTCACCTCCCCCCCCAAGACAGTAAGAAATTTGATATAGGTTATATATGTGCAATCATGTAAAACATATTTCCATATTAGTCATGTTGTAAAAGAAGAAACAGACCAAAAGGGGAAAAAACACATCAAAAAAAGTGAAAAAAAAGTATGCTTTGATATGCATTCTGACTCCATCATTTCTTTCTCTGAAGGTGGAGAGCTTATTTCATCCTGTGTCCTTTGGAATTGGATCATTGTGTTACTGAGAAGAGCTAAGTCATTCACATTTGATCATAGTACAGTATTGTGTAAAACATTCTCTTGGTTCTGCTCGCTGATGATGTCATTTTAGACTGCACTGAGCAAAGCATAGCTTCTAGGAATAAGGAGGTGATAGGCCTCCTGGACTTTTGTCTCATCAGACAACATCTGGGGCACTGTGTTCAGTTCATAGCATCATGGTACTCCTTATCCTTAGCTCATGCAGGGTCAGCTGCATTGCCAGAGAAGGGAGAAACTAGATTGAAAGAGATAGGTCTACTTTGTTTTATCTAGAACTATTCCTTTTGTGAGGCAGCTAGTTGATGCAGTAGGTAGAACATTTGCCCTGGAGTTAGGAGGACTGGAGTTCAAATCCAGCCTTATACATTTACTAGCTATAAGACTCTGAAGAAGTCACTTAAACCCATTGTCTGGAAAAAAAATCTAGAACTATTCCTTTTGAAACAAGGTGGTTAATGAGGCACTTTCTATTTTCTCCACCTTTACTTTGGGTACCTACTTCATAGATAATTGTTCTTTTGATCTATTCTGAATTTTTAAAGAAAAATAAATATGAAAAGAAAAAGAAAGACATGAGCTGCTACACACACAGAGGAAATGAGTAGGATGATGAAAGGCCTTACTTTTATGTTGTGAGGATCAATTAAAAGAATGGGGAAAGTTTAGCCTAGAGAAGAGAGGACTTAGCAGAGACTTGATAAATATCTGTAAATGTTTGAGGGGCTGTCGTGTGGAAGAGGTATTAGTCTGGTTCTGCTTGTCCTAAGAGGACAGGACTGGGAACAGTGGTGAGAAGAGAGAAATTCATGCTTGATGCCCAGAAAAATTGCCTAACAATAAGAGTTGTCAAAAAATGGAATGGGCTACCTTGGTCCTTCCTCACTGGGGGCCTTCAAGCAAAGGCTGGTTGACTTCTTGTTGGGTATGTTAGCTGGTGGGAATCCAGTGGGTTCAGTGAGGTGCCTTCCAAACCCTAAAATTCTATGATTTTGTGAGACTATAATAATGAAAAAAGAGAGGAGAAAAGATGGCAAGTAAAACAGTAAGAGTGGTGGAAACCCTGAACTTAGAAAATCAGGTGGCTCTGTCCTTTCTTTCTGACTTCTCTGTTCCTGAGCCACTTATTCAGATCCCAGGTCAGAAAGGGGTAAATGAGGTACAGGACAAGGGATTTAGTTTAATAAAGTAAAACCAAGTGGAAGGTTCTGAGAAGGCCTCAGTTGGTTTAATATCTGTCCTAGACATTTCCATTTATTTGGGGCATTTTATTTCTCCACATTATCTCATTATGGGTAGGCAGGGTCAGCTAATAGTAAACATTTATGAAGCATTTACTATATGATGGATATTTTGCTAAGCACTAGGGATACACAGAAAGCCAAAAGACAGTCCCTGCCTGAAAGGAGCTCCCAATCTAATGGGGGAGACAAGATGCAAACAACCACATACAAATAAGCTATACACAGAATAAATAGGAAATAACATACAGAGAAGGGCAATAGAGTGAAGAGAAATTAGAAAAGACTTCCTGTAGAAGGCAGGATTTTAGCTGGGCCTTGAAGAAAGCCAGGGAAGCCAGGAGGCAGAGATGAGGAGGGAGAACATTCCAGGTATGGGATTGTTGGTGTTGTTTGTCCTTCGTTCTAGAAGAGGACCATGACATCAAGGAGGTGATGCCATGACATGCAAATGAATTGGATTTAAGTGAAGGAGGGCTGTGCAAAGTCACCAGCCTCACTCCTCTGGAGGCATCTGGATACAATGGCCAGATATAGATCAGGACAACTGGAGATGGCCCTGGATGCAGTGGGAGACCTTGGCCTTTTTAAACTAAGGTCTTTAACAGGTCTCAGTTTGATTGAGGCAATGCTTATTCAGTGATTAAGGCTAGGTAAGAAATGAGGCAGAGAAAGGCCTCTTTTAAATAGCCAAAAAAAAAAATTAACCTCAGGGTTTCTGGCCAAACAGAAGTAATTACTGTTTATAATCACTCTGTGCCAATCAGGGCCCAAACAATGACCAAGTGGGGCTTGGCCTGGGACCTATTGTTGGTCAATCCATGAGAGCTAGAGTATCTGGGGTTGGGGGTGGGGCAGGTGCTCTGGCCAAAGGAATGTAAATTTTGATTGCTGAAGCCTGGAAAGATTGGCTTGGGATACAGCAAGTAACAAAACTCAGAGCTAAAAGGTAGAGTGTCTCTTGCTGTATGGAGAGGAGAGGAGAGGGGAGGGGAGGGGAGGGGAGGGGAGGGGAGGGGAGGGGAGAGGAGAGGAGAGGAGAGGAAATAAGTCATTTATTTAGGAAAACATCAAGATACATAGAGTCTTAAGTTGTCCATAGCAGCAGCGGCCAAGTGTAGTCTGTGGGCCCCAGGAAGTTCCCTGAGACAAAGGGACCAGGAGGTCAAAACTATTTTTATAATAATACTAAGTAGTATTATAATTAATTCTCCCTTTTCAAACTACATATCTGTGTGAGACTAGATTTTCTTTATACATTTCAACCAAAACAAAATATTGTAACAGATTAAGTGAAGAAGCACATGTAAGAATACAGTTATCTTTAATTAAGCCAGATTTGGAAAAGTATGTTAAATAATGCCACTCTTCTCATTATTATTATTATTATTTGTTTTGGCAACGATAAGTTTTTTTTTTTTTAGGCGATTGGGGTTGTGACTCGCCCGGGGTCATACAGCTAGTAAGTGTCACGTGTTTGGTCTGAGGCTGGATTTGAACTCAGGTCCGCCTGACTTCAGGGCTGGTGCTCTATCTACTTCACCACCTAGCTGCCCCAAAGATAGTGAGATTTGTAGGAATTTTTTTTTGGAGGGGTGAGGCAATCAGGGTTGACTTGCCCAAGGTCACACAGCTGGTAAGTGTCACATATCTGAAGCTGGATTTGAACTCAGCTTCTCCTGACTCCAGGGCCAGTGCTCTATCCTCTGTGCCACCTAGCTGCCCCAAGATAGTTGTTTTTCATAAAATATTTATGCTAATATATAATGGGTTTGTTATTGTTTTTAAATTTTGGAGTCTTCGCTAATTTTTAAGAGTATTAAGGGGCCCTGAGAACAAAAACGTTGAGAACCACTGTCTCCCTCTGTCCCACAACCCTAAAGAAATCCTTGTCTTCTTTTACTTGTGGACCCTAAACATCATGACAATTTCTTTAGCAGAATTGGGGAAGGTTGACTGGGAAGATGACATATGCAGATTATCCCTCTGTAGGATTCCATTTTCTGCTCTGGAACACAGGAGAAACTAAGGCCAATGCAAGAAATATGCCTAGATTGTTTGCCAAATAACTTATGCTCCCCCAGGTCAAAAAAGCAAGACAAAAAAAAAAGATAAAAGATTGTGGTCCCTCTAGCCTTGTCCCTTCTTGTTTCTCAGACAGGCTGTGTTGATTGGGTCTAGAGATGGAGGTTTAAATCTGGAAGGGGCCTTCATGTTAATTTTGTCTAAGTCTTTCATTTTCCAGATGAGGAAACTAAGAGTAGTAGAATTTAAACAATTTGCCCCAAATAATAAACAGAGCTAGGAAGTTTTCTGACTCCATAGTCATTGGTTTTTCTTTTATATACCATAACTGCCTACAAAATGAATTCTGTTCCCTAGGCTTTCTTCTCATTTCCTCAAATTAAAAAAAAATTGGTTGGATATTAGAATCACATTTTCTACTGGAGTCTGACCCTGGGCAAGTCACATAACTTCTCATTAACTTCTTGGAAGCTATGGTACCTAAGCCTGGACGTGGAAGGAAAGGATTTCAACAGGTTACAATAAGAAGGAAGTGCACTTCAAGCATGGGAAACAACTACTCAGAGACAAGAGAGGCATTTACGCTAGCCTTATTTTCTGTTATGTTCTGGGTCAGGAAAAGGAAGACACTGCCACCATCTACTCAGGCCTCGATTACTTCTTTTTTTTGTTTGACAATGGAGTTGAGTGACTTGCCTAGGGTCACATACCTAGTAAGTGTCAAGTATCTGAAGCTGGATTTGAACTCAGATCCTCCTGACTCCAGGGCCGGTGCTCTATCCATTACACCATCTAGCTGCCCCCTCCTTGATTACTTCTTGCTTTGGAATATTGCTCTCCTAACTGGTCAGCCAAAAATTTTTTTAAATGGTGAGGTGTTAGAAATACATATTTACAATGTTTTTTCAACCAATAATTTAATTCACAAAGTCAAGAAATATATGGGGAACAAGTAGCCAATAATAATAATGATAATAGTACTTTATATTTTCATTTCTCTTTCTTCTTTCCCTTTCTTATATTTCCCTTGGCTTCAATTGTTGCTTCTATGCAATGATTCCAAAAATCTATTATTGCTATCTCCCATCTCCCCCATGACCGTATATGTCTACCTGGATATTCTGCTGGTGCTGTTGGCTCAAGTTCAACTAGATCAGAACTTATCATCCTCATGCCACTCCCCCACCCCCATATGCTCCTCTTTCTAAGGTCTCTATTTTTGCTGTTGGCATCATAATCTTACCAGTCACCCAGACTTGAAAGCTGGCAATCATCTTCGACTCTTCCCTCCCCCTTACCTCTCATATTCAATTAGTTACCAAGTTTTGGAGATTGCTTTTGTCCCTGAAAGATCTCTCTGCTCAAGGATCCCACAGATCCTTCAGCTCCATTGCTTTTTGCATACTTGCACTGCTGCATAAGGAATTTTCCTAATCCTAATTTACAGATTCTCCCATGTCATTCTCTGGTTTAGAGAACATCAGTGGTCCCCTATTGCCCACAGGCACAGGGACATGGATATGGACTGTACCTGTGATGTCACTGGCAAAAGGAATACTCATGAGTTTCACAAGGCAGCTAGGTGGTACAGTGGTTAAAGCACTGAGACAGGAAAACTTGAATTCAAATGTGACCTCAGATACCAGCTATATGACCCTGGGCAAGCCACTTAACCTCTGTTTGCCTCAGATTCCTATAAAATGGGCATGATAACAGTGCTTACTTTACAGGGCTGTTGTGAGAATCAAATGAGATAATATTTGTAAAGCTTAGTATGTCTGCAGTTTCATGTGCCATCCTCTTTTATTGTACTATGTTATGGAAATGCTTGTTTTATTCCATAAATTAAAAATAAATTTTTAAAAAGTGCTTATTGCATTCTTTCCCTTTTCTCTTCTATGAGGAAACTCTCTACCAGGGCATGTGGCACATTCTCTGCCATTTACAATCTTAGAGAATTGTCTAGACTAGGAAAGGTTAAGACACTACATGTCAGATGGAGGATTTGCAGCTACCTCCTGAGATCTAAGGCTGCCTCTGTCCACCTATATAGCACCGTCTATCAGGGTTGCCTGCAGGATAAAATACACCCTCTTTACACCGATATTTAAGATTCTTCATGATATGGTTCCAGCTTACCTTTCCATTGTTGTTTTTTTAAACTCCCCTGCTCTACATTCCAGTCAAATTAGACTCCAAGCTATTTCCCAATCTCTTCTTGCATTCTCTTGCCTCTCAGGGGTTGAGTGGTTATCCCTTGTGCTTGAAATACACTTTCTCCATATCTTCACCTTTTGAAATCCTTCTCTTCTTTCAAAGCCCAAGCTCAGAAACCATGACTTCCAAGATATCTTTCTTGACCATTCCACCTGTAAGGGATCTGTCAAAATTTTCTTAAAGCACTTTGTATGGACTGAATTTCCTTTGCCCATTTTACATTCTGCCTTGTTGCACATTTATTTCTGTGCAGTAATTTTTTTCCCTATTAGACTGTAAACTCTGTAAGGGTAGGAGCTATTTTCTGACCCATCTTTGTATCTTCAGCTTGGAGTGCCTTGCCCATGTTGAGTATTTGATGAGTATTTGTTGAACTAAAATTCTATAAAGTTACAAAGGATTATAGGATTTTGAGGTGGGAGGGGACTTAGAGGTCACCAACAACCCTTTTTTTAGATGAGAAAATTGAGGCACAGGATGGGGAAGTGTTTCGTCCAACCAAGGGCACCCAATGAGGACCAGGACTAGAATAGGAGCTTCATGTTGCAAACCAATGCTTCCCTGCCCTGCTCCCCTCCTCTTGCTCCCCCTTCCCCATGCTTTACATATGCCATCCCTTGAGGTCAAGAGTTCTCGCCTTTCTAATTTTCATAATAATATTAATTATATAGGTCTGACCTTTATAGTTTATAAAGCACTTTCCTTACAATAAATTTGTGAGATTCATAATTCAAGTATTATTAGCCACATTTCATAAATGAGTAAAATGAAACCCAGAGAAATTCAGTGGACTTAAAGTGTTTGTGATAGTAACTATACCAGTCTGATCAGTCACATGTCAGAACCTAGAGATGAACTTAGGCCTTCTCTTTGCTGTCTCTTTTTTCACTCCTAGTGCCTAGCACAGTGTCTTACATATAGTATACCCCACACACACACCCCACTTGTCTCAATCAATCAGCAAGAATTAAAGGCCCACTATGTTTCAGTTACTATTTTAGGTGCTGGAGATACAAAGACAAATGTGACACAATGCCTGCCCTCAAGAAGCTTACGTTCTATTTGAGGGAGACAGCATGTAAAGCCAGGATTCAAATCTGAGATATATAATTATACACAAAATAGATACAAAAATATAAACAAGACAAATATGAAATAATTTTTGTATTATGGAGAGGTATTAGGAACTGGGGTGATATATAGAGTTCTCATGTAAAAGGTGGTGCTTGGTGCTCCTTAACTTTGAAGAAAACTTGGGATTCTGAGTCTGATTTAAGAGAGGAGTGCATTCTGGGCAGAGGGGCCTGTAGAGAGGCAGAGAGATAGAAGATGCAATCTCATGTGTGAGGGACAGCAAGAAAGCATGTTGGGATGGCCATTAGAGTAATGTATAATAGGCCCTGAAAGGGAGGTTGGAGCCAAGTTGTGATTGACATTTATAGCTATTTTTTTATGTGAATTTACCATAACTGGTATTAGGATCATAGGGTCATAATGTTGTAGATTTTAGGGTGGTAAGAAACTTTAGAGATCCTCTAGTCTAATTTCCTAATTTTTACAGTTGAGGAAACTGGAGCCCAGAGAAGTCAAATGACTTGTCTGAGATATATAGACTGGGGAGGGAGGGAGGGGCTGGAATGATGTTTAGCTTTCTGTTCTGTCTCAGGGAGCTAATCAGAGCATAACAGTGGCTGTCCTTGGTCTCACATCCTGTCTCCCTCCCCAGGTTAATATTTTTACTAATTGTCTGACTTGGGTGCCCCTGAGTCTGTGTTTTCAATGCAATTGACCCTAGCAGGAATTAGGAACACTGCCTTTGTCAAGGTTGTAGGGAGTCTGGGAATGTGGTGTGGATACTTGTCCAACCCTGTCTGAAGGTAATGCCAGGTCCTCTGATCTTTCCTTACCTGCATTAGCCACAGTATCTCCCAACAAAAAAGGGAACTGAAAGGAAAGATACCTTTGGTAGAACTGAGCTGAGAGCTGGGGAAAGGGAGCTCATCCCCCATGCAAGCTGGCTACCCTTTTTAAAAATTAATTTATTTTGAATTATTAGCAATCACTTCTATAAGCTTTTGAGTTTTAGATTTTTCTCCCCCTCCCTCTCCCTCTCCTTCCCCAAGACTGCACGCAATCTAATATAGGCTGTACATGTATATTTCTATTAAACATATTTTCACATTAGTGATATTGTAGTAAGAATTAGAATAGGAGGAACCACCATAAAGAGGAAAGAAAACAATAAAAGAAAAAAATAGCAAATAGTATGCTTTGATCTACATTCAAATTCCATAGTTCTTTCTTTGGATGTGGATAACATTTTCCATCATGAGGCTTTTGGAGATGTCTTAGATCCTCGTATTGCTGAGAAGGGTTAAGTCTATTAATATTAGTCATTGTACAATGTGGCTGTTACTGTATTTAACGTTCTTGTGGTTCTGCTCACTTCACTCAGCATCAGACCATACAAGTCATTCCAGGTTTTTCTGATGTCAGCCTGTTTATCCTTTCTTATAGCACAGTAGTATTCCATTACATTCATATAGCACAACTTGTTCAGCCATTCCCCAGTTGATGGGCATCCTTTCAATTTCCAATTCTTTGCCACCACAAAAAGAGCTGCTATAAATATTTTTGTATATGTGGGTCCTTTTCCCATTTGTATGATCTCTTTGGGATGCAGCCCTAGAAGTGCTATTGCTGGGTCAAAGGTATGTACAGTTTTATAGCCCTTTGGGTATAGTTCCAAATTGCTCTCCATAATGGTTGGATCATTTCACAACTCCACCAACAATGCATTGGTATTCCAATTTTCCCACATCTTCTCCAACATTTATCATTTTCCTGTTTTGTCATGTTGGCCAATCTGACAAGTGTGATGTGGTACCTCAGAGTAGTTTTGATTTGCATTTCTTTAATCAATAGTGATTTAGAGCATTTTTTCATTATTTACCACAGATGACTTTAATTTTTTCATCTGAGAACTGCCTGTTCATATCCTTTGACCATTTATCAATTGGAGAATGACTTATATTCTTATAAATTTGTCTTAATTCTCTATATATTTTAGAAATGAGGCCCTTATCAGACAGACTGGTTGTAAAAATTCTTTCCCAATTTTCTACTTTCCTTCTAATCTTGGTTGCATTGGCTTTGTTTGTGCAAAAACTTTTCAATTTAATGCAATAAAAATTATCCATTTTGCATTTTGTAATGTTCTCTGTCTTCTGTTTGGTCACTAATTCCTCTGTTCTCCATAAATCTGATAGTTAAACTATTCTTTGCTCTCACAGTTTGCTTACAGTATCAGCCTTTATATCTAAATCATGAACCCATTTTGACTTTATTTTGGTATATGGTGTGAGACTTTGATCTATGCTAGTTTCTGCCATTTTCCAGTTTTCCCAGCAGTTTTTGTCAGAGTAGGTTCTTATCCCAGAAGCTGGAGTCTTTGGGTTTATCAAATAATAGATTACTATAATCATTGACTACTGTGTCTTGCATACTTAACCTATTCCACTGATCTACCACTCTATTTCTTAGCCAGTACCAAGCAGTTTTGATGATCAGCTGACTATCTTTTTAAAGGAATAATAGTCTGAGTTCAAAGGAACCTCTGACACCATTTAGCCCAACTTATATTAGAGCAGGAATCACCTCAATAATATCCTTGATAGGGGGCAGCTAGGTGGCGTAGTGGATAGAGTACCGGCCCTGGATTCAGGAGGACCTGAGTTGAAATCCAGCCTCAGACACATAACACTTACTAGCTGTGTGACCCTGGGCAAGTCATTTAATCCCGTTGCCTAGCAAAAAAAACAAAAAACAAAAAACAAAAACAAATAATATCCTTGATAGACGGTCAACCAGCCTATGTTGCAAAACTTCTAGAAAGGGAAGGATCCCATTCCACTTTTGGATTATTCTAATTATTTGCATTCTCCTGTGGAATACTGGAGCTCTTACCTTTTTCCCCTAGTTATTGTCTTGCTTAGAGACTGGGTACTTCCAGGATTTTCTCCCTTGCCTAAGGAAATTGAGGTAGATAACCACTTGATCAAAAATGTCCAGTGGTTCCATATTTCTGTTGGAGGAAAGCTTAAACACCTTTTCCTGACATCTGAGAGTCTTCAAAATCTTCTACCACCCTACCTTTCCAGTCTTTTCAAAAAAGTACTGCCTTTCACACATCCTATGTGCTGGTTTACTCTGTCCCATGATGTGCCTTCCTACCTGCCTGCTGTTTGCATGTTCAATATGCCTGGACTGTTCTTTCTCCCTTTCTTCACCTGTTCAATGCCTTACCCATCTTTAAATCTCATTGTTTTAGGAAACCTTCCCTGAACAAACTGTCCTTAATGACTACTTTCCTCAGATCTCACATGGCGCTATTTTCCACTCACTGTGTAATTTTTGTTTTTCTTATTTATGCTCTGTGAGAGCAGAGATCACATTTTATCTAAAAATTATATCTTTTTTAAAAATTGGGATGATGGGAGGGAGAAAACAAATGTTTGTCAGTAGAAATAAGCTAAACTAAACTAAATAAACTAAACTAGAAATTACATCTTCCTTAGCACCCAGCATGGTATTAGACACATCGTAGATGCAATTAATGTTGGTTGAATGAATGAATGAATGAATGAATGAATGAAATAGTTCTCATCCCTGCTCCCTAAGCTAGTTGGGACTCTTGATGCTCCTACCAGTCCTAGGTCTAGGAAGCTTACTCAAAGAGCCCCAATGGGATCCTGTTATTCTCTCTGCTCATTGATTCTGGCCATAGCACTTTTCAGCTAGTAGAGAAACACACCCCTTGTTTCAGTTAGCCAGTCAATCAATTAACATTTATTAAGTACTTACTCTGTGTCAGGTACTGTGCTAAGCCCTGGTCAATCAAACCGACCCTTACGTGATAAGCTGTTCCTCTTGCATGACATCCCATCTCCTGCCTCTGCATCTTTGCTCATGTAGTTCCCCACATCTTGAGTGTACTCCTTACTCATCTTTGCTTCAGTAGGATCCCTAGCATAGGGGTGTTCAGGGAGGACTATCACCTCTGATGTGATGGCTTGTTGAGCCCTTTCAGGGCTACTCATTCACCTTTGGTGTCCACTGTGGTGTCCAATTCTCACCTGTGGCTCCAAGAAGCTGTAGAATGCACAGTGGCCACACCATTGTAAAACTGTCTCAGACAGGCTAAACCAGGTTGAAGGTAGCCAACAGGCCTCAAACCAGTCAGTGAGTTAGAGAGATGTCTACCTCAAGCATGTGAAGACTTCTCCCAGTGGAATGGACAGATGAGAATAATTTGTTCCGATAGCCATGAAGATGGCTGAAGCAGGTGTTGTGCAACATGTAGAGCTTGGTCAGACATCAGAGATGCCAAGGTCATCCATTGTCTCCCAGGCCATTGCCAGACCAGTGGTCGTGACTTTTGTCTTGCCCCTGGACTTTGATGACTCAGGAAGAGAATGAGGCTAATGAGTTTGCTCAACTCTGCCTCACTTAAATAGAGTACACAGTTAAGTCAAGACAACACCTGTGATATCATTGGTCCTCTTTGAAGAAGAAGAAGAATGACTTGCTTTATTCCTTCATTCATTTATTCTCATTCATTTGTACTACATCAGTGGTTAGGAACAATTAAACTTAGCAACTAGTTAGCAAGACAAAATAGGAAGTTTTTCATGTTAATAGTTAGCAGTTTCCTTTGCCCCAATACTATAGCCACATTCCAGGTAAACAGTTAAGCTTTGCTGCTCCTCCCATAGGCAATAGCCTTATTAGCAGCAGCCTCAAGTTGTCCTGGGTCTCATTATCCTCTCTCCTTCCAAATAAATTTATTTTAACATGTTAAAATGCTTTAGTGGAATTAGGACACCCTATGTTCAAATCTTGACTCTTACAATAAAAATAATAATAGCTAAAAATTGAAGAAGAAGGAGGAAGAGGAGAAGGAAGAGAAGAAGAAGGAGGAGAAGAAGGACTACCCATGATGATGACAATGACAACAGCAACAACAGCTGCTTTTAAAGCAGAGCTCAGGTTCCTGCTCCTATACAAGACCTTTCCTCATCTCTCCAGTTACCAGCACTCTTTCCTCCTTGAGATGAGTTTGTATTGCTTTTCATCCACTTTGTATCCCTAGTGTAGAAGAGGGGAACCTTTCATTTTTGTCTTAGTATTTAATGAATAATATTCAGTGCTTTGTGCATAGTATAAGGCTTAAAGTTTATTGGATGGAAAGTTCTGTTCGTTCTCCCAGAGGGAAGAGATCATTGCCCACAACCCATGGTTAGTGATATTCTATGTCTGGTTGGACTTTAGCAGGGTTTGGGGGAAGGACTGATTTCACTGAGGTCTAAGGATGGTATTTTAAGGGTGTCACTAAAAAAAACACCAACAACTCGGTGATAATTCAACCACTGTCTGATGTTTACAATTCCTATCAAATCCAAACTAATTCAATAAATATTTACTTAGTACCTATAATATACAAGAGATTCATTGGGAAATATGTATATATGTATACATATATGATAGGTAACAATAATCTTCAATTACAATATTCAACTACAATAACAACATCTTCATAGGAGAGACAGACAGATAGACACACACACACACACACACACACACACACACACACACACACAGAGAAAGAGAGAGAGAGAGAGATGTATATAATAGGTGTAAGGATGTACTAGGTCAGATAAGTGAACCAGCCTGAAAGGCTTGGATTCCAGTTCTTGCTCTGACATGTGCTAGCTATGTGATCTTGGCAAGTTAGCCTCTCAGATGCAATGAAATCATAGATCCCCCCCTCTTTGTGTCATCATCATCATCATCATCATCATCATCATCATCATCATCATCATCATCATCATCTCTGTCTCTGTCTTAATATCAGTTTGCTCCAACCAACTTTATCTGTCTTATCTCACTCATCAGTCTTATCTCACACTACTCTCCTTTGAGTACTCTTTATTTCAGCCAAACTGGATTACTTTTCTTCCTCCTCCCCCATTCTGCCCTCTGAGGGCTCTATGCCTTGGCTCACAACATCCTCCCAACCAGGCTGGAATGGCCTCCCCACCCCCGCAGCCCCATCTCAGTCTCTTGAAGTACCCTCCTTCTTTCTAAGTGCTATTATTTCCCTCCACCTTGAAAGTCATCAAGTGGATTCCTCTCTGATTTCTCACAAACTGGTTAGACCTCACCTTTGCATTGATCACATTCTCCCTTTTATCAGAGTTTTTTGTGTATCTCTTCCCCATATTAGATTGTAAGTTCTTTGGGGGCAAGGTCATGTATGTCTTTGCTTCCCCAATGCCTAGCACAGCAGCTCTTGCATAGTAGACTTTCGATATATGTTTGTTGAATCGGAATTGAATGGAGGCCAGGGACTGTAATCAAAATGTCTTTCCTCCAGTGCCTGGCATGTCTCTTGTACAGTAGGTACTTTGTCAGTATTTCTTGAATGAATGAGGGCAGTTGATTCAAAGCCTTAGAGCTGGAATGTACTTCAGAGGCTAGGTTGTTCAACATCCTCTTTTACAGTGATAGAAACTGACACCCAGGGAAATAATTTGCTAACTGGAAGTGTGATTTGAATCCAGGTCTTATATCTCCAGAAAGCATTCAGATGAGTCAAGAGATTTCTGATCCTGCCAAGTGGAGGGGCATAGCACAAAAGCACAAGTCACTTGAACCTCTTTGAGCCTCAGTTTTCTTATCTGTAAAATAGGGATAAGAATACTTGTACCTGCTCTAAGTGTTACCCTTAGGATGAAATGAGAAGAAGCATGGAAAGCTCACTATAATTTTGGAACACAGCCAAGGCAGGAATTTGTTTTGCTTGACTATGCATATTTGTTACAAGGGTTTTGCTTTTCCTTTTTTCCTTTTTTTTTTTTAATGGGGGTTGATGGTGGGGAACATGAGAGGGAAAAGAAATAAAAGAAGGGGATACACAGTTATATAGTGCCTACTATGTGCCAGGTATAGTGATGAGTACTTTTTATAAATATCTCATTTGATCCTCACAATAACCTTGCGAGGTAAGTGCTATTATTATCTCCACTTTACAGTTGAGGAAACTGAGGCAAGTAGAGATTAAGTGATTTGCCCAGGGTCATGCAGCTTGTGTCTGAGGTCATATTTGAACTCAGGTCTTCCTGAATCCAGGCTCAATGCTTTATCCACTGCTTACAAGTTGCCTGATTAATAATAAATATAAACAATAAATAAAAATATATAATCATATATTATTTCTTTTGATCCTTACAACAACTCTGCTAGGCACTATTATTTATCCAGGAAACTGAGGTACAGAGAGGTTAAGTGACTTGCAGGTCTTCTTGACTTCAAGTCCAACTGCCTATGCACTGAGCTTAGAGCTGCTTGTTAATTAATATGAAAAAAAATTTGAATTTTTATTTTATTTCCCCACAGTTATATGTAGAAACAATTTTTAACATTCATTTTTAAAACTTTGAGTTCCAAATTCTCTCCCTTCCTCCTTTCACCCCCTCCTCATTGAGAAGGCAAGCAATTTGATATAGGTTATACATATGTAGTCATGTAAAACATTTCCATATTAGTTATGTTGTGAAAGAAAACATAGGACCCCCCACCACCAAAAGAAAACCTCAAGAAAAATAAAGTAAAAAAAAAGTGTGTTTCAATATGTATTCAGGAAAGAACCATCAGTTCTTTCTTTGGGAATGGTTAGCATTTTTCATCTTAAGTCCTTCAGAGTTGTCTTGGATCATTGTATTGCTGAGAATAGCTAAGTAATTCACAATTGATCTTCTTACAATATTGCTGTTACTTTCTACACAGTACATTTCACTTTGCATCAGCTCATGTAAGCCTTTCCAGGTTGTTCTAAGAGCATTTTGCTCATTATTTCTTATAGCATAATAGTATTCCATCATAATCGCATACAACAACTTGTTCAGCCATTCCCCAACTGACAGGCATCTCCTCAATTTCCAATTCTTTGCCGCCAGAAAAGAGCTGCTGTAAATATTTTTGTACATACAGGTCCTTTTCCTTTTATTTTTTTAAATCTCTTTTGAGATACAGACTTAGTAATGGTATTGCTAAATCAAAGGATATACATAGTTCCAAATTGCTCTACAGAATGGTTGAATCAGTTCACAACTCCACCAACGTGCATTAATGTTTCATTTACCCCACAACCCTGCCAACATTTGTCATTTTCCTTTCCTGTCTAAAAAAGAAATGGAAAAAAAAGTTTTAAAAGTTATTTTTTAAAGGTATAAATGTCAGCTATTACTCATACTTGACTGAGCTCCATAAGAGGAGTGTGTATTCTCTAAACTTTCCCAACACTGAGGTCAATAAATGTTTACTGTTGTTCAGTCGTGTCCAACTCTTCACGAACCCATTTGGGGTTTTCTTGGCAAAGATATAGGAGTGATTTATCATTTCCTTCTCCAGCTTATTTTACAGATGAGGAGACTGAGGCAAACAGGGTTAAGTGACTTGCCCAGGATCACATGGCTAGGAAGTGAGGATTTGAAGTCAGGAAGATGACTCTTCTAGACTTAGGGCCGGCATTCTACCCACCAATTGTTTATTGAATTAAATGGAATTAATGATCACTACTGGCTTTTTGGGCCTGGGGGAGAGGGAGAATGGCTATCCGAAGAAAATTGTCGACCCGAGGACTGCTCAATCCTGACTCTGCCGGGACTTGCCTGACTTAAAGGAAGTCCCACTGGACCCACTTCAACCCTGGGGATGTTGATCTCTTTTGGGTGGAGGGACTCCCGTTCCCAAGGGGTGCATGTGAGATTTGCCCAACCTCAGAGAGTAAGAAGCAGCAGCCTCTGGGTGGGATGGTTGAGAGCCGATCTTCGGAGTGGGCGGGATGTCCGGCTCAGTTCAGAGCCATTGAAAGGTTGCGGGGCGGAGCATGGGCTGAGTCCCTCTGAGACTTGTAGACTTTCCGAGTAGATGCTTCCCCAGCTTTTGTGTGTGCTAGAAACAGTGTTTCTTACCCTCTGCTGCCATCTTGCGACCGCATCTGGAGGACAGCCCAGGCAGGGTTGTAAAAAAACGGTTTCAGAGGGAGAATGAAAATAATTTTAAAAAAACAGCTAGCACTTATAGAGCGCTTTAAAGTTTGCAGAGCCCTTTATATGCATTATGTCATTTGAGCTTCATAACAACCCCGTGAGTTAGATACTATTGTTATTCCTATTTTACAGACGAGAAAACCGAAGCTAAGAAAGATTAAAGGCAGGTAGATGGTTCAGTGGAGTCAAGAATACTTGAGTTCAAATACAGCCTTTGACACTTACTAGCTATGTGACCCTGGGCAAGTCACTTAACCTCTGTTTGCCTTAATCCACTGGAGAAGGAGATGGAAAACTACTCCAGTATCTTTGCCAAGAAAACCCCACGGACAATATGGTCCACGGGGTTACAAAGAGTTGGACGTGACTGAACAAGAAAGATTCAATGACCTGCTCAGGGTTGGTGTCTGGCAGGTGAGCAGGAGCAGGAACTGCTACCTCCCTAGAAGGGTTAGTTAATGCCTAAGGTGAGTTGGGCAGCTAGCTCCAGCTGTGTGTGAGATTCAGGGTCATGCCACCCCAAGATTGGGAATTAGAAAGGACCTTTAAGATCATCCCACAGTGTCCTTGGGTGGCACATGAGAAAATGTATGGTTATTACAGAATCTCAGAGTGAACAAGGTCTTGCTGCGTGATCTGTCTTGGACATAATTCCCCTCCCCACCACCACTAGGTGGTGCTGGGCTGGTTTGTGGTAGGAAATGAATAGAGGATATTCTGGGAAGGGAATATGAGGTAGAGTATGGGATAGGAGGAGAGAAGAGGATTTCAGGGTCCTGGAACCTTCTGGAAATAATGTCTTGGTTGCTAGTGGAGAGTGAGGCACCTCACTAGATTAAGAGCTAAGGACAGGGGGCACTTTAAGGTTCTGACCCTCTGGGAACAGAGGCTAGGCTGCTCCTGGGGGGGAGTGTCGTTGTGGATACACCCATTCATTCATTCATTCAGTCAGTCAATCAACAAACATTTTTAAGTGCCTGCTAAGGGACAGGGATACAAGGACAAAAGTGAATCAGTTCCTGCCCATAGGGAGCCAAGGTTCTCTGGGGATGGGAGGGCAAATTACTTGTTTAAACAAGGGATTTTGCCTGGGGAGACAGGGTCCTCATGTGGTAGGTAATTCTGGGAGGAAGGAGGCCTTCAAAGACCATGCATTGCTTGGTCAGAATGAGGTTCCTGGGGGTGCCTACATGTTCTTCTGCCACTCAGGGACAACACTTGAAAAGGGGAAAACTTGTCTCCCCAGTTCTGTACCCCAGTATCCCATAAGCCCTGCACAAGCCCATCTTCCTCTCTCCCTTCTCCCCATACCTCTTTGGAGAACTGTGAGGCCCAAGTATTGCTGAAAGAAGTGAGTGTGCTGTCCTTCAAACTCAGACGGCCCTGCCTTCTGGCTCCTCTGCAACAAATCTGTCAAGTGGTCATCTAACCTCACTTGGATGACCACCAATGAGAGCTACACATTTGGAATTAGAAAGCCCCTTGGAGAATATTCAGTTCAATCCCTTCATTTTACAGAGACTTGTTCAATGTTGAACTTGTGGGAGGATCAGTACTTGATCCAAGGTTCTGTCTCCAAATTTAGTGTCCTTTCTATGACAACATAATGAGGCATGCCATCCCACCTTTGTGTGGTTTTCATTGTGAAGTTTTCCTTTACATTGAGATGAAATTGACTTCTTTATAATTTTACAACCATTCTTCCACATGACAGTCCTTCAAAGATGTGAAGACATCTAGCTATCATACTCTTCTCTTCTTTTGGCTAAATACCCTCATTATTTTCAACTGATCTTTTTATATTGTGATCTAGAACACTTTATCTTTGCTTGTCAACACGCTTCCTAAAATGTGGCCTCCAGCATTGAACACAGTACTCTAAGTTGTGTAGAGTATGGTGGTGATCTAGTTCTAGACACTGTACCTCTCACCAGAGTCTAAGATGCTATTAGTTGACTTGCCCAGGGTCACACAGTTAGCAAGTGTAGGAAGGGGGATTCAAATGAAGATTCATTGCTCTATCTACTAAGCCAAGTAGTTTCTTTCCACTATGTAATTCTACCTCAGTTGTTGGAAGCAGTCAGAGAAGCATGAGAGTGCTAGACACTTGGGGAGATGGAAAGTTGGGGGAAAAAAAATCTTTGCCTTCATTGCAATTTTGTTTCAGACTGGTTCTGGCCTTCACTCTTGAGCCTAAATCCTTTTTGTTACCTGCTTTGGCCACCAAATGGCCACAAATCAGATTTTCCCTGACTTCCTTTCCCATCTAAAATCACGTGCAATTTAAATGTTTTTTGCCCTAGAGTGAATATGGTTGGCTTAGTGTCTTAGCCCAAAGCAGGAGATGGTTTTGTCCTGGGTGATGACCATTTAGTTTCCTCAGGAGAGAGGTTCAGGACCCTTTCTGCCTCCTGGAGGATTAATAATTTAATGAGACTATTTTTTGTTCACCGTCTTTATTCTTCCTGTTACATCCACTTGTCCAGTGGGAGTGTGTCTTTCTCAAGACTCCCAGTCATGCATGACTGCCATTTTACAGCTGTGAGTAGTACCCTTGAGCAATGTGTCAAATGTAACACAACCACATTACTTACACATAAGCCTGTGTACGTTTCCTTCACGTCAGCTGAATTTCCCACACTTATTATACCATCTTATCCATCCTCCCATCTTTGTGTGGAAGTGGTCCAAGGACAATCCTCTCATTTTAAAATAAGACAGAGGAGAGGGGACCTTGGGCAGAGAGGAGAAGGGACTTGTCCACTTCCCTTTTGAGCCACAGGCAGATTCTGAGTTGGAATTCAGGGAATTCTGACTCCTCTGGGTCTATCTGCTTTTGTTTTCTCTCTTCTTTACCTGGCTTGCCCCTGATGGAGCCAGCCCTTTCATAAGCCCACTCATTACAAACCTCTATCACCATCATTGCCCCCATCTAAACCAATGGAGACAACCAGTTGGGGCTCAGCACTAGCACTGTCCCTCTTGGAGGGGAGGATGGTTTATCTGGGCCTCCCGCTTTCTGCTTCCTGGTCCCTAGCTCTCTAGTTGGGAGCTGGGGACCCACTCACCAGGCCCCTTCCTAACCACCTCATGCCTCCCGGCTCTGCCGCAGCCTGCGGTCCAGGGCCAGGAGCTGTCTCAGAAAGCCCCTGTTGGGGATGATGCCTCGATGGTCCTTGACGGTCTTAATGGCTTCCACAAGGGTGAGCTGGTGGTACAGCATGAGGTAGGCCAGTACCAGGGTGGCTGAGCGGCTCACACCTACTGCACAATGCACCAGGATCTTCCCTGCAAGGACAAATGAATGTTGATTGGGGAGAAGTACGTGAATAGGAAGGAAGAGAATGGATAGACCCCTCCCCAGCTTCCTGGCCTACCTCCTGGCCTGCTCAGTGCTCGGTGGATGAAATCAGCAGCTGGCTGGAAGTGGATGCTCATGTCAAAGGCAGGTGAATCATGGGCCTCCACACCCAGGTATCGGATACCCAGCCCTTCGTAGGCCTCAGGTGTTCCCCTCCACTTACTGTGGGAGGCATTGAGCACATGGGTGATGCCCAGCCGGCTCAGCTCCCGTCTGTTGGCAGCTATGTCCCTGTAGAGAAATGAAGTTAGAGGGAGGAAGAAGGAGGAATAATTACCCCCTCCCCTCCCAGATTATTATTCTATCCCTAATTCCAGTTCATTACTCAAGCCTAATTACAGCACATTAGAACTGGAAAGTTGCATTAGAAATCATCTAATAAAACCCCTTATTTTACAGATGAGGAAATTGAGGCTCAGAGAACCCAGGGTGCTGTAGGGGAAAGAATGTTGGATTTGGAGTCAGAGGAGCTGAGTTTAAATCCTTTTGCTATTGTACTTGCTCTTACTCCATAAGCTTCATAGGGTCATCGATTTAGAGCTATAAAGAACTTGTTATCATTTGACCTTGGTCCAGTCATTTAACTTTTCTTGGCCTCAGTAACTTTGATCTGTAATGTAAGGGTACTGGATTAAATGATCTCTAAGGTCTAGCTCTGTATGTCTGATCCTATGATTTGCTTAAAGCCACTTAGTTGTAGAACTGGGACTAGGGCCTGGGTCAGATTCCTAGGTTACTACTCTCTCCATTATATGACACAGCTTCCCTCATTTGACCTCTTTCTCCTTGTCCATCCCAACCACTCTCAGTGCTAACTCAGATTTTCCCTCTAAACTCCCCAAATTCCAATCTCTGGTCATGCCTCTGTCTCCCCCTGACCCTGAATTCAGTCCCATTTGGTCTCCTCTGACCCTTATCCTTTATTCTCAAGTTCAGTCCTAGATACATCTCTGTCCTCCCTGGCCACAACTAAATCTCCATTTCAGCACAAATCTTTTGTTTTTGCCATTTGTCTCATTACTTGCTTGCTCTGACTCTATCCAATTCATAGATTAGGCTTATAGATTTATAACTTGAAGGCACCTGCTCATTTCACAGAATAGGTCACACAGGTATGAGGGCTAGGACTGGAACTTAGGACTGGTGACTACTAGTTTAATATTCCACTTCTGTTCACATGTCTCCCAAGGAGAACACCCCTGCACCTCCTTCCCTTCTCCTCTACATCCATATCTCCTGGTGCCAAGACATTTTTATGCCTTAAACAAGGTGTAAGGTTTGAAAATTGCGTTATTTTTCACTAGAATGTTTGGGCCTGCGGCATAAACCCATGAACCTATAGACTTGACTTTTCACAAAACAGTTAGGAGTAGGATTTTCTGGTGTTAAAAACATGGGCATTTAAAAAAGTCATCATTCTTAAAGTGTCCCCCCACTGTACTCACTTGTGTACCATACCTTTGTCTATCCCTACCCAGCCTTGTTTCTGCTACCCCACCCTAAGGGCCCAGATCATTGTACCAGCCTTTTGGTGTCTAGGAAAAGGTCAAGGAAGACATCACTTAAACTGAACCCCAGGCAAGTGGGGTGTGTGCATCAAGGGCAATCTCATTACCCCTCCCTTTCCCCATCCAGGATCATAAAATCTTAGGATCTAGGACTGGAGAGGACCTTAGAAATCATCTCATCCAACCTCCTCATTTTACAAATGAGGAAACTGTGGTCCAGAGATGCATAGACAACTTGGCCCCTGCCCTCCATGACCCATTCAAAACCAAGAGTCATCAGCACAATCCCAGCACCTCTTTCCTCCCTCCCTGAGACAGACACACACATAGACATAATGCCCACTGGTGTGAGCTTTCTAGGTACGTACTGGTCTCCAAGGTAGAGGCCTGGCCAGACCTCATCTGCATGGTTACAGGCAGTCTTGCCGGTGAAGAGGAGCCTCTCCAATTCAAAGACACTGAGGAGGGGATGTTGAACCGGGGCTGTGTCCTCCAGGTGTCCCCCAGCCCGGGCAGGTGACCGGGAACCACCCCGGGAAAATCGGGCCATGAACGTCATAGAAGCCCACAGCCAGTTGCCAGGACACATCCCAGGGAGTGGTGGCAGCACCTCCTCCGTGGGCAGGTTAGCTGCTGCTCCTGCTGCTGAAGGATGCTGGGGCTGGGAGATACACCTGAGCAAGGCTGAAGCAGCTTCTCTCTCTCCCTGCTACCTGTGCTGTGCTCTGCATCAAGAAAGAGATGGGGAAAGTGGCCCTTGTCCTTCCCACAGGGACCTGCTTTCCCTTCTTTTCCCTCTTCCTTAATCGACAGAGCCTTCTCCGGCTCATTTCTTTGGCTCTGCCCGGCAGGGAGATGGGAAGAGTCACATGTCCTTGTTTACGGGAGACGGCACTGCCCAGCTGGGCTGCTGGATTCCCGATCCCCTCCCACCCCAATCACTCACAGACAAACACACATACACACCCATAGGGCCTTGGTGGCAGGTGCCCAGTGCTGGGCCTCTTGCCAGTTTGTGAGCAACGGGCTCTGTCTGGCAGACTGCAGTCAGGGAACTTAGGGTGTGTGTGTGTGTGTGTGTGTGTGTGTGTGTGTGTGTGAGGTAGGGGTTGGGGGTTGGGGATGGAGGGGAGGGTGTGGGACACATCCAGAGATGAATAGCAGGAAGAGTAGGGCAGCTGGAGTTATGGGATATGCCAGACCTGCATGTTCTCTGCCTGGGGGGATGGGCTGCCTTAACCCTTTTTTGCCCTTTGTAGTTCTGACAGAGAATGCCACGATGGGGCCTTTGGGAGTGGTGAAGAGTTAGGGGCCCTCTGGATGTGGGTGCCACAGCCATCTGGGCAATAGCAAAGAGCTCATTAAAGATTTGTAGAATGAATTAATGAGTGGGAGAGGCTGATGATCAGACTGTGCCAGCCTGGCATCGTTCAGCATTTAGGTAACCTACCCTCTTACCAAAGCATAGCTTAGGGGACAGAAAATATTGGAAGAAATCCTAAATCTGATGGGAACCTTTGAGTCAAGGCACTGTGCAGGGAGAGGGAGAATGTGTAATAATAATAACAATGACTATATTTTGCAATGTTTTAAGAGATTGCAGCTCTGCTGCAAGCCTGTGTGGCCACAGATGACTCAGTTTCTCTCTCTGAAAGGAAGGGAAGGGGAAAGGGAAGGGAACAAACATTTGTTAAGTGTTTATTGTCTCATTTGTTTCTCACAATAACCCTTTGAGGTAGGAAGTATTATTATCCTCACTTTACAGTTGAGGAAACTGAGGCAGACAGCGTTGAAGTGACTGCTACAGCCAGCAAGTATCTTTGGCTTGATTTGAACCCAGGCCTTCCTGTCTTTAGGCCCAGCACTCTCACCATTGCACCACTTAGCTGCCTCTAGCCTCAGTTTCCTCATGTCTTAAATGGGGATAATAATTTGGAGTACCTACCTCATGGGGCTGTTATGAGAATTAAATGAGATGATGAATGTAAAGCACCATACGTAGAATAGGCACTGGACTTATGATTTCATTCATATGGGGAACTCTTGCATGAAGACACTCCCTTTAGCAATTCAGTTTGGCCCTTTCCCTTCAATTTAGAGTCTTGGAGAGTTGACCAAGGTTAATGACTGGCTCAGGGTCATGAAGTCAATATGTTCCAGGCAGGACTTCAACACAGGCCTTCTTGGCTTCAAGGACAGCTCTCTGTCCACTACTCTGTTCTGACCCTCTCTATTCACTCTAATGTACTATAAAACATTGGCTATGATTTTTAGACTTCAATAGCTCAGAATGCCTCTTTGTGCTAGGACAGTGGACAACGTCTGGTAGAGCCGCATGGCTAATAAGTGGGAGAACAGGGATACAAATCCAGGCCTCTTGTCAGGAAGTCAGTCAACAAGAATTTGTTAAATGCTTCTATATACCACACATTGTGCTAAGCATTGTTCTCCAGAAGCTCACACCAGGAGAAGGCTGAAGGGCCTTGGGTTTCATTGACTTCTTCTGCCTCTAAGATTTTGTGATTCGGTGAGTTGGCAGGAGCCACCCTTGGTCTCAAGGTACAGTGTTGGGCTTTTTGCCTTTAGGGGAAGAGGGATTAAACTGAGGGCTGGAAAAAGGAGTTGGCAGACCAATGTCAATTAGAGGTTTGGCCACTAGACTTTAGGTGTGTGTGTGTGTGTGGGGGGGGGAACCTGAGGCCTTGAGGCCCCATGTGGCCTTCTAGGTCCTTGGGTGCAGCCTTTGATCTAGTCCAAGTTTTACAGAACAAATCCTTTTATTAAGAGGATTTATTCTATGAAGTTTGGATTCATAAGCCTCTAGGCCACATGTTTCCTGCCCCTGCAGGTGATGCCTTCCCATTGGCAGTCATCCCCTTCTTACCTCTACCTCTGAGAATTCCTTACTTCCTTCAAGATTTGGATTGGTGCTGCCTTCAACATGAAGCTTTTCTTGATCTTCCCAAGCTGTTCAAAGCTGTCTTTCCTGATAGACTGAACCCCTTGAGAGCAGGGACTGTTTCATTCCTGTTTCTAATCCCAGCTCCTATGACAGTGCCTGATGCATAGTGGGCACTTAATACATGCTTATTGATTGTTGGAAAGGAGAGCTAATAAATCCCCTGAGCATCCTCTTTTCCCAGCATGGACTATCCTTCCATTCCTATGACCAGGAAGGAGCCAGGGCCCAGAACTCAGCAACAGGCTGGTTTTTCAGAGCAGGGAGAGAAGGCCTTACTTTCTCTGGTGTCATGTCATATAGTCTGAAACACTCTCCCAAGCACCCTGGGTAGCCCTGAGCTGAAAGATCCTCTCTCCAGGCCCCTGCACCCTTCTACCTATTAGGTCAGAGAAGTAGATTTCTTCTTTATTCATAAGTATCCTTCATAGGAACTGATAATATCTAATTAGAAAGGTTCATAGAAACCACTGAGTTTAATCCTCTCATTTTACAGAGGAAAAAACTGAGGCCCATAGAGCTTAAGTAATTTGTCCAAGGTCACATAAGTAGTGTCAGAACTTGGGATTAAAAACTCAAGTTCTTTCTTGGACTTCCAAAACAGAGCTCTTCCCACAATATCATGAAGTGGAGGGATTAGGAAAGGAAGGGGTAAAGAAGGGTACTGGAATTTAGGCTGTTTAGGGATAGACAGCTGTTTTCCCACCAACTGAGTTGGAAGGGCTGGGAAATGAAGCCCAGCAACCAGGACAGTGGTTCTCTGTTCCCACTTCCGAAGCCTGAACGCCCCCTACCTCACTCCCCATGCATCCTTTTCCCTTAGCTGTGGGTGGAAGGTGAGTTAATGGCTGTGGGAAGGAAATGGGGAGGCAGGACAAGAAAGGAGTATTGTATGACTCCCCTGCACACATAGCCCCATCCCTGGACACACTCTTCATTTCTTACCTCTGGATAAAGCCAGGCTGAGGGGTTCCTTGTCTTCTGCTCTCTGTCTCTGTCGCTGTCCTCTGTCTCTGTTCCCCCTCCCCCTTCTCTTCTCTGTCTGTGTCTGCCTGCCTGCCTGCCTGCCTGCCTGTCTGTCTGTCTGTCTGTTGGTCTCTGGGTGTCTCTGTTCATTAGTCAGTCTCTTCCCCTCCTTCACCCCTTCCCCCTCCCTGGGCTGCTGCTGCTGTAACAGGTTCATGGCAGACCCACAACCCCTGCCAGTGCAGAAGCTGGGAGGGAGGAGAGTGAGGGAAAGGAACAAAACATCCTCCGGGCTCTTTTCCTGTATGCCCCCTTCCCCTTTCTTCCATGGCCCCCAAGCCGTTTGCCCCCATCCCAAGCCCCAGCACCCAGAAGAGCGGGAAACGCACCCAATCTCAATTACCTCTTTCCAGGCTGGAAGTCTTAGCTCTCAGGGACGGGCGCAGGCAAAGCCAACCAGACAGCCATGTCTCTCCTCCTCCTCCTCCACCTCCTGCGGCTGCTGCCGCCCCCTCTGCTGCTGCTGCTGCTGCTGCTGCCTCTGCTACCACCACTGCTATTGCCAGAGAGGGGTTGATGTGTTAACATCTATTTTAAGCTGTGACACGTCTCTTCAGGTTTCAGATGTCAGTGTGCATGCAACACACACACACACACACACACACACACATACACACACACACACACACACACACACACACACACAGCCAGCTCACATACTCATTTCTTCCCTCCCCCTTCTAGGCTCACATATTGGTCATGTACATGCAGCTGTAATGTTTCTACATTAGAAACCTACTAACATACCTAGCCACCTACTTGTACAATATAGCTCTAATTCCACACAGGTTTTTTATCCAGACACCTCTTCCCTAGCCCCTCTCTCATTCCTCTCTGTGGATTTCATTTAATTATTCAGAAACTTTTAGACACGTTCATGTCCAAGGGTCTATCCTACGCACTATCCTAGGAACTATACATACTCTGTCCTCACTTTCAAGAAGCTTAGAATGTGGAAGGAATAATGAATTTCACTCAGGGAACCTGAGATGCAATGGGTGTGGTGAGTGGATGGCGTTTGACTTTGAGTCTGGAAGACTTGGTTTGGAACGACAGCCTTGGACATTTAATAGCTAAATGACCCAGAGTAAGTCACTTAGCCTTTTTCAGCTTCAGCTTCTCCATTTGTAAAATGGGGGTGGGGTGGGTGGGTTGGGTTCTATGATCTTTAAGATCTCTTCCAGCTTACATCTTATGATTCTGTGAACTCTGGCTGGGATGCTTAGTCAGTAGTGTGACGTTGGGCACAATGGACCTCTGAACCTCAGTTTTCTTGTCTGTGAAAGGAAGGGAGGGGTTATCAGTAGTTCTTAACTTTTTTGTGCTATAGACTGCTTTGGCAGTCTGGTGAAGTTCATAGACTCCTTCTCAGAATATTTTTAAATGTATAAAATTAAAATATAGAGCATTATAAGGAGCATTAATTATACTGAAATAGATATTAAAATATTTTTAAAAACCCAAGTTCCTGTACCCCAGGTTGAGAATCCTTATACTCACTCACCTGAGATGGGAGTCAGGAGTGACTAATTCAGAGAATGGAAGTGTTCTAAGGCTGATCTCCAAGGGCAGATAAAGAGTTTATCACTCCTAACAAGTAACATTAAGTTTTTCTTCTTGTTTGAGTTAGGGGTAAATCCTGACTTGTTTCTGTTTGTTAATCTTTGTGTTTGTAACCCCAGTAAGATCAGAGAAGAGCTAAGCAGTGTTTGATAGCAGATAACTTTCATTTTCTTTTAGTTTTTGGATCTTTTGAGATTCTTTTAACATTTCTTGCTGTATGATGGACCTATTTCTGTTTGGTCTATTCTAGTTTACAAGGACTCCATTTCTTGAGTAGGGCTTTCCACTTTCCCTTCTAAAATTCTTATTCTTTTTCCAATTCTTTCCTCCAAAGTTTTTGTTTTTGTTTTTATTTTTATTTTTTAGTTCTAGCTCCATTTCTTCTTGATATTCGTATCATCCTTGAGGAAAATCCATTCCCCCACTTTGAGTCTCTGTGCAGTAGAAAGAATGAAAAAACTTTTATTAAGCAATTACCATATACTAAGTGCTATGTTAAATGCTGGGAATACAAATACAAAAGTGAAGACAGTCTCTGCCTTTAAGGAGCTTATATTGTATTTGGATAGATAATATGTTAAAAAACTAAAGAAATATATAAATTATTTATATATAAATTATAATTTAATTATTTGCATCTATCTACCTATCTATGGAGATAGTGGTTAGGGAATGACATTTTGATTTGGGAAGTAACAGGCATGTGGAATGGAAACATACAGGAATTATTTGACGTAACATTTCCACAAGGGTGCAATAGTAAATGTTTAACAACCAGCTCTCAAGGGAAAAAAAAGTATGTGTGACACACTTTTAAGTTTAATCTGCATCATTAATATTTCCTCCATACTTTCTTAAGTCTGGAAATAACAAAACAGTAAATCAAATCCTGATTTGCAGTGCTTGCTGATTTTGGAGGTGTAAATGTTCACATTGAAAATTTAACAGTTGGCTTTCTCAAGCCCTTGCAGCTTGCCTTTCCAGCAGCAAAGGTAGTATTGATTTGGTTTCAATTTCCAGAGGAAGAGGTAGAAGGTGGATTGGGAGTAGGGGACAGGATATACCTAAAGGAGCAGGACAGATAGCAAGGAAACAGAAAGAGTGGGATGAAAATGAACTCAAGCAATAGGTAAGGCATAGAAGCAGAAGGTGCTATTTTACCTGGTCATTGGGTCAGAAAGGGTACAGTCTGACCCTTTGCCTCCTTTTCTCAGAAGAGAAGTTCCTTCAATAGAGTCTGAAGGCTTTTTATCTCATAGTTCCAAAGACTATTCAATGAGCACCACTCTCTAGATGGAACTTTTCTAGGTGCCAAAAGGACCTCATCTGACTATGATGGGTTTGGTCTTTGTCTGAGTAATGACAACATGCTGTGGGTTAGTGGAATAAGTGTTGGTTTTAGATACAGACGACTTGGGTTCCAACCAGGAGTGTGGCCCTGCCAGCTGAGTGTTCACACTTTGGCAATCAGCCAATGAATGATACAGATCAGGGCTGTAATTATTGTTTTGTTGATTGTCTAGACATAAGAAATCGATAGAAAAATGTTAGTAATAAAGATTAAGCTAAAAAGGGTGCCTTGTGTAATTTCCCCACCTTGAGACACCTCAGGTTGTTAAACATTTACTAACATATCCCTGAGTTCCCATCTGCATTCTGCTATTACCTGTTCAACCTTAAGTAAATCACTTACTTTCTCTTAACTCAGTTTCCTCATCTGTAAAATGAAAAGGTGGTACTAGCTCATCTTTAAGATTCTTTACAACTCTAGATTTATGAGCTGGAAGGAAAATCACATGTTATCGAGTCTAAGGCCCCCCCCCCCATTTTGCAGATGAAGAAACTGAAGCCAGAGAAGTAGTGATTTGCCCAAGGTCACACAGCTAGTAGAAGAGGTGGTATTTGAACTGAAATAATTCTACTCAATGTCCAGGGCTTGTCATACCATACTCCCCTCTTTTCTTTCCTTGTTCATGAGGAAAGTTGCAGCTTCTGCCTTGATATAAAAAAGCTCTGGAAGATAGTCGGTGTTCTCTGAGAGGATGACGAGTTGTTCAGGGCAGCCTCGTGCTCCTTGTCATCCGTTAGTCCTTTCCTGGTGCTCCTGTCTTTTCTAGGCCTGAGGACAGGGGCATGGGTTGGGTCCAGCGCCTTGATGGAGGCTGATGATATTGAAGATGGTGACATCAATGGTGAACCATTTCTGTGATGATTATGAGCTTGTTGTTCAGTTGTGTCCAATTCTTCATGACCCCATTTGGGTTTTCTTGGCAAAGATACTGCGGTGTTCGGCCATTTCCTTCTCCAACTCATTTTACAGATGAAGAAACGGAGGCAAACAGTGTTTACCCAGGGTCACAAAGCTAGTAAATGCCTGAGGCGAGATTTGAACTCATGATGAGTCTTTCTGATTCCAAGCCTAGTGCTCTATCCATTGTATTACTTAGCTGCCCAATTATAAGATTAGGGTGAAAAAATGATCCATAACAATGTGAGGACGATTCTAGGAGAGCTCCTTCATTAGTGGCTGAGGTTGGGGGATATCATCTCCGCAGAATTGGTTATATAATCATTTCTTCCCTAGACAAACACCTCCAAGTTCTTTAACATTTTCCTAGGCTTTATAGTGGTCCTTTATATGGAGAAGGTAACTTTCTAGTGATATTTAGCAAACATTTGACTTTTGAAATCATGGATTTTTAAACTTAACTCATAGAGCCAGGAAAATATTGGGGAAAAACTGCACTGAATCAAATTTGAATGATACATCTTGTCAGATTAATTTAATTTTCTGTAAGAGAATCTCAAGCTTGGTAGATTGAGGGGAAGCCAGAGATGTAAATCCATTCTGACTTTCATTTTTATTTCAAAATGTTTTATTGATGTCTTTAAAAATATAGATGACAGTCATCTCCTGATATCCCCCTGCTTCCTATTGAACATTCCCTTGTAACAAAGAAAAATAGTTAAGCAAAATCAAATAGCAAGGCACCTGTGTCTGATAGTGGATGCATCATTTTAGCTCTCCAGTCCCCCACCTGTCCTACCAAGAAATGGGACATTTGTTTCATTCTCTGTTCTCCAGGACCAAGACTGATCTCTGCAATTACTCTGAATTCATCTGCCTTCTCATGTTGTTTTCATTTACACTATTGTAGTCATTATGTATATTCATTTTCTTGGTTCATCCTGCTTTCTTCCATCAGCATGGATTCATTCAACCCTTCCCATGTTTTCCTGAATCCTGAATTCCTCATATTCATTGTTACTTTTAGAACAATAATATTGGACTATGTTTATGCATCAAAATTTGGTAAGCCATTTCTCAATCAATGGAGCTCAATTGTTTCCATTTTTTGGCTATGATAAAAAGTGTTGTTATAAATATTTTCTTTTATATTGGATCTTTTTGTCTTTGAGTATATGCCTAGTAGTGGAATAGCTGGCTCAAAGGGCATTATACCATAAGATGCATCTTTATTTCAAATGAAAAGCATGCCCTGGGCCATTTTAGACACAGTAGCTGGAATGGTAGGGAGGTTCTGGGTGGAAGTGAGGGTATGGTTCTAGCTTCCTAACTCAAAAACCTAGTGTTCTGTCTCCCAACATCATAGGATCATAAAGTTTCAGAGATGTATGGGATCTCAGAAGTTGCCAAATTTAACCCTTACCTGAGCAGGATTGTTTCCTATAATATTGTTAGCAAGTAGTCATCCAGCCTCGGCTTGGGAAACTACCTCCCTATTTACTTGGTTTTGCTTCAGTTTCAATTTCACCTCGTAGGCTAGGGGAGTTTCCCCTTTCTATAGAGTTCAAGTCTGCCTCCCCTGTAGCTTCCTTCTACAATTATTCCTACTCTTCACCTTTGGGGCCAAATTGAAGAAGTCTGTTTGTTATTTCCTATCATAGCCCCTCAAATATTTAAAGAAAGATCATGTTGTCTCTACATCTGTTCTCCAGGATAAAAAAGGCCAGTTCCTTCAACTGATACTTGTACGGCATGGTTTCCAGTGCCCTCACCATCCCGCTCCACCTCCCCCACTTCTCTGGATATATTTCAGCTAGTCAGCATCCAGAATGGGACCCAGTTCTCCAGTCTGACCAGTTTTGAGGACAATGGAGCTATCACCATCTTCCTTTAGGACATTGTCTTTATGCTTCTATTAATGCAACCTAAGATAGCATTTAATGGATTACTGGTCAAAAAATTAATCACCTAGTAGCCAACCTTAGCTTTTTTTGTTGTTGTTGCCATATCTATTTTATTGTTTTTTTTTTCCATAAAACCAACTCTTAGTTTTATTTATTAGTTTACTTAATCTCAATTTCATTAATCTCTCCTTTGGTTTTCAGAATTTCTAATTTGGTATTTAATTGGGAATTTTCAATTTGTTCTTTTTTCTAGCTTTTTAGTTACATGCCCAATTCATTGATCTCTTCTTTCTCTATTTTATTCATATAAATATTTAGAAATATAAAACTTCCCTTAAGGACAGCTTTTGCTGTGTCCCATAAGTTTTGCTTTGTTGTTTCATTATTGTCATCCTCTTGGATGAAGTCATTGATTGTTTCTATGATTTGTTGTTTGACCCACTCATTCTTTAGGATTAGATTATTTAGTTTCCAATTAATTTTTAGTCTATCTTTCTGTGGCCCTTTATTACATGTAATTTTTATTGCATCACAATCTGAAAAGGATGCATTTAATATTTCCGCCTTTCTGCATTGGATTGTGCGGTTTTTATGCCCTAGTACATGGTCACTTTTTGTGTAGGTGCCATGTACCACGAGAAAAAAGGTATATTCCTTTCTGTCCCCATTCTATTTTCTCCAGAGGTCAACCATATTTAACTTTTCTAAGATTCTTTGGATCTTTTTAACTTCTTTCTTGTTTATTTTGTGATTAGATTTATCTAGTTCAGACAGGGGATGTTGAGGTCCCCCACTAGTATAGTTTTGCTGTCTATTTCTTCCTGTATCTCCCTTAGCTTCTCCTTTAAGAATTTGGCTGCTATACCACTTAGTGCATATATGTTTAGTAATGATATTACTTCTTTATCTATCATGCCTTTTAGCAGGATGTAGTTTCCTTCCTTATCTCTTTTAATTAGATCTATTTTTGCTTTTGTTTGAGATCAGGATTGCTGCCCCTGGTTTTTTTACTTCAGCTGAAGCATACTATATTCTGCTCTAACCTTTTACCTTTACTCTGTCTGTATCCCTCTGCATCAAATGTATTTCCTGTAGACAACATATTGTAGATTTATGGTTCTTAATCCACTCTGCTATCCATTTCCATTTAATGAGAGAGTTCATCCCATTCACATTCACAGTTATGATTACTTTCTGTGTCTTTCTCTCCATCCCATTTCCCCTCCCCCATTTATGCTTTTTTCTCTCCTTTTTTTTCCCTTTTCCTCCTTAGTAGAGTTTTGCTTTTGACCACGTCTCCCTCAGTCTGCCCTCCCTTCTATTAGCCCCATCTCTTTTCCTTTCTCTTTACCCTTTCTACTTCCTATAGAGTAAATTGGATTTCTATACCTAACTGGTTATGTTATTCCTTCTTTGAACCAAATGTGATGAGAGTAAGGTTCAAACAACGTTCATCTCCCTTCCTTCTTTCCCTCTAGTGTATTTGGTTTTTGCACCTTTTCATGTGATGTAATTTATCCTTGTCTACCTCCTCCTTTCTTCTTTTCCCAGTATAATCCCTTTTTACCACTTAATTAGATTTTTTAGAATCACATCAAAGTCAACTTCAACACACACCCTCTGTCTAAGTATTCCCCCTTTGAAATGTCATAATGACATTACAGTTTTTAAGAGTTATGAGTGTCATCTTCTCTTGTAGGGATGTAAACAATTTGCCCTTATTAATAGTATGTTTTTTTTTCTTTCCTGTTCACCTTTTTATGCTTCTCTTGAGTCTTGTATTTGAAGGTCAAATTTTCTGTTGAGCTCTGGTCTTTTCATCAGGAAGGGTCCCCTATTTTGTTGAATGTCCATCTCTTCCCCTGAAAGATTATGCTCAGTTTTGCTGGGTAGTTGATCCTTGGTCATAATCCAAGCTCCTTTGCCTTATGGAATATTGTATTCCACACCCTCTGATCTTTTAATATAGAAGCTGCAAGGTCCTGAGTAATCCTGACTGTGGTTCTATGATATTTAAGTTATTTCTTTCTGGCTGCTTGCAGTATTTTCTCTTAGATCTGATAGTTTTGGAATTTAGCTACTATATTCCTTGGCATTTTCAATTTGGGATCTCTTTCAGGAAGTGATTGGTGGATTCTTTTGAGGACTAATTTACCCTCTAAATTCAATGACTAATTTACCCTAGGACTTCAGGGCAGTTTTCTTTTATTATTTCCTGAAGGATGTTGTCCAGGCTCTTTTTTTCATCATGGTTTTCAGGTAGACCAATAATTTTTAAATTGTCTCTCCTGGATCTATTTTCCAGGTCAGTTGTTTTGCCAGTGAGGTATTTCACATTTTCTTGTATTTTTTTTAATTCTTTTTTTCTGTTTGACTGATTTTTGCTCTCTCATACAGTCATTAGTTTGCCCAATTTTAATTTTTAAAGAGTTGTTTTCTTCCATTAAATTTTGTACCTTTTTTTCCCACTTGGCTCATTTTACTTTTTAAGGAGTTCTCTTCAGTGAATTTTTGTGCCTCCTTTTCCATTTGGCCAATTCTTTTTAAGAACTTGTTTTCTACAATTAATTTTTGTCCTTCCTTTTCCAAGCTATTGACTCTCTCTTGCATACCTCTCATTTCTTTTCCCAGTTTTTCTTCCATCTCTCTTATTTGACTTTTAAAATCCTTCTTGAGCTCTTCCAAGAAGGCTTTTTGGGCTTGAGACCAGACCCTTTGAGGTTTCCTATGTGGGTATATTAACAATGTTGTCCTCTTCTGAATTTGTGCCTTGATCTTCTCTTTCCCCAAAATAGGGATCTATAGTCATTTTCTGTTTATGCTTTTTCTTCATGATGTTTGCCTATTTTTTGACTCTTTACCAAAAAAACCCCCCCCAAAACCCAAACTGTTGAGTTCTCCTGCTAGAGTAAAGAGGGCACTCATTCAAGCTTCTTTTCCTGCTCACTTGGGCCTTGCCCTTGAATGTTTGGCTCCCCTTGCACGGGGATGTTTTGCTGCTGGTGGATTTCTGTTAACCTGGAGCTTTCCTTCTGGAGTTGTGCTTCTCAGAGTTGTGTGGAGGCACCAGGTGATTTCGGTACTGGAGGATGCTGTCGCCTGTGGTTGTTTTCCAAGCTGGTATCTACCAGTTCCCCTTCCTGTATTGAGGCTCTTGGGAGTCCTGGTGTTGTCACTTGCCTGTTCCACCAACCTGGGTCTCAGGATCTCTCCCTGGTATGCTGAGGTGGGACTTGCTGCTGACTTGCTGGGACTGCCTCTAATCCTGTACTGCTCCCCCCTCCCCCAGATTGAGAAAGGCCTTTCCTGTTAATTCCCCAAGCTTCCTGGGGTACAAGACTGCTGTGTCCTGTCTTTTTGCTAGCTCAGGGTTTTCCCTGAGTCGATGTTTTCTGAGCTTTCAGAGGTCAATGAGGGAGGATGAGAGCAACTTACTTTTTACTCCACTATCTTGGCTCCCCAACCCTCAGGGTTTCTTGGAGCCGATTTTGGTTAAATATAAGAAGGAAATTTCTAAAGTTTAGATTAGTAGCTCCCAACCTTTGTGAATCTTCATACTTATACTTTTTAATGACAAGAATTTTTGTTGACCTCCAAATGAGAATAGTTGTAGGATGAGGATCAATTGATTGAGAAAATACACAATGAGAAAAAAGCTACGATGATTCCAGTAATTCTTTTAAATTAATTTGTAATTTAATAAGTATACCATCTGCATAAATTTGAAAAATAGTAATTATATATGTGAAAATGATTATTCAATCTCCAGAAGATATATTTTCTTATCTATTATACACTCAGTCACATTGCATATTTTGATCCAGCTAAATAGAAATAAAAATGATAACGTTTGGTGCTTAGATAAGCCCACCACTTCCTAGGGGTCTGCTGCAGGTCGGGAGTTGCTTAGCTTACAAGGAGCTGTCCAACAGTGTAATGAAATATCTTTTGGAATACTAAACTATTTTCTTCTAAAGTAGTGAGTTCCCTGTCACTAGAGTTATTCAGGCTGTAGGAACCTGTGAAAGAAATACTCGTGAAGGCCTTTTCTTTCAGTTGGCAGGTTTGTTTAGGTGACTTATAGGATCATAGAGTCATAGATCTAGAACTGGAAGGCACCTTGGAAATCATCGTGTTCAATTCTCTCATTTTATAGATGAGGAAACTGAGACTCTGAGAGGTGAGCTAAGAACTCATGATTCTAGATGGAGGGGAATCTAGTTAGTCTTTCACAATATGACTACTATGGAAGTGTTTTACATAACTACACATGTATAACCTATATTGAGTTGCTTGCCTTCTCAATGTGGGTAAGTGGGGAGGGAGGAAGGGAGAGAATTTGGAACTCAAAGTTTTAAAAACAAATGTTAAAAATTGTTTCTACATGCAACTGGGAAATAAGATACACAGGCAATGGGGTATAGACATCTATCATACCATATAGGAAAAGAGAAGGGGAAGGGGATAAGAGAAGGGGGGGGAGGAATGATAGAAGGGAGAGCAGATTGGGGGAAGAGATAATCAGAATGTATGCCATCATGGGGTGGGGGGAAGGGAGGGATAGGGAGAAAATTCGGGACTCAAAATCTTGTGGAAGAGAAGGTTGAAAACTAAAAATAAATAAATTGGAAAAAAGCTAAGGATTCTAAGAAGCAGAGGTGAAGAGGTAGAAATAAAACGCTGAGTTACTACAAAAAAAATTCATGATTCTAATCTGAACTCAGCTGATTAGGTTGCAAATCTTTTTTTTCTTTCAGTGATTGTTACTCAGTTGTTTTTCAGTTGTGTCTGACTTGTGACCCCATTTGGGGTTTTCTTATCAAAGATACTGCAGTAGTTTTGCCATTTCTTTCTCCAGTTCATTGTACAAATGAGAAAGCTGAGGCATAGTTAAGTGACTTGCCCAGGGTCACACAGGTAGTATGTGTCTGAGGCCAGATTTGAATTCAGGAAGATGAGTCCCCTCTGCCTTTTTTCAGTGATAGTGAGAATTAGCTATGTCGGCTACAGCATAGGGGAAATATTTGAGTCAGAGAGATGGTATGGTGAGATGGCAAAGACCTGGGAGTAGGAATCAGGAGTACTGGGCTCTGTTAGAGTGCCAACTGCAGTTTGTGTGAGCTTGGACAATGACACCAACAACATCAACAAAAATAATAGTAACAACACTACTAATAACTCATATTTCCATAGCACATTATGGTTTATGAAGCACTTACCTCAAAAGCGCCTGTGAGGTAGATAGTGCAGGTTACAATACATTTCCACATTTCACTGGAAACTGAGGCTCCCAAAAAGCAACTTGCCTGAGGTTACATGGAGCTGTTTTTGAATCTAAGCCTTTCTTCTAATTTTAAGTCCAGTCCTCCTTCCACTATGCAAAGCTTTCCTCTCTGGGCTTCAGTGTACTCATCATTAAATGATGATATCTATTCCCATAGATGATCTCCAAGGTCCCTGTTAGCTTTAAAAATCCATAATTCTTTTTCAGCTCCAAGTCACTTCTAGAAATTCTTTTCCAAGTCCCTTCCTTCAATCCTCTTAATATTCTTCAACTCACTTTTCCTTTGCCAAATATATTAAATGTATCTGCCAGAAGCACAATGTTTTTACTTTTTTTTTAAAGCAAAAGAGCTAAAACCTTATTGACCTGGAAGAGCTGACCATAAGAGATTGTGGGAGTTGCCTCCTGGGTGTTACCGATCAAAGAAGAAAAGGACAGATACTCTCCCTTCCTCTAATTCAATGCCTTGATTCCAGTCAGTGTATTCTTACACTTACAATCCTGACAGCTCTAAGCCATAGAGAAGGAGAATTCTGTTGAAACACCATGGTTATAGAAAGGAAAGGACCAACAGAGGACTCCATCAATGGATTTGGAGCAACTCTGCATTGAGCTTCAGAGTGCAGTGATTGGTGGTTGACATACCATCATGGTGGGGAAATAGCTCAGAGAATGTTCTCAGGAAGTCAGCACCTTATAACTGTAGCTCCATCCTTTCATCACAGCCCAAACTCCTGGGAGCAAATATATTTGTTCCCAGGCAGTGGGCAGAAGGGATTCAGAAATCCCTGCATGATACCTCAGCAACCCTCCCATGATGCATCTCTCTCTTTTTTTTTTTTGGCTAGGCAGTGGGGTTAAGTGACTTGCCCAGGGTCACACAGCTAGTAAGTGTTATGTGTCTGAGTCCAGATTTGAACTCAGGTCCTCCTGAATCCAGGGCCAGTGCTCTATCCACTGCGCCACCTAGCTGCCCCCCATGATGCATCTCAAAGGGATAGCAGTTAGGGAAGCACATACATACTGCATACATGAAAGACTTGCCCAGTGTCTTCCAACTGTTAGATTGCGGCCCCATCATACCTGCAAACCTTAACTTCTTTCTTCCTCCACCTTCTCACACACAGCTTTCTGCAATCCATGGAATGGCATTGTTGGTTTTCCATGATACCCAAGCCTCCTTTATCCTGAAACAGAGAATCTGAGAGTTGGAAGGCACCCTGTTGAACTGCCGACTCATGGTCACTTTGCAGTTTACTAGAACGTCCAGATCTTTCAGCTGTCCACTCCACCCAGAACTTGTACACTCCATTGTTTTGATTCACTGTAGCATTTTACATTTATCTCTATTAAACTTGATCTCATTATATTTTCCTAAGTGCTCTGGCTTCAGCTGCCTGGGGTGATAGTGCTGAGTAGGAGGAAGGCAGAGGTGTGGTTTAGTGCCAATATTATTTTCCACTTTTACAAATCCTCTATTTTACAAGTGGGGCAGCTAGGTGGTGCAGTGGGTAAAGTGCCAAGGCCTGGAGTCAGGGAGACTCATCTTCCTGAGTTCAAATCAGGCCTCAGATATTTACTAGCTGTGTGACCCTGGGCAAGCCACTTAACTCTCTTTACCTCAGTTTCCTCATCTGTAAAATGAGTTGGTGGAGGAAAGGGCAAATCAGTATCTCTGCCAAGAAAATCCTAAATGGGGCCACAAAGTGTCGGATATGACTGAAAACGACTGAACAGCAACAAAACTTTACAAGTGGAGAGACCGAGGCCCCGGAGAGTCAAGTGGCTTGGTTAAGATTCAGGTCTTTTAGCCACTTTGTGGCAGAACTAGAAAACAAACCCAGGTCCCTGAACTTCAAGGTCAAATCTCTTTCCATTAGGTCTCTTAGGTGTTTGAATACTGGGGAGAGAAAGGAAGAAGTGGGGGTGGGATTTGAGTTAGAATTGGGAAGGAGAGGTTATTGCAAAGGAAAAACATATACTAGGCAAGTACAGCGAGTAAAGAAAAATACTCGAGAAATCTATTTCATTGTCCTGTCCAATTATAACAGCATTTATATATCACTTTATACATATTAAATGATTTTATCTTCACAACAATCTTGGGAGGTAGGTGCTATTATTATTCCCACTTTATAGATGAGGAAACTGAGGCAGGTAGCAGTTAAGTGACTTCTTCAGGGTCACCCAGCTAGTCAGTATCTGAGGCTACATTTGAAATCAGGTCTTCCTAATTTCAGATCTGGAACACTACTCTGTCCCCATCACCACCTAGCTTCAAGTTAGGGCAACTTTCCTGAATTGTCCTTTTGTCTAAAGCCTGCTTTAGCAGGCATTCTCATAGAGGATCTTAGGATCTTGAGATCAAGAATCTTATATGGGGTGTGTGTGTGTGTGTGTGTGTAAATGTATGTATGTCTAAATATGTGATTTGGATTTTAGCCTTGAGCTCAGGTCTTGGGGGGGGTGGAGTGAGAGAGAGAGAGAGAGAGAGAGAGAGAGAGAGAGAGAGAGAGAGAGAGAGAGAGAGAGAGAGAGACAGACAGACAGACAGACAGACAGACAGAGACAGAGAGGATGGGAGGGAGAAAGAGAGAAACAGAGACTGAGAGAGACAGACAGAGAGACTCCAATTCCTCCTTCAGCAAGCTGCCAGCAGGCTACCTTTGCTCCTGCCTCACAGCATGGAGGAAATGGTCTGGACCCCAAATATCCATTGATAAACTCATATTCCTAAAGAGCAAAGTGCCTTTCTCTCAGTCCCAAAGTTAACAAACAACCTCTCTGCATGCCTGAGCAACCTGGCTTTTTGTAAAGATTGCGCCACCTGGTGGGCAGTAGGCAGAATAGAAGAGGTTCAATTTACTCCCCAAGATCCGGTTGCAGGGTGGGTCTTTGGGAGCTTTTCCAGGGTTGCCATTAGGAGCCCAGGTGCTTTGTGAAGCTGGGCCTGTAGGAAATATGTTTTCTGACTCTCTGGTGACACTCTGGCTTGAAGCAGGCCTGGGCTCCACTTTCACTCCCAGTAATGAAACCATCAAACTGTCCTGACTTCTTTTAACACAGTGAAAAATTCCTGAGAAGAAGAGAGATTTAAGTGTCAGTGGGCCCATCCATCAAAGGTTCAGGCCTCATTCTTCTGTGAGAGAAATTGGTCACCTCAGGAACAAGGAGAGAATTTAAGCTTAGGGGAGTTGTTGCTGTGAAGGAGAAAAAGGTGGTTTTGTGGTAGATGCTTGGGGAAAGGACCTTTAATTTGGAGCTGGAAGACCCATGCTGAACTCTAGCTCTGCCCCTTCCTGCATGCTTGACTTTGGGCAAGTCACCTGATCTCTCATCTCTTTTGTCACCTGCAAAATGAAGGTTAATGATGCTGTGGTGCTGAATTGAAAAAAAATTGGTACTCAACAAACACCAAATAAAATAAATATTTCCATTTACATAAAAAAGAAAAGGAGGATTGTACATGAAAATGCAAACTCCTTATAGGGTTGTTGTGAAGAAAGTGTTTTGTAACCTAAAAATGCAAAAATAAGGGAAGGAGAGGGAGGGAGAAAAAAAATTTGGAACTCAAAATCTATCTTTACATGTAATTGGAAAATGTAAAATACTATTAAAACAGAATACAAAAATTCAAGTTACTATTTATTAAAAGGAAAGCAGGATGTTATGGAAAGAGTGCTTCTTCTATGCACTAATTGTGTGGCCTTGGGTATATCATTTAATCTGGAGTAAGTTGAAGGCACTACCCCACACTCAGTTACTCAGGTACAAAACTTCACAGTGCTCCTGAGATCCCATTCTTCCTTAACTTCCTTACCCAACTAGTGACCAAATTCTTTTGACTCTATCTCCCCAATGTTGGTCATATCTGTTCCTTTCTCTCTACTCACAACATTACCACATTGGTCTAGGCCCCTGGATTATTACAATAGCTTTTTAAGTGGCTGACCTGTCTCAAGCCTCTTCCCTTCCCACTCCCTCATTCACACAGCTGCCATTCCTAAATCAGAGGTCTGACCATCTTAGTCCCCTGCACAAGAAGCTTCAAGGGCTCCCTGAGGTCTATAGGATGAACTGTGAGCTCCTCTGCTTACCCAATGTGGCACCAAGTTACCTTTCTAGACTGATTTCATGCTACCTTTCTTCATTCTGTGTTCCAGTTGAACAAATCTACTTGCAGTTTCCTTGCCATGACATACTTATCTTTTACCTCTGTGCTTTTGTCCAGCCAGTACCCCATGCCTTGAATGTTCTCTCTGCCACTTTAGATCTCTCAGTCCTCTTCAAGACCCAGCTCAGGTACCATTTCCTAGAACAGGCCTTTCCTCATGCTCCCAGTTGTTAGTAGAGCTCTTTTCCCTGCCCCTGAAATGACTTTGTTTTTATTTTGTACACATTATTTATTTATATCTCTGTATATATAATATTTTCCTCCAGGAGACTGTAAACTTATTGGGGGAAGGAGATTGGTTCATTTTAATCTTTGTGTTTCCAAGATCCAATGGAGTAACTGGCACTTGATAAATGTTTTGAATTTAATTGAATTAAATCTTTTTGAACTCTAGCCTCCTCATTTGCAACACGGTAGTGACAGTGATTGTCCTATTCACTTCGTAAGGTTGTGCTAGGAAAATACTTTGTTTAACAAACGTAATGTCACCAAATAAGGGGGTAAAATATAATACCAATTAAATTCAGCGAGCAAGTACTAGGTTCTTACTGTGTGTAAAGCACTGTGATAGATAGTGGGCAAATAAGGACCAAAACCCAAACAGTGTCTGTCTTTAAGGAGCATACATTCTACTTAGGGACACTATGTGTACTCAGAAAAGCTGAGAGATAACAATGTATGCTCAGAAAACTATAATAAAACTATTAAACTATAATCCAACACAATGTAAAATTATAATTTGAGGAGGAAAAAAGTAGTAGCAGCTGAGGGGTTTAGGGAAGACTTTATGGAAGAAATGGTACCTGAACAAAGCCTGAAAGAAAGAAAAAAATTCTGAAAGGCAGAAAAGAGAAGGGTGTATACTTTGGGAATGTGAGACTGCTTGTGCCAATGGACAAAATGAAATGTAGGGGTATGCTGTTAGATGTTTAACAACTAGGTCTCAGAAAAAAAGTGTGTATGACACAATGTTAAGTGTAAACTGATTGTCAGCATTTTCTACATCACTTTCTTAAGTATAGACAACCAAAGGCTTACACTGGAAATTCAACAAATGGCTCTCCTAAAGGCAGTGTGACCATCTCGAGCATACTGGGAAAAGCCAATAGTGAGAAACAGCTAGTATTGAATTTTAACTGCAGTATGGTGTGAGTAAAGGGGAATGATTTCTTGTAAGGCTGGAAATAGGGAACTTTGGAGGAAGGTTTTAGGAGATGATGAGTTCTGTCGTTGATGTATTGAGTTTGAAATGCTAGTAGGACATCCAGGAGGAAATATGCAGTAGACACATTTGGTGATGCTGGGCTGTAGAGAGATCCAGACTTTCTATCCATCTATCTGTCCATCTATCTATTTATCTATCCATCCAGCTGTCTATCTATCTATCTATCTATCTATCTATCTATCTATCTATCTATCTATCTATCTATCATCTATCTATCCATACATGCACACACACATATATGTAAGTTACTTGTTACTTGTATAGGGCTAATAATTGTGCTTATAGGAACAAATGAGGTCACAAAGAAGGTCTAGAGAGAAAAGGTATACCACAGGACAGAGTCTTAATTTTTTTACATAATATTTTATTTTTCCTTGTTACATGTTGAAACAATTTATAAACATTTTTTTAAAAAAAGTTTCAATTTTTATTCCTCCCTCCCTCCCCTATTCCCTCCCTGAGACAGTAAGCAATCTGGTATAGACTATACATGTGCAATCATGTAAAACATTAATTTCCATTAATAGTTTGTACAATAACACTTGAATAAAAAAAGTATGAAAGTGAAAAATAGCATGTTTCAGTCTGTATTCAGACAGTATCAACTCTTTCTTTGAAGGCAGATAGCGTGCTTCATTATGAGTTTTTTGGCATTGTCTTGGCACTGCTGAGAATAGCTAAGTCATTCACAAATTCTTCATTGTACAATATTGCTATTACTGTTTACAATGTTCTTCTGGTACTGTTCATTTCGATTTGCATGAGTTCATGTAAGTCTTTCTAGATTTTTCTGAAATCATCCTGCTTGTCATTTCTTTCCTTCTTTCCTTTTATTTCTTTCTTCTTCTTCTTCTTCTTTTTTTTTTTTTGGTTAGGCAATGGAGTTAAGTGATTTGCCCAGGGGTCACATAGCTAGTAAGTGTTATGTGTCTGAGGCCAGATTTGAGCTCAGGTCCCCTTGAATCCAGGGCTGGTGCTTTATCTATTGTGCCACCTAGGCTATCCCCTGCTTGTCATTTCATATAGCACAATAGTATTCTATCACAGTCATACACCACAGCTTATTTAGCCATTCCTCAATTGATGGGCATCCTCTCAATTTCCAATTCTTAGCCACCACAAAGAGTTGCTATAAATATTTTAGTACAAATAGGGCCTTTCCCCTGTTTTTGGATGTCTTTGGGATATAGAGCTAGCAGTGGTATTGCTGGATCAAAGGCATGTACAGTTTTACAGCCCTTTGAACATAGCAGAACCTTATTTTTATTGAGGAATAAGATTTGGGTGATACCTGTCCTCATTTGAATGACCCTAGCAGCAGAAATAAGAGTGAGGTTAGTATTTTTGCCATAGTCAGATAATGGCCATAGTTGTCTCTTCTAGATTTTTCCCATTAGGACAGATTAATTTAACAGATTAGCTGATCCTGATCCCAAGAGGGATGTAACTGAGGGGGTAGGGAAGCCTGCCTTATACAGTGAGCTCATTGTGCCAAGAAAGGTAGCAGTCTGGTGAGCTTATTTATCCTGGTGGGCAGACCCAGACTGTACATTGAGTTTATAGCTAGGAAGGAGATCTTGAAGTCTCTAATTTTGTAAATGAGAAAATTGAAGCTCAGAGATAAGAAATGACTTGCCCAAGGTCACACAAGTGCAAATAGCAGGCCTGAGCTTTGAAACTCAGGTCCTCTGAGCCCCAGGTAAAAACCCATCTTCTACAAGAAACCTTTCCCCTTATTTGATTATCTCCAATTTATTCTGTCTATATCCTGTTTGTACATAGATGTTTGCATGTTGTCTCCTTGTTAGACTGTGAGCTATTTGAAAGCAGAAACTACTTTTTGCCTTCTTTGTATAGAGTGATTAGCCTAGTACCTGGTATACAGTAGGCACTTCATAAATGCTTATTGCTTGTTTGCTTATTATCCAAAGCCAGTGCCCTTTTTTATGGTACCATTTCCAGTCACAAACACTTATTAAGCACCTACCTATGTACACATACTTTGCTAAGCACTGGAGATATAAAGAAAGGCAAAAAACAAATAGTGTCTACCCTCAAGGAGCTTACAATCTAATTGGGGAGACAACATGCAAACAACTATGTAATTGAAAACTCTGGTGCCTAGGCTATTGGGATGTGACTTGAGGATCCCAAGATAGGTGGGGAGGGCCCTAGATGGGGTTGTACCTGATTAAAAAAGGCATAGAAAGGAATATAGGTGAAAGAAGAGGAGGGAAAGGTTTTATAGATCAGTTTCTCACTTCCTGAGGAAGATTAGTATTATAGAATGAGCACTGAAATCAGAGGCCTGGGACTAAACCCTGGCTCTCACACATACTAGTTATGTGTGGATATGTCATTTGACTTCTGAGCCTCAGTTTCCTTACTTGTAAAATGGGGATAATAATGCCCAGGGAGGACTAGCACCTCTTTTCTGAAGGCTTGCTGAACCCTTTTCAGTGCTGCTCATCCACCTTTGGTGTCCACTTTCACTCAGTTCTCACCTCTGTCTCCAAGAAGCTGTAGCATTCGAAGCATCTGTACTCTGGTCTCTGCTTACGGGCAAAACCAGGTTGAGGGTAACCACCAGGTCTCAAACCTGTCGGTGAGTTAGGAGGGTGTCTGACCATGAAGGCAGCTGAAGCAGGCATTTTGGAGAGCTTAGAGCTTGGTCAGACATCCAAGACCCCATGGTCATCCACTGTGTCAAGGGCCATGTCCAGTTGTCCTGATTTTTGTCGTGCCACTGGACTTTGATGACTATGGAAGAGACAGGGAGGCTGACAACTTCTTGAAAATGCTTCACTTAGAAAGAGGCAGAGTCAAGATGGCAGAGTGAAAGCAGTGACTTGCTTGAGCTCTCCCCTAAAGCCCTCCAAATACCTGTAAAAAAATGGCTCTAAACAAATTCTAGAGCAGCAGAACCCACAAAAAGACAAAGTGCAACAAATTTCCAGCCCAAGACAACCAGGATGGTTGATTGGAAAGGTCTACTGCACTGGCCTAGGAGAGGAATGCAGTTCAGCCTGGGTGTGCAGGCAAAGACTAGGCCTCAGAAAACCTGGAACAGTCCTCAGAGGACTGAATCACAGGCAGCTGTGGCAGTTTCCAGACTTGTCAACCCACAAATGCAAAAGACAACTTAGAAGGTCAGTAGGAAAAATTTGTGACTACAGTGAGAGAGAGAAGCTCAGTCCCAGTCCCAGCCCTAGTCCCAGTGTAGCCCTGGGGTGGCGGCTGCTTCCAGAGCTTAGCCCACAGACTGAGGGGGAATCAAGTGGCTGATCAGAGGGGGATTGCAGGAATGTCTTTGGTAGTGCTGAGGCAGGATTCTCTTGCTTTGCCCATGCTTGGATCTGGGCCACAGTTCTGGATGGTGGTCCTGAGGTGAGGAGGAGTGCTGGCATGGTGGAGCTTGTAGTGGTTGTAGAGAGAAAATCCTCCTCACAGTTCCAAGGCAGAAAAGAGTGCTTTTAGTCACTCATAGACCACAGCACAGGCCAGGAAAGGAGTAAACAACTTGCCCTTGATCATACCACCTTGGAAGAAATGAAAATTTACAGGTCCCTAAAAATATCTCTGAAAGCAGCTGCACAAAACCCCCGAAGCTTGGGACAGTACATTCTCCACACTGGAATCAGACCCCTACCTTAACAAAGAGTTTAAAACTCAAGTAATTGGCTGGGAACATAGGCAAACTTTGCAAAAAAAGTCAGACCATAGAATCTTTGGTGACAAAGAAGATGAAAACATACAACCAGTAGAAGACAACAAGGTCAAAGCTCCTACATCCAAAGCCTCCAAGAAAAATATGAATCAGTCCCAGGGCCATGGAAGAGCTCAAAAAGGATTTTGAGAAGCAAGTAAGAGAAGTAGAGGAAAAACTAGGAAGACAAATGAGAGTGATATAGCAAAATCATGAAAAACAAGTCAACAGCTTGCTAAAGGAGACCCCTAAAATACTGAAGAAAATAATACCTTAAAAAATAGACTAACCCAAATGGCAAAAGAGGTCCAAAAAGCCAATGAGAAGAAGAATGCCATTTTTATGATCTCTTTAGGATATAGGCCTAGAAGTGGTATTGCTGAGTACAAGGGTATGCACATTTTTATAGCCCTTTGGGCATAGTTCCAAATTGCTCTCCAGAATAGTTGGATCAGTTCACAACTCCACCAACAATGCATTAGTGTTCCAATTTTCTTGCATCTTCTCCAACAGTTATCATTTTTCTGTTTTGTTGTGTTAGCCAATCTGATAGCTGTGATATGGTACCTCAGAGTTGTTTTGATTTGCATTTCTCTAATCAATAGTGATTTAGAGCATTTTTTCATATGACTATAGATAGCTTCAATTTCTTCCTCTGAAAACTGCCTGTTCATATCCTTTGACAATTTATCAATTGGGGAATGACTTGTATTCTTATAAATATGACTCAGTTCTCTATATATTTTAGTAATGAGGCCTTTATCAGAGACACTCAGCCTGAAACTACAAATAGGTGAAGGGCAAACATGTGACTGTGGGCAGGTTGTTTCTCTCTGGGAACCTTACAGAATCATAGCTATAGATGACATATTCCAACCTCCTCATTTTACAGGTGAGGAAACTGAGGCCCAGAGAGATAAAGTGAGTTATCTAGGGTCATACAGGTAGTAAGCAGCAGAGATGGGCTTTGAACCCAGGTCCTTTGACTTCAACCCAAGGATACCACTACCACCTCCTCGTCTGTGAAAGGAGAGAGTTGAAAATGAGAATCTCTGTGGTTCTTCCCTGCACTGAATCCTGTGGGTTCTTGATATTTGCTTTTTCGCCTCACAGCTCTAATTCTCATCCACCTTATAGATAGAAGTGTAGTCCTTCATTAAGAAAATGGGAAAGGCACTTCCTGAATATTAAGCTAGAATGAATCTGTCTCTCTGCCTGCCTGGGAACAGACCAAGCCTGAAATCCTTCTGGAAGCTACTAGGAGCCACAGACCTGGATTGCTGAGGTAAGTTTGCATCAGTGAAAGGGCCAGTCCTCCCTGCCTGTCTGCTTCCAGGCAGTAGCATGAAATGTTACAGCAAGGCTCTATTACAATCTACTGATTATTTCTAATGTGAACATGACAGGTGCCCTCAGCAGCTTCCTCCCTCCTTGAACTGCCAAGTGGAGCCTCTGGCCGTAGCTGTGAGGATGGGAGGCAGGAGGTGGAGGGAGGAGGTTGTACAAGTGAAATGTTAGCTTCCAAGGGAGAGGAATCAAAAGAGAGAAACACTGGAAAAGAGACAGAGCTTAAGAAGAGATAAAACATACTCAAGTGGGTGATGGTAATTTACCTTGGGAAAGGGTGCCTGGTGTCAGCTGATATGCTATGATGTCTGGCTGTGAAAGCAGTAACCTTTATTGGGAGCAAGGCAGTCAAATGAGGATGGGGAGGAGGAGATGGAGAAAAAAGAGGAAAAGGAAGAGGTAAAGGGAGAGGGAGAAGAGGGAAAGGAAGAGGAAAAAGAGGAAGAAAAAGAAAAGAAAGGAAGAAGAGAAAAAGAAGAGGAAGAAGAGGGAAAGAGAGAAGAAGAAGAGGGAAAGGGAGAAGAAGAAGAAGAGGAAAAAGGAGAGAGAGAAGAGGGAAAGGAAGATGAAAAAGAGGAAGAAAAAGAAAAGAAAGAGGAAGCAGAGAAAAAGAAGAGGAAGAAGAGGTAAAGGGAGAGGAAGAAGAGAAAAAAGGAGAGGAAGAAGAGGAAAAGGAAAGGGAAGAAGTCTTGTTCTCTGTAATGCTGGATGGAATTTTTAGCAACATGGAAAGAGCAACCAAGAAAGGGTCCCAGGTGTTGAGAGAGAGAGAGAGAGAGAGAGAGAGAGAGAGAGAGAGAGAGAGAGAGAGGAGAAAGGCAAACACTCAGGCTGCTGTGGGATAGTGGAAAGAAGGCTGGCTTGCAGTCAGGAAATTTAGGTTCAGGGGTAAGTCCTCTCACTTTTCTGAGCCCCAATCACCCATTACACTATACATACCCACACACGTATAGACGTATATGTACACATATACACACTCTTTTGTTGTTCTTGTCATTTTTAGTTGTGTTTCACCCTTCTTGGTCCCATTTGGGTTTTCTCGACAAAGATACTTTTTGCAATTTCCTTCTCCAGCTCATTTTACAAATGAGGAAATTGACACAAACGGGGTTAAATGACTTGCCCAGGGTCACACAGCTAATTAGTGTCTGAGGCCAGATTTGAATTCAGGATGATGAGTCTTTCTGACTTTAGGCCCAGAACTCTATCTACCATGCCACCTAGCTGCCCTATACATACTATACATATACACATATATACACACACACGTGTACATATGTATACACACACACACATATATACACACACATATACATATACATACACATACACATGTACTAACTATGATACCAGAGAGAGTGTGATAAATAAATGCAAAGAAGAAGTATGAGGAGGAAGGGATGCCTTTAGGGACAGTTTCATGGAAGAGATAGCATTAAATTGAGCCTTGAATAATAATAACAATAGCTCACATTTATATAACATCTTAAGGTTTGCAAAGCACTTTGTTATCTTGTCTGAACTGGTTCTGTCCTCTGGGGTCAGGTATAATAAGTCTGGTTGTCCTTTTGTGTGACAACATTTCATTTTAAAAAATTAATGTATTTTGTTTTCACATAACTTTGATTTCCAAATATATCTCTCTTCTCTCTCCTCTACAGAGAGCCAAAGAAGAAAAAAGAAAGATTGAGGGGAAAAAAAGCAGTTCAGCAAAACTAACCAACATATCAAAGGAGTCTGAGTGTCTGTGCGATATTCCATACCCATGGACTTCCACAACTACAAAAAAGGGAGGGAGGTGCATTTTCTTATCTCTTCTTCAAAGCTAAGCTTGGTCAATATGATGATTACCTAGAATTTTCTTTCCATTCACAGTGCTGTATTCATTGCGCCTATTATTTTCCTGATTCTGCCTACTTCACTCTACACCATTTCATGTAAATCTTTTTAATTGCCTTGCAATACTCACAAAGAATACAAGTAAACAGACCACCAAGATAGTTACAGAAGCTAACATTTATATAGCTCTTTAAGGTTTGTAAAGTGTTATGCATATGTTTTCCTGTTTGACTCTCCTCACAACAACCCTGAGGGGTAGGTGATATTATTATTCCCATTTTATAGATCAGGAAACTGAGGTTGAGAAATTAAGGGACTTGCTTAGGGTCACAAAGCTAGTGTCTGAGGTGGAATTTGAACTCAGATCTTCTTGATTACAAGTCCAGTGCTTTTACTCACTTGCCTCTTATAGATAATCACATTTTGCAAAATAACATGTATCATACAGGATGAAGAGATTAAAAAAAAAAGGCCTGTGAAGAGGAATTTGCTCCTTGGTGAAATTCTCTGAATTAAGGCCATATATGTATGTGTGTGTGTGTGTGTGTGTGTGTGTGTGTTGTGTGTGTGTGTATATATATATATATGTGTGTGTGTGTGTATGTATGTATATATGTGTGTATATATATATACATATATACACACACACTCTGAATTAAGCCTATATACATACATACATACATACATACATGCATACATACATACATACATACATACATATATACACACACACACACACACACACACACATAATGATGTTTAGAGACTTCCACCATAAAAGTAGGCCTAGAGGAAGAAATTAAAAATGACTCAGATATGCCTATTCACAGAATACTTTACTATGAACTGTATTATGTACTTCTTTGGAGAAGAGAGTTGGCAAGTAGAAGAGGTGGGTATTGAATGAAATAATTAATTAAAACTGCCTCTGACTAAAAAGTGACTGGTTATGACATAGCAGTCATATCAGAACCAGGTGACTCCAATCAGCTCCCTGATTATAGAGCAGAGTTCAAAGTAAATACCAAAAGAGAAGAAAAAGATGAAAGTAGAGATAAGGAAAGTAGTAGAGTTAGAGGGGATGACAGATTTAGAAATGGAAAGGGCCTTTGGAATTATCTTATTTAAATCTCTCATTTTATAGATGAAGAAACTGAGGCGCAGAGAGATGAAAAGCCTTGCTCAAGGTCACACAGAAAGTAGCAGAGCCAGATTTTAGATCTAGGTCCTCTGACCCCCAATTCAGGATCTCTCCCCTTGCATATTATTGCTGCAGTTCTAATCAGACATGATTTAACAATTTCCCTCCAAAAAATGGAAGTAGGTAAGATTGAAGACACTGGCTTGCTTTTCAGAGTCTGGAAACTTTCTTGGCCAACAGAAGATGAGTGAATCCCCAAGGATTCTGTCTGAAAAGTCAGATGAGATTTAGTATTTTCAGAACTGTCACATTCTCTGAATAAATGGAATTCAAGTAAGAATCAGACGTATTTGGGCCCCTCCTGAGTAGGTTGCTTAGGAGTCTTTGAACCTTTTGTAAAATCCTTTGTCATCTGATATGTATAGGGTACCAAGGCGTGGCTCTATGCTATATCGTACTGGCTAGGGACCAATCTGGGTGTGTGTGTACATGAGTTTTATGGGTATCACCAGAAACAGGGTGTCAAGGCAATTGAACTATGGTGGGGTATGAGGCGGGAACAAAACAGAAGCTCTTCCTAATGGTTCGAAGGGCACCAGCCTCTCCCATTCTGGGGCTGGCTGTTGAAGCAGATTAAAAACAGGGGAGTCAGAACCTCTGTCAAACTGGACTGTTGTTTGTTTTAGGGTGGTCCATTGCAGAGTCTAGTATATTGAAAAAATAGGGAGAGGAAAAAGAGTCAGGTATTTTATAGTGAGATGAACACTGGATTAGGAGTCAGAAGACCTGGGCTCAAATCTTGACTTTTCTATTTATTGGCATATGACTGCAGGCAAGTCATTCCCTTCTTAGGAAAGGGAAGAAGCCTCGGTTTCCTCATTTGTACTAGATGATCTCTAAAATCCTTTTTCTGCTCTAAATCCGAGGAAGCTGTGAACTCTTTGTGGTAGAAGAATGTCATTATTGGTGGCTGATTTTCCTGGGCTGCTTGCTTTTTCTGTGTGTTTTCCTTTTTTGTCGGTCCCTGGGGAAGTTGTGTGCCTAGTAGGCTATGCTTTGAGCTGCCCAAGACCTTGGTAACAGAGGAGGTGAAAAAAGTTTGATGATGGTGAGTCTGAATCGCAAGGTCGATATAGCTCTGTTCTTGCCAATACATAACCATTTCCCTATTTTCTCAAGGCATTTTTGTCTTAGAAATTCCAGGGCTTACAATTAGGACTGGGAAGCTTTTAGACTGTAGGGTGTCATGCAGAGTATTGAAAACTGAGTATAGGGGCCTATTATGTTTCCTAGGTCCAGGGACCCTTAGAGGGTGCAATAGGGGCAAGTGTTCTAGATCTGATAGAATGTAAGCCCCTTGAGGGCAGGGTCTGTTTTACCTTTGTCCTTGTTACCCCCCACCTCCAACCTTCCCCTAGCACTGTGCCTGGAACATTGTATGTGTTAAACTTGTTAACTTGTTAATTGATAACTGGGGTAGAGAGTTAGAGAGTATAGGTTGCGATTCTACTATCTGAATCCCTTTAAATGCATTCTATTCCACAAGTGCATTCTCCATCTTTACCATTTATTTCCACTGTTTGAAATAGAAAACAACGATGCTATAATGTCATGATGTGCATTTAGGGAGGACATATGTCACTGTCATCTGTCTCTTATTCTGAATTGTTAGCAGCTCACATTTCTGCAGCACTTCATAAAGTCTATAAATCACTTTCCTCTCCACCACCTGAAGAGATAGGTAACAGAATCATCCCTTGCTAAATGAAGAGTTGGTTTACAAATGTTTGTTTTAACACAAAACAGAAACCTATCCCAAACAGAAACCTATCCCTATGTTTTTTAAGCTATGTAGGCTACTTTTTGCCATTTTAGACAGGGCCCCTTTTCCTTGGTGCACTGTGTTGAGAGCTCCTTGATGGGCCGTGTTTCACTGTGGTTCACAGTCGTGATACAGATTTTCGATTTATGGAGAGTTTTCATGGGACAGTCTTTTTTTTTTTTAATCATGAGGGATGGATAAAAAAAGTATTATTACCTCATTTTACAGATGAAGAAACTAAGGTCTAGGGAGATTACTTAGTATTAGGGAGATTGCCTAATGTAACTCAGTAAATACTAGGGTTGGGACCTGAACCCAGGTCTTCTTGATTCCAAATCTAGTTTAGGGAGGTTCAGGCTGAGACAAACACGCATGGGGTATTAAAATAAAAACAAAAACAAGCAACCCAACAACTCTGATGTGTCACTAGATGGGGGTGGGGCATGTGTTTCTTGGGCTGGCCTCAGAAATATTTTCTGAGACAAGTCTCTGGTTGGGATTATATCACTTAGTATATACCTGGAGATCATAGAATTTGTAGCTGAAAGGAACCTTCGAATTCATACAGAATAGAGAGGTTAAGCCACTTGCCTGAAGTCACGCAGGAAGTAGTGGCAGAGCTGGGATTCAAGCCCGGGTACTTCTGACCTGGTCTAATCGTTTTCTATTCTTCAGCTTTGCGTTCTGAGATCTCCCAAGGTTCATTCTTCTCCACCCCAGAGGACATCTCATTTTCCTTCTCATACTCTGCCTAGATTTGCTAGTGTGGACTGAGGACTGATCATTAACCAATAGGCAGTGGTAAGGGTATCGGAATCCAAGGGGCCTGTTTAACAGTCCTTGATTTTTATACATTCTTCCACTTGTCTATTAGTAGTGTGGCTTTCTCTTTTCCCATGGCCATATGGTGCTTTGGCTCTTTTCTTTAAAGGAAACTGAGGTCACATGGAGCAACCTTAGCCCTCATTGTAGTTTAGGCAAGACCCCAACTAATTCCACCATCAGGGCTGTCAGAGAGGTAGTACAGTATGGTGGAATGAGCATGGAAATAGACGTAGCTGTGCACCCTATGGGATCTTTGACCTTTTAGTTCAGGCAGGATGTTTTCAAGCTGGAGCAAATCTGTAGGAGGGAAATCAAGATGGCTAAAGGACAGAAAGCCATGAAGCAGTCTGGCCCAGTGGAAAAAGAACTGATTCTGGAGTCAGAGGCCCGGAGTTTAAATCTTCTTTCTGATGCTTTTGACATGACTTTGCGCAAATCACTTAACAGAACTGAGCCTCAGTTTTCTTAAATAAAAAAAAAAAGCAAAACAAAACAAAACAGGGGATTGGCAGATGGATTCCGAGGTCCTTTCCAACTCTAGATCTATGGTCATATGATTCATTTGAGGATTGACTAACATATAGTTAAGCCATTAGATTGTAAACTCATTGAGGGCAGGGGCTGTCTTTCTTTTTATTAAGTGTATGCCCAGCAATTATCATAGCACCTGGTATACTGTAGGCACTTAATAAATGTTTATTGGATTGGGTTAGATTGTTTACTATGTAGCTTTGCCACTTATAATTGCTGTTATATAATGACAATGCAATATAACAGACATTTTATTAATATCTACTGTATACAGAATGCTGTATTTAGGGCTGGGAGAGACACACTTTAGATAATACATAGTCTTCATTTCTAGAAGCTCACAGTTTGGTAGGGTAGGTAAAACACCAAAAGAATTACTATAATGCACATTAATTAAGGATAAGTGCATGAGACATGTGCAAAATAGTAATTTGTGCAGCCTGTAATAATAATACCACACTTCTATAGGGATTTAAGGTTTATAAAGTGCTCTCCTAGCAGAGGAGATCAAAAACAGGATCTCTCTCTTTTTCACACACACACACACACACACACACACACACACACACACACACACACACACGTTTCCTATTACCTTATTAGCTACTAGAGTTATACCAAGCCTGCTTTCAGAGAGTCTACACAGGATGGGCTTGCATTCTAATACTTTTAGAATGTACTTCTAATACTTTTAGAAAGTGCTTCTACCTGTACAAAAAGTACCTAGAACACTAAATATGAGAAAATAACAGCAGAGTAGTGACTTGTGGGATCATTTCTATTTGAACTCCATTGACAAGGATAAGAATGAGATGACAAAAATAATAACAGCTGATATTTGTGCAGTGCTCTAAGGTTTATAAAGTGGTTACATCTCATTTGAGTCTTACAACAATCCTATGGGATTGATACTACAGCTATTAGCCCTATTTTATAGTTGAAGAAGTGGAAGCTCAGAGAGGTTAATTGACTTGCTCCTGATCTTTCAACTCAGAGGCTAGTCAGAATTTGAACCTAGTTCTTCAAGCACTGAGTCAGGTACTCTTCTTAATTAATCCTTTCTTTTGCCACATCTCTGGGTTTGAAAGTACCTTGTTCCAATAATTCCAACAATTAACACTTTACCAAATTAGTATCCTATTTCACAATTTAGCACTTTAGTAATATGTGAATTTTACTGTGTGAATTTTGTCTCTTCAAATGAATCTCAGATGAACATATCTTTGATCACAGAATGTTAGAATTTAGAGATTATCTAGTCCAGCTCCCTCTATTTGTATAGCTAAGGAAACTAAGACTCAGAAATTTCTTAATTTGCTCAAGATCATACAAGTTAATGGCAGGGATGGAACTAAAATCCTATAGGGACTATCTTTGCCTCTTTTTATATCTCCAGCACTTAGCACAGTGCCTGGGCCGTAGTAGGCACTTAACACATGTTTATTGATTGAGCGATGGTATTTAGCATAGTGTTCAATACATAACAAGGTCACCATTGCACCACCTCCTTGGTTCACTCTCCTGACTCCTACTAGGTGACAGATTGTTTCTCCCCTCAAGATTCCAGGGATAACTCTTAGGGCTGAGGTTTTTGATAGTATATCATTCACAAGCTCCATCTGATGTGTGCTAATCAGCTTGCCAGATTTTAGAGATGGTTGTTTATTGAGGAAGTGGAGTCAGAACAGTTGATACAAAAACATTCCCCTAAAAGTCTGGGACCCATTTTCCTACAAGTATATACAGAGTTCAGGGGAATCTGGGCTCAGGCTTGGAGAACCCATGTGGCAAATGGTAACTCACAGCTCTTATTGGGATAGAAATCTTTTTTTTCTCCCTTCCCAGAGTCCTCATGAATTCTTCCAGAGATTTTTGTAGTTCTCTCCTGGGCTCTGAGGTTTGGGGCCCTTGCAGGGTGCTAAAGCTGCTTTTCTTGCCTCTCACGCATCCTGAAGTTGCTTTTCCTCAGTGTGTTACAGGTCAAGTCTCTCTGATGACTTGGTCAATGGGAAGGTGGAGGGTGACACTCCCTCTGGGCTCACTTCCCCCTCTCCCCCCCAACTTCTTGCCCCCTTGTTATAAGCATAAAGTTATGGCTCCTCAAAGTGCTCCCAAAGCTTCTCTCTCAAAATAGTTACTAGAGTACTTCTACTGGAATTTCCTTTTCTGATAGCTGTACATAGGGCCAGAAGTATATCTAATTCTTTTAACATTTACAATGCATTTCGTTATTGGAATTAACCCAATGTCTTAAAGCCCTTCACTCCTTCCAAACTGATCAAGTTGTTTGCACCTAGTTCATATCCTTGACTGATTGTTTCAGTAGAGATGTCTAGGAATTGTTCCCATTTATACTTTTGATTAATTAATTGATTTTGTCAAATGAAAGAGGTGTCTCACCTGATGAAGATATTAAGGAAGGGCATGGAACAACTTATTAGATACGTTAGTTGGAGTCAGGGCATTGAACACCCTGTTTCCTTACACTACATTTCTTCTTCAAATACTTATCTGTGGAATGTCATATTTCATTCTCTCTGCTCCTTCGTTGTGGGAGCTATTAAATCTTGTATAATAAATTTCTTTAATACATCAACTTGCTATTTCTGGCTGCTTGACCTATTTTTTTCTTTGACCTTTGATCTATAGATGTCAGCTAGGATATTCCTGAGAGTTTGCATTTTAGGGTTTCTTTCTTTCAGGAGGTGATTGAGTAGCACTGGGCCAGAAGCCAGGAAAATCTGGGTTCAAATCCAGCCTTAGACACTTACTGACTGTGTGACACTGGCAAGTCACTTACCCTGTCTGCCTCAGTTTCCTTAAATATAAAATGGGGACAATAATACCTACCTCATGCTTCTAAATCACTTAGTGTGATGCCTAGCACATAGTAAATGCTTAATAAATGCACATCCTCTTCTTTTCTTTTTTTCATTGTTTATACCTAATCTATTACTACTCTTTCTTTTCCATTCCTATGCTGGTATTCTAGTTGAGGTCCTCATTACCTCAAACCTGCATTATAACAATAGCCTCCTTACTTGTCTTCCTACATCTAGTCTCTATTTTCTCCAATCCATCCACATTTAGACTCCAGGTTAATTTCCCTAAATCAGTGCTTTAAAGTGGACACAAAACTTTCAACAACTTCCTGTTGCCTAAAATTCAAATTTAAATAGGCATTAAAAGTCTTTTCTAGTCTAACCCAATGTTCCTCAGCTTTCAGTTTGTGGCAAATTTTTGTTGGTTGACAAAGCTTTTAATATCAAAGGTTCTTACTTAACAATCTATTTATTTAAAAAATTGTCTCTTAATGGGTAAGATGAATCACATCTTTTTAAAAAATTAATTAATTAATTAATTAACTTTTTAATTTTAAATTTTTTTTATTTTTTCCATATGCTTTTGAGTTGAAAATTTTTATCCCTTCCCCCCCGCCCAAGACAGCGCACAATCTGATATAGGCTTTACATTTACATACCCATTAAACATATTTTCACATTAGTGAAGTTGTAAGTAAAAATTAAAACCAATAGGAGGAACCATTAGAAAGGTGAAACAAAACTCAACAGAAGATAAAAATAAGTGAGAGCGATTCGACTTCCACAGTTCTTTCTTTGAATGTGAACAGCATTATCCATCCCGAGGCTTCTGGAAATGTCTTAGATCCTCATAATGCTGAGAAAGATTCAGTTTAACAATATTAGTCATCGCATAACATGGTTGTTGTTGTGTACAAAGTCCTCTTGGTTCTGCTCACTTCACTCAGCATCAGACCATATAAGTCTTTCCAGGTTTTTCTGAAGTCAGCCTGTTCATCATTTCTTACAGCACAATAGTATTCCATTGCATTCATATACCACAACTTGCTCAGCTATTCCCCAATGGATGGGCATCCTCTCAATTTCCAATTCTTTGCCACCACAAAAAGAGCTGCAATGAATATTTTTGTACATGTGGGTCCTTTTCCCATTTGTTTGATCTCTTTGGGATATAGCCCTAAAAGTGCTATTGCTGGATGAAAGGGTATGCACATTTTTGTAGCCCTTTGGGCATAGTTCCAAATTGTTCTCCAAAATGGTTGGATCGTTTCACAACTCCACCAACAACGTATTAGCGTTCCAATTTTCCCACATCCTCTCCAACATTTATCATTTTCCTGTTTTGTCATGTTGGCCGATCTGATAGGTGTGATGTGGTACCTAAGATGAATCACATCTTAAGTCAGAGTAAAGTATGGGTATTTAGAGGGTTCTGCCAGTACTTGAGGGGTATCAATAGTTTAGAAGCAATAAAACTCAGCACCTGGTTAGCAAGAATAAATATGTAGGAAGCAACAAAGAGGTGAAGAGGTCTAGAGGTTTGGGGTACTGCTGGGAACCCCAGAGATTGTGACGCCAGACCCTGCCTGCATGAATTCAACTCAAATCTTCTTCCAGCCAGAGAAAAAGTTTATTAGTGATAAATCATACAGGCCAGGTGATGCCCATAAGGACGAGTGGGCATGAGAAAGTCTCAGGCTTTTGGACATGAGAGATTCTCAGCATCTGAATGGGGGCCAGGGTAAATCTTATATAACTGAAGTAATTTTGGGTGGCCAGAGGAGGGGACTGGGAAAAGGGTCTAGGTAAGAATTCAGATTGGAAGATCTCAGAGATTGAATAGACAATGGGAATAGATAATGAAGGGAACTGGAAGGTAGAATTTTGAAAGGCATATGCATAAGATCAAAAGGTGGAGCTAGGGCTTTCAAAGGGAGATAAGGGGAGTCAATAAGGAACCGTTTGAGACCAGAGTAAGGGCTTTCTGGGGCCCATAGACAAAAGAGAGCCAGATTCTTTTTAGAGCAAGGGGCAAAGGTGCATCTGAATAAGATTAAAAGGTAGGGCTAAGGCTTTTGAAGGGAGATGAGTGGCTAGGGCCTGTAGACAAATGGGAGTCAGATTCCCTTTGGGGCAAGGGGTTAAGATTTCAGCTTGGGTCTGCACCCCATCAGAGGCAGGCTACAATAAGTTCCGCTGGAATCTTACCCCTGTTATGCTTCCATTCTGAAGCCCCTTGAGCTGTGGTCTGGCACTTGTCCTAGGGTCTCTGCCTTCAATCTTCCCCCTTTGCCCTCAAATATTCATAGTCATAGATCTGCCCTTAATTCATCATGGTCAGTATGGAAAGGAACTTACTCAAATTTTCAGTTGGAAGGTTATGGCAACCACACTCTTTTTTTTTTTTTGTGAGGTTAAGTGACTTGCCCAGGATCACATAGCTAGTAAATGTCAAGTGTCTGGTCTGAGACTGGATTTGAACTCAGTTCCTTCTGACTCCAGGACTGGTGCTCTATCCATTGCGCCACCTTGCTGCCCCTGGCAACCACACTTTGATGGGAAAGGCATCTCGTACCTTCACCAGGTCAAAGCCCTTTCTATTGGTTAATCAGCCACTAAGTAGCAGGCATTGGGAGATGTTCATTTTATTGGTGTCATACATGCATGTTTAAGGGTGCAAAGGGGTGATTTAAAAATGATTGAAAAATTTCAAGAGTGATTTCTTGATTTGGTTTGATTTGGAAAAATGCTTATGGACCACTTACTTCAGATTTGATTCTGCCTGACCCCCCCCCCCAAAAAAAAAATCAGAACTTGATTATCCTCCAGAAAAGAGATGAGATGAGGGTTGATTTGGAAGCATAACGTGTTTTGTACCAAGCTAATGGAGCTTCTGCTTGGGAATAGGAAGAAAGAAGTGCAACCTGGAACTGGTCTGAAGAAGACTCATACCTAGCCAAAGAAGTCTTTGGCTGAAAGACTGCAGAACTAGTCATGACAAGGATTTAAAACTTCCATTTCCACTTTACTCCATTGCAAGGTGGGCTGGTAAGTGTTTAATAGCTCTCTGGGAAAAAAATGTATGTATGACACACGTTTAAGTTTAATTTTCATTGCTAGCATTTTCTCTTATCACTTTCCTGAGTTTAACTAATATAGAACAATAAATCAAATCCTGGTTTCCAGCATTTGCTGATTCCTGGGATGTAAATGTTCACACTGAAAATTTAACAACGGGTTTTCATGAGCTGGTCTGTTTACTTTAGAACATTACACTGCTCTGAGTCCTGTTTGTTTAAAAATTATGTAAAATGTACCATCTAGATAAGATATTTGGCCAACATACTGTCTCCCCAGCCATGTGAGTGAGAGAACAAGTACTTGAGAACATTAGGTAGGTGCTTAAAAGCCAGTAACATCACTCTCCGGAGCTGTAAACTGATTCTGAAAGTGCTGATGTGTGACTTTGGTTTTTATCTGAGATGCTCTGTATTGACTTCTGCTCAATTTGCAAGGAAAATTATCCAGTGATGGGCACTCTTCTCTCTGTCCCTTTGGTCCTAAGGTTGTTGGCATGCAGAATGTAGTCTAGCTAGCCATTGTATGTTACAATGAATATACTCGGTAGGGTAAGCTTTCAGCGTAGAATGCCAATCACAGGATCAAAGACTGTCCAAATTGGTAAGGACCTCGGAGGCCACGGAATCTGACTTGTATCCGAAAAACAATGCCCTTTACAATACACCTGACAAGTGGTCCTCCAGCCTTTGCTTGAAGGCCTTTAGTAAAGGAAATTCACTTCCTGCCAAGGTAGCTCATTCCACTTTTATATAGCTCTCATTGTTAGGAAGTTTTTCCTTAAATCAATGCTAGAATTTCCTCTTTTCAAGTACTATCCGTTGTTGCTAGTTTTGTCTCTTGGGGCTAAACAAAACAAATCTAATACCCTTCCTCAGAGACAATCTTTCAACTACTTGAATATAGAGTTATTGCAGTCAATGTAATGACATCTTTTATTTAGATCAGATGTTCTCAAAGCGTGATTTGGGGACTCCCAAATGTCTCTGAGACCCTTTCAGGGAATCTGTGAAGTAAAAACTATTTTCATAATAATACTATGACATTTTAATTTCTGATATGATAATTATCAATAGATATAACCAACATAAACAAAAGCTCTTTGAGAGGGGGTCCTCAACAATTTTTAAGAATGTAAAGGGGTCCTGAGACCAAAGAGCTTGTTGACTTAGATACTTCATGTATCTAAACATGAATCCATGTTTTCATTCAGTTCAATCCAATAAGCATATTAAGAAACCACTATTTATTTGCCAGGCACTTCTCATCAATAAGAGTGTTCCCTTCATAGGTACAAATTGCAACCCTCTCATAATAACAGTTAAGATTTTTATAGTACTTTTAAAGTTTGCGAAGTGTTTACATATACTATCTCATTGGATAACTATAACAACTGTGTTATGAGATAGGGCTACATTCCTACATTACTGAGGTGGAGGGTAAGTGACTTGCTTGGGGTCATACAGCTAGTTAGTGTCTAAGTTAGTATTCAAATGCAGGTATTCCTGATTCTAGGTCCAGAACTCTTAATTGCTGTTTCACCCAGGTGCCATGCATTCCCATCTGGTGAGATTCTTGTCTATGTCCTGCATGAAACATAACATTTAATTGTTTATGAGTGTACCAGTACACCTCTTGGTCTGCTCATTTGTTATCCCTCACTTTTTCTATTTGGCTAGCCTGCCTCCTTTTTCTAGGCATACACATCTTTAATATCTTTTATGTTACTTCTCGGGTGTAAATATTTGTCAGTTGCTTACACCCCCCATGAATGTCTACATTGCTTTTCATTTCACTTGTAATTTTGATTCTTTTAAGATAGCAGTGTTCCATGTTTTAAGACCATTTAGTGTAGTGAGAGCATATTGATGTTAAAAAAAAAGATGGGTTTTAGGGGGAGCAGCTAGGGTTTGGGAAAACTGAAAGCATTATGTGAATTTCCAAACACAATCCAGCTGGCTCTCTTCCTCCTACCCAGTTCTAGGCCAATTCCCATGCTTTTAAAATAGAAACCAGACAAGAGAAAACCCAGAAAAATACTTCAATATGCTCTATCCAAGGAACAGTTTAGGTGCTCCAGCAGGTTTGTCAGTTCCTTTGCCCCCAGAGATGCTGATGCTGCAGTTTCTGCTTGAAAGGGATTGTAAAGAAAAGTTCCAACCAGGGGTGTGTTGCAACTAGTTCATTGTTAAGTTTCAGTGTGACCATTTACACCTTGGAAATCTACAAGTCAGGGCTTGATTTGTTGTTTTATCTACTGTCTAGACTTAAGAAAGTGTTGGAGAAAATATTAATAATACAAATTACCAAGACATTTAAAAATAGCCTATGTACATTTTTTAAAAGAGAGCTGGTTGTTAAATATTGACTAGCACAACATTGGTCCCAATCCTATACTTCACCTCAGCTATCTTACAAGATGTAGTAAGTGGTAATCTACTGTACATAATTTGAAAGTGAAACTGATGACATGTGCAACATCCCATCACCTCTCTCTGTCTTTGTACAAATTTTGCATGGGGACATCCTCCATGCTTGAAATGAACTGTTTTGTCACACCTTGTTCATAAAATCTCTTCAAATCCTTCAAAATGTCACTAAGTACCTCTACCTACATGAGATTTCCCTGAGCACTCTAACTACTAGTACCTTTCCCTGAAATTGCTTTGTATTTGCTTTTATTTTGTTCATATTTATATACATACATATATACATGTTATTTTTCTGTAGAATGGAAGCTTCTTGGGGCAGGAATTATATCATTTTTGTCTTTGTATTTCTAATTCCTTGCACAGAGTCTTGTACATAATAGAGATTAATACATGCTTATTTATCAATTGACTGAAATTCCCATATTATTTATTGCTTTGTTTTAAAGTATTGAAGAATACCCCAAGTGAAATGCTATTATCTGTGAGGGGGTTGCACATCGGGCTATTATCACCCATTAACACCTCAGCTCTAATTCGTTTATCAGATTTTCCAGCTAGTCATTTAACAAGATCTTGAAGAGAACAAGAGACAGAGGATTTGGTAAATTGGACTCAGGATTTGTAGTTAGAGGATAGTGGATAAGTTGGAATTTCAGCTCTCCTATTTATTACCAATGTGTCTTTGGGCAGACCTCTTACTGTCTCTGGGCAGCTAGATGGCATAGTGGATAGAGTGCCAGGCCTGGAGTCAGGAAGACTCATCTTTCTGAGTTCAAATATGGCTTCAGACACTTACTAGCCATGTGACCTGGGCAAGTTACCACCCTGTTTCCTCAGTTTCTTCATCTGTAAAATGAGCTGGGGAAGGAAATGGCAAACCACTCTATCTCTGCCAAGAAAACCCCAAAAGGAGTCACAAAGAATCAGACAGAACTGAAAAATGAAAGAACAACAGCAATACACCTCTCGAAGCCAGAGTCATCTTCATGTCACTCTGAAACATCAGCTTGGGACTTTGTGGAGGATTCGGAGGAATCAGAATTCTGATTCCTCTGAACAGGATTCTGTGATTGTATCCTTGGTAAGAAACGATCATAGAGAGAACTCTGTTTAATGAAGCTCTGATTATTGGTATCAAGTGAGGCATAAAACAGTGAGGAGTTTGCTTGTAAAAAACGGTGTTCATGGCCATTACTGAGGATGTTCTGGGCAAAGTCCAAATGGAAGAGGAATTCCCTCTAAAGAAAAAAATGATAGAAGAGCTGATATTTACATAGCACTTTAAGGCTTAAAAGAACTTTGCACACATTATCTCACTTGATCCTTAATACAACCCTATGAGTTAAGAGCTCCAGGTATCATTATTTCCATTTTTCAGATAAGGAAGCTGATTTAACCATAGTCACATAGTGAGTATCAGAGGAAGGGTTTGATTCTAGCTCTCTCCTGAGCTCCTCCAGATATCTATTTCTGTCCTGAGAGCATCAAGCCCAAGAATAGTACAGGCCCTTCTAACTGAGATTTTTAACCATCCAAGGAGTTCAAACAATCCCCCAAGGAAAACCAAATGGAGAAGAATGCAGACTATGACATGCAGTTGAACGGGAAGTGCATTGATTTAGCTCATTAATACATATACTTTGGATTGGTATTGTAGATGGACGTTGAATTGGGCCCAGAATTGAATAGGAGGAAGAGAAAAGCTGGATTGCATTTGGTAAATTGTGCAGTACTTTCAATAATCCTTTAGCTGTTTTCTAACACAAAAGCTTATTTTTTTGGCATTGACAATTCTATATGGAAAGTCGTGGAAAACTACAGTTTCTGAAAAAACAAAACTGTGGATGACCCAAGAGGCATCGGAGGGATGCATGGTTATAGCACATTGTCAATAGCTACTTTTACACAAAAAGTTACATAAAATACATCACCCCAGGACTGCATAATTGGAAAAGAGGGTGGGCTGGTTACATAGTGAGATGGAAGGGGAAGAGAAACTGTACTGGAAGCCATGGAAGGTGAAGATCTAGTGCAGGGGTTCTTAACTTGGGGTCTGTGAACTGGTGTGTGTATTTATATATAATATATACAGATCATATATACATATTATATATAATTATGCAGTCTTGGGGAGATGTATTTTATGCAACTTCTTTTACAAAAGTAGTCATTGATTTTATATATATATATACACACATATATATATATACATAAGTATTTTTCAGCATTATTGATTTCCTTTCAAATCATATATATTTTATTTTATACATTTTAAAACATTCTGAGAAGGGGTCCATGACACAAAAAAAATTAAGGGTGAATGAAGAGGAAGGTCTGTAGTGTGTTGAGTTGTCGTTGGTGGAAGATTTCCGGGAGGATAGAGACAGGACTCACATAGGATGAGAAGGCATGAATGGGTTAGTATCCGTGCAGTTCTGACATAGCGCTTCATTGTTCAGTAAACTGCAGTGGCTCCCTAATTATCTAGGATCAAAGCACAACTCTTCTGTTTGGCCGGAACCTATCTTTCCAGGCTTATTATATATTACTCCCCTTCACACACTTCTAGCCAAACAATGGGCCTTGTTTTTCTGTAGCTCCTCTCTGTGCTTTTGTACTGGATGGTGGCCTGCCCTCCTCCATACCTGAAATTCACTCCCTTTTTACCTCTGCCTTTTAGAATTCTTAGGTTTCTTCAAAACTCAGCTCCAACGTCCCCTTTTATGCGAGGCCCTTCTTCCCTCGTCTGTTAATGCCTCCCCCCTGAAATGACTTTTGTATTTATTTTCCACACATTTTGTATATATTTATATGTCTACATGCTGCTTCCCTCCATAGGATGTAAGTTCCTTCTGTTTTTGGCTTTTCAGTGGATTGTCTTTTGGCTTTCTTTGTATCCCTGGCACTTAGCACAGTGCTTGGCACATAGTAGATGTTTCATAAATGCTTATTGACTGAATGACTGACATAATAGGCACTTGATAAATGCCTGGGGATTGACTGATTCTGTTAGTGAAGGGAATGCTTTTTTGATGAGATTTATGTGCTACTTTGTTGTTTACAAACATATTAGTAAGTTGTTACTTAGAAAATGCAAGTATCGCCATTACCATTACCATTACTATCACCACCACCACCCCTCCTCCCCCTCCTCCTCTTCTCCCTCCTCCCTCCCCTCCTCTTTCTCCTACCCCTCCTCCTCCTCCTCCTCCTCTTCCTCCTCCTCATCATGTGGGGTTGTTTCACTTGACAGAAACACTTGTTACGCTGGCACCAAGGGGCCTAGGTGGGGCTTGAAATAGCTACTTAAGGTGCAATCTCTGCAAAGGCCACCAGATGGCACCATAACCTCAAGCTGTTCCAGCTCCCTTCCTTGGTACAGGCACCAGCTGAGCTTCTCAAATATCAGTTAGTGGATTGTTCTCAGTCTCTACTCCAGATTTTGCACCAAAGACAGCTTTTGAACTTCTTAGAGGCTGCCCACTTCACAATCAGTAACTCCATTTTATGTAGGGGATAATGATTCTCATTTTAAGCAAATCTTCTATTGGTAAATGCAATAGGGCTTTAGGGAATACTCTTTTTGTATAGGACTGCTACCAAACTCTCCAGTCTTGTATGCAGACCAAAGAGCTTGCTCTGGTCTTCGTGTACCAATACTGGTGCATGAGTGAAGCAATAAATACAAGTTTCTTGAAAGCTCTATTCCTAATCTCAACAGCCTATAAATGCTTTCAGAGGGTTCAGGCCAAACTGAACATTTTTGCTCCTTTGATCATGGTTCTCTTCAATCCATGAGTATGATCGCTGAGTGAGTTGGCAATTATAGCATAGTACTTTATAAATTTGTGATAATCACCATCCGGGCCTAGAAAAATCCTTACATCATGAAGGTTTTGGGGACATGGCCAGTTGAGCAGCATGTCTATCTTTTCTTGGTCATTATTCACATGTTGCTGATATGCTATGTGACCCACATGGTGATAGAGGCTATGCAAAACTGATACTTGTCAACTGATAGCTTCAGAGAAGCTTCCTTTAGCCTATTCAATGCTTCCCTCAGTCTTTCCTCCTGTTCCTCAAATATCTTTATAAAGACAATGAGGTCGCTGACCTCACTTTCTATCTGTGGTAGAAGAGGAAACGGAGGTAAATGGAGTGAAGTGACTTGCTTAGGTCACACAGCTAGTAATACCAACGCTTTTACATAGTTCATGTCTCACATCACCTTTTTAAGGAGCCTTGGAGCATATGCTCAACCTGATGAAAGCCTACTAGTAGATGAACACTATCTCATCTTCCTTTGCCACAGGGATTGGCCACTATTTGCCCAGCAGACAATCATAGTATCCTAAACTCTTGGTTCAATGTACTATCCCCCTTGATCTCTCTTGTTCAAAGTCTAATAGCAACACACATTTATGTTTTCCCATCTTTCTTCCATACTAGCACTATAGAAAATGCGTATAGCCTACTGACTCCATGATGATTGCTGTGCCAAGTAGTTCTTTCAGATGGTTGCTGAGTTCTATCACAGAGAAATCACTCTTTCACTATTACTCCAGAAAAGGTTGGGAGTCATGAGGTGGATTTTGAGGGCTACTCTTCAGGCTTATGCCACATCCTACATGTCTATTCTCTTGATGAGCTTCTCCTTCAACTGCTGCTTCTATGCTTTAGACACTAGATACTTTCCAGAGTTGAAGGAATCAGGACTCTTGTGAGGTTCTCTGCAAGTACTTTATTTTTTTGTAAGCTTCTGCAGAAAATACATAGCTTGGCAAGGTATTCAAGAATTGAGTTCTGCTGTGTTGTTCACAGCATTCTACTACTATTTTCAACTGGAGTTGTCACCAATCAATGTGGACACTCTAGATATGTTTGCTGGGTCTGGAGATACCAGGTCCATTGTGTCCAGTTTCCTATAGGCGTCAATTTTGATTCTCAACACGTTCTCAGCACTCTCAGCTACCTTTCCCCTCTGATTGAAGGCTGGAGTGCAGATCAATAAATTCCTCCCAAAGCCTTCTTTTGTAGAGGGCTCAGAACTTTCCAGCTAAACTCTTAATTTTCCATTAGTTGCTGTTTTATTTTGATGCCACAAACATCATGCACCTATACCAGTTACTCTCTGATGGCCTCTCCCTCTTTGGCTTCCTTTTGTTCATTGTCTTTCCCATTAGATTGTAAACCCCTTAAGGGCAGGGACTGTCTTTCTTTTTCTTATTTATCTCCCTAGCACCAAGCGCAGTACCTGACACATAATGTTGTTGTTCTGTCCTTTAAGTTGTGTCTGACTCTTTGTGACTCCATTTGAGGTTTTCTTGGAAAAGATCCTGGAATGGTTTGCCATTTCCTTCTACCACTCACTTTATAGATGAGGAAACAGTAAACAGGGTGAAGTGATGTGCTCAGGGTCACACAGCTAGTAGATGTTTGAGATCAGATTTGAACTCAGGTCTTCCTGACTCCAGGCCTGGTGCTGTATCCACTGCACCACCTAGCTGCCCCATAGCCACTGTGCCACTTAGCTGGCACATAGTAGACACTTAATAAATGTTTATTGACTATTGACCAACAACCTTTTAAGTCAATTTAAGGCACACTCTCATGTAGCCCAAGCAGAGATTGTACTTGTAACTCATTACACAGAGTCTTATCTCTTTCATAAGCTGTAAAGATATTTTCCTCAAATGTCTTTCATGGAATGACTAAAATGCAATGATTACTTGGGATCTACTGTCCAGCACACCAGAACCCTCAGTACCTTAGATCTTTATAGTCACTTCTGCATTTTCCCCCCTCTGCTTTCTTGGATTTCATCATTGTGTCCAGATACCTTCTTGAAAGATCACATCAGCTCTGAAACTCACACTCCTCAGTACCCCTTTCCTCTGGGTCACCTCCTTTTCTCTGGGAGGAGGTGGAGAGTAGACATTGGGCATTGGAGGGCTACTTCCAGATTCTCCGTTTAAGGAAGGGTAGTCATTTCATAATTTCCCAGTTGGCTGCAGGACTTCATCATTCCTTCCCTCCCCCCATCCTCCTGCTCCCCTCGCCCACTTTTCAGCTTCTTTTTATGTGTTGTCTTCCCAAATTAGATTGTAAGCTTCTTGAAGGCAAGGATTGTCTTTTGCCTTTCTTTGTATTCTTAGCATTTAGCACAGTGCCTGGTACATAGTAGGTGCTTAATCAATGTTTATTGACTGACTATAAATCCTGTTGAAATGGACTCATAAATAACAGGTGGTGAAGCAAGACTTAATTAACATTTTGGTGACCTCTATCCTTGGTTTTGACCTCATTTCCTAAAGCCTGTTCTTCGAAATTCAACTTCTGAAATAGTAGCTAGCACCAGGTTCTCCAGTGGTCATCTAAATCACCATTGTCGCAGAAAAGACTTCTTTTCCCCCAGCTAACTCTCAACCAGTATTGTCCTTGTATCAGACTGTTGTGATCTTTGGCCTCCTGATTCTTTGCTTTTCCAAGTGAAATGGTTATGACCAAGTTTTGGCCTTCATTTATTTCAGATTCTAGTTAAAATTGCATGCAGAAAAACAATAGTACCAATTCAAACAATTAATGTACGTAGCATGCAATGATAAACTATATAACATATGAGAAATTGGCATACCATTCATATAAGCAATAAAATACCATAAAGCATGAAATAGCAATGAAATCAATGCCACATGCAATTAAGCAACAGTGTCATCAAAAACACATCACTCCAAGTAATACTAATTAGCAGCAGAAAATACTACTGTAGGCAATGACACATTGGCTGTAAAATACACAATATATTTGGCAAACTATGGGACAGTTTGGGTTGGTCAGAAGAGGGAATCTCATTGGGAAAAACAAGTATCAAATCCTAGACTGAAGGCAAAATATATGAAGTAAAAAAAAAAGAGAAAAAAGTTGAAATAAAAGATGTTTTTCAGTGAAAGGAAAAAAAATTATAAAAGAAATATCCTTAAGCTCAACTAATCCACAAAATGGCAAATACAGAATTTCAATGGATAAGTCCTGTGTGTAAAGGGAGGCTTCTTACATTCATAAGAGTACTTACTTTACATTGACACTGAAGTGGAAGTAGGCCTGGAATAGCAATCCAGTATATATCTAACTGAGTCATCAGATGCTGCTTCAAGCTCCTACTATTACAACCTCCTTTCTCTATGCAGGTGTTAGCAGGACCTTGATTGATTTGGTATCTCTTTTAGTCAGTCCCTTTGTGCATGTATGGGTGAAACTTGCCTTTTCCTTCTAAGGGCCTCAGTCTAAATTCATTCATTGAAAGATTAAAAGATATATTCCCAATAATAATCCATAACTTATTTGTCTCATGTCCACTTCCACTCCATTGAGATTCTAATCTTTTCCCCAACTTCATGTGATTCAGGAGGATTGCTCCCTAACATACAAGAGTATATGTACTGAATGAAATCAAAAGTGAAAAAATATGTCATTGAGGTCAGATGCTCCTTAATAAACTCTATCTCACTTTCCTCTCAATTTATCTTCTGTATTTTCTCTGCAACATTCTCTATGGGAACAGAGGCAACCAAAGGACAATTATAGAGGAATGTTATTAAGCATTGTTCAAAAGATCAAAGATGGAACCTTGGTTCACCACAGTCCCCTTACACTTTTTTATGCTCCTAACTGAAAAAGTCTCCCTGTCATTTGAAGACGCACAACATCTCATCCTCCTTGATCACCATGAAGGAAGTAGAAGTGTGCAGTTGTCATGGTGTCTCTGTGCATGCTCTGAAGAAGAGAGTAGGGCCCTCCATTATGCATGCCTGGATGCAGGCTTATTCAGCTTCCACATGTGGGAATGCAGCATAAAAAACACTTCAAATTCTTGAAGGATGGGACTCCTAGCAGTTAGTCTCCCACTACACATTGTTGGTGGAACTATGAGTTGGCTCAACCATTTTGTATATCAATTTAGAATTATCGAAGAAAAGTAGCTAGATTGTCCATATGATTTTATCTGCTATTGAACATTTATACCCCTAGGGAAGTTAAAGATAGAAACAGAGTTCCTATTAAACTAAAAAATTGATAGTAGTCCTCTTTGTAATAGCAAAGAATGGCTGAAAAAAAGTATGACATATGAATGCAATGGAGCATTATGGTACAGTAAGAAGTGGTGAATATGAAGAATTTTGAGGAACAGTAAAAAATTTGTGTGAATGAATGCCAAATGAAATAAGCAGAACCAGAAGGACAATGTATACAATAATTACAGTAACTTTTAAGATCACTAGAAGGAAGTTGAACTCCAAGTTAACTGAAAAAGCAGAACAAAACAAAACACTGAAGGTTCCAGGGAATAGATATTCAATAAATGAAATATACTTCTATGTATGTGCTGGTAAATATTTAACATCTAGATCTCCAAAAAAATTATATGCAACACGCTTTTAAAGTTTAATCTGCATGAATATTTTCTCTATCCCTTTCTTAAATCTAGTCAATCAACAAAGTGAGAAACCAAGCCCTGATGTCTGAGGTATAAATCCTCACACTGCAGATTAAGCTGGCTCCAGCCCAACTGTGAACATGTACCCTCTTAAGGCAGAGAGACTGGGAAATACCAGGGGCGGAATGTTGCATACAGAGTCAGTTGCAGTCACTGGACAATAGACATTTTTGCTTAGTTGTCTTTTCTTGTCACAGGAGAGTGTTTAATCTGAGGGTGAGGGAGATGGAGAGTATTTTCCCCCTAGAAGTGACGGTGATGATGCAAAGACAAATGGAATCAATAAAATGTTTTTAAAAAAAACAAAATGCAAAAGTGAGGCAAAAAATTGGAGACAAATGGTTTATCTAAGTCAAAGTATCTGGTTCAAAGCTATCATAGATTTAGAGCTGGATGGGACCTTAGGGGCCATTAAGTCCAATCCCCTCATTTTATAGATAAGGAAATTGAAGCCCAAAGAGGTTAAGTGATTTTCCCAAGGTTACACAAGGAATAAATAGTAGAGCCAAAATTCACACCCAGTTCTGTGACTGTTAATCTAGTGTTTTTTCTATATCACCTCTTATATCTCTATTACCTCTCATTTAATTCAACTATAATGATGAAATGGGTTATGGACAATCTAAGATCTTAGAATTTTGGAAGAGCTCTTAGAAGTTATTTAGTCCAACTTAAAGAATGTGATGAGACATCACACCTATCAGATTGGCTAACATGACAAAACAAGTAAATGATAAATGTTGGAGAAGATGTGGGAAAATCGGAACACTAATGCATTGCTGGTGGAGTTGTGAAATGATCCAACCATTTTGGAGAGCAATTTGGAACTATGCCCAAAGGGCTATAAAAATATTTGTGCCCTTTGACCCAGCAATAGCACTTCTAGGGCTGCATCCCAAAGGGATAATACAAATGGGAAAAGGACCCACATGTACAAAAAATATTTATAGCAGCTCTTTTTGTGGTGGCAAAGAATTGGAAATTGAGGGGATGCCCATCAATTGGGGAATGGCTGAACAAGTTGTGGTATATGAATGTAATGGAATACTATTGTGCTATAAGAAATGATGAGCAGGCGGACTTCAGAAAAACCTGGAAAGACTTGTATAGACTGATGCTGAGTGAAGTGAGCAGAACCAGGAGAACATTGTATGCAGTAATAGCCACGTTGTGCAATGACTGACTTTGATAGACTCAGCCCTTCTCAGCAATGCAAGGATCTAAGATGTCTCCAGAAGTCTCATGATGGAAAATGCTATCCTCATCCAAAGAAAGAACTACAGAGTTTGAATGAAGATCGAAGTATACTATTTGCCATTTCCCCCCTCTGTTTTATTTTGTTTCCTCTTTCTTGTGGTTCCTCTTATTGGTTCTAATTCTTCCTTACAACATGACTAATGTGAAAATATGTTTAATAGGAATGTATATGTATAACCTATATCAGATTGCACGCAGTCTTAGGGAGGGAGGTCAGGAAGGAGAGGGAGAAAAATTTTAAACTCAGAAGCTTATGGAAGTGATTGTTGATAAATCAAAATAAATTAATAAAAAATTTAAAAAAAAGAATGGAATGAGATACTTAATACTGGAGCTAGTAACCTGTGTGATGGGATGATTTATCTGATAATGAGGAGAGAGTTGCTTACCTTGAGAGTGGAATTCTTGACTTTGTTCTTTTTCTCAATGCCATTCTGAGATCTATCCCGCTTCTGACTGTAAGTGGCAGCATTGTTGGTTGATACCCTCTGTCCAGCCATGACTGACAAGGTGTGTGTGCTGCATGTGCTCAAGCAGATACCTTTGTTTGCATTACAAAAGCCTGTAGCCTTTGAGAGCTTCATTAAGAATAGAAAGGTCTCTCTGCTTCACTGCCATTATGATCATTTTATTTCTACCATGTCTCTAGTGCAGAGAACCATTGGAGCAGTGAAGTCCCTGAAGAATTTCCATTTATGGAAAATAGTTCAAAGTAGACGAAACAATATAAAATGTAGATATGAATAATATCACGTTAATCCAAAGAACTGGAATTTCATCTGATTCTTGCCCACAGTGAAAATAAATCTGAATTTCTACTTTTAAAAGAAAAGACATTAATTAGTAAGTCTTGTTTTCTACTAATTGGCCTTTAATTCCCTTCAGTTTCAGCTGGAGAAGTTATTCTTTGGATCCCCTTAAATATTGTTATCCAGTGGTCTGGTCTGGTCAACTGTCATTATCTGCCATTGTTGCAGGTGTTCCCATGATGTGCAGTACATTGGGCACAAGAAAGAGCATCAGATAATAGTAGTGTTTCAAGCTGGAAGAAACCTTAGAGGTCATCTCTCATTTTACAGAGGAGAAAACTAAGGCAAAGAAAGGGGAAGAGACTTGCCCTGAGTTTATCCAGGTAGTAAGGGGCAGAACCAGGATTTGAGTCCAGGTCTTCAGATTCCAAATTCAGTGTGCTTATCATTACTTAATGGCTTAAGATCTGATATTCTTACACTTTGGTCACAAATTTGCTCATGAGGCTCTAAAACCAATTCTAGGAATATTCCCAAGGAACTATGTATTAAATGACATTTATATTAAAATAATTTTCTCATTGTTATAAGTCATTAAAGCAAGTTATAAGTTACAAAAAGTGTTTGACTGGAGCTTTTATACTAGGGTCTTTTTAACTTATCCAAATAGCATTTATAAAGCCAATGTATAATAAATTGTGCGTATATTTACTATACTTTAATTTTCAAGGTCGTGTTTTTAAAAAAATTCACCAATGTGATATTCTAATAAGCTTTAATTCAACTCAATGCAATTTAATTCAATCCTATAGACATTTATTATGTGCTACTTTGTGCAAGGTGCCACTCCACCTCTAGGGCACAACATTTGAACCAAACAAAATAAACATTAGATAAAAGATAGCTATGTCAACACAGCACAGTCTACTAATTTTTTCTCCTTTTGTGGACATTTGTTAGGTGATAGATTAGAATATAAGCTCACTGATAGCAGGAGTTGTTTCCTTTCTTCTTTCTTTCCTTCCTTCTTTCCTTCCTTCCTTCCTTCTTTCTTTCTTTCCTTCCTTCCTTCCTTCCTTCCTTCTTTCTTTCCTTCCTTCCTTCCTTCCTTCCTTCCTTCCTTCCTTCCTTCCTTCCTTCCTTCCTTCCTTCCTTCCTTCCTTCCTTCCTTCCTTTCTTCCTTCCTTCCTTCCTTCTTTCTTTCTTAGCTTTGTATCCCTAGCACCTAGGACAGGTCCTCGCACGTAGTAATTTCTTAAATGTTTTTTAAGTTGAATTGAATTAATTGGTGTTCACACTAGATAGATAATGTACATTTTTAATGGTGTATATGGTTTTACTGTGTATTCATTATTTTTATTCTGTTATATGCCCTCTTCATGTTCATCTTTGTCAGTATGGTCTGACTTAGATTGTAAGCTCCTTGGAGACAGAGAATATCTGTCCACATAAATGTCAGTATTTATGTCTCCACATAAATCTCAGTACATTGTCTATCTCAGCTCCATGAACAGCTAAGCATTTCACTGTTGATTTTTATGATGGTGATGATGATGATGATTGGCTGAAGGTGATAGGAACAAGACAGTCATGAATAATACCCAAATAACAAACCCCACTATATTGGGCTTATTTATGTAGTAAGGACATTCCTCGTTAACAGAGAGACTCTTTCACTCATTATGTCTTCCATGATGTTTAGCATGGAAGCATGCATGGGTTCTGAAGGCTATGCCAACAGAGCAAGAGCTCTGGAAGGTCCTTCCAAGGAGAAGTCTTCAAATATATGTCCAGCAACAGTCCATGTATTTGTCCTCCTAGGATCTACTTGGACAACTGTAGAAGAGTCCATCTCCCAAAATTTGCCCACTGGATGATGATTTTTTTAAAAGCCATAACAACTCATGAGAAAGATCTTCTATATTGTAGAAGGTTGTGATCTGCATTGGTGAAGGAAAGACTAACATCATTATTCAGTCAATCAAAAATATATATTATCTACCAACTACAGTATATGCTGGATATTGTGGTAGGCACTGGGTATACAAACATAAACAAATTGTACTTGCTCTTAAGGAGCTTACATTCTATTGAGGGAGAAACATGTAAACATATAGATACATACCAGTTACATGCAAAATAAACAGAGTTTTTTTTGGTGGAGGTGTTGAGAATAGGATCTGCAGACAGTGGATAGAGTGCTGGGGCTGAAGTCAGGAAGACTTATCTTCCTGAGCTCAAATCTGGCCTCAGATACTTAGTAGCCATGTGACCCTGGGCAAGTCACTTAACCCTGTTTGCCTCAATTTCCTCATCTGTAAAATGAGAGGGAGAAGGAAATGGCAAACCACTCCAGTATTTCTGCCATGAAAACCCCAAATATGGTCATGGAGAGTTGGACACAACTGAAAAACAAATCAGCAGGAAACAAAGGACATAAGTAATTGAGGTGGGAATCAGTAGATCAGGAAGAAATTAGCAGTTGAGATGAGTTTTAAAGGAAACTATGGATCCTTAGATGCATAAATGAGAAGGGAGAGCATTCCTGGCATGGAGGACAGCCAGTGCAAAGGCATGTAGATGAGAGATGGAGTGTCAAGTGCGAAGAACAGTAAGAAAGCCTGATTCAGTGGATATAGAAGATGCAAGTGTGAAGGGGAATCTGTGGCTGGGGCCGGATTTTCAAGGGCTTTAAACACTGAACAGAGGAGTTTATATTTGATCCTACAAGTAATAGGGAACCACTGGGGTTTACTGAGTAGGGTAGTGACATGGTCAGACTTCTGCTTAAAGAAAAATCACTTTGGCAGCTGTGTGCAGAAGGGAGACTCCAGGCTCAGAGACCAATCAAAGAAATATTGCAATAGTCCAAGTGAGAAGAAAAAAAGCAATACCATAGTACTACCACATAAGTAGATTTTTGAAGGAATAGAGGATGTGGGTGAGGAAGAGAAATAGCTACTTTCAAAATATCTTGAATTAACACCACTTATATTTTTCTAGTTGATGCCTTCTCATATGATGAGCACCCTTTCCACCACAGAGAAGGAGGAAGGATACTTAGACTGAAACACCTAGAATGACTGAAGAATCCATAAATGCAGTCAATTAACAGCCCATATATTTTACCAACCCCTTTGTTAAATCCTTATGTAGCTTCCTTATAATTAGTGTATTTAAAGATCTTTGGGGTCTACTTATTGAATATTGTGACATTTGTTAAGGTTTCCACTTCCTTTTATATTGTCGGGCAAAAAATAATGCTTTTCCTGACAGCCATGACTCATTTAGAATAAGTACATAGCCCTGGTCAGGGCTGGTTTCCTAGTACTATAATGTATACTTCTTCATCTCCCGAGACTCCAGAATTAAGATGGCTTAGTGATGGTAGAAAAGATTAGCACATGTATCCTTGTATCCTTTTTCTTGTGTGTGTATATTTACTGGGTATTTGTATATTATTAAAAACTTTGTTACTCAGGTCAAAATGACTGTAGGTTAATGCCTCTGCTTTTTAAGATCCTGGACTAGACTAGTAGATTAGAATAGGTCTATCCTTAAATTCAACAATTACTCTAAAAACAAAGCCTTAAAGCCAACCATTACTATAAAAATTAAAATATGACGCATCTTACCCCTTTTGTTTTCTCACCCTTCTGTTATGTGAAGTGCACAAGTATCTGCATTTCAGTGTTAGGAGAATGAACCGTAAGAGAATAAGAGTATTTAGCTGCTTTGGAAAACATCAGTCAGTTATCGAGCTAGTTATCTATCTAATAAGCAAGGAAAGACCCATTCAAGGTTAGATTCCATCCTTTCTGTTTCAGAAATGCTGTCACCATGCCAAACCCCCAGGTATCTTATGGTAAGATGGGAGTGGCATTGCTATTCACTTTACCTCTTTTAAAATTCATCACTGGGCTGTCATTTCAGCAACATCTTAACAAGTGAAAACCCTTCTGTGAGTCAATAGTAATTATAGGAATTTATCACAATTGCCAATCAAGGTATACTGAAGAGACTCATCTTTCTTGCTAAATTAGCTTTCACTGCACGAAACAGTGAGTTATCTTTAGGAAATCAATTGTGGGGGGGAAATTACAGCTTTCACAGAGTGACATAACCTTGCCAACCATCTTGTTATACATAATTCCTCTACCAAGAAATTCAGCTGGGCTTACTTTGCTTATTTTTCAGAGATTACATTTCACTATGGGAAATAGGAAAGAATGACTTTAAAGGCCCAGAAAAAAGCCAGCCCCAGGAAGCCAAGAAAAGACAGAGGAAAGGTTCAGTGAGTGTAACTGGCGCTATAGGAAATGTTAACAACTGGGTGGTCATCATCTCCAAAGGCTCTAATGCACTGGTTTGGAAAAAACAACAACTGGACACCAATGATTGAGGTATGACTGAATGAATTGTGCATATTTGTAATGCAATATTGTTGTGTATGGGGATTAACAAATATGAAAAATACAAAGAAACATGGGAAGTTAATGCAGAATGAAGAAAGCAGGATCAGAATATCATATACACTTTGTGGCTATATAAAAATAATGACATTCAAATCTGGGGAAAATGCATAGAAAAAATAGCAGAGGAGACATGGAGGCAAATAGGGCAGTTTGAATATTCTTTTATTAAGTTTAATATTCATATGTAATCAAGGGCAAATTATTTAACCTCTCAGCCTCAGTTTTCTCATCTGTAAAATAGGAATAATAACACCTATTATTCAAAATTGTTGTGAAGTACAAATGAGATGTGTAAAACTCTTTATAAACCTCAAAGTACTAAACAAATAGTCGTTATTGAGGTAGCTGGATGGTGCAGTGGATGGAGTGCCAGACACTGTCAGAAGGACATGTGTTCGAATCTTGCTTCAGATACTTAATAACTATGGGATCTTAGGCAAGACACTTAATAGTTCAAATAGTTCAAAATCAGAAATGGTTATAGTTTTATTAATGGAAACAACTCACAAGAAGATTTATTACCATCTAATTTGCTGCTGAACCCTCAGGACCACTGGGCATTTCCATTTGAACTACATTTGAAACCTTTATCAATTGTTTTTCCCCTCCCCTCCTTAGAATATAAGTTTCTTAAGAGTAGACACTGTTGTTTTTCTATTTGTTTTTCTAGTGCTTAGCACATAAGTACTTAACAAATACTTTTTAATTCTTTCACTAATTTTGTTCTTTCCATTCACATGAATATGTAAACCATGTTTTTGTTTTCCTGGTTTCTACATGCTTCACTGGGCATCAATTCATGTAAGTCCCTCTATACTTCTCTGAATCTTTATATTTATTGTTCCTTACAGAGCTACCATGTTGCATTTTGTTCATGTATCATAATTTGCTTGGCTATTCCCCAATGGCTGAGCACTAAAGAACTGCTATGAATATCTTGGTGTTTATAGGACCTTTATTTTCCATCTTCGACCTTCATGGGGTATATGCCAAGCCCTGGGATCTCTGGGTTAAAGGGAATGGACATTTTCATCGCTTTTTTTTTTTTAGCATAGTTCCAAATTGGCTTCCAGAATGAGTGTACCAATTCACTGTGTCTGTTTTTCACAGCCCCTCCAATACTGACTGTTTTCATTTTTGATCACCTAATTCAGTTGTTCTTAGTCATGTCCAACTATTTGTGACCCCATTTGGGGTTTTCTTGGCAAAAGTACTGGAGTGGTTTACCATTTCCTTCTCCAGCTCATTTAACAAATGAAGGGACTGAGGCAAACAGAGTTAAGTGATGTGCCCAGGGTCACATAACTAGTAAGTGTCTGAGGCCAGATTTGAATTTAAGAAGATGAATTTTCCTGACTTTGGGGCTGGTACTCTGTGCACTGCATCAGCTATCAGACTCTTTAAAAAAAACTGATTGCAAATAATTTGGGTGTCAGGTATGATTGTCTTTCAGTTTGTTTATTGGAGTGTTTGCTTTTATTGATGGTTACTAAGTTTAGAATAAAAAAAGAAAAATGAAAAGAAAACAGATGGATGTGGTTGCTAGTTGCTGCTAGCTGCTACATGCATGCTTAAACCCAAAACTGTTTTCTGTTTTAGGAAATATAAAAACTTCAGGGATCTATAGCATCATAGATTTAGAGTTGGAAGGGACTTCTGAGCTAACCCTCTTATTTTATGGATGAAGAAACAGGCTTAAAGAGGTTAAGTAACTTATTCAAGATCATATAAATAGTGTAAGAGGTGGGATTTCAATCAATCAACGTGAATCTATTAAATTTGTCTTCTACATGTCAGGTACTGTGCTAGGTGCTGGGGACATACATATAACGAATGAAACCATTTTTCTCTTAAGGAGCTCATATTCTAATGGGAGAGATAACAAGTAGAAAGAGAATATATACAAATAAGTATAAGGTAGGGAAGGGGTGGGGCGAAATTCAAAAAGGCTTCACATAGAAGGTGGGGCTTAAGCTACACCTTGAAAGGGGATTCTGTGAAGTGGAGGTCAGAAGGGAGTGTGTTCCAGGCCTGAGGCCTGGGTAAAAGTCAGTCAGTCAATAAGAATTTATTAAGAGCCTGCTATGGGCTAGGCACTGTATTAAGCCCTAAAGATACAAAGAAAGGCAAAAGAGTCTCTGATGTTTAGGAGCTCACAGTCTAATGGGGGAGACAAAATGCAAACAACCATGAACAGACACACTATATACAGGATAAATTGGAAATGATGAATAGAAGGAAGGCACTAGCATTAAGTAGGACTGAGAAATGTTTCTTGTAGAAAGTGGGATTTTAGCTAGGATTTGAAGGAAACCGGGGAAGCTAGAAAGTGGAGGTGAGGAGAAATAGTGCAGAATCAGGGAGACGGCTTCTGAAACTCCTTTTCTGAGCTCTCCCAAGGCCTGGGACTCATTCATATTTTTCTTGGAGGCTTTGGATGTACGAGCTTTGACTGTGTTATCTTCTTCTGGTTGTATGTTTTGATCTTCTTTCTTACCAAAGAAAGATTCTATGGTCTGACTTTTTTTGTGCCTTTGTTCATGATCCCAGCCAATTACTTGAGTTGTAAACTCTTTGTTAAGGTAGGGGTCTGCTTCCAGTGTGGAGGGTGTACTGTCCCAAGCTTCAGGGGTTTTGTGCAGCTGCTTTCAGAGATACATCTAGGGACTTGTAAATTTTCAGTTCTTCTAAGGTGGTATGATAAGGGATGAGGTGTTTACTCCTTTCCTGGCCTGTACTCTGGTCTATGAGTGACCACAAGCACTCTTTTCTGCTTGGAACTGTGAGGAGGATTCTCTCTTCACTATCACTACAAGCTCCACAATGCTAGTGCTCCTCCTCGTCCCAGGATGGCCATCCAGAACTTGGACCCAGATCCAAGCACGGGCAAAGCAAGAGAATATTGCACCAGCAGAGAGATCCCTGAAATCCCCCTCTGATCAACCACTCAGTTTCCCCTCAGTCTATGGGGCTGAGCTCCAGAAGCAGCTGCCGCCCTGGGGCTATGCTGGGACTGGGGTTGGGACTGGCTGGGACTGAGCTTTTCTCTCATCAAAGTCACAGACTTTTCCCACTGACCTTCTAAGTTGTCTTTGGCATTTGTGGGTTGAGAAGTCTGGAAACCACCACAGCTGTCTGTGATTCAGTCCTCTGAGGCCTGCTGCAGGTTCGCTGAGGCCTGTTTTGCCTGCACGCCCATGCCAGAACTGCGCTTCTGTCCCCCACCTGGAGCGATACACCTTTCCGATCAACAATTGAGGCTGTCTTGGGCTGTAAATTTGTTTCACTCTGTCTTTTTGTGGGTTCTGCTGCTTTAGAATTTGTTTAGAGACATTTTTTACAGGTATTTGGAGGGGTTTTGGGGAGAGCTCAAGCAAGTCACTGTTTTACTCTGCCATCTTGGCTCCGCCCCAAGACTACTTCTGTCAAGTAGGTCAGAAGGAAAATTCTCAACCTTGTGGCAGTGAGGCATTCCTCTGTTCCTCTCTTGAACGTTCTTGGCTGATGTTGCAGCTAAGAAGGAAATTAGTATTAGTGTCCTCTGGACATAGTCACCTGCTTTCTTCTCACGAACATTTCAGAGAAGGTCATGTGGTAAAGTGAATATCATCAAGAGACTGAAATTCTAGTCCCGGCTCCTCTACTTACTAACTGCAAAGGGTACTTGGGCAAATACATTGTGCTTTGGGTTTCTTATAGGTGACATAAAAAAACAGTAGAGCAGAAACAGAGTGGGCAGCTTTCAGAGATTTGGTGTACAGCACCTCATTTACTCATCTGGGCCAGAACACTTGCAAACATCAAGATCTTTTTGACAGAAATGATGGGGAAATTCAGAGGCTGCTAAATGAAAAATGAGAACTCCATAAAGTTTACTAGCAAGATACTTCATCTGTCTCTAAGAAGGCAGTGTTTAACTCCATCAAAAGTAAAGTGCAAATGGAGCTTAGAGAGTTGCAGGATTCTTGGCTCAGTAAGAAGGCAGATGAAATTCAGTTTTGTGCTTATAGTAACAATCCAAGTGCTTTTATGATGCCCTGAAGGCAATTTATGGGCCAAAGACCTATGGTGCATCTCAACTACTCAGTGCTGAGCCACATTGATTAGTGATATAGACATGATCCTGAGAGATGGGCTGAACACTTCCATTGTGTCCTCAATCAATGTAACAATCAATGCTGAAGCCATTGATAGTGTACCTCAAGTTGAAGTCAATCCCTTTCTAGCCAAAATTTCAACTGAATAAGAGATTTTGAATGCCATTAGTCTCCTCTTATGTGGCAAAGTGCCTGGTGCTGATTCTATTCCAGCTGAGATTTACAAGGCAAGGGGTCTACTGCTCATGTAAAAGCTGACTGAAATCTTCCAGATTATATGTCAAGAGAAGGTTATTCCCTAGGAGTTCAAGGATGCCTCTATTGTCCATCTCTATAAAGGTGAAGGAAATAGATTCATCTCAGATAATCATAAGAGGTCTCTCTCATAGTCACTGCTGGCAATATTCTTGCCAGAATCCTCTTTAATAGGCTGATCCTTCACCTGGAAGATAGTCATCTACCCAGGAACCAGTGTGTCTTCAGAAAGGACTGAGGGATAGATTGATATGGTGTTTGCTGCTCAACAACTACAGGAGAAATGCCAGGAGCAGAACAGAATGTTGTACACAGCATTCATTGATCTAACCAAGGCCTTTGATACTGTCAGTCATGAGGGCTTGTGGAAAATTATGGCAAAATTTGGTTGCCTGGAGATGTTTATCAGTATTGTATGTCACTTTCATGATAGCATGCTTGCATGGGTTCTGGATAATAGATCATGCTCTTGTGCTTTCCCAGTCTCCACTGAAGTGAAGCAGGGCTATATACTTGCTCCCAGGCTTTTTAACGTGGTTTTTAGTGATGTTGTCAGATACCTTCAATGAGGATGAAAACAGCATCAAGGTCAGCTACTGCACTGACAGTAAATTATTTAACTTGAAAAGGCTACAAGCCAAGACTAAAGTGGAGGGAGAGTTGGTGTGTGACTTTTTGTTTGCAGATGATTGTGCACTCAATGCAGCCTCTGAGGCCGAGATGCAACAAAGTTTGGATTGATTCTCTGTTGCTTGTGCTAATTTTGGTCTGACTATTATCCCCAAGAAAACAGGTTCTCCACCAGCCATCACCACACCATCCATATATGTAACCTTCAGTTTAGCAGATAGAGAATTTTTGAATGCTATGGATAAGTGCACTTACCTTGGCAGTGTACTTCCTAGGGATGTACACATAGATGATGAGGTTGACTCATGTATTGCCAGAGCTAGCTCAGTGTTTGGGATGCTCCAAAGGAAAGTATGGGAGAGAAGAGGTATTAGACTGACTACCAAGCTGAAAGTGTACAGAGCCACTGAGTTGACCTCATTGTTGTATGCCTGTGAAACCTGGATAGTATACCAACACCATGCCAGGAAACTGAATTGCTTATATTTGAATTGTCTTAGGAAGATTCTGAAGATCCCTTGGCAATATAAGATACCAGATATTGAAGTTCTTTCTTGAGCTGAACTGCTAGGCATTCAAACTCTGCTGCAGAGAGCCCAGCTACAGTGGGTTGGCCATGTTGTTTGAATGCCAAATATATGTTTGCCTAAAAGGCTATTTTATGGAGAACTCACACAACTCACACAAGGCAAGTGCTTATACAGAAGACACTCTCAAGGTCTCTCTGAAGAATTTTGGAATCAGTTGTGAAACATGGGAGACACTGGCACAGGACCACACGCCTGCATCAGAAGAGGCTCTGCACTGTATGAGCAAGGCAGAATTGAAGTAGGTCAAAAGAAATGTGAGATGTACAACTTTAGAGACATCTCCACTCCTAATATTCGTGTAGACTCTTTGTGCCTGACCTGTGGTAGAGCTTTCCAAACTCGTATTGGTCTGATCATCCACAGTCAGACACACTACACCTTGACCCCAACATAGAGATGTCACTTTAGTCTTCTTTGAGAATAAAGGACAACAACCAACCAATCATTTTCTTACAATCAGGTGATATAAGAAAGCTGAACTAACTGTTTCTAAGGGTTATCCAACTCAAATATCCTCCATATGCTAGAGATAAGGAAGAGATGATGTGGTCAGTTTATGCTGCCCCCCCCAGCTGCCATAATTAGCTCATGAGTTACTTGTTGAGGCCTTTGGGATAGGGTTGCCGTGCCATCTACTTGTAAATGGAAAGGATCCACATTCACTTTATGGAACTTTATTTGGAGACTTAATTTTTTAAGTTGTGTAGTTAGAGTCCATTTAAATGAACTGTTAATCTTTGCTTTAATTTGCTATAATTAAAATAAAAAAAAATAATTGCTATAATTAAAAAAAACCCTCACTGACTATGTTGCACAGTGGATAGAAAACTGGCCTCAGAGTCAGGGACATCTGGGTTCCAAACCCTCCTCTGACACATACTAGTTGTGTGATGTTGGATAATTTATGTAAACTCTCAGTGCTCCAGGCAATTCTGTAACACGATAAGTTGCACAGCAGGTACTTACATGCATTGGTAGAAGGAATTTACTTACCAGGAATTCCCCATTAATTCTTAAGGTCTTGATTTTTTGGAATTTTCATTTTATTGTCTATTTGGCACTCAGTGCTTTAGGGAACTTTCTAAGACTGCAAGTTGCAATGAAGATGCTGACCTGAAATGGTAGACAGAGCCTAGAAGTTCCATTTATCAATGAAGTCACAGGCCTAATTCCTGTCCTTATCCTTAGATTGGTCACATTTCTCTAGTAGATGTGGACATCTTTTTGGATGTTGATTCTGTTATCCCCAGCATATTAGTTACCTTGTAAAACTTGGTGTGACCTGTGTAAGTGCTATTTGTGTTGTTAGCCACATCACTGATAAAAATGATTTGAACCCAGGTCCTCTTACTCCAGAGCTAATGCTTTTTCCACTGTAACTTTGGGGGTGTGAGCCTTTTCCCCAGGGACGCAGATGTTAATTCTTCTACAACTTGGCCTTTGAATGACATAATAGCTTTTGATTAGTTTTTGTTGTTCTTTACTCATTTCAGTTGTGTCCAACTTTTTGTGACCCCATTTGTGCTTTTCTTGGCTAAGATACAGGAGTGGTTTGCCATTTCCTTCTCCAGCTCATTTTACAGATGAGGAAATTGAAGCAACCAGGATTAAGTGACTTGCCCAGGATCATACATCTAGTAGGTGTCTCAGGCCAGATTTGAATTTAGGAAGGTGAGCTGGAGCTCTAACCACTGTGACACCTAGCTGTCCTTAATTGATTGATTGATTTTGCATCCAACAAATTATTATTTTTTTTCTGTGGCCAAAATGATCCTGGACCTTTCTGAAATAAGCTGGGATTGCTCTTAGACAGTAGGCATATATGATTATATTAGCAGGTTCATATCTTAGACCTTTTTAGCCAGTAGAACTGGCCAGAGCTTGCATTCCTTTGGTCCATCCTTTGAGACGGTCATGTCTATCCCATGATGTGATGTTGGAGGAGGAATCTTTTTTGTGTAAGAACTGAAGTCTTCAAAATACTTAAGAAGGTTTATTGAAAATCTGCCTTCCATGAAGTACACTCATTTCCCGCAGTCAACAGTAAGCTCATTTCAGCATTTTATCTCTGAGAGCCTCCCCTACAGTTTCCCACATCAAATGTATGGCTCATTGATGCTGTAACAAGATAGTAATTAATATGCAATTAACCCAGGATTACAAGAGAATTACCATGTGGTTTTAAAATGAACCTGACTTTGCAATTTTTATATTTATTGGCTATGCCCAGTACATATTCTGTGCTTGGGGCATTTGCCAACACAATTTTACAGGAGGATGCCTGCCATTACATTATGAGGTCCTGATAAAGTAGTGAAGCCGCACTATGATGTGACCTGATAGATGATGGAATGTGGCACCAATTAGGTCCAACTTGGTGCCTGTTTAAGGGATCTTATTATTGGCAGTCCCAGAAGAACCAGATGTTAACATCACTACATTCATTCAGCACTCATTTTAACTACCTACTACGTGTGAGACCTTGTGCTAGGTGCCAGGGATATAAAGATAGATATGATATAGACTCTGCTCTTGATTTTATAATCTAATGAGGGGAAAGACAATTTCAAGAATAATTACTTCAGATAAATCATTTCCCTTTTCTGAGCTTTAGTTTTCTCTTTTGCAAAATAAGAGAATTGAACTTGATGAGCTGTAAGTTCCTTGCCAGATTTAAATCCTATGAACAAGAATTTTCTACCTAGTGTAGGTGCTGGATGAGGCACAATAGCTTAAAAGATAGATATGACTCAGACTCTGCTTCTCAAAGAACTTACATTTTAATGGGAGAGAGGAAGGATATATCAATAGTTACTTTGGAAAAATCATTTGACCCCTCCCTCCAAACCTCAGCTTCGTCATTTGTAAAATAAAGGAGGTAGTCTAGATGATCTTAAGATTTAGTTTAGTTCCAGGATTCTGTAACTATAGGGAAAATTAAAAGGGAAAATGTGATAAATTCAGAAAAAATACTGTGGTATATGTGAGGAGAAAGAGGCCATGTTTACCTTGGGGCGAGCCTACTCAATTCATGAATGAGCTAGCATCTTAATTGAACTTTGAAGGAAGTAGAAGGGGGAGGAAACCTCCATTTTTGAACAGGTCTACACTGGCCATGCTTTATTCCCTTCCCAACCAACTATGATTCTGACTCTCTGGACTTTGCTACTGTTCCCTATGCAGGTACATTCTCACTCCCCACCTATTGTGTTCTAGGTAGTATTTTAAGTGCTTTACAAATATCTCATTTGATCCTCCCAACAATCCTGGGTGGTGAGTTCTATTATTATCCTTATTTTACAGTTGAGAAATGGAGGTAGATAGAATTTAAATGACTTGACCAGGGTCACACAGCTAGTGTATGTTTGAGGCTGGATTTGAACTCAGGTCTTCCTGACTCTAAGCACAGCATTATATCCACTGTACCACCCAGCTGCCTCTGGTAGGAGAGAAAGAAGGGATTAAAAGTAGTTTGTTTTTACTTAAGCATAGTTTTTTTTTTGAGGGGGGTATCATATGAAATAAGGATGGCGATATAGGATGAAGTCAGATTTTGGAGAATCTTGACTGCCAAGATCAGGAATTTATGCCTTTTTCAGCAAGCAACTACTGATGGTTAACAGTAGGGGAGTGGCATGATCATGGTGGTACATGGGAAGTGGTGGATTGGAGGAGGGAGATGCTGAGAGCAGAATGAGCAGGTAGGAGGCTATTTTGGTAGCCTTGTTTAGAGAGGATCAGGTCCAGAACTAGCATGGCTGAAGTGAGGGCTGATAGGAAGGGATGGGTGGTAGTGATAATGTAGAGGTAGGATTGACAGAATTTAGCGGCTGACTGGATATGGAGGATGGTGAGGGAAAGTAAAAGATATGGAGGGGCTTTATCCTGGGTGATAGGGAGAATGGTGGCACCTTCAGTAAGGATGGGGAAGTTGGGAGGTGGGGCAGGGCCACATAGAACCATGGCAGGGACTGAGAGAACAGTTTTCATAGGGAAATTCTGGGACATGAAGACCTAGGAACTACGTAATTACAACTTGCCAGGAATTGGTCTCAGGTGCATTTTTTTCCTATCAGAGATTTGGTTCCTCTATGATGGATGGAGAGACCATCACCCAACACACTGGCTTCTTGGGCAGTAGCTGTAGAGACGCTGGGGACTCAGAATTCAGGAAAATTTTACGGGCTTAGTATGGGTCAGGTACTATGCTAAACACTGGGGATACAAATACAAGGAAAAAGACAGTCATACCTTCTGTTCTAATGGTGGAAAACAACACAAAAAAGAATGCTGAGAAATGAGGGGGTGGGGGTGACAATGTATCTGCATAAGGAATGGTAGCAAAGTCCGGAGAGTCAGAGTCATAGCTGGGAGGAATAAAGCATGGCCAGCCTAGGCTTGTTCAAAAATGGAGGTTTCAGAAAGAACTCACCAGTGGGAGAAAGGGGTCAACAGGGTAGAGGGATGTTCCAGGGTGAGAAGGCAGCTGAGTTGTGGTGGTAAAATCTAGGAGAGTCACAAGCACAGCTAGATGGAAAAAAGAAATTCTTGTGGAAGATCCTAGCCAGGAGGTGGAAGAAGAGGACCTGGGAAGATTTTATAGACTCCAGAGGGGAAATTCATATGAGGAAGAAGGGCAGCTATTAGTGAAGAGTTGAAAAAAGTAGTTTGAGTTGGTGATATTGTTCACATAAAGAGCCATTCATTATGGAACATGAGAGGAGGTATGATGTGTGAAATGTTGGTTCCCACTAGAACTTTTAGAAAGGGAAAAACAAACAACCAGCTAGGGGTGCATTAAAACCCTTTGGAGCTCTCTAGGCACCAAGATTCTGAAGGATCTATCCTCACAGTTAGTAATGTCTGAACAACCCCCTAAGGTATCAGGCTGGGGTGGGGGAGGGACATTTAGATAAATTACAACATTAGAAACAAAAGAAAAATAGTTTAAAAATTAATTTTACTTACAAGTTGCTTTAACATTTTATTTTATACTTTAAAATTGAAATAGAAAATGAGTAATTAATCTGTTCTATTTTTATTTTTTATTTTTAAAAACAATATAACAGGCAGTTGTAAAATTGTAGAATAAAAACTTGATTTAGGAAATTAAAAAAATACATCAGTTGTGAATACACTGAAGCTATAAAAAATGTGAAATAAAAGAAATTTGAGACAAGCTTAAAAACTATTATTGAATAAAAAAAACAATGTTAACAAAATGATGGTTTCCCCTTCTCCTGTAGATTTAAAGTTTTGCCTGAATGACCTTAGATCTAATTGCCACCCATATGACCCTGGAAAATCATTTAAGATTCCTGGATCTAGTTTCATCCTGTGTAAAATGAAGGGGATTGGACTAGGTGGCTTTAAGGGCCCTTTCAGTTCTAACATGTATGTCCTAGTACAAAGAAAAATAACCCTTTATTGTCTGGCTGAACTGCCTTATTTCACCTTTTACTACTTAATTAACAGGTCCTCAGTTAATAAAGAAGCAGGTAGGTGGTATAGGAGATAGAGTTGGGGGCCTGGAGTCAGGAAGACCTGAGTTCAGAGCTGGCCCTACACATTTACTGGCTGTGTGTCCCCTGTTTGCCTCAGTTTCCTCATCTGCAAAATGAATTGGAGAAGGAAATGGCAAACCACTCCAGGATCTTTGCCAAGATGTCAGACATAACTAGTAATAATATTTCATAAATAAACAGCGTTCACAGGATAATAGATTTATATTTGGAAGGGACTTGAGAGGTCCGTTCCTGCCATTTTGTGAGAGCAAACTGAGTAATGTAAAGTGACTTGCTCAAGTTACGCAGTTAATGAATGGCAGAGCCAGGATTATAATTTAAATTCCTCTGATTCCATATCCAGGGCTGTCTAATAGTCTCACATACTAACTATATAATGCCAGATGTCCCATTAGAGTGTAAGACATATTACTGGCTTTCGGAAAAATAGAGCAGGGAGAGTCATAGGATGATAGGTTATCACCTATGGTCTGCTGCCCATGGAGGCATCATCTGGGAGACCACCTCTTCTGGATGAGTTTTGAGAGAAATCATTAATTTGCTATTATGTTAACAACCAATTATTAAATTAGGATTAAGACCTTTTCTCATTTATTTCTTTATTTAGGGACCAATCCCCTGATCAATCAGTCTCTGAAGGACCTGGTTGATTGATGAGATTACCTCCAAGCCTAAACATGCTCTTTAATCTTGGGCCAGACCCCACCCAACCAGGATTAGGATGAAGGAGAGTGTAAACAGAATCCAGTCTAGGAGAGTTCTTGCCCCAAGAAGAACAGTCCTGCCCTTCTACCCCTCCACTGGAGTTTAAGGTGACTCAGCTCATGAAGGAGAAAACCAACCAGAGTGGTCTGGGTGGAAATGGAGTCCCTGGTCTAGATTGTTGGAGGTAGTGGAGGCAGCTAAGTCTCATGATTAAACCACCTTTCCAGCAGGAGTAGCTGAAGACTTTTAGACCATCTCCTCATTAAACAACCACCAATCAGGGTTGATTTTCACTTGTCAGGGGTATTTCCTTTCAAAAAAATATTTGAGGCATTCAGTGTCTTTACTTACCAAGAGAAACCACTGACCATCAGTTTATTGATTATTAGCTAGCCTAATTAATAAATTGATTATTAATTATCCAGAAACTCTGTTTCTCAGTTTTTTTCATTTGTTATAGTTTCAGAATTTTCATTCAATGAGTTTAGTGATGGCAGTTAGGGTGGCACAGTGGAAAGAACGCTGCATTTGGAAACAGAGGACCTGTTATTTACTAGCTGTGTGAACCTAGGTATATAATTTAACCTTTCTGAGTCACTGTATTCTTAATTGTAAATTTAGGAGGTTGGACTAGGTCCTTTCAGTTGTAAATTATTTTTTTATGAAATGCTCTTCTGAAATAAGGACCTGTTATTTGAGTCAGAAAAGGTGAGACATAGCCCTTCGTAATTATAGAGTTACATTTTTGTTTCTCAGACAACATAATCCTTAGAGCTGGATATTAGAGAGGATCTAGATTAGTGGTGTCAAGCCCAAATAGAAATGGATCTCTGCAGGCCACTTATTGACTTGGAAAACCACAAATTAGCAGTATTAATGTTGTACTGTGTTTTTATTTTGTTAAACATTTCCCAATTACATTTTAATCTGGTTTAGGTACCATTTGGGAGTTTTGGGTAGGGAAGTGGGGCCTTGAGTTTAACACCTCTAACCTAGTCCAATTCCCTTTATTTTTTAAGGAAAGAAACTGAAGTTCAGAGTGTTTAAATAATAGCTAGCATTTATATAATGCTTTAAGGTTTGCAAAGTACTTCATATATATTATCTCTTTTGGTCCCTACAAAAACTTGTGAAGAAGAGCTATTATTATTCTTGATTTACAGAGGAGGAAACTGAGGCTGAGAGTTTTCCCCAGAATGATGCAGCTAGCAAATATGAGGTAGGATTTGAACTCAGGTCTTCCTGGCTCTTTGGGCTCATTGCTTTATCCTCTGTGCAATCAAGCTGCCTTATTCAAGACCACTATAGTGGTAAGTAATAGTCACAATTCAAACCCAGGTTTTCAGATCTAAATTTGGCACTCATTTCATTACCATGGTGTTTCACTCTGTGTAGGCCATTCTTCAGGGGAATGGTTTTCTTCTCTATCTTAGAGGCTAAAATAAGGCATCTTGCAGAATCTCTCTCCCCTTTATCTGAGACCTAGACTTTGAGATATACCTTTGACACTGTTGGTGTGAACTAGTCCATCCATTATGAAAAGCAATTTGGAACTATCCCCAAAAAACTATTAAATTGGGCATACCCTTTGACTCAATGATACCACAACTAGGTCTACCCCCCTCAAAGAGATCAAAGAAAGTGGAAAAGGACTCAGATGTACAAAAATATAGATAGCATCTCTTTTTTTGTGGTGGCAAAGAATTGGAAACTGAGGGGATGCTCTTCAATTGGGGAATGGCTGAGCAAGTTATGGTATATGAATGTGATGGAATTTTATTATGCTATAAAATAATAAGGGGATGGTTTCAGAAAAACCTGGGAAAACTTGTATGAATTGATGCAAAGTGAAGTGGGCAGAACCAGGAGAACAATTTATAGTATCAGTAATATTGTAAAGATAATAAACTTTGAAAGACTTAGTGACTTTGATCCACATAATGACCTACCACAATTCCAAAGGACTTATGGTGAAAAATGCTTTCCACCTCTAGAAAGAGAAATAGATGGACTTAAGAGTGCAGATTGAAGCATATTTTCTCTTCCCTCCCTCCCTTTCTCCCCTTCTCTCTCCACCCCCCTTCTCTCCCTGTCTCCCCACCCCCTTCTCTGTCTCTGTCTGTCTCTCCCTCTGTGTGTGTGTGTGTGTGTGTGTCCTTCCTTCTCTCTTTCCCTCCCTTCCTCCCTTCCTCTCTCTTCCTCTCTGGCCATGATTAATTCAGGAATTTGTTTTGCATGACTATCCATATTTGTGATGGCTTTTGTTTTTCTTGCCTTCTCAATGGGTAGGAGAGGGAGGAAATTTGGAACTAAAAATAAAATAAAATAAAATAGAATTTTTTAAAGAGCTATATCTGGGGCTTGAATACTTGTAGAAAAGAGAAAGGAGGTTGGGTATTAACTCAAGCTGTTTTTCCTAGTTTCTTTCCTTGATCCAGCTGCAAGTTTTAAATGGTACAAAATAAGTTTAGGCTAACTCCTTCTTGTCAGTGGGTCCTGTTCCAGGAGCTGTGCAGAAAGAACCCATCTCTAGAAGAATTGATCCCAATTCAGGTCCTCATCTTGGAAGAGAAAAACTGGGCCAGGGAGCTGAGAGCCAAGTTTCTCTCGATTAATGGGAAAAGTTAGGCACTTAGAAGCCACTGGTTTTGAATGAGAGCCCATGGCCAAACACAGCTTTGTTGTCTTTGTCCATGCCCTCAGTGTCTCTTGGAGCCCAGAGTCACCAAGCTATTGAAAGAGGCAGCTCTTTACCCTGAAGGGCACTTGGAACAGACTCCTGTTGTTTAGCCTAGCCTTCTATCACTGCTCTAAGCAAGGACTGCTCTCCAAGCCTCCAGGGTTTAAAGACACAGGATCACATGAAATTTCAGAAGTTGAATCCGTGTGTGTGTGTGTGTGTGTGGTGTGTGTGTGTGTGTGTGTGTGTGTGTGTGTGTGGTAGTGGAGGCAGTGGGTTCACTGAATGAATGAACTGGGTGATGCATAGTAGGGTGAGGGTTAGTGGAAGTGGGGTAAAGTAATATAGTTCTTAATTTATTATGTATTTAACCAAAGATGATAAAAAAGAAGCAAGAGTATTTTCAATTATTTATGCTTAGTTTCTACATTTTGTTAGTTGGAGAGGCATTATGACCTATTGACTAGGGCCAAGAAGATCTGGGTTCAAATGCTGTCCAGCATTGTGACCACGTATGAGCCATGTGTCCTCCTTCAGCCTCAGTTTCCTCATCTGCAAAATGGGAAAATAACACTTGTAGGTAGTCCTTAGCTCACAGGGTGGTTGTGAGGTTCAGATGGGGTGATGTTTGTAAAGTCATAGTTACTCTCTGTTACTGTGCTTTAAAAATAAACTTAAAAAAAGGCAATGTAAAGTTTCATTTCTCCACTAGATTCTTTCTCTGGTGTTTCATCATTTCATAAAAGTGGCTCTGAGATCTTAAAGTCTATGCCAGCTGAACATAAGCTCTGGCAGGTCTTACCAAGCTGAAAAGGTTTCCAGTATTGGCCTTGTGACAGACTGTGGGCTTGTCCTCAGAGGACTGGCCTAGCCAAGTTTGGAGATGCTCTTCACCACAAAGCTGGCATTAGCATCCCTCCCACTCTGAGACTGATTGCAGGAAGCATCTAAGAGCAGAAGACCCCGAACCTCTGAGCTCCTGTTAGGCTGGCCTGTTATACTGTGGTGATTGAACTGTATGTTTTGAAAGGAGGGAGATCAAGAGGGTCAGGTGAAACCTCTTTGTGGCAGAGCTGTGTGATTCTGGGGAGTCACGTCTCCTGGGTTGCTTTATCCCATTTGTCTTCATTTGTGCAGTGTGTGTACCTGGCAGGGGAAGAGTCTTATGCACCAGGCTGTGTTGCAGGCTGCCTGAGGTCTTTGGCACAGAGCACACCAGAGGGTGTTACGCAGATTACTATGATGCAAGGTTAATGATAGCCTTTGATAACACTTTTTGAACTCAGAAGTTATGGGATTTCTTTCCATTGTGCTAGAACTATTAATCTTTCTTTATCATGCTATTTAGTTGCTCTTAGATCTATGGAACTGTACTGAATAACTATACAATACACTAGTCGATGTTAAATTCAAAAGATTTTAGCTCAAGTCCTATATGTTCATATGCATATGTGTGTAATAATGTAGCCATATAAATTTTTTTTTAAAAGGATGACACTAGCAATTCTGAACTAGTCCTGAATTCAACGCAATTACATAAATGCTTACTAAGTGTTTACTAAATTCAGGAAAATGTGCTAAGAAAGATTGCCCTGAAAAAATTTACAATCCATTAGGAAGAATAAGATACGTACAAATATTACAAAATAGAACGTAAAAGAGCCAAAGAGAGACAAAGTACTTTGCTGGACCTGTGATCCCACAAAGGTATTCTCTCCACAAACTGCCACCCATTAATGCTTCTTTGTCCTGTGGAACACATCCGTCTTTTTGAAGGTTTCTCATAATAAGTCCACCCAAATAAGCTGAGGAATCCCCTCTAGATCTCTTGGTATTGTGTGGATATCAATGGAACATGTAGACTGTCTATTAGTTATCCTTCACTTTCACTCTGAGACCAGATCATAATTTTTCCAGACATATAGCTCTTTGATAACATTCTATATACCACTTTTCCTGCTCAATTTTTAATTTATAATCTGTTTCACCTTACTCATCACCCACCATGAACTTCTGTGTTGTCCTATAGGTGATTTTTGACTTTAATTCTTTGTATACTTTGGTATTCCATGGCCATCATACATATAGCACAAGACTTGGAAATAGATTGGATATGTGGGGTGAGGGTGAAAGGTCAAAGATGATACTGAGATTGGGAGTCTGGGTGACTGAGAAGATGGTGGTGCCCATCACAGTAATAGGGAAACTGGGAAAAGGAGAGGATTTTGGAGAAAAGATAATGAGTTCTGTTTTGAATATATGTTTGAGATGCCTATGGGACAACCAGCATATATTAAGTACCTACTAGGTGCCCAGCACTGTGAAAAGTGCTATAAATACAGGGAAGGACAAAAACATGGTCTCCCCCTTCAGGGGTCTCACACTCTAATGGGGAAAACAACCTTCAAACAACTATGCAGTAATGTAAGATATATACAGAGTAGTTGGAAGATAGGCAGTTGGTGATACAAGACTGGAACTCAGGAGAGAGTTAGGACTGAATATATAAATCTGGGAATCATCTGCATAGAGATGATAATTTAATCTGTGGAGGTAATGAGATCATTAAGTAAGAGAGTAGAGTACAAAAAGAAAAGAGGTCCATGACAGAGCTTTGCAGGACCCCAATCTTTAGTGGGCATGACCTAGACGAAGATCTAGCAAGGAAGACTAAGAAAAAACAGTCACACTGATGGGAGGAGAACCAGGAGAGAGCAAACAGTGTCATGAAAACCTGAAGAAGACAGAATGTCCAGGAGGAGAAGGTGATGAGAGGTCAAGATGGATGAGGACTGAAAAAAGGCCATGAGATTTGACAGCTGAATGGTCATTGGTAACTCTGGAGAGAGTGGTTTTATTTCAATGATGATTTTAGAAACCAGGCAGTCAGAAAATCAACAAGTATATATTAAGTGCTTCCATGTTCCAGGAACTGTACTAAGTGCTGGGGATATCCCCTCTCCAAAAGATAGCCTATCTCTAGAATTTACATTCTAGTGGGATGACAAAACAAAAGTTGGGGTGAGGGAAGGCACCCTTGAAAGGACAGGTTAGTAAAGTCCAGAGAGTTAGAAGCATAGCTGGGTAGAAATGAAGAATGGCCTGCCTGGGCCTTTCCCCAAAATAGAGACCCACAGGAGGAACTCACCAATGGGAGAAAGGAACTGACATGGCGGAGGGAACTTCCAGTGTGAGAACGGGAATTTTCCTAGGTTCTGAGAAGGTAATTGAGTCATGGCGGTGAAGTCTGGATTTCAGAAACCAGATTTCAAAGTATTTGGAAGTAAGTGAGAGGAGATGAAGCAGAGGGTTGTTTCAAAATATTTAGCTGAGGAGCAGAGGAAAGATAAAGAATGATAGTTAAGATGGATGTGCAGGTTTTTTAAGGATGAGAAGCCTAGAGAAGGCAGTGGGGATCACAGATTAGTGACAGAGTAGGGATGATAGAGGGAGATATCTGTTACAGAAGATCAGAGGAAATGGTTTCAAGGCTACATATAGAAGGTTGGCCTTGGCAAATAGAAAGGCTACCTCTGCATTTGAGACAGTAGTGAAGTAGGAGATAGTGGGGTGATATGTCCAAGTGATATGAGATGAGCAGGGGAGAAGAGGGAACTCTAGGTAAATGGCCTCATTTTGAGGGGTGGTGAAGTATGAGGTAAGGTCTTCAGCTGGGAGGAGGGGCAATTGTGGGAGGTCTGAAGAGAGATGAGAAGTTTCAGAATAGCTGCTGTGCTGTGAGACAGCAAATCATTTAGGGAAGGGTAGAAGAATTGCCTTGCATCAGTGAGGGCCTAGTAGAGATGAGAACAGATAAATTTGTAATGAATCCAATTAATAGTTTCATGATTTCACCCACCTTTATTGAATAGCTTGTTAATAGGATTGAACAAAGCATATGGTGGAAGTAATTTAGGGTTGGGGTTTGGCAAGGTATTATAGAACAAGGTGGCAGGCAATCTTAGAAGAAAGTAGAGAGTTGAACAGGTTCACCAAAAAGTCACTGGGAGAGGGAAGAATATAGCTAATTCAGATTTAATGGGAAGTCACTGGGGTTGTCAGTAAGCTGCTGCTGCTATTACCCTTAAGGCAATCACAACGGTATCTGATGGGGAAAAGAGATCCTACAACTACTCCCTCATAGCTCTCACATAATGATGGACATTAGCGTCGACTGTCAAGACCATATGACATTAGGTGAGAACTCGAATTTCATGGAAGAGGCACAATAGAGTTGGGTGTCAAAACCCTGAGCCAGGAAGAAAGCAGATACAATCAAAGAAGGAGTAACAGAATAAAAATCTCAAAATCCCAAATAGCCCAAATCAGGGGGTGGTGACTATATCTCTGCCCCAAACCAGGAGCTCATAAAAGGCAATTGTGACCAAGGCTCCATCTTGGCCACCTGACTTGGCTGGTTATTTAGTGTTTAAGGGAAAGGTATTATTGCAAGATGCAAGGGGGCCCCTAGAGGAGTCCCTAAAGTATTGGGCATTAGAGCTCTAGAGCTGGAATGAATGAAAAAAAAGCATTTATTAATTTCTTACTGTGTGCCTACCACTGTGTTAAGTGACGGGGATACAAATAGAAAAATTGAGACAGTTCTTGTTCTCAAGGAGGTCTCTCTCTAACTGGGCTGAGAGAAAACATAGACGGAAGTTCAGAGGAAGAGTGAGCAGAAAGGCCTGGAAATCATAAGGATCACAGTGGGGTGAATAGCAAGGCTCAGGGGTCTTTAGGTGATATCTGTAGGAGAGATGATAGTGCGGGGGGGTTGGAGGGGTCTGGAAGGCATAGAGTCGAGAGAGATGGCAAATCCTGGAAGACCTTAGGAGGCAGTGGCCAGGCAGATGGTAAGGCCTAATGGTCCTCCATTTCCTTGGAAAGAATGGACTTCATGATTCCCATCTCATTCCTTGTGATATGTCAAATTGCCTTGATAGATTGGGGAGGAGAAGGAGAGGAGGAAGGCATTGTGGAAAAGAGGGAAGGACAATTCTGATGGGTGTCAGGTTATCTTATTGCCCAGATATCCCAGGGATCTTAGAGATCATCTAATCTAACCCATTTTATAACTGAGGAAAACAAAACCCAGAGAGGGTAAGGGAGATGCCCAAAGTCCCAAAGCAGACCCAGGATTTGAACCCAGGTCTTCTGACTGCAAATCCAATACTCTTTCCACTGCAGCCCACTGTCACCCCATCTCATCTATTTATGTGTTCATGCTGTTCCCATGAAGCTGCCCATTCAGTTTAGTCGTAGGGGCCAGTATCTCTGTGTTCTTTAGAAGAAAAATTCTTGGGTCAGATTCCTATTTGTCTGAGTCTTCTTTTGTGTAGTCAGATAGGGATGTGGAGGGAGGAAACAAGCATTTATTAAGTACCTGCTAGCATCAGGCATTGTGTCAAGCGCTTTACAGATATTATCTAATTTGATCCTCACATAACCAACCCTAAGAGGTTTTGTTGTTCTGTTGTTTTTTAATCGTGTATAATTCTTTGTGACCCCCATTGGGAGTTTTCTTGGCAAAGATACTAGAGTGGTTTGCCATTTCCTTTTCCAGCTCATTTTACAGATGAGAAAACTGAAGCAAACAGACTTAAGTGACTTGCCCAGGGTCACATAACTAGTAAGTGTCTGAGGCCAGATTTGAGCCCAGGAAGATGAGTTTTTTCTGACTCCAGGCTCAGCGGTCTATCTCCTTTGCTACCTACCTGAGAGGTAGGTGCTATTATTATCCTCAATTTTTAGTTGAGGAAACTGAGGCAGGTAGAGGTTAAATGATTTGTCCAGGATCACATAGCTAGTAAGTGTCTGAAGCTGGGTTTGAATTCAAGTCTTCCTGCCTCCAGGTCCAGTATTCTTTGGTTAGATTAGGAGGTAAGGATGTCATATGGGAGGGCTGGCTCCAGCCTACACTGGTTTGCTGTTTCTTTGGACTCTGAAACACTCCCCATCAATATAGCACACAGGGAAGGAGTCAGCCCCTTCCCAGAGGGGACTGAGCGCTGTTCTTCTGTCATTGTTTTCACTTCTCCCACCTCTTAAAATCAAGTACCCTCGCCCTCCCCTGTTCTGCTGATTTATTTGAACCTAAACCTGACACCCCCGACAGAGGAGTGATTTTTTTATTCGTTTGAACAGCTATTAATAGGGCTCATTATTTCTTAGGAAAGCGACAGGATGACATTCTTCCCTGTCTTCTGTTTTCAGGGCACAACTGATCCCACTTTACCATTTAAGTGACAGCCATTTAAATGATATTTATGTCTACAGTTCAAAGTGATGTCTCTAATGTCTTTTGTGTTAACAAATTAAAAAATGAAATCTGGACCTCACAACGTGCCATTTCAGCTAGTCAGTCAGTCAACTAGCATTTGTTAAGTGCCTACTGTGTGCCAGGCCTGCAGATACCCTCAGGATTCAGAGAAAGGCAAAAGACAGTCCTTGCTCTCAAAGAGCTCACGTTCTAAGGGATTTACTTGTTCTGAGGCCCTGACTGGAGTCTTTGCTTGGGAAGATGTGTTGTATGTATGTGTGTTTGTGAGCTTTCCATATATATACATGGAAACCTTGGTGCAGCCTGTTTCTCTATCTATGGGAAAGTGTGTGATATAGTAGGAAAAATAGATTTGGGATCAAAGTAGATTGGGGGGGGTCAAAGGACCCTGGTTCAAGTCTTGGCTTTACTGTTTGCTTTCTTTGAGACCTTGGGCAAGTCACTTAAACTTTTAAAACCTCAGTTGCCTCATCAGTAAAATGGGGATAATACTATGTACACAGTTTACCTCAAGGGGCTATGGAGTGGAGTGGGGGAGAAGAGGCACTTTTTAAACCTTAAAGCACAGTGCAAATATGAATTATTATAATGTCTTTGTCTAGAGAGGCAGCATGGTGAAGAGTATGGAAAGCTGGTCTCAGGATCATGAATTCAAGTGCTGCCTCTGATTTACACTGGCTGTGTGACTCTGGACAAGTCATTTAATCCCTAAATGCCTCAGACAACTCTATAGGAATATAAATTGTAGAGAATGTGCACATCTGAACCGTAGAAGGAATTTTCTTCATCCAGGGAGTTCCAATGAAATCACAGATCCAGTCTGTGTCCCTCTTTATGTCTATTTCCATGTGTGTCTGTCTGTTTAGATGTTTTTTTAGGCTGTGGAAGTACATGTCCCCATTTTATCACTGGAGTGAAAGGTTTTCCCAGGGAAATTTACCCAACTTTGTTCTGAGTTAGGGTTTGAGAGATAAGGGTGGGATCAGAAATATACTGGGATGCAAGTCCCCTAATATCCAAGAACTACAGTAAATTTCATAGAAGTGGATTTTAGCTTGATGATGAGGTAGCTGGGCATTGCAGTGAGGACAGTGCTGGATTTATAGGAAACAAGAATTGAGTTCAAATCCCACCTCAGATACATCCGAGCTGTATGACCCTGGGCAAGTCCTTGAATTCCTCATCTGTAAAATGGGGATAACAATGGTATCTACCTCACAGGATTATTGTGAGGATCAAGATCAAGTGAGATAATGTATACAATGCACTATGAAAACCTTAAGGTGCCATATAAATGCTGTTTTTGTGGTTATTCAGTCATTTTGCTTCTTTGCGACCCCTTGGGCCAGGCCAGGCCCTTCAGTCCTCGGCTGTCTGCTGAAGTCTGTCCAAGTTCATGTTCGTTGCTTCCATGGCACTACCTATCCGTCTCATTCTCTGCCACCCCTTTTCCTTTTGCCTTCGATCTTTCCCAACATCAGGGTCTTTTCTAATGAGTCCTGTCTTCTCATTACGTAGCCAAAGTATTCAAGCTATATAAATGCTACCGTAATGTAAAATTCTTAAGAATTAGAGCCCATCCCCAAAATGGAATGGGCTGCCTTGGAATATTGGGAAGGTAGGTGGTGCAGTGGATAGAGAGTCAGGGCTAGAGTAAGGAAGACTCATCTAAGTGAGTTCAAATCTGGCCTCACACACTTAAGCTGTATGACTCTGAGCAGATCAGTTCCTCCTCTGTAAAATGAGCTGGAGAAGGAAATGGCAAGCCGTTTTAGTGTCTTTGCCAAGAAAATCCCAGATAGAGTAACGAAGAGTCAGATGGGACTGAACAATAACAAAGAGCAAAAAACAGCCTTGGGATATAGTGAGTTCCCCATCATTAGAGGTCTTCAAGTACAGACTGGATGACCAGTTAGCTATCCCTGTACAATTATAGGTTGGCCTAGTTGGCTTCTGAGATCCTTGCCAACTCTGAATTTCTTTGACTTTGTACACAAAGTATGGGGAAGGCCCAGGCCAGCAGAAGGAACTGAGCAGGCCCTGGGGGCACAAGCAGTAGGAGTTTTTGTGAGATCTTTCACCCTTGGATTTAAATTTACTTGAAGAAATGCCTGTTCTGGGGATGTTTTGGTCCCTTGGTCACTGTGATTTGCTTGCTTGAACACTTCCTGAGCTGTTAATTCGGGATTTGGTGCCAGCCTATGGTGCTGTCTAGGGAAATATTTTTTCTCAAGGATCTGAATGGGCCTTCAAGTCAAGAGCAGTGATGCCTTGAAAGGTTCAAGAGGGCCAGAGGCCTCTCTGAGAAAGGTTATATTTGGGACTTTTTGTGTTTTGGAAGTTGTGATCTGTGTTTATTAGGGTGGACCAATGCCACTAGCTTGCCTGGCTGGATGTTGTGATCTCTTAGGCTATTTGTGTCTATGTTCCAGGGAGAATTACTGTTATGAACTCCTAAAGAGGAATGCTCATAGGCCTATGCAAACTAGCGATGTTTGCTCTCAAATCATTGGGCATCTTTCCCATTCCTGCCCACTTCTTTGGCTTTGTGTATTTCCATATATTTGTGAACTTCTTAGGTGTAACTACTTTGCAACAGTACAGTTCTAACACTCTGTAGGGAGGAGAAACTTTTCAAAGAACTGAGACGTAATAGATTCTGAGAACAGGGGACTGAAGTCAACTAAAATGAGGAGAAAGAGCTTACTTAAGAGATTGTTTCCCTAGCCCTCCCTTAAGTGGGTTGGCAGCCTCAGCTCCCCAAAGTGGCACACCTGATTGATTGATTTAACATTGCAGCCTCCAAAAAATGTGGAGGAGCTGTAATTGTTGCTGGAGGTGGCTGTCAGCCCCATGCTGAGTGAGTGACTGATGGCTGAGAGTACCCTGAGGTGGCTCCCACTGGTTCAGCGAGAGAGGGTCCTTTTGCGCTCCATTGGCAGCAGTACTGCTTTACAGGCCCCCTGGGGCCCAGACAGCTTAAATCTCAGCCAGGTTAATGTTCACACACACACACACACACACACACACACACACACACACACACATACACACAAGTGAGGTCTCCAAGGAGCTTTAGTCTGAACGACCCAGAAAGTGGCCCCAATTTGGCAATTCCTTTTGCTCTTGGAGACCCAGTCCCAGGAGATACAGGCAATGAAGTTATAATAACTCACATTTCCATAGAGCTTTAAAGTTTACATAGCACTTTCCTTACAACATCTGCGCACAATACCTTTCATTTTATCTATTTATTTAGGACAGGGACTATATTGCTTTTTTCTTTATATCCCCAAGTGCTTAGCAGAGTGTCTGGCACATAGAAAATCCTTAGTAAATGTTCATTGATTGATGGAGGTAGGTAAAACAATCCCTGTTTCAGAAAGAGACTCTAATCACTTAGGAGATCTTCTCTGTGTTGTCTGCCTCTGCCCAGGTGGTACCTGAGAACATCAGTGTATGCCAGCCCCTCCAAGGATGACAATCAATCCTCCTTGTAAGCACTGAGGCCTATAAGGCATTAAACATAGAATGGGTTTCATTTGCACTGAGAAGAATACAGAAAGGAATAACACCCAAACACTTAGAATACAACTTCCCTTTCTATCTTGTAATTGCCCTTTCCTCCAAATACTGCCCAGCGTGTGCCTCCAGAAGTGGGTAAGGTCAAGGGTTAGCCATCAAGGACCTGTCCTTCACTAAAGCTCTAGTTTTCTTCCCCTGGTGCAGTTACTTCTTCTATCAGGAGATGGCACCAGATCTCTAGAAGTTGGATCAGGAAAGACTGGAAGCACTCCAGTTGGTTTCGTTCATTCATTTACTCAAATCAACAGGCTTTTATTAAGCCCCTACTCATTCATTCATCCATCCGATACTCGCTTGTTAAGTGCATACTGAAATAGGTGCCGGGGATACAGACAAAACAAAACAAAACAGAAGTCCCTGCCTTCAAGGATCTTACATTCTATTGGATACTGCATCAACATAGATAAATGCATGATGATTTAAGGAGAGCAGTAACAACTAGGGAACTCCAGGAAAATCTCCTCTAGTTGTTAATACTCTCTCACCCCTAAAATTTTCTTTAAAGTTACTATTTATTTGTCTGTGTAAATGTTGTATCTCTCAGGAGAATGGAAGCTCCCTGAGGACTGGAACTTCTTTGTCTCTGACTGCCTAGTAAGTACTCCATGGGGTACCACTCCCGGCACAGTGTCTTGCACATAGCAGCCGCTTCATAAATTCTTTTTGAATGAACGAATGAATAAAGGAGCTGTAGTATTATCAGCCTCTCCTGAACCATCTCGGGAGAGAAGGGGGACAGAAGGAGAACCCTGGTGGTCCAGCAACCTTATTGCTCTCAACATTAGGCTCTCTCCGGTAGATGCTTATTTTCTCCAGCAGATGGCACCAACTCTCCAGCTGCTGAAGCAGGGGAGGGACTGATTGTATCACAGCTGAAGAGTCTTCGTCCTGGGCCAGACAGGCTCCAGGCTATTTACTCTTTCTGTGTCTTCACTCAGCCCTAATTTACAAACAGAGGATGTTGTCTGATGCTGTGGGGGCCTTGATCCTTGTCCTGACCAAACAAAAATCCTTGTTTCACACTCTTGTCCAAGTCGTGGCAAACTAATCCATTCATCTCTTCTCTTCCTCAATGTTTAGGCATGTCTTCCTAATGGGTAAACACTGCCCTGAGTCTTTCCAAAATCTGAAACAGCTTTCTAGCATCCTTTTCCTTTCCATTTCCTATCTCAGTAAAAGCTGGACCATTCAAGTGACTTCTTGTGATTTTCTGAACCTGAACCTCCCCCCCAACCCCACCTAGAATTTATATAAAGCTTTAAGATCTGCAATGTGCTTTACAAAGATCTCATTTTATCTTCATAGCAACCTTAGGAGGTAGGTGCTATTTATCAGTATCCTCATTTTACAGATGAGGAAAAAGAGGCAGACAGAGGTTTGGAAATAAAGTAGGGAAATGGAAGGAGGCAATCCTTCATCTTCCCACCACACAGATATAATTGTCTGTATTTGCAGATTTAAAAAACCCAATGATCAGAGAGGTTAAGTAATTTGATTGAGGCCAAGCAGCTAATCAGTGTCTAAGTCAGCATTTTGAACTTAGCCTTTGTTGAATCCAAATTGAATCCGCTTTCCACTACATCACAAACCTTTGGTTTGTTTCAAACCTTTGGCTCAATCCCAAGGAAGGGCAAGCAAGATGACTGAGTCCTGGGAATTCCCTCTGAATCCTGAATTTCAGAGTTTGACTCAAGTGGTAGGGCAGTAATAATAGTAAGCATAGTTCAAATTTCCATGCCACTTTACAGTTCAAAACCTTTTTTTCCCCTTACAACAACCCTTTGCAGTAGGTAGTGAAAATTTTAGTATACCTGGGCAAAGTCCTGCTTCTGTCATATACTGGTTGTAAGATCCTGGACAAGTCACTTAACTTGTTAGTGCCCCAGGCAACTTTCCAAGACTGTAAGTTATAGATCAGTTGCTGAACTTCATTGTTGGAGGGAGTTTTGACACCTAGAATCCCCCATTCCTTACAAATGAAATCATATGTTGGATTGAAAAAAAAGTCACAGATGAGGAAATTGAGGGTCAGAGAGGGTATGACGCTAGTTATTAGTTAGAGTTAGGATGTGGATTCAGGATTTCTGTGCTAGAAGTTGGCAGAGAGAATTCCTCCTCAGCAGGAAGAACTTCAGGACTAACACCAGGATAAAGGAAGAAGAGCAGAAGATGTGGCAGGGAGGAAACCTTATGCAGACACAGAAGCATAACCAGTCCCCCAGATCCTATCCCATTGGCTGCCTGCCTCCTATGCCCTACACCCTATTCCACCCTATTTTTCAGTGAAAGAAACCTTAAAATCTTTCTTATTTTTTTTAACATTTCTTTATTTTGTCTTTATATCTTTTTCATTTCTGAATATCCCCATCCCCTATCCAGCCATCATCCTTTTAAACAAAAGATAAATTGAAAGAGCATATCAGTGGAATCTGATTGTACCTGTAAATTTCACACCCATATTCTGACCTCTGTAAAAAAGGGAGGAAGGTGCATTTTCTGAACTCTTTTGGGCCAAAATTATTTCTTATAATTGCATAATGTTTGGATTCAGGGTTGGTTTTTTTTTTTAATTCTGTCTTTTCATAGACCATTTTTCAAAAACACAGGTAGACACCCAAAGCACATCAAAGAGCATTTCTTTTTCCGCTACTCATGCTACTGATTTCCAGGATACTAGGCATAATAAGATCTCTCTCCAATCTTTTACTTGGGGTCACTTTAATGGAAAGTAATGAGGTTGGTGAAATTTGGTTCCAGCACCCTCCCCTTTCCACCATTCCACCTGGCTTTGCCCTCCGCAGGTGATGTCCACATGGCAGATCTACCCTGCTCTCCCCATATAATCCCAGGATTGTGGGATCGTAGAGGGTCATAGATTTAGAACTAGAAGGGACCTGAGAAGTCATCTACTCCTACTCCATCATTTTATAGATGAGGAAATTGAGGTTCAGGGAAATCAAGTGAATTGTCTAAGATCTTACACATGCTAAGTTTTGGAGGCAGAGTTTGAGCTCAGGTCTTCTGACTCCAGAGCCAGTGTTCTTCCTATTGTACCACCCTAGTGCCCTTGTTAAAAATATATCTGTCCTATATTGTTGCTCCCCGGCTCGGCTTTTCAGCCCCTGTCAGAGAGGCTACTTTCAATTTATGCCACTGCTCGAACGTTTCAGTCCTCCTTGGACTCCATCACCAGTGGAGATGCAGCCTGATGCCCTCCCTCACTGGTGCCTATGGCAACGAGGGCTTTATTGGTGGAGACTGCTCCTGTCTCTCTCTTTTCACTTGGTGCTTTTTGTTGGGAGGCACAGGTGAGGAAGGCTGCATATTTTAGAAGAAAAAGCCTAGGATTCTCATTCCTGTTCTAATTATTGTTATTGTTGTTCAGTCATTTCAGTCATGTCTGACTCTTTGTGATCCCATTTGGGGTTTTCTTGGAAAAGATGCTACCATTTCCTTCTCCAGTTCATTTTTGCAGATGAGGAACTGAGGCAAACAGGGTTAAGTGACTTGCTTAGGGTCACACAGCTAGTAAGTGTCTCAGGCCAGAACTGAACTCAGGTCCTCCTGACCCCATGCCTGGCACTCAATCCACTGTGACACCTGGCTGCCTGTTCTAATATAGGTGTTTTAAATCTTGTCTCTGCCACCTTGTTCCCAATGGACAAGTCACTTCTCCCTGACTTAGTGATCTCATGTGTAAAATGATGGGAGAGGGTGGGTTGAAGTGGTTTGAAGGTTGGGCTAGGTAATGTCTATTCCTTCCAACATTAAATCTTGTGATCCTTTGGCTTAAAGAAGGATAGTTCCTGGTCAAGTTAGTGCTACAGCTCTTACTTCTTAATATCTTGATCTTCATATAATCCCTCTTATACATGGGTTCCCTAACCAGCTTTTAGATACTGAAGAGGCAGCTCTTTAACAAGGATTAACATGCCAGGCCTTCTCTTTTTTTTTTTTCTTTGCCCTGTTAGCTTCTCTCATTCCTCTGCTTGAGGCAGGGAAGTCTGTGACACAGACTCTACCTGGAGTGAATAAAACTCCAACCCTATAGTAACTTCTCTTCTCTAGGATCTTTGGTTTGGACAATTCTTAGTAGATCACCCTTCCCTGATCTGAGGTCACTCTAGATACCCCAATTGTTCTGTAACTGATCCATCTCAGTGACAGGGCAGGGCCATGCAATTCATCCTGGAAGCTCTAGATATACTCAGAGCATCTCAGAGAGCATATATGCAAAGCAGAAGACTGACAGGGCTTCTGAGTTGGTTAGCAGCATGGTCTAATGGAAAGTGTCCTTAGATTAGAGGACCATGGGATTAAAAACTGGAAGGGATCTTAGAGATCAAGTCTAATTCCATATTTTATATGTGAGAAAATTGAGGCCAAGAAAGATGCAGTAATTTGTTTTTGCTCACGTAAGTAGTAAGTGGCAAATTCTGGATTTGAACCCAGGTCTTCTAATTATATATGACAGTCAGAAGGCCCTGGTTTGAATCCCAGCTCTCACATATATTAGCTATTTGACCAGATTCAAGTCATGTTTCTTCTCTGGCCTTTAGTTTCATTATCTTGTAAGATGGGGATGCTTGCACTATTTACCTCCTTAGAGTCATGAGGAAAGTGTTTTGCCAAAGTGACCCATTATCATTAATATGTATTTATAATATGGTTTATGAAGTCATATTGCTCACATGTATGTGATTTCATTTATTCCCAATACCTGTTCTTGCCCCCAGCATTTGGTAATGAGGGACCTTCCCCTTCTTCCCAAAGTCCAAATCAATAGGGTTCAGGGCCAGTGGTTTCCTTCTAACTAATGAGATGTAAATGGTAAAATAAACACAAGTGGGGAGAAGACACCAAGGAAGATGGAAAGAAATGCAGCTGGAGAGACACAGTGACCTCTGATTATCCAGAGCAATTTATTGAACACATTTTTATGCCCAGATCCCCCTGCTGCGTCTGGTTTGCATGTTGCATTCTCTCTACCTAATTAAAGTCAGCAGGGCTAAAGTGGAAGAAAACAATTTCTAGGCAGTGGGGCTTTGAGGTGTGGAAGAGAGGGGGAAGAGAGGGAAGGCCTTCATTCCCCACCCCCAAACCCTACTCCCTGGTACATCTTTTTTTCCCTGGTAACAAAGTGGACATATTGTTCATTCCAGGTCAGGATGGCCCTGAAGGACATGACTGGGAAATGAAAAAGCCAGAGTGGTAGAAGGAATCATTTAAATTTGCCTAACTTAGTTTCAGCAGGGGACTCTGAACCATTGCTAAGAATGCCATAAGAAAGGGAGAGATAAATGAGGGAAACTTAGCCTTTGTCAGGCTGATGTATCTAAGTCTTCATGACTCCTTTTTTGCCTTAATTATTTGCTGGATCCTCAAATGGAGGAAATGGCTGATCAAAAATGTCTCCTTTCACTATCACTCTCTTTTCTTCTAGACCAGCTGTCCCTGAACTGTCTCATCTAAAGGCCCCTAAATTCATTTATTATTATGTTCCCCTGACATGCCTCCTCCCATGATACAGGGAGCTCTAGCTTTGCAAGAGTGTTTCTGGCATGGGGCAGTCTTGGTAAGACTCCAGCTGCCAGGTTGCTAAGGTGATTTCTGCAATCAGTGTATAGTGATACCCTGATTAACAAATCGTCTGAGAGCAAAGCTCCTTTGAAAAAAGTCAGACCAGGTCAGGAGGGGTTTGAAGGCAGAGCACAGACCTGGGTCATCTGTGGCTGCTGGTGAGAAGGTAGAGGCAGTAATGCTCTTTCAGAGGTTTACTTCTTGGGAGTAAAATCAGTGTCCCCACCCAGTAGAGGGGAAGTGTCTTATTCCTTAGGCTCACCTACTATTGCCGTTTGAAGCCTCTGCATTACTGGGGAGAGTACCATGCCAAGAGAGGCAAGAATATTCCCTTCATAGGCTGAGAGGGACTGGGCTTTAGGATTGGTGGTATTCCTTTAGCTCACTTCAACTAGGAGAGAGGGAGGGAAAGTCCCACCAAGATATTCCAGGGAGAGAAGACATTTCCTGCATGATAGGTCGTATTTATATAGAACTTTAAGGTTTACAGAGCTCTGTCCATACAACTCTTTGAGGTGGGTAGTGCAGAGATATTTATCCTCCTTTCATACATGAGGAAAATGAGGATCCAAGTGGTGAAGTGAGTTGTTCTGGATGCAGATTTTATAAGTTTTAGAGCTGTCATTTGAGCCAAGGTCTTTTGACTTTAGACTATGTACTTTTCACTATAATCTATGCCTTCAGAATTATTATTTTTTTACCTCCATTAACAAAGTTTGAGAATGAAACATGTTGGAGCACACTCTCATCATTAATGGAGGCATTACTATATTGGGCATTAGAACATTCCCCAGCATAGGTAGCATTGGCAACATTTTAAGCAGGCTTGACAATCTAGAGCAGTAGTCTCCAAAGTAGGAGCCTCCCTGGGACCTGACCTCAAGGGAATGTAGTTTGACCTGATATATATGATCTGCTACTCCAAGGACAGAGTGGTTGCATCCCATGCTCCTGTTGTGGGACTTGTTTCCAACATAGCACACATATTCACCAGTTTTCCTCTGTGACATCCCTTCTCTTCACTGTTTCCAACCTCTCCTCTTCTGCCCTTAGTGTAGGTTCCTCAAGGGAGTTATAACCTAACCACTACCTGGACACCCAAAGTGGCATCTGTGAAGATGGCAATGGGAAAATTCTCTCTCCCCCCAGAATACCTACACCTTATCACTTCCAAGGTGCCCTTCAGTGGTTGGGGTCTGGCTCCTGATGGTGACTTGTGTATGAAAGCCCTTCCTTTTTCCTTCTTTCTGTTCACAGGGCTTGAGACAGTTGGAAAGACAGTATAAGATGCAGTGTGTCATGGTGAACAGAGTACTAGACTTGGTCTCAGGAGCACTTTGGCAAAAATCAATCAATCAACATTTATAAAGTGCCTACTATGTGCCAGGCACTGTGTTAAGTGCTGAGGATACAAAAAGAGGCAAAAGATAGTCCTTGCCCTCAAAGTACCTTACAATCTATCTGGGGAGACAAGCAAACAAATATATACAAAGTAAGTCATATTCATGATAAATAGGAAATAATTAATAGTGAAAAGGCACTGGAATTATGAAGATTTGGGGAAGGATTCCTGTAGAAAATGGGATTTTAGTTGGGACTTAAAGGAAGCTAGGGAGGTCAATAGTCTGAGTGGAAGAGGGAGAGCATTCTAGGCATGGAGGACAGCCAGAGAGGATGCCTGAAGCTGAGAGATGGAGTATCTTGTTCATGGAACAGCCAGGATGGCTGGATCAAAGAGTACATGTTAGGAAGTAAGGTTAAAGAAGACTGGAAAGGTAGGAGGGGACTAGGTTATAAAGGGCTTTGAATGCCAAGAAGGGCATTTTGCATTTGATCCTGGAGGTGATAGGGAGCTACTGTAGTTTATTGAGTAGAGGAGTGACACGATCAGATGTACATCTTAGGAAAATCACTTTCATGGCTGAATGAAGGATGGATTAGAGTGGAGAGGCAGGCAGACCCATCAGCAGGCTATTGTAATAATCCAAGTATGAGGCAATGAGGGTCTGCACCAGGGGAGTGGCAGTGTCAGAGGAGAGAAGGGGGCATGTTTGAGAGATCTTACAAATGTGAAATTGACACAGGCCTTGGGAACAGCTTGGATATGAGGGTGGGGTAAGAAACAGTGAAGAGTCCAGGATGACTCCTAAGTTGTGAGCCTGAGGGACTGGGAGGATGATGTTGCCCTCTACAGTAATAGGGAAGAGAGGAGGTGAGTTGAGGTTAATGGGGAAAGAGAATAAGTTCTGTTTTGGACATATTGAGTTTAAGATGTCTGCTGGACACTCAGTTTAAGATATCTGAAAGGCAGTTGAAGATGTGAGATTGGAGGTCAGCAGAGAGATTGGGGCAGGAAAAGTAGTTTTGAGACTCATCAGAATAGAGATGGTAGTTAAATGCATAGGAATTGATGAAATCACCAAGTGAAGTAGTATAGAGGGAGAAAAGAAGAGGGCCCAGGATAGAAGCCTGAGGGATACTCATGGTTAGAGAACATGATTTCGAATGATTCAGCAAAGGAGACAGAGAAAGAGTGGTCAGATAGGCAGGAGGCAAACCAGGAGAAAGTGGTGTTTTGAAAGCTTAGAAGAGAGTATCAAAGAGGAGAGGGTGATCAGTAGTGTCAAAGGCTGCAGAGAAGTCAAGGAGAATATCTGAGAAAAAGTCTATCTTGGCAATGAAGAGATCATTAGTAACTCTGGAGAGAGCAGTTTTAGTGGAATGATAAGATTGAAATTCAGATCATAACAGGTTAAGAAGAGAGAATAGAGGCACCTATTGCAGATGCTTTTTTGAGGAGGTTAGCTACAAAGGGCAGAAGAGATAGGTATCAATATGTATGTTGAAGTTCCCAGGTATGAGGGCAAGAGTTGGGGAAGAAAGAAAAATTGTAAGCTAGCTATCAGACTCATTGGGGAAGGAGGGGGAGTGACCTAGGGGTCTGTAGAAAATAGCTATTAGGATTTTGATTGGGTAGTAGATACGATTAGCATGAACCACAAAGGAAGAGAGGTTATTGAGTGATGGAGAAAGGGGGAGAATCTAGAAGTGGCAATGGGGAGCAACTCCCATGCCTCGACCAATGAGCCAGGGAGCATGAGCGAAGGTGCAGCCAGTACTGGAAAGTGGCTAGAGAGGCTGTGTCATCAGGTGAAGCAAGGTTTCAGTAAGACCTAGTAGATGGAAGGAATGGGTTAAGAATAGTTTCTTAAGTTTCTTAAGGCGAAGGAAAGTGTGCTGCCTATGGAGGAGGCATTCCAGACAGCACAGTGGAAGAGCCGGGTGGAGTTAGGATGAAACTTTAGAGTGGGGGATTGAGAGTGATGGGAATGAAGAATTGGGTGGTGGGAGGTAAGGAATGGGGTTTGGATGATGGTCTACGGGTTCAGAGTCATTGGACTGTGAAGGGTATGACTAGAGGTGAGAATGTTCATTAATTAGTGGAGTGCGTCATTTCTCTACCCTCAAAGGACAAACTCAGAAGGAGATGGGAGGCTTGAAGTTGCTTTTCTTTGCACTGGAGGTTCTCCAATTAGGCTGGCAGTAAGAGATGGAGGATGACTTCTGTTGGTATGGATGGAGGTGGTTGCTTTGGGGCACAATGGAAGATGCCTGGCTTGGCCCCTAGCAGTCTTTCCTCGGGGAACATGTTATGCCCAGCAGGAGATGGAAGTCTCAGGGCACTAGTGCACCTGTAGGCAAGCCCTTCAACGTCCCTGGGCTTCAGTCCTCATCTATAAAAGGAGGGACTGGACTCAATGATGACTGAGGTCCCTTCCAATTCCAGGTCTATGATCCTATGGTTTTTGAGCAATCTATTGGAAAAGATGGGAGGGGATAGGACCCAGGTTATATGTAGAGGTGTTGGCTTATAGAAGAAAAGGGTCACCTCTTCATCAGACACTGGAGTAAAGGAGGAGAGGATGAAAGGTGATCTAAAGGAGGTTGAGATATAGATAAAGTGAGAAAGAGCTTACATTGAATGTTCACTATTTTCTCAATAAAGAGTGAAGTAAAGTGCTTAGCTGAGCAGTCATGGAGAGGGAATGGTGTTGCAAGTCTGAAGAGAGAAGAGAAGATTGGAAGAGCTGCTGTTGGGAGTGGGCTAGAGAATCAATCAGGGAAGAATAAAAGGACTGCCTTACGGGGTGCATGTCCAGTTAAGATAAAATAAAATAAAATAAATTTGTAGTAGACCTCCTAAGTCAACTCTATCGAGTGATTTCCTTCAGCTTTATGAAACAACATGTTAGCAAGAGAGGGGGAGGTAGATGCTAGAAGGCATGTAGATGGCATAGTGGATAGAGTATTAGAAATAGAGTCATGAAGGCCTGAGTTCAAATCCTGTTTCCGATATTATGAGCTATGTGACACTGGATACCTTTTATCAGTCTCAGGTTCCTCATCTGCAAAATGGGGATAAAAATATGGGCAAAACAGGAATCTGGGTGTGCAGTGGATAGAGTGCCAGGCCTGGAGTCAAGAAGACTTATCTTTGTGAGTTCAGATCTGGCCTCAGACACTTACTGTGTGACCCTGGGTAAGTCACTTCACCCTGTTTGTCTCAATTTCCTCATCTATATGAGATAAGCTGGAGAAGGAAATGGCAAAACACTCCGGTATCTTTTCTAAGAAAACCCAAAATGGGGTCACAAAGAGTCACACATGACTGAAAAATGACTGAAGAACAACAAAAATCTCACTGGTTGTAGTGAGGATCAAATGAGATAACATGTAAAATGATTTACAAACTTTATAGCATGAAATAAATGCTGGCTGTTCTTAATAATCCAAATGAGGTTTAGAAAGCTGTTAAGTGTAGATAGATCAGAGAACAGGGGATTTGAGAGCAGAAGTCAATGTAGAATTGAACTGGTTAAGTACAGGGTCAAGTGTCAGAAGGGAGCAAATTGGATTAGAACAGAGATGATGGCCTGTGAAAGTACTGAGGGATAGAGAGTTTGCAGCTTTCCGTGAGCACAAATAATAGGTTTAGGAGGAATAAGGCAAGGGGAGAGATGGAATGATGGAAGGTTATGATCTGATAAAGGGATTTCAGAGTTTTGATCATTGAAGTACAACTGGTGTGTGATGATGAGTGCCGCCATCTCTATGTGTTGCAGAGGTGGAATGGAAGATTAGATTATGAGAGCTGAGCCGATCAAGGTATTGGAAGGAGCACAACATAGATATGTAATCCCCTAGCATAGAGGCATGGCATAGTACGTAGCTTGGTGGCACAGTAAATAGAGCACCAGGTCTGGAGCCAGGAAGACCACAATTCAAAGGTGGACTCAGACACTTATTTGTGTGTGACCCTGGGTAAGTCACCTCACCCTCTTTGCCTCAGTTTTCTCATCTGTAAAATGAGCTGGAGAAGGAAATGGCAAATCACTTCAAAAACACCTCAAAAATAATAGAGTACTATTGTGCTATAAGAAATGATGATTTCAGAAAAAACAGAGAAGACTTACACAAACTGATGCTGAGTGAAGTTAGCAGAACCCAGAGAACACTATACACAGTAACAGTAACATTGTGAGATGATCAGCTATAACTGACTTAGCTCTTCTCACCAATACAATTTTCTAAGACAATTCCAAAAGATTTTTGATGTAAAATGCTATCCACATCCAGTGAAAGAATTGATAGTCTAAATGCAGATTGAAGTATACTATTTTCACTTTTTTCATGGTTTTTTTTCTTTTGTTCTGTTTCTTCTTTCACAAAATGACTAATGTGGTAATACATTTTACATGATTGCTCATATATAGCCTATATCAGATGCTTGCCATGTTGGAAAGGGGGTAAAGGATGGGAAAGAATGAGAAAAATTTGGAGCTCAAAATCTCTCAAAAAAAGAATGTTAAAAATTTTCTTTACGTATAATTGGAAAAAAATACTTAAAAAAGCAAAGCAAAACAAAGAAGAAAACCCTGAAAGGATTAATGAACAGTCAGACACAAATGAAAAATGACTAAACAACTAACCATAACATTTGAAGAATCTGATTTTCCAGTGACTCAAAGGTCAATGGAGAGATGCATGCCAGTGAAAGTAGGCTACAGTGATAGCCTTTCATGACTTATAAGGGAGAAATGACATAAAAGACATTACCAAGGAAAGCAGCTTAGTGAAGCGGAAAGGATGCTGAATGAAGAATCACGTGATCTTGGCTCAAAATCCCAGCCCTGCCATTTGCTACCTGTTTGAACTCTAGAAAGTTACATTTCCTTATCTATAAGATGGAAGAGTTGGATTCATGGCTTCTCAAGTTATTTTAAGACCTAAATCTATGATCCTTTAGGGGTGGGAAAAGGAAGTAGGCTAGTCATGTAGTAAGAGTGGGATAATGGTTGGATAGCCCAAGAGCTATACTAGTGCCCATAAAATATTAAAGGATCCTCCTCAAGCACATTGAGTCGATCCTTTATAGATGAGCCTTTGCAAGAGCTACACAGGGTAAAAGCCATTTGAGTTTATTGAGTAGGGATGGGGAATGACATGGTTGTATCTGCATTTTAGGAAAATCACTTTGGCAGCTGTGTGGAGGATAGTTTAGAAAGGGAAGAGGCTTGAGGCCAGGAGATCTATTATTGAAATAATCCATGTAAAAGGTGCTGAAGGCCTAAATTGGGTTAGTAGCCATATGAGTAGAGAGGAGGGTTTGAAAGTGAGGTGTGTCATAGTAGAAATGACATGATTTGACTTCTGATTAGCTATGTAGGGTGAGAGAGAGTGATTGAGGATAACTTCAAGTTTGCAAAACTGGGTAATTGGAAGATGGTGACTCTGGGGGGTACGAAGACAAAAATGACATGGTTTTGACCTTAAAGGTGTTCACATTCTATTGGGAAAGACAACATGTTATAATCTGTGGCTGTGGAGTGAGTACCTATATTCATGAGATCATGAATCCAGGGAAGTGTTTCATCAGTGTGGGTATCCACTTCACTAACATGGACCACAACACTGGTCCATGTTACTAGACAGTGTTCATGAGTTATACCTTAAAAAGCCAAGATGACCTGATGGCTAACCCTTTAAGCTTTGCTTGGATAGTTTTCAGACAGTAGACACACAATCCATCATCAGCATGGTAGTTAAAGCCTTTCTGGCATAGTAGAACTTGCCACTGCTCAAGCTCTACTGATACAAGTATTGAGGACTAAGATCATCTCTATGTTGCCACAAAAGATCAGATGAGCCCTTTGGTAGGAGATCATTGTCATAACTCTTGTTATCTTAAAGCTCCTGTTATTATTGTATTTATTGTCAGCATTACCTTCCAGAAGAAAAGATGAACAGAAGAGCCACTCTAGGATAGCAAATTCCTAGCAGAGTAGTTCTCATCAAATCTAGAACTATGCTGGTTACTTGCCTTCTTACATATATAAGTCATAAGAGGCCCCTTCCCCTACATGGCAACCCTAAAGATGGTCCAACCTGTCACTTTGTCCAACAGTAGCATATCTCACTACAGATCAGAAGGTTATGTGTTCAAATCACATTAGGGTCAAAATGCACTTACTTGGAAAAGTGGATGGGCATTGGACTTGGGGTCAGGAAGACCTGGGTTCAATTTCTGACATAGACACTTAGTAGTTGTACACTTGGGCAAGTCACTTAACTTTGTCTGTATCTTGGTTTCCTTATCTGTAAATGAGGGGAATTGGACTCAGTGGCCTCTGAGGTCTATTCTAGCTCTAAATCTGTAATCTTATGAAAATGACTGAGCTTACCAAAAGATAACATAAGTAGTTGACATTTAATGTGATTTCAAGGGCACTAGGACTTCCCTATCTCTGAAACTCTTCCCCTTACTTTATCTACATGTCTGATATTCCACAATTAGTTTAAAATTTTTTTCTATTAATTTTTAATTTTGAAATTAAACACCAAATAAAATGGATATTTCCATATACATTACAGAAGAGAAAAAGAGGATGGTATAGGGAGCTGTGATTTTGAGTACAGCTTGCTTTTCTTTTTAAGTGGATAATAAATTCAACATGTTCAAAGCTGCCCTACCAGTTTGGGAATTTTTTGTTTTCTTTTTTGGGGGGATAGGACAGCCGTATCCCTATCAATGTCTCTCACCCATCCCCAAATTTGAAAAAAAAGAAAAAAATCCCTTTAATAAATATGCAGAGTTAATAAACATGAATTACCTACTACATGCTGGGCACTGTGTTAGATGCAGGGAATACAAGTGCAAATTCCCACATCGGCTATATCAAAAAATGTATATCTCATTCTGCTCCGTGGTTCCATCAACTCTGCCCAGAGATGGATGGCATATTTCTTTATTGGTACTTTGGAGTGGTAGTTGATCATTTCATTGAGCAGAATTCTTAAGTCCTTCAAAGTTATTTTTCTTTTCCATGTTGTTACTGTATGATTTGTTCGGGTTTTGCTCACTTTACATCAATTAAACATCTTTCTAGGTTTATCTGAAATAGTCCCTTTCATCATTTCTTTATGGCTCATTGCATTACATTCATATACCATAATTTGTTCAGTATTTTCTCAGTTGATGGGTACCCCTTTAGTTTCTAGGTTTTTGACACTAAAAAAAGATCTATTATAAATGTTTTTTTGTACATATGAGTTCTTTTCATCTTTCTTTGATCTCTTTAGGGTATGGGGCTAGTATTGGTTTTTTACCGTTAGTTACTACTTCCTTTAGGTTAAGAATCACCCTTTCTATATGGTCCTTTTAAAAATGCATATTTAATAAGGAGGAATAAGGTGTTACATCTTGTCACTCCTTTGATCAAAAATTGTTAGTGATTCTCTGTTGTTTAAGTGCAGTTCAAACTCATCAGATTACAGAGTCATAGTTACTGCAGAGTTAAACGGACCTTAGTGGTCAACTAATCAAACTCATACTTGAACGAGAATCTCTACTACTAAGCAACTTTTGTGTGAAGACCTTCAGTAAGTCCAAGGAAGTCCTTGCTAGGATGCCCGTTCTAGGTTAGGATAGCTATAATTGTTAGGAAGGTCTTCTTTTCTTTTTTGCCAAGGCAGTCGGGGTTAAGTGACTTGCCCAGGGTCACACAGCTAATAAGTGTCAAGTGTCCGAGGCTGGATTTGAACACCACAATTCAAAAGTGTTGATTTTGTGGCACTCAGTTTTCCTTATAGTCCAGCTCTCACAGCCAAACAGTACTACTGGAAAAACTGTAGCTTCGACTATACAGACCTTTGTTGGCAAGATAATATTTCTGCTTTTAGTATGTTGTCCAGATTTTCCATAGCTTTCCTTCCAAGAAGCAAGCATCTTTTAATCTCATAACTGTAGTCACCGTCTGCAGTGATCTTTGAGCCTAAGAATATAAAATCTGACACTGCTTCCATTTCTTCTCTTTCTGTTTGCTGGGAAGTGATGAGACCAGTTGCCAAGATCTTGGTTTTTTGACGTTAAGCTTCAAGACAGCTTTTACACTCTCCTCTTTCGTTGTCATCAAGAAGCTTTTGAATTCTTCACTTTCTGCCATCAGAATGATATCGTCTGCACATCTGCACATCTTGACAACCTTAAATCCAGCTTTTTGATCATCCAGCCTGGCATTTTGCATGATGTACTCTGCATGTAAGTGGAGTGTTCAGGGAGAGCTAGCACCTCTGGTGTGAGAGTTTGCCAAGCCCTTTTCAGGGCTGCTCATCCACCTTCTGAGTCCACTTGCCATCCAACTCTCAGCTGTGGCTCCAAGAAGCTGTAGCATGTGTAGCAGCCATAGCCCAGTAATACCATCTTGGCAGACAGGCTAAATCAAGCTCAAACCAATCAGTGAGTTAGGGGGATGTCTACTCCAAGCATGTGAAGACTTCCCCCTGCAGAATGGGTAGATGAGACCATTTGTTCCAAAGGCCATGAAGGCAGCTGAAGCAGAAGCTGTGGAGTGCTTAGAGCTTGGTCAGTCATCAAAGATACTGTCATACACTGCATCCCAGGACATTGCCAGTTGTCTTGACTTTTGTTGCTACCTCCTGTACAATATTGTAAACCTCTGTTCATCGTTCTCAGGCACTCTATCTACCAGATCTAATCCCTTAAATCTATTCATCACTTCCACTTCATATTCATAAGGGATGCTATTTAGGTTATACCTATATTGTCTAATGGTTTTCCCCACTTCAATCTGCGTCTGAATTTTGTAATAAGAAGCTCATGATCTGATCCGCAGTCAGCTCCAGTTGTTTTAACTGACTGTATAGAGCTTCTCCACCTCTGGCTGCAAAGTATATAATCAATCTGATTTCAGTATTGACCATCTGGAGTGTTTGCTATGACCAGAGAGTTATCTTAACAAAATTCTATTAGTCTTTGCCTTCTTCATTTTGTACTACAAGGCCAAGCTTGCCTCTTATTCTAATTATCTTTTTATTTCCTACTTTAGCATTCCAATCCCCAGTGACGAATGTGACATCTTTTTTTTTTTTTTTTGGTGTTATTTCTAGAAGATGTTGTAAGTCTTCATAGAACTGAACAACTTTGGTTTCTTTGGCATTAGTGGTTGGAGCATAGACTTGTATTACTGTGATAGTAAATGGTTTGCCTTGGACTCAGATATTGTTCTATCATTTTTGTGATTATAGCCCGGTACTACATTTCTCATTCTTTTATTAACTATGAGAGCTACTCCATTTTTTCCCTAAGGAATTCTTGCATAGTACTACATGTAATGATCACTTGAATTAAATTCCCCTGTTCCTATCCATTTGAGTTCACTTACAGCCAATATGTTGATGTTCCACCTCCTGTCTGACAACATCTAGCTGATCTTGGTTTAGAGATTAAATTCTAGGTTCCTATGCAATAGTGATCTTTACAGCATCAGACTTCCCTTGCATCACCAGACCCACCCACATCTGGGCTTCCTTTTGGTTTGGTCCAGCTGCTTCATTAGTTCTAGAGCTATGTGTAGTTCTCTACTCTTTCCCAGTAGAATATTGGACACCTTCCAGTCTGAGAGGCTTGTCTTCCAATTTCATATCTCTTATCATTTTAATATTGTCCGTGGGGTTTTCTTGGCAAAGATACGGAAGTGGTTTGCCATTTCCTTCTCCAGCGGATCACCTTTCATCAGAACTCTCCACTACTACCTGTCCATCTTGGATAACTCTGTACAGCACAGCTCATAGTGTCATTGAGCTATACAAGCCCTTCCACCACAACAAGGCAGTGATCCAGGAGTTTGCCACTATACCATACCCAACACGTGTTCATTTGGCCACTATTTGGAGATCTTCAAGGAGGGGAACTAACCACTTCTTGAAGTAGTCCTTTCCATTTTTGGATAGACCTAATCGTTAGGAGGGGCAGCTAGATAGAATGCAGTGGATAGAGCATCCTGGAGTCAGGAGGACCTGAGTTCAAATCTGGCCTCAGACATTTACTAGCTATGTGACCCTAGACATGTCACTTAACCCTATTTGCCTCAGTTCCTTATCTCTAAAATGAGCTGGAGAAGGAAATGGCAAATCACATTAGTATCTTTGCCGAGAAAATCCCAAATGGGATCATAGAGAGTTAGGCAAGCCTCAAGCACAACAGCAATTGTTAGGAAATTTTTCTTGACATTGAGCCTAAATTTGCTTCTTAGCAATTACAACGCATTACTCCTGGTTCTTCCTTCTTGGATCAAATAAAACAAGTTTAATTTGAATGACAGCCATTCAAATACTGGAAGATAGATATCATATTCCTGCTGAGTTTTCTTTTCTTCAGATTAAACACCCTCAGACTTAAACTTCTTTCAACTGATGGTTGTATGATATTTATTCAAGGCCCTTCAACATCCTGGTTGCTCTTCTTTGGACAACTCTGCAGCTTAACAATGTCCTTCTTAAAGTGTGGCGCCCCAACACCAAAAACAGTTCTACTCATGAGGTCTGGCAGCGTAAAGCGGGACTTTAAGCTCTCTGTTCCTGAATGCTATCATTATCTTCATGTAGCTTAAGGTTGCATTAACTTTTTTGGTTATCATATCACACTGCCAACTCAAACTGAGCTTGCTGCTCACTAAAACCCCCAGACCTTTTTTAGAAAAGCTACTTAATCATACTTTCCCTCAATTTTATTTGTAAAGTTGATTTTTTTTTGTACCCAGGTGTAAGACTTTACATGTATCCCTACTGAATTTTATCACTTTTGATTCAGCACAATTCAGCTTTAGACCAGTGTTTTTCTATCAGTAAAAAGAAGTCAGAAGTCTGCAAAACACAGGAAAGGGGGGAAAATGGGTGAGTTTTGGGATAGATAAGACCTTCAATTAGCTCTCATAGGGACAGCTATCATCTTCTCATTCTGTAAATGATTCCTTGGGGTCAGACCATGGCCCCCTCACTTTGGAGACCCTGGAGATCTGGAGGATGTCACCACTAATAAGGGATCCTTCATGGTGTCAGATAGTCTTCTTGATTAATAATTTTGGGAAAAAAACTCAAAATAGTTTTTTCCCTATTGGATTTCTCACTTAATGTTGGTACTCAGAGGATCAAAGTTATCTTTTTGTTTGATGTAACATGGAATCTTTTAAGATTTTAACATGTGTGGATGACCTTGTTTGAAAAGTAACAATGATACCAGATTACTTTTACATAGTGTTTGGTGGAGTTGGGAATAAAAATCAGACCATAGGGATTACTACGCTTTCTGATAACAATTCAATGTGATTCAACAAACATTCATTAAGCAGTCACTGTGTGAAGAGCTCTGTGCTAGGTGCCAAGGAGAGGAACAAAATTTAGATAGGACATAGTTCCTGTCATCATAGAGTATAGAGTCCAGTGGAGGATAAAGAGACATGAACATATGTTCCTCTACTACACAATATTATTTGATAAATGCTTTAGAGAAGGAGATATAAAATGTTTTATGAAGTTCCAGGGATAAGCTTCTTATCAACCAGAGGAAGCAGTAAGGTTTCATGGGAGAGGTAGAATTTGGGTTAGTCTATAATAGCAGTGCAGTATAATTGAACGAGGGGTAACCATGTGGTGGAGTGGATGGAGTGATGGATCTGGAGTCAGGAAGACTTATCTTCTTGAGTTCAAACCTGGCCTGAGACACTTACTAGCTGTGTGACTCTGGGCAAATCACGTCACCCTGTTTGCCTCAGTTTCCTCATCTGTAAAATGACCTGGAGAAGGAAATGCAAACCATTCCAGTATCTTTGCCAAAACAATACCAAGTGGGCTCAGAAAAAGCCAGACATGACTGAAACAACTAAACAACAGCTTTAACAACAACAACGACAACAACAACAACAGCAACAGAAAGAACGCTGGGTTTGGATTTGGAAGACCCAAGACTGAATCCTGATGCTGCAATTTTATAATTGACTAATCTCAACCTTGGTTTCTCCATCTGTAGAATGACAGGATGATCTCCAAGGTACTTTTCAGCTTCAGGTCCTTTGTGTACAGGTAAAAATTCAACAGGGAGCAGGGAAAGAGAAATGGAGACCATTCCCCGATACGGGGAACACTGTGAGCAAAGGCGTAGATGTAGAAAAGCTCAGTGTGTGCCCTTGAATTTTTTTTTTGGCATCTGGAAGCCTTGTCTTCTAGGCTTCTGAGCCTAAGTAATGTTGGAATATTAGTGACAGGCTGGGTTTTTCTGAGAAGTGCAGGAAAGTTTTTTAGGTCCTGGGTGGCTAACCTCTGAGCTTGTTTTGCCCATTCATGGTAAATTACTATCTCTAGCATTTGGCTAATTATGTGATTACAGCACCCAGTGACAAGGAGAAAATTAAAAATCCAGGCAGCATTTTCGATAACACTTTATTACACTATGCAAAAGAGGGCAAATGGAATTTAGCCATGCAGTGACAAACAACCAGAATGCTTCCTCCCCCTCCCTCCAGTCTTGCTCCTACTGTTTCCCTAGAGAAAAACGGTGTTAGCAGAAGCTAAATAATTCAGGGAAGAGAGCAGGTGTGGAAAGAAACATAAATTACCATTATCCCTGACAATCCTGTATGGTGCCACCCACAGAGTAAAGCCAGTCTTTTTTTTTTTTAAATGAAGGTCACTGTGGATGTGGACTTCGGAGAAATAAACTGTATATAGTTTGAACTCTCCTAGTTGCAGGTTTCCTGAAAGTCACTCAAGGTTTAAAGTACACTTTAGGTCAGTACCTACTCAAAACTATAGCTCATGAGCCCCCACAAATGTTTCTTTTACCAGACAAACTATCCATAGGACACATTATTTCAAAGCTGTAGACATTTTCTTGACAAGGAAATGTCTAGGATAAGGAAAATATGAAGGGTTAAATCAGATGGGAACTTTCCTGGCATCCAGTCCCAAATGGCCTCTGAAACTTGATGTTCAGGACCCTCTCCCAATGACTCTAACCTTCTGGTTCTCAAGCAGTGGAGGATGTGTTCCACTGTAGACCTGAACATAGCCCTTCATGTTCATCATAGCATCTCAGCTGTAAGGGCTTTATGAAATAATTTAGTTCAATCTGTAGCTGACCAGGAATACCCTTTACTGCCCTCCCCGCCCCTGTTCATTTGATGGAAGAACTTTGGTGATGGGGAATTTACTCCCTATTAACACAGCATGTTCCACTTTGGGACAGCTGCAATTGTTAGGAAGTTACTCTGTATACTCTCATGGATCCGAGAGCTCATCAGTATGAGTGTTCATGCCCATGATGCAAGGTGCAACCAATCTTTGCCTGCATAGAGATGACAAATTGAACTCATGAGAGAGGATAAGATCACTGAGAGACAGGTAGGAAGGGAAGAGAAAAGATGGAAGTGATATTGAATTATGGCTGGATGACCTTCTCTGTGTTATTGGAAAGGACATCAATACCATCTCTTAATTGAGAAGGGGTATGTTTAGTTCACTGCCAGAAATCCTCTACACCGGTGGAACAGGTTGAAATACACCGATAAAACCAAAATAAACAAGCATCATCTTTTCCCTCATTGTCTTCTTCTTCCACTTCTGACTCAGCTCCCTGAAGGTTCCATTTATTTGTTTGTTTGTTTATTGTTTTTGCTAGGCAGTGGGGTTAAGTGACTTGCCCAGCGTCACACAGCTGGTAAGTGTTATATGTCCGAGGTCGGATTTGAACTCAGGTCCTTCTGAATCCAGGGCCGGTGCTCTATCCACTGCACCACCTAGCTGCCCCCATTTATTTGTTTACAATCCATTATGGAGGATGGAATTTAGTGATGATTTGCCTTTTGGCCCAATGTCAATTGCCAGTTTGAAAATGGTTCAATATAAAAACATTTTCCAAACATTTGAAATTAATCTTCTATTAGCTATTTATTGCCTGTGAAAGTTGTCTTTATTGATTTCAAACTCCTCCCTGAAAAGAAGGCCCTTTTTTGAATGTTTTTAAATGTTGTATTACTATGAGACATGAAAGACTATAGTTTACAAATGATCAAAATGGAGTTCTACCAAGAAAACAGTGGTGGGGTGCATGGAGGATGTAAGCATGCTATGACACACAACAAATAAGAAACTATAGAAAGACATCATCGCATAAAAGTATGACTGAAAAAAATGTGCTGCCCACATCTGGAGAGTGAGAGAGAAACAAAAAGACGATCCATAGGCTCCTTGTTATCCCCATAACATTAAGGCAAAAGGAGGAAACCCTCCATCATGTGGAGGGGTCCCTGGTAGTGTACTTACGGGAAGACGCAGTCAGATATGGGAAAGTTGCAGTCTTTCACTGGAAAGAACATTCACATCAATGAGATGACAAATCCATTTGAGAATTTAAGGATGTAGTTTCTGTATACAGATGATGCCCACATGTCCACATCCAGTCCTAAACTCTCTCCTGATATTTAATCACACATGTCGAGTTACCTGTTGGATGTTCCATGGGTACCCCAGACTCTTTATGTCAAAAACAAGATCTCATTTTCTTTTCCACCTTATTCATCCTACCTTTCTACTTTCTCTATTTCTGTCAAAGACAGCATCATTCTTCCAGTTATCCAAGTTTTCAACCTAGGAATCATCTTCACTTCTTTATTATCACTCCCCCACAACTGATTACTTGCCAAGTTGTATTAGCAAGTACTATCTCCTTGATGTCTCTCACATTCATTCCTTACTTTCCACTCATACCATAATTACCATAATTCAGACTTTCAATACCTCTTACCTGTACTATTGAAATACTTTCCAAATTAATTTCTCTGTTTTTAAACTCTCCTCTCACCCTCCATCTTTCACTCAGCTGCCATAAAGCACAGTTCTAAGCACACCTCTAAGTCAGAAAATTTCAGTGGGTCCCTATTATTTGTAGATAAAAGACAATCTGACTTTAATCTATCTTTCCAGGATGATTACACATTTCTCCACTTCATATATTCCAACCACATTTGCCTACTTTCTCCATCTGATATTTCTCTCTGCTATTTCCACATTTTTATGTGGACTACCTCCCATTCCTGGAATGCTCTTCTCATCTACACTTCAAGGTCAGCTCAAATGTCATATCATGCACTGGGCTGTTTTCTGAAAGGATTAGACTTGTTCTGTTTGGCCTTGCAGGGCAGAAATAGGAGCAACAGCTACAAGTTTGAGGAAGGAACATTTAGGCTTAACTTACATAAGGAAAAATCTTTCTAATAAAGTTTTCCAAAAGATTAATGGGCTGGTTCAGGAGGTAATGAGCTCACTTTTACAGGACACCTTCAAATGGAGGCTGGCTTTCCCATTGTTAGATAATGATGATGATGATGATGATGATGATGATGATGATGATGATGATGATGATGATAATCTAACATTCATATCATGCTTACTATGTCAGGCACTGTGCTAAGTGCTTTAAAATTATGACCTCATTTGATCCTCACAGCAACCCTACGAAGTAGGTGCTATCATTATCCTCATTTTACAGATGAGGTAACTGAGACAGACAAAAGTTAAGTGACTTACTCAGGGTTATACAGTAAGTATCTGAGATTGGATTTGAACTCAGGTCTTGACTTCAGGCCTAGCACGCTATCTGCTGAGCCACCTAGCTGCCAGATATATTGTAGAGGAGTTCTGTCCTTAGGTATAGCTTAGACAAGTAGAATGTAAGCTACTTGAGGAGAGGGGTGGTTTTTTACATTGTATTTGTATCTCTAGTGCTCAGCACTGTACTTTGCATGTGGTAGGCACTGAATTCAGGCCATAGCATGTTGAATGCTATTGAATGAATGAGCTCTAAGCTCCTTTCCAGCTCTGAGAGTGTGTGCCTCTGTGAGGATTTATTTTGTCGAAGAAGACATTACCCTTGTGCTGATCCCATTTGTTGTTCTTGGGCTCCAAAAGATTGCTAATTAGCCCTTGCCCTCACTAGTTAATTTTTTGAATCCTAGGTCCTCAAGAGCTGAAAAGTAGACAATCACCATATAAATTCAGTGTAACTCCAAGTGACCCCTTGTGCCAGAGACTCTTACAGTATGAACAGCTTGCTCTCTTTTGTGAGTTTATCACATGTCTACTGTCTCTCAGCAGGGGCAGTTGTGGAAAGAACACTGTATATGCAGTGTGAAGATCCTGGTTCTGTCATCACAGAGTCTAAAGATGGACAGGATCTCAGGAGCCCTTTAATCCAACTTGTACTCAACCAAGAACCACCAGCAAGCGGGCATCCAAACTTCTTTTGAAGACCTCAGTTGAGGGAGGGCCATTTACCTCCTAGAGCAATTCCCTTTCTGGAGAATTCTCATTATCAAGAAGCTTTCCCTTACATTGAGCATACGTCTACCTCTGAAGTGTTCACCCACTGATCCTATTTTTGCCCCATGAGGCCAGGCAGAACAAAGCCAAGGTGCAGAATAGTAGTTTCCTTTGTTGTTATAGTTCACATTTTGAAGGAAGGAATCACGCTTAAGGCAGGCCAAGAATTCACTAGCTTCACTACTCGGAGCAAATAGAGAACTAAGAGCAGATATCAACCACTTTAGTGGTGCTTGGTGGGGGATGGCATGAAGCCATCACTACTCTACCATTTCCCTATGTCAGCTTGATGATCTGTTTCCTGAACTTCTCATTAAATTCTTCCTTCAGTCCCAGGGGTGGTGGTGGTGGTGGGGGGTTTGTAGCATACTCTTAGGACAATATTACTTTGGTTTCTTTTTCTCTTGATCTTCACCTAAATCCCTCCATCATGCTGTCCCTCCTTTGGTTCCTCATCTAGTTCCTTAATACAAGGTATCCCCTTGTCTTAGTGTAGGTTTAAGCTGTAATAGCTTATAATATCACTGAGACATTTGTTAGTTTGTTTGTTTGGTTTTTTTGGCTAGGCAATGAGGTTAAGTGACTTGCCCAGGGTCACACAGCCAGTAAGTGTTATGTGTCTGAGGCTGGATTTGAACGCAGGTCCTCCTGAATCCAGGGCCAGCCGGTATTCTATCCACCGCGCCACTCAGCCGCCCCGTAACTGAGACGTTTGGGACGTTTTGTATGGTCTATCACCTCTTCTACCCATTCTGTTCTTCTCAAATAAAGTATAATCTTCTCGAGCTATATTCTAGTGATTGATTAGCCATCCTCTTTATTAGCTGCGTTGCCCCAGGCCAGTCACTTCAGGGACAGGAATCGAACTCACCACCCGTATGGGACAACATTGCATCGTGAACAGAAATTTGGGCTTAAAACCAGGAGTACCCAGCTTTAAGTCTTGATTCTGATAGGTATTTGTTGTGTGACCCTGGGCAAGTCATAACCTCTCCGTGCTCTAGGCAACTCTTTAAGGCTGTACATTGAACCGGTGTCAATATGCATTGGCAGAGGTAATTTCTTCAACTGGGAGTTAGTTCCCTATATCGATGAAATCACAAGTCCAGTCATCCTTATGTTAAATTTAACATGAGAGTAACAACCTGGCCTGTGCATCTGTGTTCTCTTTTCAACTTATTTCTGCTTTCTTCTGTATATTTTAAAATGATTCACTGATGGTATTTTCTTCCTTTTCTTTTTCGTTCCTTTTTTTTGGGGTATCACTATCACCACTCATCCCATTTCACCTTAATCAGTGAATATTTTTAAACACCTACTAAGTGGGACAGGAATTGTGTTAAGCACTGGAGATACAAATAGAGGCAAAAACACAGAAACATCCCCCATCATCAAGGATCCTGCTTCCTGATCATTGACATAACATGTCGATAAATGGGTACTTTTTGCACTTTTCCCTCCTGCTCCCTGAGACCTGGCTCCTTGGCATTCCTTTCTAGCACTGGTTGCCCTTTGACTCATACCCATCCCAACTGATTGGTCATTGTGAGGGAGTTGGAATACTCTTGTCTCCCCACTACCACTTCCAGGCTTTTCATCTACCACTATTAGCAACCTCTCCTCCTTTGAGGTTCATTCAATCCATGTTTATGATTCAATCAAGATTCTGGTGGCTGTTTACCCACATTCAGGACACTCCCTCTCCTCTCCTATCTTCTCCTATCCTGTCCTGTCCTTTCCTATTCTCTCCTATCTTTTCTTGTCCTGTCCCTCTCCCCTCCTCCCTCCTCTCTCTCTCTGTCCTCTTTCTAACCTCTCTCTCTTTCTCTGAATAGTAACCATTTTATTTCTTGACATATTTACATAAGTTGAATTTTACTTATGAGAACAGATATGCTCCATTATTCTATTGGTTAATATCATAATTGTATTTTTCCAATTCTAGTTTCTGGCATTCAAAGCCATCTATAATCTAGCTATCACTCTACCTTCCCAGTTTTATCTATCAAATTGTTCCCCGGAAAAAAAAAAAACTGGACTGCTCTATCCTCCAGACACAGTCTGTACATTCCCACCTTTGTTCATTCTGATTTTCTCCTTTTCCTTGGTTCATTTCTGATGTTTTCCTTTTCTCAGTCCTCATCCTTCTTGATGTGTCTGCAGCTTCTGTTAGGGATCTTAGGGGACACTTTAGTGGTGCTTGGTGGGGGATGGTATCTGAGGTTTTTATTACTTTCTTTCTCATCACCTAGAGGTTAATGGTTTCGTAGACTCACAGATCAAGGTTCTGAAATTCTATCATTAAGAAGAAAACTGTAGTGTCCTAGAGCAGCAAGACCTGTAGCAGATGGAGAAAGCATATTTATCAAACATCTGTCAAACAACCCAGGAGTTTGGGACTTGGGAGATGTAGAAAGTAGAGCAGAGACAAGAAACTTTCTGATATCAATGTGGGAGACTTAGGTAAGACTGAAAGAGGAGTGAGGGTGAAGGCTGATTCCACCCTTCCTTTCTAGCCTTATTATACATTATCCATACACTCCAGAGATTTTGGCTTTCTTGAGGTTCCTCACAAATAATATCCAATCTCCTGTTGTTGTGATACTCCATTGTCTGTCCCCCATGCCTGGAATGCTCTCCCTCCTCACCTCTACCTGTTGGTATCCCTGGCTTCCTTCAAGAGTTAGCTCAAGCATTACCTTCTGCATGAATCCTTTCCTTGCCCCCTCAGCTACTAATGTCTTCCCCAGCCTCCCCCAACCAAGGTCATCTCATATCTATTTTCTCTCTCTCTGTCTCTCTTTTTCTCTCTGTCTATTTCTGTCTCTGTCTCTTATGTGGCAGATGAAGGGTTGGAGGTATTTAGCTTAGCAGAAAACTGGCTACTACATCTTGGATGGCTCCCATGTTTGTATATGCAGATCTTCCTTCCCCCAACTCCTCCCTTTAGTCAATGCCTCCATCCTGTCCCTCACTGTGGAACAGATTGGTCAGAGAACAATGGTAAGTGTAAACTTGCCTGGCGTTTCCTCCCACTTACCGATCTCTTTCCCCCAACACAAGTCTTTTGACTTTATTGTATCCAGAGGGAGTAATAAGGTCTAGTCTCATATGGTTTGTTACCTCAATTAGGGAGTTTATAGAAATATAAAAACCCAATAAGATTCTCCCTCCTAGCTCAGGAGCATCCTGTTGTGATAGAATCAATATGATTTAGGCAGAATACCTGTTGTCTATGTCTCACTTTCGTCTGCATGCTGGGACCAGTTCTTGTTCCTCTCTTTTGCACCTCCCTATTTACAAATAACGGAGTGAACACACAGATCCCAAGCAGCTATGATCGATTGCTTTTTATAGCTAGCAAATTCAAAACTAATTAGACAATAATATAAATGTAAATTTAAAGAATAAAGATAAGCTTTGGAACAGCAATTCGCTCTCCCTGGGAGGAGGGAGAGAGAGAAGCCGAGAAGGGGAAAAGTCATCGTAATTCATCTTGGCAGATTTAAGCAGCCACAGGCTCTCTCTCTTAGCTCTGGGTGGTATCCCAATGGCTTAGGCCACAGATTATAAAAGTGACAGAAGATGCTCCCTACTTCTCACTCATCTCACTCAAATCATCTTCTTCCCATCCTAATGTCCTGCTCACATCCTGTCTCTCCTAAGAGCCTCTCTGTGTCTTCCAGGAAGGAGAGAAAAGTGACACTGTCCCTTTAAGACACAACGTCTCATCGGTCTATAGATCTTGCCAGGCTGAAAAATTCTATTCCATAAGGAGAACTTTATTCCTCAGTGTGCAGTTCTCAGTATCAGAGAGGTACTGGGTTGCACATATATACCTGTTTATGTGCGTGTCATCTCTCTGCTCCACTTCCTTCCCCCTCTGCTCCCCAAAGTAATCTCTTTAAGGACAGAGACTATTTCAATTTTGTCATATTCTAAAGCCTAGCACAGTGCCTGGCACATGGTAGGTACTTAATAATGCTTGTTGATTGATTTTTTTGGGGGGTGGGGTGGGGATGGGGGGGAAACAGTGCTTCACAGGTCTGCCCATGAGACTAGTGCTTTGGTATGAACTACAAATAACACAAACTCACATTTATATAGTGCTTTAAAGTTTGCAAATTGCTTTTCTCACAATGGATCTGGGAAGTAAGTGGTGTTGATATTATTACTCCCATCTTGCAGGTAAAGAGATAGAGGATCCGAGGTTAAATGGCTTGCCCATGATTATTAAGCTAATAAATGTCAGAGGTGACCCGAGGTCTCCTGACTCCACATCTAGCACTCTCCTCCACCATAATATAAAGTCTAGACAAATGATTGGGCTGGTCTTTGTGTGGAGCTCAGAAAAGAGTTCTAGGCAGAGGGTCAGGACACCTGGTTTCTAGTCCTGACTCTTCTACTTACTACCTGTGTGATCCTCATTCTAGTTCTCTGTTTCCTTATCTGTCAAATGAAGGGCTCAGACTAGATGATCTCTGATGTCCCTTCTGGGTCTAAAGCTCAAGGATTTCAAGGATGAACTGGCCCTCTTCAGCATATGTCAGGCTTTCCTGAAAGGTTATAAAGCTATTGCATTGGTGACGAACAGTCCCACCCCAAAATCCTTCCCTGCCTTTCACCTTACCAAGATTTTCTTGATATCAGATCTTTCAAATGGCTCTTTCCCTGAGGTGGAGGTAAAGGTACTTTGGATCTGATCAATTCCTGGGATGACCAATGCAACAATTCTAATGGAAGCTTGATTATCATGCTCCCTGAAGGCAAGACTGATTCACTTTTGCCATTGTATCTCCAGGGCCTGGCCCAATGCTTGGCAGATAGTAAGCACTCAATAAACACGTGTTAATTTATCGATGGATGAAGTGTCCCACAGACTTAAGTCATGACCAGAGCCTTGAAATGTGGAATTCTTTCTCAGATTTTCCCCTCTTCCCATTTTTACCAAGCTGCATCTCTTCCCAGGCCAGGGGATGAGATGGTGGGAGCAGGGACTGTCTTAGGTTAGTGAGCAGGGCCTGCCTCTTCCTGGGACATACAGAAGCTCTTAGGAACTCTCAGGAAATGTTGCATGGGGCCAGAATTCTGCTTCCTCTGAAGGCTGCTAGGGTCCCTACTTGAGGCTGGCTGCAGAGTTGTCATGGAACAAATTAGGAATGGAGCTCCTGGCCATTTGGGCTCAGTAAGGGTTGCCTGACAGCAGACTGGGATTAATTTTGCCCATATGAGACGCAGTGAATTAAATGGAAAGAGCATCTGATTTGGAGTCAGAGGACCTGAGTTCAAATCCTGACTCTGCTCCTTATTATCTATGGAGGCTTGGGTAAGTTATTTCCCTTCTCTGAGTCCTAGTTTTTTCCTTTGTAAAGTAGGGGATTGGACTAGATAATCCTGAGGGTCCCTTCCAGCTTTAACATTCTATGATTTTTCCATTCCTTAACTTGGGAGGAAAAGGTAGACTATCTGAAATATGATTTTGAAAGATATTACTACTAATACTACACTGCTACTTTAACCTCACATTTATGTATCGCATTAAAGTTTTCAAAGCAGCACACAAACACACATATATGTTATATATACATATATGTGTATATATAGTACACACCTACATTTACATATATACATATACACACAAGCATACATATATATGTACATACACATATACATACAAACACGTAAACACACACACACATATAAATTAAAAAAAAATCCTCACAACCACCCTGGGAGGTAGGTTCAAATTCTGCTTCTTCCTTTTACTCTTTGTGTAAGGCAAGTCATTTAATCTCCTTGGGGCTCATTATCTGTAAAATGAAGCAGTCGGATAGCCTTTGAGGTCACTTCCTGTTTTAGGTCCATGTTCCATTCTCTCATGTAGCCTATGAGCCAGCATTCCCTCTTCTACAATGGCCCTGACAAGTGGCTTTCCATTTTTTAGGCAAAGACTTCCGGTTATAGGAAACTAACTACCTCCATTGTGACTCAGCACCCAGAACTCTCCCCTGTCCCTAGAAAAAGATAGAGTAGAAATCCTTCCCAGACCTCATAGAGTAGGTAATTTGAAGCTACTTATTCCTCACACAGAGGAAGAGGAACACTTTGGAAATCAATGTCCAAGATTGTAAAATACCTAAGGTGATTCTATGTGCCTGACAGAAAGAACCTCAAAGTTCAGAGTGGTTCTAGGTTAGCATTCAAATTCATATCTTAAAAATTATAATTGAACCTCAAACTTAGGTTTATAGTTACCTTTAAAGTGCTTCAAAATTGAGTTGTTTTAAAAGGGGGAGTGATGAGGGAACACACGGGTTAATAGAAAAAACCAAACAATTTAAGTGGACTTTTTATTTCCCTTGCATGACTGGTGGCTTGATGCCTCATTTTAGTAGTGGGTAATCTTGGGAGCCTAAACCGAGCCCTTGACACGCCATTAGTGGGAAAGGCAAACCTTGGCTCACGTTAGCTGTGTGGGCGCAGAATGAAAACCCCTAGGATTCAGGAGCTATCTCTGAGAATTAATGGACTGCTTTCCTCCAGTCCTTTCAGATACTCTAGCTCATTTCATGCAAGATAAATTACAGGACCTTGTCACCCTGGCTTCCCAAAGAGGATGCCTTTATGATTCATGGTTTACACCCCCTGAGAGACAGGGGCCTAGAAAGGGTCTGCTTCCCTGACTGATGACTGGTGGCCCACTGACCTCTCAGCAAGGCTGTTTTGCTCAAGCCCCCAGGAAGGGAGGAATTCCAGTGAGAGTCACTGCCCTCAGGCCTGACCTGGAGAAAGGCTTGGGGCTGGCCTTATTTGGGTTAATCACAAGGCTGCTCAGTATTCAGTTGGCCCAGCAGGGATTCATGCAACTGTCGATTACTCTGTAGTTTTTATGATTATTTTTTAGTTGGAGGAAGGAGCAGGTGGTAGCTGACAATCATTGAACTCTGCCTCTGGTCCTGCCTCTAGCTTTGTCTCTGGGAAAGTTGTCAGGTCCCTGTAACACAGGTACCACAGGATGAAGGCATATTCTCAGGATAACAAGGGGACATCACCTTCGCTCTGAACAGAAAGGGCCTTGGAGAGACCAAGAACTGAGGACCCCAGAGTAGCGTGTTATAGTGGCTAAAACCCCGTATTTGGAATCAGGAGAAATCTAGACTTAAGTCCCAGACCTGTCACATAACTAACTGTATGACCTTGGAAAAATTACTTCATTTTCTTTGAGCCTTACTTTCCTCTACTATGTTTGTTTTTTCTTTTTGGTGAGGTAATTGGGGTTAAGTGACTTGCTAAGGGTCACATAGGTAGTAAGTATCAAATGTCTGAGGTTGAATTTGAACTCAGGTCCTTCTGATTCCAAGGCCGAAGTTCTATCTACTATGCCACCTAGCTGCCCCTTACTTTCCTGTACTATGAGATTGAACTGGGAGCAATGAAGCCCGGGTGACTTGCAACACTCTTACTGAGAGGGAGAGGCACAGAAAAAGAATGCATTTTTCAATGTAAAGGGGAAATGGTCAAGGGATTAAGGCCATATCATACTTAGGGTTAGGCTTTTAGAGTAATCCCACTGAGGTCATGGATCTGGAGTTAGAAGATCTGGGTTTGAAACTTAGCTCTGTCACCAACTGGCTATGCAATCTTGGGTAAGTCATTGACCCTCTTGTTAAATGACTCAGTTTCCCCATTTGCAAAATGGGATATTAGACAAGATGATCTTTTAGGTGCTTCTAACTCTAGATCCTAGAAGCTATGCTCTTAAGTAGACCAGTAATAATTCACATTTCTAATAGTTTATCAGATAGTTTCCCCACAACAGATCTGCAAGGTATTATTATTCCTATTTTCAATATGAGAAGACGGAGACTCCATGAGGTTAAGTGACTTACTCATGGTCACAGACAAGATTTGAATCTAGTTCTCCTGATTCTAAGTTCAATACTCTTTCCACTACAGCACAAATAAAATGGACAAAGGCATGACAGAAGACTATCTACATCTGAATCTGCTGCCACTTCTGTGTTCCCTTCCTCATGGTTTATGAGCTCTTCCAGAAATAAGGGGAGTACAGTCAGCAGCCACCCTTCTCCCTAGATAGTGAATGACCCCTTGCCCTTGACCCTACTGGATCATAAGACCTCAGGGAAATTAAAAGTAGGCCCTGATCAGGGAAAAATGGGGAGTTACTGTACTGTAGGATAGAGGGTATTAATAGTTTGTTTTTCCTTGAATTCATGGAGGTTGGAGAGGAAGGAGGGAGAGAGAGAGAGGGGAACACGCATTTATTATGTGTCTACTGTGGGCTAGGCTTTGTGCTAAGTACTTAAAAAATATCTCATCTGATCTTCACAGCAGCCTTGTAAGGCAGATACCATTAATAACTCCATTTTACAGTTGATGAAACTAAGGGAGATAACAGGTTAAGTGACTTTCCTAGGGTCACAGAGCCAGTAAGTGTTTGAGGCTGGCCTGAACTCAGGTATTCTTGATTCCAGGACCAGTGCACCCACTAGATAGACATCAACTGTACTACCTAGTTGCGTATAGTAGAAACCTAGAAAAGCAGACGCATGAGCTCCATATGGGACTGGATTCTCTCTCTCTCTCTCTCTCTCTCTCTCTCTCTCTCTTGCCTTTTCTCTCTCTTGCTTTTCTTTTTCTTTCTCTTTTTCTCTGTCCTTCTCTCTCCCCTTTCTCTTTCTGTCTTACTTTTTCTCTCTATACTCTCTCCCTTGCTATTTCTCTTTCTCCATCTCTTCCCCTTCCTCTTTCTCTTTGCCTGTCCCTTCCTTCCTTCCTTCCTTCCTTCCTTCCTTCCTTCCTTCCTTCCTTCCTTCCTTCCTTCCTTCCTTCCTTCCTTCCTTCCTTCCTTCCATCCTTCCTTCCTTCTTTCCTTCCTTCCTTCCTCCTCCTCCTCCTCCTCTTCCTCCTCCTCTTCTTCTTCTTCTTCTTCTTCTTCTTCTTCTTCTTCTTCTTCCTCCTCTTCTTCCTCCTCCTCCTCCTCTTCTTCTTCCTTCTTCTTCCTCTTCCTCCTCCTCCTCTTCTTCTTCTTCTTCTTCTTCTTCTTTTTCTTCTTCTTCTTTTTCTTCTTCTTCTTCCTCTTCTCCTTCTTCTCCTTCTTCCCCTTCATCTCCTTCTTCCTCTTCTTCTGTTTTTCTCCTCTCATTTGGATCAGCTATCCCTTTCAATATTTTAATCTCTAAGTCACTGCTTGGATAAAGACACAGATGACATGCTTATCACATTTGCAGAAGGTATCAAGCTGAGAAAGACAGCTCACAACTAGAATACAAAGTCAGGATCCCAAAAGGATCTCAGCACAATTATGGGATGAACATAGTAATATGAAATATAATCGGGATGACTAAAAAGTCCTGTCTTTTGGTTCAAAAAAATTAACTGTTTATCTGTAGAATTTGAGGGGGAAGGAGTAAAAGTAGGGAGATCTTGGGTGAAAAAGGTCTTGAGATTTTAGTGGCCTGCCACCTCTAAATGAGCCAAAAGTATGATGTGACCACCAAAACAACACAAAACACAACTGAACAAACAATTAATGAGATTCAAGTCTGAATTATGATCAGGAAGGTTAGAGTCTCTCTCTGCCCTCCTTAGAGAACATGTGGTATCTTGCTTCAGTTCTGGGTACCACATTTTAGGAAGGACATTGGAAAACCAGAGCATCTTCAGAGAAGGATGACAAGAGTGGAGACTAGAAACCATCTTGTGAGAAGATCAGTTAGAAGTATTGGGAATAGAGAAGACGGGGGTGGGGAGCATCTGAGATAGTGTTTTCAAGTATTTGTAGGCCAGTGATATGGAAGAGAGATAGACTTACTCCACCTGGCTCCATGCATGGAAGTTGGAGAGGCAGAGATTTAGGAAAAACATCTTAGCCATTAGAGCTGTCCAGAAATGTGATGGGCTGCCTTCTGAGGTAGCAGTTTCCCTTTCTTTGCAGGTTTTTAAGTGGCAGCTGGATAATCACTTCCTAAGAGTGATGTAGATAGGATAATTGTCCAGTAATGGGTTTGACTAGGTGACCCCTAAGGTCATTTCCTTCTCTGAGATTTTGTGAATTGAATTTAGTTTCCATTGACAAGAAGAAAAATTCCACTGTACCAATTATTTTTATCCACTATACTGCGCTACATTGGAAAGGATGGTCTCTCCATGTTCATCATTAAGAGGGCTTTACCCCTTAAAGCATACCCCTTTGCTCTATACCTCCATCACCCAGAGACTTGTTTTCCTCCCCACTTTGGGCCACTTAATTACATTCTCTCTTCTTCAGTAGGAAAGCTGACATGTAATTATTCTCATGATTAACACTCTTGTGCAGCTAATTGTAATTATACCTTATAATCACAGTTATGATCGTCAATTACTCATTCCTACCTCATTTAAATGTTTTTCTTTATCCGAGTTTCACAAAGTTGTCTGGAGCTAATGTGCTTCCAGCCTCACACACAGGCATGCACACAAACACTCTTATAAACTTCCTCAATAATGCTTTGTAATGCTGCCTTCTCAGAGAGAGTTCACAACCATGGTATATGGGGTGGGGTGGCGGTAGGGTCTGTTTTCCCTATAATTCTCCTTTCCTGTACACCTAGGGTCCTAACATAACTTGCCTGCCTTTGCTAGTATTTTTCTCTGCCCTTCTTGTCAGCTGTCTCCCTGCCTACAAGGCCCTTTTCCAACCCATTGTTCACCCCCTCTATGAAAGAATGAATGAAAAGCGCACAATAAGTGTTTATCATGTGCCAGGCACTGTACTAAGTGCTGGGGATACAACTACAGGTCCTGCCCTCAAGGGATTGTCATTTTAATTGGGGGGGAACAACACATATGGAATAGTTGTAGCTAGAAAGAGGTGTTGGCCTGGGAAGTAACTGGGATGATGAGGAGAACCAGAGGGTAGTTGATTGACAAGCCTTTTGTAGTCTTTTTTTTTTTCCCTGTGGGGCAATTGGGGTTAAGTGACTTGCCCAGGGTCACACAGCTAGTAAGTGTTATGTGTCTGAGGCTGGATTTGAACTCAGATCCTCCTGACTTCAGGGCCGGTACTCTATCCACTTTGCCACTTAGCTGCCCCCCTTTTGTAATCTTGATTTGATTACCGCTCCAAGAGCATGAGGTGGGAAAGAGTGAGAAGAAGGTAGCAGAATGAGGAGTATGTATTTGTTTGATGGCATAGCCGATGTCAGATGAGTGGGGTGAAGCCTGGTAGGTCTAGGACTGGATAGATAGAGCAGGTTCTCATCAGTTCCATCAGCTAGAGTTCCAAAGGTGGGTGCCTTCGTTTTGCCAGGGCCAGATCTTTGGAGCTCTCCTGTGGTAGAATCAGGGCGGATAGCAAGAAGATTGAAAGGTGAATGAAGTCTTTAGCTGCTCAATTCAATTCCTTCTCTAAACTCCAATTACATTTATTATCTCCCCTAGGCAGCATGATGTAGTGAAGATGCCATTGTTTCTGAAAGCCCAAGGATCATTGATATAGAGTTGGAAAAGAACTTAGAGGTTATAGAGTCTAGCCACCTCATTTTGTACATGAGCCTCATAGAGGTTAAGTGACTTGTCCAGGGTCACACAGGCAGTAAGTGTCTGAGGCAGGATTACAACCCAGAGCTTCCTGACTTCATTCCAGTAATCTTTCCACAGTAATACACTGCCTATGTTCAAATCTTCAATCAGCTACTTTAGTCAGTGACTTTGGGCTAACGACTATTTTCTACAGGTATTAGTTTCCTCATCTATAAAATAAGAGGGTCAGACTGGGTAGGAGATTTCTTCCAACTCTGGCAAATCATCTATTTCACTGAATCAGAGGATCAAAAATTTGAAAGGAACCTCTAAACAGGGGTATGTTGGTAAATATTTAACAACTAGCTTCTCTGAAAAAATAAAGATGTATACATGACACACTTTTAAGTTTAATTTGCATTATTAACATTTTTCCATTGCTTTAGGCCACCAATAAAACCCAAAATCAAGCCCTGATTTGTAGCATTTGACGGTTTTTGAAGTGTAAATGTTCACACTGGAAATTTAACAGTTGTCTTTCCCTAGCCGGTAGGAGCCAGCTCCAGCACTACACTGTCTCTTAGTCATCCTATCCAACCTGTACCTGACCAAGAGACCACCCTGTGAGAAATGCTGAATTATTAGGTTCCCACATAAGTTGCAAAAAAACCCAAAATAAAACAACTCCCCCCCAAAAAAAACCAGGAAAGGTGCTGAATGGCTAACTAATTAAGGGGAGAGTGACTTTCCTCAGGCCAGTTAAGACAGCAGTGTTCCTGTCTTTACAGCCCAAGTCCCAAACCAGTCCCAAGCTGGTTGAGGGTCAATGTCTGAGCACAAGACTCTGCTACTACTCAGGCTCAGTGAACCTCAGGCACATGCTAACTAAAGGATTAGGATTTTCCACCCATTGTAACTAGGATTGAGGTTTCTCTAATTAGAATATGGAATTGTGAACCTAATCAGTTGTGAAACTTTTGATTGTAACTCGGACCAATCCGAGTCTTGGAGGGAGGAGTAAGGGGACCAGACTAACAGTATAAAGCTTGCTGTCGCTTCTGTACTCAGTGTACTTCCTTATTCTCAAGAGAATTGAATAAAGGAATTTCTTCCTTCACTCTAAAAGAGCTGTATCCTGTTATTTTGACTCTTGGCTGGCTTGCAACGGGGGGAAGCAGTGGGCAACAGCAGCTTGTCCTGGGCTAACTCCCCAATCCTGCCAGTCCTGGAGGTCATTGATAACAACTCTGTATAACAAAGTGGTTGTCTAATCTCTAAATACCTTTAACAAAGGGGAAACCATTATTTCTCAAGGCAGACTATTTCATTTTTGGAGGCTGTAATTGTTAGGAAGGTTTTCTCTACATCCGTCCTAAATCTATTTCTCTGTAGCTTCACCAGAAGAAATCCAGTCCCTGTTACTTGACAGTCTTTTAAATTCTTGAAGACTACAGGGATGTTTCCTGGAGTAGTTAGTTGGTGAAGTAGATAGTTTGCTGGTCCTGGACTCAGGAATACTTGAATTCAAATCCTGCCTCAGACACTTTCTATCTGTGCAACACTGGACAAATCACTTAACCTCTCTTTGCCTCAGTTTCCACAACTATAAAACTGGGATAATAACGACATTTAACTTTCAGGATTGTTGTGAGGATCAAATGAGATAACATTTGTGAAGTGCCTGGCACACAGTAGGTGCTATAGAAATGCTTATTCCCTTTTCCCTTTTTGTCTTTTCTTTAGGCTAGTTCCTTTAACTGTTCCTCATATTGCTTGGTCTCCAGTTTCTTTTATGGAAATGCAACAGCTTATCCACATTTTCTTGAACACAGTACTCCAGATATTTTCTTGCCTCCTTGCCTTTTTTGGTTATTTTTTTTTGACTTTTTTTACTCTCCCCACCCACCTTGCTTGAAAGTCCCTTTCCCAATGCTTTCTGCCTGGCTTAATCACTGAATCTTATCTATCTTTCAATGCTCAACTCATAGTCTATTTCTTCTATGAATAAACAAAAAGATGTTTAGTATGTGATTATGAAGTACTAGGCACTGTGCCAAGGACTGGGCATACAAATGCAAATCTGAAGTGGTCGCTGATCTCAAGGAGCTTATATCTCTAATAGGGGGAGACAACATACATGAGGGAATGGTTAATGAGAAAGGATGTTTTGGTCTGGGATATCAGAGAGTTAGTGAGACCAGCCTTAAGAGACCCTTCTTCCCCCCCCCCCATTTTTTTTATTAATTTATTTTGATTTATCAACAATCACTTCCATATGCTTTTGAGTTGAAAATTTTTCTCCCCTTTCCTCCCCCCCACCCTCCTCAAGATGGGGCACAATTTGATATAGGTTTTACATTTAAATACCCATTAAACATATTTTCACATTAGTGAAGTTGTAAATAAAAGTTAAAACCAATAGGAGGAACCATCAGAAAGAGGAAACAAAACTCAACAGAAGGTGAAAATAAGTGATAGCAATTAGACTTCCATAGTTCTTTCTTTGGATGTGGACAGCACTTTCCATCCCAAGGCCTCTGGAGATGTCCTAGATCCTCGTAATGCTGAGAAGGGTTCAGTTTAACAATCTTAGTCATTGCATAATGTGACTGTTATTGTGTACAAAGTCTTGGGTCTGCTCACTTCACTCAGCATCAGACCATATAAGTCTTTCCAGGTTTTTCTGAAGTCAGCCTGTTCATCATTTCTTATAGCACAATAGTATTCCATTACATTCATATACCACAACTTGCTCAGCCATTCCCCAATGGATGGGCATCCTCTCAATTTCCAATTCTTTGCCACCACAAAAAGAGCTGCTATGAATATTTTTGTACATGTGGGTCCTTTTCCCATCTCTATGATCTCTTTGGGATATAGCCCTAGAAGTGCTATTGCTGGATCAAAGGCTATGCACATTTTTGTAGCCCTTTGGGCATAGTTCCAAATTGTTCTCCAAAATGGTTGGATCATTTCACAACTCCACCAACAATGTATTAGTATTCCAATTTTCCCACATCTTCTTCAACATTTCTCATTTTCCTGTTTTCCTGTTGGCCATTCTGATAGGTGTGATGTGGTACCTCAGAGCTGTTTTAATTTGCATTTCTCTAATCAATAACGATTTAGAGCATTTTTTTGTATGACAAGAGACCCTTCTTAATGTAAAACAAAGGATGGTATTAATCTTTTGGCTGCCATGCCATACTGGTGAATATTACTAAGCTTTCAGTCTAAAAAAAACCTCACAGATCTTTTTCATAAAAATTGTAGTCTAGCTGTGTCTCTCTGTCTTGTGCTTGTAAATTTCAGGGTTTGAACCCATGTATAGTTTTAGATTTATTCCTACTAAATTTGCCCGTATCAAATTTAATCTTACCTGATTCAACTAACTGTTTTGTCCTGCTGAAGTCTTTTTGGACCGGAATGCTGTCATCTAGAGTAACTAGGCAGCTCAGTGGATAGCGTGCTGGGTGTAGAGCCAGGCAGACCTGAGTTCAAATCTGGCTGGAGACACTTACTAGCTGTGTGACCCTGGGCAAGTCACTTAGTTTTGTTTACCTCAGTTTCCTCATCTGTAAAATGAGCTGGAGAAGGAAATGGCAAACCACTTTAGTATCTTTGCCAAGAAAACCCCAAATGAGGTCATGAAGAGTCAGACATGACTGAAAAATGATTGAACAACAAAAAGCTGTTATCTAATATTCTGTTAGTTATTGCTGCAAGTTTTATGGCATTTTCAAATCTGAGAGTCATCCAAATTGTTGGAAAAAAATGTTGAACAGCATAGATCTAAGAACAGATATGTGGAGTATTCCACTGGCGATCTCCTTCCAAGTTAACATCAACTCTATTAATAACTACTTTTTGGGTCTGCCCATTCAACCAGTTTCAAATTCACCAAACTGTATTCAGTCAGTCAATCAGTCAGTCAGTCAGTCAGTCAATTAACAAGTACCTGCTAGGTATGTGTCAGGCACTGTATTAACTGCTAGACATAAAAAGAAAGGGATTTCTCTCCTCAAGGAGCTCACATTCTAATATAATTAAAAAGGTACATGGAATATACTTACTTCATATATCTCTATCTTGTCCTTGTCCACAAAGATAGCATGAGAGCCTTTGCCAAATGCTTTCCTGAAGTTTTCATCACCCTATCAAAAAAGGAAATGAGAGATTAAGCTAGTATGATCTATTCTTGATGATTTAGTGTTAATTTTTGGTGAATACTGTTTTCTTTTCTAAGTTCTCATAAACTATTCCCTTTTATTTTATTCTTTTAATGTAACAGATTTTTATTGAAAATTTTGTCCTTTCTCCACCATCTATATTTCTCCTTGTCTACCTTCTCAATCTCAGAGTCATAGCTTACAACAAAGAATTTTAAAGAAAAAGAAATAAGAGTAAAAGAAAAAAAATCAGCACAATCAATCAATGCATAGAAAAAAAATCTGACATGACTTGCAATGTTTCTCACCCATGGAAACCATCTTGTTTACAATGAGTTCTATGATTTTGTAGAGATTAGCAGTCTAGCTCACTAGTATATATGTAGTTTATAGACTTTATTTTATTCCTTTAAAAAAATTTCCAACAACATTTGTATTTCTTCAGTTTTGTGGCACCTCAGCCATTCTCCAAGGCTTTTCAGAGATTAGAGACAGTGACTTAAATCCTATTTGTCAGTTCTTTAATGACCTTAATGTGTTTTGTTTAGGCCTACTGGGTTGAACTCATGGAGGGCAGTTAGCTGCTTTCTCATAAACTCTTTAGTTATCTTATTATTATATTGTTTATCCATTATTAGTTATCCAATCCCCTGCTTACTCTTTTTGTTCTAGGCCTTCCAATTGCTCCACTTGGACATCTAGATAGGTGACCGGTGTAGCCATTCGCTTTGGATGTAACATTTCCCTACTTAGGCTGCTGAGACAGATCACTTAAACATGATCACCCAATTCAAGGTCCAGAACATTTATTTAATATTTATTGGCCTGCTGGAGCAGTCTGCTCTCAAGAATTTGAGGATCAGAGTGATGAGAATTAGTAATGACTGGCAAAAATGTCCCATCAATAGGGAAATGGCAAAATCATGTTTAGATCAGGCTGTACAACCTTCCTCTCAACTCCACCCCTCCACTCCCTCTGTCTGTAGTTGGTTAGCTAGTTAGAAGTATATTCACTTCCCAATAAGATCGCAAGTGAAACAAGGTTGCCCATTACCATCAATATTACTTAATATTGTACTAGAAATGCTAGCAATGGCAATAAGAGAAGAAAAAGAAATTGAAGGAATCAGAATGTGCAATGAATTAATAAAACTATCTCTTTTTGCAGATGATATAATGGTATGATTGGAAAATCCTAGAGATTCAACTAAAAAGCTAGTTGAAACAATAATTTGAGCAAAGTAGCAGGATGCAAAATAAACCCACATAAATCATCAGCTTTTCTGTATGTCACCAACAAAACCTTGCAAGAAGAGATACTTTATTAAAAAATAGACTATATAAAATACCTGGGGATATACCTGCTAAGACAAACTCAGGAACTATATAAACCTAATTATGAAGCATGTTTAATACAAATAAAGTCAGATTTAAATAATTGGAGAAATATTAATTGTTCATGAGTGGGTTGAGCCAATATAATAAAAATGACAGTGCTACCTAAATTAATATACTTATTCAGTGCCATCCAAATTAAGTTACCAAAATTTATTTTATTGAGCAAGAAAAAATAATAAAATTCATTTGGAAGAACAAAAGGTCAAGAATGTTAAAGAAATTAATGAAAAAAAAATGTTAAGGAAGGAGGTCCAGAAGTACCAGATCTTAAACTATATTATAAGGTGGTAATTACCAAAACTATCTGATTCTGGTTAAGAAATAGAAAAATGGATCAGTGGAACAGAGTAGATAAATAATACACAGTAGTAATGTTTATGGTAACCTTATATTTGATAAACGTAAAGCTTTCTGGATAGGAATTCACTGCTTGGTACAAATTGTTGGGAAAATTGGAAAGCAATCTGGCAGAAACTAGGTATAGACCAATATCTTGAACCGTTTACCAAGATAAAGTCAAAATGAATATATGACCTAGAAATATCATTTATAAATAAGAAGAACATGGAACATGTTATCTATCAGATTTATGGCTAGGAGAAGAATTTATGAACAAACAAGAGATAGAGGGCATTGTGAGGCAATAAAACAAATAATTTTGATTTCATTAAATTAAAAAGTTTTGTACGAATAAAAGGAATATAGCCAAGATTAGAAGAAAAGCAGAAAATTGGGGCAAATTTATAGACAGTTTCTCAGATAAAGGCCATACCTCTCAAATATATAGATAAGAATATGAGGCATCCTTCAAATGATAAATGGTCAAAGGATATGAACAGAAAGTTTTTGGAGGATGAGATCAAAACCATATATAGTCAAATGAAAAAATGCTCTAAATCATTATTGCTTGGAGAAATGCAAATTAAAACAACTTTGAGCTACTATCTCACACCTATCAGATTGGCTAAATTGATAGAAGGGGAAAATGACAGATGTTGGAGGGGATGTGGAGAAATTGGGGCACTAATACATTGTTGGTGAAACAGTGAACCAATCCAACCATTTTAGAGAGCAGTCTGAAATTATGTACAAAGAGTTATAAAACTGTCTACCCTTTGACTCAGCAGTAGCACTATTAAGTCTCTTTCCCAAGGTGATCAGGGGAAAAAAGAAAAGAACCTGTATGTTCTAAAATACTTATAGCAACCGTCTTTGTGATGGCAAAGAACTTGAAATTGAAGGGAATCCCGTCAGTAGGGAAATAGTTAAATAAGTTGTGGTATATGATTGTAATGGAATACTTCTGTGCTGTAAGAAATGATGAGTAGGTTGATTTTAGGAAAATATGGAAAGATTTGTATGAAATAATGAAGAGTGAAGTGAGCAGTAGCAAGAGAGTGTTGTATACAGGAACAACAGTATTATTCCAAGAGCAAACGTGAATGACTAAGCTATTCTGACCATTCAAATAAACTACAAAGGACCTATGAAGGAAGATTATCCATTTCTAGAGAGAGAACTGATATATGGAACTATGTATTATATAGTTTCACTCTCTCACACACACACACACACACGCGTGCACACACACATCTGTATCAAATGTTGAACTTCTCTAGTGCAGGCTTGGGAGGGAGGGAGGGAAACAGCTTGGAACTCAAATGTAACAAAAATAAAATAAAATAAATATTAAAAAGCATATTTATTGGATAGGTTGAATCAAGCCTTGTAAAGATAGAACTGAGCTGAAGCAAAAAACAGAGATATTGATTGATGGAAGATGGTCATCTCCTTGACCCTACAGGCCTCTCAGAGCAAAAGATCCAGATTGAGGAAAGTCCCAAGAAATCACCTTGATCTCTCTCTCTCTCTCTCTCTCTCTCTCTCTCTCTCTCTCTCTCTCTCTCTCTCTCTCTCTCTCTCTCTCTCTCTCTCTCTTTCTCTCTCTCTCTCCCCTTTTTCCCCCCATAGCTTAACTTTGTTCCTTAGGGGTGTGCTGGAATATCAAGCTTGATGTAATCTCTTGAGTTGGGGTTCTAACTAGCTTGATAAATTATAGATGACCCTTAAGTGTATGGCCAAATTTATCAGACTCATCTGCACACAGATTCTAGCGCAAAGTCACTATGGTTTAATAAGACTTTCCTATATTTTGTCTAAGGCCCATGAGTGAGCTTGATTTGGCATCATTACTTTAAGCATGATGAGATGGAGTAAATCAATTATCTCAAACCATCCCATACTCCTAGCCCAAACCTTTTAGCTAGCAAGGGCCAATGTCCCTTAGCTTATCTGTGCCTATGGTCCACACAGCAGCCATTGTTAGCTTAGATCTTATGGTGAGGAGCACTTGAGTCAGGAAGCCCAGTCAGGTGCTCATAGTCCAGGAGCCTGCAAAAGTGATTGTGATTGATGAAACTCTCAGAACAGAAGAATTTAAATCTTGAGGGGATTGAGACAGTGGGGGTATTTGGATAGCAGGGTACTAAGGTTGAGTAGCTTCCCTTAGCTGGTACAAATTGTGAGTCTGTGGTTCTACTTCTTGTAAAAAACAAACAAAAAACCCCAAAACCAAAAATCAGAAGTTATTCTTTAACTTTTCAGGTCAAAGAAGAGTTATTTTTTGCACTGGAGGGTCCAGTTAGGTCCTAGTACATCAGAACAAAGATCATTCTCCTTGGAAGAGAAAAGAGAATCAGACTTAGGAGTTGAGTAGTTCAGTCTTCTCACCATTCATTACCCATTATCATCATCCCATCTACCTCAAGCAGTGATCCTACCCCTTCTATGTTACTCTTCTTACTCTCTCCCCTGGCCCCCTTTTCTCTATCTTTTGCATTTGTCAGCCTCAGCTCATTCTAGACTTTGGAGATGCTGATATGATTCTTACAGTATTTCTTCAAAGAAATTCTTTCTTAAAAAAATTCTTTTATAAACTTAATAATCCTCAACAAAAACAAATAAGCAAATATCATACAGAATAAGGAATAAAATCTAACATCAAGACCTTAGAATTTAACAAAGTAGTACTAGATGAAATAACAAATAAATATACCAACTATATTTATGGCCTGCGGAATCTCTGACCTATTTATGAGGAAGAGGACCTCTCTTGATAAAGACAAATAGGAAAGAGCTTTCCAGCTTTGGAAAAGGCATTTCTAGCAGTCTTGCTGTTAAGGCATTTCTGGGCTAACTCTTTGTAGTGGAGATTGATGCCTCCATGGTCATAATCAGGGTTACATTAATAGAGAACCTGCTTAAGGAGGAAAATCCAGCTTCTGAGCCATTCACCAGCCAGTAGCTTATTTTCCTTGTCAACTGAAATCCGCAGAAAGAAATGATGCCACGAGGACAGGGAGCTCCTGGTGATGAAAACGGTCATAGGGACTGGATGCTATGCGTCTTCCAGGTGATCCTGCCAGGCTTCAATCTTAATAGACTGACCATGAGAATATGGCCTGTGCTTTGTCAGGGTGTCATGAATAGAGGGCACTCTTCCAGATTTTTCTCCACATTTTCGATTAAATTAATTTCAGCAAGTACTGAGCCAGCCATGGTATTAGGTGCAAAAACAGAAAATTAGGACAAAAATGGAAAAAGTCCCTGCCCTTAAGGAGTATATATATATATATGTTCCTGGGGGCAGTTTGAGAGACAGACAGACAGAGAGAGAGAGAGAGAGAGAGAGAGAGAGAGAGAGAGAGAGAGAGAGAGAGAGAGAGAGAGAGAGAGAGAGAGAGAGTTCAAGGCTCATTTAGTAGGTGGCATCTGAACTGTGATTTGATGGAATATTAAGGGAATACTGGGGTTCTATGTGGTATGGGCACAGAGGCTAGAGATAGAATTTCCTATATGAGGGATAGTGTGAGTGAAGAGGAGTAAAGTGGAATAATGCTGCAAAGGGAGAGATAGGAGACAGATTGTGAAGGGATTTCAATGTTTGGTTGAATTGTCATTATTCTTGTACCATTGTTGTACGTAGATACACACACACACACACACATACACGTATATGTAGCTAGGTAGCATAGTAGATAGAGCACCAGGGCTGGAGTCAGGAAGACTCATCTTTCTGAGTGCAAATCCAGCCTCAGACACTTAATTATCTGTATGACCCTGGGCAAGTCATTTAACTCTGCTTGCCTCATTTTCCTCATCTGTAAAATGAGCTAGAGAAGAAAATGCTCTAGCATCTTTGCCAAGAAAACCCAAAAAGAGGTCACAAAGAGTTGGACACAATTGAAAAACAACTGAACAATAAAATGTATATGAACATACATGTATATATATATATACATATATATATATATATAAAAGCATATACATATATAAACCTTGAAAACTAGGTATGAAAACATATATTTGAATATTTGAGTTAATATATAAAAACATATGTGTGTGTATATATATATATGTACATACATATATCTATCTAGATCTATATCTCTGTCTCTTTGTCTAATACCACCCTCCTCATCTATGCACATCCTGAAAACTAGAGCTGAAGAGCTGGGAAGATTCAGTTCAATTCATTTTAATTCAATTCACTTTAAATACATTCAGTTCAATGCAATACAATTCCACACACATTTGTCAAGCACATTGTTTTAGGTCCTTTGCTGATTCTGGGGATACAAAGGTGAAAACGACATATTCCCTGTCCTTAATAAGCTCACATTCTAATTGAGGGTTGCAACATGTACTTTGGCTTACAAAGGGCACAGGCCAGGTGTGCACGGGCATACAAATAAGTATGACACAAGGTAGAATGTAATGAGGAATCTAGAGAAAACACTATGAGAAATTCCAGGAGGGAATGATAACTTTTGGGGTTGGTGGGTAAGAGGTGGGGAGAGGGCTATGGGAATGTTGGGGGTGGGGGCACCTAAATTAGACCTTAAAGGGAGAGAGAAATTTTAATAGATGGAGGTGAGGTAGGTGAGGTGGGGCAGGGTGGGAGGAAAGTGAATTCCAGGCATAGGGAGAGTCTGCACAAATACGGATGTACAAGAACATAGAATAGTTTTGTAGGGGAGGGAATAGTGCAGTTTGTTCAGAATGTGGGTTGTATGGAGGGAAGCAGAGTGAGATAAAGCTGAAAAAGTAGATTAGAGACTGTGGAAGACACTGAATGACAGGTCAAGGAGTTTGCACTGACCCTCCCCTCCTTTTTTAAAATTTTTACCTCTATGGTTTTTTTCCTTCAGGAATAGAAAAGAGTTGGTTTTATCTATTTATGCTTCGGGATTAAGAGAGTTGAGGGGATGTCTTCCACTTAATGGTATCACAAGACTTAGAACTATAAAGAACCTTAGAGATCATCTGAGTCTGACCTCTTTATTTTACAGATGAGGAAACTGAGGCCCAAGGAAGAGAGGTGTCCTAGCCAAGATTACCTGCATATGTTTATTGTGTTGAAGATGTGAACTGTGGACTCATCTTAGGTCAGGGAGAGAGAGAGACAGAGAGAGAGAGACAGAGAGAGAGAGACAGAGAGAGAGAGAGAGAGAGAGAGACAAGACAGAGAGAGAGAGAGAGAGAGAGAGAGAGAGAGAGAGAGACAGAGAGAGAGAGATAGAGAAAGAGAGACAGAGAGACAGAGAAAGACAGAGAGACAGAAACAGACAGAGACAGAGACAGAGACAGAAAGAGACAGAGAGACACAGTGACAGAAACAGATAAACAGAGACAGAGACAGAGAGACAGAGACTGAGAGAGATGGAGAGACAGAGGGAGAGGGAGAAAGAGAGCACTTTAGGACGCTATCAATGAAGGCACTTAAACACAGATTCTGCTGACGGGTGTTATCTGGCGAACTTTTTCTGAGGTGACTTCATTCTAAGCTCGAGTACTGCAGTGTGGATGAGAGCACAGTAGTTGTGATGTGGTTGTTGCTGATATTTCTGCATTGGCCCTGTCCTCCTGAGGATGAAGGGCACATGAGTAAATGGGAGTTAGAGGAATGAGAAAGACATCTCTCTGACTTAGTGAGTCAGAATGACTTGGGTGGTGTGGGATCTCCCAAATACCTTTTCTTCTGTATCAGTCCTAGTCTTTGGCTGTAGACATCAGCTTAGCTAAGAGGGAAGATGCTAAGCAACAGGGGGGCCATCCAGTGAGGATTTTTTATTTTAATTTTAATTTTATTTTATTTTATTTGGCAGGGGTTAGCTAGACATAAACATTATTTTATTTATTTATTTTTTAGGCAGTTGGGGTTAAGTGACTTGCTCAGGGTCACACAGCTAGTAAGTGTCAGGTGTTTTGGTCTGAACCCAGATGAGGATTTTTTAAAAGCCACAACAACACACAAATTGATAACCACCATAGTAGCTCATATTTTTATACTGCTTCACGGTTTACAAAGTGTGTTCCTTGCAAACAGTACGTAGTATTATTCCCCTTTTTACAATGATGAAACAGAGGCTTGAAGGAAGACAGTAAGTGACTTTTCCAAAGTCACAGAGAAGTAACTGTCAGAGCTGGAACTCAAGCCTAGTTTCCTTACTTCATGTCCACTGCTCATTCATTCATTCATTCATTCAACAAGCATTCCTCAAGCTATCTGTTGTGTGCTAGGATCCATGCTAGGTGCTGGGGTCACAAAGACAAAACCAAAACAATTCTTTCCCTCAAGAAGCTTAGGTTCTTCCAGCCTTGCAGTCAGGAGGGCTTGAGTTCAAATCCGGATTCAACCACTTGACACTTGCTAGCTCTGTGACCCTGGGCAAGTCACTTAACCCTGAGTGCCTCACTAAAAAAGCAAAAAAAAAAAACCTTAGGTTCTACTAAGGATTGTGGGGGAGAGATACGACACATACTTTGCAACTTCTTCCCATTATTCCTAGTCAATACAAAAATATAAACAAGATAAATACAAAGTGATCTCTGGGGTGAGCTAAGAGGGCACATTAACAATGGGGTAAAGAGGGGGGAGTTAGAAAAGGGCTCTTGAGCTGAGCCTTGAAGGGACCTAATGGTTCTAAGATAATGAGTCAGAAGGAGCTCTCACACCTATTAAATGATGCCTCTTTTGAGTTATTGAAGCCCTGACTGTGCCTTCTTCCAGAGTATTCCCCAGAGATGTTCCCTGGTACCTCCCACGTAACACACTTTGACCTAGTTGGTCTCATAGAAAGCATGCCCATTGAATTGTCTGGGAGGTTAGCCACATGTCAAAGAGGACCACTGAAAAAAGATGAAAGGGATTGGATTTTTTAATGTTGAGGAAAAATGCTAAAGGCTAATTTAATAATGTCCTCTGAGAGTGTCAAGGATTTTGACCTTCTGCCCTCCCTTTCCCTCTCGAGGACAGAAATGGACTTAAATTACAGATTCATGTTAGATTTGTTTCCTAACCAAAAATTCCTGACTGATGATCAGAGTTTTGAAACAGTGTGAAGCGATTTATCATGAATAAGAACAGCCCACATTTCTATAGCTCTTTAAGGCTTACAAAATACTTTCCTCACAGCAGTCGTGTGAGGTTGGAAGGCTAAGCATTATTTCCTCTTTTTACAGATGAGAAAATAGAGGCTCAGAAAGGTGAAGTGATGTTGACCAGGGTTATGCAGCTAGGAAGTATTGAAGCAGTTATTTGAACCCAGGTTTCCTGCCTCCCAGTATGGTAGTCTTTCTGCTGTAACAGGGAGAACAGAAGGGAATAAGCCTTCATTTTGCACCTACTATGTTCCAGGCACTGTGCTAAGTGCTTTACAGATATTATCTCATTTGATCCTCACAACAACCCTGGGAGGCAGGTGCTATCATTATTTCCATTTTACAGTTGGGGAAACTGAGACAAAAGTTAAATGACTTGCCCAGGATTACACAGCTAATGAGTGTCTAAGGCTTCCTGATTCCAGACCCAATGCTGTTTAGCTGCCAAGACCAAAGAATTCGTGGTGAGATCCTTTCCTTTTTAGATTTTAAAGAAAAAGGAGGAGGCTGGGTTAAGGATTGAATTTCCTTGCCACTAAAAACATCACATTAGGCCCGGAATGACAACAGTGAAAACAACACCAGCAACTTATGTTTTTGTAGCAGTTTTGCTTTCCTTGTAACAACCCTGTGAGGTTTGTGGTCCAAATTTCATTATTCTCAATTTTACAAATAAGGAAGCTGAAGCTCAGAGAGGTTTATCGACTCAGCCACACTCACCACTGTCTATGATACAAATTGAAACTCAGATCCCTTGTGGTCCCCTTTCTGACCAACTCCTCTTGTCGCCTGTTCCTCCACACTCAGAAGATGCTAATGGTTCTGCTCTTCCATTCAGTGGAGATGCTTGGGTTCAAAGGATTTCTCCCAGTCTTTCTGTCCAGACTCACTAGAATGAATTCTGGGTCCAATCTCACTGCTTATTGACTCACTGAGGTAGCTGTTGTTCTCTGTCCCTCCCTCAATGAAGGAAAGAGAGAAAACAATATGATATCTAAGGAGATACAAACACAGGAAGAGTCCATAACCAAAAATCGTTCAGATATCCCCAGGAGGTTACTAAGTTCTCTGCCTTCTTGGAAGGGAGAAACAAAAATTCACATCAAGATATAGATTTTCTGTCTTTTAGTGACCTTCCCAATAGGAAGGTGTATGTTTTTGAGGGCTCAGTGAGTAAGTGAAGTAGGTAGGGAGATAGTTAGCAAAGATGGTACATGGAGTAGCATATGTGTGCGTGTGTATGTACCTACATCAAGAATAGAATTACCATAACATTGCTCCAAAACTACTCAATCATTCTGATATATAAATGACTCTCCCACTAGCCAGCTGAATGACTTTGGATAAATTACCCTTTCTGGATCTCAGCTTCTTCTGTTAAATGAGAGATTTGGGATATAGGATCTCTAAGGTCCTTTCCTGCTCTAGGGAAGAATGTTCCATAATACTCTAATACTTAAGCATGAAATTGTGGTCTTATCAATTCAGGACCCATGCATAGCAACACCACCCATATCTATCTATCCCTGTGAGAATCTTATCCATCTCCTCTTAAAAGTTCACCTGATTCACCTAAAAGTGGACTTGGGGTGCGCCCAATATGCTGGAGACCTTTCTGCCTTCTTCTGAAATGGCGAGGGAAATAGGGAAGCTCTGGCTTTCTGTTTGTTATCTCTTGCTATCACCATGTGGGCAGCCCACCTTCTTTTTCTATCACGTATTTCTCTGATGATATCCTTTATTCTTGTTATCCCTTGGAGTTCCTCGTGGGTTGTATATTGTAGCCTGCTCACATCATCCATGTCCCTCTCCACTGCTCTCTATGTGATACTCATCTTTAGTTCTTCAGAGGCAGTGGCATTCCAATGGTTCACTGCCAAAAAGCAGTGTCAGTAAAATGATTGAAAAGATGGCCTTTTGTTTTTACGGGAAGCATGAGCTTAGTAAAAGTGCTTTTCAATTTCCTGAAAGCAATCTAGGACACTCTCTTCCTTATTTTCAACTGGGCCCAGCTCACTGTCCATCTATATTGTCTGTACCAAGTTTCTTTGTTATTAGACAAATTCTGTAGGGTTTTCATACAAATGATTGTTGAAATCTAGGTTAGAATAGAGATTTTTTTTCCCCATACATTTTGTCTTTCCTGTGTGGATGGAAAGGCCAAATATCTTTGGGGGATTATACTCTTTTTCAAAAGACTCCATAGTGTCCTGGAGCTTGAGGCAAATGATCACAGTGGAACATTTGGAGGACCTCACCACCCACAGGGAATCTCTCCTTGACTTAGATTCTGTGCCACATCTGATCCATCACAGCATTCCATATTTTTGATGAGCTTTACTTGGTGTTTATTATCAGAGAGTAAATGAACAGTACTTTTTCTGTTGTTACATATTTCAAGGAATCAAGGATGGTGCTGTATTTTAAAGGAGCCTGTAAGACAGCATTTTGTCCTACTGAATCGAATAATTTATTGTAGTCAAGAAGCTATAAACACAACAGGATCTTACAATCTCTGCATCTTTCAGTCAATTGTGAGATGATAAAGATGTCCATTGCTTAATAACATCTGCAGAAACCTAGTTGTTCCCCACAATGCTCTCATTGAATATACCTTCAATTAGTGCATAGATGGTCCCCATAACATTTTTTGTATAGATGGAAAAAAAGACATATTGTGCAGGAGTTGTTGATGATATTTATGTAATCAATAACATCTCAGATTTTTCCCCTGCCTTTGATATCTTCCCCTCTTTTAGATTCCTTGCAAATTGGCCCCTTGAAATTTTATCACCTCCATCCTGGATTTTTTTGATCCAATCTGGCTACTTTTCCTATTGTAGTTCTACTTAGTATCATTTCTACTTCCTTAGGAACTGTGATGTCAGGGTCCAAATGTGATGGTTTCAAAATCCTTGATGGAGAAAACATGTTTTTTTAAAATGATTTTTAAAACTTTTCCATTTTTATTCTATTTATAGGCTACTTTGTGTTCTTTTTTAAATTCTTGAATACCCTAGAGATGACCACTTGGTTGGACCTCTCACCAGGCTTTCTTTAGAAGAAAGTGGAAAAAAAAGCATTTTTTGAACATCTATGCGTCAGGAACTATTGCTAACTGCTTTGTAAATGTTATCTCATTTAATCCTCACAACAACCCTGGGAGGCAGGTGCTATTATTATCCCCGTTTTGCAGTGGAGGAAACTCAGGCACACCAAGGTAAAATGACTTGCCCAGAGTCACACAACTAGTAAGTGTCTGAGACCAGATTTGGATTCAGGTTTTCCTGATTCTAGGCTCAACATTCTTATCTACTATACCACCTTGCTGCCTCTTGAGACTGGTTTCAAAAAGATGAAGTCTCTTGGCTTTTTCTTCTGATGTTTTTCTCTGATTTACATGATGGTATTATTTATGATTGTCCATCATTCTTCTTTGTAAGATTTATGGGAGAGCTTATATTTTAACCTGGTGTTGCCTTGGACATCTGTCTGTCTCTGGCAAATATGTCAAATGTTGCTGACTAAGGAGCTCTCTGGGCTCTTTTGGTCTTCTTACAGGAATTAGTTTACATTGCTTCAATTTTCAGTTCAAATTATTATGTTCTTGTTGTTTAGTCATTTTCATTTGTGTCTGACTTTCCACGACCCCTTCTTTTTTTTTTTGGCAAAGATACTGGAGTGGTTTTCCACTTCCTTCTCCAGCTCATTTCCAGGTGAGAAAACTGAGGCAAACAGGATTAAGTGACTTGTCCAGGGTCACATAGCTAGTGCCTGAGGCTGGATTTGAACTCTTGACTCCAGACCCAGCACTCTAGCCACTGTATCACCTAGCTGCCCCAAATTATTATGGCTGGTGTCAATGTCATTTCTGTTGTCCATTTTCTACTTTTTATCTTTATTTGCTTGATTAAATAACTTAGGGTTAAATATTATTGCTTTCTGTATATTTTCTCATTACTATTCTTTCTTCTCTTTCATTATAAATTCTGATCTTCGGTCTGACGAGCTGATGATCTGAGTGTGAACAGACATCTGACTTAGAGATAACTCCTACGTCCAGAACATCTTCTCTTTTAAAATATTGTCAGTGCCATTCTTTGTGATATTGTTTAGTGCTTACGATATCCAATGCTTACAAATCCTTCTAGGCTCATCTATTAAAGCAAAATGGAAAATAATACTACATTCTATTGGTATTATTTATCTACATCCAAGGATGACTTCAACTATTGGACCACTCAGACAAGGCCAGGCACACCCGTTCACCATGTGATGGGTAACTGAACTGCAGAAATAGTATTAGACTTGAGAACTCCAATGGAGAGCAGACTGACATTTGGGAAAGACAAAGTATTTGGGCTTCTCTATATATCATTAATTATATAATCTACTTATATACATACACACACTCACACTCATAGACATACACATTGGGCTTTAATAAAATGCTGAAATGTTCTCTTGATTGGGGGTGAATATGGAGAGGTATGGTCCAATAGATTTCGAATTGGACTTTTGGATTTCAATATTTCTGCCCCTCTAATCTATCCTCCATCTGGCTGCCATGAAAGTATTCCTAGAACACACAATTCTCTAGGAAGACCATGCCATTCTTGTGCTCAAGAAACGTTGAATGACCCCCTGTTGCTTCTGGGATAAAATTGAAACTCTTCATCTTGGTCTTTAAAGTTCTTCATGGTCTGGCTCAAGATAATCTTTCCAAGATTCTTGTAAATTATTCCACTGTACTTACTCTTTGTTTTAGCCAAATGGGCCCATTTGCTTTTCCTTGAACTTGGCACTCATTTCTCTCCTGTTTTCTCCTTCTACCTGTCTGACTGTTCTTTCTTAGTCTCCTTTGCTGTCTCATCATCCATGTCATGCCCACTGCATTACCACAAAGCCATCTTTTATCTTCTCTCTTACATCATAATCTCATCAGCACTCAGGTTTAATTATCTCTATGCAGACAATTCCCAGATCTATATGTCTAGTGCTGGTTTGTCTCCTGGCCTCCACTCCTAAATTCCTAACTGTCTGTGGAACATTTTGAATTGGATGTCCTGAAGGCTTCTTTGGTGGAATATGTTTCCTCTAAACCCAACTGTCTTCTGAAATTACCTATTACTATAGAGTGCACCACCATCCTTCCATTCCCCCAGGTTCACAACCTCAGTGTTATCTTTGGCTTTTCTCTCTTACTCACCCAACATGTGAAATCTCACTCTTGTCATAATCTTCCATTACCTATGTCCATTTCTCTCCACTCACACAACCATCACCCTAATTCAGGCTCACATCACCTCTTCCCTTGATGATTACAATCGTCTTCTGTTTCTTTTCCCTACAATATCTCTCCCCTTTCCAACCTGTCTTCCACCCAGTTGCCAAAATGATTTCTTAAAGTGCAAGTCTTACCATATCTATCACCTATTCACTAGAAGCTGGTGGTTCCCTATCACCACCAGAATAAAAAAATAATCTCTGTCATTTAAAGCTCTTCACAATCTACCCCCTTCCTACCTTTTTAGTTTTTTTATACACTACTCTTCTCCATACACTTTATAATACAGTCACGCTGGCATTCTTGCTATTCTGCACACATAGTATTCCATCTGTCTCTATGCCTTTTCATTCACTGACCTCATGTCTGGAATTCATTCCCTCTATCACTCTACCTTTTGGAATCCTTGGTTTCCTTGAAGACTCAGCTCACATGCCATCCCCTACAGGAAGTGTTTCTTGATTTTCTTAGTTGCTACTGCTCATCCCTCCTCCGTAGAATTATCTTTGTATATTTATTGGTTTATCTCTTGTATCCCCTTTAGTAGACTATAAACTCTTCATCATCTCTTGGATAGATTATTGCAATAGCCTCCTAATCTGTCTCTTTGCCACAAGTCTTTCTCTACGTCCTTAGTGGCAAGTGGGAAGTGCTTGAGGGTGTCAATATGTGTGGGTCTGTGAAAAGTAGTGGGTAGGAGGAAATAAACAACTTCTGAAGGCTTGACTGTTTTAAAAAAAAACCTTAAATCCCCAGTAGTCTTGCCAAAGTGGTAATGTTACACTAAAATACTAGAATGTTAGGGTAGGACAGGACTTTAGAATGCAGATGTCAAGAAAGAACTTTAACAATCTAAGAAAAGGGAGATATTTAGTTTAAAAAAAAGAATTAGGAAGAGTTTAATAGCTATATTCAATATATAATGGACTTTTACAAGCAAGAAGGAGTTGACATCATGTGTGACAGTACAGAATAGGACTAGGACCAATGACTAGAAGTTATAGGAAGGCACAATTAGGTTCAATATAAAGAAAACTTTAAAAAAAAGTTTTATTGATACCTTTTGTTTTCATATGACAATTATTTCTGGATATAGCTCTCTTTCCTCTCCAAGGACCCCCTATTGAATCTTCCCTGGCAATGAAGAAAAACCGTTAAGAACAAAAACAAACAATAATGTGATTAAGTACAATATTCTATCTCTTTCACCTTGAAATGCTTTTCCTCATCTCTTTTCCAGGGCCAAGTTTAGTTGATATAATCAACAGTGTTCAACTTCATTTTACTGTTCTTTTCATTTATATTATTGTAGTCATTTTATATATTGTTCTCATTCTGCACAATTTCGTACAACCTTTTCCAAGGTTCTCTGAATTCCTTATATTTACAATTTCTTATTGTACAACATTTTTTCATTCCATTCACATATTGTAATTGATTCAGCCATTCCCTAATTGATAGGTACCCACTTTGTTTTCATTTCTAGTTCTTTGCTACCACAAAAAGTGCTGCTATGAATATTTTTGTATGCAGGAGATCTTTTTTTTTTCCGACTTCCACCTCCATGGGCATATGCCTAGCAGTAGGATCTCCTTTGTTCATGGGTATGTACCAATTAGTCACTTTTTTGGTATGATTCTAAATTGTCTCTAGAATGGTTTGACCAATTCAGAGCTCCACTAACAATATATAAGCACGGCTGTCTTGCTTCTAGACTCTAGAATCTACTGTCTTTTTTTTTTTTTTGGTCACTGTTGCCAATTTGTGGGATGTGAACAGCAGCATTTTATTTTTAACAATAAGAGCTTTTCAATAATGGAATGTGCTGCCTAGGGATGTAGTGAGAGCTTTGAGGAGAGACTGTATAGTCACTTGTCAGAAATATTGTAGAGGGGATTGGAATAGAGGACCTCTCAGATTCTTTCCATTTCTGAGATTCTATAATTAGGTGACAGGAAGTCACAGAATCTCAGAGATGGAAGAAATCTTAAAAATTATCTACAGTACTCCAACCTCCTGACTAATGGATGAGTCTTCTCTACAATATACCTGACAAGTGGCATGAAATCTTAGCTTGAAGACATCTTATCCTACTTCCTAAAGTAGCCCATTCCAACTGTTGAGAAGTTTCTTCTTAAATAATGTCTTAATGTATCTGTTTGCAACTTCTACTCCTTGCTCGTAGTTCTGCCCTGTGTGGCAGAGCTGAACAAATCTGATCCTTTTTCTTCATGACAGCTCTTCAAGAACTTGAAGACAGAAACCCCCTCAGTCCTCTCCAGGTTAAGAGTTTCCTTCAATTGATTCTCATAAGGCATGATCTCAACACCCTTCACCATTTTGTTTGTGCTCTTCTGGATGCCTTCCAGCTACTTAGTGCTTAGAAGTGAACCCAACAATCTAGATGTTGTATGTCTAGGACATTGTACCTACATACTATCCCCTTATTTTTGGAAGCTATGCATTGCTTAATGCAGCCTAAGATGGTGTAAGTGGCTGATTGAGGGAGTTTCTTGATTAGCTTGACCTTACAAAGAGGTGAGTCTTTCTTTGGGAATTGTGAAGGATCCTTTACAATCTAAGATGAATTTGGTTGTCTTAGAGGAGCCAGCCACCTTTTACTCAGGCTTATAAAAGACAGATTATTTTTGGGTACGTTTGTGGTGCTGAGGGGCACCTCCAGATCTTTGTATGGCTGTCTTAGGGAGAGGCACATGCTTCTAACCAAATAGCATCCATAGAGAGGGAAACCACATGGTCTGAATGTTGAGAGTTCCAGAGAAATCAGCTTCTGAGAGGTATCGAAAATTCCTTTCCAGGTGTTGCCTCTCTAACAATCCCAGGTAAGGGAGTTTCAGAATCTCATCTTTCAGAGAAGAAAGAGTCCCTGAACATCACCTGATATCTGGATCTATCTTTCTAGAAAGAGAAGGGGGATTTCCTAGGCAGTTCCCGCCTCAAGGGATGCCTCTCTAGACAACCCCTTCCATTTTGAGAAGCTCTCAATCTAGCCTTCTATAGAGAGGTGGAGAGTTCCTGGGCAGAGCTAGCATCTTGCAGAGATAAGAAGTTTGTGGATAAAGCCCCCAAAGCTAGAAGAGCGGCAAGCCATGATACTGTGGAGCAAGGGACTTGGACTTTGCACTCTGCTATTATTGTGAATTATTTGGATGATGTATGTTCAATAAGAAGGAGGATTTAGTTGCCTCTGTAGTAGCCACAAGTGCATTTGTCTCTTAGAGGTGATCAAGCCCTCAGAATAGTAAAATAATTTAAAAATGTTTTTTCTTGCTTTTTTTCAACATGACTAATATAGAAATATATTTTGCATAATTTCACATGACAATTGATATCATATTGCTTGCCCTCTCAATGGGTAAGAGAGAGGCAGGAGGAAAGGAGAAAATTTGGAACAAAAAATGTTAAAAATAAATAATGACTTTTTTAAAAAAGAAAAAGAATAGTGGCATAAACATGGATGTCTGTATTAGTTTCTATAAGATGAAAGTGGGACTCACTGGAATGTGGAAGTATTGCTTTCCTTTCCAAGGGAAGTTTAAAGCAAACAATTGCCTTAGCTTTTTGGGCTGCCATGTCATGTGGTGGAAAGCTTATACTGAGCCTTTATTATTATATTTGAGCTTATATTGAGTTCACTAAAACTTCCCAATAAATCAGTTTTTTAGACCAGCCTCCATTTAATTACGTTTCCTCATCTTGTATTTGTGAACCTGATTTTTTGAAACCAAATAAAAGACTTTACATTTATTCCTACATAGCGAGGATGGTGAGTTCCTGTTTCCCCCCAATTACTAATTTGATATAGTCACAGAAAGTAAAACTAAGTGTACATTAAACTAACTGTAAAAATATGGCTAACATCTGGTGACCTCTTTATGAAATATGTGAAAGCGATTGACCAGGAAATAATTGGCCAAGGCTACAAAAGCTCACCCTTCTGGAGTCCTAACTAGGAGCATCATTGTGAAGTGTGACCCCTGAACCTACACTAAAGAGCAGAAAGATGAGGAGAAGGGGATTCCTTTTTCCTCGCCTCTTATTAATTGGCTATGGTGTTCTGCAGAAGAGTTTATTGTCCAGTAGTTTGGGAGAGTTGGAGGCATAGTTGAGGTAGAAGACACACTCTCCAGTCAGATGGAGACAGAAAGGTAGGGAAATGAGAGAGAAAATGGAACACAACCCTTGGCAGCAGAGAAAAAGAGCTGACCATGGGTTCAAGGGAGGGATGGGCCTGGTAAATGAGAGTAGAGCTGTGGAAGACCACCTACAGTTGATGAAGGGCGTCAAGGATCTGAAAGAGTGACATCTCCAGAATTCAATACAAACATCAGTATGCTGCCATAGAAGTTTCTAATGGCAGCTATAAATAAGAAGAATAAAGGAACGGGGAGCTTACTTTCCTGGCTTATCTGGACACACGTTGTACCCTCTAGTTGAATGTAACCTTCTTGAAGACAATTTTCATTTTTTTGTACCTTAAAATATATATGTTAGCTATACTTATTAATATTATTCATCAACATAGACACAATTGAGCTTAACACCTAGTTAGCAAGAATAATTCGTTATTAATAGTTGACATTTATGTAGCACTTCAGACTTTACAAGAATGATATGCATATGTGTTTATATATTTACATCTATATATGTATGATCTCATTTTATCCTCCTAACAACCTTGTGATATAGGTGCTATTATTATCTGCCTCTTTGCAAATGGGGAAACTGAAGATCAGAAAGGCTAAATGCATTGCATAGGATTACATATATAACTGTGGTGGGTTTTTAAACCCAGATCTTTCCATTTCCAAGAGCTTTAACTATTATTCAATTTACTATATCACACTAGAAGCTACCAGATTGTGTATTGGGGTGAACTCTTCCCATACTCCTTCCTGTGACCCCCTCCTCTTCATCATTGATTCTCTTGCCAGTGTTCCAGAGTATTTGTGCACTCTCCTCCTTTATCCAAATGAAGGTTCTTTTTGGAGGGGGTTCTCCCCTCTTTAGGTAGCCCAGTGCTTCCTCCTTCGTGCGGGCTCCCATATTGGTGTTGGAATATAGATATCCAATCAGTTTTAACCCTACTGCAACTCAGAACTCCTGAATTCAATTGTTCTACCAGCCTCAGGTTCCTTGGAAGCAAGGATTACAGGCATGTGTCATTTTGCCAGGAGGTTGAGGGATTTCCCCCTACTTGGCCTAGATTTTTGATATGTCACTGTGGGTGCAAAAATTCCTAGATTTGGCTCTTCTGTTCCATCATTTCAATCTATTGATGGCTCTCCTTTCCTTCAAGTTCTAGCTCAGAAGTCACTTTGTCCTTTAAGATGGCACTTTCAGTGGAAAAGATCTGTCCTTAAATCTCTGGTGCTTGGAGTTCACCTTTTCCCCTCTCTTACTATGCTCTTGTATCACAGTTTGGAGGGAAGTACGTGTTCCCCCTCCCCCATTGGATTGTAAGCTCCTAGAGATCAGGGTCTATGTAGTATCTTCCTTGGAATCCTTAGTGCCTAGCACAATGTACTGTATGCACTAGGTACCTAAAATGCATTGAAATAAGGCACAGCTAAAGAAAGTTAAAAGAAGGAATTGGGAAAAATGTTCCAGAGGAGGAAGAAAGTGTATCTTACTGAGTCTTCGTTGACATAATGGAAGAAGAAACAGAACTGAGAACTGCCTGAGAAGAGATGATTAGAAAGAGTTTCTGCAACAGAAAGAATTACAGATTTCATTATTACTGACATCTTTGCTCATTACTTTCATGAAAGGTGCAAACTTCTGCTTTTCAGTGAAAATGAAGATGGACACAGGGCGTCTGCTGGAAGGGATCTGGACACAGGCCATTGTTCCAGCTGGCTAATGCAAACTAGGGAGCCTGGAGTTGAGACTTAATCAACAGCAAACACTCTCATCCACACTCCCTGTTGTTTGTTCCAGGTCACCCTGAAGAGTCCACCAGCTGGCATTTGGGGGATTGAGCTGATGAGCTATTATTATCTGCCAGTCTTCATTTCTGGAATAACAAGAAATTCATATTAATGCAGGATCCAGGTTTTCAATTCTCAACCAGTCAAAGGGTGGGGGTTGTAGGAAATTGAAGGTTAAAGGCACAGAAATTAGAGGAAAGAGAGGGATTTGTTTGTATCCCTAATGGCCCGTGGGAAGGAATGAAGCACAGTATAATGAAGACAGTACCAGTTGACATACATTTACCAATTTAAAGTTATTTTCATTCACAATCTCATTTGAATCTTATGACAGCCTCATGAGGGAGGCATATAGACTTATCTCCATTTTACAGAAAAAGAAGCTGAGGCTCAGAGAGATTGAGTTGACCACTGTCACACAACTAGTAAGTGTAAGAGGAAGGAACTGAATATAATGACCTCCAAATCCAATACTTTGTCTACTGTGCCATACTACCTCTCAGTCAGGAGACCTGAATTGGAGCCCCAGCCCTGACACTTAGTGCCTATGTAGACAGTGGCACCTCTCAACATATCTGAAAGTGCATTTCCTCATCTTTAAAATGGTGAAATAGATCCTGAGCTGGATAGGACTTTAGATAAAATCCATTCCTTTTGTTTTATAGATGACAGAAGTGAGGTCTAGGGAGGTTAAAGGAATTTGCTGTAATACATATTAAAAAAAAACAGGATTTGAACCCTGGCCTTCTGACTTTAGAGCCTGTCTTCTTTCCATTGTAGTGTATTACCTGACTGGTGAAGGTGTGGCCAAACAAATTAGTGGAATGTTGGACAAATTGTGATCCAGAAAAGATAAGAGCCTAGAACTTTTTAACTCTCTCCTGGAAATTGAAAGGTATCTACCCGGTGACTACCAGTGAGCTATGCCAAGATTTTCAGGGCCTTTGTGATTTGAAAAAGGGACCCTTACCAAGAAATGAAAATGAGCTCATTATCTCATTAGCTTTTGAGTATTAGGTTGGCATGGGAATATCCAGCTGAAATTGTATTTTCTTCCTGATGTGCCAAGACAAGAACAACCTGGGATTTAAAAGACACTTTGTATTCTTAGCAGGAAATTTCACCAATGCAAACAAAGGAGCCCATGGTGAGTAATCCCATCTTTTGATGACCCTAGAAGACAGGCACCATGTGTGTCTAAATTGCTTTATATGATAGTCAGCACAACACGTGTGCTTAATAAATCCTACTGGGTGATAAAGATATTCCCGACTGCCATTAACCCACTGGCATGATGCCAGGATAACTGTGCTTATCCACCTTATAGTGTTGTGGCAAAGAAAGTGCTTTGTAGACCTTAAATAAAAATATGAACTACTATTATTGATGTTGCCATTATTATTTTTTGAAATCATTAGCATCACTCTTACTGTAAATCTTCCTAAGTACAGTAGAAGGTAAACTCTTGTGCCTGACCTTAGAAGCTGCTGGGAAGTGGCTTATGACAGTCAGTAAAAACAACCACCATTAATTAACCACCAACTGAGTATAAATTCCTGGTCTCTACACTTGCACTCTTGCCTTGAGGCCAGCTCTTTCCCAACTATACCACAAAGTCAATGACTTTTCTTGGGTAGGGTCCTAAAATCACCAGCTCAGGCTTATTCCCCAACATCTTGGCTTGCACTTGAATGATCATCCTCTCTGTAAACAATGACAAGGTGATAGGGGTGATAGAAAGTTTAGATAAGACGTGGTCCCTACCCTCATGGACCTTACAGCCTAGTAGGGGGAATAATACACTAACAGAGACAATTGTAAAAGATCATAGCATGTATGAAGTGTTTTAGAGAATTGTAAAACAAAATCTGCAATCTGAAGGGGAAGGTCATTATAGATCCAGGGGGGTTAGAAAGACTTTGTGCTTTTTTTTTGGTGGGTTGTATCCCTAATGGCCCATGGGAAGGAATGAAGCACAGTATAATGAAGAGAGTACTAGTTGACATACATTTACCAATTTAAAGTTATTTTCATTCACAATCTCATTTGAATCTTATGACAGCCTCATGAGGGAGGCATATAGACTTATCTCCATTTTACAGAAAAATGTATTTGAATTAATTTTTTAGAGGATGGATAGTAATTCAATGGATGAAGAGGAGAAAGGGAAGGATTCTAGGCACAGGGAATAATTCTTTTAGTAGAGGCATGAGAGTGGAGGGAGTATTGGTGGGGCAGAGAGTAAATAGTGCAGTCTGGCTAAAGCATAGGGCACTAGGAGGTCAATAATATGAATCACAGAATGGTGGATTGTGGGAGTTGGAAGGGACCTCCCAGGCCAGCTAGTCCCCATATAATTTGAACAAGAATCACCACTACAACATACCCACTGCATGGTCATCTACCCTTTACTTGAAGAGCTCTGATAAAGGGAAACCCATTATCTCTAAGGTAGCCAATACCTACTTTGGACAACTCCAACTGGTAGGAAGTTTTTCCTTGCCAATCCCAAACCTGACTCCACTTCCAACTATTATTTCTAATTCTGCCCTCTGGGGCCAAGTAGAACAAGTTCAATCCCTCTTCCAAGTCTTCTTTTTACCAGGCTAAATATCTTCAGTTTCTTTATAACTTGTAACTCTGTGAGGGTAGGAACACATTCTGCTTTTTCTTTTTCTTCCCTAGAGCTTAGCACAATGCTTAATACATAGTAAGCACTTAACTAATGTTTGTTGACTGACTGATTATTGGTTGTTTAGGATAGGATAGAGACTGGACTTGTGATTATATTGATATAGAGAATTCCTGGTTGAGGAAACTCCCTTATACCAATGTAGTTTTGCCCCTTCTCTGAAATTTATAGTTTTAGAGAGTTGTCTAAGGCATTTAAAGGTTGTAACATGCCCAAAGTCACATAGCCAGTACATATCAGAGGCGAGACCTGAACTCAGATCTTCCCGTCTTAAGGCCATCTCTTTTTCCCACTTTCACCACAATGTCAATCTCCTTCATGGCCTAGGGTCTTGAAATTCCCAGCTCAGACTTATTCTTCAACATCTTGGCTCCCTGGTAAGTTTCAGACATTGGCACTTGAATGACTATAATCTTTGTGAACAATGATGAATTGAAAAAGCATTTTTCAATAGCCCAACATTAGCCTGATTGCAATCACCTGGAAATGAGGGATGGGAGTGGTGGTGTTGGGTGGGAAGGGTTATTTGGGAGGAATAGGACACAAAGCAAGTTCACAGAGTTTTAAATTAGAAGGAGCTTAAAGATCAACTGGTCTAATTCCTTTCATTTCATAGAAATGGATGTTTTGAGAAGTAAAGTGACTAGCTCAATATCACATGTAGTAGAATTCACATCTGGATCCTCTGACCTTCCATATTATTGCCAAGGTATTTGAGCTTGAGAGCTGTGCAGGTAGAGGGCTGTAAGAACTGTTAGTGTCAGAAATAGCTCTGCATTAAGAAGAAAAAAAAGTAGTGTATCTGAAAGAATGTTACAGGTGGCTGAATTAATTAGTTTGAAATCCCAACACCCCAAAACATCCGGTGTTGGGATTAGAGAATTAGAGCTAGTTTGGTGCTGAATCCCAAACCTCAAGCATTATTTGGATTCAAATTGGAACTGTTGCAGAAAGAACCATGTTAGGGAAGGAGGATGGAAAATAGGGTGGTCTATTTTTTTTTTCTATGTTGAAATAAAGCGGCAGTCTTTTTTCTTTTCTCTCTTAACATCCTCCTCCTTTTTAGACCAGACTTTATCTCTCCTTTTTTTTCTCACTCTCTGATTTTGTCTTTTTTCCTTTATCCATCAGTCTTTCTGACTTTACTTTGTCTCTAGTGGGAATCTTTTGTCCTTTTGTTTGAATTCTCCTTTATTTTTCTCTTCCTCCTTGACTCTGCTTCTCTCTTCCTCTTTCTGTTCCTTCTCCTTGTTCAAATATGGTTTGGATTACACTACCAACTCTGAAATTCTATGATTATAAGAAAGTTCATTATGATAAACATTAACTAGACACCCAGACATAATAACTGTTCTCTCTCCCCCTCTCCTTTCTTCTCTCCTTATTTCCTCCTCCTCCTCTCTCTCTCTTCCTTGCTCTCTTCTTCATTCCTCTCCTTCCTTTCCCTTCTTTCTATTTCTTCTTTCTTTCCCTCCCTTCTTCTCTATCCTTTTTCTTCCCTCCATATCCCCTACTTTCCCTCACCCTCTCTCCTACTCTCTTTCCTTCTCCCCTTCTCTTCTTTTTTCTCCATCTTCCCTTTCTTCTCTTCCTCTCTGTTTGTCTCTGTCCCTCTCCTTCCTCTTTTCCCCTTTCCCCTCTCTTCTGTCTCTCTTACTTGCTTCACCCCTTTCCCTACATTCCTCTCCTCTCTCATTCCATCGATTTCCCTCTCTCCCCCCACCACTACAATTCTGCAATAGTAGATTCTTCTATTCGTACTCCCCTTGAATAGAATTTTTATGGTGTGGATATGTGCTTGAGAACAAAGGAATCCTGGAACAGGGATTCAGCCAAAGTTCAATGCGGGGAACAAATGAATAATTAAGAACAGATCATTTAACTCTCTTATTTTCAGTGGTCTTCAAGAAGATAATGGCAAATGCCAGGTTAGAATTTAGCAGATACATATTTCCATATGGGGAAGGGGAGGAAAATGTGGGATCATGCAAATGCCTCTGATGCACCCCAACTATTTTGCTACTAAAACAGATTCTTTTGGTCTTATTTGACCTTTTCACAGGTTTACTCAGTTGATTCCAATGGACAAAGCACCTAAAGCCACCTCCCTGCTTTAATTTGCTGTCATAATATGGGGAGGGGTTTCCTTTGCTTTGGAGGTTTGGCTTGGTGTGCCCATAATGACAAGGCAAAGGAGGTGCTGTTCATCGAGTGTGAATGAGTGAATGTACGTGTGTGCATTTGTGTGTGTGTGTGTGTGTGTGTGTGTGTGTGTGTGTGTGTGTGTGTGTGTATGAAATACCAGGTCATCCAATTTCCAGGAGGCTTGTGCCAAAGTGAGGGATTGTGTGAGCAGGTATGAACTCAGGAAAGTAAAAAGAGGGAGAACCAAGTGGAAAGAAGTTGAAGCTGAAAAACAGGACTGGCTGAGTGTAGGGATAAGCAGAGATGGAGAGGCAAGCCCTGGGCTCTGGTAGAAGATAGAAGGGGGAGTTCGTGGAGTATCTGTGTATTCCAAAAAGTATTCCATTGGAATCCTAATGATCCTGGAGCCAAGGCTGCAGGCTGCAGCAGATTCCAATTTGCTCCACAGTTTCTGTTCAATTCCAAATGGGCTCTTAACCCAAAGCTTTTATTACTGGGCTATGAGTTGGAAAGGGACCACAGGTACTTGACACCCTCCCGTTATTTACATTCTTTTCATGTTGTAATTATATACTCTGGCTATTATATTTTAAGGCTTACATTGTCTGGAAATAGAATAGCTCATGGTAGGAGCTCAGGTTGTGTTTTGTAAAGTATGTCAGCCAACAGAGCTCCCATGTAATGTGGGAAGAGTGGTTAGGGTTCCAGAGTAAGCAATGTGAGTTTCCAGATCTCAGTGTTACCCTTTTTGCTAAGTTTTGCACTCATACTACCCTTTCCTCAATCTTCCTGGGGTGAATCTTACAGAGTACATATTTCTTTAGCTTCTACTTCTTCATGAGATATGAAAATATGAATCATGAATATGTATTTGAAATTATAACACAGCTAGTATGTCTAGCTGGAGTGATGATGGTACTGAAAACTATTCTAGCATGATCTAACTTTTTTTTAACCTTCCTTTTGTGATTCTAAAAGTACAGCAAGCCTTCAGCTCCAGATGCTGGAACAAGGACTTGTCAGAGGTTGTGGGTATCACTGAGATAGATTCAGGGCTCTCAGAACATTCCCTCACCAGATCTTTGTGAACAACATGGACAAATGTGGGATAGATGAACTAAGAGCTGGCTAGATGATCTTCTCAAAGAGTGGTGATTGGTGGATTGATGTCGGTCTAGACAGGTATACTCCAGCAACTCTCTCCTTGACCTGCATTGTTCAGCATTTTTATCAATGACTTGGGTGTAGGCATGGTTATAAGATTTGCAGATGACAGGAAGTTGAGAAAGTCTGAAAAAAAGAAAACCCTTAGTTTTTTTGGGCCTTCTTTGAGACCCATAAAGTGCATCTGTGATAAGTTGCTTTTATTCTAGATTTGTCATTCACTTTCCTGCTGGTCTTTCTCTTTTCTGGAATCTTCTATACCTGGAAACCTAAACTGTTTTGTCTTGTGATTGATAGCAGGGCACCCCCTGGCAACTCTCTGGCATCTTCTTGTCTGTAACATTAAAAGTGGGAACACTGGCAGATTTGCCTGTTAGTAACCCTTCCTATCCTTATAAAACCTCACTGCTGAGTAGCCCAGGTGTGAAAGGTAGGTCTCAGAGGTCTACATACCAAAATGGGAAGAGTGATGAAAGTTTGATGACACCTGGGTGACCCAAGTCCAAAGGGTAGCTATGGTGCTATGGAAAGAGTAGGCTATGGAGCAAGAAGTCTTGGCTTCATACCCCACCTCTGATGATTACTACTTTTTGACTTTGGGTGAGCCATGTAAACTTTCTGGGCCTTAGTTTCCTCATCTGTAAAATGAAGGTTTTGACTCATTGGCCTCTGAGGTTCCTTCCAGGTCTTGATTTATGATCTTATGATCCACTTTCTTGCTGTGGCCTCAGGATCTTTGCACCTGAACTCTGCACCTGAGGCCTGATTATGTTCTTATACTTCTGATGATTGAGTACCATGTGTATCCTTTGCCCTGAGCTCCTTCTCTTTGGTGCCAGTTCCATTATTCCCCCATCTTTAGTTAGGGTTTTTTTTTTTTGTGAGGCACTTGGGGCTAAGTGACTTACACAGAGTCACATGGCTAGTAAGTGTTATGTGTCTGAGGCTGAATTTGAACTTAGGTCCTCCTGACTCCAGGGACGGTATTCTATCCACTGCGCCACCTAGCTGTCCCTTTAGTTAGGTTTAAATATTTTCTTTCTATGAGTTAAATGCACCTGTAATAAAGGCCTACTTTTAAAAGTATTTTTGGCTAGTAAGCCTTTTCTGTGAGAATCCCCAAATAGCACACCAGACAATTTTAATATATTAGACAACAAAATTGGGATTCCAAAAGGTCTAGACAGGAAGGCATAATAGTTTTGATGTAATAAGAAGAAACTTAATAAGGATAAATGCAAAATCCTGTGCTTAGGTTCAAAGAAATTAACTGAACAAGTATAGCATGAGGGCATGAAGCCGGCTAAAAATTTTTTTAGTGGACTGGAAGTCAACAGGATGAAAAATACTGAAATGGTATAATAAACACTGCCTAGTCTAGAATATGCTCATTTTCAAGATATGTAAGGAAGTGATTTGAATTTATAAGAATAAGAACTATTCTGCAATTGATAATTGATCAAAGGTTATTGTTGCCCTAAAGCCAATTTAACCGGTCTTCTTGAGTTGCTATATTTTCCAGGAACATTGGACCTGGGGTATGCAGGAGGCCCTGAACGAGTCAACGATGAAGCACAGTTTCCCCTCCCCACCCCCACCACCCATGAGCTGACATAATTTGTCATTTGCACCTTATGAACAATCAATTTTCAAAGGGAGAAGCCCATGTTATCAATAGCCATATGAAAATGTCCTGAATTACAAATCATTAGAGAAATGCAAACGAAAGCAACTCTGAGATTTTGTCTTATGCCCATGCCATTGGCAAAGCTGTCACAAAAGGAAAATGACAAAGGTTAGAGAGGCAATGGGAAAACAGGCACATTAATGCACTGTTTATGGAGCTGTGAGTTGGACCAGCCATTCTGAAAAACAAATTGCTAAACTATGCATAACCTTTGATCCAGAAATGTGCCTACTTGGCCTATATTTCAAAGAGATCGAAGAAAGAGGAAAATGATTCATGTAAAAAGTATAGTAGTCCTTTTTCTAGTGACAAAGATTTGGAAACTAAGAGAAGGGCCATCAATTGGGGAATGACTGAACAGATTGTGGCAGATGAATGTAATGGTGTCATAATAAATGTTGGAAGAGATGCTTTCAGAGAAACTTGGGAAGACTCTTTTGGACTGTTGAAGAATGAAATGAACAGAACCAAGAGAGCACTTTGGACAATAACAACAACATTGTAAAGACAAATAAATTTGAAAGATTTAAGGATTCTGATCAACAAAATATCAAGCCATGATTCAAGAGGACTGATAGTGAAACATGCCGACAAAGGGGTGATAGATTCAGGATGTGGAATGAGACATATTTTTTGGACCTGGCCAAAATGGAATTTTTTGACTATGGCTTTGTTTGACTATGCATATTTTTTCCAAGTGTTTTAATTTAATTTCTTTTTTCCAGTGAGGGGTGGGGAATAGGTGGAAGGAAGAGAAAATAATTTATTGTTAATTTAAAGCAATGACATAAAAACCCCTCAGAGCATGTAATTTCAACTTTCTGCGTAATCTTGGCCATTCAATGAGCGCTCCCACTTCTTGGACCCCAAAGAGCTCATATCTTCTAATTGCATCCCCACCCTTTAGTCTATTTGTGCCATTCCCAAAGGGCCATAGGAGTTTGAAGTTCAGTGTCTCAAAATTACAGAGGGATGTGATGAAGACTGTGGCCGGTGTTGTTTCTGAGAGTTGAGGTGGTGGTGTGTTTCCTTTCAGACAGAAGTGAGGTTGAAATGAACCATAGATTTGAACTCATGCTAGGGAAGTAAGTGCAGCATAGTGTCACCAAAAGAACATTTATCTTGGAGTCTGAGCATCTGGGGCTGAGTTCTCTCTCTACTACTTATTAGTTGCATGATATTGGTAAAATCATGAAACCTCACTGGCCTGTTCCATGAAATGAAAGGTTCTATTAGATGGTCTCCAGGTTTCCTTCCAGGGCTAAATGCCTATTGCTTGAGGGAAGTTCCATCCATAGTTACAGCAGCTGCTCCAGCCTGGCTAAGTGACTTGGTCTCAGTTACTGAAATAGAACTATCCTCTTGGTGATGGGAATAGCAGCCGGGGACCTTCTTTCCTTAGACTGCCTTGGAGCAGAATCCAAGGACTCACTGCTAATTTTCTTCATAAAAATAAATTGATTTTGGCTCTTCCTCTTGAGTAAGGGAGGGGGGAGGGAATGTCAGGGTGACATAGCTGAAAGATTGCTAGATTTTGGAGCTGGAAGATTTGGGATCAATTTCTGAGGGGATGACCATGGACAAGCTCATTACCCCCTGAAGCTTAAGTTTTTTCATCTGCAAAATGGAGATGATAGTATTTGCCTTCCTTCTCTCCCTCTCAGGGTGTGAGGGAGGTGCTCTGTAAATATTGAATATTCCCAGCATCCAGAACAATGCCTTGCACATAGTACAATGGCGAGCTATTGTGATTATATATTTTGTAGGAAGGCAGAAGGGGCTGGTACTTTTTATTAGTAACTGGTAGGATGGCATAACTACTCCACTGAATTGGAATTTGGGGGAAGTCAGGAGGGGTAGTGACAGGGAAGAAACGCACCTTAGTTTGGAGGAGACTGCACCCTTGTTTTTGGTGCTCATTTTCCCCAGCATTCTGAACAGGGCAAACATCTCCCCTTGAGCTGCCATCCAGCTGGTTAGTGAGATGATTGAGAGAGCCCCCTCCCCTCTGGCCCTTCAACAAACCTTGCTAATGCAATAGAAATGATAATTATTCCCAGTTCAGAGCATTTTGCTTCCTTCTGGACTGCAGGGGTATTAAAGCTGATTAAACACATATGCCGGTGGGTAGACAGCTCCTCTAGGCACATATGGAATGATCACCCCTCCACTCCCCACACACTCTCACACACATAAACAAAATGGGCGGGTGGGAGGCTGCTAACACAATAAGGATTGTTAGGCAAATATTGAACTGGGGTAGGCCCTTTCTCTTTAGAAACAAAGCATTTCATTTTTTCAAGCCTTAGTTTCCTCATCTGTAAAATGAGAGGTGTATGTGTAGTGTAGTAGGACTGGGGTTCAAATCCCAGCTCCACTACTCACTGTGAGAACTTGGGCGAGGCCTCTTTGGGTCTCAGTTTCCTCTCTTGCAAAAAAAAGGGTAGGTACTTCTTCAGAGTTAAAGTCAGAGTAAGAGGTTAGTATAAATACTCAGCAGAATAGCTTCTACTAGGACAAGGGCAGAGGGCTTCTTGCCCTAACTCAAATGGCCAAATGTTTCACATTTATAGTCAGCTTGAATTTTTTGCATGGTTAGAATGTTGAGATGGGGTGAAGGGAGATTTTAAAAATGAGTTAGAATAGATCATTCTGGGTAGGGAGAATCACTTCTAAACCATTCATCCACTTCTATACCTCAAGCCCAACCCTAGTCCTGACTAGCAGAGAGATAGGAACCAGTAACTTCCAATTTAAAAATAAGGGCTCTGGGGGAGGGGATATCTGGCTTCTATCTGGCTTTAGGGATTCTTTGGGTATTGGATGCTGCCTTCAACCTCTTCCGTAGAAGCTATCAGTTGCCCTTTGAAATGGAAAGGTGGCTAGTTTCTAAGAACTGCCTTGTTGATTCTCTCTGCTTTTATATACTAGGCACACATATTTCTCAGCTACAAAGAGGAAACTTTAGGGCAACTTGGCAGAATTAAGGTTAGGATCCATGTCTTCTAAACCGCTGTTTTCCCACTGTAGCATCATGCCCCTCATTCAGTGAGAAATTGAAAGTATTGTTGTTACTTCTACTTTATATATAGGTGGAGATACCATGACCCAGAAAGAATCACAGGATAGGAGAGTTGGAAGGGAGTTGAGAACAAAGAAAACCAGTGCAAATAAGGACTTTCCAACATCAGATAGTAGGACTGGAAAAGACCTGAAAACACAATGCTGGTGTGGGGAGGAATCTTAAAGATCACCTATTCCAATCCCCTCATGTTCTAGATGGGGAAACTGAGGCTCTGTGAGGGAAAGGGATTTGCCCAAGGTCACATAATTTGTAAACTGCAGAGCAGGGACCCAGGTCTTTTGCTTCTACAGCCAGTGTTCTTCCTGCAGTATGAGGCAGCCAAGGTCACATGGATTATCAGTCAGGCAGAGCCAGGAACAGTGGCCAAGTTATTGGACTCCCAGCTTGCTACTTGACCCTATACAAAAGAAACAGTTCCTGAGGCCTGGACTCAAGGGATCCAATCAAAGCAGCAAAAGAGATACACATCAACAGGTCTATGGCACTTTTGCCAGCTTGCTGGAGACTCTAAAGGGAGGCCCAAAAATAGCAGTTGCTTTACGATGTAATTGCCTGTGTTGTGTCTGGGGAAAAAAGTGTGAGAGCTCTAATTTGCAGAAGTCACAATCCGAAGTGCTTTGAAATGTACTTAAAGAAAATCAAAGTGCTGAGGCAGCGTTGTTCTCCAACAACCACAAAAGGATTTTGGGGTTTTTTAATCAGTAGTTTGGGGAATCCATGTGGTATGCTTTTGTTGTCATTTTCTCTAGGTCAGGAAGAGAGTTATAGCTCAAGTGTGATACAATGAGTTGAAAGGACATTGTCCTTTGTGGTGGTGTGGAAAGAATTGGGGGGGGGAGTCCTCCCACTTTGCTACTTACACTTGTGTGAGGTGGGAAATATCTTGGGCAAGTCATTTAACCCATTAAGCAATGTTCCTTATTTGTAAAGTGGGACTAGGTAACTATAAGGTTCCTTCTCTCTCTAAAATCTATTTTTTTTTAATGATCTGAATTTAAATCTGGCCCCGGACATTTACTAGCTGTGTGACTCTGACAAGTCACTTAATCTCTGTTTGCCTCTGTTTTCTCATCTGTATAATGGGGATAATATTATCCTATATTCCAGGGTTGTTGTAAGGATCAAATGAAATAATAATTGTAAAGCACTTAACGGAGTGCCTGGTCATAGTAAGTGCTATATTAGCTTCTTCCTCTTCTTCCTCTTTTTTTCCAACTACTAGGTATGTATCTGTAGTTAAGTTGCTTAATCTCTATAAGCCTCACTTTTCCTCCTTATTATTTGGGGCTAATAACTTATACTGCTCACTATTTCACTAGATGAGTGTGAAGAAAGTGTTCTAAATACTACAAAACATTGTAGAAATGTGGCCTATTATTATCTTGAGGCGAGAGAAAGTTGGGTTAATTGATAGAAGGCCAGCCTTGGAGTCATGAAGACTTGAATTTGAATTCTGACTCTGACACATACTATTAGAGTGATCTGGTTGACTCACTTGACCTTTTGGTCTAAGCACTGTTCTAAGACTCTAAGTTAGTTGCTTACTTGCTTTGTGGAGGGAGTTTCTATAATCTAGAATTCCCTGTAGCTATGAAATATCAGGGCTCAATACCCTGTTCTCCTCCAAATTATTTTGAGGAGCTTTTGTGAACTCTCCAATCCATCAGTCAACAGACATTTATAAGGCACCTTCTATGTGCCAGGCAATGTATTAGGGGCTAGAATTACAAGAATGAGTCAGTCTCTGTTCTCAAAGAGCTTATGTTCTGAGCAGAAGATATACAAGCAATAAAAAAAAATAGTAACAGTAAACAAAAAGCTTGTTAGCCAAGATTGTTGGGAAAGGGTGGCCCACTGAATTTAAAAAGGAATAGTTAAATAGATCAGAACCACTGACATTGAACTCTCTTCATTCAGTCTCATACTTCTACCTGTGCAGCTGGCCTCTGCTCCAGCTGTTTCAGAGTTTCACATCTGGCTATAGTTCCTAGAGCACTGGCTTGGAGAGATATTTGCTTCACTGCAGCTGTTGGGTGGTGGAAGCAGAGAACCAACTTGGATGTAATTCATATAGCTGAACAATAATGAGATGTCACCAAGAGAAACAACTGCTGAATTGATTATGATGGTGATGAGGATAATAATAACGATCATGGTTATGAACACAACCATTTCGAAGTGGGCACTGTGATGGCTGATAGTATTTTCTGTCTCTTTATACTTTGCAACTATTCATTCAGATTCAGGGTGTCCACATAGGATGAGTTTACTCAGGTGGGTATTTAACTTTTGTTTTAGCTTACATTTCTTTGATAATTAAGGCAAGCATGAATTGGATGCAATTGAAGTCATTGTTAGGTTGACCTTTAAATATCTACCAACCTGACCCTTATTTGGTAAAGTATAGAGCAACTTAATTCTTATGGGCAGCTTGTGGTATAGTGGCTATACCTGAAGTTAGAAAGACCTGAATTTTAATCCTGCCTCAAATGCTTACTGTGTGACTCTGGGCAAGTAAATTAACCTCTTTTAACCTTAGTTTCTCCCTCTGTAAAATGAGAATAATAATAGCACTACCTAGCAGGGTTGAAATGCTTGCTATTACTATTGTTGTAGTTGATATTGTTGTTATGGTTGTTGTAGTTCTAATTAAGTAAGGCGGCTTTCTAAGGCCAGTGCAGATTTTATCTTCTCCATGCCTTAGTGGAGTTACTGTGGTCAAAGGAATTTGTTACCCTGTGGTTAGCTTTGATGGTGAGCCTCTCTCCCCTCTTAGCTATGCTAATCCTCATATAATAGACTCATTCCATTGCCAGGCCCTTGCTTGAAGCTTCTCCAGCTTGGTAGGACTGTTAGAATTTACATCCTGCTGCCATTGCCTTTGAGAGGTCAAAGTCAACTCCACATCATAATGAGACAGCAGAAGAGAACTTGAGTAGAAGACCCAATAAGCAATACTTCAATACTCCACTCAGGGATCTGTAATTTCTTTGGTGTGAGTCCTCAATACATTGACACATATCACAACTTCTCCAGATTTAAGACTTCAAAGAAATATAGTATTGTAAAAGTAGATGTAAACATATTTACAAATTTCTTTTTTTTTTGTGGGGAGGGAAACAACAAGAAAAGCTTCTGCAGATACAGTGGCAATTACTATAACTCAAATATTCATTAGATCAACCTGTTGTTAAATTTCTGAATTATAGGTGGGCTGATACTCTGATGACAGATGTACAGTCCAGTTATTGATTTGTACTTGGAAATTTTCTAACTCTACATGTCTCCTCCATCCTTAAAAAATTCCTCCTCCATTTAGCCCCTTCTTCCTTTCCTCTAGCTTACTGTGCAAGTCTCTCTCTCTCTAAGATTACCAAAATCTCTGAATTGCCCAATGTGATAATCTTTTCTCAGCCCTCATCTTTTTTGACCTCTCTCTAGCTTTTGACTCTGATGACCACTTTCCTTTTCAGGATTCTCTCACTTCCCTAAGACTCTGCTCTCCCTTGTTTCTCCTCCTCATTTGTGACTTTGCTGGATCATCATCCATTCTTCTTGGTCTCAGAAAGCAGAACTGGGAACAAGAGGTAGAAGATATAGGAGGCAAACTTTGGTTCAATATAAGGAAAACTTTTCCAGTAACTACAACTATACAAAAATGAAGTAGGCTACTTCATGAAGTAGTGACTTACCCATCACTGGAGGTCTTCCAGCTGACGTTGAATGACCATTCATTGGGGAGGTTTTAGAAGAGATTCATGTTTCATTTTAGGGTTGACTAGATGACTCCTGCCCCTCCAACCAAATGATCCTATAGTAAATGCTTAATGTTTGTTGGCAGAAAGTCGTATCTCCATCGTCTAAGTGAAGGAGAGTACTAGAACAAGTTCTTCCAGGTCATTTGAGTGTTTAAAATTGTCATGATTGTCAATATAATAAAGTGCTTTAAGGTTTACAAATTAACTGAAAGTTATCTTAGAGATCACCAAGTCTTATCACCCTCATTGATGCATGGTATAATTAGACAAATACTGGAAATTCTACTACCAACACTTGAAAATGTCTGTAAGTTATTCCATCACAGAGATTCATTGCCATCCTTGGGGGAGGGGCGGGGAAGAACCTCTTTTAGAATGCAAATATCCCTGCTTGAGTAAGTCATTATTATTAATAGCTTAGTGTAAATGGGTGTCAGAGAACTTTAGAGAGATGGAAGCGACTTACAGAACAGCTTGTCCAACCCCCATAGTTTTTATAGACGGGAACAGAGGCCTATAAAGGTTAAGTTATTCAGCTAAGGTCGCATAGTTAGCTAACGGCTGAGCTGAGCCTGGAACCCAAATCAATCAATCAATCAGCTAATTAATTATTAAGCACCTGCTAGTTGTGCTAGGTGCTGAGGATACAAAAACAAAGAATGAAAAAGTTCTTATCGAATGAAAAAGTTTAGGGCACTTTGCATTGTTCCATGATGCCTTTTACATGGCTCAAGTTACCATAGAAATCAAATATTTTTTCAATTCAATACTATGTCTCCTCTCCTTTCTTGTGTTTTCACTTTTCTACTCCCAAGGTCTTCCAGGTTTATCTTTTGAGCTCTAAGCAGATGAATTTGAGCAGCCTAGGTAAATCTTGGAGGATCATTTTGTGAAGTGATTTTCAAAATGGAAAGTTTTTGAAATAGGAATAAAAAAAATACAACTTTATTTGGCCAATGTATTCATTTCCAACATTATGGTGGGAATACTTAAAGTGTTATCAAGTCTGAGATCAAACATCCTTGACCCATCCCCATACAACTGCCCTTCTCAATCCTCAAATTTCTTAAGTGTCCTGGTTTACTGAATCAGGTAGGCCCTGGAGCCCACCTTGTACACTTAGAAAAAAGTCCAATGATTGGTGGCATTTCTGGCCACCTGCAATTAACATAAGAGACAAGGGAAGTGGGAGGGAAGAGGAGGAGGAGAAGGAGGGGAATTTTGGGATTTCATTACTTTCTGGAGAGAAATGGGCAAAGGATCGAGTCAATCATAATCAAAATGGTAGCTCCCCCAACTCAGTGTATCACTGCCTCTAGAATCATTACTGCTATACCAAAGGACCTAAAAAGTGACAGTATAACTATGGAAACATCACTTAAACTTCTCTGAGTATTAATTTCTTCCAATGTAATATATGCTTCATCTTTTCTGCTCTGTCTTTCTGTAGTGAAGTAATGTGTGTTAAACTTTTATGACTGCTCTGTAGCACTACACAATGGATGGTGCTATGAAGGGAGAGGAAGGCAGCATGTTGTAATGGAATAATATAGCATTGGAACTCAGCAAACCTTGATTTTAGTCCTAGCTCTGCCATCAACTTGCTCCGTGACCTTGGAGAAATCACCTTTCATCTACGAGCCCTAGATTTCCTGTCTGTAAATTTGGGACTTGGATTAGACAATATCTAAGGTCCCTTGAAGCTCTAACATTATATGGCAGAAGAGAGAGAGAGAGAGAGAGAGAGAGAGAGAGAGAGAGAGAGAGAGAGAGAGAGAGAGAGAGAGAGCGAGCAGGAAGTAGGCAGTAAGAAAAGAGAAAAAAGGATTTCTGATGACCGCAAATTGGGAGTCTTGGCAAGAGAACTCTCTCCTCTGACAGCTGTGTTATTCCAGAAAGGGAATACATCATGGCTGGGCTAAAGAACAGAATAAGTTAGAACTTAAATATATGTTTAATAGAATAGTTGAATCTACAGCCAAAAGGACTCATTGAGGCCCTATTCATTCAGTATTAGCTATTGTGCTTCCTGAACTCATAGAATTCAGTCTCAAAGTAGGTATATGATATATATAGATGGTTTAGGAGTCTTATGATTCTAAAACTGGACTCCCTGAAATGTAGGGGTGTTGATGATGATAATCTGGTATCCTAGAATCATAGAATGTCACAGCTGTAAGGAACTTGAGAGGTCATTTGTCCATTTCCCCTTTTACAGAGGGGAAAACCAGAGCTCAGAATAGAGAAATAACTTGGCCATGGTCACAGGTCATAAATGGCAGAGATAGAACTTGAACCAAATCTATTGACTCCTAGTCTAATACTGTCCCCATCACATTATGCTGATGTGATATCATTGTAGCGTTATAAAAATATCCCAGACATAGAATACAAGGAAAAACTGAACAGTACAAATAGCCTGAAAATGGTTGCCTCAGAAATAAGTGAATTCTCACATAACCATACATTTTCAGTTAGAGATGGGATGACCACTTTTTTTTTTGGGGGGGATATCATAGGGGAGATATCCCTGTTCATGTTAAATCAGGTGATTTTCAGAATGTCTCACAGTCTTGAGGCTCTCTGATTATATGATTTACTTAGCAACCAGATGGTTTCCCTATATTAGCCTTACTGCAGGTAATAATTGAAATGTTATCAACACTCTTTAATACTTATCCAGGGACACATATCTGCCAAAGGAGAGAGATCCTTCTTTTAAGTAGAGGTAAAGCTAGATGTCATCCAAGGTCCTCATGATTCTATGTTTTATAGCTATTTAAATGGCTTTTGATTGGCTTCAAATGTGCCTATTGAGGCATCTATAAAATGAGATTTTAATTGATTAAGGGCAGAGTCCCTTTTTATTTTCATTTTCCCAGAACTTAGCACAGTGTCTTGCAAATAGTAGGCATTTAATAAGTGCTTGCTGAATTGTATTATAATAGATTTTTATTTCTCAGTTTCTCTGAATTTCTTTCTATCTCCTTCACACAGGAAAACAAATTGCATCAACTACCAAAATGAAGCATCCTGAGCCAGGCTGATCATCTAAAGTCACACACACTGATTGGGGGATGAACCGTGAAGGAAAACCACAGGGTACAGATGCATGGAGAGTGAGCTGCAGTGAGTTGTAAGGATGCATTCACTCACCATAGCCTTTCCAGGGCTGTAGGTTATTTATTATTCTTGCTTCCAGAGGCTTTTGCAAAAGAAACGCTTGCTTAATAATAAGTTTTAAATAATTCTATTGTACCGTCAGTGCTTTTTAATGGTCAGTACTATGTGTACACCATTGTTGATTCTGCGGTGACACGTTGCCTATCTGAAAGAATATGTCTGTAAGATAGGGAACTGGGCCACAGTCATTCTAGAACAAGTGGGAATTTTTCAAGCCTACATACCCCCCTCTTTTTTTTTTTTGAAGATATTCTTTAACAAGAGAGGATGGAACATGGTACTAGAGAGGTTGATGGCAGAGATCGTTTTCTAAAATAGTGAGAATAACTAGAGCCAGGGACTTGGATAAAATTGAGATTAGGAGTCAGCCTAGTACATAGCCAGGGTGAGAATGAGAAGACTCAGAGTTAATCAACTTGTAAACTGATAGAACAGAACCCCATTGTAGAATCAGAGACTCTCAAAGCTGGAAGTGGATCCAGAGGTCATTCTGTTCAATTTTCACCCCAAACAGGAATCCTACCCCCGCCCCCTCTTCCCACCACATGCTTGACAAATGGCCAGCTAGGCTGGGCTTGAATAGTTTCAGCAATGAGAAAGTTACTATATCCTGAATGGTTATCCAACCTCTACTTAAAAACCTTGACTGGTGGGTAACTAACTGTCCTATGAGGCAGCCCAGCAGGTAGGTGGTGAAGTAGACTTGGAGTTGGAGTCAAGAAGACTTTGATTTAAATTCTGTTGCAGACACTTACTATCTGTGTGACCCTTGGAAAGGCACTTAACTGCTCTCCTTTGCTTCAGTTTTTTCATCTGTAAAATGGTGATACTACCAGCATTTACCTCATAGGAGTCCTGTGAAATGATATAACAGTGTAATAACAGATGATATAACAGATAATAATAATTATAGGTTATATCACTACAAATAAATTATAATATATTTATTAACATAAATCCATAACACATTATAATATATTGTAATAAATTTATCATAGATATGTTAATGTTAAGTCAATTATAATAAGTGATATTATTATAAATAATATCACTTTATAAGTCAAGTGCTTTATAAACCTTAAAGCACTCTATAAATTCTAGTTATTACTATTATTGTTTATTATAATTAATATTATTATTGATATTCTTTTACTTTTGGACACACCTCATTGTTAGGATATGTTTCATTATGTGGAATGAAGATTCATCTTTCTCTTTCCTTTTTTCAAAATTTTATTTATTTTATTCTGAGCTTAAGAAACAAAACAAGCATTTCCATAATATAGCTGAATAGAAAAAAAAAGGTGACTGCACATGAAAATATTATTATCTATTATGTACAGCTTGCTATTCTTTTTAAATTCCTTAAGTTTTTGGGATAAGAATTGATTACTTAGTAAAAATTGTTGGGAGAAATGCAAAGCAGTCTGGCAGAAACTGGGCGTAGACCAATACCTTACACCATTTACCAAGATCCATCTTTCTGTAACCTTCACAATTTGCCATCTAGGGCCAAGCAAAACAAGTCTCTTCCAAATGACAGCTTCTTAAATACTTAGAAAAGTCATATGTCCTCCAATTTTGACCTAGTTTCAGACTTCTACATTTAAAACAACCTCCAAATTCCAAAACCAGAATAACAATAAGAAAACAGTGAGTAAAAAAAAAAAAGGCAGACATAACACAGTCAGGTTGGCCTTGAAGCATCTTCTGACTTTCTGTCTCCTTAGTTAGGAGGAACCAACCAATGTCCCCAGTGCTTCATGGAACACTGAGAACTACACAACAGGTATAGGTCATAGTCTGTGCTTCCAGGACTGTAAGATCCACTTGAAAAGGTGCTTAATTTCTGTTTGTTTCTTATATTTTTGTTTTAAGTGCTAAGCTTCTAGTCAATGACTACAAATTTAAAGGGAAACAGGAGGCAATGTAGTCAGAGAGAAAAGTGCTGGCTCTGGATTTCAGAGGACCTGGGTTCAAGTTAAATATGACATGGATCACATATCATCTGTGCAACCTGGGCCTCAATTTCCTCATCTATAAAATGAGAAGAATGGACTAGATGACTTCTGACCTTCCAGCTATGGATCTATGATCCTTTGAGTTCAGAGTAAGGGAGGGGGGCAGTGAAAAATAGTATACTTGGGAAAGGATTTACTCAGGGGGTGGGAATCAATCTTTTCTTTGAAGGATGAAAGAATTTAGAGAGGTGAAGAGGAGAGCAAAGGACATTCCAGATGGAAGGGAAAGTAGATAAATGACCAAAAGGGGAGTGGGCATGGCATGTATGGGGAACAGGAAGGAATATGGCCTGGATGGAACAGAGGGTGCAAGTTGGGGAATAGCTGTTGCTATCCGCAGGGCCTTCTTTCAGCCAAGGGAGGCTGCCTTGCTTAGCGTGGGAACAAAGACACTCTCCTGGCTGCTACAGTCCAGTAGGTGGCTTTGTCTCATGTATCAGGATCTATATGTAATAAACTCTGAATCCAGAGCTCCAGCGGTGGGAGCACTTGGGAGTTTAACATTGTGAGCCTAGTCTCTCCTTTTTTGTTAAGTAGGGCATTAGTAATGCCCTATAGAAACTCTCACTTTACTACTCATCCTGTGCTCACCAGTCAATCTAAGTACAATGCCATCTTGGGCAGAGCATGGTCCTTTGGCCCAGGTGGCTACTGTAAATGGAGCTGGCTTACAGCACATACAAAGTTGTATCAGAAACTGCAGCAGTGGATATGTGGGAATGTGAGGTCTCTAGATCACTGTGCCCCAGCTAAACATCCCTTGAGGGCATCCTTTTGAGCTCTCCTTGGGGATCCCCCTGGGTTTGAGGGGTTTTTCTTGACTCAATACACATTTCTGTAGACTTTTCAAATATCAGATGTGGAAAAAATCTGTGGGATCATCTAGGTCAGCCTACACCTGGCTGGAAAACCCTCCATAATATCCTCCACAAATGGTTTTCCAGCTTCAGGTTGAAGACCATCGTAGACGGAGAAGTTACTGTCTCCTCAGGCATTCCATTATACTTTTGGACAGAGGTCATTGTGAGGAAGCTTAATGTACTGATCCAAAATCTATTTCTCTAGAACTTCTATGCGTTGCTCTGCTCTCTGGGGCCAAACATAACTAGTCTAATACAACAGAGAGCATGATTCACTATTCCCTTCTTATAGGTCATATTCCATTACACTGTTCATGACAGTTGCTTCCTTTGGACTCATTACAGATCATCAGTGTCCTTCCTAAGATGTAGTTCCCAGAACTGAATATCATACATGAGATGTGCTCTGATCAATGAAGGGTATCATAGTACTAATATCTTCTTATGGAAGCAAATATAGAGGAATTGTTGGTAAGGCCAAAGCTTGGATGAGATTTTATTATAGGATCAGATAGGAATTGACTTCAGTAGAGGACTTGGGGAAGCTGTATTATGATCAGTGAGTAAAGGTTACTAAACACAAGTTTGGGCCAGAGAAATGAATGAAGCAAAAACTGAAGCTGATGTCTGCAGATAATACCTGCATTTCAATCCATGGGGTCTTATTGGCAGCTAGGTACAGAGTGCTGTACTTGCAGTCAGGAAGACCTGAGTTCAAATCCTGTTTCAGATACTCACCGTATGTATGACCCTGGGCAAGTCACTTAACCACTCTCTTCCTTGGTTTTTCCATCTGTAAAATAGAGATGATGGTACAGTCAATCCTCAACTTTCATGGGGGTGAAGTTCCTAGACAACAGTGTGAAAGTAAAAAATGTTAATGTTGATACACTGAACCTATGGCAAGTAGGGGGTTAGGTTCTTGCAACCACTAAAAACTGTGTTCTTTCACTAGAAATTGCTGAAAATACACCTTTTTGCATATAATTCTTTATAACAAAATATTTATTCTGGTAATATGCATTTTCCTAATATCTAATCATTAAATAATACATAAACACAGCATACAAAATAAAATTGGTAACATGCAAAACATTTTTTTCTCACTAGTAATTTCCTAGAATTCTGTGACCTTTTGTGCTAACATCTCCATGAAAAACCCATTGATTTCAGGCAATATTCACTTTTCATGACATATGAAATCTATAGTACCACAAATATTGTACAACATTTTTTCACCTGAATCTTACCTTTCACTGTGTCAGATAGCACTGTGAGAGAATTGTACTACATACTATATTGATGTAAATCTCTCTACCTTGACCACCCTCTGAAAGCCAAGGCAGAGGTTGCTGGGATTTTAGTTGCTGCTATCTGAAGATGTGGAGACTGGCAAGGTCCAAAACTGTCCTTCACAGCTGGTGGATGACACTGGGGATTGCGAAGGAGGCACCAGTTTTAAATCATCCAACAGCATCATCTGTTTCACGTGTTGTTTGACATCTTTAAGGGTCTCAGAGTATGGAAGTGTGGTAGAGGCAAGTTGACATTTAACCTTGAGGCTATGATAAATGAGGGGATTGGTAGCCTTGATATCTTTAGCCAGCAGGTCAATTAGGCCAACAGCAGCTGCAGACATTCCATCTCAAAGTTTATCTAACACCTTTATTTTCTTACTAGTCCACTTCACTGACATTACATGTTTGGGCTTAAAGCTCAGAGGACTTGTGCTATGCTTTGAGGAGTATAACTGTAACACAAAGCTTGAGTTTTAAAGGCAAACAGTGTAAATATGCAATGAATGCACAGGGAACAGAAGGGTGAACAAGCCCAGGGAAGCACCTAGTAGGATACCGGCCATTATACCAACTTGTGCACATCACACCTCTCCTTTTTTCTCTATTGCACATAGCCACGAATGTACGCCAATGCAAAAGTGAAAATGAAGTTACTAATAAAATCATGTGAATTTGTGAAAGTTAAACACAGGAATGTTGTGGATTGACTGTATCTACCTGCTAGGGTTTTTGTAAAGACCAAATGAATGTTTGTAAAAGTGCTTTGCAAACCTTAAGGCGCTACATAAATGCTAGCTATCATTATTGTATGAATGAAATCTCAAGGTAATGGTGGAATTTTAGAAGTCATTTTTCATTATCCCTATTTCTGTGTAGGTGCTTTAAGTCTTAAAGTATGAGTCCTTCTTCCCCAGGCTGTTTGTGCCTTTATCTGTCCAAGAGTACCATAGGATTTAGAGCCGAAAGAGGACTAAGGGACTTTTTAGTCCTATTTCCTTATTTTATAGAGGAAGAAACTCTCAGAGATGTGAAGTGATTCACCCAAGGTCATACAATTAGTAAGTAGAATAGTTGGGATTTGAAAGTAGGTTCTTGAACTTCAAATCCAATGTTTCTTCCACTGTAACCAATTGATCCTGAAGCCATATTGAATGACAATGTTATCTCCTCTAAGTGGATTTGGGTCATGTATGAGAGGCAAATTTGAGGCAAATTCCTCTGAAACTCTGGGATCTTCGTCATATTCCTTCTCCATATCTGGAGTGAAGGTCCTGGCAAGCTTATGCTGATACCTCAAGGTAGTGGTAACATGATGATTTAAATTTGTACTTAGGCATAAATGATTGATTTCAGACTTATTCCTGAAAGAAGATTTTGATGGGGGAAAGGAAGCACAGAAGGGGAAACTGGTTGCCTAAAGACAAAGTGAGCCTACTCCACAAAATCATGCATATGGATTAAGGCATTCAAAACTGTCCAAAATCTGGATTCAGCCTACATTTCTCCTTTACTACTCATCATGCACTCTAAGTTACAGAAATCTTGCCTATTTGCTGCTTTTCTAATTATGTACTCCATCTCTGCCTTTTCATGGGTTGTTCTCCATGGCTGAAATATACTTCCTTCTCTCCTCCACCTCTTAGAATCCCTAGCTTCCTTTAAGAATCAAGTCATGTGCCATATCCTGTGGAAACCTTTCCATGTCCTTGTTTGTTACTGATCTCTTCTGCCTTTTAAATTTATGTGTATACTTATCTGTTTAATATTGTATCCTCCTAGTATAATATAAGCTTTGTGGGCATAGGACTAAATTTTATTTTGTCTTGTCTTTTTGTATCACTATTTCTATCCTAGTTCCTTACACGTAGTAGATGCTAATTATTAGATTGGATTGGAGCAGACAGTAAGGCAAATTTTGATGGGGGAGTAGCAGTTTTAGAAAAGGGTCAGAATCCAGGCTTCTGCCTGGAAGGGCACCAGATGGGGAAAACTTTGGACTCTGGATCCTAGGTTGTGAGATGAGGATGAGGTTAGGGAGAGTGCTAAAATCAGTTTTATGTTTTACACTTTTGCCCAGGTCAATCTCTGGTTGGGTCTACCCCATCCCCAGCTAGCTCGAGGATTAGCACGTTCAGATGATTAGGCAGATTCAAGGGGAGGCAGAGGGCAGTCCTCTGCCTTAATGGTAAGTGTCTGAATTGGGATGCAAGTGAGTGTAACATAAAAGGTTAGGCTGAGTTGGTAGTCTTTGCAACATCTAAATCCTAGTGGCTGAGATGATCACAAAACTGGTTATAGAAAAAGAGAATCAGTCCAGGTATATGTGTACCAGAGGAGAAAGCAAGCTATAGGAAATACTAGGGAATTTACTATTTGTTTTTCTCAAGTTTCAGCTTTTTAAAAAATATGGTAGCTGCTGGCATTCCTTGTCCTTGCCCTGTCCTGATGTGTTGGCATGGTCATCAGCTGGGTGTACCTCAATATATTAAAGCCTCATCCATCAGGCTGTGGGCTAGACAACGATTCTTCTATCTAGCAGCTGGGCTGGAAAGAGCTCTGTGGAAGAAAATGAACATTACCTTCAAGGTCAATAGTCTCTTCCCTGGTGTAGCAGCGGACACCCCCAACCTAAAGGTTGTTGCTAATCCTGTCCTGTCATTTTTTTTCCTCCTACTAGAAACAGTTGTGACTAGAGGGCAGAGCTGGGTGGAGAAGGCAAGGGACAAGGTGACTCACCTTTTGTTGCATTTGGGAGGGAATAGAGAAAGTGCCTTACTTCTGACAGGTGGGGGAAGAGAATGGGCTTGATTGACAGGTTAGAGCCCCTATTCACTTCATTCACAGGGAAGATCTTAGTCGACTTTAAGGATGATTGAGAAGCGCATGGGGGCAATAAACCTTGTGTAAAGATATGCTCAGTTCTCAGAGAAGGGGGAAGGGCTGCCCTGGGGAATGGATCCTTGAGGATTTTCTTTCTTTTTGTTTAATCCTCGGTGACTGCCAGGCTTAATGAAAGGTAATAAAAAGGTGAGATTAAAAAACAGAAAAGACTGAAGAGGGAGAAGGAAGAGCTCCCCAGACCTTGCTCTCATTCCACTGATATTTCAATGCCTGAAGAATAAAGGTTATATAAGGAGGTGGCTAGCAGGCGGGCGGGCACCTAATAGGAAAGTGAATCCAGGTCAGATGGATTATTAAATGAATCCTCCTCATCACAGATGTTGCTCTAGGCCTTTGCGTGAGTGTACCATCGACCCTGATGGGATATTACTATCTGGCTCCCGTAAAGCTGAGCAAACTCTTTTTTTCCCCCCTTTTTTTGGGTGGCAGCATGGAGTAGCAACTGCTCTCTAATCACCATTAGACTGTGAGCTCCTTGAGGCTAGGGACTGACTTATGGCTCTTTTTGTATCCCCAAATTTGTAGCCTGGCACGTAGTGCTTTTGAATTCTTCTATTTGGTCACTATCAATGTGTTGTCCTATTTGTTGCAAGCAAAGTAAGGAGGTAATAGATTCTGTAAGGGCAGGGACCATGTTTCATCCATCTCTCCTATTTCTTGGAGGGGCATGTAGTCACTGATTGACAGACTTCTCTCTTTTTACTTCACTTTGATCACCTGCAAAACAGGGATAAATGTACCCCCTATGATTCCATAAGCCTGTAGGCTTAGAGCTGGAAGGGAATATAGAGTCCATGGAGTATAATTTACTCATTTTAGAGATGAGGAAACAGGCTGAGAGAAGTTAAATGATTTGTCCAAGGTCACTCAGGTACTAAGTAACAGTGCTGAGATGGAAACCCAGATCCTTTGGTTCGAAACTCAAGGCTCTTCCACTTTTACTCTGCTGCCTTTTCCTACTTCACAAAAAGTGCCATGGAAATGAATGAGTTTACTCTAAAGTGTTCAAAAATCTCCATGGAACATTTTCATGATTAAAAATGAGAGTGTTATTTTCAAAAACTAGGCCATGCTTACATTGAAGGCCTACTTTCTGGGTTGGGAAACATCTGTACATCCTGGGATGAGTCACTGGACTGAATGAAGGTGTTTTGGGCATCTTCAGTAGAAGTTAACTGTTTTCGAAGCTGCTACAGGAAAATCTGGACAATGTGGACTGGATGCAAAGATTCCTTAGCCTGTGCTGAGTGATTGCCAACCATTCAGACAGCCAGCTTTTTATTCCTTTAGTTTATGGTTATTTCATTGTTTCAAAAGATTTGTGATTCCTTCAGTGTGGATACTTCCTCCTATAGAAACTCACTTCAAGCCTACTACATGATCTTACGGGTTGCCATGGACAATAATTGTATCTCTTGATAACCATCCTCTTGGTGAGGATCCTGGAATGGGCTCCCTTTTTAGCCTCCATCTATTGAAACCCTTTTCTTCCTTCAGGGACCAACACAGGTGTTGTCTTTTCCATGAAGCCTCTCCCTACCTAAAAATGATCTCTCCTTCTGAGTTTTTGGAGCACTTCCAAGTCCAGCTTTGTTTCCCTGTGTTTTTAGAGCCAGAGCTTTTCTTACCACATTTCTTACCATAATTCCCTTCCCTTCCTGGAGTTCATAGGATTGAAAGCTAAAAAAAATTCTTTTGAGACCAACTAGTTCCATATCTTGATTTTTGTAGATGAGGAAACTGAATCCTCAAGAGGTAAAAAGTGACTTATCCGAGGTCACATGGATAATCAAGGAGCACATCTAAGATTTGAATTCCTTGAACCATTCTTATCTCTATATTTATGGTGCCCTCCTCTTCCATTAGATTGCAAGGCCCTTGAGGGGATGATGTTGTATTTCATCTTTCTATCCCCAGTGTCTAGCTAAAGTTTAAAGTTTGTAAAATGCTTACACATATTATCTCATTTGATCCTCACAACAATCTTGTGAGGTAGGTGTTATAATTATCTCCATTTTAGAGATGAGGAAGCAGGCTGAAACATTAAATCACATACATAGCTAATAAGTGTCTATGGCAAGATTCCTAACTCTATCTACTATACTACGTATACTATGTAGCCACAGAAGTGATTAATAAGTGCTCATCAGATTGGTTGACTTAAAGTCCTATGTATTGACTCTCTTGTCTTGTGGAGCCTGGCACCACCAGAGAGGGGCTCTGTACTTACTGCTGCAGACAGATGTGGCCATCTGTTCCATTCTGTTAGGACCTTCCCCAAGGAGAGGGCTTGTCCTGGATCCCAAATTAAACCACCAGCAGAATAGTAGATGTCAAAGTCCCATTTCCAGTGATCCTAGCCTTTTTGGCTAAATCCCAGGAAGGAAGAGAGCTTTTTCTGAAGCCCAGGACTTACCACCTGGACCTACCTCTACCGCCTGTCCTGCCTCCACCCCAACAGGAAGCCAGCACTGAGCTGTCAAAGAGCTGGGTCCAGGAGCACTAAGTTGCGGAAAGAAACGAATATATCTCATTATAGCCCATTACAGAGATTTCCCTTGAAAGATGCTTGTGGTAATGGCTTGGAAGGAACACTTTCCTCTTTATTATTGGAAAAGAGGCTGCATACTGTTCTTTGGGTAAGTAATTTGTTCATTGTAAAAATTATGGGGTGAGCCCTGTTGCACTTTCCCACTCTGAACAATGCCTTTTATTGGCTCAACTTGAATGTTAAAGGGACACAATGCTGAGTGAATGAATCAACCCAGAGCTTGTTCTGAGGGCTAGATGAAACAAATCCTCGCTAGAACTGGTTGTTAGTGCCTTCAGCACTGTATCTTTTTTCCTTATTCTCTTTGTTTCTGCATTGAGGAGATATAGGTTGCTTCACTAAAAGTAATATGACCTTGCTTGTCCTCTAAAGACAGTGCAAGAAACCATGGGTTGTTACCCTATTTTCTGAAAACTACTTGACTAGTAGTCAACTGAATTGAATTGGATTTTAGAGATCATTTAGTCCAGAGGTGGGGAACCTGTGGCCTCGAGGCCACATGTGGCCCTCTAGGTCCTCAAGTGCAGCCCTTTGACTGAACCCAAAGTTTGGATTCAAACTAATATTCAAAATATTCAAATAATACTTTATGAATATTTTCTCATTTGATCCCCACAACAACGCTGTGAGGTGGGTGCTATTATTATCCCCATTTAAGGGTGAGAAACTGGAGGCCAAGTTTAAGTGACTTGCTCAGGGTCACATAGCTAGTAAGGGTCTGAGGCTCAGATTCTTCCTGAATCCAGGCCCAGGGCGCTATCCACTGTACCACCTAGCTAGCTCCAATCTAGAGCTGTTAGGGACCCTATCTAGCCTAATTCTCTCACTTTACAGATGAAGAGGTTAAAAAACTTTCCCAAAGTTTCATAGGCAATAAGGGTCTGAACTAAACTCTGAACCCAGGTCTTCTGACTTAGGAGGCAGGATGGGACAATAGTAAAAGCGTGGGTTAAGTCAAAGGACCTGGGTTCAAATCCTGTCTCTTATTACATATGGGCAAGTTAACTAATATCTATAGGGATCAGTTTCCTCATCTGTAAAATGAGTGAGTTGGACTGGGGGGGCAGCTAGGTAGCTCAGTGGATAGAGTGTCTGGCCTAGAGTCAGGAAGACTAATTGTACTGAGTTCAAATCCAGCCTCAGATGCTCATTAGCTGTGTGACCCTAGGCAAGTCACTTAACCGTGTCTGCCTCAGTTTCTTCATCTGTAAAATGAACTGGAGAAGGAAATGGTAAACCACTCCAGTATCTTTGCCAAGAAAATTCCAAATGGGGACATGAAGAGTCATACATGACTGAAAGATGACTTAACAACAAGAGTACTAGGTATTCTTTGAGGTTCTTTCTAATTCTTAATTTGCAACCTTGTGATTTCAGAACCAGTATTGTTTCTGTTCTACTACACAATTCTGTTTGCTGCCTGGAGTTTATAGGGTCAAAAGCTAAAAAGATCCTTTGAGATCAAACTCATTCAACACCTTGACTTTTTTAGATGAAGAAACTGAATACCCGAGTGACTTGCAGAAAGTCACACAGATAATCAAGTTGCCCATCTGGATTTCAACCCTAGTGTGGTCCTCTTTTCCTTAACCTACAGTGCCCCAAATTCTATTCCATTCATTAAGTGTCTCCTATTCAAGGCCCTGTGCTAGGTGCTGGAAGAGGTGGGTGAATAACTTCCCGCGTGTCACAGCTGTGGCCATGCCCACAGAGCAGCTGTTACCCTCATCTCTAAGCAGCAGAGCTTCTGTTTTATGAGCCAGCATGGGAGGTTCTATTGCATTATTGATTCTGAAAGTTACCTTCTTACCTTTACTGGGAATGTGACTGTCCATTGTGTTTCAAGAGTGTGAGGAAGTTTGTTTAGGTACCCTGAGGCATTCACCTTTGCAGTGGCCAGCCTGGACCCAACCTGACCTGTGTGCTGTGAATATGTATGTCTAGGGAAAACAGGCCTTGTTTTCTTTACATAAAGAAAACATGAATACGTATCAGTGGTCCTTCTGTCGTAGATGTGGAGAAAGGAGTCGAAGGATTGGTCTGAGGGGGTCAAATTCTGGAGTGGGGGATGGCAGTTTCTGATGAGTACCATAACCAGCACGAGGCAAGCACAGCTTTGCCCCCAGGTTCCATCATTCTTCCTTATGGTACTCCCATGAAGTACTACCTGGATGCCCCTTCATGGGGCCATGTGGGGGTGGGAGAGAAGTTTATCCTTCTGCCAGTGCCCACTATGTCCTTTGGCTACCGGATCTCACAATTTGCCTCATGATTTCACTGCAACTTTGACCAAGTCCTTTCTCTTCCTGGAGACTCACTTTCTTCATTTGTGAAATCAAGGGATTGTACTATCGGGGCTCAGTCTTGAGGCCCCATGTGGCCCTCTAGGTCCTCAGCTGTGGCCCTTTGACTGAATCCAAACTGTTCTGTGAAGTTTGGATTCAGTCAAAGGACCACACTTGAGGACCTAGAGGACCACATGGGGCCTTGAAGTCACAGGTTCCCCATCCCTGTTAACTAGATGCGCCCTAAAATCCATTTTAGTTTTGAATCCAATGATTCTATCAATATAATTCAACTGACTATTAGCCAAGTGATTTCCATCACTGTAGCTCCTCCAGCTTTCACTCTTAACCTTATGGGATGAGAGCCAAAGTGTCCCTTCTTCTAGTGGTCAGAGTGAACTCTGTGTAGCCACAGAGTTTTTGTTTTTGTCCCCACAATAAACATTTTTGATGTAGCTAGCTGTGGCTTAGTGGATGAGAACTGACCCAGGATTTGGGCAGACTCATGTCTGAAAGCATGGATCAGAGGCCCCACCTGGCTCTAATAGCAACAGCTAATGACTGAAGAGACTGTCCCCTCACAGTACCCCCCCCCCCCAGGGACCTGTAGTCTAGTGTTCTGGTTTGTTTTATTTGAATTCCAGGTGCAAGCACTGTGCCCTGAACTCCAAGCCCAGGGGTTGGAGTTGCTTTTTCAGGAAAACAATAACAAAACAAAGATGCTAAATTTCTCTCTACAAAAGAACACTCTTGCCCTCCTCTTCTCCAAATTGTAGGTTGGCTCAGGAAGCTGGCTGATTGCAACGAGGCTGAATTTCAGTGCTTGAAGAGAAATGGGCCTTCTTCTTTGATGAACACAGATGAAGTTGCAATTTGCCACCCTCAATCAACAACGTCGGGGAAATCAGCAAAGGGCATCATTCAGTCATGTTTTGTAATAGATGTGAGACCCAGTTCTTTGCACAGCAGCCCTGGAGTTCACCCTTCTGACAGTTCCCATCGTGTCCCTTAGCTACAGGATGATCTCAGATGCATTTGGAATGGATTTCAGCTTTGCTTTGGGATGCGCATAGAATAATTGCTTTGGAAACAATACCCTCATGATTAAAAAAACCCAATGCAGCTAAAAATATTTAAAGCAGGAATCATCCTGAATAAAGGACTTGGCAAAACACACCAGATACGACAAAAATTGCTGGCACAGTGTAAAATAAACATCAAAAGAGCAAATCACATGAGGCACCGGGAAATGCTCGATTTTTGCTGGGGACCCTTTGGCAGGGCTGTTTATGCATCTCCATGTAATTTCAGCTAATCATATAAATCCTTTTGTTGCAGTTTGAAATCTATTCAGGTTGATACCTCCACTATTGTTTTGCTCACTTGCCTTCCATCTTCTGATCTCCTGCTATTAAAAAAATACATGGATATATGTATATGTAAGGAGAATGAATTGCAACTGAGCATGCAGAGTTTTGTGCCTGAGTAGTGCTTCTATCACCTTCTGAACACCACCTTTTCACATTTTCCCATGCATCTCCCTACTTTGCCTTCTGCCCAAGCCCCTGCCCCACTTAGGTCCTTTCATTGTACATCTCAACCCTTGTAATGTTGGCTGGCTGCACTCCCAGACCTTGCCAGGCATACCCTTCCCTTTAATTCTTTCTCTGGCTCAGCCTCTTGCCACACGAGAAAGCCACTTGTTAGGGCACTTAAAAGCTACATTCACCCACATGGGAATATTGTTCTGTTTGGTAAATTGGGCAGAAATCACTTCCCTGTTGTGTGGTTTTAGTCTTTACGACCCCTGTTTCTCAAGAAAAGGTTTCTTGAAGGAGACGCTCATCCTTCCACCTATCATTTTTTAAAAATTAATTCCAGCCCCCTTCCAAAAAAAAGAGAGGAAATTCAATGAAGAAATTGACTATAAGCATAGATTGAACATATTTGTTGGGAAACCAAAGTAGTTATGGAATAAAAGAATTACAGTTACAATGAACTTAAGAGATCATCTAGTTCAGCCTGCAGTTTTTTGTAGATGAGGAAATAGAGGGTGAGAGGCATAACCAAGGTCATGAGGCATTAAGCAGCAGAGTTGGGATTTGAACCTAGGTCCTCTGACTGTAAAATTAGTGCTCTTCCTACTATACAGTGCTATTTCTTTTTCACTAAAAAACTTTCCCAGTCCTATATATACCATGGACTAATAAAACATTTATGTTCTTTATTATGGATTACTCCATTCTCCATATTATAGTTATTGGTGGGGACTGGGACCCAAGGTGGAAGAAGCCATGTGTAGAATGATCAGCATGCAGGGAGGAGAAGTAAAATTTTGAAATGCATAGGTTTTTAAAAGTAGGAAAATTTGGTAGTACAACTTTTGTGAACTTATCAAAACAAACAAACTTCCCCAGACGGGATGTTGGTAAGAAGCCCAAGTGCTTCCCATTAGAGTAGGAAATATGATGGTGCAGAGAAATGCAGGCCGGTAGTCTGGGAGTCAATAGTATTTAATTGTTCCTCTAGGAAGGGTATAAAAAGTAGCAACCAAATTCTACTTATGCTGGTGATTGTCAAAACCAACCACATTATTCTCAGAGTTAGAAGGGGACCTCAGAGGTTATCTGTTTCAACCCATGATGGAACAGGAATTCCCCATATGGTGTAGATAACAAATGGGCATCCAGTTCTTGCCTGAAATCTCAAGTGAGAGGGATCCCACTATCTTCAAATGTAACCCACCATACTTTTGGATAATCCTAATTGTTAGGAAGATTTTTAATTCTGATTTTGCCTCATTGCAGTGTTCACCCACTGCTCCTAGTTCTACCCTCTGGATCCAAGCAGAAAAAGTATTTTCCTTTTTTATGAAGACAACTATCATTTCCCCCCTAATCAATTTCTTCTCTAGTCTAAAACCCCCAAATTCCTTCTACTGTTCCTTATTTTGAGGCTGGTTGACCACCTGCTTTCTCTCCTTTGGATGCTCTTCAGTTGTTTTTTCCCTAAAAAGTGATGCACAATACTTCAGATATGGAGGCAAATACCTGGCCTTCTTTGTCTTGGATATTGTGTCTTTTTTAATAAAATATACAGTGAGCTTGCAGTCCATTAAACCTCTAAGTCTTTTTCAGATGTACCATACCTAGGCATGTTTTCCCCTTTTTGAACTTATAAAACTGACTTTTTGAATCTAGTCTAAGCTGTTCTACATTTGTCCCTATTAACTTTAATCACATTAGATTGTTTTAAGATCTTTTTAAGTCTCTGTCACTGAAGGTTTTCAACTCAAGATTGAGTGAATCCAGGCCAGAGATGTTGCAGGCTTGTGAATTCAGACGTAGAATGGTTGGACAAATAACCTCTCAGGCCCCTTCCAGCTCTGACTTTTACTTTTCATGATTTATGATGCTCTTAAGAGATACTCAGTACTAATTTCTTTTGTTGTCAAATAACTTGAGGGTCCTGATGCCCAAAAGAGGGAGTACTGTAAAAATTAATAAAGGTCTATTTTCTTCCCCCCCCCCCATTGAAAGAAGCAAACAAACACCAAAACTCTTCTAATAAACAGGCATAGTCAAGCAAAGCAAATTCCCATGCTGGCCGTATCAAAAACTATGCTTCATTCTACACTCTGAGTCCATCACCTCTCTGTTAGAAGGTAGATAGCATGATTCTCCAGTGGTCCTCTGGCACCATGGTCAGTCATTAAGTTGATCAGTAACCATTCTTTTTATCCTTTCTTTCAGCATAATATTATACCACCCAATTCATATACCGTAATCTATTCAGCCATTTCCCCAAGTCGTGGGTACTTCCTGAATTTCTGGTTCTTTGCCACTACATAAAGAGATGCTATAAATACAGGTCTATATTGTTAACGTATCTGTTCATCTCAGTTCTGGAGAGACTTGGACAAGAACCATATGGGATGAGAAGTCATGAAGCTGGCTGTGTTGGAGTGCTCACAGCATTGAGATAGAGGATTTCTTGAGGTATTGAAAACAACATAGTTCCCAGACTTGGTGTGCATGGGCTCTTTGATCAGTGGGCCATCTGCCCATTCTCACATCCTCAGGGTCACCCAGTAGGGTTGGAATAATCATTTACAGCCCCTGAGGTTCCCTGCAATCACTGACTCACTGAACATCACTGCCTCCTTTTTCTTCATTATGCAGAGCTGATATAAGATGATGCTATCGAGGCAAGGGAGGGATGGTCAAAGGGCCTTACCACTGCATGCTGAGTGAGCTGGTGATTGCTTTAGATGGCAAGGCTAGGATGATTGGCTAGAATGCCCATGCAGATAACACTTACCTGGGAGCTGGCAGCAGCCACTCAAAAGCAGAGGAAGCATCAGGGAGGCTGCCATGCCTGTCATGCCACAAGGAGTCAAGCCAGATGCTCCTCCACAGAGTCTTGTTTGTCTAATTGGATCAGGGGCAGGTGCACCTGGTGGATTTTTAGAACTCAGAGGATAATGACCCTCAATGTTTAAAAGGCCTCTCACCATAGCAACCCCACCAACCCCTTTGTCAGTTTCAGAGCTTGTTAGCATCCCTCCTCGTTTTTCTTTTTCCGATGAGTGAGTTTTCCTTTTCTTTTTTGAATATTCGTAGGCTTCATGTATGCTAACAAGAATTAAATTTCATTTCCTCCATAAAGAACAAACTACATTTCCCCCTTCTTCCCCTCCTCCCGCTGCCGCTGAAGATGCTTTGTTCGCTTCTCTTGCCGATCAGGTGTTTCTACTTCTCAGTCTTGCACAAACTAACCCTTCATTTTGCCTTTTTCTCATGGATATTTGCTCTTTAGTCACAGCTGCCTCTGAACATCTGCATACATCTTTGGTCTTGTTCATGCAAGCAGATGCCCACAGAGGCAAATGCATCTGCATATGCCCACGCCCACATGGAAGTGGAGTTAAACATGCTTCCATATGCACTGGTATCTGGGCGCCCTTGTTCCTTCACAAACATGCAACCAGGCTTGCTCTCTTTGAAGAGTCAGAGGTTCACAATTGACATAACCTTCTTTTCTGGAGAATAAAATAGAAGGTTACTGAGTCTACGAGCTAATCTGTCTAATTAGATGCCTCTGAGCAAAATGCATAAAATTTGCATCAATTATCTTATCGTTGCAAAGAACAGGACAGAGGAAGGAAAAACCCAAGAAAATTTGCATTTAGATTCTGGTGATGGTGGGGGGTGGGTGTTGAGGGGGTAGCTAACAGTAAGATTTGGAGAATACATCCATAAGTGTCCTCTCTCTTTTCTCCTGCTTTGTGAGTTTAGATTGGAGAATTGAGGTTTCTTTGGGGGCCAAGGCCACTGCTAGAGGTAGGGAAAAGAACTTTTCAGTGAACTCGAGAAAATCCTGGCTGTCTAGCAAGCCATGGCTCAAGGACATGGCTGTCCAGTCTACCCAAGAAGGCCTTTATTTATGCAGTACCCAGAGGCCTGGAGAAGATGGGTGAACCATTTTCTATGAGCCTCTGGCTCCCTCCAAATACCATCCTGTCTTGAATCCTTAGGTGGCACTGTTGTATCTTTTGTAAGAAATTCTGCACAATCACCGGCAAACAGACATTTCGCTATTTAAGGAAGAGGAAGAAAAATTCTGCTTTGCGTATTCCCTACCCTCTTTCTGTTTCCCTCTGATCCCCTCTCTCCTCGCCAACTTCCCTTATGGCCATTGTGTTTATAATCTCAGGGGACTGTTTTAAAGAGTGACTGAGCTCCTTTTCATTTCAAGGGAGATGGCTTTAGAAAGGTCAGTTGTCTATACACTTGGGTAGGCTCTTAGCACATATTAGGGGTTTAATGAATGCTTGTCGAATTAAAATAAATGAAGATAATTCGTGGACAAGGTCTTTACAACTTTGGTGGGATGCCTCAGTATCTTTGGTATTGTGCAACATTGGTCCTTACAATTGTGGTGATTTAGAGACTGGGTGGGAAGTGGGAGGGGTTCATAGAATTATAGATATAGAGCTGGAAAAGACTTTAGAGCCATGTAGTCCAAAATCCGAATCATCAATCTACTGAATTTAAAATTCACTTTAAAGAAAAGGAATCTGAGGCCCAGAGAGGTTAAGTGTGTTGCACAGGGTCACACAGCTAATAAGCTTCTGAAGCATGATTTGAGCCCAGATCTTCCTGACTATAAGTCCAGTATCCTTTCGACTACATATTGGCAGTGTCTGACAGTAGAAAAGTCCGCTGTTTGATCAGAAGATAACCTGTCTGGTTGATGGTGAGCCTAGGATTGTAACCAGACCAGTAAGCTTGTTCCAGAGTCCTGAACTGAGCTAATCCCAAACAGGGAGGCTGGGTAAGGGATATTGTAGGGATAAAGATGCCATTTTCTTTTGGGGTCATGCAGGAATAAGATGCTTTGGATACTCAGGAGGAATTATGCAGGTCCAATATCTTCTGGAAAAAGTTAATTAAGTTAGAATAGTCTAGGAGGCTCTCTGAGTCATCTAGTTCAAAGAAGGAAAATAGGGAGTGAGTACAAAATCCAAATTACTGTGGCAAGAAGAGAGGAATAAGGGGGACAGGTAATCTGCGATTTGTCATAGTTGAGCTCTAACCTAGGGAGCAAAGTAGATTTGGGCATCAAGAAACTTGAGGCTGTGGTGGGGGAGGGGTCTAGCCCTTGAGCGAAGGGTTAGAGATGAAGGAAATTTGGGAAAGAGTGATAGGAGAAAACCTTGAGAGAAGGGCAAGGACCCCTTGATCTGTTCCAAAGTAGTAGACATATTTTCTTTGCAAGATGATTCCAGCCAGAAGTGTTTCAGGGCTGGATCCTTTACAAATCTACTCTGTCCCTGTGCTACTTTTGCTCCCTAATATATTACTCCTTAATTTCCATTTTGTGGATGACAGGCATCATTGGAAGTAAGGCCAGAGCAGATGCTGGTATCTTAGACCAAGCAGAAGCTAAACTTGTACTGAACATTCACAGTTGGTGTGAACAATTTGGCAATGATGTGATAGGTAGGATGGGAACATAAGTGAAATGTGGAAAGAAAAGTGGGAGAGGATTTCAATTAGTTATCTCTTCTTCTTTCTTTTTGTCAGGCAAGTAATCCTATTTCCTCTTAAACTGACAGATCCCAACCAGGTAGGAGAATAATGTACTGATGAATAGACTAGGAGCAGTGAGATGTAGGAAATGTCCAATTCATAGGAATGTAGGGAAAATTTTAGAGTTCAGTTAGACCAGTATCTTCATTTATAGATGAGAAAAATGAGTTCTAGACACCTAAGTATGAGCTGCTTAAAGAGAGGGACTGTTTGGTTTTGGCTTTGTTCCCCGAGCTGCCTAGCATAGTGCCTTGCTCAGAGCAGGTATTCAATAAATGTTGGTTAGATCAGATCAAAGTCACTTGCCAAAGCAAGTAGCAGAACCTGGGATTTAAACTCATCTTCTGACTCCAAATTGAGTGGTCTTTCCACTACACGAGGCATACCCTGGCTTCCCCATCAATTATATGGGGGCTAATTCCCATCTAATGCACAAAGCTCTGAGGGACAGAGCCAACTTTGTGAAGCCAGGACATTGCCCCAGGGTACCATCATCTGAGAAACAAACTTCTGTTTCCTAAAGACACCTGCACCAATCCTGCCACATGGCAAGGGACCAGTGGAGGGTTGTAAGATATTGAAGACTGCCATGGGTAGGAAATCCCTGTTAATGACCTAGAGGGAGGAAGCACCTCCTAAACCTAGTCTTGGGGCTTCTACCCACACCCAGGTCCGTTTTTTTTTTTATCATAGTCCTCTCTCCAGATCAGTCTTCCCTCACTGGCATAACTATACCCAACTTAGGCATACTTCCCAATAGAAATTTACTCTGGGGACCAAAGGATGCATAACACTCCTTGGACCAACAAGGAAATGACAATTTAGACCAGCCGTGGGATATCCTAGAGTCTCTGTCTTTTCCTTCTTCTCATCCCTCTGTATTTGTCTAGGGTGCTGGAATTCCTTATTCCAAGGGTTATGCTAGGAGAGTAATGAATAAAAACCATACTAATAATGTGAAATACCAGAGAGAAAGTACTGAGAATCTAGGAATGTCTCAGAAAATCCTGATTTTAAGTGAAAAGGAAATATAAAAATCCATCTCTGTATGCTGTATTTAGGTAGTTTCTAGTTTTTTCTCCCTGAAATGACAATATGCAGGACTAACAGTCCAGTTTATTCTGCTGACCATAGATTTATAGACTCTTTGAGTTGGAAAGAACCTGGGAGGTTATCCGATTTACCCCTCTGCCTGCTTTGTGGATATATACAACAACTAGCTCAGGGACTCTAAAAAGGCTTGTGAACACAAGAGAACACATGATCAAAATGGGAGATGTATTTACAACAAACTTAGCAATTATATGCATTTACACATATATATTTAGGCAGCTGTCATTGTTTCCAATGTATATTTATTTACATGTGTGCATATGTGTCTATATCAAAGGATTTGGAACTGAGAGGGTCTGTAGAGATGATCTAACCCAGCTCCTTCATTTCATATACAAGAAACCTAAGTCCTACCAAGGGGAAATGAAGTGTTTAAGGTCATACATCTCATAAATGGTAGAGTCATAATTCAAACCCAGTTTTCTTATTTCAAATTCAGTGCTCTTTGCCCAATTTCTTCCCCCTGTACTTTCATAGACTATAAATTTAGGGATTATCCTCAAGTTGATTTGCTAACCTTGTTTTAACTTTTCTTTGTTTCTTTTCCTTCTCTTGGCCTCAGTCTTCCCCTCCATAAAATGGGTTATATAATAGTCATTTGTCCCAGGGATAGTACAGGAAAGTTAGTTAATATTTCATGAGGCACATAGAGAACTTTGGTTGAAAGGTCTGAAATGAGTATTAGTCTTTATTATTATTTTAATAGAGACTTATTAAGCTGTAACCCGAGGGAATCATGTTAGAATATATGATTTCCCCTGCCTGATTACATCTTTGAGTTTTGTAAAACTTTATAATGGGTGAAATAGTACTTAACAGCTTCATAAACCAAACTGTTACGCACATTTAAATGTTCTTCATTCTTATTATCCTAACTAATGAATTTTGCTAGGCATCTCTGTTATAGCTGTATGATTTATAAAGATTATATTTACTTTTTCTCCTTATAAGAACATAATGAGACCAAATTGGTTGCTTGTAATCAGACACTGGCCTTCTTCATCTCTTCAGGTTTATTTACGAAAGCTTATTAGAGCAAGTGTACGGAGTAATATGCAGTGATAGCCAGGTTTTGCTTAATGATCCCAAACAGCCAACACAGAATGCAGATAATGAAATGACAGGCTGATTACAAATGCAGGGAGAAAAGTAAATGCACTCAGGGCCCATTTCTAATGTCCTTACCTAGGCAGAACACCCATTAACGTATTTTATACCAATGATTGGTTTCTGAATGTCTTTATGCATGGCACACCTTGAAGTTGGGCTCAGAAGATCAGGGATGAATTACTTTCTTCCCTTTTTAGTAGTTTTTCTCACTAATTTCCTTCAGAGATGGCTTAGCGTGGCATAAACGTATGCCTAGTTTCTTGAAGCCAATGCTGATGCAAGTTCTGGAAGACCTAACCCATCTGGAAAGGCTTTGAGGATGGGCCTGGCCACGGGCAGTGCCTTTGTCAGCTGAGGACCAGTTCAGCTGGTAAGTTGGCTCATCATCATCAGAAGTCTGGCCCCAAGCAATTAATCCTTTCAGCCATTACAATTCACAAAGACCATTAACCAGGGCTTAGATGGGAGGGCTCATAAAGACAAAACCACAGATCTTTTAAAATTATTTGGTAGCATAAGAATAAAGGTTATGGAGTGGAAGATCATTGGACTTGGAAGTCAGGAGATCTGGGTCTGCTGCTAATCACCTGTGTAATCTAGGGTAGGTAATATCATATCTCTGTAGCTCAATTTCTGTATCAACAAAAAGAAGAGAATGGAAGATTCCTGTGTTTTGCTAAGATTTGAAGATTTTATGATCCTGCCTCTAAAGTTCTGCTTCAATTCATCATCATGACATGGAGGCGTCCTTGGATTCTTGATAGCTATGCCAGTGGTCTAGACCAGTTCTAGAGCACCAGGCTCTAGACCAGGGGTTATTTTAAAAAAAATAGAATTTTTAAAATTAAAAATTTTAAATGAAAAAAATTCAATTTTATTTGTAGGTTTGTATTCTCTCCCTCCCACATCCCCTTTCATTCCCCTCTCCCCACTTTGAGAAAGCAAGAAAACCAAGACCTGTTACAAACATATAATCAAGAAAAACAAATGTCTATATTAGCCATGTCAAAAAAAAAAGTAGGCCTCAACCTGCACACTAAGTCTAACACGTCTTTATCTGGAGGTGCTAGACAAGGAATTCTTTATCTTTCTTGTATCATAGGTCTCTCTTGCAGTCTAGTAAAGCCTATAGGTTCCTTCTCAGGATACTGTTTTTAAATTCATGATATATAGCACATAGGATTGCAAAGAACACCAATTATACATTGTTAAAATATTTTTTAAAACTTTATGAATTTCACATTAAGAATCTCAGCTCTAGATGGCCCAGGTTTTGAGTATAGGCCTAGAGATGGACTGCATATTTATTGTCTGAGCATTATCTTAAGTTCAGAGAGGTTCATAACTATGCTGGATATTGGGAGAAATTTTTTTTTCAGCCATAGCAGCTCTTATCCATTTGCCATGTGGACTGTTTCCCAGAAAGTAGTTTGTATGAAAATTTTCATATCTTCTCAAAGATTAGTCCTAGATGCTAGCAGAAGGTTGGTTCTTCCTTCTCTTGATATGCCTGGGTTCTAAGGAGGATCATGGTGATAGGATGCAAGGAAAACACAATTCCTAATAATTAAATCTATCCAAAAAATGGAACAGGCTTTCTTGAAGACTGGAGGTCCTGTTCCATCCAGTAAAGGTCAATAACCTACATGCTGTGTATGCTGTAGAAGGAATTCTCATTTAGTCAAGATTTGGACTGGGTGGCCTCTGAATCCTTTCCACTACATGATCTGCTACATAATAAGGCTGCAATCTGTGTTGGTAGAAAGAATACCTCCATAGACATGATTGAGACATGATGAGTCTGAGGCTATCCAACTGGAAACAATATATAAGACTCAGGAAATAAGTGAAGGGATGTGGGGGGTGGATCTTGCATCCAGGAGAGCTTTGTGAGATTGAAGACAGATATTTACATGGGACTTGATAAAATTAAAAGAAGGATTTGAATTTAAATAGCACATCTTCTCTCTGGAGCTCAGTACCGCCTTTATAATAGATGGCTAACATTCTCCTCCACGTGGATGCCTGGGTGGTTGATAGCTAGTGTATGTCTGGCAGAAGCTAACACCCCTCTTTTCCTCCCACTGGCAGACAAGGGGGAGGACGCAATCAAAATAAGTTGGGACAGAGTAAATACAAATAAGTGGGCACAGATTTGGGGGAAAGAAGTAGAGAGAATCAGGCAAGTCCAAAGAGTTTTCATCAGGTAGTGAATCATTCTTACAGATTGAGTCAGGTGCCTGCACAAATCAGCAGTGGCTAAGGTTCCAGCAATGGGGGCGCTTTATCCCCACACATAGAGAGCATCAACCTAGAGTGTTTTTCCTCTAAAGGAATGCTTTTCAGGGCTTTATGAACCAAGATTGCCAGGCCCAGGCATAGAATTGAGACTCTACTCACTGTGAGTGTAGCTGTCCTTTCATTCACCCTATTCTCTTTTGGGTAAGAGTCTTAAAAATAGTGGTGTAGCAGAGCCGACCGTCCCGCCCCCAGCCAATTTGGAATCAAGTCTGGGCTTGAATCACTGCTCTATTGCCTATAATAACTGATGCATATAGAAGGCTTTATATTAACAATGCCTTCTCATTCGAGCTTCACAACCGCCTTATGAAGTAGATCCCACAGGTATTATTTACATATTGCAGATAAAGAAATTGAGTTTTAAAGAGGCAAAGTGACTTTCCTGGAGTCACACAGTAAGTGCAGGGCAGGGCAGGGCAGGATTTGAACTTGTTTCCCCAACTCCAGCATTCTTTCAACTACAGCATGCCGCCTGTAACTGCGTGGCACTAAAGAAGCCACTATTCTTCTCTGGGGCCCAGTTTCCTGCTCTGTCTTGGATTGTGTGCTGTGAGAATCAAATTAGATAAAATATGGAAAACATTATGTACATGTCAGTCCTGGGATTCAAGCTAAGGTCTTTTGTTTCCTTCAGAATCAGATGGGTGATTCTTTAAGGTCACCTTTAGCATTAAATCCTTTGATGAGCACTTTCTCTTCTCCATGGTCCATGGTATGGCAGGGATTCTGTTGCATTTTCCCTTTGATTCTTTCTGTGGTTTCCTATCAAGAATTCTGGAGTTGACCTTATGTAGTCAGATAAGCAGGTAAGGTCATCACTCGTGAGAATTGATCCCAAGCCCCTCTTCTTGCTTCGTGATAGAGAATGGAGCCCTGAGAAACTCCCTAATACCACTTTAGTAATATAGTAGCCAAGGAATCTCATCTGTATCTCACAGATAGCATTTGGATAATCACAAGTCAAATCTCTACCCTTTCTCCTCTTCAGAAATACAAATGAAACCTGATTTAACTTGATTGTCAGTTAAGACCAGGATCTTAAAGGTGGCTCAACTCTCTCTCCTTTGGACTTATTAGTACCCTGCCCCCCTCCATTATCATTGGATCATAGGATGTGCTGTACTACCATTTACCACATTAGACCCATGGTCTAATAACTCAGTGTTTAGATTAAAAAAGCATCCCTGGGGCAGCTAGATGGTGCAGTGGATAGAGCACCAGCCTTGGAGTCAGGAGGATCTGAGTTCAAATCCAGCCTCAGACACATAACACTCACTAGCTGTGTGACCCTGGGCAAGTCACTTAACCCCATTGCTTAGCCAAAAAAACAAACAAAACAAACCAAAACAAAAAAAGCATCCCTAAAGCACATGGCATGGGCGTTGGGGCAGGATTATCTTTACTGATGTCAATCTTAAATGCTAGTTATATCCTGGCTTCTCTTAGTAGTCACTTCTGTGACTTATTCATAACATATTTAGAGTACTTTGTAAATCTTAAAGCATTATACAACTACAATTATTAATTATTATTTCTAACTAATCCAAACTCTTTTTGAATACATTGTATTATTTCTTGCAAGTAACACTTCCTGGGCTCATGAGCTCCCTAAGTTTATGGCATAACATAGCACATCCTCCCACATTTCCTAAATTTAACTTGCCTCAATTTTAGAGTTCCCCTTTATTCATGGAACAAAAGATAGAATATTGGCCCTGGAGCCAGGACAACCTGAGTTCAAATATGTCTTCACACACTTATTAGCTGTGTGACCTTGGGCAAAGTGATACAACCTTTTTTAGACCATTTCTTCATCTATGAAATGGGGATAATAGAATCTACCTCCCAGAGTTATTGTGAAGAGAAAATGGGATAATGTTTATGAAATACATTGCAAACTTTAAGGTACTATATAAATGTTTGCTGCTGCTGCTGCTACTACTACTACTGCTACTACTACTACAACTATGACTACAACTACTGTTTTGTGAACAAGACCACACTTATCTCTGTTCCTGATTTTATACATTTTGGTAATGCTCCTTCTTAGATTTTGCCTTTCCAGACTAAATTTTGTCTTCTTATACCTTTTACACACACTTGGTTTGCTAACCTTCCTAAAACATAGGATCATAGGATTCTACATAGTAGAAACTAGTAGGCTAGTAGAGACCACAGAGATAATTTTGTCCAACTCCTTCCTTTTATGGATGAAGAAAATGATATCAAGTGATGTAATCAAGGTCACAATATAATAAGTAGAACTAGAACATTTTATTCCTTCTTTCCTTGCTTCCTTTGTTCCTTCTTTCACTCTTTTTTTCCTTCATTTTTTCCTTCCTTCATTACTTCCTTTTCTTCAACTCTTCTCTCTGTATTACAAATTAAATTGAGTAAGAATAGTCATAGGGCTGGAAGAAACCTGAGCGGGTCACCTTGTCCAACCTCTTCATTTTACAGATGAAGAAATTGAGGCCCAGAGAAGTGAAACAACTCTCTTAATCCCATATTGTCAATTGTTTTTGTTATCTGCACATAACAAACTTGAATGCTGACTTATACAGAAAAAGTTGATATGGCCAAGGTATTTCTTCTCCTTCTACAGTTACTTGGAAATGGAGATGAAGAGTCACAAAGACTCTTTGTATTTAATTAGCCTAGTCTGATACCACAATTCCTGCTCAAGAGCCACCATAAGCAATTTGACTAGCTCAGGCTGGATAATCAGATCCTTCCCATTGTCCACAGTTAGTAGAACGGTCCACCAGGTAGCTTCATTACTTCAGGAAAACAGAGATAGGACATTCCTTCTTGGGACAACATACAGCAAAAGACTCCAAGAAAGGCACCCAAACACTCACAAAGGAAAAAGAGGTTAAGAAAAATTCCAAATTACTGCAGGTCAATAAGCCATTATCAATGAAATTACACATTTATGCTGCCATGATGCCTTTTTTTTCAAACATGATGCTAAGGTCAGACAACGATCAGCTCACCAGTGCCAGTGTTCTGCTAGCTTTTGTAGAAGAGGTGGTTTTCAATGGGTAGGGGTCATCAATTGATGAGCATGTACCACAGTTGAGTGCTGGGCAGCTATGCATTCTTTTTCTCTCGGTTTCAATATTCCTGGCAATTGTTTCTCTTGTTCATTCTTCCAGGTTAGGTGTGGTATTCAAGGTATACTTTTCAAAAATTAAATTTCTTTTCAATCAACAAAAATCTAACTTTTCTCCTTCCCCTACCTCCCAAATTGAGAATGGAAGCAAAACAAATCCCTTGTTGCAAAAGTATATTGTCAAGCAAAACAAATTTTTGTATTAGCTATATCCAAAAGGAAATACACACATATACATATGTGTATATATATGTTCATTGTTGTTTGATTGTTTGTAGTCACGTCTGACTCATTGTGATCCCATTTGGGGTTTTCTTGGTAACGATAACTGCAGTGGTTTGCCATTTCCTTCTCCAGCTTCTTTTATGGATGAGAAAACTGAGGCAGACAGGATTAAGTGACCTTCCCAGAGTCACATAGCTAGTAAGTGTCTGAGGGCAGATTTGAACTCAGGAAGACTCCAGGCCTACCGTTCTGTACTCTGTGCCACCTAGCTGCCCAAGGTATGTGTGTGTGTTCATATATATGTGTGTATCTATCTATCTATCTATCTATCTATCTATCTATCTATCTATCATCTATCTATCTATCTATCTATCTATCTATCTATCTATCTATCTATCATCTATCTATAATATATATTTGCATATACATACACATATTATATATAACAATATAGTATAGAATGTGATATATAATATAGTATACGACATATAATGTAGTATATCATATGTATGCACACACATATATACACACATGTATACAATACACATGTGTGTATGTATATATGCATATATGTATGTATATGTGTGTATATATACACACATACACATGTGTGTATGTATATGTGTATATGTATATATGTATATATGCATATATGTGTATATATGTATGTATACACACACACATATACACACACATATGCCTCATTCTCTACTCTGAGTCTTTCACCTTTCTATCAAGAGGTGTGTAGCGTGTTTCTCATTGATTAGTACTCTACAAATGGTAGTTAATCATCGTGCTAATCAGAATTCTTATGTCTTTCAAAGTTGTTTGTCTTTATGATGTTGTAGTAACTGTATAAATTGTTCTCCTGGTTCTGTTCACTAAATTCTGCATCAGTTTGTACAAATCTTCTCAGGTTTCTTGGACTTCATCCCCTTTCATCATTTCTTATAGCACAATAGCATTCTACCACATTTTTGTAACTCATTCAGCTATTTGGAAGTTGATGGGTACCCCTCAAATTCTACCTCTTTGTGGCCTCAAAAAGAGCTATAAATGATTTTATACATCCTTAGTTTATTTTGCTTAGAACTAATCTCTCCCTTCATCTATCTTCCTTTTAATTCCCCCTTCTTCCTTCTCTTATTTTCCTCCTATTGGTTGAGTGAAATATATTTCTGAGAGTGAGGTTCAAAGGTTAGCTGTTCTCCCCACTTTCTCCCTGTTTGTATAAACTTCTCCTTGTGCACTTTGATTACTAGATAATTTTTCCTAACCTTCATTTCCCTTCCCTCCTGTCCCCCAATGTATCCCTCGACCCTTCTCTTGCTGCTCTTTTTAGTTCACCGAGACGTAATAGAGCCACTCCCAAGCCTTCTATTTAGATTGACTCTATGACTCCTGATGATGATAGGATTCAGAGGTGACACATGCATCACTCTCAATATTGGAATGTAAACAGGAGGACTGGCACTTCTGGTGTGAAGGTTTGCTGAGTCATTTTCACTTTTGGTGTCCACCTCTCACCCAACTCTTACCTGTGACTCCAAGAAGCTGTAGCATATGCAGTGACCACACTCCAGTGAAACCATCTTGGCAAATGAGCTAAACCAGATTGAGGGTAACTGATGGGCCTCAGACCCAGTGGTGAGTTAGTGGAGTGTCTACTCCAATCTTTTAAAGATTCCCCCAGTGGAAGGGGAGGATGAGATTAGTTGTTATCCGTTTTTGAAGATGACCAAAATGACATCACTATGCCAAAGTCAAGTTTTTGTGTGTCCAGCTGTGGCTGATCAGACCAACACAAGTTTGGAATATTCTACCACAGGTTAAGCACAAATAGTCCATGTGAACATTTAGGGGTGGATTCTCTAAGTTTGCAAATCTTGTGTTTCTCTTATGCTATTTCAATTCTGCTTTGCTCATGGAGCACAGCACTTTTTCTGATGTGAGCACGCCATGATGAGCGGTCTTGTGCCAGTATCTCTTATGTTACACAGTCAACTCCAAAGTTCTTAAGAGAGACCTTGAGAGTGTCTTTGTATTGCTTCTTCTGACCACTATGAGAATGAACACTTGCCCTATGTGAGTTCTCCATAAAATAGTCTTTTTGGCAAGCTTACATTTTGCATTTGAACAACACGGCCAGTTCATTGGAGTTATGCTCTCTGAAGCAGAGTTTGAATGCGTGGCAGTTTAGTTTGAGAAAAGACCTCGCTATTTTGTATCTTATCCTGCCAGGTGATATTCAAAATCTTCCTAAGACAATTCAAATTGAAGTGATTTACTTTCCTGGCATGGCGCTGGTATACTATCCAGGTTTCTCAGGCATACAACAATGAGGTCAGCACAGCGGCTCTGTAGACCTTCAGTTTGGTGCTCAGTCTAAGACCTCTTCTCTCCCATACTTTCTTCTAGAACCTCCAAAACACTGAGCTAGCTCTGGCAATGTGTGTGTCAACCTCATTATCAATGTGTACATCCCTGGAAAGTACACTACCGAAGTAAGTGAACTTATCGACAGTATTCAAAACTTCTCCATTTGCTGTAACCAATGGTTACAACATTGGTGTGGATAGTGTGGTGGTGGCTGATGGAGCACCTGTGTTTCTTGGTGTTAATTGTTAGCCAAAATTAGCTGAGGCAGCAGAGAATTGATCCATATTTTGTTGCATCTCAGCCTCAGAGGCTGCATTGAGTGCACAATCATCTGCAAACAGAAAATCATACACCAACACTCCCTCCACTTTGATCTTGGTTTGCAGCCTTTTCAAATTGAGGAATTAATCGTCAGTGTGGTAGCTGACCTTGATGCTGTGTTCATCCTCATTGAAAACATTTGACAACATGGCTGAAAACATCATGCTAAAAAGTGTGGGAGCAAGCACACAGCCTTGTTTCACTCCATTGGTGACTGGGAAAGCACAAAAGCATTGTCCATTACCCAGAACCTAGGCAAGCATGCCATCATGAAACTGATGTACAATACTGATAAACTTCTCTGGGCAACCAAATTTTGACATAATTTTCCATAAGCCCTCATGACTGACAGTATCAAAGGCCTTAGTCAGATCTACAAACATTGTGTACACACCTCTGTTCTACTCCTGGCATTTTTCCTGGTGTTGTCAGGCAGCAAACACCATATCAACCATTCCTTGGCCCTTTCTGAAGCCACACTGACTCTCAGGTAGATGTCCATATTCCAGGTGAAGGATCAACCTATTAAGGAGCACTCTGGCAAGAATCTTGCCAGCAATGACTAAGAGAGAGACCCCCTTGTGATTGTCACAGGACAATCTATTTCTTTTACAATTTTAATTGTTCTTTACTAAAACAATTTCTTCCAATGGCTGAGCAGTTATAGGTTGTTTGGATATTGAAGACACTGAGGTCATCTATTGTATCCTGGGCCATCACCAGTCATCCTGACTTTTGTCTTGCCTCTGGAAGAGTGAGCTGATAACTTTCTGAAAATATACTTCACTTAAATTCAATTCATGTGTGAGACATTAACTTGTGATGTCGTTGGTCCTTTTTGAAAAAATGTGGGACGAACAACATGACTGCATGTTCATGCCTACGTTTTTGTTTCTCTTAACTCCTGTGTTTGAACTTTAAGGTTTCTACATAGCTCTGGTCTTTTTGTCAGGAATGCTTATAAGTAAAGTAAGTTTTTAATCCTTTAATTTCCTGTCAAATATCTGAGTGTCTATGAAATAGGCTATTTCTCTTGCCCATCACTGTCACAAGGCCAAACGATGAATTTGAGGAATCTATGTTTATATAATGATTTGAGGTGAAGGTTAATTTTAAAAGACCAAATCTTCTCATTTCACCTCTCAACAACCCTGTAAGCTAGGTATTAAAAATATTATGACGATTTTACATATGGAGAAAGTGAGGCTTACATAGGGAAGAAATAAAGAAAGATTCATCAATTGCCTACTGTATGCAGAACAGCTGCTAACAGAGTTGCGTCAAAGGGTATTATAAAGTGGAGGTTTAATAGTCCCTGCTTTCAAGGGACTTAATATCTCAAGATATCACCACCAAAAACTATAATATAAAAACTATAATATACATTATTATATAAATGTATTAGGGACATGCAGAACAAAATGCCATGTGATGTCTGAGTAGGATGTGATTGATAGCTTCAGTTATTTTTGGGGCAATTTTGTGGAAGAGGTCTAAGTTACTCAAGGTTAAAGTTACTCAAAAGTGCAATGGGTTACCTCAGGAGGTAATGGGCGCTCCTCATTGGAGGTCAGAAAGGCTGGATGACCACTTGTTGACTATGTTATGTGGGGGATTCTTGGTCAGGTAAAAGTCTGACTAAATGACCTCTGAGGGCCCACTGAGATTTTTGTGATTCTGTGACTATATGATCACCTAGATTCCTATCAGCTCTAAATCCTATGATTCTGTATCCATGTTTCCCCCTGCCCTCCCAAAGCACTTTCACAAGATGGGAGAATCATTGATTTAGAATTGGAAGGAAACTCAGAGGTCATCTAACCCTCTCATTTTATTAATTTATTTTCTTAAAAGTTGTATTGATGGGTTTTGTTTTTATATTACAAACATTTACAGATTATCTCCACTTTGTGAGAGGTCTCTCTTAACAAAATATAACCACTGGGCAATATAAGCGATACAGTGACCTCATTTGAAAGTGCAAACAATATTCTACATCTATAGCACCCACATATCCATTAATTTTTTTTAACTAACAGGAATTTATTTTTCTCCTTCCCACAAGGGACCCCATTAAAAAAAAAGAGAAAAGAAAAACAAATACCTTGTAACAAATATGTATAGTCAAACAAAACAAATTCTCTGCTGTATACATATATACACATACATACATATACATATACATACACACACACATATATATGTGTGTGTATCTCTATCTATCTATCTATCTATCTATCTATCTTCTATCTATCTATCTATGTATGCTGGTCTCTTGAATTCATGGATGGTCACTGTATTGATCATGGGTCTTATAGCTTTCAAGTTTTTTGTCATCACAATGTTGCATAAATTGTTCTCTTGGTTCAGTTCATTTCATTCTTCCCTGGTTTATAAAAGTCCTTAAAATGATTCATTTTTATAATATTGATGTTAAAGTATAAATTGTTATCCTGGTTCTTCTCACTATACCCTTCATTAGATCCCTCATTTTAGAAATGAGGAAACTGAGATCTAGAGGGGCTAAATGATTTGTTTAAGGTCAAACAACTAATTAGTAGAAAAGACAGGACTTGAACCCAGCATTCTTCCTTGAAATCCAGCATTCCCACTACTCTACTATGATACCCAGACTTTCATTTAATTTCTAGGGCAACCCCATGAAGTAGGCTGGGCTAGCATTATCATCTCCATTTTTCCAGATGAGGAAAATGGGTCGCAGAGAGGCAAGATGATTTGCTGAAGGGCACAAGAATAGTTAGTAGTGGAGTGAATGCTGTGTCTTTGGACCTAGACTGAAGAACTTTCCACTTCACCATTTGAGCTGCCCCAATGTCATATGGGCTGCATCCAGAGGGTTCACCTGTGGTTCTTATAAGCTTCCTCTCACTAGAAATCTGTGCAGAAACCTGGTGACCAAGATGTGTCAGGGATAAGGAAAACTAGATTCATGCTTTTGTTTAACCTAGAAGATCCTTGAAGTCCCTTTCAATCTAACTCAATCAAACAAGCATTTATTAAGCAGCAATTCTATATGTGGAATAGTGCTAGACAATTTGGTTACAAAGACAGAAAGAAAAACAATGGATTTTGTTCTCAAGGAGCTTACATTCTATTGGGGAATAAAAGCACCTGTAGCAATCTTCTCACCCTTACCTGGCAGGAGAACAAGGGAGGAAGTGCACTCCAGGCATGGGGAACAGCCCATGGAGCCTATGTCTCAGGAATAGCAAGTAGGGCAATTTGGCTATAATCCAGAGGGAGAGGAGGGGGATAATATGAAAGAAATCTTCAGAAATAAGCTGGAGCCACAGAAGTTAAGAAATCAAACAGAATTCCTTTAAACAATCAGATTTCCTAGTGCATTCAAAATACTATTAACTTGATAAGGGGAAAAAGATATAATGCAAATTTTGAGGGGCTTGTCAGGTGTCACCCAACAATCAACAAACATTGATTAAACACTGTGTGCCTTGCTTGGTGCAAGGCATTGAAGATACAGAGACAATAATAGTTAGTCCTTGTCTTCAAGGAATTTCCATTCTATTGAAACATAAAGCAAGAGATGCATAATTCTTGCTCTGCTTAACTGATAGAATGGTGGCATTTTCATAATAGAATTACATACTTTGTGCTGGTCATATGACATCTGGGATGTGTGGTAGCAGCTTCAGTTCTTGATACCATTTCCCCTAGCTTCTCACTGAGGAAAGAGAGTTCAGGGAACACCCAGAGCATAAGTGACATGTGCAAAGCCATACAGAGAATCAGTGGCTAAGCCAGGATTAGGGTTCAGACCTCATGTTCTCCAGACATGCATTGGAGTCTCCTGAGGGTGATTTGCTTTTTGCCTCACAACCTACAGAGCACCTTGGCTTTTTTCCCCTCCTCTTTTCCGTTTGGAAAAAAGGGAGCAGCAGTGATGAGCAGGGCTTTAAAAGTTCTTAAAGATAGTACCATGAGGTGATCTTGGTTTTGGTGGCAGTCATCCAGTCCTTTGATAACCACCTGATTAGCTAGCCCGAGATGGACAAACTCGTTCCACTGGGGTAGAAGAGAGAAGAACCAACCAATCCAATCAGCAAACATTGAGTGCCTACCTTGTGCTAGGAACTGAGAACAGAAAGACAAAAATGAAACAATTCCTTTCCTCAAAGAATTTACATTTTTCAGAGGCGATGACATGTACAGCATACCCTCATATACTATATACAAACTAATTACACATAAAATCAATGCAAGGTGGCCCAGTGCATAGAGTTCTAGGCCTGGAGTCAGAAAGACTCCTCTTCATGAGTTCAAACCTGGCCTCAGACACTTACTAGCTGTGTGACCTTGGGCAAGTCACTTAATCCTGTTTGCCTCAGTTTCCTTATCTGTAAAATGAGCTGCAGAAGGAAATGGCAAACCGCTCTAGTATCTTTGCCAAGAAAATCCCAAATGGGCACTACTGAGCAACAATAACAGCAACAACAATAAAGACAAGAGCTGCTGACATTATGATAACGAAGTTTACATGAGATAGACACCCAATAAAAGCATATTGAATTGAAGCAAAAAAAACCTGACATATGTCACTGTGACTATAGTGCCTTAATAAATATTTGTTGAATTGTTAAATCAGACCGTGTAGTAGAGATGATGATGGACGATCATATGGCACTTTAAAGTTTGTAAAATACTTTATGAAGTCTCATTGATCCTTAAAATAATATTATATGAGGTAGCTGTTACAAGTATGATAATCATTCCTATTTTATGGATGAAAAAACTGAGCTTCAGATAGCTTAAGGGATGTACCCACGGTCACACAGCTAATGTCAGAGGGAAGATTTGAAATCTAGTCTTCCAGACTCTAAGCTCGGTACTCTGCTCAGTACTCTACTCACTATTCCATGCCAAGTTTCCTCTTAAAGGTAGAACTAGATTTGAAATCAGACACCACAAATTCAAATCCCAGCTTTGTTACTGTGTGACCTGAGGCATTTCAAGTTCTGTGCCTTAATTTCTTCCTCTGTAGGGTCACTTCTTGCTTAAAAGCATATGACCCATGACCTCTCTGAATCTCAGTGTCCAGGCCTTTAAAATGATGGGCTTGGAGTAGATGACATCTAAGATCAACTCTAATGAATTCCCATGAATTGAATAGATTTTATTTTCCCCTACCCCTGCCCAAGTTTACTTAATAGAATCAATCTCTCTCTCTCTCTCTCTCTCTCTCTCTCTCTCTCTCTCTCTCTCTCTCTCTCTCCTCTCTCTCTCCCTTTTCCTCTCCCTCTCTCCTTCCCTCCTTCTTTCCCCCTCTTTCTTTTCCTTCTTTCCTCCTTTCCTCTGTCTCTCCCTGTGTCTCTCTTTTCTCTCTCTCTCCTCCTTTCTTTCCCCCATTATTTCCCTCTTCCTCTTTCCTTCTTTTGTCTCTCTCTCTCTCTCTCTCTCTCACACACACACACACACACACACACACACACACACACACACACACACACACTCATACACTATTTCTTCCCTCTCTCACTCTGGAAAGCCAATTCCCTGCTTCAATCTTATTCTTATGAATAGGAACCAGGAGCTTGTATGGAGAATGAGAAACTACTGTATCATAGGAAGCAATCACATGGAACACAAAAAGCCATTCAAAGTAATTAAACTGCTCCCATCCCCTTTTCTATATTTCTTTTCAGCTCTGCACTGATGGCCTGTTTATCTTTGCCACCACAAGCAGCAGACGAAAGGGCTGGGCCATTTTCTGCAGCAGTTCTAGAGGAGAGGGCAAAATTAAGACAAACACTTTCATTCTTGGCTGCCACAGCATCTTCTTGGCTTTTGAAAAGTGGGAAGAAAAACAACAATAACCTGGGAGGAAATGAATGAATGAATGAATGAATGAATGAATGAATGAGTGAATGAATACATTTATGAAGTCTGGGCAAAGAGGTTGTTGGAGGATTCTCCAGAGGCTTAGGGCATGGCTAGTGGTCCAAGGGCAAAAAGTGGACTAGGGATGCCCTCCCTCTCACACCATTCTGCCTCTTGAGGAAGGATCTCCTTTGAAAGAATTTCTAAGTTGATGAGTCAGTCAGTCAATCACTGTCACTCCCTTCATCCGAATCCAATCTTTTGTCTCCTTCACTTGTAGTGATTCAGCTACTCTGCTCCCAGCTGTGCTGAAGCTAGCTAGAAATCTAAGAACTCTGCCGGAGATAGGGAGAGAAGAATCCAACAGATGCTTATGCTAGGGAAAAAGGAACAGCAGGGCAGTAAAGCAGAATCCAACTGGGCTGGGTATTATAGGTAACACAGCTCACCTTGTTACCACCAGAACAAATGCATTTTACCCCCAGGAAGACTGAAAAAGAGAGAGCAAAGGAATATAAAATGTGTACAATCTAAGACTTCTCATTCCCACACTCTAGGGAGACAGTAGGAGTGGCTATGAAGATGATGGGAACATGGGGCAGTGGGGTGGTAGCTAAGAGTTTAGACTGATAAATAACAGCTTTCAGTGACACCATGACATTTGCTTTGACATCTCCCCAGGTACCAGCATGCAATTTTAGTGTCTGGAACAGGCTCATTCTGGTGGGAAAGTCAGATTTCTCTAGGGAACAGACCCTAGGACAGACATATCCAGTAGTGAGAAATTATGGGGTAAAGGGGGAGGGGGAAAGAATATAGCACAATGAAAATACTGTTGAATTTGGAATCAGATGATTTAGGGTCAAATCCTGGCTTTGATATTCACTACCTGAGTGATTTGGGCAAGGTTATTTCACCTTTTCTCCCTGTGGTTTCCTCATCTGTAAAATGAGGGGTTATTAATTTACCTAAAAGGTACCTTCCAAATCTAAATCTATAAATTATAGAAATTGGGTTAGTAAGAGGCCTTAAAGATAATCTATTGAATCGTCTCATTTTGTAGATAAATAAACTAGAGATTTCCCAAGGTCACACAGAGCTGGGATTCAGATATCAGAGCTGAGGTTCAAATTTAGGTCCTCCTACTAAAGACTTCATGCCCTTCCCATTAATCCATCCTTAAGAGTTTTCTTAAAAAGAGTTTCAAAGCTACTGTGTAAGTCAGTTAATCACCAACACTTTCTAAGGATCTAGGATAGCTTCCCCTGCCCTTCCCCATTTATCATAGGGCTTTGTTTGCACCTCTCTTATCTGCTTACCATGTTCTATTTGGTATATATACTTATTTGAATATTTCAAGAATCTATTGTCATTGGTGTGAATGAATGAAAAGCATTTATTAAGCATTTACTACTATGTGACTGTGATAAGTGCTGGGGATAAAAATACAACAAAGATTACCATTCTGAAATAGCTGACACAATCTAATTGAGAAATACAAAGCAAAGATTACTGGTGAGGATGTGGGGCAATCAGGGGGATGAGTTGAGTAAGGAGTTGAGTAGCTAGAATGTCTGGGGCCCCTCAAGAAATGACCATCCTGGCCAGGGACTCACCAATCAGGAGAATGGGTCCCAAGCCATGGATTCATCTCCAGTTGCTGGGGAGGAGAATTTACATTGTAATATATGAGAGAGCACACATATAAGGAATGGATAGAGGCGCTTCCTCGATCATTACAGATTGGACCCTAAAAACAAGATTCTAGACTAGGACTAGTGTAATAGGTATATTTCTTCCACCCTTAGGAGCTTTTTATCTAATAGAGGAACCAGCTTCAGACTGAAAAAAATTGTAGTATAAAGTTAAAAATAAGAAGCTAAATTGAGAGTAGTGGGCCAGCATAAGCTGAACAGTTAATAACACTATATTAATGTAGCCTTGGAAGGTTTGCAAAGTATTTTCCTCTCAAGAACCTTGAGAATTAAGTAGGGCAAAATACTATGATTCCCATTTTACAGATGAGAAAACTAAGGCTCAGAGAGGTTAAGAGACTTGTCTGTGGTCACACAGTTAGTGTCTGAGGTGGTTACTTGATTCCAAGGCTGACATTCTCAGTACCACGGCAAAATGAAGCTACTTACTTTCCACTTTGAGTCCCAGCTGGGGCTATCTCACTCCTTCCTGCACCTTGCCTCTTTCTGGGTCAATCTGGATTCCTTTGTTTGGTTATGGCAATTTAAGAATATTTTCCAGTCACCGATTGGAATACACCCTGTCTTAGGGAATCTACCTCTACCTTCTCTGCCTCCCCGTGATGAGGCGGTTCCCAGGACACCTTTCTCTCTCTTTTTTCCCTCCATTTCCCCTTGTTTGGTTTTAATCTGGGGAGCTGGCACCTTGCCCACTTCCCATTGACAGACCGGCAGTGTTCCGTGCCTGCAATTTGCATCTGCCATTATCTTTTGTGTGCTGGGAGGTTTAATGCGCAATAAATGTAAATGGGCAATGTATATTCCCCATTTTATTAACTCTCATTTATGTCTGATATTGTGGGCGTCTGCTCTGCCTCACAGGGATTCAACAGCCTTCTCCCCAGTTGATGGCTTCTCTTCTGCTGCTTTCCTTTCACGCTTCTGAGTATGATGTTTCTGGAAGGTGGTGCTGCTCAGAAACCTTCCTTATCCAGAAGATGAAGTCACTGGGCATGCCCTCACACCCACAGGGGTAACCATGCTATCACCAGCACCACACGACAAAGAACCACCACATTTCTGAGAGCATAAATTCAACCCTGCCCATTAGCAGGAGCTAGACTGAGACATCTCAGGAACCTGCAGTTACTTAGCCCTTCTGAGCCCAAGCTTACATTTACATTATTCAACAAATTCATAGTTCTGGTGCTGTAAATGTTTAACAACCAGCTCTCTGAAAAAAAAGCATGCTTGACACATTTTAAAATTTAGTTTCCATTTTAACATTTTCTCATCACTTTGTCAAGGCTTGACAATCAATGATACAATAAATCAAGCCCTGTATTATTTGCCTATTTCTGAGGTATAAATGCTCAAATTGAAAATATAAGAATTAAAAAAAAAGAAAAGAAAATTTAAGAATCTTACTACGAGTCATCCCTAACATACCACTGTCAGAGGCCAACTAGTCTAAACCCTTCCTTATTTTGCAGATGGGGAAATCTTAAGCCATTATATAAACTTGAGTTACCTTATAAATAGTAACAGTATTGTATATGTGACTCTGTATGGGGAGAATCACAAAGGACTTTAGAGAATGGCTCCAGAGTTGGATGGAAGCCAAATGTTATTATAGTTTTTCCTTGGTAGTGTTCAGGTGCTTAGAAAGGTAAATTCACTTTAAGATCATGAGAATTAATAGACCTCCTTGAATAGGTAGAAGATGAGCCTGGCCAAAGTTAACGAAGTTTAGGACTATTGACCCTTGATCATAGATTTAGAGCTGAAAGGAACCTCAGAGACTATTTCATCTGATTTCATCATTTTATAGATGAGGAGCTCATGTACAGAGAGTCGAAGTGACCAATTCAGAGTCATGCAGATATAAGTGGCAGAGATGGGATTTGAGCCCAGGTCCTCTGGTATTCTCTGAAGTGTGAGACCCTTGTTCACTGAAGATATTTCTCTTTGGAAGACAGGAACATCTCCACTGATATCCTGCACAGAGAATCAGGAAGAATTGAGTTTGAATGCTACCTTAGACATTTACTAGCTGCATGAATCTGGACAAATCACTTACCCTCTTTCGGTTTCAGTTTCCTCATCTTTAAAATGGTTATAATTATAGAACTTACCTCACGAGGTTGTTGTGAGACAAAGTGGAATAGCATATGTAAAGCACTTTGCAAACCTTAAGGCTTTACATAAATGCTAGTTGTTATTATCATCTTCTTCAGTATGATGTTGATGATGACAGTTATATCCCATTTGAAAGTTTCTTCTGGCTTTGATAAAAAATCTCTCCTCCATGGGATATGAATGATGACTCCTGACCTGAAGATGCACTGACCCTTTGACAACACATTGAAGATGAATGATTGAGTCCTGGCTAGTCAGAATCTTGAACCACATGCTGGGAGCTGACCTTTAAAAGGGAAAGCAGCTGGATCTGTAAGGGCAGAGATAGAGCAAGGGAGGGGCCAATAGATACATGGCCTCAGCCCCACTGGAAGGGAAGCTTGTGTTTTGTGGGCCCTTGCAGGGATGAGAATGTTGTAGCAATGTTAGGAAGGTGGAAAAATTCTAAGGCCAAGCTTCCAAGATCCTGAGGGATGTCTGGACAATATTAAGCTTTGAAGAGCCTCCTGAGAAGAGGGGAGGAGTTTCTTGTAAACTCCAAATTCCTTCGCTGGGCCTCTTCATCTTGTAGAAGGTGAGTTTCAAAGGGGTAAGGTGACTTGTGATGTAGTGAAGAAAGCTGAGTTCTGAGCCAGAAGACCTTACTTTTGGTCCTGAGTCTGATTCTTATTAGCCATGTGACCAAGGAAGCTTTACTTCCCTTCTCTGACCCTTGCACATAGAATGGCTATGATCACACTTGCTTTAGCTGCCTCAAAGGGCTGTTGTGAGGAAAGTGCTTTGTAAGGTTTAAAAACCATAAAAATCAGAGTTATTATACAGCATCTATCTCAATGTCTTGCTACCTAGTATCCACTTAATAAAGAGATATTTTTCTATAGTTTTATAACATCTTTTACAACAGAGTATTAATCTACCTTTTTTTCCCAATTCCTAGACTGCCCTTAGGTGGTAATTTTGATGTTAATGCTAAGTGTCTGATTCTCAAGTAGTACAAAATACCATTTTAGCTTATTCCCATTCTCCTCCTACCTTTCCTTGTGAGTGTCCAGACTTCAATACCATGCATCATCTGCAGTCTCACCTGGGAACATCCATCAGCCCCTTTGGCCTTTTCACCCCAGAACGTGTCTCTGCTATGTTGGTCCCTTTCTCCCATTGCTGAGTTCCTTCTGGGACCTCCATTTTCTGAAGAAGCCCAGGTTGGTTAACCTTCATTCCTCTCTTGGCTGTGCTCGTGTCTTTCTGGACTTCAAAATCATGCCCTATTGTGGAGTACCTTTAGGGGAGCACCCCCTCCCCTAAACCCTACCCCACTTTTCAGTTTCCTTTTGTGTGTTGTTTTCTGCCATTAGATTATAAGCTTCTTGAGGGCAGGGACTGTCTTTTTGTTTGCATTTGTATTACCTGGGGTGGGGGGAGGGGGATCAGCACACAGTGTCTGGCACATAGTTAAAAAATATTGGTTGCTTCTCTGCTTACCGTTTCATGCTTTTTGTACTCTTGGGTAGAGGTAGGAAGGGTCAAGGCTTATGACAATTGAATACAAAAAGGTGAATCAAAACTTCAATCAATCAGTCAACAATCACTTGTTAAACATTAAACTATGTGCCAGAACCTGTGCTAAGTACTGGGCAGGGGTAGGGTTAGGCCAGATTAAAAGATAAAAGGGAAACTGTCCCTGACATCAAGTTGCTAACATTCTGGTGTGGGACACAAGAAGGTAGCTTATGAGACTGCCAGGGACAAGACTTTGAGATAAGGCAGGAGAGTGGAGAACTCAGATCTTTTGTGTTCTAGCTGTTGCTACACATGGTGCTCATGAATCATTTCCATAGTTAAGATTTTGGCTTTCTGCTACCCCTGGGTTTCACACAATCTGTGCTTGGTTAAAATCTAATGTCACTGGAGCAGAATGGTGAAGGTTGAGATGTCAGGAACAAAGTCCAGCTTCAGGACTTGGGTGGGGGAAAGGGCATGTAAAAACTTAGTGTCACGTTTCCACTCAGTGCATTTTCCATGACTATTGGTAAGGAATTCTTGTTGATGACTCCTAAATCTGTACCTTTGGCCCTGTTCTCTTACCCCACAGAATGTCTAATGTCCTGTCAAGCGAACAACAAAATCTTTTTGAATTCTGTCACTCAATTTTGTGTCATCTGTAATTAGCATGGCATTCAAAGCTCTTTTCCAAATCACCAACAAAAATGTATTACAGCATAAAGCAAAGAACCAAACCATAGGGCAGTCCATTGGAGAACTCTTGCTAACTTAACAAACTCTTTGATAATTCAACAAATTTTTTGGGAACTCTACTTTCCCCCACAATCTTTTAAATGTCACTGCTAGTGGCTTAGCAATTATATCTACCAGATTTTTCAGGACTCATGGAAATAGTTTGTCAGGGCCAAGTAACTTTTATTTATCAAAGGTCATTATATCCCTATATCTTTAATTGGGTCCCAAGCTGGTTTAGCAGCAGAAAAAAGATAGACTGCATTGAAACCTCTCTAAACCTTCCTATCTCATACCTCTACTGCCAGTATCTCAGATGGCTTCTTATTATAGATTCACATAATTTGTGGAAAGGCTGTTAACAGAGCCCAGGATTCAGTACAGTCTGTGGAGCTGCTAATCCTTTCATTTGGCAAATAGATTCTCCTTCTGTACACATTTGAGAGAGAGGGTCCCCAGGGCCACCATTGCTATTAGTTCTGAATTTAGTTATTCCAAACTCTTCCATTTAGAAGCACAAGCATAGATTCAGAGAGCTGGGAATAGAGCCCTCAATCTGTGCCCAGGCTCAACTGTCCCCTCTACCTCCAAACTGAGAAGAACTCTTCATGTTGCGAGGCTCACTGCTAGGGAAATGTCAATGGCTGCTGAATGTGTTCTCTGGCAGAGTTGGGCCCAGGGGTTAGTCAGGATGAGAGAAATGAGATTATCTTGGCCAGTCCAGCTCTGCAAGCATGCCTGCTGCTCCTGTTTTCCTGTATATTGCTCTTAGGAATTGTCTGGGCCCTTCAGCTAACTCATGCTCTCCCATCGACTACAAGGAATTCATTGACTATGTCAAGATGTCAGTCAAACAACTGCCCTGTCTGAAAGCAGGGGTAGATAACAGGATGAGGCAGTGTGGGATAATGAAAAACATGTTAGCCTTGAGGTCAAGATGCCTAGGGTTGAATCTTGGCTATGTGACCATAACCAAGTCACTTAACTTTGAGGAGCCTCAGTTTTCTTTAACTTTTTTTTTCCTAAAAGGATAATGAGGTTTTTATTATCTATGCAACCACATTGTCAGGAAAGCACATTGTTAATGTAAAGCACCATGGAAGTGTGAGTTGTTTTAACTATATCTCCAAATAACTAGTTTGTCTGACTTCTACACTAAAATAAGGATTTGATATGTTCACTTCAAAATAATCCTCATCATTTAGGGAAAGGATTCAACCTGAAGTCCATGAACTTATTTTTTTTGGAAAAGCTATTCTGATACCTTTAAAAAATACTATCGGTTTCTTTTGTAATCCTATGAATTTTGTTTTACACATCTAAAAACATTAATCCAAGAAGAGGTCCATGGGCCTACCCAGAATACCAAAGGTGTCCGTGACACAAAACATATTAAAAAACCTTACTCCAGAGTAGTAATGTCAAACTCAAATAAAAACTGATCCCTGAGGGGTTGAGAAAGGTTCATGTTGATGTAGAAAACTACAAACTAATATCATCTATGTTTTATTTTATTTAAATATTTCCTAATCATATTTTAATCTGATTCAGACCTGTAGTTTTGCTGGCTTCATTGAGTTTGACACCTCTACAGAGCATGTAGGATCATGCATTTGGAGTTAAAAAGTACCTTTGAAGTCATGTAGTTCAATGCCCCCATTTTACAGATTAGAAAGCTGAGTCCCAGAGAGGATAAAATACTTGCCCCTGCTCCAGAACCAAACTTAAGTCCTATGATTCCAAGTTCAGTTTTTTTTTTCATGACTCTATACTTTAGTTGAGTGTGTAGTAGGGCTTGTATTTCTCAGGGCTCTTTTGACTAGACATTCTACTGATATTCCCTTTTGATGCCTTACTATGACATGGAGAAGACCCTGCATTCTCAAAGGCTTTGCTAAGGAGAATGCTAGTTTTGGCAGGTCCTACCCAGCTGGAAAGACTTCAGATACTGGCCTAGGAATGAGTACGTAGTATTTATCTTCAAAAGACTGGTCTAAACCTTGAGAAGAAGAACAACAACCACCAAAGAAACAGCCCATATTTCTATGGTCCTCTTAGACTTACCAAATTCCTAAAGCAGTGTGATGAATTTTTTCAAACATGCCAACTCTTGAAGACCATTTGCTGAATTGTAGAGGGGCCATGTTCTATGTTGGTGAAAGAAACAACCACATCATGCGTTCATGAAGAATCATGAGGGATTGCCTATCTGCTATGAAGTAGGTAAAATGATTCTAAGGGAACAGCCTCTGACATCTCTCAGAGAATACCTGATCCCACACACATCTCCTCAATGTAGAGCCCGACAAGGGTAGGATAGGCAAGAAAAATAGGTTTAGTTGTTGTTCAGTCATTTCCAACTCTTCGTGACTCCATTTGGAGTTTTCTCGGTAAAGATGCTGGAGTGGTTTGTCATTTCCTTCTCCAGCTCATTTTGTAAATTAAGAAACTGATGCAAACAAGATTAAGTGACTTGCCTATGGTCACACAGCCAGTAAATGTCCGAGGCTGGATTTGAACTCACTAACCCCAGAGCCAGGGCTCTATCCACTGTGCCACCTAGCTGCCTTGATGGATTAGAGTGGGCCTGAAATCTACTTCATTTTTGTAGTTCTCTGTTCTCCAAGCTTCAGTGATGTTAACAACAACAACCACCACCAAAGAAACAGCCCATATTTCTATGGTCCTCTTAGACTCATCAAATTCCTAAAATTCTGTGACATTCATAATGCGGTTTGGTAACTGATAATGTAATGGTGATTTGGTAATGCCAATATTATTATTCCCATTATTACAGATGAGGAACTTGAGGTAGAGAATTTGTGGCTTTTTGAGGGTCATACAGCCAGGCAGGATTCAAACTCAGACCTCCTGATTTTAAAATCAGCATTCTTTCCAAGATACCATGTTGACTCACTTTATAAAACAGGCAACATTTGCCTTCTGGAAATTTACAAGTAAGAGTGTAACTTTGAACTAAGGAAGAAACAGGCAGGAACTTGTAGGATGATACAGAATTTCTAACCTGACTGTCTGAAATGTGGATATCAAATGGCCAGGCTTGGAAAAAAGGAGAAGATGCTCACAATAGCTATAAATGCAACTGTCTTCAATTTTCCAATGGTCAGAAAGCTGGACAGGGGAGTAAAGATGGCCACAGACTCATCCGTTGTAAGTTTACAAATTTAGAGGAAATTGGGAAAAACAGCTTTATTTAGCACTGTTAGTCTGCTTGGGGAAGTGGAGGGAAGGTGCCCTCAGCTGCACAAAAGCAGAGTTCATTTTAAAACTTTGGTTTGTTTTCCAGAACCAGAATAGTGATATTTTGATTCATTGAACTAGACAGGGAAGCACAAGCTACTCCTCTTTCCGTAGGGAAAGATGATAGTATCTAGGAATAGATACATAAATGGTGATTGGTGGCTGCCAGCAAACTCAGGATTGGAGCTACCAGCCCAGGGCCCAGAACACACTGAGAAGTAGGCTGGGCAGGCCATGATCTCAGGATGGGAACTGTAAGCTGGGAGGCTAAATATTCCAAGGGTCCAGACTTGTACCAGTTTACATTAGATATACCAAGACAGTCTAGTCAGAAGATAGCTGACGTGTTGCTTCAGTAGCGATGAGGGTCTATGCACGTAGCCAGACGACTCTCCTTAATAGAGTGCATATGATGTTTACTTTGTAAGCAACCACAACAAATTATGTTCTATACTGCCAGAAGGTCTTTGAACTTGGTCTACAATTTTTGCCATACCTGCTATTGCCATATGTGTATGTTTTATATTTTGTCATGTGCCCTGTGGCTCTGGTAGGAACATTGCTGTGCCCTGAGTCATGCTCACAAACCTGAAATGAGTTATCAATTTTTGTATTGTGTGATACACAAGTGTTATGTAGGCTATTGCTTTATGAGCTATATTCTCCATGTCTGCATGTGCTCATTTTTGCTGAATGTAATCTTAATGTGTATAATATGTATTAGCTATTCTTATGTGTATTGTGTATTTGGCATAATTACTTGTGGCTATGTTAGATGCTAATTTGTGAATGCTTAAGATGCATGTTTACAGATGTTCCAGTGTACTCTGGGGAATTTGTAGGCTCTGCATTTTATTTTATTTCATTTTTTTATTAGAGGGGAGGTAGATGTAGGGGCACAGGCAGGACTCCAGATGGGGAATATTACCCTCCTTTGTAACCTACATCTCCCCAAATTCTGTAGGAGTGTGCAGTAGGGGTTAATGTTACTTAAGAAGTTGTTTGGAAGGCTCGAATTACAAATGTGCATATTGAAAAAGAAAATGAGTATTGCCTCTGTGCACGTAAGAGTACTCTGGGTACTGATGTAGTTTGGGGAGTTTTTATTACTCTTCCTTATGCCTCTCTTTGATTCAACATCATCTTTTCTCTTATTCACTATAGATCCTTTTCCTACCTTCTGCCCTGTAATGAGGGTAGTATTCCTATCCTGAGCCACAGAAACATACTGAAGACCCTTTATTCCTGTAGTGGGCAATAGCAACTTTCATATATAGATATTTAAGTATTCCTGTGGTGACAGACATGTAATAATCTCAATATTTTGGGCTTCCCATTGAGCCCTGAGCTGGAATTAGACTGACCGCATAATATTCCATCCCAGGGCAGTTGGCAAGAGATTTGGTGGTTTTTATTGATTTGAAAGTTTGCTGTCATTTTCTGACTTTTACCTGGAGTTTCTATTTTATGGGAATAATCCATCTCCACTGCTACCATGTGATGTTACATCATTGCATATATAGCAAAACTCTAGACTCACTCTCCTAGAGTGAGGACTACTGCATCTCTTCCCCATGGTCCTACAAGTACCCCTTAGGGATTATATGTCTTTTCCCTAATACCGCTGTCTCAGGCCCCTACTTTTGGGTGTTCCTCCTCACTGTTAACTTCCAGTGATTAGTGTCCCAATTTCATTTAACCAATTAATATCAATTAGCTTTTACATAGGACTACTTACTGAGAAGATATAGCAAGAACATAAATATAACATTTCTTTCCAATGTTTGAGTGACACACTCTCCTGTACTACTTTGGTCTGTGGGAAAAGTGGGTTCAGATCTCCAACTGTTTTGCAGACATCTAAAACTGGATGTCCAATATATATCTTAAACTCAACATGTCCCAAATGGAACTCATTCTCATTACCCTTAAACTCTCCCCTACCTCTAACTTCCCTATTACTGTAGAGGGCAATATCATTCCCTCAGTCCCTCAGGCCATCAACCTAGATGTCATCCTTGACTTCTTGCTGTCTCCTACCTTTCATATCCAATCTGTTGCCAAGACCTGTTGGTTTCACCTTTGCACCATTTCTTGAGGACTTTCCCCCCACCCTTCTCTCCTTTGATACTGCCATCACCCTAGTACAGACCCTCATCATCTCACACCTGGACAATTGCAATAGCCTAGTGGTGAGTCTTCCTGCCTTAAATCTTTTCTCACTCCACTGCATTCTTCATTTAGCCAGTAAACTGATTTGACTATGACATTCATGGCAGTTTTCATCTGGGGGTTTCTTTTCGGAAATGACTGGTGGATTCTTTTTCCATTTTGCCCTCTAAGAGGTCTAGGCTATTTCTTGAAATATGGTCCCTAGGCTCTTTTTTTGGGGGGTATGGCCTTCAGATAGTTCCATCATTGTTAATTTTCTTCCTTTTCTCTCTGTTTTCCAGGTTGGTTTTTTTTTTTTGCTATAAAATACCTTACATTTTCTTCTATTAAAAAAACTTTTGACTTTGTTTTAATATTTTTTGTTGTCTCATAGAGTCATTGGCTTCTCTTTGGTCCATTCTGATTTTCAGGGAGGCTCCAGTAAGGGCCTGGGCACTCCTTTTTCTGTGGTGTACAGCCTCTCCCCGGGCATTGTGTAAAGATGCTAGCTCATGAGCACCAAACCAATCAATCCCCCATGTCAGCAGATCTCTCCATCTTCCTCGCTTTGCCAACCTGTCTAGACAAAAGACTCACTATGACTTTTTCTGGATTTGCTTTTCATCAGGATTTGGCTTGGTGCATTTTCTAGGTCTGTTTAGAAGAGTTTTGTGGATGGGAGTTCAGCTACAATGCCTCTTGCCACTCTGCTATCTTGGCTCCAAACCCCTCCCCACCCCCATCCCCAAGCCTTGATTCTTTACTTTCTTGGTTTTGCACATTGATGATTAAGATTAGGAAAATGACTTGTCAGACATAATATTAAAACTGTAGTTAGCTCTTATCTTTCAGAATCTCATTAATGATACTCTTTCTGATAGCACCTTATTTCATCTTTTCCCTGTTTTCTCTTCTTTTTCTCTTTTTTCCCTTGCTTATTTCCTATTTGCTCACTCCCTTTTCCTTCTGTGTCTTAGGTCTTCCAGCAATGTCTAAAAGCTTCTTTTAGGCTTGACCTTTGGGATTAGTGAGGTAGTTGAACCCTGTTCTTCCTGTTTGTCCATGGGGGTGTTGTCTGTTTGAGATTCTTTCTGCAGTCTCAGAGGGCAGGAACCCTTACTGTACTACCAGTTTGTTTAGTGTCCTGAGAATTGCTATAAAAATGAGTGTGTGCTTAGTAAGCTCAGTTATGATTAAAATAAAGCTTTTTGTGCAATCCCACATTCTCTCGTGCAGTTTTGAAGAGGAAGATTTCACAGGGTAGCCTACAGTCTGGGGTTGTGATGATGTGTAATGCAGATGTCTTGAAGAGACTTTGTAGTATTCATTGGCATTCTGGATCTGGCTTTGGTTCTGCAACTTCATTCAGTCAAAGAGGGTGCTGTCCAACACTGTTTACTTGACAGGAACTAGATGGTCCAGCCTTCCAGAAGGGATGTTACACAAGCTTTAAAAATATGTTTCCTGGCTTAAAACACTGAATGTAGCAGAGAAGCCACTGAATTTGGGGTTGTAGGACATGGGATAAAATCCCAACTATACTATTTGGTAGTTGTGTGACCTTGAGCAAATCACTTTTCTCTGATTGTTTACTTAGAGTATATTTTTCTCATTTGTAAAACAAGGGAGATAGGACTAGATAATCTGTAAAGTCCCTTTTAAATCTGAATCCTATGAGACTATTGTCAGCTGTGGCTCAGCCTCCCTCTCTTCCCCACTCATCTCTACTCACAAAGCCTGGGACCCTAGAGGCCTGGCTCTTAAGACAGTCAGTGTCTCCTTTTGGTTCTTTGTTCCTACCTTGATGTTTTACTCTGAGAAAAGTCTCCTGAATAAAATCTTAGGTATAATTTCTATCTCGGCTTCCCCAAGTATGGGTTAAAAGGTCCCCAACTCATATAATATGTTAGACAGGGTACAGACTTTATTTCAATTCCTCCAGAAATTGGAAAGTTTTGAAGAATGTACAGGAACTCATAAGTAAATACAGAAATATAGAGTATTCAAATAATCCATTAGATTCCCTGTGGAAGTTAAACACATTTTGGGGTATAAATCATGTTTACCTTGAACTTCCACCTCTAAACAATTCATAGTAACAGCAAGGCTGGCAAAGTCTAGATTTCTTCTCCCCTTTTGGCATGGCTTTACTACATCAGTGAAGCATGCTACTTTGTTGAGGGCTGTTTTCTTCCTTAAGAAGAAGGCTGTTAAAGAATCTTCCCTTACCAAGAGATAAGTGCTGCTTTTTGTACACAGTTCTAGGAAACTATGAACTTGCATTGCATGGAGAGACCATTCTCAGGACCTGTAGTCTCTGATCTGTGCTTAAAAGGAAACTGAAAGATAGAAAGTAGCCAAGAACTCCAGGTCCAAAACTCAGGCCACTTGGGAGAGCATAGGCAACTCTCTATGTGTTTCTTTTGTTAGTATACATTTTCTACTCTTGGGCAGTGGTGGTGGGATGGGGGGCATTCCCTTCCTGATGCATTTTGGTCTAGAAGTCCAAGAGTGAGATAGCCACAAAGAGGTCAAGCTGTCCTCTTAACTCACTTGTATATACCATATAAAGGGTGTGTTGGGGAAGGCAGCTATACTTCATTTCATTCTTCAGTGAATTGCTTCTTCTGTGCTGCATTCCTAATAAGCAATAGGTATTTTTGAAGCTCTTCTAAAGTACAACTAATAGCAAGTTGAACCTGTGCTAAACTCACTATTATATATCAATATTATCCTACCAATAAAAACTTTTGGTTCCATATGTGGTCTGGTGTATGATAAAGTGAAGAGAATGTTGAACCTGTAATCAAGAAAACCTAGGTTTAAAATCTCACCTCTGCCATTTACTAGTCCAAAGAACATGGGCAAATAACAACCTCTCTGATCCTCACTTTCCCAATCTGTAAAATGGGAACAATAATACCTGTAGTCTCTACTTCACAGAGCTATGAGGCTCAAATGAGGAAAAAGTATATAAAGTGTTTTGAAACTTGAAATCCCTATATAAACATTAGTTACTATTGCTACAAGGTACTATTTTCAGATTTAATATAGCAGGTGTGTGGTTACAATCCCCAGCTGGAGCGAGATGCAGAGGGTAAATATGAAGGAAGATATATCACCAACTTCTTTGCCCCTTGGCATTTCATTCTGCTGGGCAGGTATAACCTCCCTTCTGCTATATTAATAAATGCATCACTTAAACACCATGGGATTATAGTTCCGTGGAAAGAGAATTGCCTCTTAGTTTCTTGGCTTCTTTCAAGACTCAGTTCAGATCCAACATTTGGTAGGAGATTTTTCTTATACTAGTGTCTTCCCTTCTAGAATTACTTTCTACCCATCTTCTCTCTATCTCTCTCTGTCTCTCTCTTATAGACTCACACTCATGTATTTAGTTACATATGTATTATCTCTCCCATTGGAATATGAGCTTCTTGAGGACTTGGACTTGACTTTCTTTGTATCTCCAGCACTTAGCACAGTGCTTGGCACATAATAAGTATTTAGTAAATGCCTATTGACTGATCATCTATCAGAAAACCTGGGCTTATATCTTGGTTTTCCCACTTACTAAGTGACTTTGGGTAAATCACTTAACTTTTCTGGGCTTTAGTTTCCTCATCTGGAAGTTATGACAACTAGGTGGCCCAATGGATAGAGCCTTGGACTTTATATTATTATCATTCACTCCCTATATATTTATAGCTCCCAGTTATCAGAGAACAGGGATACTATTTTACTCAGTGAACACTTATTGAATACCTACTATATAAGGATGGAGAAAGATAAAAAAAATAAGGTAAAGCTCCAGACCTCAAGAACATTTTAACAAATAGAAATTATAAGGTCTGTGGGAGTATATAAGCTTACTTTCTATGTAGAAGAATATAGTGAAAGAAGAGGGCTAAAAACTACACTTTAGAAAATGCTATTTTGGGGCTAGAGGAAAGAAAAGAATTAAGAAAATAGACAGAAAAGAAGCAACCAGAGAAACAGAGGAAAAATTCAGAGTGCAGCATCTTAGAAGTCAAAGAAAAGAAACTTTCAAAAATGAAGTGTTCAAAAATGTTAAATGCCACAAGTGTCTCAAGTGGGAAATCCAAGGTTTGGGTTGGTGGACATGGGGATGATGATGGGGGTGGAGGCAGTGTGGTGTGGAGATGATTGGGAGGTATATAGTTTAGAGTTTGAGATCTAGTACTAGTAGGCCCCAGTTGGTCCTACCATTTTAATTATTTCCCTAGATATTTTTGACCTTTTGATACATTTTGTTACTCTTTTGTCTAGATCTAAAAACAGTCCCTTATTAGTTAGATGGAAATTCATTAAATATGTAAATTAATTTAGGAAATAATTCCATTTTTATTATATTGATATGGTCCAACCATGAAAAATTAACATCTCTTATATTATTTGTCTTCATTTATTTCTGTAAAAAACAACACTACCTCCCCCCAAGAAAACCAATTATAGCTGTATTTGAATAAGTACTGGGCATATATTGGCAAAAATATCAAATATTTTACACATTCTGTAGTTATTTCAGAATTTCCTTTTCTATCTTTTCCTGCTAGCTCTATTAGTAACATACAGGAAGGATGATGCTCTTTTCAAAATGAATTCTTTGTCAGTTTATTTTGTATCCTGTTATGTTACTAAACTTATTATTTTAATTAGCCTTTAGTTGAGTATTTGGGGTTATCTAGGTAAATGGCCATATCACTTTCAGATAATGACAGTTTTTCCTTTTTGTTTATGCATATTTCTTGCCTTAATTTTTCTTGTCATTGTTACAGCTAGTATCCATAAAACTATATTAAATAATAGTGGTGACAATGACATTTTTGCCATAGCCAGTGGAAAACAGACTGCCATGGTATAGGAACAGAGATGATCAGAGGCTTTGTTTATGAAGAGCACAATATTCATTAAATGCTAGGCTGAGACTGGGAGAGAAGTGATGAAACTGAGATTATTTTCATACACAATTCTCTGACATCCTCTTGTGAATCTGAAAAGACCCTTCTCCTATTGTGTTGGGGATACAGGTGAATTCAATGGAGATTTAACTTATAGTCTCTCTAGGAAGTGGAGAGAGCTAACAGTATTTGGAGATTAGAGAATTTTGGATTTTCTCTGATTTCATATGTCATTTGGCTTGTACCAGAAAAGTTTCACTGGGTGCGGGTCTCAGACACTATAGATTTGAATAGAGGAGAGCCCTAACCAGGCACCAGAGACCTGCCTGACACTAACAGGGGGAAACATGAAGATGATGAAACAGAATCTCAGAGAGGGGAAGTGACTGGTCCCAGATCATACACTCAATGAGTTTCAAGTTGGAGATAATAACACTATGGCCTACAATTCATCAAAAGATATGTTTGTTTTGAACTATATCTAAGCAAGTTTAGTTACTGAAATACTAAAAAATAAACCAACTGCATTATAAGATAGTCTCACTTATAATCTGGTCCTCTAGCATAAACTCACTAGTGAGACTTCAGCGGACAGAGAAAGGACCATGAGGATGTATACATGTGACTGAAACACTTGATTGAGCTGCTGCAACTCAGTTTGAGTTAATGAAAGCTGATAAAACTAGCATTTCTAAAGTAGCTCTAGTATTTAAATGATCTTTTGTGAAATTGGCAACCTGAGTAACTTTGGTCTCAATTTGCTTTGCAGTTGAAGCAGAGACATCTCCCTGGAACATGGTAGTCAGACCTGTGTGCTTTTGAGAAAGTCATGCCTCGGAAAGCTAATTAATCGTGAGGTTTGTTTATTGGATTAAACTGTCCAGTCCATTGACATAGACTTCACATCCAAACTCCTGGCTCTAGTACCTTATATTTGAGCTCTGCAGTTTGGCAGGAAATGAATGTTTGGCACCTCTGGACATCTTCCAAGAAGCATCTTTCACCTGGGATAGGTTCTTGTGGCAGTTCCTCTTGGCTTGGCTGTAGACAACTTCCCTTGTGCCATGTCTTTAGAGCAGAAAGGGGACTAGTTTTGTGCACCAGCTGTAATAGGATCAGGGATGAGTTTACTTCGGGAGTTGAGCAGGGGTACTGAGTAATCAGCGATTTAATTCTTGTGCTGGGGGTCCCTTCGGGCACAAAGGGCTCGGAGCTTGTGTCAGGGATTTTTTCTGCTTATTGGCTTGGAAACTCCGCCCAGAGTTTTAGGAAAATCTCTGTTCTGAACAGTCCAACTCTGTCCTTACAAGTACACCGGGCACAATGTGTCAGAAGCATCATATGGTAGCCCCAACCGACATTTTTTTCATGGTGTCAGATGACACTGTCAGATTTATAGTTTTCCATTGAATATGAGAGCCTAGACCTATCGTAGGCCCTGGCCTTAAGGTAATTTAACAACATAGCCTCATATGTAAGGGATACCCTTAGGTGAACAAAAACAGCTCATGCCCTTATGGAAACCTTCAGTGCATGAGTGGTGTACCCACAACTTAACAAACTGTTTGAGTAGACTGCAACCTACATATCTATCTATCTACATCTATCTATATGTATCTTTCTTTATATAAATATATCTACATCTCTATCTATACCTCTCTATCTCTATGTACATCTCTATTGTTCTATATATCTAGCTACATCTATTTATATTTATCTCTCTCTCTCTCTCTCTAAAAATATCTACATCTCACTATCTTTATCTACATCTCTCTCTCTCCGGCTTAACATGGCAGCCAAAACCACCAATGCTACAAAACAAAACCAAACAAAACATCTTATTTTCATACAGTTTTATAAGTTTTGCTAACTTTTTTGATGGATTATATTGTAAACTATGCTAATTATTTTTCTCATGGATATTACAGATCTCATTTAGGAGGCTCTTTAATATTCTGGAGCTTGACATAATCTGTCCAAAGTAGTTCACAAACAGAATCATCTGGAGGGCCTTCAAATCCACAAGGAATCTCTCTCCCATTGGATTCTGTGCTAGATATTTTGCCTGATGGAGTTGCACTCCTTTGGTGACCATATATCTCCCTCTTTTATGCCTCAATTGCTATTAATAATCAGAGGATCATCAAAGTGACCTTTATTGTCATATCTTTCAAGTGTTCTTGTATGATTTGTGACAGATGCATGGAATATACCTTGTCAGAAGAGCCTTTAAGATGGCTTTTGTCCTACCAAACCAAATCAAATGCTTATTTTTATAATCATCAAGAAATAAGCACAGCAAGATCTTATATTCTTTGCACTTTTGGTCAATAATGTAACTGTAAACATGTGGCCTGCCGCAGAAAATCATTTGTGAAGCCTGCCCATTCTCTTTTCATGCTTTCATTAAATTATGAGATGTATTTGTATCAGATTCTCATAAAGATTTTTAGAGCTGGAAAAACAGGCACATGGGTTGGTTGATTTTTTTTTGCTAGTTTCTCAGTTCTTTTTTTTTGTGTGTAATAACAAAGTCCACAATTTTCCCTAAGAATTTGATATTCTTTTATCTTTCAGCTATCAAAAGAGTTAGCCCAATGATCCACATAGGAAAAGAAGAAGTGGAAGAGGAATTTCTATTTTACAAACCATTCTGTGTGGTTAGATGGAAAACCCATAGAGTTGGTCCACCAGTACATGTTTTTTTGGACAGACATTGTGACAATGTCAGAACTGAGTCTGAATGGGAGAAGGAGAACAGGCTGGATTGTCTTTGGGATTGTTCAGTGGTCTTAATGGACCCAGGCCTCTCCCTGAAAAAAAAAAACCTCACCTTATCTTTATATCAATATTCTTTTGATAATGTTGTATGGCTGCAAGCCAAAGGATGTGTGTGTATGAGAGAGAGAGAGAGAGAGAGAGAGAGAGAGAGAGAGAGAGAGAGAGAGAGAGAGAGAGAGAGAGAGAATATAAAGTGTTGTTTGGTACCATGCTAAGCATTCAAACAAACAAGATAGCTGCTAGCTTCAAGAACTTTCTTTTTTTAATCTTTTTTAAATTTTTAGGCAGTTGGGGTTATGTGGCTTGCCAGGGTCACACAGCTAGTAAGTGTCAAGTGTTTGGTTTGAGGCTGGATTTGAATTCAGGTTCTTCTGATTTCAGGGCTGGTGCTCTATCCACTGCGCCACCTAGCTGCCCCAAGAACTTACTTTCTAAGAGGGAAAACAGCACATATAAGGCAGCTGGAAAGGGGATGGAGGAGGAAACCAGCATGGGTGGCAAGGCAGCAGGTGAGGACAGGTCCAGAGTAAGTCCAGGCATTAGTAAGGTGAAATATGGCTGGGATACTTCCTAAAATGGTGGGCCTGGAGAGTGAGTCACCGATCATTTTTGCCTGGTTCCATAATAAATGCATTTTGAATGACTAATTGATCAGAAGAGATTTTTGTTCAGGTACACATTCCAATACATGTTGTCAGATGACTTCTGAGGTCCCTTCCAATTTTGATATTCTGTGACTGTAAACTTAGTCAAAGAATATTTCCTTCCCAGCACTGGCATTAAGATTTTTTTTTGAATGATCTTTGTACCGTATCTAACAAGGAAGGTGAATATTTCAGTCTATAAGCCTTCACTCCAAATAAAATTCAAGTAATTTCTGAAACAATGGAAGTCTTGTTTGGCCTGTGGGAAGTAAGTAGCTGAGACTGGCAAAGAAGAACAAAGCAATTAGACTTAGTTATTCTTCAACATCTACACAGAAAAGAAATCAGCACCATCCCCCACTGTTCCCTCCAGGTTTGGGTTAGCTGATTCTCTCAGGATTTCACATCTCCCTCCTCAAGGTTCATTAACCTGCTTTCCCAATCCTCAAGAGGATCTCTTTCCTAATAACAAGTCACTTCATACTTGCCTCTAAGGACTGAGGATATGTAGGCAGGTGTGAAAGAAGACATACAAAGTAAACCCTGTTATAACTACAGGCAAAGTAGTTGACACTCAAGCAAGGGAAAAGGGACATGCACTTTGCACGACAAGAAATTTGATTTTATGAGGAAAAAAAATACGCTCTGAAGTGTCTTTTAATACTCCTCTCATTTTTTCCTTCTTTCTTCCTCCCCCTATTTTTATTAACATCAGGAAGCACCTCTGTTTTGTGTTAAATAGGCTTTTGCTTCTTGTGAAAATTCAACATCTACAAATAGTAATACATACTTTCTGGATTAAATAACATAGAAATGCCTCTGGTAGCTTCTAAAATCCTCAAGGGCAAGGACTCTAACAGTTTCCTTCTTTGTTATCTCTAGTTCTGAGCATAGGCTCCCTTAGTCATTTTTGTTGTTTAGTCACTTTTCAGTCTTGTCCGACTCTTCATGACCCTATTTGAGGTTTTCTTGGCAGAGATACTGTAGTGGCTTGCCATTTCCTTCTCCATCTTGTGTTGCAGATGAGGAAACTGAGGCAAATAGGATTAAGTAGTTTGCCTGGGATTACATAGCTCAGGTCTTCCTGACTCTGAGCCTGCACTCTATCCGCTGTGCCACCTAGTGGCTTCTCTCTTACACATGCTAAGTGACTAATAAATGTTTGCAAAACTGAAAAACTCAGGAGCACATTTCATTTAACAATAGCTACCATGTATATAGCCCTTCAAGGTTAGCAAAGTGCTATTTCTGTTATCACAATCCTCACAGTAACTCTATGATGCAGATGCTAACATAATCCTATTTCTACAAATGGTTAAAGGGAGGCTGAGAGAGCATGTGACTTCCAAGGGTTATACAGCTAATGTGTATTAGGATGGAACTCATTTCCTTAGAATTCCAAGTCTAGCACTCCAACTCCTGTGACAACTAGCTGCCTTACTTCAGCAACAAAGTCTTCGAGGTTGAGTCTTTTCAGAATATATAAAGTTATTAAAGGTTGGCGAGTCAATTAACTGGCTTTTATTAAGTGCCTACCAAGTACTAGACATTGTATCAAGCACCAGGGATACAAAGAAGGGCAAAAGAACAGTATTTGCTGTCAAGGAGCTCACAGCTTAATGGGGGTGATAACATGCAAATAACTATATACAAAGTATAGACAAGAGAAATTGGTAGCCTGATGGTAGATTGTGAACGTCTCTAGATGTCATGCTGAAAAGTTTGTATTTTATTCCAAAGGTCATGGTATGGGACTAATCACCAGCTTGAAGCCTTTCAGCTGATGTGTTGGGGCTACGCTTTGATGCATAGGTGGCTATACTCGGTTCTGTGTTACATATTTTTCTGGACATATGTGTGGGAATATCTATGTCTAACAGCATACTGGAGACAACTGGTTTCATATAGCTCCCTATAAATTTGTGCACTTTCATGGAGCTAGAAAATAATGAGACATATTTCTGTAAGTAGCACACCAAAATCAGCCCTATTACTTGATAGTCATGCAGTATTGGGCATGCATGCTATACAGCTAAATTGAGGGCATCAGTAGGAGGGAATTGTGTGTAAGAAAGCATGAAGATGAGAAAATGAGAAAGATAAACTGAGGGCAGAGATACATAGAGAAAATAAAATAACTTGAATTCCATAGTACTTTAAGGGTGACCAAACAATTTTCTCACAACGCTCTATTAGATATTCAAGGCAAATGATATTCTCCCTAAATTATGGATGAAGAAACTCAGTAAGTAAGTGACTTGTCTAAAGTCACATAGCCAATAAATTTTGGAGCTAGCATTTGCTCTCAGGCCCCTTGATTATAAATGTAGTGTCACCCCACTAGATAATGCTGTATTTAGGTAATTGGAAAACTCTCATTTACTTCTATTCAAGAAACTTTTTTTAAATAATATTTTATCCCCCCTTACATATATCAAGAAACATTTTTAAAGCATCTAATAGTTCTGAGGTGTCATGCTAGGATCTGGGGTACAAATATAAAATTGCCCAGAAAGTACTTCTTCTCCCTTCCCCCTCATCTAGCAGCTGTCTTCCTTTAAGATGCAGCTCAACCACCACCTTCTACAGCCTTTCCTCATTTTTTAAGAGTGTTAATGGGTCCTGAGACCAAAAAGTTTAACAACCACTACTTTAGGAAAATCACTTTGGCAGCTGGGTGGAAGATAGGTTGGAGAGACTGGATGGATAAACTGAATTGAATTGAGTAAAGGCTAGATAAGCAGCAGTCACAAATGTTGTAGATCTCTGTTTTAGGCAGGAAGTTGGAATTGATGACTCTAAAGTCTCTTCCAGAGGCAGCTAGGTGGTGCAGTGGGTAGAGCATGGGCCCTGAACTCAGGAGGACCTGAGTTCAAATTCAGCCTCAGACCAAACGCTTGACACTTACTAGCTGTGTGACCCTGGGTAAGCCACTTAACCCCAATCGCCTTTAAAAAAAATCTTCCAGCTTTGAAAGTATATGATTAAAACCATGAGCATTTGATGGTTAAAGACCACAATTAAGAGCAATCTTAATAAAAGCACTGGTTTTGTTGGGAGTCATTTCTTAGGTATAATGGAAGAGTAGTATCTCTAGCATCAGAGAGTCAAGTTCCAACACCACCCCTGATACTCAACTCCATATGACTTTGGGTAAGTCACCCAATATTCCTGGGTCTCGGTTTCCTCATTCATAAAATGGGGGAGTTGCCTCTGAGGTCCCTTCCAGCTTTAGATTTATGCTCCTATGATGTTTAAGATTTTATTTTTCCCCTCAGATTATTTACATACTATGTAAATGAGGCAACACATTGCTGGGTCTAAGAGGGATCTCAGAGATTTAGATAAAGGGGTATATTGTAGCCAGCAGGAACCCCAGACAGTTGTGATGTTGGGTGGGAGTATTTATACTTCAGGAATTGTCAAATGCTACAATTGTGGGCTTAATTTATGCTTTTTTTAAATTGCCTAGACTTAAGAAAGCAATAGAGAAAATGTTAATGATGCAGATTAAACTTAAAAGTGTGCCTTCATACATTTTTCCCCTTTCAGAGAGCTAGTTATTAAACATTTCCCAGAACACCTCCAGTGGCAGGGCAGGATAGAGTCCATGATTGCTTACTTGAGAAGCTGTCTCTAAGATTTGGTGCATTGTTACATGAAGCTCTCTTGTCATTCCTCCTCAGGTTGTTCCAAAGATTGTGGTAGCTCCCAGATGCTGACAAGGACCAGGTGTTTTATGGGAAGGGCTGATCCCAATCAAGTGTGTTTGGTTTCTCCTCTTTGATGGCATAGGCAGGCAGATGCCAATTAACAAGGCTACATAGGAGATGAAAGTTTCTAGTCTAAGAGAGTTAGATTTCAGAAAAGGCCAATGTTATTTAGGGAAAAGGGGATGCTTAAAACCACCGTAAGAAAGATTAGGTCCCCAAACCTAGAGGGTTTTCCATAAATTAAACGTGAAACATTGGAGGCTGCAAAAAGAAATGCAAGATGGAAATACTCAAACCCTTGTTCCCTAGAAAACATCCTGCTAATACTCTGGGTCATTTAAGAGCCAAATGAGAGCCTGAAAAAGCAGAGAAAGCAGAGTATGTCCATAGAGAAAACAAACCAGCTGCAGTTAAGGGAGGTTTACATTTAGCACTGTTTGCATTTGTTCAGCAATCCACATTAACCACATTCCTGGTGGTAGCAGTGTAGCTGAATTTTTCCAAGACTCCCACTATCCCTGCCAAAGTCTTTAAGTGCATGCAGCATTCACCTTATGGAACATTATACACTCCCCACCTCCTTTGTTGGATCAGTAACTTTCTACTTCCCTGATCCTCATTTGTGATGAAACAGAATCAATATTCTTGTAATAAACAGGTTAACAGCCCACTTATGCCTTCCCACAGATCTGCAAAGTGGTGAAGAAATGATGCATAAAACCCCCTAATCACTTTTGATTTATAATAAGTTTTTTTTAAAAAGACCATAGCTATGTGCTATATATATATACACATGTTATATATATATACACACATACATGTTATATATATGTACACACATATGTGCACAGGTATACAACATATTAAACAATACATATATACATACACATACACGTACATATACAATATACATATCGTATACATATGCATATGCACATACACACACATCTAGTTTGAGAAACCCCAGGCACTCCACCACATTTGAAATTGAAACCTTTGCACGGTTGCCACAAATAGGCATAAATCCTTGTTAGACGGGTACGTGGGAGATCCTATTAATCAAGGCGCTCCCACAGTTCTCCTCGTTGTCTTGCCATTACAACAATGATGATTTGCTGGGGAGAAGGCGCTAGATATAAAGCAACGTACCATTTCCACGCACCCTTTTGAGAGCCACCAGGTTAGACAGCTTTCTTTCAGATAGCGCCGAAAACAAACAGAATGAAAGTGGGCGGCAGTGCTTTCGCTCGCCGAGTCAGGGGATCAGGGCCATTTAATAATATACTGGTGCGTGCCGGGAAGGGATATGAAAAAGAGCTTCGAGGGCCCTATTTTTATCTGATTAGCTGGAAGATTAGTCCTTGTATTCAGAAATAATTCATAAATCACCAACTCTGCCGTTACCACCACCTCTTTTTCTCCCTCCCTTTCTCTCCTCCTCTTCTCACCTCCCTCCACATGCTCCTCGATTAAGTCGAAAAATTGGTATGCCAGGGAGTGGGGAAATCGGTAACAGTAAGAAGCTAAGGAGTTTGGGACAAATTACACATATTTTCATAGGGGAGAAATGACATCAGGATTAGGAATCAATTTATCAATCTATTAAAAAGCATTTATAAGTGTCTACAATGAATCAGGCACTGTGCTAGGTAGTGGGGATACAAAAGAAATAAAGGAATTTCTAGCTTTTAAGGAGTTTACATTCATTTAGGAGAGACATAGCTGTAAACATATATATACATAGGTATAAATGATGCACACCCACACAGAGACACACACAGAGACACACAAAATGCTCAAGATTAATTTAAGTGTTCAATCAATAAATACATTAAATGCCTACTATGTGCCGGGCACTGTGCTAACCACTGGGGATACAAAGAGAGGCAAAAGACAAGTCTGTGCCCTCAAAGAGCTTAAAATCTAATGGGGGAGGGGGAGACAACATGCAAACAAATATATATGAAGCTAACTATACATAGGATAGATAGGAAATAATTAACAGAGGGAAGGTACTGTAATTGAGATGAGTTGGGTAAAGGCTTTCCTGTAGAAGGTAGGATTTTAGTTGCAGCTTAAAGGAAGCCAGGGAGGTCAGTAGTGGAGACTGAGGAGGACGGGGGTGCGTTTTAGGCATGGAGGACAGCCAGAGAGAATGCTCAGAGGTGGAATTCTGTTCTGGAATCAGAGTACCTGTCAGGGAGTAAGGTATAAGAAGACTGAAAAGGTGTGGGGCTCTAGGTTATAAAGGGTTTTGACTGCCAAACATAAGATTTTTATTTGATCCTGGAGGCAATTGGGAGAGACTAGAGTTTGTTGAGTAGGGTGGTATTGTGATCTTTGCTTTAGGACCTATGCTTTAGGAAAATCACTTTAGTGGCTGAATGGAAGATGGATGGAGTGGGAAGAGCCTTGAGACAGGCAGACAGGCTATTGTAATAATCCAGGTGTGAGGGGATGAGGGCTTGTACTAGAGGTGTGACAATGTCAGAGAAGAGAAGAGGGCATGTAGGAGACATATTGTAAAGGTGAATCTATGGGCAGCAGATTGGATGGGGAGGGACTGAAAGACAGCAAGGAAATTTTCTGCACATCTGAGGAGTAATGGTAAAGTTTTATATTTTTTGTAGTATTTTCTGCTTTTTGAAGGATTTTTACATATGGGATGTGCAGGGGAAACTACTCTTGATTTGGAGTCAGTGGCTCTGAGTTCAAATTTCAGATCTGCCACTTAATATACCCACATGGTCTTGGGTAATCCATTTAGACTCTCTGGGCCTCAGTTTCTTTATATGTAAAAAGAAAGGTTTAGACTTAGATGATTGTTAGGATCTTTTAGCTTTAAATCCATACTCTATTATCTCAGATACCCTGTAACACAGGTGAGGAGTACATTATTATCTGTATTTTATAAATGAGGAAACTGAGGCCCAGAGAGAATTAATTGACTTATTCAAGGTCAAACAATGAGTTAGCAATGTATTACAGACCAAAAAACCATTTTTGTTTGAATCCTTGGTAAAATTCTTCTAAAACATCTGAGGCTACTTTCAGTTGGTTCAGTGTCTTGTACTTAGCAAATCAGAAATCTGACGATTAAGGATCTTCTCAGTCATCTTTGTCATCATCATCATCATCATCAACCTCATCAATATCTCCACTACTGCGACAACCACCACTCACGTATTGTACTTTAAGGTTTATAAAGTGCTTTCTTCACAAGCCTGTGAGAAAGGAATTATTACTCCCATTTCCCAGAAGGGGAAGATGAGAACTAGAGAAGTTCAGTAGCTTGCCTATGGTCATATAGCTAGTAAGTGAAAGAGCTGGGATGTGAACTTAGCTCAACTGAGTCAAAATGCACTATATGACATCATGTATGGGGTAGTGTCAATTTAGGAGATATGTAAGTTGTGCCAAGTTGTCCTGACTCCAACATATTTGGGAAACAGTTTTTAAAAAATCAAATATGTTGTCATGTTATGACTTGCCTCTCTCAAGAGAAACATGAAATATTATGGTTAATTGAGGATGTTAGTTATCTGAATTACTGGTAACCAAGGTTTCATTTGCTTCAAACTTATTTCATCATTTTTCCTGGTTATACAATTATTAAGTTGTTTTTAAAATACCTGTCCTTAACTAAGGTTTTCCTCTAATGTCTCACTATGGCATGGAGATGACCCTGGATTTTTGAAGGCAATGCCAGAGGAGTGAAAGTGCTAGCAAGTTTCAGAATAATGGAAAGGCTTTGAGAGTAAGTCCAGTAATGGACCATGTTTGTTGTCTGAGGCCCAGCCTAGCTAAGTATAGAGAAATTCATTACTAGAAGGCTGTACATGAGATGATGATATTTTCTAACTCAAGCAACTCATGAAGAGGCAGTGGCGTCAGTCTCAAATAGAAATAGGAGCCATTAAATTACATATAAAGATTCCTGTGAGTCACTTGTTGACTTAGAAAACCACACATGTTTATTTTTTTAAATTAACATATCATGGCATTAAAATCCAATAGGAATTATATTTTAATCTGGTTTGGGTCACATATGATAATGTTGTGCGCTGCATGCTGAGTTTGACACTTGTGATCTAACGTTGACACAGAAGTACTGTGATTTGCATCTGGGAGAATGGGAGGAATGGGAGAATGATGGATTACATGGATGAGATTTTAAGTCCTGTGAGGTAAGCATCAAAGTAAGTATAAACAACTACTGGAATCCACTTAGGTGGTAGTTTGCTCTTAGATTGAGTCTACACTAATAAAATAACTGCTTCTCCACTTGAACACTTCAGAGATCCACACTTGGGCCAACATGATCTTACCAGTGGTGTGGACCATGGTTCCTGTGGGAGATGGATAGAGTCCAATTCATCCTCCATGAAGCTGTCAACATGATCTTCCTAAAGTACAGGTCTGACCATGTCATCCTTCTCCACCCTCAAACTCTAGTGATTCTCTTTCACCTCCAGGGTCAAATATAAAATCCTTTCTTTGGTGTTTAAAGTCCTCCATAATCTCTCCTCCTCCCCCATCTTTCCACACTATACCCCTACCATCTACTCTGTGGTACAATGAAACTAGCCTCCTGGCTGTTTTTCACACAAGTCACTCAATCTTCCAACTCTGGTCATTTCCTCATTCCTGGAATGTTCTCCCTCCTGGCTTCTCCAGCTTCCTTTAATTCCCAGTTAAAATCCTATCTACAGGAAGCCTTTCCCAATCCTTTAAAATTTTTTAAATTTACTGTATTCTGAACTTAAGAAATAAAACAAACATTTCCATAACATTGTAGAATGGAAAAAAAGATGATTGTACATGAAACTCCAAATCTATTATGTACAACTTGCTCTTCCTTTTAAATATATAATAAAGTTATCATATAACTTTCTTTTTTTTCCTCCCTCCACTCCCTCCTTGAGATAGCTACCATTAGGCACCAATCCTTAATTCTAGTATCTTTCTTTTGTTTATTATTTCCTATTCATCTCATATATAGCTTATTTGTACAGAGTTGTTTGCATGTTATCTCCTCCATTACACTGTGAGATTCTCGAAAGCAGGGACCATCTTTTACCTTTCTTTGTATCTTTAGGCTTAGCACAGTGTCTGGCACTATATAGGCACTTAGTAAAGCAGGCACTTAGTAAACGTTTGGTCACTATTTGAGTTTAGAGGTACCACGTGCTTCCAGATTATCTTGGGGATAATTAGTTATAATTTTATTAAATAAATGTTAGAAAAAAATCATTTGAACATAGCTTAAGGTTAAGTAGTACTTAAAGCAAAGTAGAACAATTCTAATCTCCCTTCCACAGGAGAGTCTTTCAAATACTTGAGGACAGTCATTATGTCTCTCTCCCTCCCATGTATTCTCTTCTCCAGGTGAAACATCCCTACTTCCTTCTACTCATTCTTATATTTCATGAACCAAGGTCCTTCATCATTCTTATCACGAAATCAGAGGAGATATTACATATAAATCACTTCATGAACCTTTCAAATATTATATAAATGTTGGCTATCAATAGAATGGAAAAACATCTATTGAGCATCTACTATGTGCCAAGAACTATGCTGAGCACTGGGGATTAAAAATGAAAAGGGAGGCAGTCCTTGCTCTTAAAGAGTTTGCTTTCTACTTAGGGAAGACAAAACATAAAAGAGACAACACATCAGCTCCATGGCAAATGGAAAAGTCAGCTAATAATTAAGGTCTAACAGGCAAAACAGCAGGGCAAATGGAAAGGCCCAGTGGACCTTGGGGAGCAATAGAAGGGCAGATGGTCCTCAATCAATGACTTTTGGTAAGGGAGTAATGGCTCTAAGGTGTGGGGGTGGGGATTGGGAACAGGTAGGAATGGGAAAGAAGGTTAGTATCCAGCTGAGAGTGGTTATCCAATGAAGGGAATCGAGCAATGTGATTCTGGGGAAGGGAAGGAGAGGGATTCCTTGAGATCTGCACCTGTTGGTCTGTTGAATGTGTGTTGGTGGACAGAATTGAGGGAGGGGAAATTCTATTAGATTGTAAGCTTCTTGAGGATAGGGGCCGACTTTTTTTTTAATTGCTATCTCCTGTGCTTTAACCCAATGCCTGGCATATAGTAGGTGTTTAATAAATGTTTATTGAATAGGAGAAAATATCTTTATAGCCATAGAAGTGACTTAGAGGTATTATTATCATTATTAATTATTGTTATTATTATAGTTACCCTCTTCTGGACACTCTCCAGCTTATCAATGACTTTCCTAAACTTTAGTGCTCAGAGTTGAATACTACGCTTCACCTGTGATCTGACCCAAAGAAGTTCAGCAGAGACAATTACCTCCTTCTAGAAGCTCTGCTTTTTCTTAATGTAATCTAAGATCTAACCTTTTTTTTTTTGGTTGTTAATTACACAGTTGACCTACACTGAACTAACATCTGTAGATCTTTTTCAGACAACAGTCGTTTAGCTAAGTCTTCCCTGTGTTATACTTGTGAAGCTTATTGAGAAAAAATCCATCTGTTAAGACTTAATAGAGGGAAAACACTCAAATCAAGAGGGATAGATACAACCTTCTTGTAGAAGATGGGGTTTTAGCTGGGACTTGAAGCTAGGGAAGGCATTAGGAAGGGATGAGGTGGGAGAGCATCACAGGCATGGGGGGCAACCTAAGAAAATGCCTCAAGTGGAGAGATGGAGTGTCTTGTTCATGGGACAACAAGGAAGACAGTGTCACTTATGTGGTAAGTAAAATAAAATGCAATTAAGCTCACACTGGAAAATTATTTGGTTGATTTTAATCAATTTGAAGGTGACTTTATTCTAGCTGCTTGAATTATTTCAGATATAAGTCAGACTCCCAGTTCCTAAAGTTGATTTAAATACTGATTGCTATTGTGAAAACGGTACTATATGTGATTGGTGATGTGCTAATGAACTAATGATAATAACTGCATTACATTAGGAAGACCCATATTAATTACCATGTAACCTTCAGTGCAGTTTATAAACCAGACACAAAAATCAGATAATGATAGGGTAATTGTTATGTAATTACCCTGATTCTACATAGTAATTACAGTGTAATTTAGTCAATAGTTCACATACCCATAAAGAGAACTGCTATTACCTCTGCACCCTGGAGATGCTAGATTACCTAGCACTTCTTAAAAGAGCAAAAAGAATCAATATGAGATTTGCACTGTGGATTAGGAGGCAGAAACCATCTTGGATTTGGTTTAGGTTAGCTGCTCGATATTTAACATGCCATTATTTTTGTTACTGTGGATGCTTAACACATCATGCAGATATTGTTAGTAAAAATGGTTACTGGTAACCAATCCCTTTGGCAACATTCGGCAATGGAATGGCTGTCAACCTAAATAGAACAGATGCGATTTGAGTGTCCTGTAAGAGTCAGCATTATGTAGGGAGTAAGATTTCAGAATAGAAAATCCTGAATTCATATCCTGTCTCAGACCCCTATTAACTGTGTGACCCTGGATTACTCACTTTGCCTTCCTGGGCCTCAGTTTCCTCATATATAATGTAAAGGGCTAGGATTAAATGACCTCTAAGGTCTATTCTGGTTCTAAAAATCTGTGATCCTGAGTTGGAGTATTTGAAAGAATGAGGAAGAATATTTTTTACTTCCCATAAAATGTTTCTTTTTTTATTTATCAAGGTACACGAGCCTATTCTCTCACCAACGCTCTCCAGTGGTTCTTCCTGGTATGGAGGGGACGTTGGTTTTTCTTAAGGAGAAGAAAGAGGATTATAAGCTTGAGTTAAGTCCTACCGAGGGGGAAAAGGCTTCAAGCATGGGGCTAACAGGGACTGTATGTCTACCTCCTAAGCATTAGACTTATGTGTTTGGCCCAGAGGGTGGAACCAGGTGCAAAGAGGCAGATTTTTGATACTAGAGAGGGAAAAAAAATGTTATTTGCTAACAATTAGAGCTGTCCAGAAGTAGAATGGTTTTGCCCTGGAAGGTGGTGACTTGACTAGCTGGGCTATACTGGGTAAAAGTTCATTACCAAAAGGCTGTATAAGCTGACACAAGAATGTTAAAGGTATAAGACATCACTCCAGGCATTGAGCATAAAAAGACAAAAAAAAAAGCCCTCTCTCTCAAGGTATTTACATGGAGAGGGGAGGATATACAACACATTCACAAATAGGTAAGCATAAGATAATCTAAAGCAGGATTGTTTGTTGTTGTCTTTCCATCCTTTCTTGAAGAGGGCCAATGACATCAGGAGGGTGATGTCTGGCCTTGGATGTGAATTGGATTTAAGCGAGGCAGAGCTGTGCAGAGTCATCAGGAGAGAACACCAAGAAGAGTCGGGGCAAGGAAGAGGATACTTCTTCATGAAGAGAATGAAGGGTCCCTGAGTAAAATTTGAATGAATAAATTAATTAAATTTAATTTCCTTTAATTAATTAATTAATTCCCTTGAATAAAATTAAGTATTCTGAGATGCAGAAATCAATGTCAGTCTATCAATCAATCAATAAGTATTTATTAAATGCTTCCCAGGTGCAAGACACTTTGCTAAGCTGTGGGGATGTGAAGAAAGGCAAGAACATAAAAACAGTCTGTACCCCAAAGACAAAGGCTTTTATACATGTGGAATGCATCCACAGAACTGAGTTGAGAGAGCAGTTAGTTGGACAAAGACTAGGCTCATTTTTCTGCATAGGAACAGTGACAAATGGCCATTCGTCCTCTACTTGGACACCACCCGTAGGGCAACAATCACTCCCTAGCAAAGAAGCTCATTTTGTTTCTCCATAGTTTGAGTTATTGGGGAGTTCTAAGTGATTGTGAGCTGAAGTCTGCTTCTCTGTAACTTCTATCTCTAGAACCTCGGTTCTTTCCTTTGTAACCAGCCAAGGACTGGAACCAGTCCTTCCACCTAAAAGCCTCTGGTGGTGCCTTGAGGAGTTGGCTGAGAGTTGCAGGGTCCATTGCCACTTCCCCAGAGTCTTTTACTTCAATTTTCTTTTTTTGGGCAGCTAGATGGCTTAGGAGATAGAGTATTGGATTCAGAATCAGGAAGAAGGTTCAGATTCTGCCTCTGACATTTTTCTATCTGTGTGTTCCTGGGCTAGCACTTACTCTTTCTCAGCCTCATTTTCCTCACCTATAAAATGGCAATGATAATAGCACCTATCTTATAGTGTTGTTGTGCAGAACACAATAGATAACATATGCAAAAGAACCTTAAATTACTTTCCATGAAGTCCTAAAAGTCATTAATAATTTAAATCTACACTCCTGGGACATCCTATATAAATGTTACCTATTATGTTGTTATTTCTTCTTAGGATCCAACTCCCTAATGCCATCTTCTGGGTTCTAGTTGCTACCATCTGCTTTTGATTTTTAGGGTTCCCCCATTTCTCAGCTGACCAGTAGGAAGGACAAACTTTCTTCATCCTTCCATATCTCTACTCTGCTATCCTACAAGGTATTTCAAAAGGGGATTTACATTGGAAAGGGATATGGATACCATAAAGGGTAAAAGGAGTCAATCAATCAATCAACAAATATTTATTAATTACCTCCTTTGTGCCAGGAACTATGTGGTTAAAATTTAACCTGGTAAGAATAGCTAACTGCCACAATGCCTACACTCACTTTCTTACCTCAGTTCTACCCTTCTTGCTGTGAATTCATCTGGTCAGCCTGCTGACAGTGTCTCACTCAGCCCATTGAAATCTGACTCTCTAGCCCTCAGTTTTGGTTGAGGGATTCTAGGTCTTGAGCAGGTATTTTCCTTCTATACTTCTCACAGCTCAGTCATTGCTAATAATAACTGACATTTCCTTAGTCTTTTCAGGCATACACAGAACTTTCTTCCCAATAACCCTGTAAGGCAGGCAGTAGTACAAATGTTACTATCCTGATTTTTCAAAGAAGATTTGAAAATCTTCAAAAGAGATTAAGCGACTTGTCTATAGTCACCCAGAGAGTGTCAGATGTGGGTTCAGACCCAGTCCTCAGAGTATCTCAACTCAAATACCTCAACTGTATTTCTTTGAGATTCTTTCTATTCCATTTCTTTTGCCACCAGTTTTGTTCAGCTCCTCACCACCTTTTCCTTGGCTGTTATTATAAGAAGACATACAGAAGATAGAAACAAGGTTGAGAAACTGAGGACCAATTCAAGAGCTACATGTTTCTGTAAGAATGTCTAGGTACTATCAGTCCTAAGGGATTAATGATAAAACACTATTCCCTTCTTTGAGTACAGAGGTAGATCATCATGAGATGTCAAATGTACCATGCCTATGTGTCGGTTCATGACCACATAGATTTAAAGCTGGAATAGACCTTAGTCATCTACTCCAACTCCTTCTTTTTACAGATGAGGAAATGGATGGTCAGAGAGGTTAAGTGACTTTCTTGCAGAGGGTTGTACAGGTGGTAATTGGCAGAGGTAGAATTCAAAGCCATGTTCATCTAACATGAAGTTGAACATCCTTTCTCCTTTTCTACACTGTCTCCCGAGGGACAGAACTAAAGTTTGATGTAGATGGAATGAAGGTGGATGTCAGAGAAAAGGCAGAGTTATTAAACTTTCTCTTTGATTCTATTTAATTCTATTCAAGAAACCTAGCCTCAGATGGCTGCTAGATGGTATAGTGAAGAGCTGTTAAACACCAACTATTCATCAGGAAAATTTCCAAGAGTGGCCAAAATCAGATTAAAATATAATTGGAAAATTATTGATGAAATAAAAAAACTATAATAGAACATTGATAATGTTAATATGTAGTTTTCTAAGTCAATATGTAACGTGTAGGGATTCTTATGTATAGTTTAATGGCCCTGATTCTATTTGACACCACAGGTGTGATCAATGGAGTGTTGGCCCTAGGGTCAAGAAAATCTAAATTCAAATACTAACTCAGGTCCTTACAAGGTCTATAGCTCTGGGCAAGTCATTTGAACCAGGCTTAGTCTCAGTTTCCCCATCAAAAAAATGGGAGTAATAATAGCAACAACTTCACACCTTTGCTGTGAGGATCAGATGAGATAACACATGTAAAGTGCTTTGAAAATCTTAGAATACTATATAAGTGCTAGTTATCATCATCTGTCATTTATCATCTTCATTTTCTTCCTCCTCCTCATCTGAAAAGAAAGGAAGTTGGATAAGGTGACCTCCAAGTTCTCTAAATGAAAGATCCTATAATTCTATGCATCTAAGGTCAATATTTCTAGGATCTGTGATTTCATTGGCAAATGTACTCTGTTGACTGACATGGATTGCCTCAATCTTCCATATCTTTGTAGACCTTTAAGTTCTATGTGTAATATTATTATTGTTATTTTTACTATTATTACAAACCCATTACAAGGCAGATGCAAATAAGAGAGGGCCTCTAGCAGGTATCAATGAATTTAAGTGACTAGATCAAGATGAACTCTATCCCAGGGTCTTGAAAGAACTTGGATGAGACTAGAAATGGGAAAAATATGGTTTTCAAAGAGCAGATGAAAGTGTATTTTTCAAACTGTAGTTGGAGCTTAACTTGGATTCCTGATAAAATTCTAGAGTACTATGATGGGAAAGATTTGTGACCACTTGGGGAAGTTTTGATTATTGGGAGCAAGCAAAGGCTTGTCAAGAATGCATCATGCCAGAGTAACATTGCAATATCCTTGTACACAGGATGGGGGTTGGATGAGAACACAGTTAGGTGGATAAAGAACTGATTGAATGACTGGACAGGAATGATGGTTAATGGATTTATGCCAGCTGAGAGGGAGGTCTCTAGCAAAGTTATTCTGAGATGCCTTGAGAGAGAGGTAATGGCTGTGAGTAGGGAAGTGATGGTTCTTCAGCACTCTCCCTTGTATCTGAAGTACAGTGGTCAGTGCTAGCATTATATTTTAGAAGAGTCCTTAATAATCTGGAGTGTCCAGACAATGGCATTCAGAATGGTGAGGTACCCTGAGATCATGCCAGAGGAGAATGGATTGGAAGAATTGAGGATATTTGATCTGGAGAAGACACAACGTAAGGAGACTTGATAGATGTTTATAAACATTAGAAAGTCTAGTTGTCATTTGGAAGGATATGTTCTATTTGACCCTAGGAGCAGTGGGTAGAAGTTGCAAAGAGGCAAATTTAGGAAATATTTTCTAAAAATTAGACCTATCTGAAAGTGGCATGGGTCACTTTGGGAGGTAGTGAGTTCCCTTCTCATTGGAGATCTTCAGAACAAAAACTGAATGATCTCTTTATATTTCAAGGGAATTTTGGGGCCTAGATGGCCCCTGAGTTCCCTTCTAACTCTGCAGTTCTATGATTCTGTAATTCATCAGGTAGAACACAAATACTTCTGGAACTGGGGAATGTGGTATCGACCATGCTGCTCTTATTTTTTTTTTTAAATAAAAGTCAGCTGTTTTGGTACAGGTGGGACATGCAGGTGCTGGTTGATGAGAAGGTAGAGTATTTCTCCTCTTATAAATATTGTAAAAGGATTTTTTTAGGGGAGAAACTGTCTGTAGAGTGGATAGGAGGCTATTCTCAGAATTAGGAAGCCCTGGGTGTAAGTCCAGGTAACTAAGAGGCACAATAGATAGAGTGCTAGACATGGAGTGAGGAAGACCTGAGGTCAAGTTTAACCTCAGACCCTTTCCTGTTGTGTGACCCTGTATAAATTACATAACCTCTGCCTCAGTCTCCTTATCTGTTGAAGGGTGATAATAATAGTACCTACCTCCCAGGGTTGTGATGACACAAGAAAACAATCTTTGTAAAAATGCTTTGCAAATCCTGAAGAGCTATTGAAACTAGCTTTTAGTATTGTTAAGTCCCTCAGATACATATTGGTTGTGTGACCTTGGGTATCACTTAACCTCTTAGTGCCTCGGGTAGCTTTCTTTTCTTAAAATTTTCTTTTTTTAAATTTATTTATTTAGATTTATCAACAATCACTTCCATAAGCTTTTGAATTCAAAATTTTTCTTGCCTCCCTCCTCACCTCCCTCCCCAAGACAGCGCACAATCTGATATAGATTATACATGTACATTCCTATTAAACATATTTTTACATTAGTGATGTTGTAAGACTTAGAACCCATAGGAGGAACCACCAGAAAGAGGAAACAAAACTCAACAGAAAAAAAAAACAGCAAATGGTATGCTTCTATCTGCATTCAAACGCCATAGTTCTTTCTTTGGGGATAGCATTTTCCATCATGAGGTCTTTGGAGATGTATTAGATCCTTGTATTGCTGGGAAGGGTTAAGTTTATCAATATTAGTCATCACACAACATGGCTGTAATTGTGTACAATGTTGTCCTGGTTCTGCTCACTTCACTCAGCATCAGACCATACATGTCTTTCCAGGTTTTTCTGAAGTCAGCCTGTTCATCATTTCTTACAGTGCAAGAGTATTCCATTACATTCATATACCACGACTTGTTCAGCCATTCCCCAATTGATGGGCATCTTCTCAATGTCCAATTCTTTGCCACTTGGGTAGCTTTCTAGGAGGCACATTTACCAATGAAATCATAGGTATAGTAAAAATATTTTAATAACCATTGGGAAGCTGCAAATTTTTAAACATGACAAAACTTACTATTAAAGTCCTTATTTCTTAAAATTTATAGACTTTATAAAAACGTCAGTTTGTAGGAGAGGCCTACATAAAGGTGAGGCCCCATGTGTAGTGAGGGTTATTCCCCAGCCTGCAGCATGGAGGATGTTATTTCGTGGCTCCAGGGAGGCAGAATAGAAATCTCTAGCCTGTTCTTCCCCTACCCTTCTCCAAGGGAGATTTTAATTGCTGTCAGGAGGGGGAGCAGGAAATTGGGGCCAGAGGCTACTCTGCTTTCCTCAGAGAGGAGTAGCAGGCTAAAATTCTATCTATTTGCTTCCTTAAATATTGTTAGCCTAGGGGATGTGATCAGGTGGGATATGACCTAAAGCTTTATATCCAAAGCTTGACCATTTTCCCACCAAATGCCGGTTCCACAATGAATACACATAGTGAATAGCAAAGAATCCCATTTATACAAATTATAGCATACAAAAATCAGAGAAAGTATACATAGAATATAACAGACAATATCAAATTAAGGAACCCTCCCATTGGGAGAGGGGGGAGAGAGAGAGAGAGAGAGAGAGAGAGAGAGAGAGAGAGAGAGAGAGAGAGAGAGAGAGAGAGAGAGAGAGAGAGAGAGAGAGATAGTGAGTGTGAGTGTGAGTATGTGATTGTGTGTGTTTGAGTGTTAGTTCTAGATCTCACCCAAGGGGAAGTTCCCCAAAGTCTTTTATATAGCAAGCTGAGGACAGAGACTTGATGAGATCCTCAGTAACCTGGAGTGGGGTTGAACTCTTCCATATTCCTTCTTGAACCTGGAAGCTTTAGGAACCTGAAACAACTTGCCACTTGGAGTTCCAAAGAAGAGTGGTGAAGGCTGAAACTCTTCTTCTCTTGCCGATTCTGCTCCACCTATTATGCAGGGCAGGGCAGGTGTTCATCTCCACCAATAAGGAGAGAGTCCCGTATTGATGGGTATTGGGACTGGAGTTACAAATTCAATTCAACATTTATTATCAATCAAAATACACTTAAATATCTGCCATATTCATTGGGTTAGATGCTGGGTATGTAATGGCAGTACAACAAGCATTTATTAAGAACTTACTATGTACCAGACACTATGCTAAGGGCTGGGGATACAAAGAAAGGCAAAAACAGTCCTTGACTTCAAGGAGTATACATTCTAGTGGGGGAGACAACATCTTAATAACTAGGTATGCAAAGATATATACCAAGTAGATGGGAGGTAAGCAGAGAGGCAAGGCACTAGCAGTTGAAAGTCTTGGGAAAGGCCTTCTGCAGAAGGAGATACTTGAGCTGAAGAAAATCAGGAGGTAGAGGTGGGGCAGGGGCACTTTCTAAGCATAGGGGACAGTTAGTTAAAAGGCACTGAGATAGAAGATGGAGTGTTGTGTGCAAGGAACAGCAAGCAGGCCAAAGTAGCTGAATCAAAGTGCTTTCTCTCAAGGAGAAAGACTAGAAAGGTAAAAGTGGGCTAGGTGATGAAGAGCTTTAAATGCTTTATATCAGAGAACTTAATATTTGATTCTGGAGGCAATCGTCACCAGTTTATTGAATATGATGTGACATGAGCAGACCTATGTTTTAGAAAAATCACTTTGGTAGCTGAGCAGAGGATGGATGGATTAAAGTGGGCAGAGACTTGAGGCAGGTGGCTGATTGCAATAGTCCTTGTGAAAGGTGATGAGGGCATGGAATAGCGTGATAGCTGTGCAAGAGAGAGAAGGGGACATAGAGGAGAAATGTAGTGAAGTTATAAACAACAATATTTAGCAATAGAATGAGATGTAGAGGATGACATTGAGGTTTTGAGCGTCAGTGATTGGAGATGAAGTATCCTGGACGGTGAAAAGGAATTTCAGAGGAAGAGAGTTTTGGGGGAAAAGAAAATTCTGTTTTGGCTATCTTCCAGGATGTGATGTGCACAAAGCAATTGCTGATACAGGACTGAGAGTGCAAGAGGATGACCAGGGCTGCATAAATAGATCTGGGAAAATCCCATCTCTCAGTTATGTGCTTATCACAGTGGTAGGTTCTGGAAAATACAAAATTTGGAAAAGATTGTTGCTCATGTGAAATTTATAATCTAGTAGGGGGATAAGATAGAAACATAACTACAACATACAATAGAGGATAATCACACTAGAGAGTGCAAAAAAGACATGCTCTTTGTATCCAACTTTCAAAATCTGGTCCTTTGTAGATCAAGGAATGGTTTGTAGTTCATTTTGGTTGCAACATAGTGTGTAAATGAAAGTAAGTGGAATCAAATAAGACGAAAAATATAGGTTTGAGCGTCCATAATCTGGGAGGATTTTCAATGCCAGGATAAAGATGAAAAAAATCTTACGGGAACCATAGATTTTTGAATAGGAGAATTACATGGTTAGACTTGTACATTAGGAAATCTATTTTGGTAGCTGTGTGAAGTATGTCCTGAAGTGGATGAAGAGAGACTGTAGGCAGGGAGACATGTTATGAGGTTATTCCAAAAAAGTGATGAACTTCTTAATGAAGATTGGGACAGTGAGAGTTCAGAAATAAAGGATGAATGCCAGTGGTGTTTTAAAGGTAGACACAATTGTTGTTGAGTCGTTTTTCAGTCATAATCTTCAGGACCCTATTTGGGGCTTACTTTGCAAAGATGCTAGAGTGATTTGCCCTTTCTTGCTCCAGCTCATTTTTTACAGATGAGGAAACTGAGGCAAACAGGATTAAGTGACTTTTCCAGGGTCCATACCTAGTAAGTGTCTGAGGTCAGATTTAAACTCAGGAATATGAGTCTTCCTGACTTCAGGCAGGGCACTATATATACTGTGCCACCTAGGTGTCCTTGAAATGATAGTACTTGACAACTGATTGACTGGGGTGGGGGTGGGGTGGGGTTGAGGGAGAAAGAAAAGTCAAAGAACACTCAATTTTTAAGCCTGGGCAGATTGTAGGATGATGGTGCCCCTAAGAGGAATAGGCAGTTTATGAGGAGGTAGCAGATTTTGTGTGTGTGTGTGTGTGTGTGTGTGTGTGTGTGTGTGTGTGTGTGTGTGTGTGTGTTGGAGGAGATGATGGGTCCATTGGTAAAATAAAGAACATATCCTTCCTCAAATCAGTGCTAGCTAATGAATGTTTTATGAAAGTGTGTAAATGTTTCCCATTATGTCATAAAGGTGCTAGAGACTTTTAAGCATTGCTGTTACTACCATAATGCTGGTGTTATAGCATTACTTAAAAGCCTGAGGAAGCATGCAGATTAATATTCTTAATTATTAAGATGTCACTGTTCCCATCTCTCCATCTCAGCAGGGTAATAAGCTAAGAAAATCAATCCTTTGAATTGTTCTAAAGTGGGATGGTTTAGTATAATTTGGAGGTCACCTATATCAGGAAAATTTTTTTCCTGGATCCAGTGGATAATATGGTTTTAAGAAATACATATGTCAGAGGTTCTCACCTTCTTTAAAAAAATCAATCAACTAGCTTTTATTAAGGGCCTGCTATATATCAGGTTCTGTGCTAGGTGCTGGGGAGGTAGTGAATTAAACAATCATTACTTTCTAGGAGCTTACACTCTAATGAGGGAGACAAGTACATACAGAGTGACATAAATAATGTGAGACTAAATAAAAATAAAACAATTGAATACAGAGTAGTCTGGGAGGGAGAACCCTTAGTTTGGGGAGGTCTTGAATTGTTTCTTGAAGGAAAAATTGTTATTTTTTCTTTGTTTTTGAAAAGGACCAGTGACATCATTGGATTTAAGTGAGGCAAAGTTGCATGAAGTCATCGGCCTCATTCTTTCTTCCTTTTGGTTTTGTTTTACAGTGTCTTGATTTCTCATGAAGTCACTAGCTTCCAATTGCTCCATTCTAATTTTTAAGGAAGTATTTTCTTCAGTAAGCTTTTGGACTTCCTTTTCCATTTGGCTTTTCCATTTGCTTTTTGAAGGCATTCTTCTCCTCAGTGGCTTTTTGGACCTCTTTTGCCATTCGGGTTAGGCTATTTTTTAAGTTGTTATTTTCTTCAGTATTTTTTTGGGTCTCCTTTAGCAAGCTGTTGACTTTTTTCCATGATTTTCTTGCATAATTCTCATTTCTCTTCCCAGGTTTTCCTGTACTTACTTGCTTCTCAAAATCCTTTTTGAGCTCTTCCATGGCCTGGGACCAATTCATATTTTTCTTGGAGGCTTTGGATATAGGAGCTTTGACTTTATTGTTTTCTTCTGGTTGTATGTTTTGATCTTCTTTGTCACCAAAGAAAGATTATATGGTCTGACATTTTTTGTGTGGTTTGCTTGTGATCCCAGCCAATTACTTGAGTTTTAAACATTTTGTTAAGGTGGGGGTCTGCTTCCATTGTGGAGAATGTACTGTCCCAAGTTTTGGGGGTTTTGTGCAGCTGTTTTCAGAGATACTTCTAGGGACCTGTACATTTTTGGTTCTTTTAAGGTGGTATGATCAAGGGCGAGATGTTTACTCCTTTCCTGGCCTGTGCTCTGATCTCTGAGTGACCACAAGCACTCTTTTCTGCCTTAGAACTGTGAGGAGGCTTTTCTCTCTACCACCACTACAAATTCCACCGCGCTAGCACTCCTCTTTACCCCAGGACCATCCCCCAGAAATGTGACCCAGATCTAAGCATGGGCAAAGCAAGAGAATCTTGCCTCAGCACCAGCAAAGAGATTCCTGCAATCTCTGTCTGATCAGCCACTGGATTCCCCCTCAGTCTATGGGCCAAGCTCTGGAAGCAGCCATTGCCCTGAGGTTGAACCAGGCCTGGGTCTGGGACCTAGCTATAGCCATAGCTATAGCTATGGTCATAGACTTTTCCTACTGACCTTCTAAGTTGTCTTTGGTGTTTGTGGGTTGAGAAGTCTGGAAACCCCACAGCTGCCTGTGATTTAGTCCCCTGAGGCCTGTTTTGTCTGAGCACCCATGCTGAACCATGTTTCTCTCCCAGCCCAGCATGATAGACCTTTCCAATCAACCACCCAGGTTGTCTTGGGCTGGAAATTTGTTTCCCTCTGTCTTTTTGTGGGTTCTTCTGCTTTAGAATTTGTTTAGAGCCATTTTTTTACAGGTATTTGGAGGGGTTTGGAGGAGAGCTTAAGCAAGTCACTGCTTTTACTCTGCCATCTTGGCTCTGCCCCTCCTTGTTCTTTCTTCCTGAGTCACTGAATTTCAATGCAAGACAAAAGTTAGGATGACTGGAAACGACCCAGTATGCAGTGGATGACCTTGGTATCTTCGATGTCTGACCAAACTCTAAGCTCTACAGTACCTGTTTTAGCCTCTTTCATGAAACAAATTGTTCTCATCTGCCCATTCTACCAGGGAAAGTCTTCACATGCTTGGGGTAGACATCTCCCTAATTCATTAACAGGTTGAAGTCTGTCAGTTACTTTCAAACTGGTTCAGCCCATCTGCCAAGACAGTTTGCCAGGGTGTAGCTGCTCTGCATGGCTATAGCTTCTTGGAGCCACAGGTGAGAATTAGGTGAATCAGGTGGCACCAAAGGTAGATGAGCAGCCCAGAAAGGGGCTCAGCAAGCCCTCATATTGGAGATGCTAGTCCTCCTGAACACCCCATGTACCCCTGAAGGAAGATAGGTATTCTATGAGCTAGAGGTGATAAGGGAATACATTCTAGTAATATGGATCTGCCAGCACAAAGGCATGGTGATGGGAGATATAATGTGAAGAACAGAGAGAAGACCAGTTTGGCTAGAGTTTTAAAAACACTGCTCCAAGTAACATGGGTCTTTGGAGGCTTGTGGCCCTGGAAGAGGGGCAGTAATATCCAGTGAGGTTTGAAGTAGAAGAGTTTATATTTTGTCCTCGATTCAATAAAGAGTCACTGGAGTTGAAGGAATAGGAGGTGACATGGTTAGGAAAATCACTTTTGCAGTAGTATGTAGGATGGACTGGACTGTGGGGAGAGTTGAGGCAAGGAGAGCAATTAAGAGGCTGTTATGATAATTTAGGTGAGAGATGATGAAGCCCAGACATAAGGTTGCATCTGTGTGACTATAGAGAAATCAGATACAATAGATGCTGAGGAGGTAGAAATGGTAAAATTTGGCAAGCAATTGGATAGATGGGGTGAGGAGTTGATAATATTGATGTTATAAACCTGGGACAATAAAAGGAAGTATCTTTGAAAGAAATAGGGAGGTTTGGAAGAGGAAAGGGTTTAGGGGAGGGAAAAAAATAAGTTCCATTTTGGACATGTTGAATTTGAGACTTCTCCAGTATATCCATTTAAAAATGACCAATAGGCAATGTGATACAGGATTAAAGTTCTCAGAAGACTGGAGCAGGTTATATAGCCCTGATAGTAATTTATATAGGAGTGATTGTTATACTCATGGGAGCTAATGTGGTCACTACCAAGAGTATAGAGTAGGGGTTCTCAACCTTTTAGTATCACGGACCTTGGTGAAGCTTATGGACTCCCTTTTCCAGAAAATATTCTTAAATGCACAAAATCAAATGCATAGGATTACAAAGGAAACCAATTATATTGCAATATATCAAAATGGTAAAAAAAAAATAGTTCATGAACCCCAGGTTAAGAATCCTTGATAGGAGAAGAGAAGAGAATGTAGGACAGAAACTTGGGCTACACCTGCAGTTAGGGGCTGTGATATGGATAATGGGCCAGCAAAGGAGATGGAGGAGGAGTGGTCAAGTAGGCAGGAGGTGACCCAGAAGAGGGCAGTATCACAAAATGCAGAGAGGAGAGAATATCCAGGAGCAAAGTTAGTGAGAAGGAAGAGGACTGAGAAAAGAACATTGTATTTTCCATTTAAGAGATTGTTGATGTGGTTATCTGAGACTAACACAGTTGTGTTACCTTCAGCTGAGTAGGGTGACAGGAGAAGGTAGCTGATGTCTGAATGTGCATAATGTTATCCTGTCTGAGCTGGACCAAATTGTGAAGCAAATTGTCATTTTCCCAAGCAATATATTCTTCATTCTACCTTGTTCCCTGGACTCGACTTTGTGCGGATCTCTATGGCTTTTGATCCTGTGCTCAGGAAGACATTTTTGCTGACTAAACTCCACACCTGGTGTCAGTCTGATTTGAATTTCTGACTTTGAAATTTGGCTGATGTTGGATTTTCCTGATTCTGAGATTTTGTTTAGGCCTCACTAGTCCCATCTGCTTCCAACTAGTTTATTCTCTTACTCCCTGGGCTGAGGCTCACAGCTGCATTCATCGGCTCCTTCCCCATCCAAATAAAAGAACAATAGGCCATAACAAGTGGGTTTCTTGAAATAGCTTGCTTTTTACTTTTTTGTTAATGCACAGATTAACTCCTACCTGTGAGCAAGGGACTGAGAAGGTTGGAAATCCAATTGACTTTCACTTTCCTTGCCCAGGATCTACCTAAATTAAACCAAACTAATTTGGAATTCAATTTGATGAAATTTCTCAAGCGCCTATTTTGTACAAAGCACTGGGTAAGCCCCTTCACTAGTGACCAAATCCAATAGCTTTTTCTCAGTCCTCATTTCCATTTCTGTAGCACTTGATGCTTTTGACCACGATTTTCCTTTTTGGAGTTTTCTATTGCCTTTTAGAATACTATACTCTCCTGGTTTTCCTATTTATCTGGAAACTTTGCTTGTTTCCACCATTTCCTTTTGGTTTTCTCACTCCAGAAATAAGTCCATCTCTTTCTTCTCCACTCTTCTAGGTTGACTTCCTCCCCTCAACCATGTCAATGGTTTTACTTACTTACTCTAAACAGAGAAGACACCATTTCATATGTTCGGTCCCAACCTGTCTCTTGAGAGACATATGCACATTTCCAACTACCTATCTTGAGCTGGCTGTCCTATTAGGGTCTCAAATTTCATTTCTCCTAAACCAAACTTGTCATTTTCCTGTTCCTAAGTCCTCTCTCTGATATCCCTTTTGAGGGCACTGTTATTCTCCCAGTTGCTCAGGTTTGAAATCTGTCATAGATTCATGAGATTTTAGACCTGGGTGGACTTTAGACATCATTTAGCCTAATCCCCTAAGTTTTCCAATCAGGAAATAGAATTATCCTTGAATCTTCCTTTTCCCTATTGCCCTCCCATCTAGGCACCAAGTTCTGTCAATTTCACCTACAAAACCTTCCTCTCACTTGTTCTCTGTTTCATCTATTATTTGTACTACCACTCTAACTCATGCCCTCATTATGTCACTTATGAATTATTGTGACAGCTGCTGAACTGTTCTCCCCTTGTCTAGTGTCTTTTTTCACTTGCCTCTCCCTCCTTATCTCTCACTGGTCTCCTTCATGCACCCTTTACTTCCATCAGTCTGGGCTATTTAAACTCTCTTGATTTTTTGCCTCCGTGCCTTTGTCTAGGACATTAGCTGTGTTTGGAATGCTCTCCCCACTTATCCTTTCATGGCTAAATGCTACCTATCCTTGAAGACCTTGCTAACATGCAGCCTTTCCTGAACTCTCACAACACTTCTTCCTATCCACCCCCATTGCTTGATATTAGAGCTATTTGTGTGTGCTGCTTATGCGCCTTCCTAGTCTATGAGCTCCTTAAGGCAAGATCACACTTTATTCATCTTTGCCCCCTGCCCTGTATTCCTCACCTCTCCACTTTTGTGCCTCACACGTAGTCTAGCTATCAAAGATCGATTGGTGATCTATTGGGGTGGGAATTCCCTCCACCGGTGAAGACTATTTTCGGCTCATCTATAATTTAGTGTATGAATCTTAGAGAGTCTTGCCCGAGGCTTTGAGAGGTTAAACTTCAGCGGCTCACTATTGCCTCTAGTATAAAGTACAAGTTCCTCCGCTAGGCATTTTACAACCCTTTACAGTCAGGTTTTAACCTCTCTTTCTGGATTGATTTCACATTACTCTCCCTCAGGCACTCTGCTAACTCTGTTCTTAGCCAAACTGGCTTGCTTGCTATTCCCCACTCGTAGTACTCCTCCTCCAGCCTCCGTGCCTTTGCGCACACTGTCCCCCGTGCCTGCGATGCTCTCTTTCCTCCCTTCCAAATCTTAGAAATCCCTAGGTCTCTTTAAGGCTCAGCTTGTGGCCACATCCTACATGAGGACTTACCTGATCCCTCCAGGTGATTCCCTGTCAGGCACTGTGCTAAGCTCTTTACTAACATTATCTTATTTGATCCTCACAACAATCCTGAGAGGTAGAAGCTGTTATTTTTTTCATTTCATGATTGATGAAACTGAGGCAAACAGAAGTGGCTTGTCCAGAGTCACACACTAGCAAGTGTGTGAGGTCAGATTTGACTCCACGTCCAAAGCTCTTTTCCACTGTCCCACCTAGCTGCCTCACAGGCAGAGACTGTTTTGTTGATTGCTTCATATCCCCAGCACCTAATGGTGTTTGGTACATAGTAGGTACTTGATAAATACTTATTTAATTTCATTAGATTACTTGCCCAGAGTCCCACAGCTAGTAATTTTCAGAATTGAGATCTGAACCCGTTTCTTAACTAAAGGCTTCTGTCTCCACTATACAATGCTGTCTTTTGGATAGCAGATACTTAATGTTTCCAGGGTCCTACTCCTTTTCTAACACATGAATAATGAAAACAGTAATCCTAAACACATCACATTTCATTCAATATTTTTCTATTCCATATTCCCTGGCATATAATCCTGGGGCCCAATAATGCTCTCTTCTAGCACAAAGTTTACATGTACATCCCACTCCCCACCTCCCCCTCAACAAAATTTTGTAAAGCACCATTAAAAGAAAAGATTGTCTAATGTACTTATATTTACAATAGAATAAGATCATAGAGCTGAAAAAGACCTTGGAGATCATCTAGTCCTCCCCCCCATTGTATATTACAGTTACATCTTTAATGGTGTCTTAATCATCCTACTGAATTATAATCTCCTTTAAGTACAATTATTATGTTATGTTTAATTCAACAAACATTTATTTAGTGGCTACAATGTTCAAGACACTGGGCTAGATCATAAGCTATATATCTCAGCGGGTGTCCCACAGAGTACTCTGTACACATTCATCAGGTGCTTAATAAATGCTTGTTGAATGAAAGAATGATTGCTTCAGCAGGGTCCGTGGTGATGAGAGAAGCTTTCCCCACCTGGGAAGGCTGAGATCAGGGATGGGGGTAGTAAGAGGCTTGCAGCTAAGAAATCCATGCCAAGGGAGGGGCAGAATATAAATGTGAATATTCCAGGACTAAAAAGGGGCAGCTATGTTGTGAAACTAAAAGGGCCAGAGGCAAGCAGCAGTGTCTTAATTGGAAACACGAATCCCAGCAAGGTCTGACTTAGGGCAGTCAAAAAGCAAGGCCCATGCTTCAGACTGAAAGGGTTCAGTACTAGGCAAGTATTTGGCTGTTGACCTCTACAAAGAATTCTCTCGATCTAGACTTTTGGCTGATCTGTGGGTGTGAGAGCTTTTATGTCCAGTCCGTTTGGCCAGCTCTCACTGTCTACTTCCTTCTGAAGTCCTTGCAGCTGGAGTCTTTAGCTGTCAACTAGTCACCAACACTACCTTCATTTTTTTTTCCGTGTTAACACTCGAGTCTATGAAGGATTGGACATTACTGTCTTTTCACTCAGATGAACTAGGAGGCCAGGGCCACATCACTTACCATCTAACCTCATGGTTTCTTCTGTCTTTCCCTGAATCAATTCTCATTCTCTCTCTGTCTCTGTCTCTCTGTCTCTCTCTATCTCTGTCTCTCTCTGTCTCTCTGTCTCTCTGTCTCTCTGTCTCTGTCTCTCTCTCTCTCTCTCTCTCTGTCTCTCTCTCTCTCTCTCTGTCTCTCTCTCTGTCTCTGTCTCTCTCTCTCTGTCTCTCTCTCTCTCTGTCTCCCTCTACCTGTCTTAGGTCTTTGCCCCTATATCTTTGTGCTTATCTTTCTGCATATCTGTCTCTTTCTCCATCTCTCTCTTTCCCCATCTTCTATCTCTGCCACTGTCTATCTCTGTGTGTCTCTTTGTGTCTCTGTCTTTTGTTTCTTTGTCTCTCCTTTCTCTGTCTGCCCTCTGTTTCTCTCTCCTTCCATCTCTCTTCCTTCCTCTTTCCCTCCATCTCTCTTTCACTGTCTTCTCTCTCCCCTCCCTTCTTCCTTCCCCTCTTCCTTCCTTTTTCCCCCTCAATCTCTCTCTCTCCTTCTCCCTCCCTCTATCTTCCCCCTCTTTCCTTCCCTCTCTTTTTCTCTCTGTCTCCCTCTTTGTCTCTCCACTCTGTCTCTTTTTCTCTGTTTCTGTCTCTCTCTCTCCCCTCTTTCTCCCTTTTCTCTGTCTCTGTCTCAGTCTCTGTCTATCTCCCCATCTATCTGTAAGCATTCCACCAGCAACCCCCAATGCTTTGGATGGCTGCAGAAGAAACCTCCTGCAGTAATGATGTGAGCTAAAGTGTCACAGAAGCAGGTTTGTGCTTGCTCTTGGCCTAATGCAAACAGCAGGGAAAAGCTCTAGCTTTCTGCTCAACACTTTGCCAGGTAAGCTTTCATTAAAAAGGAAACACCTGCTACCGAGAGAGTTTTTATATTTCACTTTACAGTGGGGGCTCACTCTGGACTTGTCAACCAATTGCTTTAGGGCCAGGATGGACAAAAACAGCACCACCCCATGTAACTATCAAGCAAAGAAGAAAATATCCCCTGTGTGATTGTATCCATCCACAAAGCAGATACATTGAAGGGAGATCACTGCATGCTACACTCTAGAAGGAAAGAAATGCATGATGACTTGCTGTTATGTGGAAGAACAGAACAAGGACAGCTGGTATCTTTGTGCAATTTTGTAATGTGAAAGTCTGTAGGGTCCCTGTTTCATTGCAAAACCATTTGGTGTAAGTAAAAGATGCGTTCCTGTTGCTAACCTTTGAATATGTCTGAATGGGGAGAACTGGGTTCTAGTATGAGGTCAGATTGTATGTGACCTTGAATAAGTTATTTTTCCTCTCAGGGCCTCAGTTTCTTCATCTGTAAAATAAGCATATTAAACTAGGAGATCTCTAAGATCCTTTCCAGCTCTAAGAGGCTATAATTCTGTGATTAGTCAATGTCAAGTGTTCGTGCTGGAATTTACCATGGGAATGTGGTCATCCAATGCAAAAGATCCATCTGCATCATTTTGGAAAGAGAGAGTTTTATAGTGAATATTCACTATCGGGGTTAATAGAAAGAGAAAGCTGCTTTGGGTTAGTGAATAATCTAGTATTCTTTCCTGAGAAATACTATCTTAATTACTTTTGAATCTGGCACAGTACAAGAATGCCTGATTGGTTCCAAGGAAAAAAAATGATGTCAGGGGAAACATTACAGGGGGTATTTAGTTTCATAGTTATAAATGTATTTTCTGTCAGGGAAAAAATAATTCTATAAAAATGAGAATTACATCTTTATAGAGACCCAAGATCTTTATAGTGACATATTGACTCTTTCTTTCTCCTAACCCAGAGACCCTGGCAGTCGGGGCAAGGTTCAGGGTGAGACTTTCTACTTATGCCCTTCTATGATTGTGTCAGTTTTAGATTTGGGAAAAAGATGTAATAACTAGCATTTACATAGCACTTTAAGGTTTGCCAAGTATCTTACAAATATTCTCATTTTATTACCACAGGTACTCTGGGAAGTAGGTTCTATTATTTCCCCCATTTGACAGGTGAGGAAAGAGGTAGACAAAGGCTAAGTGACTTACCCAGGTTCATATAGCTAGCAAGTATCTGAGGCAGGATTTGAAATCAAGTCTTCCTTATTCCAGGTCTAGAGTGCAATCTCCTGTACCATCTAGCTTCCTAGTAACTAGTAACTTTGAGACCTGCAGTAGGAACTTGGGCAGCGCAGTGGATACAGTGCTGGACCTGGAGTCAGGAGAGACCTGAATTCGAATCCTATCTCAGATGCTTACTAGCTGTGTGACCCTAGGCAAGTCACTTAACTCTTGTTTCCCTCAGTTTACTCATGTGTAAAATGGGAGAAATAATAGAACCTACCTCCCAGAGTAGCTATGATAATGTGTGACTGAGCCAAAGGGAGGCACCTTGCCTTCTGTGTCAGCTGACAGGCCAAAAGCCCTGGTGATTCTTTGTTAACTATGGCTCTGGGTGGAGAGGAATGGAAAGAGATGACTTGATCATGAATGGATCACTAGCTTAACTTTGCTGCTTCCTACTTGAGCTCTCCTGTCTTTTTTTCCACTATAAGCAAAGACCACAACAAGCAGCTGTCCACTCTTTCTTCCTCAAGTTGAGAAGGGATAGGACCAATGGGAATGTACCTTCAGGGTGTGTGGGCAGTCCTGGTCCATGCGCTAGGCATCTACACATGTATGAGGAGGGGTACACATGAGTGTGGGAGGAGGAGGCACATAGGAGTGCTTCAATAGCTGTCCCTTGAGGTATGCCAGACCTACCACCTAACCTTTTTGTGACTGACCTCAGTATTAAAGGATTCTGGGCAGTATCCTTCTGCTCCGCACCACTTATAGTAAGGACTCAACCTGAAGTCAATGATCTTTTTTTTTTAAAATTGATAACTGTGTTTCAATGTAATTGTTTTCCTTTATAATCTTATGTATTTTATTTTATGCATTTAAAAACATTACTCTAAGAAGGGGTCCATGGAATGCCAAAGGGCTACATGATGCAAAAAAAGGTAAAGAATCTGGTTTAGGGGGTAGAGGAGATTTTAGTCTTCAAGAACTAGGCAACGTTGCCCTCCATTGTGCTATATTACAGTGAGACAGTTAATGTATTGATGATGCTGTGGATCAAAGATGATTGGGGAACTAATTCTAAATGGATCCAAGCTGCATTGTACCCTAATCTAACAAAATATTGCCAGGCTATATTGTCAAACATACATCTTTGGACACAGCATTACTGAATAGATAAGAATCTTGTATAACCTATCTTTTTAATATATAAATACTTTCCAAATATTCAAAATTAATTTATTCACTTACCTTCTTAAGTACTTTCAATAGTTTCCACCCCTGCCAAAAGCCCAGGGAATAGGAAAACCACCCCTCCTTACCCTCAGGCCTCCTATCCTGCTTCTAGCTAAGTGCTCTCTGAAGCCACCATGCAGAGAAAAGATCCCTGCAGAAATATGGCCTGGCCATTGTCTCCTTAGTTGTGATAGCCCTCACCTTCTCAGCAGCTACAGATTCTGAAGATCCAGAAATGAAATTCTCACCATAAAAGGTCCTGGGCAATGTCAAATGGTTCAACATCAGAGATATATGGTTTTACTAGGGAAAATCACATTAAAGAAGAGGCTTTGCTGTTTCTGTTTATGCTGCTGTACCCTAAGGACCAGGTGGGCTTTCCATCTTACTTGCAGCTGAAACCGTATATATGCATTGTATCCTCCGTTAGGATGTGAGCTACTTGTAACCAGGGACTGTCTTAACTTTTCTAATTATATCTACAATGTTTAGTATAAGTGCTTTGCACATAGTAGCACTTAATAAATGCTTTTTCATTCATTTATGGGACTAATTTGCTTAGCTAACTCTTTTTTAAAAATGCCAATTTAAAGTTAAACATTAGTCTATTTGTGTCTAATTATCATAAGTTTTGTGTTGGGGATTAATGAGGCCTTAAGAGGATCTTACTGCTCTTATATTTTGCATATCTGGGAATCATTGAATCCAGGTCAAGGTCTCAGAACTGTATTTCCAAATAGTCACATTTGCCACCTATTTAGGGATCCCCAAGGCACAATTTAAAAACTATTTGTTTTCAAATTATAGCTTGTTGAAATCCCCATGGTATCCCAAACTCAGAAGGCCACATGGGAGTGCTTAAACACTGTGGGCCAGCACAGATGTCCTCTGTCTTTTGAAACCTTATGCACAAAGGCTTGGCCCCAGAGATTGTGGTGGGGAAAGTCAAGGAACTATCTCTCACTGGTCATATTTACTTTGTATTTCCTGGGCTCTGTTAGTTTTAGACTTGACCTAAGGACAGACTACCCTGACTTTGGAATCGGGCCATAAAGGGAAGTTGCTGAAAGATCAGCCATGAAAACCTGCTGGAAGGTCAGGCCATTGTGAACCAGAGCTGTGGTGGGGTAAAAAATGAGAAGTTGTTCAGATTATAGACAGTGGGGGTAGTTCTGATTTTATGTTGCCATCAGGAGCTAGGGAGAAGAGCAGAACCAGGAATCTACAGTTCCTAGGGTAGAGAGAAACACATTTACTCAAGTTGATAGTAACTGAGACTTGGGAAAGACCTTAATTTAAAAAGGTCCAGGTCACCCACTCCATCCTGGGCCATCGCCAACTGTCTTGACTCTTGTCTTGCCATTGGACTCTGATGATTCTGGAGGAGACAGTGGGTCTGATGACTTTGCTTAGCTCTGCCTCACTTAAATTAAATTCATGTGCAAGTCAAGGCATTGCCTCATGATGTCATTGGTCCTCTTTGAGAATGCAGGTAACCGAATGTTTCCCATTCTCTGTTCTCTTCTCCACTTCCCCCTCAGGCACAAAGAAAAAGTTTCTCTCCTGGGAGCTGGAAACCCTTCCACATCTTAGAAAAAGGAAGACAATTATCCACGTGCCAGCTGCTGGTCAATCAATGTACCTGGTCTTATACAAACATGTTTGTTCTTTACGTATTCCTTTCAATTTAGATTTTAAAAGAAGTACTTATCATCAAATGCACTGGTCAGTGATTCTTCTCTTATTGGATGGCAATCTGGAATGGGGAAGATAAAAATTACTTAAATTTTATAAATTCAAATTGAAGTTTGCCAATTAAAGCTGAGTAGGGGTTTGGAATATATGTTTAACAAAGATGAGAGTTTATTAGAGTGTTTTAACGAGTGCCCTGAAAGAGAAGGAGATGTATCTATGAAGATATTCTGGAAAATGAGAGCCAGTTTAGCCCCAGAGGTGGGGGAGGTATTTTCTTTCTGGAAAGTAGCAGGCACTGGATTTTGAAGGAAAAAAAAATCAATCTGCATGGACAGCTAGGCGGTATAGTGGGTAATGTGTTGGTCTGGAGTTGAGAAGACTCGCTTTCCTGAGTTCAAATCTGACCTCAGATACTCACAAGCTGTGTGATCCTGGGTAAGTCACTTCACCCTGTTTGCCTCAGTTTCTTCATCTGTAAAATGAGCTGGAGAAAGAAATAGCAAATCACTCCAATATCTTTGCCAAGAAAACCCCAAATGGGGTCATGAAGAGTCAGATATAACTGAAATGACTGCACAGCAACAAGGGGGAGGGAATATTTTTAGGGAGCTCCACCCATATGAAGGGAGTGGGGTGGATCTCCCCTGGCATATGCTCACAGGACCTCTGGCTCAAAGGTGGTGGACAACTTAACCTGGCTTCTTTGCCAGCACTAGCCAGTGGTTATATGAATGTGGTTCCTCCTGTAAGCTTACAGGGCCTAATGAAGTAGTTCTTTAGGGGTACAGAGTTGGTAATGCTAGTTCTGGGAGGTTTTGGCATGAGAGAGTATGAGACCGTGAGGCTACACAGATTAAGGTCAGCCCAAAACCTTCACCTTCTTGTCCTCCCCCGTTCAATGATTTCTGAAATACTGGGTCTTTCTATTGACCTGGTTGGATGCCCCAAATTCACTTCAAGGGCTTTTATTAATGACCCTGACTTTGTTTCTGGAATCTTCCTTGAGTCTGTTTAAAATCTGTCTCATTTGTCTTATCTTGTTGGCACTTCCTTATGAAAGACTAGGCAGATTTGACCGGGATTCCCATTTAGTCTTTGTACATATTGATACGTGGGCTCTAACAACTCATGCAACTGTTGAGGATCCAAAAAGATGAGAAGGAAATATCTGTAATATTTTAAAACTTTTTCCAAGTTTGAAATTCATGTAAAAAACAAACAATACTTGTATAGTGTTTTACATGTGTACCAATCGTTATTTGTTGACAAATTAATTGGATCAAATGTCTTATGACTTTGCAGTGTCTATTATATTGTCTGTGTATTATGTATTAGAATAGGTAATGATTTATCTGCCATATAGTTCCTTTCCTCTATAGTTATATTTAAGGGCAGTGAGGTGGCACAGTGGCTAGAGGGCCAGGCCTGGAGTCAGGAAAACTTGAGTTCATCAGGCCTCAGGCACTTTCTTGCTATATGACCCTGGGCAAGTCACTAAACTGTTTGCCTCAGTTTCTTCATTTGTAAGATGAACTGGAGAAGCAAACCGCTCCGAGTACCTTAGCCAAGAAGACCCCAAATGGGGTTGTGAAGAGTCAGACACAACTGAACAACAACAATAGCTATATGTAAAGAATGACGGATTTGAAGTCAAAAGGCCCAAGTCAAAATCCTGAATCAGTCTTTGAATAACTATATGATTGGGGTAAGTCACTTAATTTCTCTAGACCTTAGTTTCTTCATCTGTAAAATGAATGAATTGGATTATCTGACCTCTAAGGTCTTTTCCAGCTTTAGATTTGTGACCTACAATCCTCATATATAAGTTTATTCTCATTCCATCCTCTGTCTCTCCCTTTGTCTCTGTCTTACACACACACACACACACACACACACAGAGTCTGAACCTGTATTTTTACCTATGTAGAGAGCTACCAGGGGTTGCAGATATGCAACTTTTCTCTAACTTAGACTAGCCTTACAGGGAGTTTTCTGGATTATTGTGAAATTACTCACTTACCAAATTTCACGTAGCTAGAGTCAGGTTTTTCAAGACTAGGTTCACCTGGATCATCCTGATTCCCAAGGCTAGCTCTCTATCCACTTGACCATGTTACCTCAGGCATTCTCATCTTATTTAGGGGAAAAAAATATCATTTCCTCAAGATGCTTTATTTAATTGAATGATTGGCAATTTTCTCAAGTTATTTTTCTTCAATTTTACATTTTATATCCCTTCTAGTCAATCTAGAAGTGGTATAATTTTTGTACTTTCTGAATTGTTATTCTTCATAATGGCTTGATTTTATTTTTAAATTTAAAAAAGAAATTAAAATGTTAAAAAGACTTTTATATTAAAGAATATAATGTTAGCCCTGTTTTCTATGAAAAAGCATGTGTTCATAGTTGATTAATGTTTTCCATTGTATCTTTTAAAAAAATTTTTAAATATTTAAACTAAAAGGAAAAGCCACTCACCATAGCTTGGTTCCCAGAATATCGTAATCCCTGCAAAGTGTCTATTTCTCATGGGAGTTGGCAGGGGCAATACTAGATATCTTCCTCTTCTGTGGCTTAGGGATTGGATAGGAAGTTGTAAGGAATGACCATTCACAATGACACGGCAGGCATGCTAAAGGCTCTTTTGGAGCTTGGGTTAGTTTTCAAGGAGATCCAGCCATCTCTCAGTCTTCAACCTTCAAAATATACTTGCTCCACTGAAGCTGTCCTCTTCTCAGAACTCACAATTACCAAGAGGTCCATTTATCCACTAGTCTTAAATCATGAGTAGGGATAAGAAGACACTGGAGATTTCATTACTAGTGGAGAACAGACTTGGTTTTATGGCACTTTCCATGAAGTAAATAATTTACAAAGGAATTAAAAACCACAAAATAGTGTAATGGGCCTGAATAAAACCCTGAACAAGCTAATGAAAGTAAAAGAAATTAGGGATGTTTTACAAAGCTCAACAAAAAGGTACATTGTAGACCCTTGGGTCTGTTTCCAGTTGAATAAGAATGGTTGGTTAGTCCATTGGTTTTGCTTTCAGATAGCCTTTTTTTTTTTAAACAGGTCCAGGATTTAATTAGAATAATCAGTAAACACAAATTTATTAAGTGCCTGCTATGTGCTAGGCACTGTACTGAGGTACTGAGGATACAAAGAAAGATAAAATATAGTACTTACTCTCAAGGAACTCACAGTCTAATGGAGGAGACAATATACCAACAACTATGTACAAATAAGCTATATACAGGTATGGAGAAAATTAACAGATGGAAGATGGTAGAACTATGGGGGATTAGGAAAAACTTCATGTAAAAGACTGAAGGAATTGAAGGAATCCAGGAAGCAGAAATAAGGAGGGAGAGAATTCTAGGCATGAGAGATAGACAGTGCAAATGCCCACTAGAGATGGAGTGTCTTGTGGGAGAAACCATGAAGAGGCCAGGTCATTCGATCTCAGAGTATGGTGTGTGGGGGTAAGTTATAAAAATACCAGAAAGGTCAGAGTGGGAGGAGGTCATGAAGGTGTTTGAAAGCCAAACAGAGGATTTTATATTTGTACCTGGAGGTGATAGGAAGTAACTGGAGTTTTCAGACTAGGGGATGGGGTAATGGTGACATGGTCAGAACTTGAACCTTGGGAAGATCTCTTTGACAGCTGAGTGGAGAAAGGACTGAAGTAGAGAGAGACTTGTGGCAGAGAGAACAACTAGCAGACTATTGTAATAGTCCAGGTGTGAGGAAATGAGGGGCTGCAACAGGGTGGTGGCAGTGTTAGAAGAGAGTATGTGTGTGTATATGTGTATGTATACACACATTATCTATCTGTCTGTCCATCTGTCTGTCCGTCTATCTATCTATCTATCTATCTATCTATCTATCTATCTATCTATCTATCATCCATTTTCACACATAAGTGATGTTACGAATGCAGATTTAACAAGAGTTGGCAACAGATTTGATATGATGGGCTGTGAGACGAGTCAAGGGTGGCACCTAGGTTGTGAACCTGGGTGACTGGGAGGATGGTGGTTCCCTTGAAAGTAATAGGAAGTTAGGAAGTGGAGACACATTAGTGGGAAAGATGGTAAGGTTCAGTTTTGACATGTTTGGGTTTGTCTAATAAGTTTGAGATGTCTAATAAGCAGTTGGAGATGTGAGTCTGTAGGTCAACAAAGAGGTTAGGCTAGATAAGTAGATTTGGGTAGAGGGAGCTCCTAGTGAGGAACTTCCTCTATGAATGCAGGTCAGTGCCTTCTATGCAACTTACATGCTTAGAGAGAGTTGTCTGGAATCTTTGGGAACTTTAGTGATTTGACCAAAAGCTAGATTGGAACCCAGATCTTCCTGACCCTGAGGCATGGTCTCTACACTACTCCAAGCTGCCTTTCTAGGTGGTCTATTTTTCACCTACTCTTTTCCTTGGGTTAGTGCCCTTGCTCTGCCCTCTCCACTGTGAAATCCATTCATTCATCTACAAAAAAGGTGTTCTCCTGGCTTTGAATCTTATAACTAATGGGAACAATAGCCAGAGATTATGAAACCAGCAGCACTGGCCCTGGAAGAAAGTCTGGGCTAATCCTTGGGCAGGGTGGGTAACTGTCTATATGGTGGTTTTGAGGAGCTGAACAAGCTACCTTATGCCTGTTCTCTCTGTCAATGATCTGTCATAATGTCTCAGATCTCTCCTGTTAAAGGAAGCTATTTGGAGCAGCTAAGTGGTATAGTGGATAGAGCCCTGGGCCTGGAGTCAGGAAGACCTGAATTCAAGACTGACCTCAGGTACTTACTAGCTGTGCAACCCTAGGCAAAGCACTAGGGGATAATAAAATGGGGATAATAACAGCACCCACTTTGCAGGGTTGTTGTAAGGATGAAATAAGATGATATTTGTAAAGTATTTAGCATGGTGCCTAACACATAGTAAGCACTATGTAAATTTTGGCTATTATTATTATTATACTTTCACTTTTAGGGACTTTCTGGAAAAATACATATTTGATCAGAATTAAAGCCTGGAAGGGTAAAATGTTAGGTGCATCACAGATTGGGGATGATGAATTTGTCTGAGGAAAGCCCTTTACCATTCATTGCCAGAGCATGAGGTAGTAGAAAAAGCTCTGAACTGAAATTTGGAGCCAATGTGACCTTGGACAAGTCACTTTCTTCAGTCTTCCCTTTTTCTCATCTATAAAGTTAGGGAAGTTTAATTAGATGCTATCTAAAGTTTCTTCCAGTTCTAAATCCATAATCCTACCACTGAGCTCATCTAGCCTTTTTTGTATTGGGCATATTTCATGGGTAATGCCTGATGTGCACATCTGGATTACCAAAGTTTTTTATGCTTGATCCCTCCCTGACCCCTCCCCACTATCTTGTTGAATCATTTCTCATTGCTTGTACCTGTGGCTCAGTGGATATTCTCAGCCTTGTTGGGAGTCAGGCAGCAGACATCCAGTGAGGTAAGGAGCTTGACTTTTAATATAATATCAACTGCAGACAATTTGCAGAAGTAATATGATTTTCTAAAACATGGGAGTTAGTTAGTCAAGCTCAGAGAATTAAAATTGCTCTGAGGTTTCTGAGTCCTTAAAACACCTGGCAAACTCCATCTGGGGCAGAGGGGGAAAATATGCGCAGACACAGGCACACTCAGAACAGGGCACCAACATCTACTTTTATGATAACAACCTTAAGGTCATACTGGCAAGGAATGGAAGGAAATTAAAAGGTAGTGTCTCAAAGGACATTGTTTTACAACACTTCCTTTACTTATAGCTTGTTAATTTTCACAGTAGAGTAGTTGTCTTGGGATGTGAATTAAAGAAACAGACAAAAAAATATTGTGCCTTTAACTGTACCAGAGGCCCCTTGCATACTCCTGTGCCTTTTGATGAGAAACATTAAACATTTTTAATTTAGCACATCAATTTGAAAATCTAATTTTTTTTAATGCTTTGTAGCAGCAGACGCGTTCACGGTGCTGTCACGACCATAGAAGAATTATGAGAAACTTGAACCACGAAAAGTAAATTAGAAAAATCTCATTTCAGTTACTCTAAAAAGAGGGGAAATTAGATTTTGATTAAAATCACTCACACATACAATTTTAGGTAAACTAATTTAGCAAGACTGACTATATAATTTTTTTTCTGCCAGTATGTCCTTTTAATACCAGCTGTGAGGTATTTGTACTCAGAGCCTTTCCCATAGCCTGAAGGCTTTAAAAAAAAAAGAAAAGAAAACCTAAAAAAAACCTCACCTAATAAAGTGGCCTCTTGACCATGGTGTACAAGGCCTGGTAGAGGGAGATTAAACCAGTGTATTTGTCAATATAATAAGCAGAAGCCAGGAATGAATTAAGACTCCCTGTACATTCCTTCCTCATGCTAGTTCTTGACTTTGCTTTTTCAAATGCCCATTTTCTGGGTTCCAACTTGAAACATTTTACTTTAAAGAATGATGTATCTTTCCCAGTCAGTGCAGGGAATTAATTGCATCATTAGGGCTGGATAATGTGCAATCTGTGGCCAGAGGCCCCTAGTCTAGCTTAGACAAATGCTGCCACCCACAAGGAGAGATGAGTGTGCCTAAATTCAAGATTCTTATTAATTATAGTGCACTCTTTCTGCTCAGAGAGAGCAGAATTTTAAATCAACCCATGTGGACTTCCTGGAGTCTGAAGTTTTGACTCTCTCCACTTCCCACCTCTACTCTCTTCACATTCTCCTCTTTCTCCCCTCCCCCAACTTGATGGACTTAGATCAAAGTTTATAATCTAGGTTCTCGGGGCAAAAGACTGGTTGAGCATTTTGGTTATTAAGTACCTCTTACCAAACCTCATTTTGAAAATTGCATTGTTAATGAATTAGAAACTTTTAAATTAAGGCTGAAGGGGTGAATTATTAACTGCCGGGAAGTATGTGAAGGTCTAATCTAGGGAGAACGGTGACCAAATTTTCATCTCTACCAAGGACAGAGCATGAGGAAATGGGTTGGTTTATTGTTTCTCAACCTCAGTTTCCTTTTCATCTGATAAGAAAAGAAAAATGCCCTACTTATCCTATAAGGTTGTGGAGTTCTTTAAATGAGAAAATGGTTCTGAAAGGACTTAAAAAATTTAAAGCATCACACAAATGCAAGATAGCATCATTATTATTTACTAATGATAATTAGTAATCAATTACTGCTAATAATTATAGTAATTTACAAGCATAGGAATGAAAAGAAAGGTTAAAGACACTTGGAAGGAAGAATTTTTTTAGCATAAGATTTGTTTGTTAGAAATTGGAATGAAAACTGAGGAAAGATTCTCAATGAAAGGTAATGTAGTATAGTGGAGACAGCACTAGATTTAGAATCAGAGACTACTACTTATTAGCTGTGTTGATCTTGGCCAGATCACTTCCCCTCTGTAGACCAAAATTTCCTCACTTAGGAAACCGAGAGAGGTTATTTGAACTCTAAGGTACCTTTCAGAAAGAAATCCTGTCATCCCGTCTGAGATTACTTTTTCTCAACTAATGGTCTGTGGCTGGGGCTCTTTTGGAGTAAAATTTTTCATCAGTCTGCGAAACTTACTGCTAAAGGGCTTTATTCTTAAAGCCTAAAAGTTTTAAAAAATTAACTCCTTTTCTTCCTTTCGCATATTGCATGCACCAATGATTCAATAAGCATTTATGACATGCTTGTTAGGTGTGCCAGGTACATAATGGTAGGCAATGGAGATACAAAGACCCCCTCAAAAAATCCCTGTCTTCAAGGAACTGACAGGTAAAAGTTAGCATTTCAGCTGAACTTTGAAGGAAAGTAGGGATGCTAAAAGGCAGAGGTGAGGAAAAGAAGTATTTCTAGCATGGGGTACACACATTCTCTGCAAATGCAGGCAGACAGGAAATGTAATGTTATGTATGGGGAATAGTAAGATGATTAGTTTGGTTGGATCAAAGAGTGTGTGGAGGAGAGTAATGTCTAAGTCTGGAAAGATAGGTTGGAGTCAGGGTGGAAAGGACTTTCAATGAGAAAGTTTGTATTTTATCCTGGAGGCAATAGGGAGAATACTAGAGTATATTGAAGAGAAGAGATATGATCAAAGCTGTGCTCTAGGAATATCACTCTGGTTACTGGGTGGAGGATGAATAGGAATCAGGAGAGATGAATATTAAGAGGCTATTGTAATAGTCCAGCGGAGAGGTGATGCGGCTCTGCACTGGGGTGGGGGCTGTGCAGATAAAGGGAAATCAATGTAGAGGAGAGGTATTGTGAAGGTAGAAATGACAATACTTGAAAGCACTTTGGATATGTGGGGTTAGGGTGAGTGAAGAGTCTCGGCTGGGAGGATGATGGAACCCTCAATGCTAACAGAAAATTTGGGAAGAGGGGTGGGTTTGGGAGGAAAGATAATGGTTTGAATATATGGAATTTAAGTGCCAGGCTTGGAGTCAGGAAGACTCGTCTTCTTGAGTTCAAATCTCACCTTAGGCATTTACTAGGTGTGTGACCCTAGAAAAGTCACTTAACCCTGTTTGCCTCAGTTTCCTCATCTGTAAAATGAGCTGAGAAGCAAATGGCAAACCATTCTAGTGTCTTTGCCGAGAAAATCTCAAGTGGGATCATGAAGAGTCAGACACAACTGAAAAATGACTGAACCAGAATTTGAGATGTCTATAGGACCTCCAATTTGAGATGTTCAAAAGGAAGTTGATAAGCTAAGAAGAAATAAAATCTGTATATACAGATCTAGGAATCATCTACACAGGGATGATAATTGAATCCACAGGAACTGAATCAGAGGACCTGGGTTAAAATCCCACCTTTGACGAGTATTACCTGTGTGACCTTGGGCAAGTAATTTAATTTTCCTGGATCTGTTTCCTCATATGTAAAATGAGGTTTGACTAGATGTCCCCAAAGGTATGTTATTGCTCTAGATCTTTGAGCTTCTGATCCTAAGATTTAGCATCTGACTAGGTGTGTGGGGTAAGGGAAAGTGAAGGAATGAAGGTGACTCAGATTGTGAATCTAGTCTGCTTTGTCAGAAATGGAGAAGTTCAAAAGAGGCATGGGTTTGGGAGGAAAAACAGTACTGTTTTGTGCATGTTGAGTTTGAGATGTTTATGGGACATCTAGTTTGAAATGTCTAATAATTGGCGACGTAGTACTGAAGCTCAGAAGAGGGATTATTTACCTTAGTGCTTCTTCCCTCTATTCTAAACTCCTGGTCACATTCCCTGAGCTACCAAACTGAGGATACAATGGGCAGCCAAGCCTTCAATGAATAATTTAAGCAAGTATTATCATCTAGCAAGGCTTGGAGGTTTATGGTAAAACGGAAGTATTTCCCTTCCCCCAACTCCAGCCTTGGGCATATGAGATTCTTTCTAGACTATATTTTTATCCTTCTCCTGGGTGGCCCAGGATGTGAGAAATTCTCTTGTACTCCTCTCCCTGGCTTTGAAGACTGGAACCTCTAAGCTACTTCTTTTTGATTCAGCAATGACTACAATAGGTTAGCAGGTATATGGTCCCAAGCCACATGTTTCATCTGCTACTTAGGAGCTTATAAAAGTTATCTTAAAAAATCAAAATAATAAAATTCTTTTACAATTGGCTCAGCCCCTAGCTAAACCCTAGCATTCTGTACAAAGGTTTAAGCCTCTATCTACCCTGTTTTAGTTTTGTGCGTGCCAAATGAGTCACTGGTATCCTCCATTTCACTCTCTCCTTCCATCCTGTCTCCTCTCTCATGCAATTAATTGATTGACATGAGTTTTAACTTACTTATAATTTATAGAATATATACTTATTACATTAAATATTCATATTTTGGAGAATTAAAAAAGTTAACTGAAAGCCTAAAGAAAAAGAAAAAAATCATATGGAATATGCTTGCTGGCAACAAGCATTGGGGTGGAAATTAACCCTTACTATTGCCTCATTGATGCTAAGAACTGACCACTGCCAGCAATGCCAATCCATTCTTCCATTCCCATAAGAGGTGTTAGTTCTAGAGAGCTCTGTAGAGTCTCTATCACCTTCAGGGACTTTTCTCTATACCACAAGGATTCCTAACATTTTTGTGTTCATTAAACTCTTTGGGCAATCTGGTGAAACCTCTGGACTCCTTCTCAAGGTAGTGTTTTAAAATGTGTGAAATAAAAATATGTAGGATTCCAAATGAAGCCAATTATATTGAAATAGTTCATCAATCTATCTCTTTATCTCTGTCAATTTTGTTATGCCTGTATGTATATATACATATACATACACATATATACGTACATATATGTATGTAACTGTCTGCCTATCTATTTATCTGTCTGTTTGCCTGTCTCCCTTTCTGTCTCAAAGAAGTTCATAAACCCTAGCTTAAGAACCATTCCAATGCCAATGCTGCACTTTTTCATTCTGTTAAGTCTGAACTCCTGGCAGTGGATGCCACCGACATCGTGCCACTGAAGTTGTCTATAAACTCAAATCTATGCTTTGCTGCTTAAACTCATCGACCCCCTGTCTCCACCTTGTTATTGAGTTCATCTTGCTATCATAATTCCAGAGGTTCTGTTCTGACCACTTTCATAAAATTCTCTATATCCCTGAGGCAGATTACAAGAAAATCATAGGATTTAGAATTCTATTTTTTTTTAAAAGAGCTATATTAGAGATCATTCAATACTCTCAATTTATATGAAGAAACTGAGGCCCAGAGAGGGAAGTGATAATCAAGGACACATAGAATTAACTTCTTCATAGAGCCAAAATTCAAACATAGATCTTCTGATGCCTAACTCGGTGCTTTTTGTCTCGTCCAGTACATCGTACCTGGGTGATATAGTTTGGGTTGCTGTCATTTTTCAATAGTGTCTAACTCTCCATGACCTCATTTGAAGTTTTCTTGGTAAAAATCCTGGTGGTTTGCCATTTCGTTCTCTAGCTCATTTTATAGAAGAGGAAACTAAGGAAAACAAGGTTAAGTGACTTGCCTAGGGTCACATAGCTGGTGAGTGTCTGAGGCCAGATTTGAATTCAGGAAAATGAGTCTTCCTGACTTTGGGCCTGGCACTCCAGCTTTGGTAGAGAAATGCTATTCTAGACAGAAGGTTTTAGAGGTAGGTCCAATAACACAGCAAGTTAACGGTGCCATCAGCCCTATTCTCAAACTTAGTACCTCTACAGTTTGTCACCACAGCCAAAATGATCAAATGCTACAATTAAAGGTACCCTAATGATCATTTACTCCAACTCATTCACTTTAGAGAGGAGGAAACTGAGGATAAAGGAAATGAAGAGACCCATCCAAGGTTAAGGGGCTAATAATTAGCAGGAGTATGCCTGTAGCCTAGTCTTTTGCCTCCTACTGGACTGCTTTTTCTGACATACCATGTTGACTCCGAACTGTAATAATACCCCTGAAGTATTGAGGATTCCCAGGTCTATCCCCTCTGAACTTAGGCTAAGTAGAAGGCTAATTTAATTCGCCTGTATAATCTAATGCCTCTAAACAAGTTAAGGCTAAGTATGCCTTAAAAAAGGGGGAGGGGGAGATAAAGCAAAAGTTGAAAAAGAAAGGATAAGAAAAGAAAGCCAGGCTATATGTGGCTTGGGTTATAATGTCTCATGGTGACAAGGGGCTTCCCTTCAGATTTCCCAAATTCTCCCCTTGCTCTCATTCATGCTATTCTTTCAATTCCTCTTTTACTTCATGTTTCAAAACCTATTGTTATGGACTTCCCCTTCCCCATATTTACTATAGGGCAAGTATCCTGTGCTTCCTGGGGTATACTTTACTATCAGATAGATATGTTCACACACTTTTTAAAGCAACTTCAACTTCATTCCTGAAAAGTAATTTTTATCCTTTATCTATTGTGGGGATCCTTCCTCCCCCTTACACCTGTTACAATCACAGATGCATCAGTAAGTACTGTTAGTTCAAATGATTACCACCAGACACTTCAATCCACTAAGGATAGGACAATCTAGCACTTATTCATGTCCAAATTTATAGTCTATGAAAGCAATTTCCTCACACCTCACTTTCTACACTACCAAAATGGAGAGATAACTGTTCCTTTTTCAAATCAGCTGGTCAATGCGGAGTGTGTGTGTATGTGTGTATGTCTGTGCATGTGCATGCATGCATGTCCATGTATGTGTTAAACTACAGTACAAAGATATCTAGAATATCCAGAACAATGTTCTTTGGGCCTGTGATAGTTTTGATATAAAAATCACATTCTTGCAGATAGGAGTTAATGTTTTGCATTTTCTTTTTTCCTTTAAAATCTTTTAAAAAATTTGCTTTCTGTTTCTTATATCACCATGGTATCCCACATATCTCTCTTCCCCCTTCCCAAGAACCATCCCATATGGTAAATAGTATATTTTTAGAGATGGAAAAAAAGTCAGCACAGCTGATAGATACATTGAGAAAGTCTGAAAACATGAGCAACTTGTAACAACTGTGGACCTGGGGTAGGTGGGTGGGTGGGTGTATTCTCATCTCTCTTCATTTGAGTCACACTTGATCTTTATAATTTTTGTTCCATTTACTTTAAATTTTTGCTGTGTTGTTCCCTTCCATTTAAAATATTGTAGTTACCATATATATTGTTTATATACTGTGTATTTTGTTTTCTTGGCTTTGCTCTACTTCACTTTGCATCAGTTCATATAGATCCTTCCATTCATCACACACATCATTTCTTATATCACAGTAGTCTTCTATTACATTCATATACCACTATTTGTTTATCTACCCTCTAATTTATGGGCATCTACTTTGTTTCCAATTCTTAGCTATAAAAAAGAGCTTCTATAAATATTTTGGAGTATATGGGGACCTTTTTCTTATCAGTGACTTTATTGGGATATAAGGCAAGTCATGGAGTCAATGATTCAAAGACTCAAAATGTCAAATGGACATGTTAGTCACTTTATTTGTACATTCCAAATTGCTTTCCAGAATAGCTCTGCCATTTCACAGATCCACCCGCAATGTAACAGTGTGCCTAACAGCATTGCTTGTTGCCACTTTTTGGTCATTTTTGCCAATTTACAGTCTGGGAGGTAAAATTTCAGAGTTGTTTTGATTGCATTTCTCTTATTATTAGTGATTCAGAGCATTTTTATGTGGTGGTGAATACTTTGCAGTTTTTTTGAGAACTCTCTGTTTATGTCCTTTGTCTGTTGGGGAATGGCTGATAAACCCTTATCAGAGAAATTTCATTTTTTTTCTTATTCAACCAAAAACTGCATGTTTATTTTACCTATTTTCTGTACTAGTTTGGGATTTGGTCATTCAGAGTTTCTGAAAAAAAGTTCAATTTATTTATTTTGGGTTACTTGGGAGATGATGTGATTTCTTCCGTTTTTCATCAACAATTATCTAATTCTTGCCAAACTATAATGTGAACTGAAGCTATCCTCAGCTGACATATATGTAAGAGTCTCAAATGGAAAAACACTCACTGGCAAGGTTTGATCTAAGGAATAGACTTACCTACCTCCTTTCCTTTTCTTGCTGCTAGACTTTAGATACCCTGTTATACTTTCCTAGTTCCCAGAAGTCTTATGTTGCAGGTTGAATAGGAAAAAATCTTTGTATAAAGTTTCTCTGAAAAGAATTTGATAGCTAAGAAATATAAACAATTAATAAATATATGTTAAACTATTAGCCATTCCCCAGTAGATGCAATTTTCCTTTTCACTTGGTCATGGGAGTTAGCCCTGAGAACTACTATCAAGAATAATGGAGGACTGAGGATCTCAATTTCAGCAAATGTACAAGGCAGGGGGAATTTTGTACTGACCTACAGAAAGTGTGCTATATTTGTTTTTCTGTTGGTTTCAAGTAACCACTTTAGAATCACACACACACACACACACACACACACACACACACAACGTCTGGTTTCCCTTTTAAAAGAGAAAGTAAAAGTGTTATGGGAATGCCTCACTCAACTTCAGGTTATCAGAAAGAATATGTTCCTTGAAAAAAATGCATGAGATAGGCCTTTATGATTGTCTAAATGTATAGATGGGGTTTGTAGGTGGCATGGCTAGATAGGATCTGAGACTTAATCCACAGATGGGAGTAGAGTCAAAGGCGATGTGCCTACACTGCTGGGAAACCAGTTGGAAAGGAGTATGCAGCCTCAGGAGCACCACCAAAGCTGGGTGCTCTTTTCTCTAGTCTCTGAGAGGAATATTGAGCTAGCATTATGTTTATCTGTCGTTCCTCAGACATTTGTCTTGTCTAAGGATAGGTGTCTGGGTTCAGAAGGAAAGCTACTTCCCTGGTCACTTTTAAGGGGAAGAGAAGCCCTTATCTCACATTCACCAGCTTAGCTCTTTCTTAACAAATGCTGATTATACGAAGCACTCTCACAAATAGGGAATATCAAGTAAACCTAATTATCCAAGCAGAACAGAGATCCAATCAGAGACGTTATACAAATTAGAATGTAGCAAAGAATACATAAGAGTAAATGAACTTGCCAGCTGGGAGCGAGATGAAATCTCAGCTCAAACCAGGAGAGAGAATGAACATTTTCACCGAGAGGAATTCCATTCTAGTAGCCTTGAGAGTTTCAAGCAAGTTCAGAGACATGGTAGGATCAGCTTTCCATGCATGTTTTCCATTTCAAAGTTCTTCTTTCTCTCTCTTATCCTTGGAGCGTCCACATGTTTCTTCCAATAAGTCTCTGGAACCAAAATGGTAAATCTCTCATTCGCGTTCACGGCATTGAACTTAGCATTCTCTCTACTCATCAGGAGTCATGTCTCCTTCCACACAGAATCTGATGCATTGGGCTATCCCTCTCCCACCCTGCTTGAGTGGGAGTCAAGTTATAAGTGGGAGAAGTGCTTTAAGGATAAAACATAAGAATAAAGTTTCAAAAAGGCAAAGGATAATCCTAACCAATATAAGAAAGTTTGGAAGAATGTGACAGAGAAGGGTGGTGGGATCAGATACCTAAAGCCAAGGAAATGGCATATGTCTCTTTTTCTGTCGGGGGGAGAGAGACGTATTTGAGGAGGAAGCAGCTTCTTGAACTCCATGAAATGATGATGTGGTTACAGATATAGTATCAGGACAGAGGTCTTCCAACAAAGACAAGAGAAGAAGGATTGTATACTAGTGATTGGAAGCTGCCTTCTAATAAGTGCCAATTTATTTACCTGACATAAACAACAGGGAATTCATTGGTTTTTTTTTTTCAAGGCATGCATTCAGGACAAGGTAGTGTATGAGGTAGACATCCTGAGGACTTTCAAAAATGAAGATCACATCCCACTTCAGGTGATTAATGGTGGGACAGGTGATAGAACCTAGATGCAACCTAGGAAGCTGCTTAAATGATTATTAAATCCTGGGCAAGAAACTAAAAAGCTTATGAGTGCAGGTGGTGTTTTCATAACTTCCACTGATTAAAAGGAGGGGCTTCAGAAGATCAAATCAGAATTCAGAAGTCAACAGCTGTTTATGAAAGTGGGAATTTGAGAACGAGATTCGTATTTTTGGACTAAGGCTTAAAATGTAGGAATTAAAGGGTGTTAGCTAAGTGATGGTTTTCAGGAAGTCCAATGATCCTTAATTATGTCTCCTTAACCTGTTTTCTGGGTCAGTTGTTTTTGATACAAGAAATCTTACATTCTCCCCCCCCCCACATTTTTCAGTCTTTTGATTTGTTCCAGTATTTCTTACTTTATCATAATCAATGGAGTCATTGAGTTTTGTATGGTCTATTTTAATTTTTAGGAATCTGTTTGTTGAGTAAAGTTTACCACTTTCATGACCAAGTTATTTTTCTTTAAATTCTTTCCTCCAGAGATTTTATTTCATTTTAAATCTCTTGCTTCATTTCTTCTAGGTATTCATATAGTACTTGGGGAAAACATTTTGTCCCCTCAAATCTCTGTTTGCAGTTGTTATGGAGTTAGATTTGCAATAATGTTTGAAACTGGTCAGTGTTTTCTTCGATTCATTTTCATTTCTCCATCTTGAGTTCTTGAACTGGGGCTTTGTTCCAGGGCCAGTCTTCGTTCCTCACTGTGCTTTTAGATAGAGTGGTTGTCTTTCTTGATCCCTTCCTAGGTCCCCTGGGTTTCTGTACTGATGTCCACCCCTTGGGGTTATTCTGCCTTGGATCTTTGAGGAGCAGAGTGATGGTTCTTCAGAGCCCTCTCTAGCATCTTAGGTTCAAGTGTTCGGGATCTCAGAGACAATATGCTGAGATTATCCAAGTCTGATCACTGTGCCACTACAGATCACTGCCCATTGCCCATCTTTGGGCCTCCAAGTTCCCTACCCTGAGACTTTTTGACCATCTTGAGGCTTTCTCAGGAGAACCTTTCTACTCTTGCTGTCTCTGGATAATGAGCCTAACAGGTTCTTTCTGCGTGTCCCTGGTTGTTCTGGTCACTTTGAAAGTTTACCCTATGCTGATACTGGTTTTGCTGGGGAGTTGGGTGGAGGGCCTATTCTTATTGCCTATGGGATTCTTGTTGATTTTCTTTGTAATTCTGGGGTAGAAGATGTAATTCACTGTAGTGTCTTATTGGATTTCTTGATCATTATTCAGCTTAGAACACATTTCAAGGTTTTGCTGGAGGAGGTATGTGGAAGCTGGGTGGTCTGCCTTCAATTTAGGCAGCCATCTTGTCCAGAAGTATGTTGGACAGGAATTGAGTGCACATAACAAAAGCTAGTGAAAACATTTTCCTGGAGATCTGCAAATCTGAAAAGGAAAGGAAAGGAAGAAAACTGCTCACATCTATCTACTAAGAGAGATATTATAGAGGTTAGGGAGTATAACATAGGAAGGAGATGATTAGTAGGGATGGTCAGTAATATACAGGATATAATATATAGGAGAAGTCAACAATAAAGCCTTAGATTAGGGATTCTTAACCTAGGCTTTGTGAACTTCTTTTTTTAATTTGGGGGTATAATTACATTTTAATATAATTTACTTTTTTTGTAATCCTATTTTTATTATATTCACTTAAAATGTTATTCTGAGAAGGGGTCTAAAGACCTCACTAGGCTTCCAAAGGGGTCTATGACACAAATAAAGTTAAGAACCTCTGCCTTAGATAAAGTTTTATATATTTATACACAATTGCAAAAGATGCAAATGGTGAAGGTAAATGATTTTACCTTCCTACTACAGAGAGATAAATCCATTAGTTCAGGGAAATTAATTAATGCAAGGACACAAATTCAATGTCAGAGGTATGACTGAAACTTTGTAGGATTGTAATCATGACTAGAATATTTCTATGGAAGGGTGTAACTTATTCAGAAGTTACAAAATAGTTGAAGAGGCCTCTGTATGTGTGTGCGCATGTACATGTGCATGTATGCATGTGTTGTGTATATGTATATATGGGTATGTGCATGTTATATAGGTAAGAATAGGACTGATTGAGTCAATCACCCAATGAATGACTCCACTATTTAAAGTGGTTAACAAGCTGCTGTCCTAATACCTCAACCAGGTGAGGACACTTTTTTTTCCTGAATCAATAAATCTATCCATTAAAGGCCTCCTTAACACACAACAAGATAGACTGGAAATGTAGATGACATTAAAAACAAAGATAATAATACAAATTTACATATGTAACAACACTCTAGTGCTCCTCTCTCAATCTCCATTCATATTGTTAGGCTGGGTCCTTAGGGCAATAATGTTGCTCTGCTTTTCAGACTGGGTCTGAAAAATCCTTGATTATTTAGAACTCCTTTAAAGCCATTGGATGAAATGGAGTGACATTGCATAGAAAGCATATTCAGATTGGTTGTGGGGACTTGGTTGTGCCCTTTGGTGGCACATAACACATGCATGTATAAACCACATGTCCTGCCCATCTATAATGAAAAGTAATATGACAGTGGATAATGGGCCAGTCTTGGCATCAGGAAGACATGGGTTTAGGTATTCCTTGTGACATACTGGCTATGTGGCTGTTTTCATTAATGTTCTAGTAGTCTAGGGCAACTCTCCTCTAAGATTGTGGAGTTGCCAGAACCAGAAACTAGTGTGAAATCAGACATTGGATGCCTACAAGCTAATGGTATAAATCATTGTAGGCCAGACCTTGATAAGCAATCACTTGTGTATGTGGGGAGCACTTCAGCTTTCCCCTACCCTCTTGATCAGATGATGACCTTATGAACTTAGGAGGACTGGAAGGTTTGTACATTTTCAGTGGCGTCATTGCAGCTTCCTTGGAACAGCAGAAACTGGTGTCAGCTTCTGCATTGAGATAAAGAAAAACTAGACACATAATATAAAGGCAGCATCATGACTCTACATGGAGTCCAGCAGAAAAACTATGCCATATTTGATAGGAACTTCATGAGCACCCTATAAAGGGGAGAAAAGGGTTTGAGATAACCAGGAATTGTATGTTACTCCTTTGCCACATGTGTACTCTAAGCTTGCGCCCACTTTCCTCTGGACTTGATGTATTAGAGGCAGCTAGATGGTAAACTGGAAAGAATACTGGGCCTAAAGTCAAGAAGACCTGAGTTCAAGTCCAGCCTCAGATGATTACTTCCTGTGTGGCCCTTCACAAGTCACTTCATCTCTCTTTGCCTCAGCTTCCTCCTCTCTAAAATAGCACTTGCCTCCCAGGGTGTTTGTGACAATAAAATGAGGTAATATTTCTAAAGCACTTAGCATGGTGCTGAGCACAGAGTAGGCATTTAATGTTTATTCCTTTCTCTTATTGGGAAAAGAACTTGTCATGGACTTTTGGGAAGATGTTTTCTACTAGCTATTATACTATTTTAAAATATACCTATGTTTTTAAAAATTAAATTAAGTCTAGGTGACTTATTTGCATCAACTGATAATCATGGGGTAAAGCATACCAATGGGGATGTATCAGTTATAGCCTTAGAAAGCCATCCTTTCCCCAAATCCTCAGGATTTACTGCTAGAACCTTGAGAGGAGTTATAGCAGCAGTGGTCTTAGGACTCTGCCCACAAGTGTGAGTGGACATTGGGGGAGTAGCTCCAGAATATGTGCTACTTATGTAAAATTTTTATTGTTATTTCTTATTTTTATAGCACCTTCATTTCCAATATATCTTGTTATATGTAAGGAGATAATATTCATTTAATGAAATGAAATCTGTGAACTGTGAAAGATCATAGAGAATGGGAAAGGTGCTATAAGATTGGAGAGAGGTAAATGTCCCAATTTAAAAAAAATGTGTGGAGGGGAGAAGGCAGAGCTTGTAAACTACAGGCCAGTGAATTTGAATTATACTTCTAGTAGAATTCTAGAACATGTCGTTAAAGGTATGTTTTATGAATATTTAGAAAGGAAAGTGTTAATTACAATGAGCCAACAGGACATGCTAATTAACCTTATTCCTTTTTTGACAGAGTTATTAGATTGGTAGGTTGAGAGGAATACTAGAGATAAGTTTACTTAGATTACAGCAAAACACATGACAGTCTCATGCTATTGTCGTTATGGACAAGATGGTTTAGATCATATAGCTCTCAATATTCCCCAATATGGCCCAAACTTGATTAAAATATAATTGGGGAATACTTAACAAAATAAATGAAAATGCAACAGAACATAGATAATGTTAATATGTGGTTTTCTAAGTCAAAATGAGGCTGGTAGGAATCCTTATGTATGGTTTAGTGGTCCCAACTTCTCTTTGAGTTTGATACCACTAGATGGTAATATAGTTAGATCGAATCAGAACTTGTAGAATGAGGACAAAATAGAAGTAGTTAATGTGTCAATGTCAGAAAGAAGGGAAGGAAGTCTCTAGGCAGGTGTTCCAGGGATCTTTCATTGGCTCTAGGTCATTGAAATTTTCACAATGTCATGGATAAAGACATACATGGCATACTTAATGTGTTTGAGGTGACATAGAACTGGAAGGTTTAGCTACTATATTGGAAGACAGAATCAGGGCCCGAAAAAATGCTTTCTAGGCCAAAATAGTGGTATGAATCATGTGTAAAAACCCCCTCAGACTATAGCTGAAATTAGGCATTCAGTTTTGTATTCCATATTTTAGTTATGATATTGACAAAAATAGAGAGTTTCTGTTGGAGGGTGAACAGGATGTTGGATATTGTGGAGTTCAGAGGACATTCTATATGAAGGTTAATTGAAGGATCTGAAGATGTTTAGCCTGGAAAAAGGACGCATAGAGCAAGGCCCAGTGGTAAGCCTATAAACCCTAGTACTGGGAAAATTGAGTCTGGTGGATCACTTGATCTTGGAAGTGCAGAACTATATTGGATGAATTCTTTCCCTCAAGCTCAGCTAATGCCTACATGAGAGATTCCTTCCATGAATTTCCCCTCTTAGGCAGACTTCAGTTTATTAATTGTGATGGACAGGAAAGACAATCAAGTCTCTCTCATGATATACTCAGGACAGAGCATTCTTTTCATGCCAAACTTTCTGGTCTTGTCGTGCAGAACTGATTTCTCTTGAATAATATACCGGCTTTTGCTATTGCTGTTTGGATGCAGCAGGGTGGAGAGATAGAAATAGTAATGATGATATGATGACAATGATAGCTAACATTTGTAGTGCTTTTCATTTGGCAAAATGTTTTATATACATTGTCTTATTTAAAAGAGACCATTATACTAGTTGTGTGACCCTGGACAAATCACTTACCCCTGATAACCTTGTAAAAAATAAATAAAAGAGACCTTCACTTGGAATTAGAACATCTGGATTTTTACACCAGCTCTAAGACTTACCTGCTATATGGCCATGCTTGGGCAAGTCATTTAATATTTATAAACCTTAGTCTATTCATCTGTAAGCTGGAAATAATGACACTTAATTTAATGTTTATTAAGTACTTACAAGTTAACATTTATTACCTACCACAAAGTATCTGTAAGTTATTTAAATTACATGACTTAAACCATCACATCTAGTTTCTTCATCTGTAAATTGGGGATAATGATGTTTAATTTAACATTTATTAAGTACCTATAATGTGTAAGTTACTTATACTACATACCTCTGGAAGAAGGGCCACATCTAAAGTTGTGGGTTTGGCATCAGCTACCTTCCCCTCTAGTTCATTTCATGAAAGACATTAAGTCCATTGAGGCCTCTGTGGAATATTAGTTTGAAAGAGTGGGTTAAAAGCCTTGGGAGTATTTCCTGGTGGCTGAATAACAATAGGGCAGTTTATGTTCCTGATGATTCACTCTTCTTCTTTAGAAATGTCATTTTATTTTACTTTATCCTGTCTCACCCCTTTTTCCTTAAGGTTTTTATGGGTACCTATGTTTTATTTTACCATAGTAATTTTCTTTGACATCCCTCTCTCACCTCCAAATTATTCCATTCTGCTGACATATATTTAAGTTGTGTTCTTCAGAGTCCCATTAAAATCATCAACTAATCCATTATTTTAAGGATGATTGATGACAAAACCAGAGCTTTTTTTCAGAGCATAACTCAGTCATTAACTCCTATCAGAGACTTCTCCTGATCTCCCCAGTTTTTATGGCTCATTCCCTGAGAAATTACTTTGTATTTATTTGGCATATATTTTGTATATACCCATCTGTGGGTCTCACAGCTAGTGAGTGTTATGTGTCTGAGGCCGAATTTGAACTCAAGTCCTCCTGACTTGAGGGCAAGTACTCTATCTGCTTCACCACCTGGCTGCCCTTCTTTCATTATTGAGTTTCTCTAGGATCCTTCATTTTGAGGAAGGGCCCAGGCCAGCCATCCTTTATTGCTTTCCAGTGTTCTGCTTCTGGCTTTCAGGACTTCACCATCACCATACCTTTCCACTCCCTTTCTTTGTAGTTCCCTTTTATGTGTTGTCTTCCACCATTAGAATATAAGCTCCCAGAAGGCAGGAACTGTCTTTCTTTTTGTTTGAATTTGCATCCCAGCATTTAGCACAGTGCCTGGCACAGAATTAGTGCTAAATAAGTACTTGCTTCCTTACTAATTTCCTGGAATACAGTGCTGAATAAATACTTGATGAATTGAATTGGTGGATTGCTGATCCATGAAACTCCTTGAAATAATCTCATTTTCTACAGTGGTGTGCAAATAGTTTTGGAAAAAGAAAAAGAATTAAATTTATTGACACACAATTAACCTTATAACTTTTTACTTCTGTTTAGAAAAAAAAAAACTTTTCTCAGGCAGTATTAGCAAAAGGAGGATTCCTTTTGCTTCAGTCACTTGTTTTACATGGTTTAATGTGGAGTTGAGAAGATTTTGACATATATTACTTAACTTTTCATCGTAAGATTGATGGGGGATCAGGACCCCTGAACTTTCCCATAAATTTCAGTAGCCCAGATCCCTGTTGTTTGCCTGAGGCATACAGCCCATCCCAGTAATCCTTTTAACTGTCCTTTCTTTGTGGCCCTCTAACCCAGCCCAGACCATCTGCATCTGACCCCCACCCAAGACTACTTGCCACTCCTTAATCCCATCCAGATCTTCTCACTGACCCTTTTTCTCTTTTTCTGTATAAAAGTACCAAACTTACCCCCATTAAATTGTACAAATTTGTTAGGAATCTCGCCCACCTAACTGGAGTTGTAATAAAACCTCTCTACTCTGACTGAAAGAAGGCTTGAGTGGTCAAATTCTTTTAAGGCAGACCCACCCTGTACTCTTGCATTTTAGGGTTTGCAGCACCCCAAACTGCATCAAGATTGCATTTGAAAAGTCATACCTTTGACAAATTGGCCATATCCTTAAGTTTAGCCTTGGTTATAGCCTATAATTTTTCAATTAGATTTAAATCAGGTCAGTTCTCTAGCATGATTATTGCCATCTCACTGATACCTTTCTTAACCTTTCTTGGAATGGGGCATTGTGAAAGGCTGCACTGAAGTATTCCTTTTCAAAACAGTAATTTTTATAGTTCTGAATTTAATTGTCTTCCTTCTTTCTTTCTTCCTCTTTCTTTTTTTCTCCCTCTCTCTCTCCCTCCCTTTTCCCCTTCATCTCTTTCTCTTTCATTCTCCCTGTCTTCCAGAAGTCTATGTAGCGTGGCAACCCTTCTAGCTTCCAGGTCCCTCTGAAGGTCTTTGCTTGTTTTCTGAGGATTAGCTAGGTTTTTGTTTTTGTTTGTTTTTTTGCACTAAGAGCTTGCAAGCTCTTGGCATCATTTTTACTTTTAACTGTATTTCCATTTGCACTTTGGTTTGACTGATCCTATTTCATTGTGGCCTTGATTGATTTTTGAAACATTGAAAATTTCCACACCAACAACTGCTGCAATATTTCTAACAGTCATTGAAATATATTCTTTAAAAACAACTTCAGATGTTTCCTTGGAATTATATCCATTCTTTAAAGACCAAATTAAAAACAAAACAAAATATAGCAATAAAGTATATATGTATGGCACAAAAACCAGCAGTTAAGAAATATCCAGCAAGTGGTTCAAAATATGGAACATATTTGAGCTGGAGAGAATTGATTGAAGATGTCATAGAACTAATTAAACATGGGCAAACGAGTTTAATCCACTTTCTTCTGGGCCAACATCAGACATTCTGAGGCAACCTAGTATTGACAGAGGTACATACACATGACCATTTCTGTCACAAAATGAAATTATATCTAGTGTATCTATGATAGCTAACATTATCTCCACCTTGAATGTCTCTCATATGTCTATTTGCTGAATATTTTCCAGTTCAACATGTCTACAAATGGGTTCATCTTCTCCCTAGGCCCATCTCTCCTTTGCATATCCCTATTTCTGTTGATTGTAGCACCATACTCCCAATTACATACCCTTCTAGACCCTCACATCCAACATACCCTTCTAGACCCTCACATCCAATCAGTTGCCAAGTTATGTTAATTTTTTTTACCTCTATAATATCTCTAACATCTATTTCATTTACTCTAAACTCCTACTATCACCATCCTAGTTCAGATCTTCATCACTTGTCTAAGCTATCATAATCATTTGGTCACCCAACCTCCTATCTCTCTCTTCTTCATTCCATCTTTTATTTAGCTGATAAAACAACCTTAATGCAAAGGTTACAGAATCACAGACTCTAGAGCTGGAAGAGACACCAAAGGTTATCTTGGCCAATTTGTATCTGTATATGAATCCCCTTCATGACATTTTCAACAAGTGGTCATCTAGCCTTCAATGGAGTCTTATTACCTTGCTAAAAAAATCTTCAATCATTATTTATTCAATCAGCAAACATTTATTAAAAACCTTCTATATATGAGACATTGTGTTAAGTATTAAGGATGTGAAGAAAAACAGAAAACAACTCTTGCCTTCAAGGAGCTTACATTCTAATTGAGGAGACAACATGTGCATTACACATATAGATATATGAAATACATACAAAGTCCCCTTAAGGTAACCTTAGAGGGGAAGGCAGCAGCAGTTGGTGAGGCCAGGAAAAGTATCCTAAAGAATTTGGTATATTAGCTTAATTTTTAAGAAATCTAAGGTAGTAGGAATTCCCATGTACATGATATAATACCTAGTTAATACCTAATAGGTGTTTATTTGATTGAAGGACCTAGGGAGACTAAGAGGCTGAATTGAGAAGGGAGGGCATTCCAGGCATAGAGGACAGACAGTGCAAAGGCAGAGAGATGGGAGATGGATCATCATGTGTGAGGAACAGTAAGTACAGTAGCATGGTTGGACTATAGACTCTTTGGAGGGGAGAGACAGTGAGAAAACTAGAAGGACAGGAAGGGTCCAGGTTGTGGAGAGCTTTAAATGCCAAAGAGAGGACTGGATACTTTTTTGATCATGCAGGAAATGGGTAGTCACTATAGTGCATTGAGTAAGAGGGTGACATAGTGAGAGCCAAACTTTAGAAAAATCACTTTGTCAGCAGAAAGAATGGATTGGAGTGGGGAGAGATTTGAAGCAGGGAGATAAGTATGGAGGCTATTGCAAGAGTTAAGGTAATGAAAAACCTGAATTAATGTGGTGGTTATGTGAATGGAGAGATGGGAGTGGAATCAAGAGATATTGTGGGGATATAATCCACAAGTCTGACAAATGATTGGATATGTAGGTTGAGCTGTGATCCAGGTTATGAACCTAGTACATTGCTCCCCCTATCACAATCTGTGATCTAGATGTACCAGCCTTGTCTCTGTTCCTTATGAATAACACCCAATTTCCCCTCTCTGTGTCTTTGCACAGGCCATCCTTTATGCCTGGAAGGCACTCCCTTTTTAACTTTGCCTCTTTCATCTTCTTAGATGCAGCTTAGATACCTCTTCTGCAAAAAGCTTTTCCTGATCTCCTTTCCATCCCGACTTCTAGTGTCCTCCCTCCCATAGTACCTTACATTTTACTTGATTGACAAGATCTGTGCCTAGCCTCTAGCAGCTGAGTTTCTTTTTCCTGCATGGAATGGGGGAGAAGCCATGCTCTTGAACTGCTAAGAAATTGTCTATGATTCTGGCCACACTCTAAACTAGGAGTTTTTAACCTGGGCTCTGTGCTCTTCTTAAAAAAATTTTTTTTGGTTAACTTTATTTCAGTATAATTGATTTCTTTTGTAATTCTATGTATTTTGTTTTTTTGCATTTCACATTATTCTGTGGAGGCATCCATGGACTTCACCAGGCTTTCAAAGACCATAACAAAAGGATTTGTACCTCTGTTCTAAATTTTGACTAACTCCTAGACCCATTTTTAGAGCCCACAGGGGTGAGGGACAGAGTCTTGGTACATGGCTCGCTCCTAGTTGAATAAATATGCCTCTTGCTCTTGAATTTTGGCTCTTGTTTCCTTCAGCCAATCCCTAACTCAACCATTTTCATGACAAAGACTTGGGTTTAGGCCTTGGATTTATTTCAAAGTAATAAGAATTGGAGAAGTTTAACCTGGAGAAGAGAAGACTTAGCTGGGGACATGATAGTTCTCTTAGGTATCTGAAAGGTTCTCATGAAGAAGAGGGATTTAGGCCTTTTATATTTGGCCCCTGCAGGCACAATGGTTGGGAGTTCCAAAGAGGGGGAAAAAAAATTAGACTTGATGTAAGGAAAAAGTATTAAAAAGTTAGAGCTTTCCAAAAGTGGTATGTGCTTTCTCCAGAGATAATGTTTCCACTTAGCTTGAAGTCTTTAAGCAAAGACTGGATGACCACTTGTCAGGTAAGTTGTACAGGGGATTCTTTCTTAGGCAGGGGTTAGATGAGATAGCCTCTGAGTTCTCTTCCAACCCTGAAATTCTCAAACTCTGTGATTTTATATTCTGGCCCATAATTACAGGTCACACAGATGGCTGCCTTGCATTCCTCAAATATCTCTTTCTGTCCCTTAGGACAGTGTGAATATATCCCACAGTTTCCTTGATGGATAGCTAAGGAGATACTGCCTGGTCCCTGCTTCTAAAGCTTTCTGTTTGACTGCTGCTCTTTCAAATGGAACTCTCCAGGGTCCTTCCCAGGTACTATTTGAAGACAGAAAGCTATCTAGGCTGGCACTGAGGCTTTCTCTTTTTTGCTTTCCTTTTTTAAAAAAAAATTTGGTGTATTTTTTCTTTTGTTCTCAGTCCCTACCACCCACCTCCATCAAAACCTCCCTTGTCACAAACAGAAACAGTTAAGCAAAACAGACATATCAACCATGTCTGACACTCCCTATTTTAGGTTCATTGCTTCTTTAATAAGAGGAGGAAAATGTTTGATCATCAGTCCATTAAGAGTATGCAATAGGCTAGAGCTGAAAGGGATCTCAGAAGCCATTTAATGCACACTCTCTCCCCTCCAACACTTTTTTTTCAGATAAGGAAACTGAGGACCAGGAAGATTATATGACTAGCCTAAGGTCACACAAGTAATGAAAGTCAGAGGCAGGCTATGAACCCATGTTCTCTGACTCTAAGGCCATACATTGTTTTAGTCAAGAGATTTTATTTCTCCCTTTTCTTTGTTTTTTCTTCTTTGTTTTTGTTTTTCATTGTTGTGCTAGGCCTTAGGTGCTTGCTTTTGGCTTCTGTAATTCTAGGTCTCCAGATATCCACTGCCTTTAGTTAGCTTCCCATTTTCTCTGCTAGGAAATCTCTTCTCTCCTTTAGGAGAATAACAGCTCATATTTATATAGCACTTTATAATATAAGAATTATCCCCATTTTACAGGTGAAGAAACAGGTTCAGAGTATCAATCAACAAGCATTTATTTAGCTATTGCTACATGCTAGGTAATATACTAGGTTCCAGAGGCACAGAAATGATGAAAAAAACAATCCCTGTTTGCAAGGAGTTTAAATTTTAGTGGGAAAGATGGAAAGTATATGCATAAGTATTTATAGAATAAGTATAAGTAGAATAAATACAAAAAATGTGAAGTAGTTTTAAAACAAGGTAGTTTGTGAGAAAGGGCACTAGCAATTCTGGGAATCACAAAAGGCTTCTGATAGATCAGGGCTTCTTAACCTTTGTTGTATGTCATGGACCCCTTTGGCAGTCTGAACCCCCTTTCAATGCATAAAATGAAATATACAGGATTCCCAAGAAAACGGATTATATTGGTATAGTTTTTTAAAAATAATGGTTTAATAGTGGTGCTTCAGCTGCATCTTTCAGGAAGAGATGGATTCTATAAGGCTGTGTGAGGAAGGAATGCATTCCAAGCATGGTAGATGGCTAATGTGGAGCTATAGGAATGGGAGATGGAGTGTTTGGTGCAAGGTACAGAGAAACCAGTTTGTCTGGACTGTAGAGTGTGGGAGGGAGAAGTAATGTCCAATGAGTATGGAAAGATAGTTTGCAGCCAGGTTGTGAATGTCCTTAAAAACTAAACAGAGTTGATATTTTGTGTTATAGGCAACAGGGAGAAATGAAAAGCCTTTTTTCAGGTCATATCACCAGTAAAGATCAGAACCCTCTTACTCTGCTACTCGTCCCTGCTCCAACCATGCTTCCTTTGTCAGGTCCCATGTGTTCATTTATCATCTTTATGACATTAGTATAAATCCGGATGACTCCCAGATCTAAATATCCAACCTTGTCTATCTCCTGAGTTCCTGACTTACATCACCAACTGCTTATTGAATATTTTTAACTGAGTGTCCTGTAGGCATTTCAAACTTGGCAAGTCCAAAACAGAACTAATCTTTTCTCTCTTAAACTGCTTGTCTTCCAAACTTCCTTATCGAGGGTGCCACAATTGTTTCAGTTGTAACTCTCAGTGTAGCCTTAATTTGTGACACTCACTATACATATCTAACAATTTGACAAATATTGGATCAAATATAAAACATTTTATTTATAAAACATCTTATTTACTTAAATGCCAAACATAAAACAGAATGTTTGGCATTTAAAGCCCTTCCAAATCTGCCCCCTTCTTACCTTTCTAGTCTTCTTACATTTTAATTCCCCTTCATATATTCTACTGTTCAACTTACTGTTCCTCACATATAACACTCTAACTCCCATCCCTTCACCTTTGTATTGGTTGCTCCCCATGTCTGGAATGCTTTCTTTTCTTACTTCTGGTTTCCTTCCAAACCTAGCTCAAGAACCACCTTCTACAAACTTTTCCTGGTTCCTCCAGCTAGTAGGGCATTCCCTGCTAAGGTGAACTTGTATTTATTTTCTATATATTTTGTGTGTACATGGTATCTCCTCAGTTAGAATGTCAGCTTCTTGAAGACAAGAATTGTTTCACTTTTGTCTTTGTATTCTCTATTCTTTACACAATGTGCCTGGAGCTTAGTGGGCATAGTAAGCAAAATGGTTGCTATTGATGGATTGATTCTCTATAGTCTATAGTTCTCCTGAAATGGGTCAGTTTCTGATGACCAAAGAGTTGGTCTTTCCCAATCAGTTGGTGATCAAAGTAGTCTTTGCTATTTCTGGTCATCCTCCCATCTTCTGCCAGATTGTCTTATACCTGCCTAGGAAAGTGAACCATGGTGGTTGAATGTCACAAAAGGTGGCAGATATGACTATATGTCTGCTCTGCTTAACTGTTTCTCCTTGTTACAAGGGAAAGTTCTATGGAAATTGGGGAATACTGATAAACAAGAGATATAAAAATCAAGAATAACACATTTTTAAAACCAAGAAAACCCCACTTTTTTGGGACTTGTTATCAATTTTCCAATTGCAGAGTGAGAAGAAGTATTCCAAGAGGGATGGAATCATATCAACAACGGGCAAGGAGAGGTTCAACTATGATGCCAATAACACATGGGAAGGGAGTAACAACCCTTCTCTCTCTCCCCCCCCATCCCCACCAGAGGCCTGTCAAAGATGTAATTGAGGTGCACTGAGAGGCTGATAGGGATCTGCTTATTGCTAGAGACCAGAAAGAGAGGAATAGATCAGAGATAAGGGAGGTCGTCTGGTGGATTTAAAAGGAGAGAGATGTAGTAACAGGATAAGGCTAATTGTGTTTGCTAATAAAACTGCTGATTTTTGGTCCTCCCTCCTCCTGCCCTGATTCTATGAGTGAGTCACCAGATGACTATGGATACCTGGTCCCTTTAGCCATTTGGAGAACAGCTTTGTCATAGCCTAGGGAGGTCTCAGCAGACTGTGGCTACCCATCCTCATCTGTTCAATAATGGAGCCATCAATATTTTCTCCAGAACAGACACAAATGAATCCAAATCCAGAAATAATGCCATCTAACAAAACCTCTGAATCTTAAAGGAAGTCACAAAAATCTTTCTCAGCAAAAGGTAAAAGGCTGTATTATGAAGAGTTAAAGGATATAATTCTGCTATGTCTCTCTGATATGTCCCAGTGAAGCAAAAGAGGGGTGTGTGTTTGTAGATATCTTTCTCCCCAGAGAATAAGTGATCTGAAGAGGGGATGGGTGGAAAGGTTTGTTTGCCAGACGGAATGGAGCTGAGTGAAATGGCTCTGTTTTCTCCTATATAATTTCCTGTAATTAGAGTCTGATTGCCCAAGATTTCCAAGCCTCTCATTTCTCCCTCTGCTGGTATTTTGGTAACTTGTGAAAAATATCCTCATGTATAGGAGCAGTACAGTCCATAGCATGTGGGCCCAGAGACTGTGTCAGGAAGGAGGGAAGGAAGGAAGGAAAGAAAGAAGGAAGGAAAGAAGGGAGGAAGGAAAGAAAATAGTATTTATTGTCCATTATGTGCCAGGCACTGTGCTAAGCACTTTTACAAATATGATCTCAGTGGATCCTCACAATAACCCTTCGAGGTATGTTTTATTATCTCCATTTTACAGTTAAGGAAACCAAGACAGACAGAAGTTAAATGACTCCCCCAAGGGTCTTACAGATTTAAACTCAGATCTTCCAAATTATAGGCCTAGCATTCTATCTACTGAGTCACCTAGCTGTGGATAGAGGAATTATTACTTGCTTTTGTATTTTAAAAATACTATATTTTGCCCTGGACCTTGATTACATTGGTGTGGGGAACTCCTGGGGTGGAAAACCCTTCTAACAGTGCAAAAAGTTCAGCTACTGATCTATAGTTGTCTGTGTCATTGACAGTTTAAGTGGCCTTCCCAAGGTCGCACAGACAGATGGTACTTCAATTTAGGTCTTTTTGATTCTGAGGCTTCCTCTCTAACCATTATGCCTGTGTTACTAACAACAATATAATAATGGCAGAAGTGATAACAAATAGGTAAGGTCCCCCCCCCTTCAACCTTTCTATTCTTTACCCTTTTTAAGTTCTATAGTAGTTTGGGACCATATAAAAGGCCAGTGACTTAGTCACTGTCCTTAACTAGCTTATATTTTAATATAGGGGTTTTAAAAAGTCCTTCATACTAATATAACTCTCCCTTTGGGCTACTTACCTAACATCCACTCACCTTGAATTGTGGGTCCCTAGAGGGTAACTGGCTATTTCTCCCCTCAGAATTCTAGGGGTAGTGGTTGGGGGTGGTATTCTAGTATTGTGGCTCATAAGCCCCCATCTGGTATGCTCCGCATTGATTGCCAGCCAGCCAGACTTAATTAGTTTTTAGAAAAATGTATCTATTTGGGGCAGCTAGGTGGCACAGTGGATGGAGCACTGGCCCTGGATTCAGGAGGACCTGAGTTCAAATCCGGCCTCAGACACATAACACTTACTAGCTGTGTGACCCTGGGCAAGTAACTTAACCCCATTGCCTAGCCAAAAAAAAGAAAAAAAAAGAAAATGGTATCTATTGATGCAGTGTATTTCTATATGAACAATTGGTATAAAAACAAAACTCTGGGATGCACTCTCCCATAAGTACATAGAGAGTCTTAGGGAAAAGTGGGATTAAGTTTAAGGAAAATATGTTGCAAAAGGGTAACTCACAGTAGCTGGTAGTTCTTTTTTTTTCCGTGGAATCCTCATGAAATTCAGTTTTGGTACAGTATACTGCTAGGAAGTAAGAGTTGTTGCCTTTGTGGAGTATTGAAGCTGCCTTGTCTTTGACGTATATCTAAACTCCCCAACTAGATGTTGTCATCAGCCATTGCTGCCTGGGGACACTGCTACTGATGGCTGCAGGAATGTCCATGTCTTCTTACATTTTGAAGCTCACAAGGTAATGTGAACTCTGGTCAAGGTAGGGGAGAGGGCAGAGTGGATAAGAGAAAGAACGCGATCCTTTTCCTGAAATATGTAGGTCCAGAGATTTGTCTAATTCTTTCAACCAGTGGCAATACATTTCCTGTGTAGCATCATCTGCATCACTTCATTGCTCCCAAGTTGAATAAAGTTTTATTTATACTTAGTTTATACTTTTGATTGCATCAGTAGAGGTGTCTGTGACTTGTTCATACCTGTTAACATCTTCTATTACTCATTCAATATATATGTTTTCTATATATATATATATATATATATGTATATATATGAGTTATTCTATAACTCATGCAAAGAGGCATTCTCATGTGACACAGGTTTAAGGCCATAAATGTCTTGTTAATTACATTAATTTGGATTGAGATCTGTGGAATGCCCCTCATATTAAAAAAATGAAAATTATATAACCTTAGTCAAGTGGCAAGGTGTGAATGATAAAGGCAAAGCAAATTGCTTATTACTTTTGTGTCAGATCCTCAGGCTTTGTTGCTCCCATAAAGATAGAATCTGGAAAATTCATTATTGGGATTCCCTAATGGTAATATCAGATTCCCTTATAACCGCCCAGGCTCACCACATTTCAAATGTATGACAGGTCTTATTTACTGAGAAAAGACTTATATCGAAACCCATAGAGAGTTAAGAGAACCCTTTATTCACCAGCAGAAGAAAGGGGCTGGCATGATGGAGGAATGTAATAGGGGGAGGAGGGTGCAGGTGCTGAGAGAAGTTGCAGGAGAAGGCAGCTGAAGCATGGTGGAAAACCTGGAAAATCACAAGCAAAGCTGGGAAAGTGGGTAGGGAAACATCTGCTGGTGCTTTTCTTTATGCCAAAAGCAGAGCAGCTTATAACTTCATGAATTGCCGTACTGATAATTTCACCTTCAAAGGATGGAGGAACCAACAAAGAGAAATTCTATATCTGAGTCTCATTAATAGAGAGGAGCTGGTTTCTAGGGTAACATAATGGGAACTTGGGGGAAATGACCACTACATCCTAGAGTTTGTGATAGAGAAGAAGAAATCTAGTCATAGTCTGATAAATACTCTGTATTTGGAGAAAGAAGATTTCAAAAAGTTCAGAGGGAAAATGGATAGGATCAAATGCTTTAGAGGAAGTGAGCCCAGGAGGGGTTGGATATTCACAAGAATAAAATTCTTAAAACGCAAAAGAAAACAGAAACTAATGAGGGGGAAAAAATGGGATGTGTTTGAAGAGACGGATGAGGATGAACAAGGAGCTCACTAACCAACTTAGATTTAAAAAAATAGAAATGTGCTGAAGATGGAAACTAGGCCTGGCTAGAGAGCATGAATATCGGTTTGGTAGAGTCCTATAAAATCAGTGTCAGAAATTCTGAGGCTCAGAATAAGGTTAATGAGGGAGACCAAGCACAACAAAATATGGTGAGAAAAAGGAGAATCAAAGAAGGGATATAGACTTTGCTTGTGATGGTTGAGATGATTATAATAGAAAACAAAGAATAGGGAAAACTGTTCAATTCTTGTTTGGCATCCATTTTCTCTGCAAGGGAGAATGGCCTTTACACAGGAAGTAACAGGCAAACATGACTAATTGAGAGCTGATATTTAAGAGAAGTAAAGACATAGTAACAGACTATCACACTGCCCTTGATGAATTCAAATTACCTGTCTCAGGTGAGCTACATCCTCTTGTCCTGAAAGAGCTGGAAGATATGAATGCTGGGCCACTGTCAGTGATATTTGAAAAATCATGGAAATCAAGGACATATTACAAGCATGGAGAAGTATAAATGTCCCAATTTACAAACGAAGGAATATAACAGATTCAGTAAATTATAGTTTGGTTTTAGTTGATTTTGATTCCTGGTGGAAATCCTAGAATATATTGTTAGAGACAATTTTTGAACATTTAGCTAGAGAAACTGTGCTTACCTGGAGCCAGCATCAACTTCGCAAGAACAGATCATGCCAAACTAGCCTCATTTCCTTTTTTTACAGGATTACTAAACTGATGAAGGGAATTCAATTTAAATTCAAGTTTACTTCAATTTTAGCAAAGATTTTGATAAGTTATCTCATTTTATTCTTGAAGAGAAGATGGAGGGAAATGAATTAGACAATAATGCAATCAGAAGGATTAATAACTGATTAGATGGCCAGACTCAAAAAATAGTGGTTTATGGTTCAATTTCAACATGGCAGGCTTCTATTGGAGTAACTCATGGTTCTTTTTGGGTCCTGTGCTTTTTAACATTTTTATTAATGACTTGGATTAAAACATATATAGCATTAAATTTATGATGCAAAGCTTGGAAGACTAGCTAACACTGGATGACAGAGTCTAAAAAAAGATCTTTCTAGGCCAAAACATTGCACTGAATCTAAAAACACAGTAATTCTGGGGGATACTAACAAAGGGGGAAGGGTTAGGAAAGACCTTGTGAAAGAAGTGATACTTGAACTGAACCTTGAAAAGAATTAGTGGTTCTAATAAATGAATTGAGAATAGGACCTTTATATGTCTCTGTGGAGTGTTTGGTTTCTGAACTTTCCTCAAACCTTTTCCTACCCTTTTGCAAGCCATCCAGAAAGCTAGGGGTAAAATCTTTGCATATCTTTCTCATTTCCATCTACTAGGCTAGCTGGGAGGTGGGACTTTCTCCTTTAGTCTCTCTTATCTTTCCTCTAGTTTCATCTCATGCCTTTTTCCTGACTCAGGCTGAAACAGGGGCTTAGCTGTAGCCTCAGACATATACCCTCATGCTTTCTTTTAAGCACCATCCGAGGTTAAAATGATAAGAGAAATTTAGGCTCCTTTAGTTACAGGGGAAATGAATAGCCACAGATTTATATAAAGTCCTCTCTCTCTCCACTTGGGGAAAGTTAAGAATTTAAAAAATTAACTAGCACTTATTTTATCTGCTGTTTTTTATCCTGATTAAAAAACCAACCAACCAAACAAATCCATGCAATAAACATGCATAGTCAAGCAAAATGCATCCTCATATTAGCCAGACCCAAAAATGTGTTTCTGCATATTTAGTCCATCAACTTTCTGTTAAACAGTGTTAAAAAGTTAATGTAGTATAAGTGACTACCAAAAAGTTCCCAGGTGGTGTTTTCTTCGCCAAGTCATAATGGAAGGATTCTAACTTGTATGCACTTTGAAATAGAGTATCGTCTAATTACTACTATACCACTACCACTACCATTGCCTCACCCCATATACACACTGATTGCTGGGGGAAAAAACAGACCAAAATAACAACCACATTTATATAAAGGCCAGTTGATGGGATTATAGCCTTAGGGGACTGCCAGAGATTAGGCCATGTGGGAAAGTCCAGGGTTTTTCCTTTTTGGGGTCTAGCTTCCATCCTCATCATTAAGATATAGGTTAGGATGACTGGTAATGGACTCTTAGATGCAGTGGGAGACCCTGACCTTTTTGAGCTAAGGTCTTTCCCAGGTTATTCACCTTATAGCAATCTGAAGACCTCAAAGGATCATAGAAATGTGTTATTAATTTTAAAAGTCATTATATATCATAATAAAAGATATTCATTTAGAAATGATACTTTCTTTTCTCTGTTCACTTCCTAGACATTCAATCTGAGGTTTTGGGGTCCCTCTGAAGGGACAAGATTTCCCAGAGATAAGGAAAAGCTAGTACTGCGCACAGTAGTAAATGGATGGATGCCAGTGGCAGTTTCTAGAAGAATGAAATTTTGACATGGGCAGCATCTTCTTTTCTTCCATCACAGTCCCCTCTGGGCTGAGATGTCACACTTAAGCCCTCATGTGCTGGCATGAGAAAGCACAGTTAATATTTATGATACTGAAAGTCTGGCCGCTTTAAAGTCAGGTGAGGAAAGACCTCCCGAAAGGGTGGCACAGTTCAGATTTTCCATTAATCAGCTCTCTCTTTTCCCTTGAGTAACTTTTGCTGGCTTGATAGAAATAAAGATTACAAAGGCCTCCTCTTTGTAATTTTTCCCTTTGTGTCAAACTAGATGATTTTTGTTTTTTGGGGTGAGTCTGTACTGGGTTAATAATTCGCCTCTCCTTGTCTGAGGTGACTTGTCCGCCGCTGTTGAAAGAATCCAAGGGAGTGGTTCATTAGCATCCGTAAGTGGTTATTTAGCTTTTCAAGGAAATGTCCATGATATCCCACCAACAGGTTTGAATCAATCTAGGCTAAATGCAGAAGGTGGAATGGGGTTTGGTAGGACACCGAAAAAGCAAAAGCTTTTCCTCTTTAGATGAATTACAGGGTTATTACTCTTTAAATGTTTGTCTTAAGGGAACTATGCCTCTTTCCAGTTAGCTACTTGAACTCATGTGATTTAGAACTGGAAGAGATTCTTGAGATATCATCTCATCCAACTACCTCATTTTATAGATAAGGAAACTAGGCCTAGAGAGTTTAAATCATGTGACCAAGATCCAGGATTTGAATTCAATTTGAATTTGAAATCCAGGATTTGAACCCAAATGCTCTGATGCTCTTGCCATGTTGTTTTTAGCTAGAGGTTTTGGTATTACGTATTTCTTTACTTAAAATTTGTCTGACATTGAGCAAGTCACCAAACCTTTGTGGGGCTCAGTTTCCTCCTAGTAAATAAGGAAGTTGGATTATATGACCTTTACATTCCCTTTCAACTTCAGATCCATAATCTTAGGTATGAACACCTACCCTACTTTGGGCCTTGGTATGACTTTGTAGTTCAAAACCTTGGCAAGACGGCACCCGTCATATCTTTTGAGTGTGTATGTATGTTTATGTGTTACAATATTTTATGTTTATTTCCCCATTTTGAAATATTGCTATCATTTCCTAATGACTGCTGTGCTCTCTCTCCATTTAATAGAATCCTTCCTTGAAATAAGTAAGGTTAAGTGAAGTAAATCAAGCACACTGGCTATGTCTGAACATGTGTGGTTATTAAAATTGCCCAGCCTATAAGAAAAACCACCGAGGCAGAGCTCTGAGCCAATGGCACTTTATTAAATGGTCTGTGGTCCCCTCTAATGAAGTAGACCTTAGATCTTCCTCACTGTCTGAGATGCCTTCTTTCAGAGCCTCATTTTATAAGGCTTGGTATCAGATTTGATACTTGAACACTTTAAAGGCCTGTATAAAATATAGAATTCCATTGGTTGATAGGTTTTGCTCTGAGGGCCAAAAATGATGTGTCAGCTACAAATGGTATGTCAGCAGGGAGGCCTCAGATTAGGCAAAGTATTGGGCATCTCTACTGACTAAATGATCATAAGATGGTAATAAGATGACCACCTGCTCATGTTGGACAAGAGACGGAGGTCTGGAAGCACAAAAATAAGTTAGAGGACTTTCAATGTAATTGAGTCACCTTCTTAAGGGGCTTGGTCACCAAAACAAAGGAAAAAAAAAGGGTGGAGGTGTTCTGGTTAGCTTCCTATGATTGAGCAGGTGAACTTACAATCTGCAGTTCACAGCTCTGGGACCCAATATACAGAACTGATAATAACTACTCCTATGGAATTATATCAAACTCATTAACACTGATTGGAATAGAGTAGAGGCCCAAATGAATTATTTCTCAAACATTCATGCCTCATTTAGACCTTATAGTCCAGGGTTTCTTAACTTTTTTCCACTCAGACTTCTTAAACTTTTTCTACTCAGGCTTAAACTTTTTTTCAGTCTCAACTCCTTTTTGCCTTTCGGCAGTGTTCATTGGCTTGCATGGCCTAAGGGCATGTACATGTGCACGTGCTTTGTGTTCAGAATCAAGGCTGTAGTGAAGTTGCATGATACAATAAGGGCAAGTGCTGCCAGAAATACCTTAAATTCATTACATGTTTTGATTTTTAATTAATTTTTGGTTGGTGCGTGTTCAGAAACCATTTACTGTTGCCAAATGGGGTCATGGACCCACAATTTAAGAAGCACTACATAGTCTACTACCTCTCTTTCAAAGGTGAGAGCACAGTGCCTGGCACATTGTAATCATTTAATAAGTGACTATTGACTCCTAGGTAGATGCCAGGTTCACCCAAAGTCCTTTAGTGCCTTATTTCTTCCTCTTTTCTCTAGGATGGAATGTAAACTACTTAGTTTGGCATTTAAGACCTTCTACAATATGGCTCCAACCTATCCTTCCAGCATCATTTCTATAATCCCCTTCATACCATCTCTGTGCCAATTAAACTGGACTACTGTCCACTCTGTGATCTTGTTAGGACTTTGGATACTTCTGCTCTTCAGTGCATGCCAAGCTGCTTCTTCTTCTGGAATGTACTTACTCCATATTTCTGTGTGCTGAGATACTTTTCCCTTAAGGCTCAGTTTGGGTGTCACCTCTTCCAAGAAGCCTTCCATGATCCCCAAATCTATAAGTTATTTCTCCCCTCAAAATTTCTTAGAGCATATTGCATCTCTCCTTTGCTTTCTTCTATTGCTTTGTACCTTGCACCATGCTTATTTGGTTGCATATATGTTTCCCTTTTAGATGGTACCTTCTATAAGCATGGGGACTGTTTTATTTGATTTTTATTTGCCCAGGAAAGCCAATTGTTAAAATTTTCAGTGTGAACTTTTTTTTTTAGGCGATTGGGGTTAAGTGACTTGCTCAGGGTCACACAGCTAGTAAGTGCCAAGTGTTTGGTCTGAGGCTGGATTTGAACTCAGGTAGTCCTGACTTCAGGGTCAGTGCTCTATCCACTGCTCCACCTAGCTGCCCCCTCAGTGTGAACATTTGTGCCTTAGAAATCATCAGACTATAAATCAGGGCTTGATTTATTATTTTATTGATTGTCTATACTTAAAGTGATGGAGAAAATGTTAATAATGCAGATTAAAGTTTTGTACTCAGTCTTTATAGCTGCATACAGGTATACCTCACTTTGCAGAAGAAACATATTCCTCAAAGGTTGGCTTTATAGGAAATTTTTATAAACCAATTTGTGTTTTCATATTGACATCCATCATAATAATGATGTATTTCCACAGGAGAAAAACGACTCGAACATCAAATCCACAGGCCATTACAAAATCATAATTAAAAATAATTTTTTTTTGAAATAAGTCCTCTAAATGCTGTATCGGAAACTGTATTTCCTTGAAGTCATTGCTATATTAGTGTAAGATGGGCCTTGCAGCTCTAAATCCTATGAACTGCCTATGTTTCCTTTGAGTCCCTGAGTCCTTTAAATATACTGTATGGCAGTTCAGCAAACAGCTTTTTCTGTAGTTGGATTTGCTCTATTTTAGACTTAACTCTTCTTCCTAGTTGCAGCCTCTCTATATCTGGAGTCTTCCATTATGAAAACGTCCAGGTTCCCTGGTGGCTTCTCTTCTACCTCAGGCTCGCTTCAGTGAGAGCCTACCCCTACCCATAAAACCTCTAACTTTCTTCCATATTGTTGAATTGCCCTTATCAAGGAGTGTGAAAGGATTATACTACAATGATCTGAATCTCAGAGGGAGGATCTAAGGACCACTGTAGACTCCCTCTTTTAGTCAGGACCAAAAAACCATCCTGCCCAAGGCTCTAGTGACATCTATGATTGCACCACTTCCCTGTCATATTCTGGAAGCTACTTATCCATTAGCTGCTCCATTTTAGGGGGTATGTGCTATCTTAGTTTAGGAATTAATGGCTGCTCCTCTGGTATTGCTCCTCTCCTGTCTTCCTTTCCATGTTTGCAGCCTTGGGTATCTCTAGTCACGTCATTTTCACTTGAACTTATCAAATAAAAGCCTATTACTTTCATAACGGGATGACTTCTCTACTTCTCCTATGGAGCCCTGTGGAGTCCTTAACAGACTGAAACACATTGTTTGTAGCTCCATAGCCATCTCAAGTGAATACACACACACACACACACACACACACACACACACACACACATATTTAAGATTATGAGATGTAAGGTAAAAGACAGGTTTGCCCCTTCCTATCCTCGTCTCTCTTCTTTCCACCCTTCTCCTCTCCCCCAGTATTTATCTGTTTGTAGTTTGTTTCTCACTGTTCTCTATAATGAAATAATGGGAAAACCATCTGGATGTTGTGGTTAGGACCCCATGGGGCAGCTTTGCTTCAGTGGAGTCATTATGATCCAAAGTCCTCTTTCAGTTTTATCAGCTCATACCCACATGGAGATCATTATCCCAGGAAATTGACTTATTCAGGCCATTTTTGTCATTGTTGTCCTCTTCCTCCTCCTTCTCCTCTTGTTATTGTTGTTGTTGTGCTGTTGTGTTGTGCTGGTGGTGGTGGTGGTGGTAGTAGTAACTGATATTTCTTTCTTTAAGGTTTTCAAAGTACTTTACATGTTACTCTATTTGATGCTTACAAGATCTCTGTGAAGCAGGTGCTATGATTATCCTGAAGGTCAAGAGAGATTAAGTGACTTTCTCTGAGTCATTCAGTCGGTATCTAAAGGTAGATTTGAATTTAGGTCTTCCTGACTCTAGATCTAGTGCTCTATCCACTGCACCACCTAGCTGCCTGAATCAGAGAGTGGGCGTCCATTTGTTGAGTGACAAGGAGGCGTCAGGGTATGGTGGGAAGATTGCTAGACTGGAGGTCAGGTGATATGGGTTTGAATATTGGCTCTCTAACTAGCTGTATAACCAGAAGCAAGCCACTTAATCCACTCTGAGCATTAGTTTCCTCATCTTCGAAATGGAAACAATAAAACTTATACTACTCACCTACCTCATAGGGTTGTTGTGAGTAAAACAATGTATTGATTTGGGGGATGTAAAGACAGCAGTGCACAGTGAATGGATTAGTGGGAGTGGAGTCAAGAAAATCTGGCTTCAAATCCTGCTGTGTGACTGTGGCTAAGTTACTTAGTTTCTATGTGCCTTAGGGGTTTCTCAAGGATTTATCAATTAAGTAATAAATGGGTTAAGATCTGCATTGGTAGAGAATTTCTCCAAGCTTATAAAATCTTTCTTATAGAAAGAAGGATAGGCCTTTCCAGTGATCTAAATGCTACATAGCTTCAACCATTAGGGGCCCCTACTAGCCACTGTTCTGATCTTGTTCAACAGAAAGGATGTGAAGTTGGGTGTTACCATGTATAAGCATGGTAGTGGCATGACATGTGTAAATATCCCATTGGACAGAAGTTCTGAGTAAGAGTCAAGCTCTCTATACATCTCAGAGAGTTAGATGACCATTTATGCCTCAGTTTGCCACTTTATGCCTTGCAGCACCAATTCATTTTCAGGAGTATGTGAATTATAGTTGATATTCCTAATCATAACAGCTCTGAGTCACCTCTTCTGGCAAACTCTGCTTTTCCCCTGGTTGTTGTTGTTCATGTCTGACTCTTTGTGATCCTGTATGGGGTTTTCTTGGCAGAAAGACTGGAGTGCTTTGCCATTTCCTTTTCTAGTGGATTAAAGCAAACAGAGTTTAAGTGACTTGCCCGTGGTCACACAGTTAAAGAGCGTCCAAGGCTGGATTTGAACGCTGGTCTTCATGACTCTAGGCCCAGCACTCTATTCACTGAGCCACGTAGCTGCCCTAAAGTTCTTCTCTGAACTTGCTATATTTAATAGAGCTCTAGTCAGGCAATCTTGGCAAAGTGGAGCCAACTCCTCCCATAAACAGATAAAATGTGCTGAACTGCATATAGTATTTTACCTTAGTGTAGAATCAATAAAAGCAAGAATGCAATATATATTAACAATAAAGCAGCTCATAATAAAACATCTACTAAATAGGAACCCTCAACCTCTCCCAGATCTCAGAAATCTCTAGGTAGTGTGTAAGCTGCTACCAATCCAAGAGTCCTTAAAAAATTCACTTTGAGTTTATTTTTCCATGATATTCCTCTGAAGGCTGGAAGAAGGGGTATAGACAATTCACAGTTCTGATTCGATGTACGGTCATGATTCTTGTAGGGCCAGTTTTAGAACAAGCTGCAAGAACTTCACATCTGGGACTTACAGGTGCTCTTCTGTTTCTGGAGACTTAGACTCAGAATCTGGACTCAGAAGACAACTTTTCTAATTCATAGAGCCTGGGCCTGGAGTTAGGACTGAGTTCAAATCCAGCCTCAGACACTTAAATGGCTTTATGACCTAGGGCAAGTTACTAAACCTCTTTGCCTCAATTTCTTCAACTCTAAAACATGGATAATAATAGTATCTACCTTCTAAGGTTCTTATAAGGATTAAAAGAGATAATATTTGTAAAATGTTTAGCACAGTGCCTCTAACATAGTAGAAACTAAATAAATCCTTATTTCCTTCTTTTCTACCTACTGACCTTTATGCCTCCCAGGGTTGTTGTGAAGATCAAATGAGAAAATAATTGTATAGTGCCTGGCACATAGTTAAGTGCTATATAAATGTTAGCTATCACCATTATTAGTTCATTATTATTATTGTTATTTATCTTGGATGTCCTGTCCTTGACAGAAAGTGCTAATCTTTTATTTCTTGTGGAGCTGGGAGAGTGGACCCAACAGCTGGCCCTGGCAAGGGAAGACTGAAGCTCCCATGCTGCCCTGGTGTTACATGGACACCAGTACTCTGACAATACTTTGTTGCCCTGTCTTGTCATTTTCTATGATGCTTTTCTTCTCTTACTCTCCCTGTATGTCAAAAGCCTCACCATTATATAGAAAGGTACTAGAGTTTTAGAGCTGGAAAGGTCCTTTGAGGGCATGAGTCACAGCCTATAGGATGAATCATCCAGTCCAACATTTTATTTTTTATATGAGGAAACCAAACAGAGCTGGAACCTAGGTCTCCTGGCTCTAAGTCTAGAGTTCTACATTATGCTGCTTAGGAAGCGGATTTGTGTCTCCTTTCCTGGCTCCCCCCTTCCCAGTATCTGGGAAAATGAATTAGCAATCAGAAATTTGCTTAGGAACCTTGAGGACAGAATCAGAGCAAAGGGAGGGGAATAGTCTCGTGGAATATTTTATTCAGGCTGTGGTAGAGCCTGAAGGATTATACCTGCCTCACAAGATACTTTTCTAGTACTCGCACTCCCTTAGATAAAGTATCTTACTCCCTTGGAGAATGCTGGTTGGATATCGACAAATTCTTTATTCCCACTCCTCTCCTCCCTGCACCCCTTTGTTACAAGAGGTAACTACCTCTGGGTAGAGAGGAAAGGGATATATTTAGAAAAGAAGGTAATGCAAAAAACAAATTATATCAATAACAATTTTTAAAAATCCTTCTTGGCAGCTTTTCTAGGATTCTTCCTGGTTGCAAGGATCTTTTATTATTACAACTCTTCTTACATTTTTCAAAAATTGGAGCTTACCTTATGTGTGATATATTATAGTGCAGCCTTTTCTGTTGGGAAAGTATTTCACTCATAGGCTGTAAACTTTGTAGATGTAAGGGATTCTAGAGGTTATTCAGTCTATTAATCAATCAACAAGCATTTATTATGCACTTACTGTGTACCAAGCACTGTGCCAGGTGTACTGGGCATACAAAGACAAAAATGAAAATGTCCTTGCCTTGAAGGAGGATATACTCATTTTGAAGAAACGGCATGTACATATGAAAGTATAGTAAGTATGGTTTGGCTCCATCCTCTCAGGGCCAGGTTTGCTACATCACCCCCCCCAACCCCTCCCAGGGTGGTCTGGTATCCTCAGGGATTGGAGTATCTCTTTTCTCTATCACTGGATCAATCCCCCACTGGCTGGATTTGTCTCCTTCTTCCCCTCAATTCCTCTCCCCTCACCTCCCACTGGTAGGGGCTTGTAAGTAGTACATCAGTTCCATTTAACCAATTAACATTGAGTAGCTTTTACAAAGCAGTATTGACTTCAAAGACATAATAAGATAAACAATGTAAACATTTCCCTCAACACTTCTGAAGCATACTCTTCCTTGCAGTATAGCCTCAGTCTCTGGGGGAACTGGCTCAAAATTGAGTTCAGTCCCTATGATATTGGTCCCACCAAGTTCATGTCCAGATGCAACATGGCTGCTGCATGAGAGCTTCTTCTGGGCTGAGATTCCAGAAGTCCCTCTTGAGCATCTCTCCTTGCTCCTTGGGGGACAGCTGATGCACTGGTACCAAAACCTGGCAACCCCTGGATTTCTGTGGCTCAGTCTTCTGACCCTGTGAGATTCCTAAGAGAATCTTCTCCTTTCACCTCGAGTGGAAAAGAACACATGCAAAAATCCATTGACCAAAGTCTGTTTCCTGAGAGCTATATGGCTTCTGAGGGGGAGGAAGATTCTAAGGCCCTTCCTCTTGCTACATGGCTTGTCACAAGATGCTATAAGATAAAGGGACCAAGCTCTGCTAGCCTTGAATGAGCAAAGAGAAAGACAAAGCTGACCCTTGTTGAAGACCTTACAACTACTCAGTCCATCAAAACAGCCTCTTTCCAACCATCCAATTAGCTAAACAAAATGTTACAGTTACAGCATTTCCACACACTTTCCACAGTCTTTCCAAAATACTTACATTATATATCATCATGATTCCCCCCCAAAACAAGTTTTCCAGGTTCTTCACATGGGCAAGTTTCATCAGTTAAGCAAACTGATGACGTCTGCATATGTGTTAGATCTTTGTTACATAAATAAATACAAAATATGTACAAAGTAAATAAAAGATGATTTTCAGGGGAGACAGAGGAGTCATCTTTAGGGAGATCAGGAATAGACACTTCCTATAGAAGGTGAGCCTTGAACTGATCTTTAGAGGAAGCTAGGAATTCTATGAGCAGTATCATCTCATAAAGCAGAGAGAAGCTGTAGTGGATAAAACCAGTTTAAAGAAAACTTGGCAAGATAGCCAACTAGGCAAAATCATCCCAGGGGTATTCGAGGATGGAAATGGAAAAAGGATTGTAAAGGATTGCAAAATAGAAAAGATTTCAAAAAACATTTTAACAAACTGTTTTCTTCATCAAGAATAGTAGAACCACTGCACTTAGACCCTAACATCATGGTCCCAGATGTGCTTATAGAAGGGATAGAAATGCCAATAAAGAGAACAAAGATGAGAAAAGCAGCAAGATTAGAGAAGATTGGGGCTGGGAGTGATAAAATTTTGAGGGCATTGAGGGACTAATATAAAAGGTTTTTGATGGTGAATAGATACAATAGGGAGAGAAACAGATACAAAACCCCTCAAAGCTTACTAATACCAGAAAAAAAAGTAATGGGGAGAAAATTAATAACTAGAGCCAATAAGTTGGTTCAATAGATAGAGAACTGGACCTGGAAGAGTTGAGTTCAAATTTGGCCCCAGACACTTACTGGCCCCTGAGGAAGTCACTTAACCTCTGCCTGCCTCAGTTTCCTCAACTGTAAAATGAGGATAATAGCATCTACCTCCCAAGGTTATTGTAAGCATCAAAAGAAGTAATAGTTGTAAAATGCTTAGCAGAGTGCCTGGTACATAGTAGATGCTTAATGAACCCTTGTTTCCTTTTCCCCTATTTACTGACCAACTAACTGAAAAACATAGAAAATTGAAGATACTGTTGTGCTTATTGCTCATCGGTGATCAAAAAGCAGAACAAAACATTGCCTTATAGATTCTCTCATAACAAGTTATTTCCCATGCATATATGTAAACAGCACCTGAGATTCCTTGGAAGATGTAACAACAGAAAGAACCATGTTCAGTGACTCTCTGAAAATAAGTCAAGCAAGGCATGAAACAGGGAGAAATATGCTTGCCAAAAGCATTTGCTGCTGTCAAGGAGGTGTAGCTAGGTGGCACAGTACTGGGCCTGGAGTCAGGAAGACGAGAGTTCAAATTTGGCCGCAGACATGTAGTATCCATGTGACCCTGGGCAAGTCACTAAACTCTGTTTGCCTCAGTTTCCTCATATGTAAAATGAGCTGGAGAAGTAAATGGCAAACCACTCTAGTATCTTTGCCAAGAAAACCCCTAAACAGAATCACGAAGAGCTGGGCACACCTCAAAAATGATTGAACAATAACAATGGAGAAAGTGTAGAACAAAGTCCAGGGCAAAGAGGAATTCCCTATAGATGATGGGGTCCTCTAGATACTCCTATCTTCAGATGACATTGTACTGATTGCATTAAACCCCATAATATTATATAGCCTCCTAAAAGAGATATCTAATCACAAACTAGTTTTATTTACATCTCCACAAAGGAATGACTAAGTGCACCTTGACTAATGACTAAGAATACATATTGATCAGATTTCAATATACGATTTAAGGATGTCCCCTTTAGAGTTTGTCTAATAGTATACATATCTGGGACAGATAATACAGACAGATAATGAGCTAGGCCCAGAGATGAAAAGGAGGATGAGAGAGCTGGATTGCTTTTGTGCAATTGAAAACATTTCTTTTTTGTTAACCATAAGCAGTCCATGAAAAGAAAAGTCCTACTTTTTAATGCTACTATTTTGCCAGTGTTATATGATGGTGAGATGTGGAGTAGAAGTGCCTTTAGAGAATTAAAAATGAATATCATATGGTGGGTAATGTACAGGAACGTGGTGGGTATGAACAGATTATTGTTGTGTTTGTCCTTCATTCTCGAAGAGGACCATGACATAAGGGAGATGATGACGAGACTTGAAATTGACTTTGAGTGAGGGAGGGCTGTGCAGTCACAAGCCTCCCTTTTTCCTCTGGAAAAAGCCATCTGGGTCCAGTGGCCAGATATTCATCAGGAGGATTGAAGATAGCTCAGGATGCAATGGGAGACCTTGGCCCTTTTAAGCTTTTTTCAGGTTCTTAAGGTTTTTTTAAGTCTTTTCAGGTTCTCACTTTGAGGGAGGCAATGCCTGTTCAGTGAATTGGCCTCTTTAAGAAGTGAGTCAAGGGCTCTTTAATAAAAACAAAAAATCAAAGTGGGAGGTGGAGACCCTCAGGGTTGCTGGGCAAAAGAAAAACAGTTACTATTTACATTCACTTTGAGCCAGGAGGGCCAAAAAACAATCATTAAGTGGTGCTTGGGCAGGGACCTATTGTTGTCCAATCTATGAGCTCCAGAGTGAATTGGGTTTAAGGCTTGGTCTTTGAGAGAGAAATCTAGCCAGTAAACCCTAAGTTAAGTATGCAGCTTTCGGCAATCAAAATTTATCTTCCTTGGGCAGAACACCCTTAGGTAAGGGGAGAAGAGAAGAGAGGAGAGGTTATAGCGTATACCCAGTGAGGAAACTCCAAAGGTGAATAAGATCATCAAAAATCATCAAGGAATTGTACTGCAAGAAGAGAAGATGGGTTGGTTATGCTGCATGATTGGAGGATGACAGGTGGAAAGCTAGAGCGCTCCACTGGTACTATTTTGTTATGGAGGGATATTGAGGAAGACTTCTAGTACATTACATGGACTCCTTAGGATGAACTTTTGGGAGAGAATGGATAAGAATCTCACAAGTTGGGATGACATGGATGGTCCATCATTAGAAGGACCTTGAGAACTGACAAGATCACAAATATATTTGAATATCTGAGAGTAGCCCCTTGATTTTGCAGAGGAACAAACTGAGACTAATTGATTTGACCACAATCATTCAAGGTCAGAAGTGTGACCAGAGCCCAGGATGCCCAATTTTAATTCCAGTATTTTTCCCCCATGGTGCCTAGCTCCTATATTATGTGTGGACTCTAGGCAGTATGGTAAAGTGGAAATAACACTGAATTTGGAGTCTTCATTCTGATACTTCCTATCATGTATGACTTTTAGCTAAATTACTTCCCTTCTATGTGCCTCAGGATTCTCCTTTGTAAAATGAGGGAGTTGCATAAAATAACCTCTTGGGAGCCTCCCACACTTAAATCCTCTGAGTATGAAATGTAATTTGTTGACTTTGCCCTTAAATACTGCTCAGTTCTCTTTTGGGTTCTGTTGTTCACTGTTCACCAAGCTTTCTCTGAATTATTACTAAAAGCAAACAAATGAATTTATCTAATGTATTTATCACAGGCTACATGAAGCTGTGTTGGGGGCATTTGCTTGTTTGATTTAGTAGCTGTTGTTAATTCTTTATGCTAGTGAAAAAAAATAAATTCTGACTTCTTCCATTTGTGCTTCCCTAGTGAATTGTCTATCCAAAAAACCAAAAAAAATTGGTTACTGTTAGAAGCACTCCCCTTATTCTATTATTGAGAACTACAAATTTCTGCATGGCAGGTTTCTTGCCATGGTGGTATTCTGTATGAGAACCTGTTATTATGGCAACTGATTTTTATTATATGATAGGACTTGCAATACCTACCTCATGGGGTTGTTATTGCAAAAGCATCTTTTCAAGCTTAGAGTGTTATGGAAATTTGAGTTATTATCATGATTGTATAACATTCCAAGAAAACTGCAAAGGGTCTTATGAAAAGTATGAAATAGGAGGATAAAGAATGTGTTGTCACACTCTATTCCATCACTTCAGACACATGCCACTTCTAGAAATGGGAGGATAGAGAGCAATTGCATGAGAAGAAATTTAAATAGGGGATTAAGCATACAAAGTGTTAATAAAATTGGAATGTTTCCCTGATTGGATTCTAAACCATCACCTGAAGATAATTTGAAAGGTGTAGTAGCAGAAAATTAGGCCCTGTAAATGCTGTCTGGCAAATTAAAAACATAATTGATTATATTAGCTCATTTTAAAAATTAAATGCTGCTAATTTTCAGATATAGTATTTATTTGGTATAGGTCTTCAACCCACCATGAGAATATTACTGTGTCAACAAGCAAGGAGAAAAATAAAAATTGCCAATTCATTCTTTTCAACTTTGTGAACACTGTATTATTTGATAACTTTTGTTTTTGACATCAGACCATCTCTTCTCTTAGGTAAATCAAAAAAAAGAACCTTAAAATTGGAAAGACAGGTACAAAGATCATTTCACATAACCCCTATTTTCAGCAAGACTATACTCAAGTCAACTCAGACAAACAAGTATGTGATATAGGGCAAGGTCATTGGATTAGGATCTCCAAGACACGTTTCTAGTACCAGAACTCTTTGTTTTAGGCAAGTAATTTACTATCTTGAGGCTTCAGATCCCTCACCTAAAAAAAGAGGAACTTGGTCTAGATTACCTTTAATACCCTTCAGTGTCTAAACTATGAGCTTGTTTCTACCCTTCCCTTAGCCTTTCCCCTCTCCTTGGCCACAGAACCACTCAACATTCACACTAAAGTTCCTTCTAAAGTAAGTAAATTTTTTTTTTGCCTTTTTTTTTAAGGCAATTAGGGTTAAGTGACTTGCCCAGGGTCACACAGCTAGTAAGTGTCAAGTGTTTGGTCTGAGGCTGGATTTGAACTCGGGTCCTCCTGACTTCAGGGCTGGTGCTCTATCCACTGTGCCATCTAGCTGCCCCTAAAGTAAATACATTTTGATGAAGGTTTTTTAGAGATTATTTTTCAGGGTAAGTCAGTGGAGCCATGGTCTCTCTGATGTGGGTACTCTTTAACAGGACAGATTGTAATTCCTCCATTCCTTCTTATGCTTCGTAACCCTTGACCATGTCTTCCTGTAAATCCTTTATAAGGGCTCTGCCCGATGTATTAGACGCTCCGGGCCTTTTAATATTCCACAGGTTCCTAGGCAGATCACACTGTGCATTGGTCATCCTTTGCTTTTGCCTCATGATTCATTTGCCCCCTTTTCTGATCACACATGTGGATAATATATCTTATGCTTTTTTTGAGTATATAACTACATATTTTCTTTTTCAAAGACATCCCATTTTAGGAGTACAGTCTATTATAGGGAATGCTGTGTATACAGACCAATATGATATCTTCTCCTACAATTTGACCTCATTATGAATTGTCAGGCATCCTGACATTGCATTGAAGTCAGTCCCAGTGACTGACTACAGTAACTAGAGACTCCTTGTTTTCTAAATACAGCAACCCTTCCATATTATAGTAGTCTGTGATCTCAATAAGGTGGGTTCTCCCTCCAATAATTCAGGTTACATAGAACCTATCTATACCTTTGCATGCTGTCTCAGTTTTCTGATCTGTACAAAGGGAAGAGTAACACTCTACAATTCTATGACTACTTCCCTTACGGGGTTGTTTTGATGAAAGTGTTATGTAATATTTAAAGCACTATAGGAATATGAGTTGTTATTATCCCTAAAATTCAGTCCCAAAGTGTACTCTCTGGTGGGTCATTTCAGAAGGGATTGTTTTCCCCATCCTGAAATGATGAAATGACTTTATATTCAATATACACAATCTAACATATGAGCATATACATACATTACATCTATTCTATTTACTTATCTGTGTATGTTCTGCTGCATATATTCTCTTCCCACCTACACACACATAGCAAAGGGCATGATAGATAGTTGGCACTTAATAAATGCTTGTGGAAGTAAATTTTAATTCTTGTTCACATCATAGATTATAGCATCACAGACTTAGAGTTGGAAAGAACCTTGGAGGTCATTTAGTTCACTTCCTTCAATTCAAAGATGAGGAAAAGAAGAGAACCTAAGTAATTTGTGTAAGGTCACATGAGTTTCCAGTCCTAGGGTCAGGATTAAACCCAGGTAAATCCTTTGACTCCAGATCCAGTATATTTTTCTGTACTACATTGCTTACTCTAATAAATTCCCTTTAATAGAATTACACATGTTTTTATAAGGGATCTACTAAAAATGATAAAAACCCTCTTCTAAGTCTTTTAACATTATGTGGGTGCCAATGGGACACATGGGCAGTCATCTAATTTCTCTTACTCTTAAGACATCACCAGTTCATTTTCTTTTCTGATCACAAAGCTTCAGAATGATATCATTTATTGCCACTTCTCAGCCACAAGTTGATATTATTAATACACTTCAGCCTACTTAGATCTGCTACCTATCTCTTCATTGCCCTTTGGCTCACTAGTAATTTGGATCCTTTAGTGCTGTGGTATGCCTTGATTTGCAGCTACAGAATGTCCCAAGAAGGATTTTGGCATTAAAAAGAAGAGCTTTTGTTTCAGGGAGTAACTTGGGATCATTGAAAGTGCTTTACAGTTTCCCAAATGCAGTGCAGTCCATTCTCTTTCTCCTTTTTGATTCTGGAAGTGCTCTTTATTCTTCTGCAGAGTCCATCTGGGGCAAATATATCGATAAACCAACTCGAGCTGTTCATTCAAACCTATATGCAAAATCTGGACATAGTCTGGAAAGGAAGATAAGAACAATTTGAAAGGAAATCACAGATGGTATTACCATTGAAAAAAAGTGATGGAGAGGACATCAGAAATGACTGATCTATATACCCACTTTCTCATCTGTATGAAATCCTCCTAAGAATTAGCAATACATTTGTGGAGGACATTTTTGATGGAAAATATGAGATGGGAACAGGCAGACTGTAGCAAACAATATTCTCTAGCAGGCCACATCATCACAGTCATACAATTGACTGAAAGGTGCAGAGAATACAAGATCCTACTGTGTTTATTGTTTGTTGACTATAAAAAAGTCATTTGATTCAGTCAAGCAATATGCAGCCTTAAAGACTCTCATTCAACAATGTGCCTATAAATATAGTAACTTGGAAGAATAATAGCAATAAAAATACTGTATTTGAAATACATTTTTTTTCTTTTCAAAGTACTTTTATATCTATTCCAAGGTTGGAGATGTTAAGGGGAATAGTCAGCCAGAGCCAGTCTTTTGAAAATTTTCCAAGTGAACGGGAGCCTGGAAGAGCTAGGGTGCCATCTATCTAGAGTGCCTTCTTCTCATCTTTACCTTTACTTCTAATTTTGAATTTACTTTGACCTTCTGTCTGTAGGGAATTTATTGGAGGACACAGATGAGAAGGCAGCTGGGTGGCACAGTGGATAGAGCGCCAGGCTTGGAGTCAGGAATACCTGAATTCAAACATGGCCTCAGACACTTACTAACTATGTGACCCTGGACAATTCACTTAACTGTGCTTGCCTCAGTTTTCTCATCTGTAAAATGAGCTGGAGAGGGAAGTGGCAAACTGTTCCAGTATATTTGCACAGAAAACTCCCAAATGGGGTCACAAAGAGCTGGAAACAACTGAAAATGACCAAACAACAGCTATAAAACAGATGAGAGTAGCAGGGATCATAGGTTCAAAGATTTAGAGTTAGAAGGGACCTTAGAAACCATCCAGTCCTGCAACCTCATTTTAGAGATAAGGAAACTGAGACACAGAGAGCTTAAGCGACTAGTACAAAGTCACACAACTATTAAGTATCTGAGGTGAAATCAGAACCCAGGTCTTCCTGTCTACAGACCCTGCACTCTATCCATGCTGCTACCTAAAAGAAATTACAGATTCATTAGGATATTTTTTAAACCAACCCTTTGTAGTAAAGATAGTTGATGCAATGTCTCAGTTCTTAGCTCATCAGGGCTATCCCATTTCCTCTGGATATATTAGTCATATCTAAGAGATCACAGAAGTAAGTTCTTTATGACTTCACAGAAGGATAAACTCCCTCTTCCCTACACCCCCTCCCCCACCCCTGCTCCTTTTTTTGTCCTGGAGACTGATTTTTTTTTTTGGTGGGGGTGAAGGTTTTTGTCATTGACATATTACTCAGAAAAAGATGACAACTCTCTAATTGTCTGGGTACTGTTTTTTTTTTTTTTCTGGGTAAAATTCTCCACAATGGGAACAGGGAAGCCTTAGAAAACATTATCAACCATATGATCCCTAGGGCCCATCTGATCACTGCCTTTACAAGGAGGAATTGTGACTACTTCCACACCAAGCTAGGTCCACTTTTGCTCACCCCACTGTCCACACACACCAAATGATAGACCCTTAGCCATGGAAAAAGCATTCTGCTTTCCATAGGAACACACATATATACACAACTAATTACCTTGAGACCCAAACCATTGGCATAGATCCCAGGGTTACATAGAAGGAGCAAAAGGGAAAGACATATCCAGACTGAGGGACTGTAACGTAGCAATCAGGGTTTTGAATTTGGAGCCAGAAAGACCTAGGTTAAATTGTAGCTCTGGGCAAGTCACAACTTCTCTGGGCCTTAGTTTTCTCATCTGTAAAATGAGAGGGTTGGATTTAATGATCTCTCGGCTCCATTTTAGCCCTAAAGTAATGATCCTGTGACTGTTGAAGGCAAAAAGGAGTTCCAAGAATCAGCTCTGAGCTACTCCAGCCGCTCCCAAGTCTACAGAGTACACAGTGATCACACTGTGAAATAATTCCCTTGGTGTGCTGGTAGGAGGGGTTTATTGAATCTCCATGATCAGAGGCTGTGAGTGGTTTTGTAGTTTCTTTTATGACCTAGCCTGTAATAGGCATCCTGGAGGGAGACAGAGAGGGCAATGATTACACCGTTTCTGCCACTGAGAGACAGCATTCCTCTCTGTCATTCACCACTGCTCTATCACTCTCCAAAATTTCTCAGAGCCAGGGGACTGCAGATTGACCTACTGTTCTGTTTGTGCTTCTCTTCTTCCTTCCCTGTTGCCGTCACCTCCTGTTCTGCCATAGTGTTCCCTATACTTGAGCTCTGGTGTCTCTCCCTACCAGTTCTGATGTCTTGATTGGACAGAGGGCTGAACTGCCTGTAGCATTATTCATACCATCCTCCCTTCCTGTTCCTCATGATGGGCAGCTATAGCATACCAGATTGAGTGGGAGTTAGAAGATAAAAAATAAATAGCAATGATGCAATTTTAGGGGTGCAGGGATCTCAAAATACTGAGGTTCAGGATGGAGTTGTCTAGAAAGAATTCACAGACGGAAGCAGTCTTCTACTCAAGTGATGAAAAGTTTATTGTAATGATATATAGTAGGAAAAGTTCTTTTAGGAAACTCACAACCTAAGAGGAGTGATGCTAAAGCTTATAGAGGAAAGGTTCAGTGAATGGTGTGTGAAGTATGCTAATTAGGTGGTAAATACAGAGTTTCTGTACCTGGTGCACAGACATCATGGCCTGGGGGTAGAGAGAATTCTAAGGGTTTTGTGCATCTATGTCTATAACAAGCTAGCTTCTGGAGTTGACTGTGGGAATATGTACATGATAGTTCTGCTGGTATGTGATAGTCCTGCTCATACAAGGGAAATTCTACAGAGGTCAGTTAGTTCTTGTAACAGGGAGAGATAGTTTACCTCACTGAGGCCCACTCATGAGTTATTATTGCTAGAGATAGAGTCTTTGGACTGGGGAGAGATATGGTCCTAGGGCTGGGGTCCAAGCGCCTCATCAGCAAGACAGTTCCTGACCTCAAGAAGTTTATATTCTAACGGGGAGAAATTACACATATAGGGGAGTGGTTGTAAAGGAAGGATGTTTTGGTCTGGGAAGTCACAAGAATGGTTATTGTAACAGGAGGGCAGTAAACTGACCAATCCTTTGGAGAAGCAATGTTAATGTCCTTTTGATTACAGTTCCCATAGTAAGTGGTGGAAAGTGGATATGAAGTGAAAGAGGTGTTTATAAAGTAGCTGGTAGCAGGAAGACCTGGGTTTGAATCTTAACTTGGAGTCTTAGACACTTCTTAGCTGTATAATGGGGCAAGTTCACCTAACCTCTCTGGGCCTCAGTTTCCTCATCTATAAAATAATGGGGTGATGACTTCTATGGAATCATTTAGCTTTAAATCTATTTTCTTATGATTCAATGGCCTTAAGATATAATAGCCAGAATTCTGAGAAAGAAGACAAAATGAAAAAATATATATTTGCAAGGTTGATGAAGGGAGTTCCGCCCAACAGCTTGATGAGCTTACACAGCATTGATCCTTTGGGACCTTTGATTACATTTCTCTATGGAGAGTGTGAATATTTCTTTTGGCATTCTGAGGATTCTGTTATTTGAGGCTGTCTTTCAAGTTACACTATTTGATTCAGGCATTTTGGAAGACTATTCTTTTCAGGGGAACTTTCTCTTTTCATTAGTCTCTGAAAGAAGTTTTCATAGAGAATCAGGGTATGTTTAATCTTTTCTCTTCTTTTTTTTTTTTTCCATAGAGGTACTTATTAAGCAGAAGGTGGTGGCAGTGGCAGCAGTGACTGTGAAATCCATTAGTGGCTGCCTTATGGCAGAAACTGACAAATGGCTGCCCACATGGACCAGGCACTGACATTGTTATTTCTGAACCTCTCCTTTCAACTCAAAGGATAGGAGATTCTCAATGAGGTAAGATTCCAGAGTCTAGCCTTTTGGTTAGGTAAGGGAAATTTATAGAGCTGGGCCAGCCTTGAATGTTGCTTTGTAAGTAACTTCACACTTGAGAGTGTGAAGGTAGTTTCCTGAGTAGCATGAATTTTGGAGAGAAAAGAGGATCAGCCACATTATTATTGCATCTAAGGAGTACTGAGAGACTTAAGCCATGGCAGGGGGAATCATAAGGCCTGAAGTTTACTCTCTGTTATTGGTATCAGTTTTTCAGATAGTGGAGGTCTCATGGAAGGAGATTGCCTATAAAAAAGCCCCATAACGTGTCTTCCTTCTGGGAGGAATCTAAACCATTAGGTGGTGGTAGTGCAGATGACTATAGGATCCAATGAGAAAGTGATATCCCTAAGAGATGGAGGAGAATCTACCTATGGGCTCCGGTGAGTCTCCCAGCCACACTCTGATAAAGCCAAGCTGGCCTTTTCTCTTCCTCATAAACTATACTCCATCTCCTATCTGTTTGCCTCTCATTGGACATCTCACCTGCATGGAATGGACTCTCTTTTTGCCTCTGCCTCATAGAATTCCTTTCTTCCTTTAAGACATGACTCAAGCACCATCTTCTGAATTAAACCTTTCCTGATTCCCCAACTGCTAGTGCCCTCCCTTCCTAACTACCTCATATTAATTACTTTATATATATTTGTGTTTGTTCACCTTATATTTATGCTGTATATATTTACATATGCATTTGTTATTTCTCCTAGAATATAAGCTCTTTGAGAGTTAGGGATTGTATGACTCTTTGTACTTGAAAGCTCAGCCCCCCAAATCTATGTGCCTGGCACATAATGGATACCTAATAAATATTTATTAATCAATTGATTTCTAGATTTGTTTATGGGATCCTATGAATTCCTTACATCTCCTGCACTTTCCTTGGAGTGAAATAAAGCTTGTCCTGAACTTGATATACATTCATTACCTTGAGTCTTCATAAGGGATCTCAGAGATACAACCCACATCTATGTAAACCTAGATGTTTACTTCTGAAAATTTCCTGAACAAATTTTTGCTAGAGATAATATGAATCATGGAGAGAGTGATCTTTTTTCTGACTCAGTCCCCAAGATTGGACAAAGTCTTTGGGAGCCCAAAGCTTGGGACAATGGCTTATGTATGTGAAGTTAAAAAGAAAAACCACAAAGTGCTATGAGTGTGAAGTCATTGTTGCTGAATAATGGAAAGTGCACTGGGCTTGGAGTAAAACGAACAAAGTTCAAATCCCAGACTTGCTACTTGTGTAATGGAAAATATGTGGGGCTCAGGTGATGTCAGTTTAGATCTAGGCTTCGAGACTTTTTAGCTTGTAACCTTTGTAAACTATCTAATCTCTCTATGCCTCAGTTTCCTTGTCTATAAAATGTGGGTAATAAAGCTTCAACCTTCACAGTGTGGTTGTAAAGAAAGTGGCTGGTAAACTTTAAAAGACTTTAGAAATTTCACCCATCATTATTAGTTTGTATGATCTTAGGAAAGTTGTTTCCCATTTCTGGGTCTTAGCTTCTTCCTCTATAAAATAAGAGCACTGTATTAGTTCCCCTCTAAGGTTCATTACTCCTCTTAAATTCTGTGGATCTATAGTATTTTATCATGTTTTACACTAGAAGGGCACAGGAAAATGACCTTACCCTATGTGCTGTAGGGAAAAACCCCAACACTAGACTGAGAATCAGGAAATCTGGGTCTGAGCTTGGCTCTTATTCACTATCTGGGCCTTAGTTCCCCAGTCTCTACAATGAAGGATTTAGACCAGATGTTTCCTAAGGTCTCTTTGCCTTTCAACATTCTACGATTTTGATCATAGACATATCCAGAGGGGCCATCTTCCTCTTCCCACTACCTGCCAACTGAAGTTGCATTCTAAACATTTTCATTCAGCACATGCATGAATTCACAAATATTTGTAGAGTGCTTACAGGGTGGGGAACTTGAGGCCTTGAGGCCACATGTGGCCTTCTAGGTCCTTGGGTACGGCCTTTTGACTGAGTCCAAGTTTTACAGAACAAATCCTTTTATTAAGGGGATCTATTCTGTGAAGTTGAGATTCAGTCAAAGGGCTGCACTTGAGGACCTAGAGGGCAGGTTCCCCACCACTGGAGTATGTCAGCAGCATTGTGAACACAGTATTATATGGAAAACAAGAAATATGATATGATCTTAGGCTGCATTAAGAGAGGCACAGTATTAATAACTACGGAGGTCCTACTCCTGCTTTACTCTTTGTGGCATCTAGGTGGTATAGTAGATGGATCATTAGTCCTGGGGTCAGGAAGATAGGAGTTCAAATATGGCTTCAGACACTTAGTAGATGTGTGACCCTAGGCAAGTCCCTTAATCTTTGTCTGCCTCAGTTTTCTCAGCTACAAAAAAAACACAAAACCAAAACAAAACAAAATCCTACCACCTACCTGCCAGGGTTGTGAGGATTAAATGGGATAGTATCTGTCAAGTGCTTACCCAGTGCCTGGCACATATGCTTAAGATATCCTTCCTTCCTTCTTTCTCTTATGAGAATTTTTGATTTCCGTTTATTCAAATTTATTATGCCATTTCTTCTGATTATGTGGCTGACTCCTGAAATCTGCCTCCAATTAGTATAAATCTTACCTGGATAAAATCTGACTCATGGAATGGTAGTATTAGGGGAAGACTTTTGACATTCTTGAGATAACAAACCAAAAGAGAGGAAGCATCTACAAAAATCTTTTTTAGATGCAGTTGGGGTTAAGTGACTTGCCCAGAGTTATACAGCTAGTGAGTGTCATGTATCAAGGCCAGATTTGAACTCAGGTCCTCCTGACTCCAAGGCTGGAGCTCTATCCACTGCGCCACATAGCTGCCCCCTACAAAAGTCTTTAAAACCACCTAAGGGATTAGAATTTTGGAAGGATTCTTCTGATACCAACCCTTTGGATATCTTTGTGACATGTAATCTCCTCCCCTCAATTAGGCAATTTTAACTTCTTTAAAATAGTGCCTTGTATGGGGCAGCTAGGTGGCATAGCAGATAGATAGAGCTCCAGCCTTGGAGTCAGGAGGACCCGAGTTCAAATCTGGCCTCAGACACTTGACACTGACTAGCTATGTGACCCTGGGCAAGTCACTTAACCCTGATTGCCTCACCAAAAAGCAAATAAACAAATAAATAAAATGATGCCTTGTAGTTTTGTGAACGTAAGATTTTGCAAACTCGATGTTTAAATCTATAACTTTGTTTACTAATTTGTTCTAACTTAGTTTGTTCAACCTTTATTCAAGAAAACATGATATAATAAATTTGTTTGACTATGTCTGTGTGACTTTTATGGCCTAAAAGTCCATAAAGATTGTTATATGTAAAAAAAATTATTTCTCTCTCTCTCTAATGTAATTTTTTGGGATCTGAACCTCACCAGGCTTCAGGATTATTTTTCTACCTCCTGAACCTGTGTTTAAAGCATAATAAAACTTAGATTTTTACCTATGTAATTTTTGCATTGTGATAGATTTATTCAGCAGTAGTAACCTATTGCAAAAACTCAAAGGGAAAATATTCTTCCTGTAACATTTCCTCCCTCCCTCCCTTTTCTCCCTCCCTTCCTTCTTTCCTTCCTTCCTTCCTTCCTTCCTTCCTTCCCCTTCCTTCCTTCCTTCCTTCCTTCCTTCCTTCCTTCCTTCCTTCCTTCCTTCCTTCCTCCTTCCTTCCCTCCTTCCTTCCCTCCTTCCTTCCTTCCTTCCTTCCTTCCTTCCTTCCTTCCTTCCTTCCTTCCTTCCTTCCTTCCTTCCTTCTTTCCTTCCTTCCTTCCTTCTTTCCTTCTTTCCTCCCTCCCTTCCTTCCTTCCTTCCTTCCTTCCTTCCTTCCTTCCTTCCTTCCTTCCTTCCTTCCTTCCTTCCTTCCTTCCTTCCTTCCTTCCTTCCTTCCTTCCTTTCTTCCTTTCTATTAAGTATTGACTATGTCCTAGGCACTGTTGGGGGTGCTAGGCATACATAGAAAGACAAAAATGAAACAGTCCATTCCTCAAAGTATTTACATTCTCATCAATGCAACCTGTACATAGATAAGCAAATGTAAAATAGATCAAAATAAATTTTCAAAGTAATTTTGTAGGGAAGCCCTCCAAATGGGGGAATTAGGAAATGCCTGGTGTGAGGGGTAGTATGAGAAGTGGTACTTGAGTTGAAATTTTAAGGGGACAAAGGATGTGAAAAGGAATAAGTCAGGAGGGAAAGCATGTCAGGTATGAGGCATAGGCTTTGCAAAGGAAGAGAGACAAGAGATCGTGTAGCAGGAACAGAAAGTAAGATAATTTGGCTGGAAGGCTGAATACTTTTGGGGGAGTGAATGTGTAATTATTATGGGAAAATACTGGAGCCAGATTGTGAAGGGCTCTAGGGGAAAAGTAGTTGTTTGAATTTTATCCTAGAGGCAATACTGAGCCATTCTACCCAGCCATACTGAGACATTCCTTGAACAGAAGAGTTCCATGCTGCACAGTTGTGCTTCAGGAATATCAATGTATCAGCTGTGTGGCATGTGGAATGGAGACAAGAGAGACTGAATTCAGGGGGATTGTTTGGTAGGCTAATTGCCCTAAGCTAGATGAGAGATGATGAGGGCTTGAATTAGGGTAGCTATGGTGTGAGTGGAGAGAATAAGATGGAAGCAAGACGTGTTTTGGAAGTAGAAATTACAAGATTTGCCAATGACAGATAGAGGTGAAAAGTGAGTGAGGAGTTGAGGGTAACTCCTACGTTGTGAACCTGGGTGACTAAAAGAATAGTGGTGCTTTTGACAGAAACTGGAAAGTAAGGACGGATGAGTTTAGGGGGGAATGGCATTATGGCATTGTTAATAATAGTGGTTTAAGGATTGCAAAGCATTTAAAAATATTATCTCTGTCTCTTGCCTTTTCCATTCTTGCTGGTGACCACTTCTCCTTCTCTGTCCTGAGCCAACTTGCAAGGGGAAGCTCTGCCTCTTGGGACATCTACTCCTTTTCAGTCAGTGATAGCACTGAGGGAAAGGGAATGGCTTCTGTATTCCAGACATCCAGGCCCTGCAAGGAATCAGTGATATTTAAAAATGTGTCTGTGGAATTCACCTGGGAGGAGTGGGTACATTTAAACCCTTTTCAGAAAAAAGTTGTATGGGGATGTAATGTTGGAGTACTATAGGAACTTGGTCTCTTTGGGATTTGCAGCTTCCAAACAAGATGTGATCTACCAATTGGAAAGAAAAGAAGCATCTTGGATGACAGGAGACAGATATCCCAAGAAGCAGCTGTCCAGAGAGCAAAAAATTTACTGGAGAGAAACTTTATGAACATATTAAATGTGGGAAGGTCTACAGGAGTAAGACATGACTTACTGTGCATCAGAGAATTCATATTGGAGAGATTCCTTATAAATGTAGAAGTATGGGAAGACTTTCCACTACAATTAAAAAATGATTCAACATCAAAGAATTTAGACTGGAAAGAAAGCATATGAATGTGCTATATGTGGGAAGAACTTCTGCCTGACTGTAGAATTTACTCAACATCAGCACATTCATACTGAAGAGAGACCTTATGAATGTAATGAATATGGTAAGACCTTTAGTCTGTGACCATACCTTACTCAGCATCAGAGAATGTCTATGGAAGAGAAACCTTATAATGTAAGGAGTGTGGGAAGGGCTTCCGTTATAACTCACATTTTCTTGAACATCAAAGAATTCATACTGGGGAAAACCTTATGAATGTAATGAAAGTGGGAAGGCCTTCATGAAGAAGACATCTCTTACTGTTCATCAGACTATTCATTCTGGAGAAAAGGTGTATGAATGTATTGAATGTGGGAGGACCTTCAGACTGTGGCCCACAGTTTACTCAGCATCAGAAATTTCATGCTGGAGAGAAGCCTTATGAGTATAACAAATGGGAGAAGTCCTTTAGACTGGGGATACAATTTAGTCAGCACAAGAGAATTCATCCTGGAGAGAAACCTTGTGAATGTATTAAATGTGGTCTTCAAGAGTAATCCATCACTTAATGTACATAAGAAAAGTCATACTGGAGAGATTCCTTACAAATGTAAGGAGTGTGGGAAGACCTTCCACTATAACTTAGAACTTACCCAACATCAAAGGATTCATACTGGAGAGAAACCTTATAAATGTAATAAATGTGGGAAAGCCTTATGTAAGATGGCAGAACTTACTTGACATAAAAGAATTCATACTGGAGAAAAACCTGAGTGTAATGAATGTGGGAAGGCCTTCAGACTGAGGACGCAGCTTATTTAGCATCAGAGAATTCATCCTGGAGAAAAACTGTCTGAATGTAATGTGTGTGGAAGGACTTTCTGCATGAGTTCAGAAGTTACTCAGTATCAGAGAATTCATCTGAGAGAGAAAACTTAAGAATGTAATAAATATGGGAATATCTTTACAAGTAACGTACAACTTATTGTACCTCACAGAATTCCTACTGGAGGGATTCCTTATAAATGTAATTTGTTTGGGAACACCTTCTACTACAACTCAAAACTCATTTGATATCAAAGAATCCTTACTGGAAAGAAGCCTTACGAACGTAACTTATTTGGGAAACCTTCCACCTGAACTCAGAACTAACTCAATGCCAGGGAATTCATATTGGAGAGAAATGTTGTGAATGTGGGAATGTCTTCAGTCAGACTGTAGAACTTACTTGAGAACAGAGAATTTTTACTGGAGAAATACCTTATGAAAGCAGTTAATATGGGAATGTCTTCAGACTGGGGCATAGCTTACTGTGCATCAGAGAATTCAAACTAGAAAGAAATGTTATGCATTTGGTGAATATGGGAAAGCTTTCAAACTGAAGAAACAGGGCAGAGCCAAGATGGTAGAGTGAAGCCAGAATTTTTTGCTGAGTTTTTCTGGCATACTCTCTCTACAACGACTTTAAAAAATGTGCCAAACTGAATTTTGAGTGGGAAAGTCAAGGAGAAGTCACAGTGACTCATATTTCCAATAGGAACTTAGGAAGACAGAATCTGTAGATTCTACCTGTAGCCATTATCTATAGATAGTAAGGTGGAAGCTGGCCAGGAGTGTAGTGCATTGCATGTAAGCCCAGCAGTGTTGAGCAGTTCACTGCCCAAGGAAGGTAAAGGGCAAGGAAGAAGGTAAAGAAAAGGTAAACACTTGATCAAAAAGAGTTTCCAAAAGATTTTTGTACTAGCCCTAGGTGAAGGATTGGGTAACATTTGGCAGCTAAACCTACTTCTGAGGTACAATTCAGGGCAGAGAGGAGAAGTTACTGTGGCAAGGGAACAGTTACCTTACCTGGTTAAGGACCAAATTACAGACCTGGAGGGCAGTGACCTGACTTATCCCTGGATGATACAACTTTAGAAACAACAAAAACCTACAAGTCTCAAGACTTAGCTCAGAAAGTAGCAGGATATAAAAATCAGAAGACTAGACCAGATATCCACCCCCCAGAGGCAAGCAGAACCTAACTCTAACAAAAAGTCCAAACTCAAAGAAACAAGCTAGAAAAATGAAGAAATTACAAAAAAGAACCTCATTGTAAAAAAATTCCATGGGCACAAGGAAGCTTGAGACAGAAACTCAGAAGGCAATGAAAGGAAAGCCTCAAAGAAAAATGCAGATTGGACACAAGCCCAACAAGAATTCCTAGACAAGCTCAAGAGAGAGGGCTTTTTATTTTAATAGAGCAATTTTTTTTTAATCAAGTAAGAGTGGCAGAGCAAAATTTGGGAGAAGAAATAAGAACAAGCCAAGAAAATTGTGAAACAAGAATTAACAGCTTAGTAAAAGTACACAAAAAGTACTGAAGAAAATAATGCTTACAAATCAGAGTAGGCCAAATGGTTAAAAGAAGTACAAAATCTTACAGAAGAAAATGACTTCCAACAATTAGAATTGGTCAAGTGGAAGCTAATGATTCCATGAGAGATCAAGAAATAACAATGTTAAAGAAAGTTTGAAATAGCTCATCAGAAAAACAATTGACCTGGAAAAATAGACCAAGGAAAGATAACTTGAATTAAGAATCTCAAGAAACTACCTAAAAATCATGATTTAAAAAAAGAGGCTAAGGGGCAGCTAGGTGGCACAGTGGATGGAACTCTGGCCTTGGAGTCAGGAGGACCTGAGTTAAAATCCATCCTCAGACACTTGACACTTTCTAGCTGTGTGACCCTGGACAAATCACTTAACCCTGACTGCCTCACCAAAAATTTAAAAAAAAAAAGTCTAGACATCACATTTCAAGAAATTGTAAAGGAAAACTACCCAGATATTTTAGAACCAGAAAGCAAAATAGAGAAAGGAAAGGAATCTACCAGTATCCTCCTGAATGATATCCCTAATTGAAAACTCCTAGGAATATTTTAACCAAAATCCAGTTTCCAGATCAAAGAGAAAATACTGCAAGTAGTCACAAAGAAACAATTCAAATACCATAAAACCAATTAGAATCACACAAGATGTGGTAGCTACCATGTTAAAGGAGTGGAGGGCTTGTAATATGACATTCTGGAAGGCAAAGGGGCTAAGATTACAATCCAGAGTAACCTACCTAGCAAAGCTGACTATAATGTTATAGGGGGAAAACAGATATTTAATGAAAAAGAGAGTTTTTAAGCATTCCTGATGAAAAGACCAGTGCTGATTTTAGCATTCAAACACAAGACTCTAGAAGAGCATAAAAGGGTAAGCAAGAGAAGTGATAAGGGAATTACTAAGGTTACATTGTTTTTATTCCTACATAACAAGATTTTCCATATAACCCTAAGGACTTTTTCATCCTTGGGGTAGTTAGAAAAGAGGGCATGGGTGTGAATCTGTTGTACTGGGGTGATCTCAAAAGAAAAATGGAAGGGTGAGAAAGGGATGTACTGGGAGAAGGGGGAAAGGAGAGGAAGAATGGAGAAAATTGTCTCATAAAAGAGATGTGCAAGGATGAGTTTTTACAATGTAGGGAAAAATGAAGATGGGGTAGGCAATGCTTGAACCTCACTTTCATCTGAACTACTTCTAAAAAGGGAAGAAATACACACTCTCTCTCTCTCTCTCTCTCTCTCTCTCACACACACACACACACACACACACACACACACACACACACACACACACACACAGAGTTGGGTATAGAAATTCATCTTGCCTAACAAAGAAGTAGATGGTTCAGAAGCTAAGACAATGGAGGCCCTGCTGATAAGAGGGAGGGTGGATTAAAGGAGGCAGTGGTTAAAATAAAAACAGACTCTTGAGGAGGGGACAGGGTAAACAAAAGAGAAGGATAAATAGAAAAGAATAGAATGGAGAGAAATGCACAGTTAGCAATCATAACTTTGAATGTGAATGGGATGACTCACCCCTGAAAACAATATATTCAGTAACAGCAATATTGTAAAGATAATCAACTGTGAAAGACTTAGCTACTCTGCTCAATACAATGGTCTACCACAACTCTAAAGGACTCACGATGAAAAATGCTTTCCTCCTCCAGATAGAGAACCCAGTGATTAAGAGTGCAGATTTTGAAGCATATTTTTAACTTCTTTTATTTTTCTTGCCTTTTTTCTGGAATATGGCTAAAACAGAAATGTTTTGTATGATTGCAGAAGAAATAACCATATTTCTTGCCTTCTCAGTGGTTGGGGGAATGGGTGGAGAAGGGATAGAATTTGTAACTGAAAATTGAAACAAAATTTAAATGCTGAAAAATAATATTGTCTCATTTTATCCTCACAACAACTTTGAGAGTTAGGTACAATTATTATCCCCATTTTATAGACGAAGGAACTGAAGCATATAGAAATTAAGTGACTTGTCCAGGGTCCAATAGCTAGGAGTGTTTGAGAATGAATTAGAACTCAGGTCTTCCTGATTCCAGGTCCACTGAAAGGGCATGTTAAATTTAAGATGCCTATGGGACAATCGAGGGGAGGTATCCAGTAGACAACATTTAAAGCAACTTGACCAAGAATACAATATCCCTGAGAAGTGTTCATCTAGCCTCCATTTGAAACCCTGTAATGACAGGAAGTCAGATTATATTGTGAAAAAAGTGCTGACTCTTTAATGAGAAGACCTGAGTTTGAATTTTAGCTTAGCCCCTTACTGTCTGTGTGACCCTGAAAAAGACACCTAAATCTATCTATAATTCTATGAGCCCACTGTCTCCACTTTTGGTTAGCTCTAAAGTTTTGAAGTTGTTTTCTACTCCCAAATGTCAAACTAAAATCTGTCCCTGCCTACTACCTCCTTTCCTGCCTATAGACATGTCGATGTCTCCCCCATCCTTAAAAATCCCTCTTTTGATTCTTCTATCCCCACTATTTTCCTATATCTCTTTTGACCTTCATGTCCAAACTCCTTTAAAAAACTGTCTGAAATAGGTGCCTTCACTTTCCTCTTAGCCATTTCTCGACCCTTATGATAGGGTGACCTCATCATTCCACCAACACTACTTTCTTCAAAGTTATCAATGATCTCTTAATTGCCAAATTCAATGGCCTGCTTTTCAGTCCTTATTCTTGACCTCTTTGCAGCCTTTGACACTGTCGATCACCCTCTTTTCCTTGATATTCTTTTCTCTCTAGATTTTCAGAACACCATGCTCTCTCCTTGTTCTTTTCCTACCTGTTAGACCTCTCCTCAGTCTCCTTTGCTGGATCCTAATCTAGGTCACAGCTTTACTGTAGATGTCCTACAGGGCCTTCTTTTCTTCTCCCTTTATATTATATATTACATAACTCATTTGATAATCTCATCAGCTCCCATGGATTTAATTGCCATTTCTTTGCAGATGATTCACAAATCTACCTATTCTACTCTAACATCTCTTCTTTATCCTCACGTTGGAGGTCTGTCCTGACCCCCAATCTCCCATCTCCATGTACCTTTTAGACATTTTGAACTGGATGTCTGGTAGACATCTTAAACTCAACATGTCCAAAATTGAACTTATTCTCTTTCCTCCTGACTGCTTGCCTCTCTTATCTTCCCTATTACTCTTAATGGCAACACCATCCTCCCAAGACCTCCCAGGCCCTGCAGGTGTCATCAACCTAGATACCATCCTTAACTCATCACTATCACTCACCCTCCAAAGGTCAAGGCCTATTGAGTTCACCTGTGTAATTTCTCTCAAAAACACTCCTCTCCTCCGATATGGCCATCACCCAGGGGCAGGCCTTCATTACCTCATCATTGGACTATTACAGTTGCCTGCTGGTGGATCTACTTGCCTCAAGTCTCTCCTCACTCCAGTTCATCCCTCCTTCATCCACCAAAGTGATTTTCCTGAAGTATAGGTCCAACCATGTTACTCCCTATTCAACAAACTCCAGTGACTCCTTATTGCCTCCACCATCAAATATAAAATCCTCTGTTTAGCTTTCAAAGCCCTTCATAACCATCGCTACGCCTACCTTTCCTGCCTTCTTACACTTTACTCCCTTTCTCATTCTCTTTGATCCAACAACACTGGACTCATTGTTTTTCCTCGAACAAGATGCTTCATCTCCTGACTCTAGGCATTTTCTTTGACTATCCTCCATGTCTGCAGTCCTCTCCCTCCTTATCTCCACTTACTGGTTTCCCCAACTTCCTTCAAATCCCAGCTGAATTTCTACCTTCTACAGGAAGCCTTTCCCAATTCCTCTAATTCTGCTGCTGTCCCCTTCTCTTATTTAGCTCCTGTATTTCCTGCACATAGCTTATGACTATGTATTTGTTTGTTGCTTTCCCCATTCAATTGTGAGCTACTTGACAGCAAAGACTATTTTTTGCCTTTTATTATATCTCCAGTACTTAGCATAATGGCTGGCATATAGTAGGCACTTAATACATGTTTATTGACTGACTAACTATAACTTCCCCCTCCTGCTTGTAATTCTGCTCTCTAGAGATAAGCTGAAAAAGTCTAATTCTTCTTCCTAATGGAAACCTTTCAATTACATGAAGACATAAATCATGTAGTCCCTATGTCTTTCTTATTTTCTGTGATAAACATTCCATATTTCTTCAACCAATCATTGTATAACATCATTTGTATATGATTTATCATCTTATCAAGCCAGTTACTATTTTTTTGGACATCTGGGGGCAGCTGGATGATACAGTTGTTAGAGTGATGGTCCTGGAGTCAGGAAGACTTAAGTTCAAATCCAGCCTCAGACCCTTACTAGCCATGTGGCCCTCAGCAAGTTATTTAACTCTTGTTTTCCTCAGTTTCTTAATCTATAAAATGGGGATAATAATAACATTTACTTCTCAGGATTGTTGGGAGGATCAAATGAGATAATATTTGTAAAGTGCTTAGCAGAGTACCTGGTATATATTATACATGAGAGAAATGACCATAATACTTCAGGTATGTTATGACCAGGGCAATATAAAATGGCTTTAGCAGTTACTGTATTTTGCACACTCTATCTCTCCATGCAGTCTAAGATTAAATTGGTATTTTTGGCTGCCATGTCACACTATTACAACAACAACCACAACAACAACAGCCGGTATTTAAATAGCCCTTTAAGTTTGGCAAAGTGCTTTAAATTATTAGCTCATTTAATAATAAAAAAGATTACCTTAATAACCTTGGAAGGTAGATGCAGTTGATCTCCCCATTTTACATATGAGGAAGCTGAGGCAGGCAGAGGTTAGGTGACTTGCCCAGGGCCTGAGTTTAGATTTGGACTCAGGTCTTCCTGACTCTAGGCCCATTACCCTATCCCCTGTGCTATCTGGCTGGCAATTCAACTTAATTCAACAAATACCAAGCTCCAACTACATACCAGCAACAATGCCAGGTATTGGTACGGAACATGTGCTTTGTTCGTGTCTCACTCTTCATGTATGGTATTTTCTTGGTGAAGATACTAGAATGGTTTGCCATTTCCTTCTGCAGTGAATTAAGACAGACAGAGGTTAAGTGACTTGCCCAGGGTCACATGGTTAGTCATTGTCTGAGGTCAGATTCAAACTCAGGTCTTCCTGATTCTAGGTCCAGTGCTCTATCCACTGAGCCATGTAGCAACTTCCATGGAACATGTAGTCCATTATAATGCCCTCAGATCAATTTCACATGAACTCTGTTGCTTAGCCATGCCTCCCACATATTGTACTTATAAAGTTGATATCTTCAAACCAAGTGTAATTTTTCTCTATCAAACATCAACTTATTAAATTTAGCCTGCTGAGATAATTTTTACTTCTTGATTCTTCAACCAGGATGCTAACTGTTTATATCAGCTTGAGAATGTAAAAATGAGTATGCCACCTATACCTTCGTTCTTGTCAATAATAAAAGTATCAAATGGCAGAGGGCTAAAGCCCAGTAAATAAGGTGCTCCATTCTAGACCCCCCCCCAAAAAAAAATCATTATTCTTTTGGCCATGATCTGAATTCACCTACTTATGCTGTCACCTAGCCCACCAACTCTACATATTGTTTATGTCTTGCCATGAGACAGTATGTGAAGTGTTTTGCTGGTATCTGAGTATACTGTGTTTACAACATGTCTGTTAACTACCATCTTTCTAACCCTGTCAAAAAAGGAAATGAAATTAGTTTAGCATGACTCATTTCTGATGAAACTTTCCTGGCTCATTGTGATCACTGTTCCCATTTCTACATGTTTGTAAACCATTCCTTTAATAACATAGCATAGAATTTTTCCAAATATCAAAGATAAGATTTACCCAGGGCTCCATTCTAGGATTTGATATTAGTTCTTCTGAATATTAGTTAAAATGTTATTGCCACTCTATGCTCCCTATGTAGCATCTAATGTGTCAAATTAGAGGGTTTGGTTTTAACACTTCTATGAAAATATGAGCCATGAGACAGCAAGTACTAAGAAATGCTTTTGTTTGCTGGTGATCTTACTTACACTGATATGCTGTCTATATCTAGAATCTTCCCTAAGGGCCTTCCTCTGAGGTCTTACGGTATGGAAGTGACTACGCTCTCAAAGGCTGTACCAGTGGAGCATGAGGTCTGACAGGTCCTACCTAGTAGGTTCTTGCCTTTGAGATTAAGGTGAGGGAAGAAGAATACCAAAAAAACCCCCACTGAAATATAAAATGCAAAAAAAAAGGAAAATATAATAAATGTGAAGTAGAATTGCTAAAAAAAGCTTGATAAACATTTGTAATATGGTTAATTTGTATAACTATTCATGTTTGCATTTATATATTTTTTCTGTTCAAAATTAGTTCATTTTGGCCAGGCAATCTATATTCTGTGTAAAAAGAGGACTTGAGTTCAATTATAACAGCAAAGCTGCTGTGGAAAATCAAGGTAAGGAGCAGAGGAATGATTTTTTTTTTGTGACCTGAGTAAAACAACTTTTCTGAGACAGATGAAGAGAAGCAAATCCATTATTCTTTTTACAGAAGAAGATGTTGGTTCAAATGTTCAGTTTTCTACTTACTAACATTTCAAGTTTAGCTAAATCTTAATTTCCTCATCTATCAAATGGTCACAATAATACTTTTATTACTTACCTGGAAGGGTTTTTAGTAAAGTTTTTCGTAAATTTGAAACTGGTACATAAAAGTAATTATTACTTGAATATAGGTTTCCTTATAATATGGGACAAAATGGGATCTCTTTAAGAATATTTTTATTTCTATAATCTTCCATTTTCCTTTGATATGTATGTATATGCATATATATACATACATATATATATATATGTATGTGTATATCTACCTGTCTCCATATTCATATCAACATTTAAATCTTTCTTTCCCCACATCTCTACCTCCATCTCCATCTCTATCTTCTCTAACTTGATCATCTCTCACTCATCTCTCTCTTCTATCTCTATCTCTACCATCTCTACCATCTCTATCTCTGTGTCTATCATCTCTATTTCTACTCTCTCCCTCTCTCTCATTCTATCTCTATCTCCTGAGATGCAACATAGATTAAAGGTTAAAGTTTCCTTTGAAGCCAGGAAAACCTGGCTTCAAGTTCATATACTGTCTCTGAAACCTCCATTTAACTTCCAAATGCTCTAGATAACTAAGACTACAAATTGCAGAGAAGCACTGACCTGCATTGGTGGAGGGAGTGCTTTACTGGGATTTCATTATAACAATGGGATCAGTACAATCCCTATCCCTATCTATCCAATGGGGTACAGGGAAGAGAATAATTATAGACCGAATTCATCTTTGTAGGAGTCACCTTGGGGGAGATGGGGAGGCAAAGCCTCAACATGGTCATTCTTTACATCATTCCTTTAGGTCTGAATTTAGATAATTTGTACACGAGCTAGGCTAGGACTTATATTTCTGTTCTCTTTGGGAGAAAAATACTCATTAAGTAAATTAACGCTCTAAAGAATACTAGGAGAATGTTTAAGCTAATTAAGAAAACAAACTATTTGAGGCATTTAGTCATACCTTTGACATGTAAACATTGTGCAAATTACAAATGGCTGCTTATCTTTTCATTAAGATACATCTGGGAGGGCTTTTACTTGGTAATATTTATTAATCATTACAAGCCACTGTATAATTGAAAATCATAAGAATGTATTTCTAATAAAAATTATGCGGTTCTGATGAATTTCACATTATTTAGAAGTCTAGATATGGCTTTAGATCCAGATGCAGAGAGATCTTTTGTCTAATCTATGAGATCCTTTTATCTAATGTTTTTCACCTACAAATGAAGATGCTGAGTCTCAGAGAGTGAAGATGACTTGCCTAAGCTTTTGTTGCTGATTTATGACCAGAGTCGGCCTAGAACCAGGATCTCCTCATTTCAAGCCTCTTTCCATGTTCTTTCCATTTCACTATACATAAGCAGAAGACACAGTTATCTCACCATTTTGGATAAATGAGAGTTTTCCATACCATGAAATGATCATATCACTTTAATGATTATTGTTGTTGTTGTTTGTCCTTGATGCTGTGACTTGCAAGTTAATTGGATTTAGGTGAGAGAGGGCTGTGCAAAGTCACCAGCCTTACTTTTTCCTCCATTTGGATCCAGTGGCAAGATATAGATCAGGACGACTGGAGATGGCCTCTTTAATGAAATCCAGCAATGAATGGATGCCGGTGAACATGACAATAAAAATTAATTCCCAGCAACCACAACCTTCACCACACAGTACTCTCTGAGACCTAGCCAGATGGAATAAGAAAGAATTAAGAGTTAGAAACAAACTGTCATGTATAGCACTGCCCAAGAGGATTCCAAATCCTTCGAAGTGGGCTTCTTTGGTCTTTGGGGTGCTGCACGATTGACATTAAAATAGTTTGAGTAGGCCCTGACAATATGATGGGATTTTAGGGATGCCCTTTAGGATCTTTTTCACTTATAACCCAGTGAACTTTTTTAAGGCTTTTGGGCCCCCCAAAGTTCCTGAAGATAATGCAAATCCCCCTGAGAGGGATAACACAAAAATTTTTATCAATGAATTTTATATTTCTTGTGATGATTAGTTTCTCGAAAGGCTCTATCAGAAGTAGGACATAAAGCCTAAAAGCTAGAAAATGTGATGGAAAGGAGTCAAAGATAAATTTTGATAACTTGACAATTTTGCCTAGGGCTCATTGTTAGTGGAGTAGACAGGTCTTTCTTTCCAAGTAGTGTTACATTGGGGTTATCAACTGGATAAAATTTTTGGCTTAAGATTAAAGGCCAAACTCACGATAGTCCATTATCTCTTTCTCCTATGGGTGGTACAAAGCATAAAAGGAAATTATCTTCTGTTTTGAACCTGAGGAATACAATACGCAGGCTTATATATGAACACAAATACCAGTAGGTAAGACTATCCTGGAAGGAAAGGAGGAAAAGCAATAGTCAAAAACATCAGAAATGGGGTCTGTGAGTGGCACATAAAGGCAAAGTCTGTGTCAGAGAAGGGAAAAGAGAGACAACTTTTCCAGCTGGAAATGAAGCAGTCAGAGTGAATTCAGCCTCACAAATAAATCACCTCAGCAGTGAATAAGAGCCTTAGCTTTGCTTGAAGCCAGAAGCTTCCAAAATGATGGAAATCAATTGTTGACAAGAGAGAAGAAATATGGATTAAGCCTATAACTGTGTTTAGAGCATCAGGGGATGAATTAGCCTAATTGGAATATTAGTCTCAGTTACAGAGAGTAATCACTACAGGCTGCCTCTGTTTTCATTAGAAATTTAATTAAGTTTATCAATGTTTGGCTTTTCCAGCCCTCATTTCCCAGAATCTCCCTGGACATTCTTTTGCTTAATAAGGTTTTTTTATCCCCCTCCCTCAGCGTCAAGTGGGATGGGATTGGGAGGCTGGTTGGGGAGAGAGAGTTGGGGTAATGGAAAAGAATAGGGTATTTTTCTCTTGGATTGTTCCATGTCCAGTATCTCCCTATCTGGGATTGTTTTTCTGCATTCATTTTTCTGTAGACCAATCACAGAATTATAGTCTTGGAGGAGGCAGGAATTTATGGGTTGTGTTGGTAAACAAAGGGACTCATCAATACAGAATAACTTTAGAATGTCTATTCAAGTCAGTGTGCTGAGTTGGTCCTTAACGAGTCCCTGGATGAGGTACCTAGAACTAGGTCTCTAGAAACATGCCATTTTGAGGGTGAGAATGGTACAATCAACTTTAGGAAACCAGAGATTTGTATTGAATTCTGAGATACCTGATGACTCCACTGAAACAAAGAATTCCAACAAGTATACTCTAAGCTTGAGGCTATTTCCTTCCTTCCTTCTTTCCTTCCTTCCTTCCTTCTTTCCTTCCTTCCTTTCTTCCTTCCCTTATTTTTTCCTTTGGTTTTTCCTTCCTTTAGCAAATAATATGACCAAGAGATATAACTGCTTTTGTTAATTAAATATGGACTATATTTATTTTTCTATGGCTATATTGAAGCATGAACATATGACTCAAGCACCTTGGATTGCTTGGCAGCTTATACATATCCCAATACATTTAGTCTGCTTTAAAAAAAGCCAATCAAGTGTTTCCATTTCTTAGCCAGAAAAGAGGAAGAATTTACTACCATATAGTGAATTTAAAAATGGCAATGCTATTAATATATATTTCAAAAGACCTGAGGTTGTTTTTTTGTCTGGGTAGGTTTCCCTTTCATTGATTCAGAGCACATCTCCTGCTTGCTTTGGTACATGCTCTTATGAATTGTTATGCTCCAAAACATAAAACATATGGTGGCAAGTCTAATAACAACAACAGTAATAGTAGTAATAATAATAATCACCTACTCAATGCCCAACCCATCGTCCTTCCCGTAAAGGGAGGGGGGAAGACAGCAAAGCTACTGTCATATCTATGAAGGCACTGAAGTGCTGGTGAATCAAGCTCTAGAGATACTGCAAATGGAGTTAGTGCTCTGGTCAGTGTGGGGCAACTGTTACTATGAGCCAAAGACATAGATAGGGTGGCATAGAGTTGCAGGCTGGTCTTTCTCAAGGCCATTATAATGATTAACTTAATGTGGAAGATGGTGGAGCAAGCAGTGCTCCTTTAAATTCTCATAAGAGAGGCACAAGAAGGCAAGATATATTGAAAGAAATCAGAAATACCAATACCCCACCTGCTAAAAATGCTATATTGCAGATGGTGCTGACCACTTAAGTAGGCCAATTGTATATGCACGTTAAATGGACTGAAAACATGAATGCTTTCATTGTTCATTAGTTCTAAAATATAACATAATTGGAAACATATTTTACCAGTTATAAGCATTGTTTTATTGTTTTTTTTGTCAATAATAATAGTTCAGCTCCAAGGCCCACAATAATGCATTACCGACCAGTGCAAGGCCATCAAAAGGAATAACTTCATCCCTAAAACTCTGTTAGATAAACATTAGAGCTGAAGTCAAATAGCTACTAAAATCAGGGGAGGGAAAAGCTGAAGAACCTGTGGTCATTGAAAATCTTCACTTAGCACAAACTCCAGAAAATTAAAGACACCAGTATTTTGAATTATTTTGAAAAACATACGAACATAGATGGGAATTTTGGAAAACCCATTTTGAGTTTGAAAACATGAATCTAACCAGTAGACCAGTTATTTCATAACAGAGTAATTTTTAAAAATCTGGCATTTGCTATAACTATCATGAATGAATATATTCTACTACAATATTTGACAGAAAATATAAAAACATCTCAGGACATGAACACAATAGCATAGGTGGTAATTGTGGCCGTTGTTAGAACCATAGGAAGAAAGGTAGAGTTATCAAGGAATACTCCTAAGATGATAAAAGGAATCAAAGCAATATAAAGCACAAAATGAAGTCAACATTAGCCCAAAACTTCAAGAAAGAGAATTGAAAAACAAAAACAAAATCAGAGCAGAGAAAGAACTCATGAAGGAAGATGTGGAAATGTCTGGTCATTTATTTGGTCACAAGAAATATGACGCATAAAAACACATGTTGGATTAATAAAAAGAGTTCACACTGTCAATGCAATGAATAACAGAAGTTATATCAATGGAAGTGACCATTTCTAGCTTCTAAAACTACAAAGTGCTTGAATTATATGAGATCCATAATTATTAGTTCAAATATTTCACAGTGGTGCAAGACTTTACCATCTTCCATGCACCTGATCCTGCCTTACATAAAAGAGGAGTCATTATTGATTTACTACCCAAAGATAAAAATTCCAGTGACCCCTTTAAATATTGCTGAATTACGTGTTTATGTTCTTTACACTTTAATGATTCGTGACTCATATCACTTACGAAAATCAATAAAAAATTACCAGATAACAATATATGAATTGAGGAGCAAACTTGGTGTGCTCAAAAATCTTGGGTTGGGTGTGTGTGTGTAAAGAACAACTAATATTTGATAATTAATGAATGTGACCATCTGAAGCGCATATATATATATATATATATATATATATATATGTCTATCTATCTATGTGGACACACACAAATATATTACTAACTTTTAAAAATGTCACATAACCTTTAACTTAGTTTTGCACAGATGCTTTGACTATTTACTGACTATTTATAAAATAAATCCATTTACGGAGGGAATGCTGGGGTATTTGATGATGCCTACATGGAGCTGTTCTTGAGTTGAGGCATACCACCAACATAGTAATGTCAAAAATAATTGATGTAAAATGTGGCGTTTTCTGGGGAGATAGTTAAAGTCCATTGTGATTCTGCCCAACTTTAAATTCATTGTCATCTCTCACAAATAGAACTAAGGATGACGTCTAAGTTAAAGAGTCAATAAACCATAATATCTTATTAATCAATTGATGTATATGGATGACATCAAGCTATATGGTTCTGCTGAAAAACACATTAAATAGCTCATTCATTTCCTTCAATCTTTCTCAAATGATATTAAAATGTCATTTGAACTTGATAGAGGCAGAGAGGTGACCCAGTGAATAGAGTACTGGTCTCAGAGTCAGAAAGATCTGAGCTTATATCCAAACTAGCTGTGTGACTTTGAATAAGTCACTTGACTTTTTGTCAATAAGTCACTATTTGCCTTTTATCTGTAAAATGGAGATAATGATAGTATCTATTTCTCATGGTTATTGTGAGGTTCAAAAGAAATAATATTTGTAAAGCACTTTGCAAACATTTAGAGTACTTCACCATGTTACCTATTATCATTAGAACTGTAAAATTCCAAAGATATGCTGAGGAAAGATAGAGATTTAAAACTTTGAGTTTGAATTTCACCCTGAGTCACTGGGTAAGGACAATATATCCTAATCTCCTCTAGGCAAGACATATAAAGCATAAAGATATCAAAAGAAGACTGTGACTGATTATATTAAGAGACTTACTGGCATCCTGAAATCAAATCTGAAAGGGTAGGAATATGTTTAAAGCAATTAACACATATGCATACTAATCTTACTGTATACTTTTGGAATTGTAAAATCTATCATAGCAAATTTGGAAAGTATCCTAAAAGTATTCCCCTCCCCACCCCTACCGCTGCCATATTAACAGAATTACCATCTTCTACAGCAGCTACAAAAAATGCAAACAGAAAGATTAATAAACATTCTTAGAGCATACAATAAATCATTTAGAAACCTACAAGCAGACATCTCTTTATCAAGCCATAGTAAAATCTGATAATAGGTAGGACGCTGGATTTATCAAATGTAACAGGAAATGGTTTGCTTTTCGATGGAGCCAATAAAAGTGAAATCCAAGAAAGGAATCAAAAGGCCTTCTATAAATAACATCGTAGAGAACTCAGCCAGTGGTATGTTTACAGAGAATCATAGAACATTTTATGATATCATGCAATCAGGTGGTGCAGTGGATAGAGTGCTGGGACCCAAATCAGGAATATCTTGAGTTTAAACCTGACCTCAGACACTTATTAGTTGTGTGAATTGGAGCAAGTCATTTAACTGCTATTTGGCTCAGTTTCCTCATCTGTAAAATAGAGATAATAATAGCATCTACCTTCCAGGGTTGTTGTGAGGATCAAATGAAATAATAATTGTAAAGTGCTCAGCACAGTTCCTGATACTTAATAAGCAATAATAAAATATAATTATTATTATTAGTAGTAAATACTATCTCTAAACTGAATGAATGAAAAGCTTTAAAAAACACAGACCTAATAGAAGAGACCAAAACCACATGGGAACAGGTAAAATATATATCATCCCTTCTATACTATTTACTTTTTAAAAAATAATGTTTTATTTGTTTTTAACATTTGTTTTTTCTTAATTTTAAATTTATTTCTTAATTTTGAGTTTTAAATTCTTTCCTTTCCTCCCTCCCCATCCCTCTTCCTGAGACAGTAAGCAATCTGATATAGCTTATACATGTGCAATCATGTAAAACATATTTCCATATTAGCCATTATATAAATGAACAAAGAAAAAAAAGGAAAGTGAAAAATAATATGATCTAGTCTGTATTCAGACTCCAGCAGCTCTTTTTCTGGCGATAGATAGCACTTTTCATCATGGGTCCTTGGGAATTGTCTTGGATCATTGTATTGCATAATATTCCTGTTATTATATACAATGTTCTCCTGGTTCTGCTCACTTCACTCTGTATCAGTTCTTGTAAGTCCTTTAGGTTTTTCTGAAATCATCTGTTCATCATTTCTTATAGCACAGAACTATTCCATCATGATCATATATCACAACTTATTCAGCCATTCTCCAATTGATGGACATCCCCATAATTTCCAATTCTTAAGACACCACAGAAAGAGCTTCTATAAATACTCTTTTACAAATAGTTTCCTTTCTCTGTTATTTTTAATTTATTTGGGATGCATACCTAGTAGTAGTATTGCTGGATCAAAGGGTATGCAGTTTTATAGCCCTTTGGGAATAGTTCCAAATTGCTCTCCAGAATAGTTAGATCAGTTCCAACTCCACCAACTGTGTATTAGTGTCCTAGTTTTCCCATATCCCCTCTAACATTTATCATTTTCCTCTTCTATCATATTAGCAATCTGATAGATGTGTGGTGGTATCTCAGAGGTGTTTAAATTTGCATTTTTCTAATCAATAGTGATTTAGAGCATTTTTTCTTATGATTATAGATAACTTTGATTTCTTTGTCTGAAAACTGCCTGTTCATGTCTTTGACTACTTACCAATTGGGAAATGACTTGTATTCTTATAAAGTTGACTCATTTTTCTCTGTATTTGAGAACTGAAGTCTTCATTAGAGATACTTGCTACGAAAAATTTCTCTGTAGTTTTCTTTCTAATTTTCCTTTCTAATTTCCAATTCTTTTCTAATTTCCCAGCTTTCCTTCTAATTTTGGTTGCATTGAAAGAAGACTTTCAATGAACTTGAAGAAAGAAGACTTTTGATGAAACTTTGAGTTTCCACCTCGATACTTTTATTCATTTACAATAAACTAGTCATTTTATCCACTTACACGATAGTCCTCTGAACATGAAACTTAGAAAAATAATGGTATAACAATTATGCCAGGGACATTTCTATCTGATCTGCATCAAATATAAGATGAGAGGATGATGATAACTACTTGGCCCAAATGAATTAGGCAATGCAAGATTTTTATCTCATTTTTTATAGATGATGAAACTGAGGCCTGGAAAATTCAAGTGAGTTACACTGGATCTCACTGACAGAGATGTGACTCAACCCACATTTCTCCCAATTCTAAGTCCAGTGTTTTTTCAACTCAATTAGATTCAATCTTGTATTACATTCTTACCATGTCTAAGGCTGGTGATACAAAGATTAAAAAAAGGACAAATTTCCTGCCTTCAAGGGGCAGCTACGGGTAGATTTGGCTTGGATTCAGGAAGACCTGAGTTCAAATCCAGCCTCAGAAACTTCCTAGCTGTGTGACTTTGGGCAAGTCAGTTAACCTCTGTTTTCCACTGGAGAAGGAAATGGCAAACTACTCCAGTATCTTTGCCAAGAAAACCTCATACACAGAGGTCCACGGGGTCATGAAGAGTCAGAAATGATTGAAATGACTGAATAGTAACAACCTTGCCTTCAAGAACCTTATGATATGATAAAGGGTGAAATGACATAAACAGATAATTAAGATGTCCTCCTGCAATGTGGAGATTGAGGCACAGGTAGTTTGGAATGTGGTGTGAACGTGTGTGTAGGAAAAAGGGAAGTAAGGAAACAAGTATTATTAAGTACTATCCATTGTGCTAAGCACTGGAGATAAATATGTTGTTGTTTGCCATTTTTTTGAAGAGGACAAGTGATATCATAGGTGATGTCTTGACTTGTGCATGCAATTGGATTTAAATGAGGCAGAGTTGCCCAAAGTTATAAGCCTTGTTCTTTCTCTTCCTGAGTTATCAAAGTCCAGCAGCAGGACAAAAGTCAAGATGACTAGCAATGGCCTGAGATGTAATGGATGACCTTGGCATCTTTGATGGTTGACCAAGCTTCATGGCTATTGGAACAAATTGTTTTCATCTACCCATTCCCCTAGGGAAAGTCTTCGCATGGTTGGGGTGGACATCCTCTTAACTCACTGACAGATTTGGGGCCTGTCAGTTTTCCTCAACCTGGTTCAGCCTGTAGGTGGCAGTGGAACATGTTAGTTTCTTGGAGCCACAGGTGAGAGAGTTGGGTGAAAGGTTGACAGGAAAGGTGGATAAACAGCCCTGAAAAGGACATGGCAAGCCCTCAGACCAGAGGTGCTAGCCCTGGAACACTCGATATATCTCTGGGGATATAAATACAAGTGAGAAGAAAAACAGTTCCTGCCCTTAAAGAATTTGCATTCTAATAGTAGATTTGAATCTACTTCTCTCTGAGTTTCCACTCCAGGTAACTTAGGTGCCCCTCCCAGGACAAATTCATAACTTCTGATCACATTCCCAGTTCCTCACTCAAACCTTAAATGACATCACCTCCCTCAGCCTCTTCTTCCCTACAGAATTCCTCTTAATGCCTTCTTTATAGAGAGCAGAAACTGGACTTTCTGGATCACTCCACTTAGCTTCTGCTGTTTTGCCTAGTTTAAATCCAACACTTCAAGGAACCCCATTCTGCATGTATCCTGATTCCCACTGCTTTCCTGCCTCCTTTTGTGTGTTTTCTCCCCTCCCCACCAATTATATTGTAAGCTTCCCGAAGGCATGAACTGTCTTTCTTTTTATTAATCATATCTGCTGGGCCTGAAGTTAGGAAGACATCTTTGTGAGCTCCAATCTGGCCTCAGACTCTTACTATCTGTGTGACCCTAGACAAGTCAGTTAACCCTGTTTTCTTCAGTTCCTCAATCTGTAAAATGAGCTGGAGAAGGAAATGGCAAACCACTCTGGTATCTTTGCCAAGAAAGCCCCAAATGGGGTCATGAAGAATTGGACATGAACAATAACAACAACAATCCTGGCACATAGTAGGTATTTAATAAATGTTTATTGAATTGGATTAGATAATGGAGAAACACAATACATAAAAGAGACTAGTCTAGAGAAAGTTTCAAGAATATCTAGGAGGGGAAGAAGGAATGGCTAGTCTAGGCCCATCCCATTCTGGAGGTCCAGAAAGAACTTACCAATGGGAAAAATGAGGCAGCATGGAGAAGAGATATTCAAGTGTAAGAAGACCCCAGACAAAGAGGGAAGTTCCAAAGTGAGAAGGCAGATGAGTTGTGATAATGAAGTTTGGAGTCAGAAGCACAGTAGGGAGGGGAATACAAAAGACAGCTTAGACAAATAAAAGGAAAGGAAATGAGCACTTCTGGAGAAAGAGAAGACACTTGTTTCTTTTAACTTTGTGATGCTGGTTGCTTACACACTCTTACTGGAGACACACACATAATACTGGCTACATCCTGGTAGGACTGTGCATCTTTAACGGGTCCTCTGTGGTTAGGGGTTGAGGTGTCCTGAGAGGAAAAGCAAAGCCGTCCCTGTTCCATAGTTGACTCTATTCACCTCTTCAACCAACCACTACCCTTCCCTGTTCCCTGAAAGATGACGTATCTGTAAACAGTGGCAGGATAAGCATGGTTGCTGCTCCTTTCAGGCCCTGTAAATAGCACTATTTGCTAAATGGGGTTTGTAATATAATGCAAGGCAATTACAAAACAGCCAGCGTATTCCTCTTTGGAAACAGGACACCATGACTGATAGACCTGCAGCTGTTTGGCCCTGTAGAGGGCCAGTGGCTGAATTAAGTTGGGATAAACTTACTGCCTGTCAACTACAGTAAGCTGGGCCCACTGAAAATGTAAAATGGTGTGTCCATTCACTAGAAAATACCTTACTGTAAGCAGAAATTAAAAGATGACATCTCTGATAGATCTCCCTAGGTTGCTATTGGTAGGACATTTGCATCTTTGAAATTCATCTTGTTAACTTATAGCTCTGTGAGTGGCATCTTACTTCATCACTGCAACAAAAAGAAAACCCAACAAAAAGTCATACGCACACAGACATACAAATATGCAACATTGTTTAGCATTTATCATTAGTGCAAGGGTCTCTAGCAATGGCTACATATCCCAGTGCATTGTCTAAATTAATCCACTGAGGGATATTGAATCACTTAATCACGACACAGACTTACTGCCTTGGTAGGCACGCTCTGCCTTCATTAGATTTAATATATTTCTCGTTATACAAATCTGCTGCGGCAACAATAAGTCTTGTTCATAAATCAGCTCGTCCTTTTGCTTTGCAGACATGGAGAACTTTCATAAAACAAGACATAAATGGAGCCTGTTAGACAGGAGGTCAGAACAGCCCTCACCAGATATTAATACCTATTCATTAAAATGATTTTAATAGAGCATGTTAATGGGCAGTGGTAAAACAATTATGCTTTTAAGTTCTCCTCATGTGCTTTCCTTTTACATTGTAAACAGGAGCAAGGAAAGGTACTAACATGAAAGAGGCAAAAGGCCTTAGGTAACACTGCAGGCTCCTAAGCTTCATCTACTTATAGAGCTTTGGAGATTAATGAAACATTTGGCTGTCTTTAATAAAGACTTATAGGCCACTGATGGGGGTCTTTGAGATTGCTTCAGGTATTATGAAGACTGATCCAAAGGGACTGAAATGTCGGCATGTTCTAAAAGTATATCTTCCAATGCATATTTGGATCTGCACAAATTGAACACATTAAGAAGTATAGCTACAAGTCTTATGATGATGTCTCATCATAGCCTGCTGAATTTTGGCTTCAAATAAAGGCCATAGAATGGACTGTATATCTATCAAAGTTTAGAAAAGTTCATCACCACCCTGGTGGCAATGTTACTTATTTATTTACTTATTTTGGCCGTAGTAATTCTTGAAGAGCATCAACCAGATCCTTAAAGGTTTGCAATCTGGTGTCAGTAGTTGTGAATGGTTTATGAATAAATGAAAAGATATTTTTAAAATACTTACTAAGTGCAATGGAATGTGCTAAATGCTGGAGATACAAACAGAAAAGCAGAAACAGCTCCTGTTCTCGAGAAGTTCACATTCTAATAGGGGAAACAATATATAAAGGAGGTTTCAGCTTTAAATCAGATGGGAAGCTCCCATGGTCCTTAGGGTGCAGCAGCAAAGCAGATGGTAATGCATCTTATTTAATATCATTTTGGCTTAGAAAAACTATATCCATTTTTTTTTTGTATTGAACCAATTGATGATGCCAAGGATTTTGAAAGTAAGGACTTTCTTTACTGGGTTTGTAGTTGATGAAGAGGCAGGGAATATAGCCCTTGGAGAAGCAGTTGCCAAGCAGTACCTCCATGGGTTTGCTTCCCTGCATGATAGTTGCAGTGGCCAGGATGGAAATAGGGCCTTTGGTCTGGGGGACATTGCCATTCTTGAGGCTCTTGAACTTCTCTGCCCACTGGTGGCAGTTGGTCAGTGGTTGACATTGTTGGTGGCAAGGAAGTTAGGCCATTTCTCCATAGTGATTGCTCCACTCATTGATGGCTGTGGAGGTCAGGTTGGAAGTGGGATCATTGACCTTAGGGGTACTGCTGTTCCTAGGATTCTTGGTCTTACCTTCCCATCAGTTGCATCTGGTCAGCAGTTAATGGTTGAAGGTGAGGAAAAGTTCTCTTCAATGTTGACTGTTGATTCTCTCTGGACAGACTAGAAAGAGGTCTGGTAGTCTGAGGGAAACTACTAATCCTAGCAGTCTTAGACTCAGGATCCTAGGCTCCTTCCATTGGGCTATGAGAGGAGGTCGTGGGTGAAATGGTGGTGGTAGTTTGACTTGTTTGAAATGTGCAGCCTCCAGTCTTTCACTTAGCATTCCTTGCTATTTTAGTTAGGCTGGTATGTCTGTCTTATAGATTGCAATTGAATAAAGTAATCTTATGGTTCTTCGAAAGACTCGTCTGAGAGTGTATTGGGGTAATGATTAATAAGGAAAGGATGGAGTTAAGAAAGGAATAAAGAAAAGGGGATAACATTCTTGGCAGCTACTGGAGAGAACTCTAACGTGGTGGTATATATATGGTGGTCTGGGACCAGTGAGAAGATCTTTGACAAAATCACTTATCCTTGAAACATAATTGTGGTAATATACTCAAGCAGAAATTGCACAGGTTTATTTGCTTGCATATGTATTTGTGGAGGACAATGAAAGGAGAAGAAGTAAGCATTCCACTGGACTTTTCTTCCACCCACATGATTTGTGGATTAGGAAATATGCGAAGCCTTGGCCAAAGCTAAAATCTGACTAACTTCAAGCATACAAAGCCAAACTGATTACCTTATCCTCCAAATGCACCCCTGTATTTCATTTTACTGATGGTACCACCATCCTGTTGATCATCTAGACCCAAAACCTCAGTTACTCTCAGTCCCCACCTTCGATTAGTTACTGAGTCCTATAGATTATTATATTATTAATACTCTTGCTGGAAGCTTGTATAGTGGATGGGGATGGCCTCAGCATCAGGATTACCTGGATTAAAATCTCCTTTCTGATATCTACTTGACTACACGGCCCTGAATAAGTCACTGAATGGTTTTTTAGGACATTCTTGTTCCCTGGTTCTCTTCTGACTGTTCAGACACTCCTCAGTCCCCTTTGCTGAATCCATCATGTCACGCTCACTAACTGTGAGTTTCAATCAAGACCTTGACCTTGGTCCTCTTCTCTTCCCTCTGTCTCTGTTGCCTGGTGATCTCTTTAGGCCCCTTGGGTTCATTTATCATCTCTATGCAGATAATTCTCAAATATATTTGTCTAGTCTTAACTTTTCTTCTGATCTCCATTCTTGCATCACCAATTTCTTACTGGGCACCCCAAATTGAATGTCCTATAGATACTTTAAACTCCACATAACCAAAACAAAATTCATTTTGTTTCTCTCCCCCAGCTCTCTTTTCTTCTCACCGTTCTAGTTGTGCTGAGGATCCTATCATGCTCCAAGTCAATCAGATTTGAAATCTTGGTGTCACCCTCGGCTTCTCCCTTGCACTTACTCCACGTGTCCAGTCTGTTGCCAAGTCCTGTTGCTTTGGTCATTGCTGTTGTTCAGGTGTTTCAGTTTTGTGTGACTCTTCATGACCCCATTGAGTGTTTTCTTGGCAAAAATACTAGAGTGGTTTGCCATTTTCTACTCCAGTTCATTTTACAGATGAGCAACTGAGGCAAATAGAGTTAAGTGACTTGCCACAATTAGTATTTGTCTGAGGACAGATTTGAACTCAGGGAGATGAATCTTCCTGATTCCAGGGCCCATGCTCTGTCCACTATGCCACCTTGCCACCTCCATGTTGTTTTTACTTCACAATATCTCTCATATGCTACTCTTCCTTTCCTCTGATTCAGCTACCACCCTTGTACAGGCCCTCATCACTTCATGCCTGGATTGTTATAATAGCCTTCTGGATGGTCTCTCTGCCTCAAATGTCTCTCTGCCCCAGTCAATTCTCTACTTAGCTGCTGAAATCATCTTTTTAAATCCCAGGCATGACCAGGTATCCCTCTGTTTGTCTTTTAAAGTCCCCTCATAACTTAAGCCTTTCCTACCTTTCTAGTCTCCTTATATATACTTTACTCCTTTCTACATATTCTATGATCCAGCAGCTACACTGCCCTTCTTGGCCCATCTTCTGACACTGTACCTTTTCACTGGCTGTCCTCCATCCCCAGAATGCTATTTTTCCTCACTTTTACCTTCTGATTTTCTTGGCTTCCTTTAAGGCTCAGCTTAGATCTCATCTTCTACAAGAGATCTCCCCTACTCTGGTCCCCTCTCCACTGTTAGCACCCTCCCTCTGTGATTATTTCCAATTTATGCTGTATATATTTTGTACTGATATTTTTGCATATTGCCTGCCACATTAGACTATGAGCTCCTTGAGGACAAGGACTGTTTGTCTTTCTTGTCCCCAGCATTTAGAAAGGTATGTAGCACAGAGTAAAATGGTTATTAACTGATTTTACTGATTTACTTTCAGTATCCCCAGATAGTTCTAACACTACAAGTGACAGTTGACAATCTGCACTCTGGTAGAAGACATTTCCTCACTGGAAATGCTCCCTGTACTGATAGAATCACAGGGCTGCAACAAAATCAACCCCCTTCCCCCACAACATCTCTGTATCTGGGGTAGTGGAGAGAGCATTGAATTTAGAGTTGCAACCCCTGAGTTCAAATTCTGCCTTAGATACTTACTAGCTATGTGACTTTTAGCACAAAGTATCTCTTAGCCTTAGTTTCTTTATCTGTAAAATAGAGAAATAATAGTACATCTTAAGATTGTTGTGAAGAACAAATGAGATTTTATATATATGTATATGTATGTATACATACATACACACACTCAAACTGTTATAAATGCTAATTCTTCTTCTTCTTCTTCTTCTTCTTCTTCTTCTTCTTCTTCTTCTTCTTCTTCTTCTTCTTCTTCTTCTTCTTCTTCTTCTTCTTCTTCTTCTCTTCCTCCTCATTGCCACTACCATTGTTCAGTCAGTCACTCAATAAACACTTATTAAGCATCTAGTGTGCCAGACACTATATTAAGCACGGAGATGCAGAAAGAACAAAAGCTGTTCTCTCCCCACAAGGAGCTCACAATCCAGTTAATAAGGACAAACAAGCTATACACAAGAAAAATAGGAAATAATTAAAAGAGGGAAAGTGCTAGAATTGAGAGCTTAGGAAAGGCTTCCTATAGAAGATGGGATTTTAGTTGAGATTTGAAGGAAGCCAGGGAAGCTAGGAGGCAGAGAGATGAGGAGGGAGAACTTTCTAGGCATAGGGAACAACCAGAGAAAATTCCCAAAGCCAAGAGATGAAATGTCTTGTTCAAGGAATAGCCAGGAGGCCAGTGTCACTGGATTGAAGCATATGAGGCAGGGAGTAAAGTGTAAGAAGACTGGAAAGGTGGGTGGCGGGGGGCGTATGTTATGAAGGGCTTTGAATGTCAAACAGATGATTTTGTCTTTGATTTTGGAGGCAATAGGGAGCCACTGAAGTTTGTTGAGTTGGGGAGTGTGGTGATATTGCCGTTCAATACCTCATCTCTTATTTGGACTACTGTAATATCCTTCTAACTAGTCTCCCTGGCTCCTGGCTCTTCTCTGTTCTAATACATTCATCATGTTACTCTCAGAGTAATCTTCCTAATGTCTTTCCCAGATGACTTCAAATACTCCTGCTGCTGGGATAAAATATTTTAAGAGTGGACTGGGCTGTCTTGGGAGGTCACTGGAGGTTTTTAAACAAAAGCTGGATAACTACTTACTGGGCATGTTCTAATAAGGCTTCTTTTTGAATTATGGATTGGACTTGAAGACTGCTGAGTCTCTTTCCAGTTCTGAAATTCTGTGACTGTGAAAATGTCAACTCCTTAGGTTGTAATTCAGTGCCTTCTATAATCTACTTCTAACTTATTTCATACTGTACTTCTTCACATACTTTATGATCCACCCAATCTAGGCAATGAGTTATTTTCTTATTTCATCTTGTCCTTTTCTATCTTTATATATTTGCCCAGATTATTATATACATTTGGAAAGCAGTGCCCCACAACTCCTGCCATCTAAATCCTTCTTTTCTTTCAAGGTCTGACTCAGCTGACATCTCATCTATTAACCCTTCCATGACCACTGCAAATAGTAATGATTGCTTTCTCTGAAGTTCTCTTGTCCCTTTCTGTTAAACCTCTCATATGCACTGATCCTAGTCTCACTTTTCTTATAGATAGCATTTATATAGTATTTTAAGGTTTGCAAAACCCTTTACAAGTATTGCATTTCATCCTCATAACAATCTTAGGAGGCAGATGCAATTTCCCCATTTTGCAGATGAGGAAACTGAGGCAGAGGATGAGTGACTTGCCCTGGGTCACATTGCTAATAAGTGTCTAAACCACTTATTATAGTTGTTCGAGCATATAACTGTTAACCAATATGCATTTATTGAGAATCTAGTATATTCCAGGCATTGTGCTAGGTTCTGGGAGTGTATATACAAAGAATAGAATCATCCCTACTCACCAGGACTTATATTCTAGTGATTGATTGTCAACTCTTTGAAGACTGGAACTGTGTGTTGTTTTTTTTTTTATCTTTGTCTCACTGGTGCCAAACATATGACTTTCCATATAAGAGGCCCTAAAACATTTGTTGAACTGAATAATGCAGCACATTATTAATATTATTTGTTTATTAAAATGAATAAGTGAATTTTATTATAACAAAAATATACTGTCCAACATGATGATGACTTGACATGTGATTTTAGTTATGCCACATTCTTTCATCCATCCCCCTTTTTGACCAGTGACAAACATTTTTGGAGAGACTGCCTGGGTCAGGTGGTATGGTGTATATGGCCATAGAACAGAGCCAAGCCAACTATCCTAGATAAGAATCTGACTGTCAGCCTTGCCCTCATGAATGCCACCCTTGAATGATAGGTTGGCTTTACAAAGCTACGATGAAATGGGGAATTCAGGTTCAATATATGAAAGACCTACTTTGATTTGGCAGATCTGGTAATTAAGAAAAAGCAGGTTTGGGGATATTAAGCTACCCAAATTGGCTCTTTAAAAATGCTCAGTTTACTGGATGACTGCCAACCCTCAACTTCAGTTTGTGATGGGTAATTCTAGAAAGAGATTCAAAGGATGATTTGAAAGGCCATTCCAACCCACCCTGAAAATAAGCCATAGTCCACATGCCCTCACCAAAGGGAAAGCAGACCTAAAGGAACTCAGGCACAGAAGCAGTGTAGCATAGCAGAAGGCATTTTGAACTGGATTTCAGAAGAACTGGGTTCTAGTCTTGGCTCTCCTAGTGGACAGATGTCTGACCATAGGCAAGACAGATGCTCTCTGGGCTTCCGTTTCCTTATCTATAATAATAACTCACATGTATTTGCAATTCAACAAACATTTTATTTTGTCAATTCAACAACTCAAAACAGTGTCAACTGTGTGTAAAGCATTATGTTAGCCATTGAGGATACTAAGACATAAATAAGGCAAGCACTGAAAAATAGCTTGAGCCTGGTTTCAAGGAGCTAACATTCTATGGGAAGGGTATAAATGTGTAGGTATATGGATATTGCATAGCATTTTGGAATTCACCAAGAACTTTTCTTTCAAAAACTCTGTGAGGCAGGTGGTTTGAGTCTTATTATCTCAACTGTAGAAATGAGGAAATGGCACAGGTTCTGGAGCCAGGAAGACCTCAGACACTTACTAGCTGTGTGACCCTAGGCAAGGCACTTAAATCCAATTGCCTCCTCTCTCATCCCCCCAAAACAAACAAACAAAAACAAATGAGGAAATGGAAGCACAGAAAAGTAAATGACTTCCTGGGCATCCTGCAGCACAAGTAAATGTTGGAAGTGGGAACAGAACAGTGTTTTAAAAATCATATTTCCATTACACATGATGTAGAGTTTTCCACATAATGGGTAGTAAGTAAATATTATTGACTTGACTAAAAATTATTCTCATTTCCCTTTGGTTTAGTTTTACAAAATTTGGCAGAGTATTGAGATTGAGGGCAGGTTAAAAGGAGAGCAGAAGCCTGTGGGGGGTGGTAGCAATTACAGCTCTGGGGTTTATAAAAAACACAGAAATTACTAATTACCACTCTGATGTTTGTTGTGTTTCTCCCTCCATATCTTATTATTTTTCCTCTTTTCCCTGCTCCCATCTCTCTCTTTACAAAGAAAAAGAAGGTGGAGAAAAGGTGGAATGGTCATTATTAATCTATAATTGAAGTACTCTAATCCCACTCTTCTGGTCCTCTTCTTTTTATCCAGCCTGCACCTCAATCATTAGTTCTTACAGTTCCTTTCTCTCTTTTTCATCCTCCCTTTATGATCTTCCTTCCATAATTGAAGTTTGTTTTACTTGTGACTATTCCTTCTCTAACTCTTTCATTGTAAATTAGTCTTTCCTTTATCCTGTCCCCATCTATTTCCCTGTTGAATTTAATGTGTTTATATATCAAACTCTCTCACTTTCTGTCTGTGACCCTTATTCACCCAGTTCAGATAAGAATAAGGTTCATGAGATACCACCTTATCCCACTCCCAACTTTGTTTGTATATTCTTTTCCCTATGTGTTCCAATTTTGAGACATAAGTTCCTTCTTTCTCCTTCATTTACCTCTGCTGTATTTCTTTCCTTTCTTAAAACCAATAAAATAGAACAAAACCACCCTAGGTCCTGAGTTTGTTCTTTATAACTGTGACCAGTAAAGACAGGGAATTCTAAAGGATGCTTGTTTTTTCTTATCTCTAGGGTGGTGGGGAGGAGAAGAAAGAAAAAAAAAGAAATTTACATGATAACTTTATTACATATTTAAAAGGAATAGTAAATTGTACATAATAGATTTGTAGTTTCATGTGCAATCATCTTTTTAATTATACTATGTCATGGAAATGTTTGTTTTATTCCATAAATTAAAAAAATATGAAAAAAGAATATAAGTACCTCATCATTATTCCCTCCTTTCCAATTGCTTGAATGTATTGACCTTTTTAAGATTTCTTTTCTCTCCTGTGTTTGCATTTCAAAGATTCTACTCAATTTCAATCTTTTAAACAGAAATTCTTGAAAGTCTTCTATTTTATTAAAGGTCAAATTTTCTCCCTGCAAGGCTGTACTCAATCAATCAACAAGCATCTATTAAACGCCTGCTATGTGCCAGAAAATTTACTAATATTTCTCGTAAGTGATCATTTAGTCTTTTCCCAGTGATGGCAGATGAGCTACCTGATAAAGCAGCCAGACAGCCATAACTAAGTATTTTCACCTGGGCCAAAGACAGTTGAGCAGGATTGGCATGGGGATGGGACATGTGGGTAGCAGTATAGAGGACTGAGAAGCCACAGTGGGCTGATGGAAATTGAAATGAGCAGATGACAGCATGCATGTTGAAGTGGCAGGCCAAAGTTCTGGTGAGGGGCCTTAGCCTGGTTAACAACACTTTGTTGTCCTTTCTCTGTTCACCCAGGGAAAGGCCAATTCTCCTGCTGCCAACAATCCTTTAATTTTCTGTTTTGTCCCTCACCCTGCAGAGGCTTCCTTTTAACTGTCAGTGGGAAGGGGTTTCAGGCTCTCTAATTGTCTTATTTCTCAATGTCTCTGTTACCTAAAATGTGTCTATAAATCCTAGTAGCCATTAATACTGATTTTTGCTTGGTTGCTGTATGTACAATTTGTAAAAAAGAAAGAAAAAGGATTTCCCTTTTCAAAGGGAAGAGGTATTTTTTTTTTTTTTTGCTTAACAGAACTGAGCTGGGAGCTGGGAGCCACATAGAAGCAGATCAGTAGCTGGTACAATATAAAACATGAGCCAAACTGTTAGGTCCCTGACCCCAAAGAACCCTAGACTCATTTTCTGTTTCTTTTGTAAAAGAAATGATGAACTTGGAAAGTCCCTGGGCTCTAAATAAAAGCTGGGATTTCCATCGAAAGGCTTGGGCACTTCCTGTTGGGATTTCTAAAAACCTAACACCAAAAGGTGAAGGGAAGTGAGGACAACTGCACCCATGTGGTTATCCTCAGAATACCATCATAGCATCCACCAATGCAAATAGAACCTGAACTTACTCACAACTTCTCCTGGGTGATTATACTAGTATTTAATTAAAGCCAGTGCAGATGATATCTACAGATATCATAGAAATAAAGGATGAGTGATGATGCATTGGGAGCAAGGCTTGTTGATGCTTAAAAAAGCTAGATGAATCTTTTCTAAGCACTGTAATAATCATGTTTTCCCCCCTTTTCTGAAGATCAATGACCTAGAGTGTTTATTTATTTTTGTTCATAGTTTCAAATCCAGTCTCTTCAACTGGGAATTCAATGCTCTGCATCTACTAGACCTATCTTATCTATTTGACTTTTAATCTTGATCTATTCGATAATATCTTCCCATATGTATGATTCTCTACCTTTACGCCTTTGCACATGCTGCTCATTGCCCACCAAAGATTGAAATACCCAACTCTGCATATTCAAATCAACTACTTCCTTTCAACTGAATAATGGTAATATAATGTTAATATTACTTATTTTAAATCTTAAAAAAAACCCCTATGATACCATTGACTTGGCTGCTTTCTCCAGAGATTAAAAATCACGAGTTTGGTGATTTTATGTTTTATACTGTCCAAAAAAATAAATCACCCAGTGGTCAGCCTTCTGGTGGTAAGCCTCTCCACTTATAGGTAGGATTGTATCACTTGAATTAGTGACCTGGTCCGTTGCCAAATACTTGCTCAAAGCTTTTCCACCTTGGTAGGATATGTTATAACCTTTACTTTTTTGGCACTAGCTTTTGAAAATCTATAGTTACCATCACAACTATACATCATATGTTCTATGTATTAATAGAATATAGATTAGAATAGGGGTGGGGAACCTGTGGCCTTGAGGGTACGTGTGGCCTGCTAGGTCCTCAAGTGTAGCCCTTTGACCGAATCCAAACTTCACAGAACAAATACTCTTAATAAAAGGATTTGTTCTGTAAAACTTGGACTCAGTCAAAAGGCTGCAGCCAAGACCTAGAAGGTCACATGTGTCCTTGAGGCCACAGCTTCCCCACCCCTGGACTAGAACTTTAGAGATAAGTCTATTTTACTTTATCCCAAGTAATCTGCACAGCATCATAGAGTTATTCCAGCAAGTAACTGAGCAAGAATGCCCTCAGCTATATCTCTAATAAGTGGCTATTGAACCTCTGTTTGAAGACTTTCATGATGGCAGTCATCTCCTCTCAAAGCAGTACATTCTACTTTGTATAGTGCTGCAGTGATGTGCAAATTACTTGGGAAAAAGTAATATTAAACTGATTTAGATAATAAACACAACTTTTTGTATCTCAAAGACTTTCAACACATGCCTTTTTGCTGCACTGACTTGTTTTTACATGATTTGACATTGGGTTTGCAAGATTTTGACACATATTCTTTGATGCATCGTGGATCTGCAGGTATCATGTTGGCTAAGTGTATCTTTGAGGACCAGCCTAGTATTTCCAAGTTTAGTCACAATGAATAAACAGCACAAAGACTTCCAATAGGGTTTAAATCAGGCAAATTTCTAGGTCATGGAAGCATGTTTATCTCAATTTCTTGGAAAAAGTTCTCAACTTTTCATGATATGTGACTTGGTTCAAAGTTGGGTAGCTATAGTTCATTCCCAGTGGAGAATTTCTAACATTCTGGAATAATCCTACTTCTTGTTATAGTAATATGTTAATCAGAATTCATAATTTCTTCAGTGGGACAAGATTTCCAGAGCCATTGAAGCTTCAAAAACAAACAACCTCCAAACCAGCTTTGTTAGCAAGTGAAAAGAACTGAGACTTGAGAATGTTTTTTTCTGATTCCATACCCAGTACTTTTCCCACTGTTTACGTGGGCACACAATTGAGATCCTTCAAGAAATCTTCTGTACTTAACTCTTACTTGCAGTTTGCCTGGCCTCCCTCAGCAGTGTTCTTTACTGTCTAGTCAAGTATATGTAATAATATACTAACTTGTAGACTGATATCTCAAAAGTCAAAAAAATTTCTGTTGCTTCTTTTATATCCCTTGAGGCATCCAGTGCGGTACTCAGAACACAACGGGTAACATCAGAAGCCCTTCTTGACTAGAATTGAGTTCTTTGGGTAGGGACTACTCACTCCTGAGATATCATTTTGATTTTCTTTAGCTGCAACTACTCCACTTACAAAAAATGCACACACCCAAATACGTACACACAAGTCAAACATTTGAGGGAGAGAAAAAACAATACCTCATGCAAATAGCAGCATTGGTATTTGAATTTGTCCTACAGCCTGTGCTCTAGAGTATGAAAACTGAGATTGAATTCACAATTATACAAGTATAATTGTCTGACTTCTTTCTCAGTGCTAAAAAGTGACAGCTTACGTTTGTCCACTGTTTTTTTTCCTGACTTAAACAAACACCAGGATATATTTCTGGATCTATTGTTTCATGAGAGGCATCAGATAATTACCCAATAATTATATTTGACATGAGGCATGAATAAATAAACAATGAAGCTGCAAAATGGGAGGCCAATTGGCTTCTGCTCCATTTACCTTTGAGTTTACTCTCCATCAAACACAATTATTATGAGTCTACTCAGTTAAAACCAAGGAGCTTCCAACCAGGGAGCTAGTGAAAACAAATGCACATAAAAGTCTGTGCTGGAAATCCCTTATCTTCTTACAGCTTCTGGTGTTCTGTATTTAAATGACTTTGTGGTTTTACACCCCAAGGGGGCAGTAGACCTACAAGCCTGACTTTATTGGCCAGTAAAGTTAATTTTCTAAAAGGGTATCTTACTTCTAGAAAGGTGATACATTCATAACTCCATTGAAAGCCATGAGGCTGAAAAGCTTTTCTCAAAATTCGACGTGGGAGATAAGCAACTGATGTATATTAGTTGATCATGTTCCTCATCTGACTTATCAGGAATGGTTCACTAGCCTTTTTGCTGTCCTCTATTCCATCTTTCTGGGTAAATCTGCCATTTATGTATTCATAAAACTTTTTTATGGAAGAAAAGAACTTTGTTAATTCTGGGTTAGCAACATCACTATGTTCTTACTATTTATTTTTTTCTGATCCACATTCAGAGCCTAGAATAATTTGATTTTTTGTCTCCTCATTACCTTGCTGAGTCCAGGGAAGACAAAGGTTGGATTTTGACCCCAGAAGCATTTATTCCCATATTTACAGTCGAGCTGCAACATTTATGCTTTCTTCCACAGTTTACATAAACACTCTGGTATATAGAGAGGGTTACATAGTACCTACCCAGCATTGATAATATGGTTGACAAATAGCTCCATGTCTGATCCCTCTACTTTAGAATGCAATTAAAATGTGATTGCTCACATAAGCCCTAACATTTTTGTGTGTGGTTTGGAAAGGAATACATCCTAGAAGTTGTATTTTAGCTTTATACTTTTTTTCTTTATTAAAAATTAAATTTTGGTTTGATTTCTATTCTAGATTTTCTTCCCTTCCCCTCCCCCACACCATTCTCCATTCTTTAAGAAGGCAAGAAAAATAAACAAATTTCCACCATGTTTCAAGGAAAAAAAGAAAGGAATAAATTGATTATCTTTACAATATTGTTGTAACTACATAAATTGTTCTCCTGATTCTGCTCACTTCACTTTGCATCAGTTCATAGAAGTCTTCCCATGTTTCTCTAAAACCAAACCCTTCATCAATTCTTACAGCACAATAGTATTCCACAGTTCTGTAATGGTCTAACAGATCCTCATTATCCTGAATTTGGTTCTTCCACAGTGTGATCTTAAACAAATTACTTAACTTCCCTGGGCCTCAATTTCTTCATCTATAAAGAGAGGAAATAGACCAAGTGTGATTGGGAATGTACTCAGTGTAGAAGCAAAATGAGAAGTGGCTAATTAGTGGCATTGCAGGGACTTTTCTATGCTCTAATGAGACTCAAATCTTGGAAACCAAGATGGCTGTCCTAGTAATAATTAGTAAGCTACTGAATTCTTTTCTGTATGTTTCTTGGGCTCGTCATGGCTTTATTTGAGTAGGAATGAACCAGCTATCCAGTACTCAGTTTTTTTTTAGGAGAAAACCTACTTTAGAGCCAAATATAAAACGGGCCCTAGAGAAACCAGGTGGGCATGATAAGCCAAGGGATATTAGTGCAGGGTGCCTAACCCTACAACAGAGGTCAGGCTCTCCTTGTAATGAACACATTGGATGGCTAGGTAACAGAATAATGTCTGCTTCAGGTGACCAGCCAGATCAGGAACTCAACCAAGCATTTTTCTCTAGCCTATAAAGTAAATGAAGATGAAAAAAAAAATAAGTTAATGAAAAGGCATTGATCATACACGTACTATTAAATGTTAAGCACTGTGCTAAGTCCTAAGGATAAAAGTACAAAAGCAAAGATGGTTCCTGTCATGAAGGTGCCTAAATTCTAAGAAGAGGATACAAAATATATGGGGAATGTTGGCCAGGGAAGGATACTTTATTCTATAAAGTGATTGGAATGGTGACTGGAGCCATGGGAGGTGGGTGGGTAGATTGTTTTACCCATTCCAGGAACAATGTCAAAGTTGATTTGATTGTGGTTCCAGAGCTTGGAGTGGGGGAGAAGACTATACATTTTAGCATTTACAAAGTCATTGGAGAGGCTTTTGATAGGTACTACTTCTTGATGAACTACTACCATTTTCCCCACCCCCATCATTCCAGTGCCCCCCAGGGGGAGGTATCTCCCACTTTGAGAACCTATGCCTAGGGCTTTATTTCTGGACCCACCAAGTAGCTTGGTGAAGTATCCTAAAAATAACCAAGGACACAATCTTTATACTCAAAAACCTTACAATTTACTGGTGGATAAACATGTACAAAAACAAACCTGATACAAGATGATAGAGGACTTCACCACTAACCTACCTTTCTGCTCTTGTTTTATATCATTTCCCTTAATGCACTCTATGTTCCAGCCAAGCTCTACTAGCTGTTTCCCAAATGTGACGAGCTACTTCTTGTCTTTGTGCATTTGCTTAAGCTGTCATGCATGTCCAGGATGTATCTTCTTCTTGGCCTTTGAGAATTCTTATCTTCCTTTGATCTTTAACTTAGCTGCCTCCTAAGCCTTCTCTGATCCTCCTAATTATTAGTTCTCTCTCCATCCTCAAATATTTATAGAGGTCTTTGCCAGATCTCAGCTTACTCTGATATTGTAGTATTCATGTTTTATTCTTCTAATAGAATGTAGCCTCCTTGAAACCAGGGTCTGTTTTGCTTTTGTCTTTACATTCTCAGTGCCTAGCCCATAGTAGGCACTCAATAAATGCTTATTGAAGTAAATTAAATTGTTAAATTTATAAATCCTTCTAAGACAATTTTAGAGTGTGGAGACCAGTTTTATCCAGGAGGATCAGGGAATTTTCCCTGGAGGGAGTAGCATTTGAGATGGTCTTTGTAGGAAGAGAAAGATTTCAACAGATGGGAAGGTAAAGGGGATTTGAATGAGGCATAGGGGGCTCTCTGTGTGAACGCACAGAGAAGGGCAATGGTGAGATCAGATTCAAGGACTTTGAGTTCCAACCAATTTGTCTGAAGTAGAACAGTGTTAAATAAAGCTGGGAAACTTGAACTTGGTTAGAGTTAGATTGTGGAGGGTCTTGGATGTCAGGCTAAGAATATTGATATTAAAATATCAAATATCCCCTTGGAAAACAATAACATCATCATCATCAGCAGCAGCAGCAACAAAAACAATGGAAGCAATAATTTCTTCTTTCCCCCCAAAGTCCAATCATTGTCCCCTAGGTATTGTCCCAAATGCCTAATATGAAATGATATTTGGTGAAATAACACATATAGATTGAAACTCTTTTATAAACATTTCTTTTATAAGAACTTGAGTGATTAAATATGAGTTCATTATACCAATACAAGTTCATGGAGAAGTTCAAACAAAGTTCTGTGATTGACTTTTGAGCTATTGATACTACTATCATGCATATATCCCAAAGAGGAAGAAAAGAGAGGAAAAGGACCCATATTTACAAAAATAATTTGGCAACACTTTAGTAGCAAAGAACTGGAAACAAAGTAGATTCCCATCAGTTGGAAAATGGTTGAAAAAATTTATTGTATATGAATGTAAATGACCATTATTGTGCCATAAGAATTGATTAAGGGGGCAGCTAGATGGTGCAGTGGATAGAGCACCGGCCCCGCAGTCAGGAGGACCTGAGTTCAAATCCGGGCTCAGACCAAACACTTGACACTTACTAGCTGTGTGACCCTGGGCAAGTCACTTAACCCCAATTGCCTAAAAAAAAAATAAAGAATTGATTAAAATAATGGATTCAGAGGGACTTGAGACAGCCTATATGAAATGATGCGGTCTGAAATGAACTGTCATGATTAAAATTAAGGTAAACTGAGGTACAAAGTTCCAAACATGTTTAATTTATTGGTAAGGCTAGCAATTACCAGTAAAATAATTCTCTTGGCTCCTCAGGCTGCCAAGAGACCATGAGATAGAGCTCACTAGGATTCATAGAGTTTGAGGAAGGACAGGAGAACAAAGAACAGAAAGTTATCACAGATGGAAAATAACGTGATTGGTTGCAAAGTCTGAAGTATCATAGATGATAGAAAATAGTATGATTAGATGGAAGTCTAGAATGCAGGGCTAGCAACAAACCATCCTTCCATCTTGTTGCTATGGAAAGGTCATTGGTAATGTTCACCTGCATGGCTAGTTAGTGTCACAGTGATAATAGACCAAATTTTCCTGAAGGACAGCCAGTGTTGCAGAGATAACAGACTTTCTGGTACCTACCTGCATCTTGCAAGGCTTGCTAGTGAGATAACAGATCTCCCTTAATTGTACATGGGCATGCAAGGCTCATTAGTAAGATAACAAGTCTCCCTCAACTGTGTATGGGCAGTAAGATGTGTAGAGATAATATATTTCTTTGAAGTAAGGTGATTTATGGGACAACTTAGCTTAGAGAAGAAAACTGAACTTCTGAACTTAGAAACATGGCTTAGGCAGCTATAGAATAGAATCAATTACAGAATGGAATCAAATATAAAATATAAAATCAATATTTGATTTTCTCAGAACTAATCCAGGAGAATGTTTTACATATTTGCTACAACAATATAAAGAAAGAAAAAAACTATAAAAGAATCAGGCAATGACCAGTTATAACTTCAGAAGACAGATGAGGAAGCATGCTTTCAACCTCTTTCAGAGAGTGATGGACCAGAGGTGCAAGCAATCAAACAACATGTATTTATTAAGCACTGACTATGTGCTGGGTACCAAGGATACAGATACAAAAATGTAACACCTATTCTCAAGAAACTTACATTTTAATGGAGAAGACAACAAGGATATAAATAAGAATATACAGAATAATATAAAGATAAAAAATGCAAACAAATAAAAGATAGTTAAATTCAATATTGGGAGGAAGGGCACTAGTAGTTAAGGGATATAGGAAAGGCTTTAAGCAGACAATGGTGCTTGAGTCATGTCCTGAAAGAGCAGAGAGATTCTATAAATTAGAGGAGTACACAGAGTTCATTCTAGGTATATACGGGAGACAGCCAGTGCAAAGGCACAGAGATGGGAGAAAGAATACCATGTGTGACCCAAAGGAAGATGACCAATTTGACTGGATCATAAAGTTCAGGAAGGGCATTAATGTATAATGGGGCTGGAAAGATAGGTTGGGGCTAGGTTGTGAAGGGCTTTAAAAGTTAAATGGAGAGGTTTATATTTGGTCCTGTGCATCTCTTTTAAGACCTGAGTGAGGCAATCAACAGGAGTGCCTGGATGAATTTTTAAAGTTTCATGACTGGCTTTTTATCCACTATTTGAGAATTGAATTGATAAAAGTTAAATCTTCAAAGTTCTTTTCTTTTACATTATTGTAGTCATGGTATAAATTGTTCTTTTGGTTCCACTCATTTTTGCTGCCATATATGAGGTGCTTAATAAATGTTTGTTGTTAGATTGAGTGATTGAACCACTAGTCTATCACCACTGGAATTTATTGAGGGACACAGTTACTTCTGTGCTTAAGTAAAATCCCTTTGCCAGCTGTTTGAAGGATGTTTTGGTGTGGAGAGAGATAATGTCAGTTCTAGTAATGTCTGTTTGATGTTTTGATAATAACCTTGAGAGGTTGCCCTTTGTTATTCTAACCAAAAGCTACCATTCTTATTTTCAGAATCAGGTGATTTCCTTCACCTTCACTGCTGCCTTTGGGTTAAAATGTGCCCATAATACCAAAACTACCCTTTATCGTTCCCTCTTGACTCCTCTAACACTTTTACCTGTTTGGGAGATTTTGCACAGTCCAAGTGTAAGTTGTTGAAGGACTGAATTAAGGTAGAGGCTGCCCAATATATTGTTTAGGTTTACTGTTAGGAAGACATGGGATAAATTCCTACTTCAGAAACTAGCTGTATGACTCTAGGTGTGTGTGTGTGTGTGTGTGTGTGTGTGTGTGTGTGTGTGTGTGTGTGTGTGTGTATGTGCATGTGTGAGAGAAGGAGGGGGGTGAAGAGGAGATCATAATGGGGGCAGTATGCTAGAGAAAAATGGAGGGAAGGTAATAATAAAATGGTAGAGGGGTTGGCCTTGGCAAGGTGAGGTGTCACCTCATTATCAGAGACTGGATGAAAGGAGGAAGTATTGGGGAATGGTGTCAAAGAGCTTTAAGAAGAGAAGTGGCAAAGGAGGAACTAATGGCAAATAGTCAAAATTTTCTCAATAAAGTATGAGGCAAATGAGAAGGAGGAAGAGTTCAAGAAAAAATATACGGTTTGGAATTTTGGAATAGTCTTTGTGGAGAGTGAGATAGAAAAGCAATGAGGGAGGAATAAAAGGATTGCCTTGAGACAGTGAGAGCCAGTTGAAGTTGAATAATATAAATTTGGAGTGCATATCATCAACATGCTATATGACTCCCTTTAGTTCCATTCTAAAGAAAAAAAATCAATAATGTGGAGTTTAATTGGTTAACTGCAGGACTGAGACTGGGAAAGGAGGAAAATGAAATTATGGGAGGGGTATTGGCCCCCAAAAGTACTAATGTCTTCAATGTGGGCTAAGAATGGATTTAGGAGGGGTGAGGCTGTGAAGATAATTTTGATACCCCTACTCAATTAAATCAGCATTTATTTAGTTTATTGTGATTTGATGGGCATCACTGACTGTATTAGCGAATTAAGCAAATAGGATTAAGTTTGAGTTAGTTCTATTAGTTAATGCTACTATGATAAGATTTGATTGATTGATGATTATATTAATTGTATTTGATTTATCAGTTAGATTCATACTATTAGTTATGTCTGTTATAAGATTTCAATTGCTATACTACCCTACCTCCCCACCAGTGTAGTGCTTAAAATAAGGTTCATTTGCCTCTCTACCCTGTGAATCACTGCCACCCACTCCCCAAGTGACTTTTGCTTCAAAACCACAACTTTAGGGACACTGAAAGTTAAAGCACCAACCCTGATGTCAGTAGGACTTAAGATCAAATCTGGCCTCAAAACACTTGACATTTACTAGCTGTGTGAACCTGGGCAAGTCACATAACCCTGATTGCCTTAAAATACACACACACACACACACACACACACACACACACACACACACACACACAAGTTCCTAGAACTCTAGAATATTGTTGGTCAAACACTAGAGTCTTAGGACCTGTGGAAGGTCTTGAGAGTTGTTGACCAGTTTTTATGACCTTTGGAAAGCCCTTGTTGAGATAACTGGCAGTTGACAACCCATAATTGATGACCTATTGCTAATGACCAGTGAAAGGCCTCTTGACAAAGTGGTTATTATTGATGGACATTGCCCTTAGCCTAGCATGGGAGCTTTCCAGCTTCTGAAGTTTAGCCAGTCATAAGAGTTTTCATGCTTCTGAAGGAATCTCCCAAAAACTAAGGGACCTCCCAGGGACTCTCCAAGATCTATAAAACTTCTCACCCCTATAGTTTTGGGGTCCCTGACCATGAAGAAGGTTTTGGACTCACTTGATTAGGGGCCATCAGTCTTCATAATAAACTGATCATACTGAGAGCTCTGTCTCAGTGACTTGTTGTAGATTGGAATTTTGTGGCACAAAAGGCATAAGCAGAGATGGAATGATAGGAGGTTATGGTCAAATAAGGGAGCACTAGATTTTTTTTTTTATCAATTAAGTAGAGAAACTATGGGTAATGATGAAATCCAGGATGTGGCCATTACTTTGAGTGGCTGAGGTAGACATAAGAGCATAAGAATAATTCATGAAATTTCAGGTTTAGAAATTTGGAGGTTTGGGAGTTTATGGGAGTATCAACATAGATATTGAATGTTGGGTTGGGAAGGAGGAGATAGTGGTCTGGGTGTTGAACTCCTTGAGGAAGGTTGGAGAATAATCTGGTTTCAATTACCCAGTAGCCAATATGATCTGAATTTGGAAGGCTTAGAACAGAGACTTGAGGGTACCCACAATTAGTGAGAAATTAATGGATAAACATTCAGCAAAAGAGAATAAGAAGGTAGGTAAGAGGACAGCTGAGACTGGGAATGAGGGTAGTATTCAGGAGGAGAAGGTTGTCAATGGTCTAAAATGCTTGACAAAGGCCAAGAAGGGTGAGTATTTAGAAAAAGTCATTAGGTCCACCAATTGAAAGATTATTAATAATTTTGGTAAGAACACTTTAAGTTGATTGATGAAGTCAGAAGTTGGACTGCAGAATTTAGAAGTAAGTGAGAGGAGAAGTGGAGGCTGTGAGTGTAGTCAGCTTTTTTAAGCTAGTGGCTATGGTAAGGTCTTTTTGAGGTGTTTTAAGGATAAGGGAGACTTGGGTTTATTTTAGTCAGCAGGGAAATAGCTGGCAGATAGAAGTTGATGAAAGAGGGAGAGAAAAAGGGAGGGAAAGGGAAAGGGACGAAAGAATGGAGAGAGAAGAGAAGAGATAATAGTGATTATAATCTGCTGGAAAAGATGGAAGGGTATGGGATCAAGGGATTGGCCTTGGCAAGCAAGGTGGGTGATGATGTCAGAGAGATGTGAAATGAGGAGGGTAAAACTGGGAGCTTTCACCAAATAACCTTAATCTTTCAAGAGTATGAGGTAAAGTCCTCAGCTAAGAGAGTGTAGAGTATGGCTGATATGGGAGACAAGGAAAGAAGAGAACATTTGCAATAGCTACTGTGGTGAGTGGTATAGGGACTCAGGGAGGAACAGTAATATTTCTTTGCTGTAGTCAAGGCCCAGTTGAAGTGAAATAAAACATATTTTTAGTGGCTCCAATCAGCAAAGTTTTGTGATTTCCTCTGTTTCTATTCAGTAGAAGAAAAGGAGCCAAATAGTGATAATCCAGGTCTGAGGTTGTAGGCACAATAAGTAGTATAAGAAAGGAACAAAGGATTTGAGAGAAAAGATGGTGTAGATTTGACTTAGTTAATCAAAATGTCAAGACTGAGAAAAGAGGAGGTTAGCCAGTATAGGAATAATAACCTGGGATATTACTACGGCATGGGATGATTGGAAGTAGCAAGGAGGACATATGTTTAAATTTAGGAGGAGTGAGACATAGGAAGAGATGGAAAGGTAAAAAATTATAATCAGATGAAAGAATATTGTAATATTGAATGTGGAAGTGGTACCCTCGAGGGTGATGGCAAGATTTAGGGTGTGGCCATCCCTGAGTGTATTTGAGATGCAATGGAATAGTTCATAGGAGCTGAGGAAATGGAGGAATTTGAAAGTGATAGTGTTTGAAAGAACAGCAATATGTATGTTGGAGTCTCATAGCAACAAAGGCAGGAGCTGGGGTAGAGAGAAAGACTGTGAACCAGACACTGGACTCACTTAGAAGAAAGGGCAAATGTCTTCAGTTTGGTAGATAAAGGCTACAAGAATCTGGACTGGGAGATAAATTTGGACTGTGTGAACCTCAAAAGAAGAAAGGCTGCTGAGTGAAAGTGGTAGAGAGACAATCTGGAAATAGCAGTGGGGAGCAAGGAGTATTCTGATTCTGATAAAAGTGAAAGTGGTGGAAAGGGATGCAATGTCATTTGAGTGATCCAGGGTTCAATGAATGCTAAAATATGGAAGGAATAGAAGAGGAAGTGGTACAATATGAAAGAAATTTTGTGAATAATGGAACAGGCATTTCACAGGAGATAGTAGAATGGACAGGCAGATCTAAAGTGAAACATTGTGTGTGTGTATATATGGTAGGGAGGATTGATGTACATGAGAATGAGAGAATGTCCATCTGAAGTTCATGTTTTAGTATTTCAGGTGTCAGTATCACAGGGACTTAAAGAATAAGAAGTGGGGGTATATTAACCATTAGAGCATGAGACAAAGTAGAGTTATCAGTGAGATCTTCTGATGAGGGCATTTAGAAGGCTCAAAGGTGACCCTTGAGGTTTCAGCAAAAACCTCAACTTCTGGACCCATTGAGTTGATGCTCTAGGAGATGTCTAGAAGCCTGAATCATGGCATACTAGAGCACAAGGTGATATATTCTGGGTCAAAAGGTTTCAGTGTCCCAGGCTTGACTAGCAGCAAGCCTGTTTTTTTGTGACTTTAGGGATACTGATAAGCCTTTGGAGGAGGCAGAAGGTTGTGTGTCTTGGTCCTTCAGCCAGATTAAGTTGTGACATTCAAAGACTATGAGAGCTTATTGAGGAAACAGGTAGTGATATGTCCTGCCTCCCCTACCTGAAGCTAGCCAAGAGCAGGTCCTTGCCAGATTTTAGCTATCAGGTATGTCAGGAAACCCGGCAAAAATCAAGAAGTGGTATATACTGCCATTCCAAGCCAGCTATGGGTAGAAAGTAACCAGAAGCCTAGTTATTTGAATGTATTGTGTCCTGGTCCATTCCAGAAGCAGAGGAGATAGGAGGTGGTATGTCTTATTAGAAAAGGTCTTAGTATTATATAGCCCTCAGGGCATCTGGAAGCCTAGAATGGATGCAGGACAAAGTATATCCCACTCCAGCAATACTTTTCTTGAAATGCTCATGCCCAGAGTCTTTTCTGATAAATCCTGGGAGTCTTAGAAGGCTCTGACATAAATAATGACCAGGAAAATCTACTTTATCTTATTGGGTCCTTATAGTCCTCATTGTGAATAGTTGCTTGGTAGAGGGAGGGGAACAGCAGATGTATTAACTCCTACCAACTTTGTTTCATTACTCCCATGTCATATTGGAATCTGGACAGTGCTCAGGGGTTCTGGCTATTGGCAAAACTTCTCATTCCTGTATTTTTGCCTAAATAGTATACAGATATGTAAAACTTTCATGTAGATTATCCTCTCCTAGGATAGTCTTATCTCTTCTAATCTCATCATCATGCTGCTAGCCCAAGCCTTGAATGACACCATCTTCTTCAACCACCTCTTCTCTCTGATTGGAGGGCTAGAAAGTGGAGTACCAATTTTTTTCTAATACTTTCTTATGGAGAACAGAAAAGAGACTTTCAGCTTACTCTATTTTGCATCTGCTGCTCTGCCTGGTTTCAACTCTATGAAACAAGATGCCCTTAACTTGGGTATCCTCTGGTTTTCCCCCACCCCTGCTTTCCTTCCTCCTTTTTGTTTTGTCTCCTCCTATTAGATTGTGAACTGCTTGAGGGCAGGGACTGTCTTTTTTTTTTTTATTAATTGTGTCCCCAGAACTTATCACAGTGCCTGGCACTCAGTAGGTAATTAATAAATGTTTATTAGATTGGATAATCATAGAATTTTAGTTTTATCTAATACAGAGTTCATATATTTAGTGGCTATACCTCTACACCTATACTAAAGTCCTACTAGAATGACTCCTCATAGTGTAAAACTAACCTTGGCTTCTTTTTTTCTTTTATTCATTCATTTGTTTTTAACATTTATTTAAATAATTATTTTGACTTCCAAATTCTCTCCCTCCTATCCCTCTCCCACCCACTGAGAAAGCAAACAGTATATCCACTATACATGTGAAGTCATGCAAAACATATTTCCATATTAGCCATGTTGCAAAACAAACAAACAAAACCAAACCCAACAATAAAAAGCAAGAAACACAAATAAAGTAAAAAAAAATGCTTCAATCTGCCCTCAGTGTTTACTAGTTCTTTCTCTGGAGGTAGATAGCATTTTTCATCATGATTCCTTTGGAACTGCTTTGGATCATTGTCTTGATAAGAGTAGCTAAACCTTTCATAGTTGACAATATTACAATATTGCTGTTACTGTGTACAATGTTTTCCTTAATTCTGGTTCTTAAAGACTATATCAATGAAACACATGCCATGGGAGATCCTAAGAAGTTGGAATGGCTTTTAATATGGAAATGATTGTAGACTGTGTCTCTGTCATCTGAAAACAAATCTAGCTGAATTTGGAGATTATTAATTTGTTTGCCTAACCAATTCATGAAACAATGTGGTATTCTATTACGTTTTGGAGGGACTGTGATTTGTATTGTGAACGAATACTCACACTGATATCACTGATCCTTTGATGTTTCCAAATATGCTTGCATACTGTTATTATACATCCATTCAATGGTAGAATTAAAATAGAGCACTAGAGACTGTAATTGGATTGCATGCCTTGCTTACACATGTTCAATTTCAGTGATTTAGGAATGTATCTGTCAACACTGTGGGATGAGGAAGAAAAAGAGGCCTTACAGTCTGTGTACTTCCCCTGAACTGGGGATACTAAGCTGGATTTGCCCTTGTCAACACCGTGGGCAATATTTATGTATAACCCTGTTCAATACTGAGGTTGTGGACAGTAGCAAACCTTTTATAATAGAGTTCTTCCACCATCATTGTGTAGTGTGAGGGTAGTTTTATGCAGGATATTTAAAGAGGAAGAAGGGTTGTTAGTGGGGATTGTATTTTTTAAGGGGCTGACCCAATTCTGTGCCTTTTGGCAGTCTGTGCTATTCGTAATTCTTAGACCGTCTCTAAATATTAATTTAACTGCAGGGAGTCTAAATGTGAGATCTTGATAAAATGACTAAGGAATTGGCTGTTTGTTCATCATTTTTCATGCTCAAGGAGGACCAAAAATACATTATTATGTCTGGGTCAAGGTACAGTGTGTCTGGCTGTGGCTGATCAGGACAGTAGGAGCTCCAGGGGCTCTACTATAGGTCAGCCATAAATAGTCCATATAAACACTTGGAGTGGCGATGTCTCCCAATTTGTGCATTTCACATTTATTTTGAGCTACTGAAATTCTGCTTTGCTCATAGAGCGTAACACCTTCTTTGATGCAGGCATACCATGCTGGGTGGTCCTGTGTCAGTGTCTCCCATGTCTCACAATTGATTCCAAAGTTATTCAGAGAGATTCTGAGAATGTCTTTGTAGCTGTTCTTCTGACCTTTGTGTGAATGCTTGCCTTATGTGAGTTCTCCATAGAATAGCCTTTTAGGCAAATAAATGTTTGGTATTTGAACAACATGGCCATCCCATTGGAGTTGTGCTCTCTGCTGCACAGTATGAATGCTCGGCACTTCAGCTTGAGAAAGGATCTCAGTATTTGGTGCTTTATCTTGCCAGGTGATCTTCAGAATCTTCCTAAGACAATTCAAATGGAAGTGATTCTGTTTCCTGGTATGACATAGTATACTGTCCATGTTTCAGAAGCATACAGCAATGAGGTCAGTGCAACAGCTCTGTAGATCTCCAGTTTGTTAGTCAGTCTAATACCTCTTCTCTCCCACACATTCCTTCACAGCCTTCCAAACACTGAGGTAGCTCTGGCAATGTGTGCATCAACCTCATCATCTATGTATACTTCCCTGGAAAGTATACTGCCAAGGTAAGTGAACTTATCCACAATATTCAAAATTTCTCCATTTGCTATAACCAATAGTATGGATAGTGTGGTGCTGGCTGGTGGAAAATTTTTGTTTTCTTGGCTTTTAATTGTCAGGCCAAAATTAGCACAAGCAGCAGAGATTCGATCCATATTCAGTTGCGTCTTGGCCTCAGAGGCTGCACTGAGTACGCAATCATCTGTCAACAAAAAGTTGTGTACCAACTCTACCTTTACTTTTCTTGGCTTGCAGCCTTTTCAAATTAAATAATTTGCTGACAGTGAAATAGTTGACCTTGATGCCGTTTTCGTTCTTGTTGAAGGCATCTGACAATGTTATTGAAAACATTATGCTAAAACCCATGGGAGCAAGCATACGCCCTACTTCACTCCACTGGTGATTGGGAAAGTGTGAGAGCATCGTCTAGTAGCCAGAATCCGTGCAAGTGTGCCGTCATGGAACTGGTGTACAATACAGATGAACTCTGGCCAACCAAATTTTGCCATGATCATTCAAGGAATTGACGTATTAGTAATATTGCAATAGTATATTGACATATTACTGGGAGAACTAGAAGGCATAAGGATCATTCACAGATTCTTCTCCTTGGAAAAGTAAGTGAAAGAATTGATGGAGTTGATTTCATTTTGTGCTCAAGGCAATAGGAAACATTGCTTCATATGACATTTAGTCATTCATCTTATTGAGCTCATATGAGAATATGCAGAAAAGAACAATATAAAAATAATTATATCTTATAAACATATATTTCAGAAGATGAAAATGTAGAGAAATTCTATGAAGACTGGACATGATCCTCCAAACAGCCATATACCTTACTCAATCAATCAACAAGTATTTATTAAACAATTAGTATGTGCTACGCACTGTCCTATGCACTGGGAATATAAATACAAGAATGAAATCCCTATTCACAGGGTGTTTTCATTACTACTCCATGACTTTCATGCAAAAAATGAGCATAGAAGAGGAAAGAAACAGCCTTGAAAATATGACTCTGTTTTGAGAATCCTTTGAAAGGTTAAAGACTTAGAGACTGAGTCATGACTGAGGATTATTAATGCTTTAGTCCTGGAAGAGTGAGAAGGTATGGGATATAGTGAGCCATTTTTTGAAAAAGACTGAGTCTCCCTATCTCACATAGGTGGGAAGTTCAGCATCCACTCACACACTTGATCTTAACACTGATTGGCACAGAATATGTAACCTGCTTTTTTTTCCTAACTGGGCCAGTTTTCCCCTTCTTAGGTATCGTGGTAGATTTCTGATCCCAGGGGCTTACCATATTCTACAAGACTCAGTGCAGACATCCAATCTGCTTTAGCCTTCCTTCAGTTCATAAATCCTGAACTCAAATGATCCACCAGCCTCAGGCCTCCTTCCTCCTAAGAAGGACTAGAATGCTATGGCTAGGTAGAATGAGCAGTGAACAACAGAACACAAGATGAAATAAACTGTATCTTAAATCAGGAAAATCCTATTTATCAATATAGGAGCCAGACTATTGACTAGTTACAATAATGATAAAACCCAACATCAAATTGGAAGAAAGGCTAAAGATGAAACAACACTGAACAGTGACAGCAATTTCAATTTATATTCTTTAAATGAGCTGGCAATGCCAAAAGTGGCAAATACAAAAAGACATGTTTATTGATAATGATTATCATTATTTCCTGAAAAGTAACTGATACGTAAGAATTGCCACAGAAAAGAGGATCAAAGAATCTAAAAACCATGTTAGCCAGCAAATACTTATCTCTTGGCCAAAAATGAGACAAGCAGTAGTCAGGGCAAAACTGATTTTAAAATAAAACCTCTCAGTCTGTCTGAAACCTTTCCTGATTCTTTCAAGTGTTACTTAAAAGTGCCTTTCCTTAGGTGTTAGTGCCTTCCCTCCTTGTTAAATATATTTGTATTTATCAACTTTATATGTTTTATATATACTTGTCTTCCACATCAGAATGCAAGCTCATTCTGAGCAGGAATTTCTTTTTTTTTTTCACTCTTTTGCATTTATATCTCCAGCACTCAGTACTGTGCCTGACACATAGTAGGTGCTTAACAAATATTTGTTTGTTGATTAAGTGTTCCAGTCAACTCTTTGAGGCTTTAAGTTGTAGGGAAGGTACAGATTTGTATTGATAGAGAAAGTTCTGCACTAGGTGCTCCTTATATCAATAAAATCACAGGTCTGGTAAAAAAAAATCATTTCCAAAACACTATGGAGGGAAATGGTGGAAAATGATGAGCAATAGCGTCTTATAAAATAGTGAAAAATGGTGGAAGTGAAAAATTGCCTCGAGAAAGCCTAGTATGAGATCCAAATGAGCCACATCATTCCATAATCATTTATAGATGACATTGGTGTGAGGGCAACAAATAGACATAAAATTGGACAAATTTGTCAATGTTTTCATATGATTGATTTTTGTCATCAGTAACAGAGGGACCACCACACTGGGACCATGAAAAATCAGTCACTGAAACATTATATGAAGAAGTAGAAATGACACTTAGAAAGACAAAGTTGAGAAGAGTAGCCGGACCAAACAAAGTATACACTTAGGAAATCCTTACCGTTGACAACAAAATCTTGAGAACAAGGGATCATTTTACTGGGCATCTCAGGGAAGGGAAGGTACCAAAAGAGTGGAAAAAATATCCCAGCTAATATTAATATCCAAAAAAGGCCTTCAAGTGAACCTCCAAAATTACCATTACATATATCAACTTTATTTAAACAGGATTCATGAAAATTATATATGTATCTGTATGCACATATGTACATTAAAGGTTTCTTCAATGAAAATACAAGAAGGGAATATGCAGAGTTTAGCAAATGATTCTTTATAGCATCCCACATCCTTGCTGTCACACAATTGACTGAAAGGTTTAGATGATATAAAATCCCACTCAGTTTATTGTTTGCTTTCAAAAATATTTGAGTTGATGTGACAAAATGCAGCCTTAAAAGCTCTCCTCCAACAAGGAATTTTTAATGCATATGTTAAGATTATGATTATGCATTTGTTAAAATTCCATGACAAATGCAACTACAATAATAATTTTGTTCCATGGCCCTCTCATTAGTGTCAAGCAAGGTGCAAAGCTCAAGATGTATGCTTGCCAAAGATGTTGGAAGTCTTAATGGAAATGACTTTTGGAAGTTTCAAATGAAAGAGGAGTTCTCTACAGATCGTGAGGTCCTCAAGACATCTTTGGGACCTGGATTAAGGGAGATTTGAATTCAAACCACACTTCGTGCATTTACTGGCTGTGTGACCCCAGGCAGACATTTAACTTTTGTGTACCTCATTTTCCTCTTCTCTAAAATGGAATAAAAATAGCACTTACTTCCCAGGATTGTCATGAGGATTAAAGAAAATAATATTCGTAGGTAGTTTTGCAAACATTGAAATGCTATATAAATACTATTACTACTACTGAAACTATTACTACCACTATCACTACCACTGCACTGTGCTTATTGCATCATGCCCCAGAACTTTATAGGCCCTTATTGAGATTTATGCTTATTTAGCTGTTGCTATTGTTCAGTCATTTTTCAGTTGTGTTTGACTCTCCATGACCTCATTTGGAGTTTTCTTGGCAGAGATACTGGAGTGGTTTGCCATTTCCTTCTCCAGCTCATTTTATGGATGAGGATACTGAAGCAAACAGGGTGAAGTGACTTGCCCAGGGTCACACAGCTAGTAAATGTCTGAGGCCAGATTTGAACTCAGGAAGATGAATCTTCCTGACTGTAGGCCTGGCATTCTATCAATTGCACCACCTAGCTACCCATTTTTCATCTAATCCTTAGAGGAAAAAATAAATCTATGAAAAATACTCAATATCTTTGCGTGTAGTTGATATATCTAAACTACATATTTAGGAAGACAATTCCAGGTTAATAGTCACTTTTGTCAAGTCAATAAGATTTTATAATGGCTTGGTATGTGTCAGGCACTATGCTAAGTGACAGGAATATAAATTGAAACAGAAAATAAAGGCAGTCCCTTGCCCTGAAGAAGCTTACATGTTAATGGGGGAAAGACAATATATAAAAGGAAGTTGAAAGGGGTGGTGAAAGAGACGGGAGAGTTGGGAAGAAAAGAATAAAGAAATGAACATAGCTGTCCCTGGTTGGTTTAAAAAATAGAGGATCAGGCAATCAGAGGCAGAGGCAGAAGAAGCTTCATTGTGAGAAGGCAATAAAGGTGGAGGGATCTTTGAGCACGAGAAAAATACTGAAGAATGGTAGCAAAATTCCTGGGTGAGAAGGCTAAGTTTAGAGAATCAGGAGTAGAGCCCAGAGAATTCCACAATGAATTAGATGTAGTCTTGGATAGAAGGAAAAGAGTGAGCTGCTATGCCTTTGGGAAACTGTGATGCATTTCATCATCTCACTCTGTTTTCCAATAAGACCCATCTTTTCAGTGATGCTCCATGTTCACATCACAGTAGAATTCAATTTGTAGGTGACTCAAAGGACAATGTGTAGGGGGATGCAAGTGAAAGTAAAGTATAATATATTTCCATTGATGTCTTCCACTTAAGAAGCAACATAATGTATTTCACTAAGGCCATGGACAAATTATGTAGTCTGAGCAAGGGCTGAAAGGCGGAAAGTTCACGTGCTTCTCTGGTGAACTCTAAAATACAAACAGTACCTAGAGGAAGCTCTCTAGGCTTTGGGTGGATCGTCTGTGGAGCATCTAGGAAGGACCTGGATAATAATCCTAGAAGAAGAAAAGACTTACACTGATGACATACACATTGATGAGATTATAGACCTTTGAAATATGATTTGGTTGAATGTGAGACCCTGGTGAGCCTTCAGTCTATTGGAGGGCCCTTTTCTGGGGTTCTCTGAGAAGTGCATTTCTATTTCTCTTTCCTGGGAAGCAACTGAGGGAGAGCATGAGTTTCTGTCACTTCCTAGAGTGTCTGGTAGCTTATGGCAGCACTTGGTACAATCTTTGTGTGACAAGTAGCCAATGGTCAGTTTTCCTTTAAGTTAAAACTGCAATGAAACTTAGAAACAATTTTTGCTGAAAGTCTGAGACTTTGCTCTGTCATCCCAAGGGCTTGTTTGGGAGCTTGCTTTCTAAGATTCACCTGAAATCCTGAGCTATATTTTACTCACATTCCAAACTCTGTTTCCTAACAGGTCTTCTGAGCATAGCTTGTCAAACAGGGGTAGGTGGGAAGGGAAAGCACTAAAGCCCTTTCTCAGATGCCTCCTCAGAGTGAAGTGAAAAGTTGACCATTCACTGTGGCCTAGAAATGCCAAGCCATTTTCTTGCTCAAGGGGAAATGGGATCTCTCTCTAAGCTTTTGCGTTGTCCTATACCACAGCTATTTTTGTCCTTTACAAATGCGGCGGCAATTTAGCAATCTATCGACTTGCCTTTTTTCCCCCCATAAACATGCTGCCTGTTAGATGCATAATTCAAATTCACACATAAACCGTGAGATGTTTGCTTAGCAAGAGCTATAATTTAAACGTAACCTCTGCAGAAAGCCATTCAGCGGCGCCTGGGCGTAAAGTGTAATTTAAGTCTGTAGATGCAATCTTTCTCTCTGCCGTTCTAATATGTGAGCTTGTTTGCTAAATAATCATTGTAGAGTTTTGCTCAAAGCGGTGGTTTTATGTATTCCCCCCCCACTCATAAATGTTGCCAAGGTAAATGAGACCTCTTTGGAAGCTGTTACTGTCATGTAGTTTTCGTTTGAAAATGTCACAATAAAGCAATGTTCTTTGATGCCAAGAAGTTTGGCATATTAGAACATGATAAACACAGCAAAGAGAGTGAAATAATATAGCATAGGGCCTTGATTTTCTTTTAAAATTGGGGTTTTCTTTTTTGTTGTTTTTGTTCCCAAGTTTGGGTTTTTAGGGGGCGTTGAATATAGGTGGGGATAATATGGAGAGCACAAAAGAACCATCTAGGTGGGAGTTTTTGGGGAAATTATTATTATTTGTGGTTTGAGCAGAACAGAAGGCAAGAGAAATTTGGGAGGAAAATGCATTCCAAGTAACTGAAATGGAGATTACAGTCCAAAGTATGCCATTAACACCAAATTACCAAATGTTATTGAGAGAGACAGTCAGAAGCAGAAAGTAAAAGCAAAGTTTTAAGGTTAGGCATGAGAAGGCTCACAAGGCCACAAATAAAGGAAGGTGGAAAGTTCCAGAAAGTCTCATGGAGTGGTAAGATGAGGCAGCCCCAATCCTCATTTCTTCCCTTTGTTCTGCCATAGGGAACCCAGTTCATGTTTGTAAAGCGATGTAATTGCTTTGAACATTAAAAAAGGCTATAGAAATGCAGAACATCAGACTGAATTAGGTAACATTTGTATTAGTACTGTTATCATACAAATGAGGATATCAAGGTGTTGCTAGGTGCCAGAGAACAGATGACTAATGATGAGATGCCATTGGTGTGGTTTAACATAGGGGTTTCTGAGCATCTAATTTCAAGCCTAGCCAGAGTATCTCACTCCCCAAAGAGTTTGCTGCAAATAATTTGCCATGGGATTTTCAACAGAAATGGCTGGAATCTTTAAAAGTGTCTACTAATACTTGATAAGTCTGTGAAATGATGTAGAGAAATCATCTTCTGGCCTTAGCCTCCCTCTTACATATGGGTCAACTAGAAAAGATTACCAGGTTTGCATAGGCTCACTAAGGTGTAAGAGAAATAACAGTAATCCAGAGGGTGGTGGTGGGGCACTGGTTGTGGGGAGGTGACAAATGATCTTGGCACTGGAGTTGAAGCCTTGAGTCCTCTTCCACCTCATGGTACCCAATCACAGAAGCCATCTCACAGTTCTGCTTTTACTGGGTAGAAGGGGAAAGAACACTACTTAAACTGCTATCTCCTCTTTCCTTTGTTACTGTTCAGTCATTCACTTGTGTCTGACCCTACCTGACTCCATGTGGGTCCATGGGGTCTTCTTGGCAAAGATACTGGAGTGGTTTGCCATTTCCTTCTCCAGTGATCCCCCATTTTACAAATGAAGAACTGAGGCAAGTAGGCATTAAGTGACTTGTCCAATGTCAGACAGCTAGTAAGTGTCTGAGACTGGATTTGAACTTCCTGACTCCAAGCCCTGTGCTCTATCTACAGTATCGTCTAGCTGCTCCCATCTTTTCTCGGTAGATTCTATTATTTCTGTGGACATTCATGAGGGTGGTAGTAACAGTGGAAATTCACTAGGTGAAGGGAATTCTGGGAAGGCTGGATGGTGGAGCCTGACTGCTTACATTAATAGATTCACCAGTGGGACAAATTGGAATTCTCCTATTCTAGCTGAATAGCTGAGTGCTCTGCTGCCATCTTGTTTCTTAAAACCCTGCATCTGCTTTTGCCTCTTAGAATCACAATAGGAGGAATCTTGAACATTTTTTAGTCTAAGTGCTTCATTTTACAGATGAGAACATCAAGGCCCAGAAAGGGGAAGTTCAAAGTAGCAGAGACAAGATCATAGCTCACATTTAAATACTATTTCAAGGTTTGCGATGTACTTTTATATATGTACATAATTGCACACCAATTTTCCAGAAGAAGCTTAGGCTCCCAAAGATTCAGTAATTTGTCCAGGATAATACAGCTAGTAAGGCAGGATTTGTATTCAGGTCTTCCTGATTCCAAGTCTCTATTGTGATGCCTGCATTTCAATTCAGGTTCTACAACTCCAAAGTCATCAGTAAGCATTTATTAAGCACCTATTATGTGCCAAACACTTAAGTGCTGGGGACTCAAAGAAAGGCTAACATAATCTCTACCTGAAAAGAGTTCAGAATCTGATGGTGGAGACAACATGCCAACAACTGTATACAAAGAAGATACAGACAGGATTGACTGAAAAAAAAAAGCACAGAGGGAAGGCACTGGCATGAAGTAGGACCAGGAACAACTCTTTGCACAAGATGGGATTTTAGTTGGGACTGAAAGGGTGCCAGAGAAGCCAAGTGGTGGAAAGGAAGAAGGAGAACATTCTAGGCTCCAAACCTAGTGCTCTTTTCACTGCACCACACTGCCTGCCATCTCATTGCCTGGGTTACAAGCAGGTAACATCAGACTGGGAATGGCCAGGCTTCAGAAGTCAGAAGAACCTCTCTTGGTAGGGCAGACATTGAAGAGTGGTTTCAACAGGTGCCAAAAGGAAGAAGCAGAGGCAAATGAGGAGATAGCATTAAAAAGATCAAGGAATAGACAATAAATAGGTAGATGAACAGGCAGGCAGGGAGGCAGGCAAAAGGCATAACAGAGTTCTGATGGCAAATATGTAAACTCACCCATGAAAACTGGGTTCAAAGACTAGACTCCAAACCCTTAAAGGCAAGGTGAGGAACCAGCTCTGAAGGAACTAAGGTCCCAAGCAAGGAACCGAGGAGAATTTACAATGGGATGGCAAGAGAGAATTCATTTCCTAGAATTGAGTTATAAAGCGTGGAAGTATGATTACATAGGAAAAAAATAATAGCCCTATTTCTGAAATTAGGTAAAAGGTCAGAGTAGGATCAGCAACAAAGCAGATCCAGGGCTGAGTTACTAAGTAAGTGTTTCTCAAATATTTTTGTCTAGAACAAGAATGGTCCTAGAACCCCAGATTAAATGGCTCTAGATTTCAAGCATAGGGAGGAAGGAAATCAAGCAGGTGACCATAAGATACAGGTTGAGGGCAGGAATCAATTCTGAGAGGTAATTTTTGGTAGTGGAAGTACACTAGACTTGGAATCAGGAGGCCTGAATTTGACCTGGCCTTCCAGTACACTATTTATATGATTTCACACAAGTCATTTAACTTCTCAGGATCTTAGCTTCCCCATATGAAAAGTAAGGGCTTTGGAGAAAGTGTTTTCTAAGGTCCCTTCCTGCTATAACATTCCCTGACTGTAAAAGGGTATGGGAGAGTGTGCATTCGACTATGTATCCATATGTGAATATTTGAGTGCACATAAGTTGATGTATGTTTGTGCCTGTCTCTGAGATGGCACTTTTGTTAAAACATAATTGAGTAGTGATTATAAAATGAATCCAAGTTTTTGATGCACTTAACAGAACTTACATATCTGAATAAGCATTGCCTTTCAAAATCAGAACGTTTAAGGCTAAACGCTTGCTTTGAAGTAGTGATCATATTCAAAACATTCTGGTTTTGCCATTAGAGTCAGTTTAAAAGCACTTGAGAAAATATCGTAGTCCTTTCAAAACAGCCATTTGTTGTCAAGACCAAATTATTTTTGGTTGTTTCCAAAGTACTGTGAGATTTTGTTTTGGACAGCAAACATTGTAATAGCAGGAAACAGATATGATTTATTTTTGGTTGAAATCAAGATTATTTTTCCTATCTCATCTTCCCATTATCCCATGGAAGTCTGGGGTAAAGGCAGGCAGCATTACCTATTGAGAAGGAAGTGGACTTGGGGAGTGGAAGAGGCAGGTGAGGAAGGAATCTACTAATAGTAGCAGAGGACTAGAGGCAAAAAAGACTTGTTGATAAATGGAATCACAAGCCAAAACATATAGATATGCCCCAATGCCTTAAAGGTTAAGTGAGTCATTTTTTTTTTTAGGCCAACAGGGGATATGGTCAGTACAATATTTGAACAGGGTTGAATCCCAGTCTCAGTGAGGAGTACTAGAGTCAACAATAGGGAGATCAGAAGAAAATAGGTATTAAGCACCCAAGGAAGTCAGTCCCTCTAGTGTTACTTAAGCTTCTTTTCCTAGATGGGGAATATAGGAAGCTTAGAACTTGCCATTTAAATAATGTGGAGTGAAATGAACAAAACCAGGAGAACAATTTATACAATAAAAACAATGTTATGAAGAAAAGCAACTTTGAAAGAATTGAGAACTCTGTTCAATGTAATGACCAAATGTGATTTCAGAGGACCGAAAATGAAACATGTTACTCATCTCTTGCTAAGAAGGTGATAGAATTAAAAAGCAGCATATGACATTAACCAATGAAAGAATTTGCTTTGCTTATCCTTTCTTTCCTTCTTCTTCCCTTTCTTACTGTGGGGAAAGGTGAGCAGTAGAGAAAATAAATACTTGTTATTAAAAAAAGGTTAAAAAAGATAATGCTGTTTAGTATGCAGTCTGACAAGATTCCTCCTTTCAAGCTCCCCGGTGTTGGTATCACTGTATGAAGGACACTGGGGCCCAGGTGGCTCAGCTACCCTGCCATATGCACTTTGATATTCACCCTGAATCACCAAACACCTATGCTGATTCAGCCTAGACCCACCCTGTTTCTCCAAAACCAGAAGCCAGAAATTCAAGCTTTCAATATTCTCATACATATAGGGCTCCTTGTCTCAACTCATTTTTCCTACAGATCCTTCTACTGAAAAGCAGTTTACTTTCAGTATTTCAAACTCTCTGTTTTTACTTCTTGTGAACGCATTTTTTCTCCTTGGTCCTTCTTTTACACATCTATGCATAGATTTTCTCCCCCATCTCTAACACCAATGGTGGGGCTACAGTCTAGATGCCTTGGGTGCACATCTGTTTCTCCTTTAAGCATTCCCACATTATAACAGCAGGAGTGAAGGCAGAGACAAGTGAGTTTACACAGCCTTGGGGCACTAAGCTCCACTCATTTTCTTAGCTTTACATATTAACGTTTTGAGCAGGAAGAAAGAAGTAAGATGGCTCCCTACTCTGTTTGATGAGCCATAGTTGGCAGTTGAGGACAGCAACAGATATTTTCCACTTTGATGACCCATTTTATTGATCAGGCTTGGCATAAAATTATTTTTGGTTGTTTCCAAAAATCAAAGCTCTAAGGATGAAGATTTTTTTCAACATTGAGGATATTTTAAAAACATGCCATGAACTTGAAAGGCATTTCTAAAAGTGGAATCCCCAAAATATTTTGAGCCCTGGCAAACATAGCAGAAATGGATATCTATCTCTTTACAAGGTGTCTCCTTTGAAGGGAACATTTCCCACTGTGATATATAATTTCTGGGATGTTTATTAAAAAATCGATCACAGTACTTCATGATCTCAGTGTACGTGTGCACATGTGATTAATGTTTAACAGTGAGCTAATTGCTAACATTAAATTTGGTTAATGGCTGGTTCTTGTTCAATATTTAAGGAAAATCAAAACACAAGGGAAATGAAGGTGAACTATTTAATTTTACTAAGTGAAAAAAGGAAGATATAATGATGAAATGAAAGGTGGATTGATATAATAACACATAAGGACAAATATGCTTCACTTGTGAATATAAACTTCTTCCTTCAAATGAGATCCATTTGAAAAGGAAAAAATGTAAATATAAATTGACCTCCTGCCCCTTCCCAGTTTTAGGGGGCACTTAGGTACTGTAGAAGCTAGATTTCTGGTGGTGAGAGTGAGGAAGGAAAATTTGACCTATAATTCCTTACTAGCAGTATGAAAAGGACTAAGTCACCTCACTTTTCTTTCAGTGTCCTCATTTGTAAAATGAGGATAATAATAACTATAGTACTAGGGTGGTTGTAAGATCCAAATAAGCTAAGATTTATAAGATGATTTTCAAATTTTAAAGTACGATATCAATTTAATTATTGTTGTCATTTATAATTAGAAAAATTACATACATATATATATATATATAACTAGCTTATACTTTTAAAGTGCTTGTAGTTACAAAGAATGTCATAAATATTATTTCATTTGAATAGCAATCTTATGTGCAGAGCTACAACTAGGAATTGTGATACCTGGGTAAAACCAATTTGATGGTAGTGAAGGAGAGAGGTTGGGGAGAGCCAGGGTATGATCACTGTGGGTCATGGGAGTTGATGACATCATTGATCTCAGAGGCCAGGGTGTTGAAAGAGGACAGAAAGTATTGGGGAAGATACAGAAGTTACCCATGAATGATAGCCACAAGTATCTGGAAGAAATAAACTACCCTTTATGCTTACCAGCAACTTCTCTTAGATCTTCAGTTCCTTTCTTTCTTCCTTTCTATACTTATCTCCTCCCTTCAGTTTTCATTTTCTTTTACTAGCATACACATAGGATTGCCCCCTCCTCTATATCTACCACTCTTAAAAATGGAATCTCATATTGCCTTGAATCATTGTTGATTTTGTGTAGCAATAGTAATGGTTTGCTAAAGGAGACCATGAAGTCTCTCCTTGGAGAGAATTAAAAACTAAGAGATATCTTTCTGAATGGGACAGTTAAAGTCAGTTAATCAAAGAATAAACACTTATTAAGCACCTACTAGGTATTAAGAACTGTGCTGAGTGCTGGAGACACAAAAAAGAGACAAAGGACAATGCCTGTCCTCAAGGACCTTACAATTTAGTAGAAAGACAATATGCAAATTAATATATACAACTCAAGCTCTATATAAGATAAATTGAAAGTAATGAAAAGAGGGAAAGCACTGGGATTAAGAGAGGCTAGGGAAGCCTTCTTGTTGAAGGTGAGATTTTAGTTGGCGCTTAAAGGAATCCAGAGAGATTAGTAGGCACATCAGAGGATGGAGAACATTCCAGGCATGGGGGACAGCCAGAGAAAATGCCCAGAGCTATAAGCTGGAATGTTTTGCTTGTGGAACAATCAGAAGGCCAGCATCACTTGATCAAAGAGTATGTCTTAGAGAGTAAAGTGTAACAAGATCAGAAAAGTAGGAGGCAGGGATAGGTTATGAAGGGCTTCGAATGCCAGAGCATTTTTTATTTGCTCCCAGAGGCAACAGGAAGCCTCTGGAGTTTATTGAACAGGGGAGTGACATGATTAGATCTGTATTTTAGGGAAATCACCTCAGAGGCTGAATAGAGAATGTGTTGGGGTAGAGAAAGACAGGACAGACAGACCCATCAGTAGGCTACTGCAATAATCAGGCATGAGATGATGATGATGAGGGCCTGCCCTATGGGAGGGATGACAGTGTCAGAGGAGAGAAGGGGATGTATTTGAGAGATACTGCAAAGGTGAAATTGACAGACTTTGGCAACAGTCTGGATATGGGGAGTGAGAAATCAAGAGGGTGACTCTTAGGTTGTGAGTTTGAGGGCCTGGGAGGGTGGTGCTGCCCTCTACGATCCTGTTTTTGGACATACAGAGTTTGAGACGTCTACTTGGACATCCAGTTTGAGATGTGTGAAAGGCAATTGGAGATTCAAGATTGGAGGTTAAGCAGAGAAATTAGGGCAGGATAGGTAGATTTGAGAATCATTAGTATATACATGGTGATTAATTCCATGAGAGCTGATGAGATCACCAAACTAAGTAGGAGAGAGGGAGAAGAGAAAAGGCCCCAGGACAGAACCCTACTGGACATCTGTTGTTAGAGGGCGTGATCTGAAAGAGGGTCCAGCAAAGCAGACAGAGAAGGAGCAGTCAGATAGGTAGGAGGTTAGAATGTTGTCCCGAAAACCTAGAGAGAAGAGATATCATGGGGGAAAGAGTGATCAACAGTATCAAGTCTGCAGAGTAGTCAAGGAGAATGAGGATTTAGAAGAGATTTACAAAAGGATTTGGCAAGTAAGAGACCATTAATGACTTCGTGGAGAGCAGTTTTGGAGGAATGATAAGGTTGGAAGCCAGAGTGTAAGGAGTTAAAAAGAGAGTGAGAGGAAGAAACATGGCAGTACCTATTGTAGATGCTTTTCCCAGGAGTTTAGGAGTTTAGCTACAAAGGATAGAAGAGAATTAGGTTTCACATCTTGCATCTGTCAATTACTACCTGCGTGACTTTAACCTCTCTGTGTCTCATGTAATATGAAAGAGGGATTAGTCTAGATGGGCCCCAAGGTCCCCTACAGATAACAATCTATGATCCTATGATGTAAAGTTCTTGGTTTAAGACAGTAGAATAGACATATAATCTAAAATTCTAAATAAGCCAGTGATCCTAGAAATTTTAATCAGATAGATTAAATGACCTAGACTACGATTTCCTTGATATAGGGAACTCTCAGATCAGGATACTCTACCATGCAAGTCAGTACTTTCACTTGTAGACTTGGAGATTGCCTGGAGCACTGAGAGGTTAAGTTCTTCACCTAAGGTTGTATGACCAGCGTGTGTCAAAGGTAGCACTTAAAGATAAGCCTTCCTGATCCTGAGGCCAGTTCTCTAGTCATTGTCATGGAAGCTTTCTTTAATCAGATAGTCATACAAATCATCACTGGGTCCATATTTGAAACCTTTACCTTTTGTTAGGATCTGTCAGAGCTTGCACTTGGCTGGCAAAGCCTTTGGGAGCCCAGGGTCACCACCACACTGCAATGAAATATTCTAATTGGACAAACCATGTCATCCCAATAATGGACTGACAAGCCTAGCTAAATTTGGAGAGGTGCATCACCAGGTTGTCCACAGGATAATCAAAATTTTGACCCCAATGAGTGTCAAAGACCATTTAGATCAGGGATTCTTAACCTTTTTGTGTGTTTCATGGATCCCTTTGTCAGTGAGGTGAAGCCTCTGAAATCCTTCTCAGAATAATTATTTTGCTTAAATTCATAATTTAAGGAAATCCTAAATTTCAATTAGAGATTAGTGCAAATAAAGACTTTCCCCCCCCATCCAAGTTCATGGACACCCTGAAATCTATTAATGGACCTCTTGACTCCAGGTTAAGAATCTAGAGAATTTTTTTTTGTTGTTGTTGAGGCAATTGGGGTTAAGTGACTTGCCCAGGATCACACAGCTAGTAAGTTTCAAGTGTCTAAGGCCAGATTTGAACTCAGGTCCTCCTGACTCCAAGGCCAGAGATCTATTTACTGTGCCACCTAACTGCCCCAAGAATCTAGAGATTTTTTTGATCATAGCTGTGTGAAGGAACCCCCAGCGATGAAAATGTAGATCCTTGGTATGTTGTGGTAAATATTCCTTCTAATGAGCCCATCATTATTTTCCATTATTCATTGATGTAGATGTAATTTTCATATGTGATGTCTCAGTGTCTTAGTAATGAACACAACTTTAAGCATCTGGAAATAATGCAAAAGAAGGAAATACAGAGTTATATCAAAGGAAACTCAGAACAACTCTACATCTGAAGGATACTCATCCCACTCTTAAGGACTTTTTTTTTCCTAATGACTCAGACAATAGAAAAAGAGTGACCAGTTCCAGTCCAGGCACTGGGCAGTTAGGACACTTACTTTTCCATCAGCTTCTAGTTCTCTCATGGTAATAGTCAGATGGTGCTCTTTGTTTTAGGTGATTTACAAACATTGAAAGACATGACTGACTGCGCAATATTTGATTGTTCATCCAATTTCATTCATCAAACAAATATTTAATGTATGTCCACTATGTGCAAGGCCTTGATCTTGCTTATAATGCAGGAGAGATGACAGGCACAAAAACAACTGAAGGGTGAGGATATGGCAGTTGGTGACAGGGACCTCCCAAGGACATTAGTTTGGGGCTGGCATGGAAGATGGCAGAGCAAGAACAACATTTGGATGCTCTCGGTCTAACGTTCAGTGGTATAATCAACTGATTGATATTTGGCAAGTGAGGTCACCACTCTGGGCCCCAGTTTACTCATCTTTCAAATGAGTCAGACTAGAATCAGGGGTGGGGGAACCTGCAGTCTTGAGGCCACATGTCACCCTCTAGGTCCAAAAGTGTGGCCCTTTGACTGAATCCAAACTTCATAGAATGAATCCCCTTAATAAAAGGATATGTTCTGTGAAATTTGGACTCAGTCAAAAGGCTGCACCAGAGGACCTAGGTGATATCTGAAGTCCATCTATAAATTGCAAAGATTTTCACATCCACTCGTGAGTCTGGGAAGCCTCTTTTTTAGTAATAGGCATGCTGTGTATCTTCTCTACTTATGTTGATCCCTAGAACTTCAGTGTCTTTGAACTCTAGTTAAAGATGTAATATATTAAGCTCACACTTATATAGTGTTTTACATCCGAGGGGTCAAACACACCACCTGTGTGGTTGCATATTGTCCGCAACACTTCCAAGTGTGACCTGAACCAGACTAAAATATTGTTCTCTGATTTTAGTGTGTTGTTGTATTAATGAAAAATAAATATATAAACAAGTTTGTTTTTCTAGGTCAATATGCAGTTTACAGGGATTCTTGTGTATGGTTTGGTGGTCCTTATATCTATTTGAATTCAACACCACTGCTTTATACTTTACAAAGTAGTTTCCTCTTAACCACACTCTGAGATAGATAGTACAATTATATTTATTTTTATTTATTTTAATTTTCAGTTGACAAGCATTTATTTCTTCTTTCTCATCCCCCGACTAAAAACATCCTCATGAAAATATGCAGTCATGCAAAATGAATTCCCACATTGCCCATGTATAAAAATGTAAGTCTCATTCTGCATCTTGAATCCAATATCTTTCTGTCAAAAGTTGGATCACGTGCTTTATCATCAGTCCTCTGGGATCATGGGGTGGTTATTCCATTGGTTAGAGATCTTAAGTCTTTGACAATTCCCATTTTACAACAGGTAACTGCTATGGGAGGGCAAATAGTCAGCATTACCTCTCTGCCACTGATCTTGCCTAGGGATACCCCATTACTTTGCTGGTTCTGAGTTTCTTCCTGTGATGCTAATCCCTGGGTTAGGTTATAGGGCAGCAGGTGTGAAGGGGCTTCTCTGAATGGTAGCTCTGGGAGTGCAGTATGAAGGCCACTGTATTCTGATAGGTATAGGGGTTAGAAACCTGGGGCTGTAGGAAGGAGTGGGGCTGGTTTCTGCTGACTTCCAATCTCACATTTCCAACTGCCTTTCAGACATCTCAAACTGGATGTCCAGTAGGCATCTTAAACTCAACATGTCCTCAGACTTGGAACCTATGAGTCGTCCTGGACTTCTCCCTGTCTCTCAACCCATATATTCAAGCTGTTGCCAAGGTTTGTTGATTTTGCAACATTTCCTAAATATGCCCCCTTCTTTCCTCGAACACTGCCCTTACTCTGATACAAGTCCTCATCATCTCATACCTGGACTATTGTAATAGCCTGCTGATGTGTCTACCTGTCCCAAACCTCTCTCCACTCCAATCCATTCTCCATTCAGCCATTAAAGTGATTTCTCTAAAGCATGTCACCCCCTCCACCCCCACCCCCACACTCAATAAACTCCAGTGGCTCCCTGTTGCCTCCAGATTCAAGCTCAAAATGATCTGTTTTGCATTCAAAGCCCTTTATGATCTAGTTCTGTCGTACTTTTCCAATAATTTTACCTTACTTCCTATACTCCTTGATCCAGTTACACTGGCATCTTGGCTGTTCCATGAATAAGACATTCCATTTCTCAGCTCAGGACATATTCTTTGACTGTCCCCTATGCCTGAAATGTCCTCTTTCCTTTGCTCAGCCTACTGAACTTCCCTAGCTTTACTCAGTCTTTTCTAGCTTCCTTTAAGTCTCAACTAAAATCCCTCCTTCCCCAGTCCTTTTTAATTCTAGTGCCTTCCCTCTGTTAATTATCCCCTATTTACCATGTATGTAGCTTCCTCTGTATGTATTTGTTTGCATGTTATCTCCCCCATTAGATTATAAGCTCCTTGAGAGTAGTCACTCTTTTGCCTCTTTTTGTATCTCGGTGCTTGGCATGATGCCTGGTACTTCCTAGGCACTTAAGCACTGATTGATTAAATGACTGGGCTACCCTCATGTGCTTGCAGTGGGAAGAAACACTGTCCTCCAGCCCCACATCACTCACCTGTGTCTACCTCTGACTGTGATTACCTGAGCTGGTTTCAGTTCTGCTTGTAAGAAAAGTAGTAAAAATATTAAATTTCTTATCTTGTTTTCTCATTTTTAACATGGGAATAAATGATTTTCCTGAGACTTGAATCCAGAAGTATTGACTTTATACTGCCGTGATTAGCTGTGTACTGTGAACAACCAAAAGAAGCATGTGCTCTCTCTCTCTGTTTCTGTCTCTGTCTCTCTGTCTCTATGTCTCTCTCTCTCTCTCTATCTCTGTCTTTCTTCTCTTTTTCTGTCTCTTTGTCTGCTCTCTTTCTTTGTCTGTCTGTCTCTCTGTCTGTCTCTCTGTCTCTCTGTCTTTCTCTCTGTCTCTTTTTCTGTCTCTTTGTCTTCTCTTTCTATGTCTGTCTCTCTGTCTGTCTCTTTCTCTCTGTCTTCCCGCCTTCTCTCTCTCTCTGTATATGTACACATACATACGTACATACATACGTTTGTATATATATCCATATCTATCATACTCAGACTTGGTAGTTTATATTAAACATAAAATAGCTCTACAGGCTAAGATGATATGTTAATGTGTGTTGCCTTCCTTGCCCCGTGGGAGAGGGGAGTCAGGAGTATGGGAGTCTACCATTCTGTACTTGTTGAATTGTTCCTTTAGATCTTTCTAAAGGTGCTTATTGATTTTTGACATTTTCTTGTACTGGAGTTCTTTACCTAATAGGTTTAGAATATTGCCTCCTGGCTCTGAAAGAGACTTAGGGAAAGTATTATCACCATGGCAGCAAGCAGGTGTTTTGAGAAGAAATCAAGCATTGACTAGGTGTTAGTTTCTTAACAAAGAAACTAGTTGAATTCTACAAAATATTTCATCAAGGCATTTGACTCGGATCTGTGCACTTTATTTTGCTCTATTGGTTAGTGTGGCATAATGGATAGAATCCTGGACTTGGACTTAGAAAGATTGAGGTTCAAGATATGCCTCTGATACACAATAGCCCTATGATCATGAGCAAGTCACTTATTAGCTTAGAACCTCTCTGAACCTTAGTTTTATCATCTGTAAAATGGGCATAATAATAAGTGTAGTATCTCCTTTGTGACTTGTTGTGAAGCTTGAATGACCTTTGCAAATTTTAAAGCACCATATAAATGTCAATTATAGTAAATGAGAAAGGTTTCCACGCCAACTCCTCCTAATTAGTGAAGTACAATTAGCTAAGTGGACTGTTCAGGTTATCAGCTTGCCTTATTAATTAATGTCCTTTATGAAGTTGTTGATAAAGATAATGGAGAGTGTAACAGAAATACTAACCTTATTAAACATGGCAGGGTGATGTGGGCATGGGCATGATTGATGACTGAGCAGGGTCATTAGGTATTAAAATGAGAGGATTGCAGACAATTTTCTAACTATGGCAGCTGTGGATTTGAAATCAAAAGAACTAAGTTAAAGCCTGAACTGTGCTACTATAGATTAAAATAAAGATATAAAGTAGAGATGTAAAACTACTCCTGACTGTGTCAGGAAGGAGATTAAAATGTAATTGGGAAATCATTAACAAAATAAGTACAAGTATAATACAACACAGATAATGGGAATTTGTGGTTTTCTAAGTCTAAATACAGCCTTCAAAGATCAATTTCTATTTGAATTTCATGCCACTAATGTAGAGGATGTAGTTCAAATGTCTCATTACAGATGAGGAAATTGAGGCCCAGAGAGAAATGATTTATCTAAGGTAATGCAGACAGGAAGTGAGGTTGAGATTCAAACCTGCGTCCTCTAAATATTTTACTTTATACTACATTATAGTTGGTAATAGATAAGGATTCATGGCAGTAATAGGCATAATCAGTCAGCTGCAATGTGAGAGTCTGGACCTTTTGGGGTGTCAGGAGAGATGGGAGGTATCGTTGGTCCAAGGAAATAGTAAGGTAAAATCTGGCACCATAGGTTTTTAAAAACCCTTTACAACCTGGCAACAATCTCCCTTTCCAGCCTTGTTACTCCTCTGATGTACGACATGGTCTTGTTGATCTGACTTTCTTACTGTTGTTCTTATATGATGCTCCATGTTCTCATCTCTATGCTTTTGCACTGGTTGACTCCCTTTGCTGGAGCACATTAACCCTTCACTTCCATCTCTTAGAATCCCTAGTTTTCTTCAAGTACTAACTCAAGTTCCACCTTCTACTGGAAGCCTTTTTCTAATCTTTGAAGCTGCTAATATCCTATCCACTAATCATTACATCTGTGTGTACATATTGCATTCCTGGTAGACTGTAAGCATCTTGAGGGCAGGTACTTTCACTTTTGTCTCTGTATCACTAGTGCCTAGCATGGTGCTTTGCGTACTGTGAACACTTAGTGTTTATTGGTTGATTGTTCGATTGAAGATAGCAACTGTGATGATCCCCTATGGATTTGGTGCTGATGTTTTGCATCAATGGCCATCTATACCTCTAAGGATCTCAGGACCAGTGGTTTTTTAATGATTGTTTGATCCTATCACTAGGGGACACATCAGGCAATGAAAATCAAATCTTGTCATAGGTATTGCCCAAATTAGGAGATAACCCTAACTCCCCACTTAATCATTTCTATGGCCCAAGGACAGAAAAATAAACCCAGAGGAGCTCTTCAGAGTCCAATTCTTCCTACACACAAAAAGGAAGTCTTTTCCAGGGATTCTGTTCTCATTAAACAAACCATCAGGGAGTTGCAAAAATGCTCATGCAAGCAATGAAGGTCTAGAAAACTCAATGTTCTGTGACCTACCTTTGCATACAAAGCCTGGAATATTTCCCAACTTCTGTTCCTAAATAGCATTCAAAAGATCCCTGCTAAACATTTCAAAACATCTCAGTTTGAAATGATAAGCAGGATCAGATTGTTAGTGCTTATAGCAAATACATTTCATGCAATTCTTATTCCAGGGGATGAAGTGTACTGTGATTGCTTCAGTCTGAGGTTTGCATTCTTTGTGCATGGGTGTTGTTGCTGAATAACTCCTCTGATATATGCTGGGAGGAAGGATAGAAACAAACATTTATTAAGCATCTACTGTATTCCAGGCATTGTGCTAAGTGTTTCATAAATATTGTCTCATTTCATCTTCATAACAACCCTTAAAGGTAGGTGCTATTATTATTCCTGTTTTACAATTGGGGAAACTGAGGCATACAGAGGTTAGTGACTTGCTCAGGGTCACAGAGGTAGTAAGTGTCTGAAGCTGGTTTTGAACTCAGCTTTTTATGTACATCACTCAGCTCCTTCTGGGGAGGAAGGTGAGGGGAGCTAAGAATCAGGAAGGAAGAAGACACTGGGATACGGCTGTCTCACATACTTTGGTTCTCTGTCACAGATAACAGATTTTAGCCTTACAAAAATTTGGAAAACAGTGTGGTGTCTTCTCAGATTAGGGTACAGATTGTATTGAGTTCACTGCTCTCCCTATCCATTGCAGTTAATTTTTTTTTCTTTCTTTCTGTTTTTAGATTTAGAGATTTCCACAGACAAAGCAGAATGAGCCAATGATATTGATAGCACTCAAAGCCTTTATTCAGTATATAGCTTTTGGTATAAATTGAGACAAACAGGGATATGGGGATGGGAGTGTAAAGTAAGAAGGGGAAACAATAAATCCATATCAAAGTAATAGGAGAGACAAATATACAGCTAGATCTCTAGAGGGGAAGGATACATCTTCTACTTAGCCAATGGGTGACTTCCAGAACTTGTATGATATGTCTTAAGACTACACTAGGGGTTTGCAAGGCATGGGATGGACATTAGTTTCAAGGATTTGCCATATGTGGAGATTTTATGACAAGGCATAGAATTCCATTCTTTATGGTCTTCGGTGACTATAAAGGGCAGGAGGGAGTGTTATGGAATAAGCATTTTTCAAGTGACTGCTATGTACCGGGCACTGTGCAGAGAGTGCTTACAAATATTATCTTATTTGATTCTGATAACAACCCTGGAAGGTAGGTACTATTATCGCCACTTACAACCAAGGGAATTGAAGCAAACAGAGATTAAGTGACTTGCCCAGGGTCATACAGCTAGGAAGTGTCTCAATCCAGATTTGAACTCAGGTCTTTCTGATTCCAGGCCCAGTGCTTTATTCACTGTATCATCTAGATGGTTCAGTAATTAGCATGTGAAAGTTATTTCTTCTGAAGGCTTAAAAAAGATTCTCGTCTGGGTGTTTCAGTCTAGTAGCTCAGATTTTGAGGCTTTGTTAGAAATATCTGTATCATCTGCCTTAAAAAAGATCCTGGTTCCTTGATGCTTCATGTCACTTTAGTGCCATGTTTTAGCACATTATCTTTTTTATATGCTCACTTCTTATAGATCAGACTTTAGAGAGTTTATTATACTTAAGAGCATAAAATGTGATATTTTAATACGCTAAACTGTGGTGAAATCCTTGAAGGCATTATGGCAAGAAGAGAACCCTAGGGAGGTTATTAGCATCTTAGCATTTATAGTTCATGTGAGAATGCTAATTTCACTTACTGAAGGAATGTATAAAAACTATGTTCATTATGAGCAAGACCTTATAATTGTATAAAGGTGGAAGTGGGAAATTGATAAAAGTACAGACATATTTAGTCTAAAATGCAGCAGAAAGGGTTAGTCATCCCTGACTTTGTTCAGTTTCTTAGAAGCCTAATTTTTCAGTTAGAGGAATGTTTGATTTTAGTAAGAGAAATGCAGTACATTCTGAAGTGACATAGGATTATTAGATCATAGGATAAGAGATGTATTTATTATTTTAACAAGAATTTATTATTCATTTACTTCATGCTAGGCACTATGTTAGGTAGTGCTGGGGAAATAAAGTAAAAAATGAAACAATCCAGGTCCTGAAGGAGCTTACATTCTATGTATCTGGGGGGGTGTTCATATAGACACCAGTGAGTGAGTTAAATAAAAAAAAATTATACAATAAATGTAAAGTCATACTGAGGTGCAGTTTTTAAATAAGGGGTGGGGAGTTCATGAAATGCTTACTGTTGGAGGTAATACTTGAGCTGGGCCTTGAAGGAAGCTATAATCTAACAGGCAAAGGTGAGGAAAGAATTGCTTCCAAGGATATGGATAGCCCATGCAAAAGCATAGAGAAGGTGATAGAATATTATATTTGAGCAACAGAAAGAAGGCCTGTTTCTCTCTAATATGGAGTACATGAAGGGATATAAGATTCAGTAAGGATGGAGAAGTGGTCTGGAGTCAGGTTGTGATTTAGAGATGGAAGGGATCTTAGAGATCATCTACTCTAATTTCCACCCCCCTTGCTCCCTCCACTTCACAGATGATGAAACTGAGGTCTAGGGAGCTGAAGGGATTTGCCTGAGGTCACATATACAGAAAGTGGCAGATCTGGGACCTGAGTCCAGTCTTCTTTTCTCCTTTCTTCTTGATTAACATCAGAAAGGAAGTCAAGGAACATGTCATCCTGATGATAGCAAGCTCCTAGAATCCAATGTGTATTGGGTCACTGGCAAGTATTGCAACAATGGCGTAAAATCCTAGGGGCAACATGGTAGAATGGAAGGGGCACTTCATCTGAAGTCTAAATATTTTCATTTTAATCTTAATATTTCTACTTACTGTTACCTCAGGAAACCCATTTCACTTCTCTGGGACTTATTTTTTTCATCTTTTGCAAAATCTTATCTTTTGTAAACACTTAGTAGCTGTGTGACCCTGGGTGACTCATTTAACTCTGTTTGCCTTAGTTTCCTCATCTGTAAAATGAGCTGGAGAAGGAAATGGCAAACTCTTTGTAAAAGGGCCCATCAATTGGGGAATGGCTGAACAAGTTGTGGTATATCATTGTGATAGAATACTACTGTGCTACAAGAAATGATGAGCTCAATGATCTTAGAAAAACACAGATAGACTTGTATGAAATAATGAAGAACAAAATGAGCAGAACTGAAAGAACATTGTATACAGTAACAGCAATGTTGTTTTAAGAACAACTTTGAGTGACTAAGTAATTTTGACTATTATAAATGCCCAAATTAATTATAAAGGACCTATAAAGGAAGATGCTATCTGCATCCAGAGAAAGAACTGACAAATAGAAGTATGTAAGGAATGATCTTACATATACGTATACATACACACATATTTGTGTCTAATGGTAGACATCTCTAGAGTAAGGGAAGGGGGAAAAAAAGGAAAAAAAGAAATTTACATGATAATTTTATTATGTATTTAAAAGGAATAGCAAGTTGTACACAATGAATTTGAAGTTTCATGTGTAATCTTTTAAAATTATGCTATATTGTGGATATATTTGTTTAATTCCATAAAGTAAAAATAAAATAAGAAAATAAAAAAATGCTTAGCATAGTGCCTGGCATATAATAGGATTTATGTACCCTATATAGATGCTTCTTCTTTTCTCTTCCCTTCCTCTTCCTTTCCCTGTGTGACCCTGGGCAAGTCACTTAAGCTCTCTGAATCTCAGTTTTCTCATCTATAAAATGGGGACTGAACAAAACAGCAATAAAGGAAGGCATTGGGAGAAGTTTGGTGCTTCACCCTACAGCCCTCCAATCATGACTGAAATGAGTGAACGACAAGATGATTTTGGCTCCATTACTTCAAATACTTGGTCCTAAGTTCCTCTCCTGTAAAAGAAGAGAGTTAGACTAGATAAGTTCTAAGATACCTTCTGTCTTTGACATTCCATATTCCATAGTCTAAAACTTCTCCCAGCTCTAGCAGTCTATGTTCTATATTCTAAGACTCCTTACCCCAACAGTCTTTATTTTACATTCTAACAACCTTTCTATCTCTTACATTCTGTGTTCCATAGTTTAAGGCCCCTCCCAGGTCTGACAGTATATCCTGTATGACTTCTTACCCCTCTGACAGTCTTTGTTCTAAATTCTAATAGTTTCTGCAGTCTATGTTCTATGTTCTAATAAAATCCTCGTTCTACATTCTAACAGTCTGTCCATCTTTAACATTTTCAGTGCTATGGTCTGAGGTTCCTCCAAGATCTAACAATATGTTCCATATTCTAAGAGTCCTTACTGGACAGTTTTGGTCCTAAATTCTACCAGCCTTTCTAGAGTGCATGGGGTGTTCAGGAGGACTAGCATCTCTGGTGTGAGCGCTTGCTGAGTCTTTTTCAGGACTGCTTGTCTACCTTTGATATCCACCTGATTCACCCAACTCTCAACTGTGGCTCCAAGAAGTTACAATATGCACAGCGGCAATACCCTAGTAAACTGTCTAGGCAGATGGGCTAAACCAGGGTGAGGGTAACTGACAGGCCTCCAACCTGTTGGTAAGTTAGGGGTATGTCTACCCCAATCATGTAAAGATGTTCCCCCAGCAGAATGGGCGGATGAGAACAATTTGTTCCAACAGCCATGAAGGTAGCTGAAGCAGGTGCTGTGGAGCTCTTACAGCTTGGTTTGACATTGAAGACGCCAAGGTCATCCACTGCCTCCTGGGCCATTGCCAGTCATCCTGACTTTTGTTTTGCCATTGGACTTTGATGACTTAGGAAGAGAGTGTGAGACTAATGACTTTGTGAAATTCTGCTTCATTTAAATCCAATTCAAGCGCAAGACAATACATCACCCATGGTATCATTGGCCCTCTTTGAAATGAAGGACAAACAACAATAATCCTTCTAGTTCTGATAATCTGTGTTCTGTTGTTTAAAGTTCCTTTCATTTCCAATATTCCCTCTCTGTATTTTAAGACACCTTATAGTTTTCATGTTCTAAATTTAATGTCCTTCCAGCTCTGAAATTGCATGCTCTGTGCTTCAAAGTTCTTATAGGTCTGTCATTTTATGGTTGTCTGATTATACTAAGATGTTATCCTGAATGAACCCAGAGTACAGTATAACAGATAATCTTGAAAATAAGAGGGTTCAGAGTGATGGGTTGGTGAACTCTTATAAAGAGCTTTTCAGCTGTGCCAAAGATGATGGAAAGAATGGGAGAAGAAGAAGTGGTAGGAGAATAAAGAATTAGATGAAGGACACAGGAGTATAGAACATGAGACCGGACAGTAACTGCACATAACCCAAAGACCCCTATCCCCTAAAAATGTTTCAAGTGCTTATTGAGAAAGGGTACAATTTGCTTTTTGGTATGTGGGCAGAGAATGATTCTACTACTTGATTCTTTTTTGTTAATTACATTGTTTTAACATGCTAATTAAATGCTTTTGTATTTAATTTCTGTCTCTTGCATGATCTGGTAATAGAGAGTATTGTACTGATGGGGGCTCAGGCCATAATTTGCATAATTAATTACCCTAGACAGCCACAGTTAACCTGGGAAAAGTAGCAAGGTACTCCAAAGCTAGAGTTATCAGAGATCAAAGTCTCTGAGTTAAAGTTCTGTCTTCCTGGCAGAGTGTTATGAGATTTTCTCAGCACAAGTGGGAGCACTTCTGAAGCTTCTTGCCTCAGCTCTGGGGTTGTTGCGTCTAACGGTAGCCATCTCTAGGGTGGGGTGGAGGAGGGAGGGAAGAAATTAAAAAAAAAAGAAATTTACACTATAATTTTGTTGTATATTTGAAAAGAATAGCAAGTTGTACAGAGTAGATTTGCAGTTTCATGTACCATCACCTTTTTTTTTTTATTGAACTATGTTATGGAAATTCTTGTTTATTCCATACATTTAAAATAAAATAAAGTAAAAGATCTTATTGAGATGTTTGGATTTTGGGTTTCCAAGGCAGTACTGCTTTATGAGACTCTTCTTTCACTTCTCCTCTTCTTCCCCACTACTGACTCTTACTGCAGATTTCTTCTCCATCCCTGTTTGTTTTTGCGGCTCTGGTATCCAGCAGGACATTTTAAAATCTTCTACATCACAGAAGACTCCTTGCCAATAAGACTCCGTGTCTGGTAGCATCTGTTCTGTGTCCGGATAGAGTGCCTTCAAAGGTATAAATACTGCAGGAGCTAAACCCTGGGATCTAAGCAAAGACTAAATTCTTACTGGATGTGACAGATACCAGAAAATATTTTTTTAAAAATGTTTCAAGTGCTTATTGAGAAAGGGTACATTTTTTAAAAAAATAATTTAATTCAATAATTAAATTTAATTAATTTAAAAGTAATTTAAAAATAATAATCAATAGATATCCCAGGCCCTCAGAACTCATTCTCCCAATGAATGATGTTTTTTGGACCCCAAAGTATATTGAGAAATGAGGCATAAGAGTTTTTCTTCTCAGTTGTATCTATTACCTCAAGTGTCCCAGATGGCATGTGAGTGATTTGCTTATAGGATCAGCTCACTTTAATTCGAAAGTAACTTGTTCAATTGAATTGAAGCAAGTATTTTTTTTAATGAAAGTTCTCAGGGGATTCTTTTCATTGATGCTTCACTGTACATATTCAGAAGTTCTTGGCAGTTTTCTTACAATATTTCCCTCATTAATGTATTCATGGTTTTTGAATTGTTATGTTCTTCTGTTGGACCTATATCCACTAAAATGAAATTTATAAAAGTCAATGTTTTGAATTTTATAAAATTCATATTTTTTTGTTAACATTTTTTGCCTCTTGCTTCTCTTTTGTCATATTTTCTTCTGTTTCAGTATTTTTATGGACCATTATGTAGATGCTTGTTTTCCTTGCTTTCTCAGCTGTCCATAGGAGTCTGCATTTCATCAAGTATTGATTCACTTTCCTTTATCTTATAATATTTGTTAAGGGAGCTTGTATTCTCTTTGAAGATTTACTCTTCAAGCTTTCCTTTTGGTTTTAGGATCCTCCATACTGATTTTTCTGCTTGTGTTCTTGGATTTGATTGAGGCCTTTCTCTTGAAATATTTGGTGTTTGGCCTTTAAAAAATTCTCTATTAATCACTATGTGGTCCCCAGCCCTTTCCTGATGAGCATATCTCTGAAGCTGGAATGAAGAGTTCCTCATCCTCCACAGGTTGGGGCAATATAGGTTTTGCCATCTTGGATATCTACTCTCAATATCACAGAAGGGAACAAGACCAACTCTAGCAAGTTCCCCTGTCTTTCAGGCATGGTATAGCTCCCCACACTTTTTTTTTTGAGCTACTTCAATTCTGCTTTGCTCATAGAGCACAGAACCTTCTCTGACCATGCTGGTCAGTCCTGTGCCAGTGTCTCCCATGTCGCACAATGAATTCCAAAGTTCTTAAGAGAGACCTTGAGAGTTTCCTTGTATTGCTCTTTCTGGCCACCATGTGAATGCTTGCCCTGTGTGATATGCAAATTTAGAGAATCCACCTCAGATGTTTACATGAACTATTTGTGCTCGACCTGTGGTACAGCATTCCAAGCTCATATGGTCTGATCAGCCAAAGTCAGATACACTGTACCTTAATTCTAAAGTAGTGATGTCATTTTGGTCCTCTTTGAGAATGAAGGACAACAACCAGCTCCCCACACTTATCCTCTGTCCTGGTTCCAACCTTGGTGCTCCTTTCTTATGGTTCTGATGCATTTTTTTTGGTGCTAATGGGGAAGGTAGATGGAAGTCAGGGTAGATACTTTGAGCAGAGCCTCTGAAACTTTTGGGGCTCCTAACCTAGGGCGTGGCCCCGGTAAAAATGTAACACTCCCCTTTTCTTCTTCTTCAACTACATGTGACTAGGCAGAATCATCTCTGCTGTTCCTTAAGGGATTGGGGAGTTCTGATAGTCACTGGGGTAAGTAATGAGAGGAATCTCAAGATGGGCTTCTTTCCAAATCTGTTAGTTACTGAACTGCAGTGTTAAGTATTAACTGGTGTTATTCAGGATCCTGTTGAATTGAATTTAAGTAGTAGAGTGATGTGATTGAAAGATCACTGGATTTGGGTTTGGAGGATGTGAGTTAAAATTACAGTTCTGTTCCTTATCAGTCATGTGACCTTGGGCAAATCATTTTCCTCCTCTGTGTTTCAGTTTCTTCATTAGTGAAATAAAGGAGTAAGAGTAGATAATCTCTAAGATCCCTTCTGGTTTCAAATCCTTTGATTCTATGAATTGATACAATGGATCAAATGTTATTGTGGGAAATAAGCTGCTTCTATGTCCTGTTTCCTTCTCAATGTTATTTTTCCTCTATGTTCTCATTGTATGGCCTGCCTTATTTGTAGGAGGTAAAAAAGAGTAGTTACTGTGGAGTCAGGAGAAGTACTGTTTATATTATCTCCCTCATAGGCTTGTTGTGAGGAAAATGCTGTGTAAACCTTAAAGTGCTATAGAATTGTGAGTTATAATCATTATTCTCTAAAGGGGACCGGACAATTTTAGCAATGTTGGCACTATTTGAATGTGTCTGAAGCACACGTGTGCAGCTCTCTTTCGTCCAGCTGTTAATAGAACTGCTATGGCTGCTTTGAAGGAGCTCATTGTGTTCAATGGAGATAGACACAGATTGCTAGCATCCCTCCCCTTCCTTCTCCCCTCTCTTTCCCCTTCATGGAGTCATTCTATTGTTCTGTGCTGTTTGTTCCTGACAGATTCCTGATTTGTTCCTGAGTTGCACCCAGAATATTCCCTGCTTAGCAAGATTGTTTTCCAGTTGTGCCAAAGAAGGTAACAATAGGATTTGTCATTGTTAGACCTGGTTTTATATTTCCTTAACACAGTTAGCTGTTTGGATCCCATGGGGAGGGGAAGCACGTTTGTCTTATTTAGTGGGGTTTTAGTCATGTGCCTCTAACATATATTTACCCTTAGGACACCTCTTATTGGGATTTGATGCTTTTCACTGCTGGTTTGAAGTCGACTAGTTAGGATTTAAGACCAACTAACAGCAATAATCGTAAAACTAAACTAAGAAATTATGTTTATAACTTTCTGCTCTCCAGGCACCACATTGGCTAGCAAATGGCATCTATTATCATTAAAGACATTAGAATAAAGTGGGGACATTAATATTTAATGTTGGTTTTATTGGTGTTGAGTGATAGTAAGCCAAAATAGTAAGAAAATCGGGAACTTGAGGGATGATTTTTTTTTTTTTGCTTTTTGATCTTCTATTGCCTTGAGTTGGGTCTATACACACCAACTGTATAGATGGTGGCACCACCAGTACATTCATATTAGCTGTCTTTATTGTTGATTTTGTCATCTTAATTCATGATTGATTTGGCATATGGAATCATGAACAGAGAGTACTATGATATTTTGAATGATTTATGATTTCATTCATGTATGTAATTCTTTCTGATGAAGAGCATAGTTCTTCCTGCCTTAGTAGACAATCTTCATGAGTTGCTCTGGGTAAAAAAAAAAAAAAAGGAAATGTCATTTGCTGGCCAATCTTGTGGTGATGAGCCTTTCCACACTTGGGTAACCAGGTTCTTCAAGATACACAGTCCAGTACTGGATCCATACATGGAATCTTTCCAGTTTAATTGAACCTGTCAGAGCTTGTGCTCCATTGAAATAACCTTCAAGAAATCCAGGGTCATTTCCATGACCCAGCTAGGCCTTAGAGGAAGAGGTCTACTCAGATCTTATATGGACTATTGAAATGAATTCCTAATTGGTTTCCCTTCTTCAAGTCTGTTCCCAGTTCAATTCATCCTCCATACAACCACTGTTCCCAGTTCAATTCATCCTCCATACAACCACCCAGGGGTTTGCTGGAGTCAGCTTGAACAAGCTGGAGATAATTAAATTTTCATTTGGAGCATTTACCCTTTGGAAATCAGCAAACTCTACAAATCAATGCTTGATTTATTATTTTGTTGATTATCTAGACTTTAAAAAATGAAGGGGGAAATAATAATGTAGATTAAACTTAAAAGTGTGTCACATATGTTTTTCTCCCCAGAGAGCCAGTTGTTAAATATTTAAACCCCCCCAACCCTTGTAGCCACCAACGTGATTTTTGTTAAGTTCAGATTTGATCAGGTTTCCCCTCTATTCAATAAACTCCAGCATCTGCTTTTTATCTCTAGGATCAAAAATAAATTCCTCGATGTAGCATTTAAAGCTCTTTACATCCTGGCCCCTTCCTACCTCTCCAGCTTGTTTATATTATTTTTTCCTATGTATGTTCTATACTATTCTATATTATTCTATTGTCAAGTCATATTGATGTATGTGCTGTTCCTCACACACAACGCTCTATTTCCCTTCTCCAAAACTTTGAATTAACTGTCCCCCATACCTAAATTCTCTCCTTTCCTACTTTCAATTGTTAGAACTTCTGTTTCTTTCAAGAATCAACTGAAGAGCTATCTTCTGCTGGAGGGCTTTCTTGGTCCCCTAGATTGCTAGTGCTTTCATAATCAATGTAACTTGGGTCTATTTTCCATGTATCTTATCCATACCTATATGTTATAGATATTTTGTTTTCCATTAGAAAGTAAATTCCTTGAGGGCAGGATTTTTTTCTTTGTATCCCCAGTGCTCAGTACAGTCTCAAGCATATAGCATCAAACAATTAATGCTTGTTGATGAATTGATAAACCAGAAGTGAAAAGCATCAAACTCCAATAAGAGGTATCCTAAGGGGAAATATATGTTAGAAGCACATGACTACAACCCCATTAAATAATTGAAGTTGTTGACTTCCTGCTGAGGGGTACTGAGGCAGCAGTTTGTTGACTGGATAAGAAAAAAGAGATGTCTGTTATTTTCTTGGGGGCATATATAATATACATCATGATAGAGTACATACTATATCTTGTCAAACTGGGGTATTATGCACTTTTGGTTATTTATGTAGACAAAATGATACTTCCAGAAGGAACACAGAAAACATTTCTAAAGAATATGAAGTCTTCGAAAAGGAAAGGAAGACTTTAGGAATTCAGATAGTATTTCCTTGACCACTGTTAATTGAAGGCAAAGTTCTAGAAGAGAAAGGTGTATCTGAGAAATAAAAAACTGATAACAAGATTTGGATTTCTGGACATCATCTTAAAATATAGAAGTAACACACTGCTGACTAGGGATAAAGGAAAACTTTAAGGTCTGGTAAAAAGGTGTTTTCCAGGAGCCTTGCAAATCTAATCAAGAAAAACTAAAAAAGGAGAGGAAAAAACTGCCTAAGTATATCTAGTAAGCTAGATAAAATATTGAGTAATTACAATATAGGTAGAAGAAAAACATTAGAGGCATCCCAAAATTCACTGAACACAAAATTTAAGAAAGGAATCAGGAACAAAACCAACCACCTTAGATATCTACATACAGATGTACAAAATGTCTAATAAACTAAATGAACTAAAACTTCTTATAAAAATTTAATATCACAAAAATCATGAAAATTTGGTGGGATGAGACCCATGACTTGAATTATATTCAAAAGGTTGTAGCTTATTCAAAAGAAATGGGAAAAATTTAAGCTTTGCAAAGTTCATAGAATCTTAGGGTTAGAAGCAACTTTACAATTACACCCTCATAAAATTAATCTGTATCTGGAGTATTTGCAGGAAATAGTTATTGAGCCTTCACTGGAAGATCTTCAAGGATAGGGAATTTGTCACCATCTAAAGCAACCTAATCTATTTTGCATGACTCTAGTTGTTTTCAAAATTATTTGTTTATTTTTACAAGCTTTTATTATCTTTCCATCACAATCCCCACATTGCCAACTGAACAATAAGAAAGCCAAAAACAAGATCCTCACAACGAACACTCATAATCCAGAAAAACAAATTCCCACATGACCATGTCCTAAAATACATGTCTCCATCTGAATTGTGAGTCTATCACTTCTGTGGCAGTGCATTTTACCACCAGGGAATTTGACTTATGACTCATAAATTCAGAACTGGAATTGGCTTGCTTTGGAAGCCTACCTTAGAGATTCTCCAATCCAATCCCCATTATTTTTTAGATAGCATATATTCACTTTAAAACTGGTTGAATTTTGTATCATGTAGACTCATCCTTATAGAATGCCAGAGAACTAGCCTGCAGGCTTCTGTTGAATTGCCAGTGTAGCTCACCTCACTGTGCAGGTGCATCTCAGCTTTCATGGATGGCACATCCAGATGAACTAAACAAGACTGTCAATATGTATATCTTAGACAATGACCTGAGTCCAAATTTGAGAAGGAGGAGATCAGACCAAATTGCATTTTGGAAATTTGCAGCAATCCAAACTAGTTGATGCCACAAAAAGCCCATTTCCTTAACATCAGTACTCTGCAGTGGTGCTATGTGGTTGTAAGGATGGAACACAATGATCTCACAAGTGCAAACAACTAAAAGGGTGATGCAAAGACAAATTGCAGTATCAAAGTATGCTACAACCTTATTCATAGGGAGCACAACAGAAGGCATAATATACAATATGTGTGCCTAGAAAAGGAAGGGGACTGGTCACACAATGAGAATGAAAGACAACATACAGGCAACTTAAACACTACAACAATATCTGTAGAATTTATGGAGGTTGTGGGGAGGTAGATTTCAGCCCAGCATAAGGAAATAAATAATAAGGGGAAAAAATTCAGCTCTTGATATGGAAGCTAGAAACTGGAAACTAAGGGGGTGCTCATCAATCGGGGAAATGGCTAAATAAATTGTGGTAGATGAATGCAATGGAATGTTATTATGCCATAAGAAACAACAAAGTGGATAGCTTCAGAGGAAAATGGGAAGACCTCTACAAGTTGATGCAAAGTAGAGCTGGGAGAACATTTTATATGACAACAACAACAAAGATAAAAAAAATGGCTCCTCATAAAGACCTTACAGGGAAGACAAAAAACATCTAGCAATGATTTTATTTAAAGCATTCTCCTAATCATAACTAAGTGTAATCTCTGTAGATACGGCTCTGTGTTCTGAGGTACTTAAGGATCTGCCCTGCTAAGACTCCCTTCCTCTAAATACTCTGTATTTATTTTGTGTGTACCCCCTCATGGACATATTTTCTCCCTCATTAGGATATAAATTCCTGAAGGTAGGCACTATTTCTGTTTTTTTTTTTTTTTCGGTTGTTGTTGTGTTCCTTAATGCAGGCCTGGCACATAGTGAATGTTAATAAATGCTTGTTGTTAGATTTCTTCTTTGATTCATGATTTCATCACAGTGCAGTTCTTCTCTCCAAGTTGAGAATACAATCCCCTTCTGGGATTATCACACTTGACTTCACCTAAATCTCCCACTGAACACAGGGAAGGAGACCTTCCTGTGATTCTTTACCTGTACAGCATTCTGACATACCTTTTGCTCTCATACCATCTTTTTTCTAGTTACATATGTCTTTAATGATGGCTTTTATGTTACTTAGACTCATATTTTGCCTTGTGCTCTGTTAATGGGTTCATTCACCTCTTGTGGGATCACGGATTTAGAACTGAAGTGGACCTTAGAGGTCCTCGTCCAAACCCATTTATTTCAGTTGAGGAAACTGAGGGTCAGAGAGCTAACTTGCCCAAAGTCACAAAGGTGGTAGGCTTGAGAGCTAGGATTCAAATTTAGACTCTCTGACCCATAATCTAGTGTTCATCCCAGCGCACCATTCTGCCCTTTTTTCCTATTTCTAAGGGTCATTTGTAGTTCTCTCCTACCTTGGTAGGAATTTTTATTGTTCATATTCATGTTCATATTGTTCATGGGTTTATAGAATTTAGCTGTCATTTTACAGATTAGGAAACTGAGGCACAGAGAGGGGAGATGACTTGGTCAAGATCATTCATCTAGCAAATGGTAGACCTGGGATTAGAACCCAGCTCTTCTGACTCTGAATTCCACACTCTTTAGAACAATACATTGTTTCTTTTGGGACCAAGGAAAAAACAATCAGAGAAGGGCACATTGTTGATAATGGGGGCAGGGGGAACCACAACACTTCCCTATGCTTTTTATAGTTGAATGGAGTCAGAATCCAGCTGGCCACCTGGATGAGATACAGGCTTCTGGTATAGAGTGTGAAAAAGAAATCTGAGAAAGGCAAGCGGTGTGTGTTCTCGTTTTGTTTAAAGGTTGTGAAGGGCACGTATAATAGTCTCACAGTTGATTGATCAAACTGGCTTTCTTCAAAGGCTCATCTGACACCCTAGTCTCTTGTTCCTCACTCAATCCTTCCACATACCCAAAGCCTTTTCACTGATGGGCATTTTGGACTTTGATGAATTGCCTTGTCTGAATGGAGATAAACGGGAGCAGTTTGATTCTTGCTTAAACCCAGCAAATCAGAGATAACCAGGCAGGTGTACAAAGCCACTGAACACCTGGAGCTTCCCAGCCAACAGATAGAGGATTGGGGAGATGTAGGAATAGGCGCTAAAGCCTTCTCAGGCAAGAGAAGCAAGAGGGAAAAAACCCTGGAGGCCTGTTAAAAATCATTCTCTTAACAGAGCATAGAAATGACCAGGCCAGGCCTGATATGCTAAAGAGCCAGCCTGATAATGAGGGGAGCTTCATTTGGGTTGAGTCCAGTCAGATATGGCTGTGGAAATGAATCTTCTCTCTGTTTTCCCTCCCGCAGAACACAGGGGGCTCTTGAATGTTCTCATTTCTCACATTTATTTGTTTAAAGGAAGGAGTCTGCTGACAGCACCCCCATTAAGATGGCTCCCCTTATTTATCAACCCTGCCAAGCTACCTGACAGAAAGGGGTTTGCTGCTTTTAAAAATAGCTTTTCTTCCCAAATGAAGCAAAGTGTGGAGGAAAGGGGTGGGGGTGAGGGGGGGGAGGCCAAATGGGAAGCTTGTGTTTGTGTGTGTGTGTGTGTGCGTGTGTGTGTGTGTGTGTGTGTGTGTGTGAGAAAGGCAATTTTATTTTTTGTCCTTTAGTGGATTCTCTCTGTCTCTCTCTTTCTCTCTCTCTTTTTCCCCAGTGAGGGAGTGTTTGTGTCCTTCCCCAATTTGCTAGAGATGAAAACCCAGTTGTTGAACCATAGAAGACAGAGAAGGACAGGAACAGAGGATACAAGATGATCGCTAAGATTCCTTTAGGCAGCAAAATTGTGCGATTCTGTGATTCTGAATCTGTGGTCTAGTGATTTGACCAGAGTATAGGAGCCAACCAGGCTTGTCAGATATATATACAAGATTGTCCCATTTTAAATTGTTTCCTGTCCCTTGCTCTAGAAACCTCAGAATAGTTTCATATTCAATATTTATATAGGGAGAACCACAATTTTGGTTGCTAGAGGGTAATAGAGCAAAAGGTACCAATTCTATCAACCCCTACTTGGGACTTTTTCATTCTTCCTATTGATTTTCAGAGCAACAAGGGAATTTGGGGTTGGAGAGAATTTCTTCACCCCAGCTCTATCCAGCTCCTTTGCAGGTATATTAAATCATTCCTGTATGATTTAAAGGGAAACCACACTGCTGACACGGCAGTTAAAAGGATCTTTTGACCATGACTGAGAATGGAAATCCCTGAGTAGTGACAAGGCAAAAGAAGTTCAAGGGAAAGACCTACAGGTGCCTGAGCTTTTCTCTAGCTAGTTGGCTAGGGTGTGTATCCTGAAATACCTAAGGATAAGCTGAGGGCTACTACATAATTAAAGAGATTATAGAATAGAGCACCAGCCCTGGAGTCAGGAGGACCTGAGTTCAAATCTGACCTCAGATACATAATACTTACTAGCTGTGTGAATCTGGGCAAGTCACTTAACCTCAATTGCCTTGCCCTAATCCCCTCCAAAAAAGAAAAAAGAAAGAGAGAGAGATGGTAGAACCTAAGGAAGAGATGAAAAGAACCTAAAATTCTGCCTCAGTCAGCAAACATTTGATCTACCTGTCAAAGCAACATTATTTAGAATTCAAACCCATATGTAAACTGTTGAGAATGGTGGAAGATTATGAGCAGTGTGGCCTCATAAAACAGAAGCAATAAAAAAGAAAAACAAGGTGAAATTTTGGCAAGGGGACAAAAAAAAAAGAAAAATCATCTGAAGAGCACTTAAGGATTGAGTTCAGAGGAGGATAACCAAAGGATGAAAGGCAGAAAAGATCTATAAAGATTTTTATAATTCATTCTTTTTTTACTATCAAAGATGGTACAAGAGTGATCAAATTTGTTTTCTTACACCATAGACCTGGATGTGACTCTTGAGGAAGCAACTCCTTAGGCAGATATGTGGTATAATATATAGACCAAAAAGTCTTGGAGTCAAGAAGACCTGAGTTCAAATACTGCCCCAGACACTTACTATTTATGTAAATCTGAGTAAGTTGCATAGCCTTTCCATGCCTCACTTTCCTCATTTATAAAATGAGGATAATAAAATCACCTATCTCATGGAGTAGTTGTGAAGAGCAAATGGGTTAAATGTGTAAGCGTGTGCTTTTCTAACTTTATAACTCTATAAAAATGTTAGCTATATAATTGTTAAGGCATTAAGCATTAATTAAGCACCTGCTGCATACCAGACACTGTGCCTAGTAATAAGGGTACAAAGAAAGGCAAAAAAGATAGTTGCTATTCTCAAGAAACTTACATTATAATAGTGGAGACAAAATATATACAACTGGGTACATGCCTATATATATATACACACACACACACACATATTTATACATATTTGTATATAGGTGAATATGTATATATGTGTATGTGTGTGTGTATATATACATATAAATATACATACACACATATATGTATATTTTAAATATATATAATATATATGTGTGTATATATATATGTGTATGTATATACATATATATGTATATGTATACATATATATACATATATATATATAGTTAGATGGAAGGCAGGAAGGCACTCTGAGAAGGGGAGAAGAAGGCATTTGTAGCTAGGGAAACAGGAAAGATATCTTCTGTAGTAGATGGGATTTCAGCTAAGTCTTGAAGGGAGTCAGGGAACCTAAGAGGCTGAGGTGGGGATACCTATTGTAATGGCACAGAAATGAGACATGTTGTGCTATGTAGTTGAGGAACCCTAAAGGTGGTCAGCGTTTGTTAGAATGTTGAGTTCATAGAAGAGCATAAGGTGTAAGAAGATTGGAAAGGTAGAAGCAGAAATGGCATTGAGGAAAATAAAGAGAAGAGCTGATAGCCTAGACAAATATATGTAAAGGCTTGGGTTGGAGATGACATAATTTTGAGGATATTGAGCAGTCCATTCTTAAAGTATCTTAAAGAGATAATACTAAAGATATTGTTAAAATCTTAGACCTTATTATTACCAAAAAAGGTGATCAAGAGAATATCAATAATTACTGACTCACATACCTATTTGACCATCAATATAACATTTTTCTTATAACAACCCATTGCCTCATTGATGACATCCTTGATGGAATATTAGAAAGGAACAGAAAAGCTTTTACAAATGAAACTGAAAATTAGGCTACTTCTTTACCATCACAAGTTAACTTGAAAAAATATAAAATCCCATTGTGCCTATTTTTTGTTGACTATAAAAATAATTGATTTGGTAGAACACAAATGCCTTAAAGGCTCTATTCCAACAAGGTATCTCTAATGAATATATAAAAATTATATAAAGTTCCTTGAGAGATTCGATTCAAGTCAGCTCAATATTTATTAAGCACATACAACAGTATGTTCTAGGCCCTGTGTTAAGTCCTGGGGATATAAAACCAAAACCAAAACCTTATCATTAAGGAGCTCATCTTTTCCTGGGGCAAACAACACGTACACCGGTAATTGTATGCAAAATATATGCAGATGAAAGACAAAATAATGTTGGGGTAGGGTATAACTACTAAGATACCTTGCCCAAAAAAACTTAGACAAAATCAAGCAATATGTAAAGCATCAAAATCTGTGGTCACCAAAGATGTTTACCACCAACAAGGAAAAGATCTAGAACAAAGCTCATGTTGAAGATAGAGTCCCTATAAATTGACGTTCTCATTTGCAGATGACAATGTGTCATTTGCTTCATTTCCTAGAATGTTGTAGAGTTCCCTAAATGAGATATAGAATCACTCAGAAGAGTTTAGCCATACATACAGTATTAAGTAAGGGAATGAAGTTATGTGGTTGGATGACCACTCTATAGACCTCATATATCTTGTATAGACACAACAACCTGGGAGGTAGGTGCCATTATTATGCCAATTTTACAGATGAGGGAACTGAGGCAGAGGCTAAGTGACTTGCCTTAGGTCACAGAGCTAATAAATGCTCGAGACTAGATTTTAACTCAGTTTTTCCTGACTCAAGGTGCAGTACAGTGCTCCATCCACTGTTATCACCTAGCTGTATTTCTCGGTTTCATTTTAATTTGGTTTGGGCTACACTGAAAAAGACTTGCCAAATGCAGCCAGCCCCAGCACAACATATTTGACACCTCTGATGTAGAAGACAGGAATAGGTAAGCCAAACCCTTGCCCAGTCTGATGCTGCCTGTCTCCTACACTTCTGGCAGGCTGCCCCTCTAGGACTATGGCTCTAGATATGAAGGCATGGTTAATTAAATGTCATATGACAGGGACAGAGACTGAAACTGTCATTTCATTGGTAGAGATACCACCTGGGGAGCTCAGAAAGTTCTCTATCAGTTCAGGTCAGCACCTTCTCTGGAACAGTCTCAGGGAGTTGTCTAGAGCCCAGAGAAGTGAATTGACTTGCCCAGGCTCACATAGCCACAGTGTCAGACACAAGCCTTAAACCTTAAGTCTTCCTGACTCCAAGGACAGATCTTTATCTGTTACACTTCACTAAATCTCTAAATAACAGTATTCAGTTTCCACAGTTTTACAGGGCTGACATGTACTCAAGGGTATTTAAATTCTTAGGGTTTTGAAATTGGAGCAGGCCTTTCTGCTTTACTGTCTATCTATAAAATGGGTTAGTTTCTTAACTGTGTAATTTAAAAGTGAACAAATCAGCAGGAAGATACCAAAAAAAAAGGAAAAAGAAAGAAAATAGCATTGTTTATATATCTTTTATAATGGCATTTTTGCCAAGAAAACCCCAAAGGGGTCACAAAAATTCAAACATGACTAAACAAGAAAATTCTTTGTGTAGTCATATGCAGGTTGTATGTACATATACACATGCACATATACATATATACACACATACTATATATATATACACACACACACACACATATATACACACACACACACACACACACACACACACATATGTGCATTGTGCAGATCTCAATGTATGTTAATTGTGTGAGTGAGTGATGGAGGGGAGTCAGTGACAGCAACTTAATTAATCCCACTGACATTGTTATGAATTGAAATACAAGTAGGAATTTGAGTTTGGAGCAGCCTAGAAGTCTCTATGGCTGTTATTGATCTTGCTCTTTTTCCTGAGTTCAAGGGGAAAAAAAGGTTTGTAAATTAACAAAATAAAAACAACCCTTGACAACTGGTGGCTTATTGATGATCAGCTCCCTAAGGAAGTAAGCAATGTGACCCCATTGCTCAGAATGGAAGGATTTCTCAACTGGCTTCTCCAGGGCAAGAATAGGTAACTAGGATTCTTAGCAAGTGGAAGAGGCTTGGGATCATGGGAGTTACCTATTTGAGTCTATCTATCTCTGTCATGTCACCACTGCCTATTAGCAGAAGAGCTTTTTTGACAGCTACTACTAAGGGCAATTTAATTCACTGAGGTTCCAGAGACTGAAGTCTTAAAAACATGGAAGGGGAAGAAAATTGGGTCATCTTGCTATACTTTAATTGGGTTTCCTGTGCACAGGCTGGCAGGACTACAGAATAATTAATAGCCTTAGAAAAATGAGTTTTAGAACATTTTACCCAAGTGAGCTAAGGAAATGTTGGCTTTGTCTGGGACATCTGTGGAATGTTGTGGTATCTCACTGCACACATGCATAGGAGATTTATGTATCCTGGGCTCCAGCACCACTGTTAAGTATCACAATGAAGAATTAAGAAGGATGGAAGAAGCATACATTGTTTGCTCACATCTCCTTATTAGTGGTCCACCTTCAGAGATACAGTAACTTGGATGCTTTCTGATGTAAACATTTATTGTAGTTTTATTCACCACTTAGAGAACTCCAAAGCCAGCTTAGCTCTGTCAATAACAGTAACTGGCATCTATAGAGCTCTTGAGGTTTTATGAAGTACTTTATAAATCTTATTTCCTTGAAGACTTACAACAGCCCTGTGAAGCTGGTACTAGTTATACTGTTTTCTCTGTTTTAAAGGTAAGGAAATTGAGGCTCAGAGAAATTAAGGGACTTATCCATGGCCACACAGCTAGTAAATGTTGTTGGCTAAAGCTGAACGAAAGTTCATCCTGTCTTCAGGTCTATCACTCTTTCCAAGATATCATGCTTTCTGCTGATCCTATACCACATTCAATATTACCCACAAGCATAAGTAGGTGGAGCTTACTCTGTTTCTCCAAACTGGTTCACATTCCTTTAGAGCGTTTCATCCTCTGTGTTTATGCAATTAAGTGTTAAAATATATACTTTTTTGCTGGCTATGTAAATCTCCCACTCCAATAGCTTCTTTAATTTCATCTGCCTTTATTGCAGTTTGAATTGTCCTCTCCTCCATTTTGTTTCTTTCTCTCCGCCTCCCGCCATTTTGGAGCTGATCCAGGCTCTGTGCCTCCCTACTTGTCCTTGAGAGCAATCTCCTCTGAAAGCATGCAGGTCTCAGCCAATTAGCATGTACAACTTATCTATTACATTTGGTATATATCTCATGAAATCCCCATGAGAACCCTGTGGGCTCTGATCCCATCCCAATATGAATGTTTTCTGATGAATCATACACTGAACAACCTCTAAAACACCCAATGGTGTTTATAAGCTATGAAAAAGGTTATTATGATGAGAAAATTAGGTTAGTAAGAGATTTAGTGAATAGGATTAAGGATCAGGTAAGATGGGGTAAGGCCAGCTGAAAGCGAAAGTGAGAAGTAGGTTAAGTTTGTTTTGGGGGAACCCAGCCTCCTCTTAACAGGTCCTTTATCCTGCTTCCTGATACTTTTCCAAGTCTTCTCTTTTCCTACCCCTCAAAAATCCACTCTAATTTTTGGAAAAGTATCTGATCTTGCAGATTCAGAGCTAAAGAATAGTAAATGATTAAAAACTTTTGTATTCAGTGTTTTTCTAAGTGTTAAATGATAAATGCTAAAGTGTAGAAAGGGACTGTGAAGTATAGACTATAGGATACTTGATCTGGGAATGTAGATTGTACACGCGGAGAACTGGATAAGAACTTAGAATACAGAACATAGTATGTCAGAGCTTAGAATCTAAAATGTTAGAGATTGACTGGATCTTAGAATATATGGCACAGAATTGCAGAGCTGGAAGAGATCTTAGAGGTTAACTATTCCAAACCCTTCATCTTAGAGATGTAGAAAATAAGGCTGAGAAAATGACTTTCTGAAGTTCTACCCTCTGGTAGCACTGGGAGGAAGACCCAAGTTATGTTAGAATGTAAGCTCCGTTCCAGTAGAGATTGTTTCATTCTTTGTCTTTGTATCCCTCGTACCTGACACAGGGCCTGATACATAATAGGCATTTAATAAAAGCTTACTATTGATGGTTTTCTAACACTATCAGGCTTTCACATTTTTGTATGAATTTAATCAATTAGCAATGTTTACTGTGCATCACTATGTGGGCTGTAGGGGATGTAAAGAAAAAAATGAAATAGTGTCTAAGCTTACATTCTATTGGAAGATACAACAAAGACAAATATATAAAAATATTTATTTTGTATATAAAAATGTAAGTACAAAATGAATATAAGTTAATTTTTTGGGGGAGAAGGAACTAGCAACTATGGGAATCAGAAAAGACTTTACATAGACAATGAAAGTCACTTGAACTGTGCTTTTAAAGAAATTAGAGATTCTAAGAGCTAGAGCTGAGGAGAGAGTGAATTCCAGGCATGGGGGAAGAGCCTAAAGGTATAAAGAGAAGAGATGGAATGTCATGTAAGAAAGACAAGTCTACCAGTTTTCATGGATGGCAGAGTATATAATATAAAAGTAGTAATGTACAGATGGAAAAAAGTAGGTTAGATCCAGGATATGGAGGGTTTATTTATTCCAGAATATTTGCATTTGCAGCTTTATTTATTTTTGAATGGACTTGTGAGTTCAGTGACTTAAGAAATACTAAAGGGTGAAATTCTATAAACTGATGGAGATCATTAATCATTCTGTAACTTATATAGTCTTAGAGAGTTGTTTAGGGCACTAAAAGATTAAATAACTTACCTTAAATAAAATAGCCATTATTTTCAGAAGCAAGATTTGAATGTTGGTCTTCCTGTACCTTCCTGGTAATACATGGCTTTAGAGTTGCCTCATGTAGCTATGAGCATTGAATGAAAACCTTTTCTTCTATATTTTCATTCCAAAAGAATGATGTAATGTGAGTTGCTAAGTTGATGTGATTTTTTTTGTGGAGAAGCAAAGAAAGGTTTTCCTGGTATTCTTGAAGTTACATTTTATTGGCTGCTTACCTGCCCATCATTAAGGCCAGTTCTAGTTTGGGTGTGTCTGTGTTAGATGAAGAAAGAGGAATGAGGCAAAGAGGGTGCTGTTTTCACACTGGACAGGATCAAGAAATGATGCTGTCTATATCTACTTAAAGATCCCAGGAATATTGAGAAGAAGCTGCCACTGCAGCAGCCAGTTTTCAAAGCAGCTAAATTCTAGGTCACTTGGACTATGCCCTGTGGAGTATTGACAGCCTGCCTTTGTAAATTTGTGCCTTTTCACAGATACAATCCTGCTTTGTCAACCTGTCCAAGTCTGAACTGTCTTGAATACCCAAGGCAGTATTTACATGGGCAGAGAGAAGGGGATTATTGGGGCAATTAACCAGGTAATCCTAGTCAGAACTGCTAAGGAGAAAAAGTTGGAGTTTGGGTTTGAATAGCATGCATGGATTATCCAGAGAGAACAGATTCACTGGGTATGTTCTTGCCTTTCTATATGATTCCACCTGTGTAGAAGGTACCTTAGGAACTCTGTCTTTCTTCAGAGTTTCTAAGAGGTGGAGTTGAAGAGTGAATACATTCTAGGCATGGTATAACTTGATGATGTGTAGAGAGGTCATTATTATATTATGTTATTTTAGATTATTATATTTATTAGGCATGTGGAGGTACTGTGGATAGAGCACTGAAACTAGAGTCAAGACCTGAGTTCAAATCTGACCTCAGACACTTATTAGCTGTATGACCTCAGGCAGCACATTTGCCTCAGTTTCCTGATCTCTAAAATAGGAATAATAATAGCACCTCCTTCTCTCCCCACCAAGCTGTGTGAAGATCAAATGAGATAATATTTCTAAAGTTCTTCAAAAACTTAAAATTGGCATATAAATACTACTACCTATCATCATTGTCATCATCATCATCACCATCATTCTTCAATGGCCAAATGAGACCATCTGACAGAGGAAGTCTTTTATATGGCCAGCTTCACAATTGGTAACAATTGTCACAATGATCCATGCTGCTGCTCATAAAGATGAATGGGTGAGGAACTTCTCAGAAGTTAGGCTGGCCCTTGGTCAATAGACACACTGGATAGAGGACTAGAAAGCTAGAGATGGAAGGGAACTTGATGGCCATCTAGGACAGCTGCTGTAAAAACTGACCCAGGGGAAGTTAAATGACTTGCTCAAAGTTACCCAGGTAGGAAATGTCAGAGGCAGGATTTGAACCCAGGATCTTTGATTCCAGTGCACAAAATCCATCACTGGAAACCACCCCCTCCCTTTTGCATCTTGATAGTGTACCTGTGCTTTACTGGTATAGCTCTTAAGAACCCAGGATTATCTTTATGTCAAAATAAAGCATCAGAAGAGGACTTTCTTCAAGGAATCTTTATAAAACACATCACATAGAGTTATATCTTCATATTATAAAACATTATAAAATATTTTATAAATATTACAAAATATATAAAATTATACATATTATAAAATGTGTTAACATTTTGTAAAAGACAGTCAATGTGGTATAGTGGATAGAACACTGGCCTTGGAATCAGAAGGAAACTAGGTTGAGATCCCACCTTTAGGTTTAGGTCATTTTGCACTTGGCTGCACTTCTCTGGACTTCTCCATCATCTGTTTGCTGTTGCCATTCAGCTTCCTTTTGTATATTGTCTCCTACCATTAGAATGTATGCTCCTTGAAGGCAGGGGCTATCTTTCTCATCTTTCTACTCTGCTTAGTACAGAACTTGGCACACAGTAGATCAGGCCCACACAACATCTGGCCAGGGGACTGCTTGCCTGCTGCCAAAGTACTTTGGTGGCCCCTGAAAAATGTAGGGCTGCCATTGGGCAAGCTCTTGTTTGTCACGTGACCCACAGTAACCAATCACCATCAATCTGTCTCTAATCTAACTTACCTGTAGCCTGAAGAAGTTTAGCCTATTTTAATTTTGGTTCCTATTTACTGCCAAGTTGTGTAGCAGATGCTTAACAAATATTTATTGACAAACTGAGCAACAGTCAGTTTAGGGAGAAGAGATACCTCACTGTGAACTCCCTATACTGATGAAATTACAAGTCTGACATAACACACATACAAACATATATGCATATGAGTATATGTAAACAAATATAGACATAAGTTACATTAACATCCTTGCATATTATCATTGGTAACAATGCTTTTATGATTATAAATGATTTTATTAAGTGTTGTGATATATGAGCCAGTGCACATAAGATCCAATTTCTGTTACATATAAGTTTGGGGACTTACAGCCTGACAGGGTAGAAAGAGGTATTTTTTAGGAATATTTAAATGGAAAAGTGGCCCTAGACTGAACTCTCTGAACAAGAGTAGGATAGTTAGCAAAATGATTTGCAAAGCTATAGAAATAGAATTTGTTCTCAGCCCAGATCTCTTAGCTGCAATTATAAAATCAAGTTCAGTTTTTATTAATATTCTGCTTTGAACACTATTAGCTACACGTAAACTCTTTGGGTCTCAGTTGCCTCATCTGGAAAATGGGGTTTGTGCCACAGGATGATCATTAGGACTAAATGAGCTAGGATACTTCAAGTGCTTTGTAAAATTCTATATACATGCTGGTTAATATTATTGTTTCATTTATTAAATGAAACTAGTATACTGATGCAGTTTTGATACCCTGCCAAATCTGGAAAATTAGATTCTATTTTTATAGACAGAACCTAAATTATACCCTGGAAACAGGATTCATTTCTCATGGTGGAGTTTTCTATTTCCCTTCTATATCCCATTTGGGACTCAGACTAATGGAAGATGTCCTTTAAAAAAAAAATCAGATGTCAAGCTATACTTCTTTTCAGCTTGAAAAGCTTGAACTTGTCTTAGTGGTAGAAAGGACCTCACACATCATCTAGTTCAATGTCCTTACTTTACAGATAAGGCAACTGAAGTCCAAGAGAGGTGATATATCCAAAGTTCACACAACAAGTAAGTGACCTTAGAGCTAGGCCTCTAATTCTGGTAACCTAACTCCCAGTCCAGTGGTTTTGCCTCCACCTCATCTATATAATACCTTTTTTCCAATGAGCTTAAAGTCATGTTCAGAAAATTTGGTCTGATTGGCTTTGATAGAGAAAGGAAACATGCATTTTTAAAGCATATACTCTGTGTCATGCACTGTGCTGAGCACTTTACAAATATCACATGATTTGATCTTCACAACAACTCTGGGAGGAATATGCCGTTATTGTCCCTATTTGACAATGGAGGAAACTGAGGCAGGCAGAGGCTAAATGACTTGCCCAGCTGCTACACATCTAGTGAATGTCTGAGACCAGATTTAAACTCAGGTCTTCCTGAGGCCTCCTCCTTCCTCCAGGCCCAGGCTGTATCTACTGCATCACCTAGCTGGGATAGGAGTAACTTCAAAATGTTCTAACATGGAGAAGTTGGGTCAAGAGTAGGAAGAATCAGTCAAAGCTGTTACAGAAGAGCAGGAGGTGAGGGGTAAAACTGACCATCAACTAACACAGAAGGGCAGAGAAATCTGGACTGAGCAAGACTGCCAATGAGTTGTTGATATGAGTCAACTAAGTACAGATCAGTTATATGGCCTATTAGGATTAGTGATGATACCACAGAAGAATCAAATTTATTAGCAGCTGTCTTAATCAGAAAGTTTTAGTCAAGTGAAGAGGTATTAGAACTTCGGGTCAGCTCAAAGCATAACCAGATTCAAGAGTCAAGTCAAATTTTAGCATTATAATGAGTAGGGACTGTCCTGTCTTACTTGGGTCAGAGTTGTCAGTGCTGGTGACTAGGCAAATCTCTGGGATTTGTGATGGTAAGAAGGGAAATCTCTTCCTGGGCCTAAGGCAACAGGATGCAAGGTGGGAGGAGAGTTATCATAAATGGAAAAGCTATGGCAGTTTGGTTCTATGGCACAGATCAGGAAGCCAAAATATAAGGAGTGCCAAGGAAGGAGCTGCTTGTCTAATAACTTCATTCTCCATCATTTTCATTTTTAAAATTTTAGGTACTTGTATTCCACACCTTTCAATGCTACTAAAATTAACTGTTATGATCAGAGACGTATTCTGCCAACCTTCCTTCTAATTCAGTTGCCCCCACTGAATCTTCATATTGAGTTATTTGTCTTCATACACTCTTATAGAGGCAAATAATTCTTGTAGCACAGATGAAAAGAAAAGCAGAAATGGGGACAATCTGGCCCAAATGCCACCATGAAATTAAACAGGAAGTGCAAAGGGTAGAAATTAAACTGATCACGAGGCACACTTCATTGTGCCTGACATCTTAAAGCAGCCAGGGCTTGGCAGTCCGTGTTCTGACAGGATGATGTGAAAGATACAAGTGTGAAATAATGAGAGGGGGAGAGAGTAGGGTGCATAGGTGGGAAATGTCAATGGGGAGAACAAACAGCACCAGCCTGAAATAACAAGACTGCTGGAGTCCCATGGTTTCTGAGAGGCATGCCTGAGAAAGTTGGAATGGGCTTGGAATGTAGTGTCAAAGGGACAACTACTGCTGACCTCAGGATCCAGAGTTATCAAGCCCACACTTCTATGCCCAAGATCTCAGGCACTTCAGCAGCACAACCACATGCTGAACACTTCACCAGGGACACACACAACCCTCAGAACAATGTGAACAGACATGCATGGAACATCGTCCAGAAACACTAGACCTCTCTGCTTTGTGCCCTTTCACCTTGAGCTGCCCTGCTCTGCCTTGAGGGAGTCTCACCTGGCTCTCTTTTCCTTTCTCCTGTCAAGATAATGAGCTATTTAGCCACAGGATAAGGGCTAATTTAGTGACACTAGCCTGGTGGATCTGGCCCTCCCTGCAGACAACCTCAGAATGGGAGTGTAGTGGCCACTTTAGGGCTATTGGCATCAGCTGCTGCTTTACTGTTCTAAATAACTCATCTGCCTGGCTCCTCTGACTTTGATAACAAAGAAAACCTAATAGACAATTTCTGCTGTAAAAACGATAGTTAAGTTGAACCTGTGGGTCTTCTTTTTCAAGTTGATTCAGCATCTCCCATTTGGGACTTTTCTAACTCTAATCTTCTTGACTTTATAGTCTTTCTGTTTGCCTATTTTTATTATCATTTTGCCCAATTCCCCCCCCCCTCCATATAGGGAACCTGTATGATGGAGGAACCAGCATGGTATGGTATAAAAACTATGGACAATCTGGGTTCTAGTGCTGCCTCTGCCATTAAATCACTTTAGCACATCCTTGGGCAAATCACTTCCCCTCTCCAGGCTTGCTTTTTTTCATCTATGAAAGAAGGGGCTTGGATTAGTCCTTCCCTCTTTCATTTCTGACATTCTATGATTCCATAATCTATGATGGGTGACCTTTTCAGAACCTCCTCCCAGATTCTGTTTATACCAAGATTGAGCAGAGAATTGTTCTGCCACAGTTCATAGCCCTTGTGACTGAATACTCTTTTCCATTGCTTTGAGAGCTTGTTTCTCCTCTAGTTTGGAGAGAGCTCCATTGACTGTGTTATGTCTTTCATCAAGGAAATGTCCTTAGTGATGCTTCATTGGCTTTTGGAATACATTTGGTTTCTTTTGGTATTTTTGTGATTTTTCATCTTAATTACTGAAAGATATCAGGCTCTCTTTTTCTAGGGAAGTGTTAGCAAAATTTATGGTGTCTGAAAATTTTTGCTTAAAAATTTGAAGTTCTTATGAATTGTGGAAGCCTGAGGCTCCTGGGTAATAGGTGAATCATAGGAAAGAAGTCTACTCTCTTATTTGGCCAAAAGCTGGATCCTTCTAAAGATGATGAACTCTCCATTACCCTACCTTATGGTGACCTGTTTGCATGAGAGCCAAGCTGTTGTTCCTCCCTGATTAATTCTAAAGTTCTGTCCCTTGTTCTAAGCCTCTAACAGCTGTAAACTGGTTTCCTTTCTAAGCCTTGAATCTCAGGCTAAGAGGCATTTTTCTGGCAACAATTCAGTTTGGTTATTGTCTTTGAATATATTAACCTAACACTTCAAGGTGCCTGCTTACTTCCAAGTTATATCAGGATTATTTAATGAAGAAAAGTTATCTGTAAGATTCACCATTATCTGTTCCTGATTGTAGCGTATAATTGATATTTGTTTTAGCTGTCTTGGCAGAATTCTAGGTCTTCATAATTATTGCATTGTTATATCTCCTTGTATCTATTTAAAAGTGTGAAAATAATTATTTGAAATACAGCTTTAATAGTCAGGATCTTAGTAGACAGTGTGGTAGAATGAGAGCCAGTATTTCGGTTGGAAAGATATAGATTCAAGGCCTGTCTTTGATTTATACTTCCTGTATGATTGTAGGCAAATCATTTAACCTCTCAGTGACACAGGCCACTCTAAGTCTCTAAGTTCTAGATAAGGTGCCTATCTGTATTGGTAGAGGGAATTTCCTCATTTGGAATTTCCAGTGAATATCCTCACTTCAAATTCCCTCTTACAATGAAATTGTAAGTCTTATAAAAAATGCCAAACAACAAATTCTGCACCTGAAATTATTGATTGACCACATAGGAAAACTGCCTATGTTCTTTTCTATTCTCTAACATAAAATCTGTTGAGCAGGAACCATATTTTGTTTTACATGTGTACTTTCCCTAATCAGAAGATGCTAGGATGGTGACCTTGCTGCCTGCAAATTGCCCAGGGACCAGCAACTGCCGTAATCACAGGGAGCCAAGGAATAGTTGTCTCTCTCATTCCAGCACAGCAAGTGTTTTAGTACTGAGCGTAGCACACTGAGCTAGCCTTTACCAGAAGGCTTTAGGACAAATGTGTCACTGAAAAGGAACCAATTCAAGCATGCTCAGTGGGAGGTACTCTAACCAGTGCTGATGGAGATGGGACAAGGATGGTTCCTCTGATTATACCTAGTACAAAAGTATTGGTGATACTTGTATTCTACTTATGATTCTCTGAAGCACTGGCATGTGCATCCAACTCCAGGATCCCAAATGCATCCTCTTTACAATTGTCAGTAGACATGCATTTATTAAACACTATGTGCCTGTCACTGTCCCTTTTCTGCCAACAGTAAACATTTATCAAGTGCCTATTGTATATATAATACCATGCTAGATATTGGGAGAAATACATGATTTCCAACCTCATAGAACTTATAGACTAGTAGAGTACAGCTTCACCTTTATGGGCAATTGTGTGTATATCACATCCTCTTCCATTCTGTAGCCAGCATGTTTTACTTATCTTTGCATAGTGCTTTATCCTTAGCAAGAACTAAATAAATGTTTGCTGAATGAAATGGAATTCCATTGACGGGAAAATTCCAGCCACAGGGGACATTCAATGGATGCAAAGCACTTTGTAAATCTTAGAGTGTTGTATAAATATCAGGTATTATTATTAAGACATACTTTTGGTGAATCTGTGATTTAGAAGTATGTCTCCTTGGAGTCAGAGGCAGCTAGGTGGCACAGTGGATAAAGTACTGGGCCTAGGGTTGGCAAGACCTGAGTTCAAATTTGGCCTCAGATACTTACTAGCTGTGTGATTTTGGGCAAGTCATTTAACCCTGTTTGCCTCAATTTCCTAATCTGCAAAAATGTGCTGGAGAAGGAAGTGGCAAATCACTCTAGTATCTTTGCCAAGAAAACCTCAAATGGATTTATGAAGAGTTGGACACAACTTAAAATGATTGAACAACAGTAAGTTTTGCCTTTGGAATTAACTGAAGGCCTTTTAGTTAGCTCCCTGTTAATCTTTACTTCTACCTGTTGCTTGGCAATAGTATTCCTTGCGTTTGTGATTTTATATAACTTTGCCTATTTATCCTTAATCAGTGCTGTAAAAATAACATCAAGACTAAATCCCACACTGAGATGAAGCTTGTGAAAAAATGCCAACTACAACAGAAACAACCAAAAAACATTTAAATCTAGCTAAGATGTGGTGAAGAAACAAAAAAGAGGAATCCTTGCTTGGGCACAGGGTGAGATAATGACAAAAGATGATAGAGAAAGGTTGGATGATTAGCCTGTTTTGTTTTTGACTCTGTTGAGTAAGGTACCATGTCACCCCCTTTCCCCACCCCCCCTCAATAAACTCTAGTGGCTTCCTATCACCTGCAGGATCAAGTACAAAATGCTCTGTTTGGCATTCAAAGCCTTTATAACCTAGCAACCACCTACCTTTCCAGTCTTCCTAAATCGTACTCCCTGCCTGATATTCTTTGATCCTGTGACGTTGGTGTCCTGGCTGTTTCACAAAGAAGACATTTCATCTCTAGGCTCTGGGCATTTTTTCTAGGTCTCTCCCAAGCTTGGAATGTTTTCTCTCTCTATCAATACCTATTGGCTTCCCTGGCTTCCTTTAAGTCCAAAGTAATATCCTATCTTCTTCAGGAAGCCTTTCTCGACCTCTCTCAGTTTTCATGCCTTCCCTCTGTTATTTCCTATTTATCCTGTATGTAGGTTGTTTATATATATTTGTTGTCTCCCTCATTAGACCACGAGTTCCTTGAGGTCATGGACTATCCTTTGCCTCTTTCTATATCCCCAGCACTCAGTATAGTGCTTGAAACATAGCAAATGTTCAATAAATATTGATTCATTATTTTGCCAAGGGAGATGTTCTTTGGGCTGGAAATGAGAAAAAATGGTTGAGGAAATTTAAACTCCAAATAATTAGACACTGATAAGATAACATCTAAAGTTACTCCCAATATGTTCAAGCCATCTGGCTTGGCCAACCATAATAACTTGATTATATGATTGTTGAACCACCACTGGTAACCTTTGAAAATTCATTGAGAAATTTCTGGGTCATGTGACCAACAAGATGGAAGACTAGACATTTTTCTAATCCTCATGATCTCTCAAACCTCTCCAAAATATGAATTATGTACTAGAGATAAAGCAATTTTAGTTATTTCCATAGACTAGAACACAAAAAACTCCAAATAAAATTAAAATCCAATGAACCAACAGAGAAGACTCTCTAATGACTAATGCTCATCAACACCCCCTCCCCCACTGTCCACAATGCTCCCAACAGCAGTGCTACACAAGCTAACTTGGATACTTCCAACAGAACTTAACTCTATACCTATTCCCTCCCTTCAACTCCCCGACCACTCCTATTCTCAGTGCATGGAAATCTAAAAGGCAGAAATTTTTTCAGGTTGTAATAGCAGTGTGACAGTACTCTGCACTAAAAGATAGCTGACAAAGAAAATGGAGAAGAGGAAAATGGGGCAAGACACATATGCGTGGCTGTGCGACACACCAGCAAACCTCAGAAAAAGAGCCCAATCTGTAGAAGGAGCCAGTTCTGTCCCCCAATAAGTCAATTGGGGTAGAAACCAAGTCTGGTAAACTGAAAATTGTCTAATACTGGAAGAAGCTCAGATGCTTTGAGATCTTGGTGCCAGGGAAATCACCATCAAAGGAAAGAGAGTCAGAAAGTGAGCAATAGGGGAAAATAAGGGGGAAAAGACCCTGAAATTCCCAAAAATCTCAAAGACTTTAGGTATAACTAATAGAGAAAATATTAATAACTGAAGGGAAGTGGCCTTCAGATCAGCTATGTGAGTCCAGACACTTATGAACAAATATTGTAAGACAGAAGAAAATGAATCAATAGCTAATGAGGCAAAGAACCATTTGAATCCCAAGAGTATATGAAACTGTAACAGGATGTTCTTGAATGGTTTAAAAGAGAAACAAGAGTTGTAAAAGCTGAATTTATAGACTACAAAAAAGAAAAAATTGGCAAAATAGAAAAAAACTTGAAACCATAGTGGCAGGTGGCACCAAAGAAAGAAAAGACAGGATAACTTTTTGGGAATGCAAATGCAGGAAAGTGAAAGACAATCTGGAAAAAAAGAATCAAAAAAGTAATAATTTTAAAAGAAAGAATGGTCTCCATGCAAACAAAACATAATGATTTCAAAGGCAGGATACGGAGACAATATCAGTATTATATATCCCTTAGAAGTACGTGATTAGTAAAAAACAAAACAAAGTAAAGTGAAAAAACCTGAACATTGTAATTCAAGAAATTATACAAAAAAGCTTCCCAGAACATCTGAACACAGAAAAAGTACCAATTGAAAAAAATCTGTAGATTGTCTCCAGGAAAACAAATTCTAAACTGTAAACTCCAAGACACATATTGGTTAAATTTTAAAATTCTACTGAAAAACAATAGATTCTTCAAGCAACCACAAGAAAAACCTTCAGCCATAAAGTAAAGAATATTCAAATAACACAAGACTATTCTGTACCCACCAGAAACCACAAGAGAGAATGAACTAATGTGATCCAAAGAGAAACGGAGCTCAAGATGAAGCCCAAAGTGATCTGCCCTGCCCATCCGAGTCTCCAACATCCCAAACAATAGTAATACAAGAAGTACAAACAAATACATCAACCAAGGACAACAACAACAGCAAAATAGCAACAGAAAGACCATTGAGGTGTTACTTTTTAAATGCATACAAGGTGAGAAGAGTGAAGGCAGAAGTCAAATAGAAGTGAATGTGGAGAAACAGGTCTGAAATCTCAATGACCCATCCTCACAACACCCTGCCTACAGGTGAATAGTGTGTGTGTGTGTGTGTGTGTGTGTGTGTGTGTGTGTGTGTGTGTATGTGTGTGTGTGTGTGTGTGTGTATCTGTATGTGTCTAAATGACATACTATGGGAGAGCACAAAGTAGGAGAAAGGGAGGAAGAAGATAGAGGAGGATATGTAATATATCCTAATCAAGTCAAAGTCTAACAATGAAAGGGGAGTAACTCTTGTAGTCTCTCAGGGAGAAGAGAGCTTGCAGAAGAATGGTCAAGGAAGCAAAGAAAGGGATCAAAAAAGGGAGAAAGGAGGAAATCTTGTTTTAGTAGTGGGAGAGACTAATACAGATAAATGCTCTGATAGGAGAAGAGCGATATTATATAAAGGGAAGTGGGGACCTTATTATCAGCATCATCTACAGGGATTTAGTGCTTAGAATAGGGATGCTACCTCAGAAGAAGGGGTAGCAGAGCTCTAGGGGGCAACTGACACCTGGAAGAGTAGGAGGTCATGGAGGGAGATTTTTAGGTAGTGTGGAAATATGGACAAAGTGGGGGCAAAGGTCAGTAATGAATTGTACGGTCACGGACATAGGAAAATTCCTACCATGAGACAATGTCCTTTTTATCATCTGCAGGAATGAGTATTTCTTCTTGGAAAATCACAATAGAAAAAAGGGGGATTGTGGGCAAGATCTAAGGTTTTCCTTAGAAAAGGGAACCTAAGATAAGCAATTTAGAAAGTTAAATTCCATGAGGAATACAGAGACTAAAGAAGGACTAAGTCACCATGAATATCATGAACTGAAAAATGAAAGTCTTAGATAGACAGAAAGAGAAGGTAAATAATAGAAGGAAAAATCTCTTTTAGAAAAAGGTACAGAAATGAAATTTTAAAAAAAGAACTAATGAACAAAATAGGTTAAGAAGGGAAATTTTGCTTGATGCTTGAGGAAAAAAGAAGGGAAGAATAACATAAGTAGTTAAGAGTAAGAAATTAAAATGAATAACCAAAATTTCAAAACTAGATAAAAGGTTTACAAATGGGAGAGGGGGAACTTTAGGATGGGTCAGACAGCTGGTAAGACTAAGTTTACCTTAAAATAGACTAAGTTAAATTAACTGAAAAGACATAATAATGTTTACAGAGGAAGAAGGAAAATACATCCTAATGTAGGAAAAATTATTAGAAGTAGGTAATTTGATTGATATAGCATTAAAAGTAAATTAACTTTAAATAGTATTTTCATTTTATTATATTGGCATGGTCCAGCCACGAGCACTGAACATTTTTTTAGCTGTCTAAGTTATTCTTTATTTCTTTAAGGGGTACTTTGTAATTGCATTTACATGTCTTTTGTGTGCTTTGTTAGGTTGATTCCCAGATATTTTAAGCATTTTGTTGTTATTTGGAATGGGATTTCCCTTTCTATTGTTTCTTTTTGGATTTTATTATTTATTTTGTAGCTTGCAACTTTGCTGAAGCTATTAATTACCTTAATTGGTATTTTTGCTGATTCCTGAGGATTTTCCAAGTATACCATCATATTATCAGCAAATAGGGATAGTTTTATCTTCTCTTTACCTATGTTTATGCTTTTAATTTCTTTCCCTTGTTTTATGGCGGTTGGCTAGTATTTCTAGAACTATATCAATTAATGGTGGGGAGAGTGGGCATCTTTGTCTTCAATATTTATTGGGAAAAAGGTTCTAGTATATCTTTATTGCATATTTGCTTGCTTTTGATGCTAATAGATGCTATTTTTGATATTAAAACTTCCATCTATGCCTATGTTTTGTAGGTTTTTTAAAAGCATAAATGGTTATTGAGCTTTGTGAAAGGGACTTTCTGTATCTGTTGAGATAATCATGTGTTTTGGGGTGTTTTGGTTTTTAATATAATCAATTATGTTGATGCTTTTCCTAATTTTGAACCACTCTTGCATCCTGGTATAAATCTAACTAAATCATAATGAATGATATTTTGAATAAATTGGTGTAGTCTGTTTGACAGAATTTTGTTTGAATTTTTTGAGTCAATATTCATTAATGATATTGGCCCATAGTTTTCCTTCTGTGTTTTATGTTTCTATAATTTAGGCTTTAGGACTTTATTGGTCTCATAAAAAGGTGCTTTCTTAATTTTTGAAGGGGAAAGGAATGAGCTTTTATATAACACCTACTATGTTCCAGGCCCTGTGCTAAATGCTTTAAAATAATATGTCATTTCATCCTCACAATGGCTATTATCCCTATTTTACAATTGAGGAAACTGAGATTAAATGACTTGCCCAGGGTCACAGCTAGTAAGTGTCTGAAGCTGAATTTGAATTCAGGTATTCCTAACTCTAGTTCCAGAACTCTATCCACTGTACCACCCAGCTGTAGACTACAATCTAAAAGCCAATCAGGTACCTCTCACATGGACAAAATTTGAAAAATATTATCTACAAGGAGATGGACCAAGTTCTAGTTCCTTTGTTAGTCTAATATTTTATTAAATTCCATGTATTTCAACAATTCAAATATATAAATATATTCAATTATAAGGAAAAATTTTATTGAAAGAATGACTTCATGATCTTGGTCTCTCCTTCTTGTCTTTGTAAAAAGCCAGAAAGGAAACATTGGCTATTCTTACAACTTTGAACCAGACTCCAGGAATATCATGGAAAGCATGACCCTTATGACCCAAATCCGCTACTAAAACTTCATCATTTTCTTCAATAAAATTCAAAGAGCCAGAATTAGGAAGAAAGCCTGCAATTTTCTTGCTGTTCTTGATTAGCTGAACTCTCACACACTTCCGCATCTCTTTTTTTTTTTTGGTTCAGCAATGGGGTTAGTGACTTGCCCAGGGTCACACAGGTAGTAAGTGTTATGTGTCTGAGGCCACATTTGAACTCAGGTCCTTCTGAATCCAGGGCCGGTGCTCTATTCACTACTCTACCTAGCTGCCCCCACATCTACTTTCTCCAGGACAACATTCTCACCTAAAGGGGATTGGCCTCGAGTGCTGTGTCCATATGCTCCTTTTTTTATTTTGCTTGTTTTAACACTTCTTGTCCCACTGTTAATTATGGAGTTTCTGGAACATGTGGAACCTACCGTACTTACCCATCCTGCTAGCTACATGGCTCTTAGAGCCAAAGGAGCCTACTATGTTCCAGGCAGTGTGCTAAGTGCTGGAGGAAATGGCAAAAACAAAAGTTTCTCCTCTCAGTGAGTTTATGTTATATACAGTGTCTGTATGTAGTGACCTAGGCATTCCATCATGCTGAAACTCTCAATAGATCTGGCCTTATGATCATTATTATCTAAGCAATTGAACAAACCAGTCACAAACAATGAACTCTGTTAAAATGACTTTCAGTCCCTTTCCCAGCCAGTTTCTTGAGCTATCCTCCCATACATTCCCATTTGGGCATGCAAAGAACATTGGTTTCCATGTACTACTCAATTAGCACAATCTCTAACTACCCAATTTGCATGTGAAAATGCTGTTTGCATGAGTAAATTTGGAATTTTGTGAACATAAATGATTTGCTTACATTAAGTTGCATGTAAAAATTTCCTGGTTTTGAAAACCTTAATACTTAAAGTTGATGGTCTTTGAACAGTCATTACAGACAGAAAAGCAACCTAATGACAGTCCTTTCTTTTTCAGTGTGCATTCTCATCCCATGCTTTTAAATCCTATTTGCTCATCTTCACTGCCTCCGGTGAATCAGCCCAGGAGAAGCTAAGGGGGGCCCATGGGAAGGAGCAGGTCTGACACTCTGCCTCATTTCCCGTTGACAGCTGAGTTCTCAACTCAGAGCCTTTGCAACCAACAATGATGTGCAAATCAAGATCTTCTATGGATTTTTCAAATCCCAGGTGTAGCTCATGGCAAAGGCATTTAGAAAACAAAACTATCTTTTGACTTGAAAACTGATTAAGTGTGATATGCCCTTCACTGGGAGGATAAGCATGGAGAATTGCGATGTGTGGTTTGCCTAACTACTCCTCAGTTGGCAGCCTCAGGTCTTCAAAAAAATGCCAAAGAGCAACTAAGTTCTTTCTCTCCTGCTATAATACCAACCTTTAATAAATATCATGGCATTAGAGCTGTAAGCTACCTAGAAATGGATATTTCCATTTTAGATTGATAGGCACTTCTGCTGTTCTTAAAAGCCATCAGTGAAAGAAATCTCATTATCACCACTGGTAACCTGTGTCAGCACTTAAAATTCTTTATGGTCAGAAGAGCTCTCATTTTTGTTAATTTCAGGGTTATAAAGCACTTTTCTCAGTACAACCTTGTAAAGTAGTTAGTGAATCCATAGTATTAGAGGTAGGAGTGACTTTAGGGATTATCTAGCTTAATCCTCACATTTTACAAATAAGGAAACTGAGGCCCCAAGAATAGTAGTGACTTGCTTATGATCATATGGATAGTTAGTGGCAGATTCAGAACTGGAAGATAGATCTTTCAACTCTAATCCAATGTTCTTTCCACCATGCCTGACTGTTTCTCAGGTATGTAAGTAGGCAGTAAGTACCCTAAGATGTACTCAGCTCAGGAAGGCACTGACACAGATAAATTAATTAATAGAGGCTATAAGGTGGTGTCTAGTAGTTGTTGTTGTTACTGCTGCTGCCATTATTTTTGTTGTTGTTGTTGTTGGAACAAAAAGCTGGTGGGAGTGAGGAAGGGTAAGGCTTTGGTCCAGACCTGTGATTTCATCACTGCTGTGATGTGATGTTATGTGGGGCCACTGCGAATTGCCTTTCCTATAGACATACAATTAGTACGTATCTGGGACAGGTGTAGAATGCACAACTTCTTCCAAGTGCAGAATTCTTCCACTACACCATGTTGGCTTTCACAGCACCTTATGTCCTCTATTAATTAGTTTTTCCGTGTCAGTGGTATTTATGCACAACTTGCTATTCCTTTTAAATATATAATAAAATTAGCATGTAAATTTCTTTTTTTCTCCCCCCTCCCAACCCTAGAGGTGGCTACCATCAGACACAAATATGTATGTATATGTAAAATCATTCTATAAATACTTCTATTTGTCAGTTCTTTGGATACAGATGGCATCTTCCTTCATAGGTCCTTTGTAGTTAATTTGGGTATTTATAAAAGTTGAAATGAGTCCATTCAATTTGTCAGAAATCCCAGCGCCAACCTGAGCCAGTCACAAGGAACTGAACCCTAAACCTGAGTATTAGGGCTTTCATTTCCCCCCGACTTTCTACATCTCACTCTTACCCCAATCAGAAGTTTTGAGAAGCTTCTTGGTCCCTAATACAGCTTGTCTCTCAATCTCATAGATTTGTCTTACTGAATTGTTTTGTCTCCCACTCAATACGTGTTTAGATGTACATCTCAGTTCATTAACTATTACCTCATTTAATTCTTGTGCCATACTTGTGTGGTACATTGTACAATAATGATTGCCTCCAATTTGCAAATTAAGAAAATAAAATGATTTATTCAAGGTTGTTTGGCTAGCATCAGAGGCAGGATTCTAACCCAAGTCTTCTGACTTAATTCCTGATGGTCTTTCCACTCCTCGATGCTGGCTGCTGCTACTTTTGCCAACTTGTATCTAATTGCTGAGTTTGCCAGGATGCTCCTTTGTGTCTGGCCTTGAAGTTGGAAGGCTGAAATTTGGGTTCTGGCTCTTATCCATCCTGCTTATGTCATTCTTGGAAAGTCTCCTAATGTTTCCACACTTTGATTTATAAAATGGGATAAAAACTGGTCTTTCCGTCTCCCTTGCCACTACTGTGAATGCCTTCCCTCTGAGGTGACCTCCCATTCGCACTGTGCGTTTCTTGTATGTAATGTGAGCTCCTCAAGGGCAGAGGCCTTTCTTTGTTTCTCCAGTGCTTAGCACTGTGTGTGGCATAGAGTTAGGGCTTAATAAATGCTTATTGACCGGCTTCCTATTTTCATATGATTGTTGTGAGCAAAGTACTACCTCAAAGATCAACAGATTACATCACCTCAGAATCAGAACTTTTGAGCTGGAAGGGACCTTAGAGATCATATAGTACAACTCTCTCATTTTATAGATAAAAAACAAAACAAAAACAAAACAAAACAAAACTGAGGCCCAAGGAGCTGGAATAATTTTCCCACTATCACACAAAGTAAGTGATGGAGCTGGGATTCACACTTAGGTCCTTTGACTCTAAATCTACTGCTCTTTCTACTATGCCATGCTGTAAGCCATTATTAGTTTTTCTTTGCCCCCTTTACATCCAATCCAACAAACATTTATTAAGTGGCTACTATTTGCCAGGAGCTATGCTTAGTGCTGGGAATATAATTAATAAAAAGAAAGACAGTTCCTACCCTCAAGGAACTTACAATCTAAAGGAGTCAGGAAAGGGAAGGAGGAGGGAGAGGATACAAGGGGTACTCAGAAGCAGTCATCTTGTTCTGCGGAGTTGAAACCAGAAAGAGCAGCAGGTGCAAAGTGAAGTGAGTTGAGTCCAGGTTTGTCCCTATAAAGGAAGGCAGCTAGGTGGTGCAATGGATAGAGGGCTGGGTCTGGAGTCAGGAAGACCTGAGTTCAAATTCAGTCTCAGACACTTACTAGCTGTGTGAGCCTGAGTAAGTCACTTAATCCTGTTTGCCTCAGTTTCCTCATCGGTACAATGAGCTAGAGAAGGAAATGGCAAAACGCTTCAGTATCTTTGCCAAGAAAACCCCAAATGGGGCCAGGAAGAGTCAGACAGAACTGAACAACAACCAAAAAGCATAATAAATGTATATTTACATATATAATATATAAACAACACAATATAAATAAACAATAAATATATTTACATACATACATACTTCACATATATATATAGTAAGTCATTGATAAATTTAATATATATTAAATTGAATTTTAGCATTTATGCCCTCTTTTTTTTTGTTTTTTTGTTTTTGGAGAGGCAATTGGGGTTAAGTGACTTGCCCAGGGTCACACAGCTAGTAAGTGTCATGTGTCTACTCACATCCTCCTGACTCCAAGTCCAGAGCTCTATCCACTGCGCCACCTAGCTGCCTTAATTTATGCCCTCTTTCCCTTCTTCCCTCTGCTACCACACACTATAGAACACCAGAGTGTGTGTACATCTATATCTATATCTATAACTATATCTATATCTATATCTATATCTATATCTATATCTATATCTATATCTATATCTATATCTATATCTATATCTATATCTATATCTATATCTATATCTATATCTATATCTATATCTATCTATATCTATATCCCTATATATATGTTTTATTCATATGAGTATATATATTCAGAAAGGATATCCAAGAGCAAGACCATTAGAAGAGCATTTAAAAATGGCAATAAGCCCTGGTCCAGAACCTCAGATCTGTGTTTATGGATTGGATTTAATTGGGGGTGGGGTGAGTTGGTTTCAAAAAGTTCTGTCTTTGGCTCTTTCATTTACCCAGGATTTTGCCTAGAAAATGGGAACAAATTTTGATGTTCCTTAGGAAAGTCTTGGGTGGGGTCATGATCCAAAGACAGAACTTTTCTGAGACCATCTTCCCTCACCTCTCTGACAAGATTAAAACTAGTCTTTGTACCACGGGAAAACTACTTATGTTATTATGGTGTCAAGCAACTTATTCTTATCATGATCTCTACCTTCCTCTGAAACCTACACAGTCCTAAGACTCACATCATTACTCTGGGGTGGAGAACTCCCCTCTGGATTCCTTATCAGAGAGGACTAGAGCTCCTTAGAGATTTGTTCCCTTCCAAATTCTAATGGAGGGCAGAGTCTCCATTTGTTCCTCCACATCATGGCTCTGTTGCCTTGCTGCTTATCATTTCTAGCTCCTGTTTTGTCTTGGAATTCCTCCAATTGATCCTGGAACTTGGCTTTGTGCTGCTAGTCTTTCTCATTTTTCCCAAGTCTTGGTCTGGGAACTCAGTGATATCTAGAAATTCTCCTTCTGTAGGGGAGTAAGTATTTATATCATGCTTTCTATATGCCAGGAATTTTGCTAAGTGCTTTTTAGAAGTATTGTTTCATTTGTATGCAGGAAGATTAGTCTTAGGATATTCCTCCATTAGTTCAGAAACTCCTCAGCTGCCTCATCACTTCCATTCCACTGCGATCTACTCATGTTACATTACCGCCACTGCCTATTTGCTGCCATTACTGGGATAATTTGGTTTCCCCCTCTCCCAGGGCCACATGATTCCCTGAAGGTGGAGGATTTCTGATTGAATCCTAGGCTCTGTGCCACCTCTCCAATCCTTTCTCAACTCTCAGATTTGTATTTATTTTCACCTTTGAAGAACAAATTTAGGGATGGGATTCTGATATGGAGTATCCATGACTTAATCTATCATATCTAGCAAATGGATAAATGGGCAAAGGATGCTTCTTCACACCCCTTCAGGGAAAAATTATCAATGCCAGAACAAAATCTTCGATGTAGTATCAATGGAGATGTTCATACCTTCTACGAGGATAAATCTTTAATGCTACAACAAAAGCTTCTTTTAACCTTAACATGATTTACATAAGCTTTCTGAGCTAATCTTTAACTACTTTTCCAGCCCTAACTCAGCTTTCATGATTCTTTTGAGAGGGAGAGAGCTTTCTTCATGATATCTAGCTCCCTTATGTTTCTCAATGTGGATGACGTCTTCTTTACCAAAGCATCCTCATAATGATCAGGGCTTAGGCCACCATGATGTTCTGCTTCAGTCTCTTTGGTTCTACCTTACAGTCTCAGGATTTCTCTGTCAGCCAGGAATCAATCAGATAAAACCCATGTATTAAGGCCTTACTATGTGTTAGCCACTGTGCTAAGAGATGACAATACAAAGACAAAGGTGAAAATAGTTCCAGACCTCAAGGAGGTTACAACTGAGTGGGTGAGATAACATATATCTATATCTGTATCTATATCTATATCTATATCTATATCTATATCTATATCTATATCTATATCTATATCTATATCTATATCTATATCTATATCTATATCTATATCTATATCTATATCTATATCCATATCCAAGATACATATGAAGCAGATACAAGGCAATGTTAGGATGGAGGGCATTCATAGCTCAGGGGACTATGAAAGGGCTTCTATAAAAGTATGAAGAGACTCCTGTAAAAGATGAGCTTAATGCTGAAGGAAGCCATGTATTCTAAGAGATGGAGGTAAGAAGGAAGAGCATTTCAGACGGGGGGAAGAGCCAGGATACGGGAGCATAGGCAGCAGACGGAACTTTGTGTGTTAAAAAGAGCAGTGTGTGGTGAGGAGTAATATGTAAAAAAAAATGGGAAAATAAGAAAGGGTCAGGTTATGAAGAACTCTCAGGTTATAAAAGAAACCTCCTGGTTGCTGGCTGGCTTTTAGTACTCTAATCCAGCTTCCAACAAAATCATTTCACTAACTCTCCTTAGATGGCTCTCCTTCCTCCACTCAAAGGGGGTATAAAAAGAACAAACTCAATCAATGTTTCTCCCATCACCTTAAAAATAGAATATACTACCATTCTGGCAGCTTGGAAAGACAAATCTGTTCATCATGGGGAGTCCTGGGAAATAAAGTCATTTTGTGTCTGATTCCTATTTGGAAAGTTGTAAAAGGAACGCCCATCAGCATAAGGTAGGATGTTGAAGATCAGGGAAATGGCATGTCATACTACAAGTGACTGAGCTTGGTGTCCAGTCCCTTCTCCTTAATTACCAGGCCTCCATTGTCTTTCACGAAAAAGCATGCCTTTTCTCCTGCTGATAAGTGCAATCTGAGTTCCCATTTTATTTGTGGTCTGATTTCAACAGTGTCCTCTCCCGAAGCCATGTCATCAATCATGCCTGACAAGCCTGGAGAGGAAGGAGGGGAAAGAGAAGTTTGCTTTCTCATTTGGGGAGGCAGAGAGGTCACTGGCAACTTCACGTTCTTTTCAGCAGACTTGAAATTGCTGTCTAGAACTCTCTTTGCTCGTTATAGTGGAAAGAGTGGCGGAATTGGAATCCTAGGAACTGGCCTTGAGTTCTGCCTTTCTCACTTACTAGCTATATGATCCTGTATAAATCATTTTTTTTTTTTGCCATTCTCTGGCCTCAATTTCTTTATCTGCAAAATGGGGACCAACCTCACAAAGGTGTTTTCAGAAACATGCTTAGAAAAGCAGTGTGGTACAATGAATGAGTGGGGGAACTGGACAGAAGACCTGGGCCCTGCTATTTACTCCCTTTTTATATAGCTAGCTAGCATTTTATAGTGTTTTAAGGTTTGCAAAGCACTGTGCACATGTTATGTCTTTTGATACTCAGAATGATTCTGGGAGGTAAATACTATTTCAGTTCCATTTTACAGATAGGAAAACTGTGGTTGAGAGAGGTTAAGTGACTTGCCCAAGGTCATGCAATTAGCAAATGTCTGAGGCAAGATTCAACTCAGATCTTCCTGGCTCTAAGTTCAACGCTTTTACCCACTGTGCCACCAGCTGCCTTTTAAAATCTCTGGGCATTAGTTTCCTCCTTTGTAAAATGAGGGGGCTGTGCCATATGACTTCTATGGTCCCTTCCAGTTCTATATCTGTGTTCCTTACCTGCAGGGACTAAATCTTAAAGTACTGTAGGCATGTGAGTTACGATTTCCTTTCTTAACTCCTTTAAGTGAATGAAGGATAATGTATAATTTGCTGTGCACTTCAAGTGTACAGCATCCAAGAGACAATATTTTTTTGGGTCTAGTAATAGTAATAGCACTCCTAATAATAACTGACATTTAGATAATGCTTTAAGGTTTAAAAAGAGCTTTACATTCATCATTTCATTTGATCCTCACAGCAGCCCTGGGAAGTTGGTATATTTCAGAGGAGTTAACTGAGTCTCAGAGAAATTGAGTGATTCGCCCTTAGTACCATTCAGTCAACTCAAATTTATACCTTTTTTAAAAAAAATTGTAGCCAAAACCCTCCTTTCCTGTTCTGGGACAATGACAGAGGGACTGAAATGAACACAAGAATCATGGGATTTAAAACTAGAAGGGACCTTACTGATGAACTAGTTAGAGTTGAGATGAAAACGAGGTGAAAATTATTAAAGTCAAGTTATTGCTCAGAACGTCATGACTCATTTGTGTAATGTAGATAATTTTTAGAAAAACTGGGATCCAGGTCCCTAGGTTCCTACAAATCTCTCTCAAGTGGGCTTAGACATAATTTGTTTCTAATTTTCTTGGCTATGATAATAGCTAAAAAGCCCGTGCTGAGGATTGATTTTACAAGGCCTAGAAACAAAGAATGAAACAGTGATCAGCATATATAAGAAATGTGAGATCCAGTCATTAGATTGTGAGCTTCTTGAGGTCATGGACTGTCTTTTGCCTTTCTATGTGGTGTCAGTGCTTAACACAGCACCTAGTACTAGTAGGCGCTTAAACGCTTAATCTGATTGATAGACTGACATCAAACCTTAAGGTTTGACTAGACAGCTGGCCCATTAACGGACTCAAACTATTACCACTGGAGATACCTATTTACATTAGAGGAGGCATCTTGGCCTTCTTCCTGCCCCCACCATCTTCTCTGCCCCTATCACAATTTGATGTTTAACATTCAGTAATTCTAATCAGAGTTTCTGGGACTCAGAGAGCTAGGAGCATGCCAATGATAAAAGTGGAGCCGGGGCTCAAGTGTTTTTATTGGATGGTATACGTGAGTGAGGAAGCCAGAGAAAGACCCCTAAATCTGAATCAGATCCAAGGCTTGAGTTACTGCATTCACAAGGTCAGAAACCAGATATACTCATAGAATCATGGGATTTTGGAGTGGAAAGGGATCTTTGCAATCATCTAGGCCAACTCTCTCATTTTACATATTTAGAAACTGAGGCCCAGAACAGTTGTAGTTGTGGGCCAGACAGAGGTTAAACCATGGATTCTTTGCACCTGAGATTCTCTAGCTGAGCCGGGGTTTGCACTGGGGCAGGGTTGAGGTGGAAGCTGGTCAGTTACCATGGTGATTTGTCTGGAGAAACAAAGGAACCGAGAGGGGATCCAGGAACCAACACCAGGTAATACAGGCAGAGGTGCAAGTTACAGAGAGATGAATACCCTTCTGGATCAGGATGCTGAGCTAACAGCAACTGCAAGCCACTGTTTTACCTCACAGAATTAGGGCTCAGGGGCTGTTTGCTTGATAGACACCACTTATGTTTCCTTATACTTCTATCAAGGACTCATAACTATGAAGGCAGCAGGCTTAGGCACAATTCCTTCCTCCCTCATGGTGGGCATTTGCACAGATTCTGAAAGTGGATGACATATACTGGATCAGGAGCATGGAGAGTTCTCATCAGTTCATTCATCTAGTCTGCAGCCCATGTAATTGCTTTTGCTGATGCCAAGACCACTATGAATTCCTCTTGTCCATCATCACCATTAAAGAAGTTTTAACAGGTCAATAAGTGTTGATTAAGTATCTACCCTGTTTCAGACACTATACTAAGCACTGGGGATACAAAGACAGGCCAAAACCAGTCTCTGCTCTCAAGGAATTCAGAGTCCAATGGAGAAGACAATGTGAAAATAGCTACATAAAAGCAAGGTCTATACAGGATAAATTGGAGATAGTCTCACAAGGAAATAACTATGATTAAGGAGGACCAGGAAAGGCTTCTTGCAGAAAGTGGGACTTCAGCTGAGACTCGGAGGTAGGCAGTGAAGCCAGGAGGCTGAGATGAGGATTGAGAGCATTCCAGGCTTGGGGGACAACTGGTGAAAATTCATTGAATTGGGAGATAAATTATCTTGTTCAAGGAACAGCAAGAAAGTCAATGTCACTAGATCACAGTATATGGAGGGGAGTAAGGTGTAAGGTATTAGGGAGTCAGTGGAATTTGTTAAATGAGGATAGGGAAAAGGGTGACATGATCATACCTATGCTTTTGAAAGAAAAAAAGAACAGTGAAAAATAGAGCTGCGTGGGAGATGAGGCAGGGAATAGTATAAGCATAGGGTGATGCAAGCACTGCACCAGAGTGGTGGCAGTGTTAAGGGGACTTATTTGAGAGATGTTACAAAGATATAATTGATAAAACTTGGCAACAGATTGGATATTGGGAGGGAGTGAGAGAGAGAGAAGAGTTGAGGATGATACTTCAGTTGGAAACCTTAGTGACTGAGAGGTTAGAGGGACACTTAACGGTAATAGGGAAATTCAGAAGAGGGGAGAGTTTCATAGTGGGGTGGAGATAATGAATTCAGTCTTTGGACATGTTGAGTTTAAGAGCAGATAAATTGAGTGGACTGGTTGGCTGGAAAATAGTGTGTGAGGGGAAGTACAGAAAAACAAGCTGGGTTTAGATATCAATGGACAAATTGAGTCTATGTGGCATCCTGTTTGAGAGGTCTAGTAGGCAGTTGGAAATAGAAGACTGGATGTCAAGAGAGAGGTACTAGAACTAGCATAGTGTTCTTGCTATCCAGCTTCCAAGAGAGTCAGCTGCTAGACCATTCTTATTGAACAGTCATGCCTAGATGACAACCTCAAGTAGCTGGTGGTAGTAGTAAGGGATGTCCAGTGGCAAGGCAGGGTACTTGCAATTCTTACAAGTAGTGGCGAATATAGGGATAGTGAAATGAGGTGTGAGGAATTGTGAGGGATAGAAAGAATTGAGGGAAGACTCTACTATCTGAGAAAAATGCTTTGTTTTGGGTAGAAGTTGTTTTTAAAACAGGGTTCAACTCTGTCCTAACCTTCAATTTCAGTTTCTGTCAAGGGCATCACCTTCCTTCTAGTCACACATGATCATGATTTAAGAGTGATCCACAACTCTTTAATCTCCCTCACCTCCCAAATCCAATCAGCTGCCAAGTTTTGTCAATCTAACCTTATCAACACTGTGTGCATTCACCTCTTCTATCCACTCGTCTCCTCATATGGATTATTGCTATGATCTTCTAATAGGTCTCCCTCTGTCTACTCTCTCTTTTCATTCACTCTCTTTATCATTCACACAGTAGCAACACTGTTATTCCTAAAACATGAATTTGGTTATATCACTCCCCTCCCCAGGAAGCTTCAATGTTTTCCTGTTGCTCTAAGATAAAATACAAACTTCTCTGTTGGGAATTTAAAGCCCAAAGCCCATTGCTACCTGAACACAGCTTGTTTTTACAGGCTGATTACCTATCACTTCCCCTCTCACACTGTTTTTCCAGGCAAACCAGTCCAATTGCTATTCTTCATAGATGATATTCCATATTCTGCCCTCTTGTCTTTGCACAGGCTATACCTAGAATGTTATACCTCTTCTTTAATTCCTTGACTCACTTCAAGGCCCATCTCAAGTGCTGCTTTCTTCAAGAATCATCTCCTGATTCATTTACCTGTTAGTGTTTCCCACTTCCTGACAAAATTACTGGTGATTTATTTTGTGTATAGTTGTGAATATGATGTCTCTTCTTGGTAGAATGTAAGTTCCATAAGGGTAGGAACTATCTCACCTTTGCATCCTCAAAGCTTAGCATAGTGCTTAATGTGTAGGTGATTGCTGCTTCCTAGGTGAATAAAGTCCTGGACTCATATATTTACTGGCTGTGCAACCTACTAAGTTATTTAACCTGTCCCAGCCTAGGCTTCCTCAGCTGCAAAATTAGAGAGAGCGATCTCAATGGCTTCTAAAGTCTCTTTCAGGCTTCTGTCTGTGACTCTTAACTTTTTGATTGATTGCATAATGTTTAGTAAGGCAGGTCAGTCATCCTGATGAGAAATAGTACAGAGAGAAAGATATTATTTTAACACATGCTAATAGCTCTATTTAGTTCAGAAGTGGTAAAGAGGGGAAAACTATCCCTTTCAGATCCTATGATTGAGGCTCCCATAAAGCTTAGAAGAGGCTGAGCAGAACTGTTAAATGAACTAGTCTGCTGTTGAAGGTTGAACAGATAGGCCATTGAGTCTAACTGTTTTTCTGAAGGATTTGGTGTTCTTCCGTAATAGTGGGAGGAGATGAGGTGGGGAGGGACTAAAATAGGGTATGAAGAGGGTCATTTTTATTAGGGTGTTTATCACCTCTATGCTTGTGGGTTAGGCCTGAGCCAGGTTTCTAATAGAGTCCAGTGACATTGAAGATCAAGATCATTGTGGTATGGGGAGAGGCCATTGAAGGGTACTTATAGGGTCTTTAGCCTAGGAAGAAACTACAGTTGCCTGCACATAATAGTTCATGTCATATCATACCTGGGCTTCACAGAAAGTCGCAGGTAATGGAGTTACTTCCATTAGAATGTGTGTTTCTTGAGAAAAGGGACTTTTTTGGCCCTTGTTTGTATTCCCACCACTTAGCAGAGTGCCTGGCATGTAGTAAGTGCTTAATAAATGTTTGTTGACTGATTGACTAATCTGGGAGAATATCTTCTGGATTATATCATGACTAGCTACTTGCCCAACACAAGAATAGAAAGAGGGACTGAATCTACGATCTCATTGGTGTAGGGAGCTTCTGGTGAGGAATTCCCTCTTTCAATGTAGGTTGGGATCTTCTCTCAAAATTATAGTCTTAGAGAGTTGCCTAGAGCTTTGGAAGGTTAAGTGACTTGCTGAGGGTAACATTGCCAGTATGTGTCAGAGGCAGGACTTAATCCCAGGTCTTTCTTGTTTCAAGGCTAGCTCTCTATCTATTACATTATGTTGCCTCTGGTCATGGCCAAGCTAAACACTTTCCACTCATCCTTCCTTGAGATTCACATGCAAGCAGTGTGTGTGTGTGTGTGTGTGTGTGTGTGTGTACATGTTCTAGTGGAGACGGATTCTCTTTCTTGAAAGAGGGAGGGAGATCAAGCAAATCTGGCTGTAGGTGATTTGCTGTTTTTACTAGTGCTACCACATTCATTTCATCTTTTTTTCCCCCCTGGCTATGACAGAGGGATGGCAAACTTCTCAGGCCTTTTGAGTGTCTGAGGAATGGAAGGAACAATTGTTTCAAGACTCCGGAACTCAGGTTTGTGCAGCAAAGCATCAGCTTAGGAGTTCTGCTGCCCATGGATATAAAATCCAGAAATGGAATCAACTTAAAAAGGTCCAGTAGAATGGTTTCTGATTGAGTTTTTAGGCTATAGATGATGTCTGAGACTCCAGTGGTCTGGTGGGATAACTCAGTGCTGAGATCCTTTGCGATATTAGCACTAGGACTTAAAGGTGGCCTTATTCATAACCAAAATCTTTCTCCTAGACTGTATAATTGTCCTCTACTGTGATAATTTTAATGAAAAGAAGGCTTATGGGCAACTGTGATGGACTGACTTTTGATACAGTGAGGCACAACTTCTAGGGCAGTGACAGAATTTTTTTTCTTATGTAGTAGTACAGATGGATTGCTGGACCGGGACTCAAGAATACTTGAGTTTGAATCTTGCCGTGGATATTTACTAACTGTATGATTATGGGCAAGTTACTGTGCATTTTTAAGCCTGAGTTTCCTTATCTCTAATGTGAATTTATTGGGAGGATCAAATGAATTAATGTATAGGAAGTGTTCCCAAACTTTTAAGCACTGAATAAAATTAATTATTATTTTGGACATCAGTTTAAGGTCAGAGGGAGATGGTATTGAAATACCTTGTGGAATTTTTTTTTTTTTTGGCAATCATCAACTTCTGGAGTTTTTTTTTTATGAGTTTAATGACCTCCGTGAAGGTCATTAGAGACCCTATGTCTTGCCTTTATATCTCCACTAACTATGGCATGGGGCTTTGCACACAACTGGATGCATGATAAATGTGTGATGAATTAAGTTAGAAGTTTCCAGAAAGTCAGTAGAGGGGCAGTTAACGAAGATAAATCCATAATGAAAAGACAATAGCATCTGGGGAGCCCAAGGGACGGCTGTGGGTATTTCATGGCCACGAGACTATTCACATTAGGATGTTATGTGTCCCTTCCAGGATTCAATATTTACCCCCTTGAGGACTATGTGTCCATCTATTCCATTTCTTTCTGTCAAAACTGGTATTTTTCCTAGCCTTTCACACAAGTAGTACTCATGGAGCCATGCCAACATTGCTCACATCAACTGGATGTGTTGCAGTCTGTGGGGTAGATCAAAATGTCATCTAGATTTACGATTACCCCCACACTGAGGAAGACCTGCAATAGAGCATTTATGAATTTCTGAAAGTTGAAGATGTGTTATAGAGCTCCAAGGGCAACTTGTAGAGGTACTCAAATTGTCCTTATTGCATTGGAAATAATTTTCCATTTATCCCATTTGTAAATATATATTAAATTGCATATCCCTTTAGATTGAGTTTGGAAAAAGCTGAGGCCTGCCTCACTTCATCCTGGAAGACTAGGGATATTGGTTGCAGGTAGCGATTATGTTAAGAGCTTAGGTTGAGGGCTAAAATATCACCAGCACCCCTACTGGTGTTGTAGATTTCCAAATGAACCCATTTGGGCCGTTTGCGGCTAGGAATTTCTAAAGGGTCTTAGACATTAAAGCAAAGTTTTTAACCTGGAATCCATAGACTCTCAGGGGTCTATGGTTAGGATTTGGATGATCCATGAACTCAGATAGGAAAAATTGCACCTTTATTTTGATATAATTTAAAAAATCCAATGTATTTCATTTTATGCATTTAAAAACATTATTCTGAAAAAGGCCTCACAGGCTTCACCAGACCGACAAAGGGGACCAAGGCTCCTTCCCCCATAATACACCCTGCTCTGGAGTATAGGTGATTCACTAATCAGTATCCTTGGTGACCAAGTTATTGATACAGCTATGCTTTTGATGGGTAGGGCAGTGACTTGCTTAGCTTTAGAGAAATCAGAGTATCAAGAAGCAGTGGTTCAGATGTTTATGGAGAAGGTAGTTGGCTGCTCAGTGGCAGTATCCCTATAATGCTGCACACGATAGCTTAAGTTGAAGGCTATCTTCTGGGTGCCAAGGTCATCTGTAGTTCTCATAGGGCCAACCATCACTTTTCTCTCTTTGCCCCTACAGAGTATCACTAGCAACCTGGTAGAATCTGCTTTTTTTCCCAAGTGATTGCCTGGTTGTGTCACCTAAGTGACGAGGACTAAATGCAGAGAATTCCTATCGAATGTTTTTATTATTACAGGGAATGGTAGGCAAGCGGTTGGCATGGTACATTGGATTTGTAGTCAGAGGACTTGGGTTCAAATCACACCTCTGATATTGCCTGCATAACCTAGGGCAAATCACTTAACCTCCTGGATCTTCAGATCCTTCATCTATAAAATGAGTAAACTGGGTTAGATGGCTTCCAACATCCCTTCCAGCTCTGGATCAACAAAGAAAGGAAACAAGCATTTATTAAATGCTTTGTTAAGCACTCTGCATATATATATATATATATATATATATATAATTCTCACAATAACCCTGGAAGGTAGGTATTATCTCCATTTAACAGATAAGGCAGACAGAGGTTAAGTGACTTTCCCAGGGTCACACATCTAGTAAGTTTTTGAGGCTGGATTTGAACTCAAGTCTTTCCGACTCCAAAGCCAGCAGTCTATCCATTGTGCCACCTAGCTGCCTGAAATTATGATTCTATGACTCTCTTCATACTAGGGCAACAAGAGAGCCATGAAATTTCGGAATTACCCAGGGATTACTTCTAGAAGGTGTAAAGGTTGAGGTTTTAGGGTCCCTGTAGCTGCAGGCTGTGCCAACACTTGGGAGTGGGTTTGGTCCCTGTGGAACTTATTTATTTTATCTTTCCTCCAGCCTCCTGTGCCCCTGAATATGGTATCCTGCCTGGAAGCAGCTTTCCTGCCTACAATAAAGAGCAGTCCCTCCCCTGGATGCTTCGTCTTTTCCAAAGGATCAAATGGGAGCAGACATTGTCCATCTGTCTAGGTTCCTTTGAATTGAATATGAACGATTTTTTAATATGGTTGGGGATGGAGGCAGGGTGTTGGGCCCTGTTACAGAGCTACTAGTCTGGTTCCTGGCAGATTGGGAATCCAGTCGGCCCTTAATTACAGAAATTCTGTAGTTTCAGAGCAGGTAGGCATGTGGCTACTACTATTTTTGCAAGATCTTCTATAATTGGGTCCACAATTCCCTACTAGGAGTTTTTAACTTAAGGTCCTGAACTTGTTTTTTAATTGGTTTCCAAAGGAATTATTGATTTATCACTTCATGCATTTAAAAACATTATTCTGAAAAGGGACCCATCAACTTCACCAGGAAGTTCATGGGGTCTATCACACACAAAAAGGCTTTGAGAAATTAATCCATCATAGAATTTAAGTTAGAAGAGAACTTAGAGATTATTTAGTACAACATCTCCATTTCACAAAATAGAAAACCGAGACCCCTCCACATAGCCTCATTCCAAACTAGACTGCCATTCAAAGAAAGCCTAAGGATGCTTGACTACTGATGGCTTTCCTTTGTCTAAGCTTCTTGGATCTGTCTTCTTGTAGCTTTGACTTAGGTTAAATCCTCAAGTTTGAGTTCTGAGATAAACTTCTTGAAATGTTCCAGTAGGGGGCTCTCTTCAGTCACAAATCCAGTTGCCTACGGAACCTGGGTAAGTGAGAAAGCACAAAACACACCTTAATCTGCTCAGTACTGGAATCCTGGGGCCAGAACTTGAAGAACTGACTGGTATGGGCCCCAAATCTGGGCAACTCCTCCATTTGGCTGGGGAGCTTCTCTGGCAGACTTAGGAATCTGGCCAAAGCCTGGGAAGCACATTCCCATTGTTGGTGGAGCCAGGCTTTTATTCCTTTACTGTGACCACCTGGGCTTACAGACTGGCATTTTCAATTAGAAGATCATCCATCTGGGCCTGGGAGAACAGCCCTTCTCCACTGTTGCAGTCTTATTTCTATTGGCAGTAGCTCATGGGGAGATTGTGAGCTCTCCATGCTAGGCTGTCAAGTAAGTGGGTTTGTGGGTCTTGTAGTTTTGAGACAAAAAATGTTGTAGTGGGTTGGAAGAGTGTGGCATGACTGGGATGTTTCTAGGAATCTCTGAAGGAGTTGCTGGTTCCTTTGAGTGTAGTTTTAATTTGAAGTCAAGTGCATTCTTATGGAGATCTATATGGAGAATCAAGAGCCCTGAGATGAGGTTACCAAAAGAAGATCTGGGAACACATTGGAGGATGGACAATATTAGCAGGTTCAAAGAACAGAAAAGACCATGCTGTTCCTTTTGAGGTGATTCAGTAAGTCTAGTAAAGGGATCTCTTATGGAGAGTCAGATTTAGGCTCTATGTAATGAACAAGCAAACAAAAAATAAAACATGAAAACAAACAAAGAACCAAACAGACCCCAAATCCAAACCCTCCTTCCTAATAATTAGAACCAAGCAAAAGTGGAAAGGTTTGCTTCAGGAAATATTGGGTACTGGAGGATCACTCGTTGGGGAGTGGACTGAAGGGATTCTTTTCAGACAGAGGTTGGGCTAGGTAAGCTCTGCGGTCTCTTTCAGTTTTGAGATTGTATGATTCAACAATTTTCTAACAATTCCTCAGAACAAGACGCAATAGCTGGTTGGTATACATTGTTTACACAAATAAGTCCTGGAATTTTTTCTAATTCATGAGTGCTTCCTTGACCTGCCATACATTAAATGTGCTCTGTAGCTTCAGCAGTGAGGAGAGGGAATTATGACTTATCTAGTAGCTGGACAAGAATCAAACACAAAAGAACAGAGTAATGTGGGAAGTATAAAAGGCAGGCAACCATAAGGAATTGAAGGATCGGGATGAAACAACCAAAATTTACCCAAGGTATTAGATGAAATGAAGAACTTGAAAATCAAGGTAACTGAGACTCAGGGCTCAGCTGCTAGTTATTGTGGTGATAGGATCTAAACCCAGCATAGTCAACTGAGTCTGACCAGGCAGTTGGAAAAAACTAAGTTAGATTTCAATAGGAGCCTCCTAACAGCAACCTTATCTAGATCACTGGGGAAGAAGAAAAAGACTAGCTATTTTATAAGAGAGAAATACAACTTAGACAAAATGCCACATATGCTTTATACCACAGGTAGGTTATCAGAGCAGAGAGGAAGTATTGTGCTCAGCTCAGTTGGTGAAATGGTATCACATTTTAGGCAGGACCTTGGTAAGTTGGCCCACAACCAGAGAAGTATAACCAGCATGGTGAGAGGATTGGGGACTATGACAAATGAGGACCGAGTGAAGAAACTCAGGTTGTTTAGAGAAAATGGGAAGAGGTGTGTGTGTGTGTGTGTGTGTGTGTGTGTGTGTGTGTGTAGGTAGCAATTTGGGACATTGTGGTTGTCTTCCTGTATTTAAATGACTATAAGAGGTAGCTAGGTGGCACAGTAGATAGAACATTGGCTTTGGAACCATTTTCATGAGTTCAGATCTGGCTTCACTTACTAGCTCTGTGACCCTGGGCAAATCATTTATTCCTGTTTACCTCAGTTTCTCATCTGTAAAATGAGTTGGAAAAGGAAATAGCAAACCACTTCAGTATCTTTGTTAAGAAAGCTCCAAAATGGGGTCATGAAGAATTGGGCACAACTGAAACAACTCAACAACAAAAATGTGGAAGAGATAAGACTTATTTTGCTTAACCACAGGAACTGGCCTTAGTAGGAGGATTTCTGGGGAAAAGGCAGAGGTAGGTTTCTGTTCCATCAAAAGATAAATTTCCTAACAAAGCTGTCAAAAAATTCAATTTGCTGCCTAAGGGGTTGAAGGCAGTAATGAACTCCTGATCACTGGAGTTCTTTCAGCAAAGAATGTATAGCCACTTGTTTGGGATGTTATAAAGGGTGTCCATGTTTTAGCTATGGATCCCTGAGATACTTTTCTCCTTCAAGAGTCTATGATTCCATATGGGTGCTCGAGGAGCCCTAGAACATCTGATGTGAGGGCTTTCTGAGTACTTTTCGGGGCCACTCATCCATTTTTGGTGTCCACCTTGCACTCAACTGTCACCTGTGGCTCCAAGAAGCTGTAGCATGTGTAGCAGTCACACCCTGGTAAACTGTCTCAGCACATTGGCTAAACCAGGTAGAAGGTAACCGACAGGCTCCAAACTGGCTGGTGAGTTAGGGGGCTGTCTACTCCAAATGTAAAGACTTCCTGCAGGGGAATGGGTGGATGAGAACAATTTGTTCCAATGGCCATGAAGGCAGCTGAGGCAGGCAGCGTGGAGCACTCAGAGCTTAGTCAGATATCGAAGATGCCAAGATCATCTACTGCATGCTGGACCATCACCAGTTGTCTTGACTTTTGTCTTACCACTGGACTTTGATAACTCTAGAGGAAAGAGTAAAGCTGATGACTTTGTGCAACTCTGCTTCACTTAAATCCAGTTCATACACAAGTCAATATAACACTCATTATGTCATTGGTCCTCTTCAAAAACAAAGGACAAACAACAAACAAATTGACTGAATAAATCCAGGACATTTTCCTGACTTTTAATTTGGTGACATAGAATTATAGTATTCTTTTTCTTGGTATTTTCCTGGTCACTAGAGGAAAATTATGTCTCTTGAGAAGAAAAATATGGATAGTTTTAGGGGTATACTGAGGCCAGCTTGAACCACCTTGTTAAATTTTCTGTGTGAATAAGCATACCACAAAATTGGAAAAGGCAACAAGTTTGGATTTGAATTATTGTTTTGTTGATTGTCTAAATTTAAGAAAGTGATGGAGAAAATTTCAATAATGTAGATTAAACTTAAATTGTGTTGGTGAATATATTTTTTTCCAGAGAGTCAGTTGTTACCAGTTCATAATTGGATAGTTCCCTCTCCCCAGTGGAGTAGTTTCCATAGTTTCTCTATGGTTGCTTTGCCCTGTTCTACTAACCAATATGATGTATTGGCCACAAAGACAAATCCTAGATAAGTTTTGAGTTGTAAGAGTTGTACCTGACTTTAAAATTTCCCTCCTAATGTCCTTTGAGTCTGATACTACTCTTTGTCCAGAAAAAAAAATTAGACTTTTTTAGGCATGAACAATGAAGAAAGTTGTTTTGCTTGACTATGCACATTTCTTATAAGGGTTATTTTTCTCTCCTCCCTCCTCCTTTCTCTCCAGGAGGATGGCAGGCAAAAAACCCCTCTATTTTTTTATTAGAAAAATTAAATTTAAAAAAGTTAATGACAGTAGGGTATCCCCTGGCAAAATTTTATTTTAGAGGGAATGTGTTGGTTTGATTTTGGTCCCCTTTCATTTTCATTTATAGCATGCACATGCTCCTATTCATGCAGCCCTCCTCACCTAGGTATCCTGTGTATTCCTGCTGTTCTCTGGAGTCTACTGTCTCATGGTATATTTCCTTGTCTGTTCTCCTCATTAACCTAACAATGCTTTTTCCTCTCTTGGTCCCCATAAGAATATGTTTGATTCTTCAAAAGATCCATGATTTCATTGGTGTGGATACTTTTTCACTGGGGCAGATCCACATCTTAGTCGATGGTTTTCATGAGTTGCTGCTGAATTTGGAGTCAGAACATTTGGATCTGAATTCTTATTCTTCCACTTAATACTGATATCCCTTGGCCAAATCAGTTTACTTTCTGAGTCACAATTTCTTCATCTATAAAATAAAGACTAGATGACTATTAAGATTTCATATAGCTGGGATCTGTGATCTATTGTTAATTTTTGTCTTTAAAAGAGGCCCTGTTCTTTCCCACCCGTATGCCCTTCAAGGTCTTTTTTATGTCTAGTTTCCTTTTGCCTACTGAATTCCTATACGTTCAACTGAAATGCCACCTCCTCTAGGAAGCCATCCATCACCACTTCCCTTCTCTAAATAAATAATAGCTTTTGTATTCTAGACCTCACATAGCAGAGTGTTCGGTTTTGCATCTTTCTTCAATCAGTCACTCAGTTGCTTAGTCACTCACTCAAAAAACATTTATTAAGTGCTGACTATGTGCCAGACATTATGGTAAATTTACATTGGTGTTATAAACAGTAAAACAAAATAGTCTTTCTCTGTGAAAAGGTTACATTTTAACTGGAGCCACTCTTTCTTTTTTCTTCCTTCCTTCCTTCCTTCCTTCCTTCCTTCCTTCCTTCCTTCCTTCCTTCCTTCCTTCCTTCCTTCCTTCCTTTCCTTCCTTCCTTCCTTCCTTCCTCTCCCCTCCCTCCCTCCCTCCTCCCTCCCTCCTCCCTCTCTCTCTCTCTCTCTCTCTCTCTCTCTCTCTCTCTCTCACACACACACACACACACACACACACACACACACACACACACACAGAGTATTTACAAAATAAATAGATGGTAGTTTAGGGAAGAAAGGCAGTAGCATCTGGGAGAATTAGAAAAGGCTTCATGTAGAATGTTGCACTGGAGATAAGTTTTGAAGGGAACTAGGGAATTAAGAGGTGGAGGTAAAGAGGGCGTGAATTACAGGCATGGGAAACAACTAGTGTAAATGCACAGAGGCAAGAGATGTAGTCTTATTTGTGAGGAATAGCAAGTAGTACAGCATGATTGGATAATAGAACATATGGAGGGGAGAAATGTGTAAGCAAATTGCAAAGATAGGAAGAGGCTAGATATTGAATAGCTTCAAATAAGAAAGAAAGGAGTTTGTGTTTTATCTTCCAGATGACAGGGAATCACTGGAGTGTATTTGGCAAGAGAGTGACATGGTGACACCTGCACTTTTGGAAAATCAGTTTGGTTGCTCTTTGGAGGCTAGATTGTAGTGGGGAGAGACTTGAGGCAGGAAGACCAACTAGCATCAACCAATATAGAGATATCAATTAAACTCATGGGAGCTAATGAGATCATCAAGTGAAAAAACATAGATGGAAGAGATTGGAGGACCCCTTCAGGGGTGGGTGAGACATGGATGATTATCCAGCAAAGGAGACAGAGACATTTTCTTCAATGCCCATTAACTCTTAGTTACCTCTACCCAAGATTAAAGATGTCTTCACAGGCTCCCAAACCAAGAAGCCTAATAAACCAACAGCCTTATAAATTAACAGTACAGAACTCTAATCCATAATCCATTCACAGCATCCTTTCTTCTTGCCAGCCTTCATGCTGCAGCAAGTTGAACAACTCAATCTACTTGCTTGTGCTCTGGAACCCACTCAGCAATTTCCCTGATACCCCTGCCCTTACTCCACCATTCCATGGCTACAAGCATTAGATCCTACCCTGTCACTTAAATGGAAGGAAAAGAGAGTACTCTGCCTGGAGCAGCTGCTCTCAACTAGAGAAATAAAGAACAAAGGGAACTGGAGTAGGGGGCCAGAGTATGTGGCTGTATCAGGGCTGAAGGAAAGGGGATGGGCACTGATCTGGGGCCAGTCTTGTTCCCCAGAACTCTCTAGTGAATTCTACAACATGAGAGGAGCCTGAGACAATTTTGAGATCTAGCCCTTGGGAGGTAAATCCACCAACAATGGGGAGGGAGTCAGAAAATGAGACATGGGGAAATATAAAGAAAAATGATGAAAATCACCAAGATCTCGGGAGGAAGAAAATTCAGTTAATATTGTTACAATATTGGTGTTACTGTGTACAATGATCTTCTGGTTTTGCTCACTTCACTTGCCATCAATTCATATAGGTCTTCCTAGGTTTTTTAAAAAGTATCCTGCTCATCATTTCTTAAAGCACAATAGTATTCCATCACAATCATATACCACAACTTGTTTAGCCATTCCACAGCCAATGAGCATTCCCTCAATTCCCTATTCTTTGCCACCATGAAAAGAACTACTATAAATATTTTTGTATAAATAAGTCCTTTTCCATTTTCTTTGATCTCTTTGGGATACAGACCTAGTTGTGGTATTTCTGAGTCAAAGGATATGTACAGTTTTACAGCACTTTGGGTGAAGTTCCAAATTGTTCTCCAAAATGATTGGATCAGTTCACAACTCCAACAGTGCTTTTCCACATCCTGCTTTTCCACACCATCTCCAGCATTTGTCGTTTTCCTTTTCTGCTATATTAGCCAATCTGATAGGTGTAAGGCGGTATCTCAGAACTGTTTTAATTTTCATTTCTCTAATAAATAGTGGTTTAGAGCATTTTTTCACATGATTATTGATACTTTGATTTCTTCTGAAAATTACTTGCTTTTAACCTTTGATCATTTATCACTTGGGGAATGGCTCATACATTTTTTTTAAAGATAAATTTGGCTCAGTTCCCTATATATTTGAGAAATGAGGCTTTTATCAGAGAAACGTGCTGTAAATATTCAAGTTTTCCTAGTTTTGGCTATGTTGGTTTTATTTGTGCAAATCTGTTTTAATTTCATGTAATCAAAATTACCAATTTTGCTTCCTGTGATCCTCTCTGTCTCTTGTTTGGTCACAAACACTTCTGTTATCCATAGATCTGACAAATAGATTTTTCCATGCTGCCCTAATTGGCTTATGATATTATCCTTCATGTCTAAGGAATTTATCCATTTTGACCTTATGTTGGTATACAGTGTGAGATTTTCTATGCCTACTTTCTGCACAACTGCTTTTCAGTTTTCCCGGGTATATAGGGAAGTTTCTGTTATGGGGACAATGCTCCTTTCTTCAATAACTGGTATAAGAATTGACTCAGAACTGTGGATGGGCAATAAAATTGCCAAACAGTGCCAGGTCCTGTGCCCTGTGTCAGCAAAATGTTTTCTGTAATCTCTTTCTGCCCAATTGTCTGACTCCCTTAATGTCTCTGGGCTGAGAGCCCCAGACACACTTGCCACTGTCACCAACTCCAGGACCAACTGCTGGTGTTTCTGCTGCTTTCACTCTAGGGTATCTCTCACGTTGGTGTCACAGATCTCTCCTGCAAACCTCCCAAATTGTCTTCAGCTGGAAAAATGTCTCACCTCCAACCTTTTGTTGGCTATGTCACTATAGAATTTGATTTGATGCATTTTTTTAAAAAAATTAGAAGAGTTTGGCTGGGTTGCTGTTTCTACTTTGCCATTTTGGCTCCACTGAAAACTCAGAATCTTGAAAGAAGGAGTTAAAAGAGAACAAAAGGCAGATGAGAGGGGTAATAGTTGCTACTTCAGGGTAAACTAGCATCTAGAGGATGGAGGAGGGTGTGGACCCAGGGAGGAGATTCCATGGCAAATGGGAAAGAAAATGACCATGAGAAGGGCAGGGGTTTGAACTGTATCTTATTATTAGGGAAACAGAGAAGTTCTGTTATGAGTACTATGCTCCTATACATAATAACCTCTGTGGGAATTGATATTTATGAGTAAGACACAGCAGAAAGAAGGGAGAGGAAAATTTATAAGGCAATAGTATAGAAATTGTTTAAGAAAAGGAGACTCAGATTTGGTACTTTAGAAGCTTTAATTTCATGAGGAACACAAAAGAGACTAGAGAAGGAAAAAAACAAGTTAAAAAGACTGTGAATCAGAGAATAAAAGTTTAGAATAGAAAGGGAAGAGAATTTAGAGAACAAGGTAAAGAAATCTTTTTTAGAAAAAAAGAAGTTGAAGGGGAGAAGAAGAGGGGGAATAGTTGATTAACTCTTTATATGAAAGGAAAATTAGGAAGAAAAGAGGGAAAGGGTTAGATATTTAAGAAAAAAGTAACTAATAAGGTAAGTTAAACTCCAAAGCTGGGGGGATATAACTGGGGGTAAGAGATCCTGTTAGAATAAGGTTGCCTTAAGACTGAGTAATTGTAGGGAGAAAGTACTGTCTTAAAACGTAAAGGGGAGCAAGAAAAAAATCCTAATTCAGAAAAAAAAATGCTAGACACAAAGTGGAGGACGATATAAACCTAACTCACATAATTTTAAATATGAATCAAATGAAAGAGATACAGATTGTATAAGAAAACAAAACTCTATAATCTGTTGCTTACAAGAGATACAACTAAAAAGCAAAGGCCTACACGGAATAAAAATGAGAGGTTTGGACAAAATTTCTTCTGCATAAGGTGAATCTTTTGCAGAGGAGTGGGGTCTGTGTTTGTTGAACAATCCAGTTATTTTTATTTTTTACAAATGTGTTTATTAGTTTTGTTCTTTCTTTTCTATCTCTATTATGAAATATCTGTGAAGAAGGATGGTGAGGGACAAAAAAGAAGGAAGGTAGTATAAAAACAAAATATATTAATAAATTTATTTTTTCAATAGGAGAGTGGAGGAAAGGAAGTAGAAACATCTAGTATTGACAGGTCTTTTCAAAGAGCTTGATGGGAGGAACAATATAATGATATCTAGCATTCATATAATGCCTTATGGTTTGTAAGGAGCTTTTCAAATGTCTAGTTTTATCCTCCTAACAACTTGAGAGTTAGGTATTTTATTATCTCCATTTTACAGATGGAGAAACTGGGATTCAGAGAGATTGAGTGGCTTGCCCAAAGTAATACAGCTAGTTAGTGTCTGAGGCTGGGTTTGAACTCAGGTCTTCCTGAATCCAGGCCCATGCTCTATCCACTGTATCATCCAGATGGTAAGATCTAGTCAGGGTTTATAGACAGCAGGGGAAGAATAAGTAGACGGAGAAAGGTTAAAGATTACAAATATAATGAAAGGAAATGGCAGTGGGGAAAATCTGTTGGAGAAGATGAGAGGGAATTGTATTAAGGGTACCCAAAGAAAGATTGGCGTAATTGAGAAGAGCTACCTCTTCACCAGAAACTGGAGCAAAGGAGGAAATACTGGGGGATGGTACCAAGGAGTTATGGGATGACAATTATGAGAGGAGATCCATAGCAAATAACCTCTATTTTCTTGGTAAAATATAAAATAAGAATTTCAGATGAGAGGATAGAAGGAAGGTGTGCCATGGGAGTCTGAAGAGAGAGAAGAATGATTAGAATAGCTGTTATGGAAATAGGGAGGAATAGAATGTTTACCTTGTTGTAGTGAAAATGCAGTTGAAATTAGATAAAATTTTTAGTGGACTTGGTTTATCTTGGTTGAGTGATTTACTCTATTTCTGTTTAGCAGCACATAAGTAGGAAGAGAGAAAGTAAGTATTGTTTGGAGTAATTCAGAACTGGAGTTAAACAAGAAATAAATAGTGACTGGACAAGGGAGAAAGGAGTTTGAGAGAAGAAGATAGTATAAAGTTGGGCTTGTTCACTAAGAAGTCTAGATTGGAAAGGGAGGAGAGTATAGTCAAAGCAAGGTTGATAGACTATTGAAGGACTGAGAGGTAAAAGAACTGGAGATTATGGTTAAGAAAAAGAAAAGCTTAGGAGAAGTAAGGTTTGGGGAGAGACAGAATGATAGGAGATGAATTGATTAAGGATTTTTCTAGATCTTGAACACAGCAATAGATTATTTGTGAATGATGACAGGATCAAAGATGTGGCTAGCATTGTGTGTAGCTGAGATGGAGTAGAGAAGTAGTTTATGTAGATTGAATAGATTGATAAATTGAAAAGTTAGGATATTTGAAGGTACATCAACATTTATGTTGAAATCTCCTTCTAAGAGACAAATGTTGAGTGGAGATCAGGGATCAGATCCAGTTACTGTATTCATTGAGAAAGGAGGGAAGATGTCCTGGGCACTGATAGATGACAGTCACCAGGATGCAGATTGGATGATACATTTGGAGAGAGTGAAACTCAAAAGAAATGAGTGACAGCAGGACATGGAGAGTGTGGAAGTAGCAATGGAGAGCAAAAAGTATTCTAACTCCTCCCAGATGAGCGACTCATAGGGTTAGAGAGAAATTGTAACCAATAAGGGAAGGGTGGCTGAAGTTACAGTGCCATTTATAATGTTTTATTTTATATCACCTATGTAGATATTACAGATCTTCCTACTAGACTGTAAGCTGATTGAGGGATGATCTGTGTCTTAGGTAAACTTTGCCTCTCCTCTAGCACTCGGCATAGTGCCCTATACATAATAGGTCCTTAATAGATATTTATTGGATTGAATTAGAGACTAATTTTTGGAAAGGCAGTGATTCAGAACAATTCTCCCAGGTCAACCTATGCTACCTGCCACAGTGCATGGCCAAACTTGGTGCTTTGCTTTGCATCCAGGGTCTCCCAAGATGCAGAATACAAATGATGACCAAGTTATGGTCACATAGTCCTCCCTTTATTTCACATTTCATGTTTTGTTAGAGAAGAGTGCTGAGCACGTTGTTAAGGAAAAGTCTTCTGGAGGACACCATGTGTTACTTGATTGACTAAGAATTATAGAATAATTTGGCTTGCACCAGAAGGACTTTTCTCTAAAACAAGGGTTCTTATGATTTTCTGTTGTCATGGACCCCTTTGGTGTTCTGGTAAAGCTCATGGTTCCTGTCTTAGAATAGTATTTTGAAATGAGTAAAATAAAATACATAATATTACAAAGGAAGCTGATTATATTGAAATATGGCTATCTATCTATCAGCACATTAACATATTTTAAAAGCTCAGAGACTCTAGCTTAAAAGCCTCTATTCTATATTATGTAGATAGGCATAATGAAAAATCAGGCAATATGAATAATTCTAGCAAAAATATTTATTTCATGAGATTTGCTCTTTTCTTGCTATTGGCATTCTCTCCACTAATATGATCTTACCTATTCCATGACTTACCAGCTATGCTTTTTGTGAATTGCTAAAGCTAAGAAAATAAACAAACAATATATCATCTAGTAGTTAGCTTTCTGGTGATTAACCTCCCAGCTAAACTTAACTAGACCAGTCATTAGAAGACAGAAACACATTCTGTCTTGGGACCCACGGTTCAGTTGTTTTTCAGGCTTATCCAACTCTTCATGACCCTGTGTGGGGTTTTCTTAATAAAGATACTGGAGAGATTTGTCATTTCCTTCTCCAGCTCATTTTATAGATAAGAAAAATGAGGCAAACACGGTTAAGTCAGTTGCCCAAAGTCCCACAGCTACTAAGTGTCTGAGGCTGGATTTGAACCGATGAAGATGAGTCTTCCTGATTTCAGGCCTGGCACTGCCCCATACTTGGTGCCTTATAGCTTGATGGGACTTGATAAAGCTTATCCTCAGCTGGCATAACTTTTGAGAAGTCCAAGTCCCCTCCTTACCAGATACTGCTTTACAGAAGAACACAAAGAATAAGTGTAAAATATAAGCATATTGATTTGACATATTTGTGAATTGCAGCTTAGCTAAAGATAAAAACAGCCTCAGAACAGGAAGAATTTGACTTGGTTGAGGATAAGGGGTCTGAGAGGAGATCAATAATACTAGTCAATAATCCATATGTTAATTAAATATTGATAGATACCCTACAATGTACAAGGCACTTCCCTAAGTTCTGAGACGTACACAAAGAAATTAAATAGAGGATCCTAGGGCTTGGAGCTGGTAGGAATCTCAGAGATCATCTCATGCAAGCTCCTCATTTTATAGATGGAATAGCTGAGGTTCTTGCCTGCCATAGGATCATAGGTCTAGATCTGGAAGGATCCTTAGAGGTCATCAGGTTTGACCCCTTCATTTTACAGATGATCAAACTGAGGTTCTGGGAAGTTAAAGGACCTACTCAAGCTCATAAGGTAGTATTAGAAGTGGGATTTGCAAAGCCAGTGCTCTAACCACTGTACAATGCTGCCCTCAGAAACACAAAATGTAGTTGACGGGGTGAATCATGAATGAATAGATTAAATAAAAACAGAAGGCAATGTTACTTGAGCTATTACAAGGCAGTAGATAATTAATTGTCAAATCATTATCAACACATCATCTTAATTTTCACCATTGTCATTATAAATCAACATTTATTGAGTACCTGTTATGTATGTCATTGTGGTACAAGATGGAAGAGCTGTGAGATGAGTAGAGGAAGAGATAAAGCATGTCTGGTGAAAGGAGCCCTAGATTTAGAGTTAGAGGACCAGATTATAAGTCCTTGCTCTGTCTGTGTCACTTTAGGCAAGCCATTTCTCTCTGGGCCTCATTTTTTTTATTGAAAGGTTTGGATTCAATGAACTCTAAAATTCCTGGTAGCACCTAATCCATGGTCCAATGACCTCTCCAAACTCTAGGGGACCTGGGTCATTTCCATGGAAAAAGAAGGCCTTGAACTGGAACTTGAAGGGCAAGATTCACTTAAAAAGGCAGAGATAGGAAATTTCTGTTAAGGGTATGGCCTAAGGAATGACACAGAGGCTGGAGGGTAAAATGCCAATTTTGACAACAGTGGATATACTAGGATATTCTTTATCTAGTTAAATATGAATTAAGTGCAGGTAAAAAGCACTGACTTGTAGTTCCTGTAATTTTCTATTATGTTGTGCTGGAATTGTAGGCCTAAAACCACAACTGTGTCTCCTTTTTTGTCTTCCTGGCCTTGTTCCTGACTTTCTGGACTTCAGAATCATGCCTTCTCTACTGCTAACTCATCCTAGAACTTTCCTCAGTGATTGGGACCTCCTTGCCCCTTTTCTCCCATTGGTGAGTTCCTTCTGGAGTTTCCACTTTGTAGAAGGGCCCAGTACAGGCTTCCTTTTTCTGCCTCCCCCCTGCCCCCTCCTAGCTTTTCAATTCTCTTTTCTTTGTTGTCTCTCTCTCCCCTCCCTTTTACTCTCCGCCCCCATTAGGATGTAAGCCCCTTGATCAAAAGACTGACTATCTTTTGATCCACCCCATTGCCTTCCACTCCTTCCCCCATAAAACATACTCTGCAGTCCAGTAACATTGTCCTTCTCACTTTTCTTTGCATAAGATACTCTGTCTCTTTGGTTTCTGAATCATCTTCACTGGCTGATTCCCATGCCTGGCATTCTCTGTTTCTCCCTCCTGGCTTTCCTGGAAAAGTTCCAGCTCAAATCTTATCTTCTATAGGAAGCCTTTCCCAATCTCCTTTAATTCTAGAGCCTTGTCTCTCTTGATTATCTCTAATCCTGTATATAATTCTTTGCACAGTTATTTGCATGTTGTCTCCATCATTAAACTCCACCATTAGTCCCTTCCTTGAGGGAAGGAACTGTCTTTTACCTTTCCGTGCAACCTCAGCATTTAGCAGAGTGCTTGGCACATAGTAGGTGCTTGAAAAATATTTATTGATGGACTGACACAACTGAGATTAGTTCTAAAATGAATGGTGGATCTATACTGATAGACATAAAAAGACTGAGAGGTAAGATTCTTTTCAATAATTAAAAACGCTGGAAACCTCATGGAACAATTAATCAACCAACATATTCAACATTTATTAAGTGCCTTTTATGTGCCAGGTACTGTGATAAGTGCCTGGTAAAAGTGAAATAGTCCTTGCATCCTATTGAGGGAAACAACAACTACAGATATAGGTATAGGAAATGACCTCGGATTTCATTAACGTAAGGGACTTCTGGATAAACAAATTTTCCTTACCAATGCAGGTCAGCAGCTTCTTTAAAACTTGCAGTCATAGAATATTGCATAGAGCACCGAAAGGTTAAGGGACTTACCCAGGATCACATAGCCACTTTGTGTGAAAGGTGAGACTTGAATCCAATTCTTCCTGGCTTTGAGATAAGCTATCAACTATGTCACATTACTTCTCTAAACAAAATATATGCAAAGTAATTGAGGGACAAACTCATGGGATCCATCTCTATTCTGCCAGTTATTCAAGTCTAATGTTTCATTTAAGAGAATGCTACAAAATAATATTATCTCAGCTTCAATTTTGAGGGTGGAGGGTGAGGTTGTGCTTTATAGTTTTGTTGCTGTTGTTTAGTTGTTTGTTTGAAAGAAATCTCCAGATTAAGCCCTGGATTTTATAGGTGAAGAAATTGCATCCCTTTTAGATGAAGAGAGAAATCTAACTTTATCTTTCTGATTTTCAAGCCCTTCTGTACCCTCAAGTCACTTTATTTCCCATAACTCCCCAATGTACAGCCTTGCTGTTCCATTGGTAGTCTATTCTCATGCCAGCTTTTGAGCCATTGACATGTTATTAGGCTTTACCTAATTCTTTATCATAAATTAATGGCAGGATATTCAGGGACTCCCTATTAAGCACGGTTTCTGCGATGCATTACCTTTCTCAAGAGAATATTCACCCTGACCTTAAGCATTCTTCCCATCCCCCACCATGCTAATAATTTTGAGTGCATCTTAATAACTTAATCCATCATCAACTAAAGTCTCTTTGGTAGCTTTTTTGGAGGGCTGTGCCTGTTTGATGTATTGTACCACACTCAGCCATGACAGTCCTATGATGCATTATGTCACTCAATATTTTCACCTTAGAACAATAAATTAGAAAATCGAGACTCTGTAGACTCTTACTTCTTCTCTTCTTATTTCTCTTTTTCCCTGACAAAGAAGTAGAAGTGTTTCAGACTAAGAAGGTCACCTTAGGTCAGGTTGATACTTTTAAAAAAGAAACTGCCTGCATGTCCTTGAACAAGTTACAATGTCTGTGACTCTATTTTCCCCATCTGCCAAAATGAAATATGCATGTTTATTTGTATAAGGCTGTTGATGTACTGGAGGGCAAGAGATAAGATAGGATTGGCCAGTGAGGGGAATGGAAATGTTGCCCCGAGAGAGTTAATGCAGAATTTTGAGAAATTAAATTGAAAAAAGGGAAGAAAGAGAATGAGGTCCATGTGGAGTGAGCATATATTAAAAGTGGACACTTATGTGTTCAAAGAGAGCTGGAGGAAGGAGGGGTGGATTAAGAAATACTGCCAAGAACAGAACTCAGTGAGGTCAAAATTATGGTATGAAATAGTCAAGAAAGAGGAGTGTGAGAGGACCCTTTTGTGATAGAACTAAGAAAAGAAAAAGAAGAAACATAACTATAACAGCAAGTAGAGAGAGAAGGAACTTCTAATGCTCACTCACAAGACCTTAGAAAAGAAAAAAAAAAGGAAAAAAAAAGATCAAGGAAGGAAAAAAAAATCATGCCAAAGCACTGAAGGGTAAGAAGACAGAAGAGAAACAGATTGTAAGTAGGGTGCAGTGGCTAGAGATGGGATATTTATTAAATATTCCCTATGTGCCATGCACCACACTAAGCTCTTGAGATAGAAAAACAAGAAAGGACAATCTGTACTCTCAAAGAGCTTCAAGTAGGGGAAGACAAAACATAAAGGGAAGTTGGAAAAGGGTTGAGGGGCAAGGCAGCTGGTAAGGAAGTGGAACAGACCTGGGAAAGAGCTAGAAGTGAAAAGTGTGGGTGGGACTACTCAAGATATGGAAACACTGGGGAAGAAACTCACTAATTAGGGAGCAAACCTCAGGGCAAAGTTGTCCTTAAATGGTTAAGGTAGCTGGTATGGAGGTGGATTTGGTAACAGAAGTAATTACATTTTTCTTTTTTTTTTTAATTTAAAAAACTCAATAAAAAAATCAGCTCTAAATTTTCTCCCTCTTACCTTCTCCTTTTCCCCATTGAGAAAGCAAGGAAAACTAAACCCACTGTAAACATATAGAGTTAAGCAAAACAAATTCCTGCCTTAGCCAACTCCAAAAAAAGTCTCAATATGCACTCTGAGTCTCTTATCTCTCTATTAGGATATGGGAGCATCTGCAAACATGAGTCCTCTGGAAATGTGGTTGTTCATTTTGTTGATTGGGGATCCTTAGTCTTTCAAAGTCATTTGTTTTCACTATATTGTTATTGTTGTAGAAATTGCTGTCCTGGTTCTGCTCACTTCACTTTGTATCACTTCATACAAATCTTCCCAGGTTTCTCTGAAACCATCTCATGTATAATTTCTTATAGTAGTATTCTATCACATTCATATACCATTCCCCCTTTGTGAAACAGAAGTACTGGATCACTGGATCCAGTGATCTATGTATAGAGAATGAGATTGAGAGACAGACAGACAGATAGATAGATAGATTTCATATATATAGTTATAGATAGAGATATAATTGATCTATCTATATAGTATATAAATGGATCAATTATATCTCTATCTATAACTATATATAGAGATCTACATCTACATTTGATTCTGAGTTGTACCATTTATATGCTATCTGACCTTGGGCAATTCCCTTTATCTCTTGGAGTCTGTTTCTTTATCTGTGAAATAGGAATAATAATATTGCACAAAAACTAATCCTGCCCCACAAAGTCCTTACATGTTCAAATGAGGCAGTAGATGCAAAGTGTTTCGGCAGGTAGAATACTAAGTAATTGTAAAAGATGATTAGGGACCATGCTTCATATTTATTTTTTCATTGTACAGGTTTGTGCAGTCTATCTTCTAATTTCATTATTCAACTGAAATTTATCTCTAAAACTACCAATGATCATTTAATGATCAAATCCAGTGACATTTTCTCAGATTATTCAACTGAAATTTATCTCTAAAATTACCAATGATCATTTAATGATCAAATCCAGTGACATTTTCTCAGATCTCACCTTTGACCTTTCTATAGATTTTGATGCTATTGACTAGTTTCTCCTCCTCTTTCCTTTTCAGATTAGCATCATCCTGTCAGTCAGTCTGTAAACATTTTTTAAGTGCAGAGTATATGCTAGGCACTGTGCTAAGCACTGGTGATACAAATACAGAGAAGAAAGATTGTCCTTGCCTTCAAGGAGCTTACAGTCTAATGGAGGAAGACGACATACAAAGGGAAGTTGAAAAGCCAGGTGGGGGTGAGTGGGAGAAGATAGTTGGTGGCTCAGGGGACAATGGAGAAATCCAAAAGAGGTGACTATTCTGGGCTCCCTCCTTAAACGGAAGTTTTGGTGCTCATTGTATTAAAGCAATCATTTGGCTCCCTTCCTACCTCTCTGGCTATTCCTTGGGTTCTTTCATTGGACCATCATCCTTGTCCCCCTTGCTAACTGTAGGTATACATCAAGGCTCTGGCCTGGTCCCTCTCTTTGCAGACTCCTTCAGAGTGATCTCATCTACTCAAATCTTGTTACCTCTATGCAATGATTCCAAGACTTTTATATCCACCTCAAGTCCTTTTCTTGAGTTATAGTCCTGAATCACCAATTGTCTGTTGGGCATTTCAACCTGGATATTCTATAGGGATCTCAAATTCAACATGCCCAAAATGGATCTCATTATCTTTCCCCCAAATTAAGTAAAACTAATAATACAGTGTCCTCATCTGAAAGTGTATGGAACGTTTCAGATCAGTTAGCACCTCTATCTTTTTATTTTCTCTAAAAAAAAGTACAATCAACAGAAATCTATTTTTTCTCCCTCACTCTCTTATCTTATTTCTACTGGAAAAAGAAAATAATTGGGTTTTTTTTTTTTGCTTTTTAGTGAGGCAATTGCGGTTAAGTAACTTGCCCAGGGTCACACAACTAGTAAGTGTCAAGTGAAAAAAAATTCTTGCAACAAATATGCATAGTCAAGCAAAACAAATTCCCGTGATACAGTTTGTGTATATATATGTGTGTGTGTATATACATATCTTGATAGATCTATATTTTATACAACTATACTATGTGTGTGTATGTATATATATATACATATATGTGTATATATGTATATATATACACATATATGTATATATATGTACATATATATATATATATATATATATATATATATATATAGAGAGAGAGAGAGAGAGAGAGAGAGAGAGAGAGAGAGAGTGACATACATATATAGGATATGGCTAGATATGACTATAGATCTCTCTCTATATAGTTATAGACAGAGATATAATTGATCCATATATACTATATATTATATATTATATATCTATTTATAGATATATAATATATATCATATAGTATATATATATTATATATCTATTTATAGATATAGATATATAGTTTATATATGGATATATATTCACATGTCTGGATCAATTATATCTCTATCTATAACTATATATATGAAATCTATCTATCTATCTGTCTGTCTCTCAATCTCATTCTCTATACATAGATCAACTCTACCTCTATCTCTATATATCTCTATCTCTGTCATCTCTGTCTCTATATCTGTATCTTAAATCTGTCACTGCCCTATAATAGACAGCATGTTTTATCCGCAGACCTCTGGAATCTTGAATGGTCTTTGTGTTGATCATGAGCCTTACAGCTTTCAAAATTGTTTTTACAGTGTTTTTTTTTTTTGTGGGGGGAGTAAATTATTCTCCTCATTCTGTTCATTTCATTCTCCATCAGTGTATAAAAGTCCTCAGAATTGTTCATTTTTGTAATATTGATGTTATAGTATAAATTTTTCTTTCTGGTTCTGTTTATTTCACTCAGCAGCAGTTCATATAAGCCTTTCCATGTTGTTGTTTTTTGAAACCATATGTTTCCTTATTTCTAACAGCACAGTAGGTAAATGGCAGAGGTAGCACGTGAACACAGGTCTTTTGAGTCTTTTGATTCTAAGTATAGAGTCTTTCCCTCATATTAAACTTCTTAGTGATGCATGCTTATTGGGGAAAGAAGTCCAAACACATTTAATTTAAATTAGCTTTTTGATAGGAAGAAAATACAGTTGTGGGATAAAAAAGGGAAGTTGAAAAGATTGTGGTGGGAGGAAATTATGTAAAATACATATTATAGTGTCTTACTTGGTATAAATATGTTGTTACTGACCTAGAAAGGTAGAATTAGGTTTGGGACGTGATACCAAAGTAACCAATCAATTCAATAATAGACAGCTAAAAACCAGTCACACTAGTGAAAAATCTAGTTGAGTAATTTGTGTAGCATTGTTCCTTTGTTCTCCTAGTCAGCAATGACCTTTCTTCCCAAGGACTTCACACCATACTTTTATTGTGAGTTATAGAAACAAAGTAAGGTGTTGGCTAGAATTTTAGAACTGGGGTTAGGAACACCTGAGGTCATATCCTCTCTCTAGTGGTTTTACCATGGGCAAGTCACTTAACATAATAATATGTACTGCTTATTAACTTTTTGGACAGAATTCCACATTGGCAGAGATGGGGTAACTACAGTGGGGGTGGGAGTGGGGTAATCATTGAGAAATTAGTATGGACAGATTATCAGTAGTTGGTATCAGTGCCAAGTCCATTTGAGGATCGGTCTAAACTTGGGTGATAACAATGAGTCCTGTGAGACCTCAGGAGGCCTGTCTTATAACATAGGAGCAGGATCTGAGCAATACTTATCTGGATTTGAGCAGGACCTGGGGTGGAGGAGGAGCAGGGGGTATTGTTCAGGGCCTAGGGAAGGGCATATGCCCTAGGAGATCACAGAAGAAAGAGGTCTTGGCCCTGCCAGGTCCCATGCCAGAGAAGGCCCTAGAGCATGGTCTAAAGAGGCAAGAAAGTGGTTGTGGTATCTCTTTCCCTGTATCATAGTTCTATTGATAGAGAGGTGACCACTAAGTCAAAGGATATGAATGTTTTAGTTACTTTTAAAACTATATTGCTAGCTGTTTTCTAGAATGGTTTCCAGTTCATAATTCTTCCAACAGAATATTAGTGTCTCTCTTTTTTTTTCACAGCCCCATCCAATGCCAATCATTTTTATCTTTTGTTATCTTTGCCAGTTTGTTAGGTATGAGGCAAATTCTCAGAGTCTGATTTTTGTTGTTGTTCAGTTGTTTCACTTGAGTCTGACTCTTTGTGAGTGGGGTTTTCTTGCCAAAGATATTAGAGCCGTTTGCCATTTCTTTCTCCAGCTCATTTCGCAGATGAGAAAGCAGAGTTTGATCTGCATTATTTAATTATTAGGGTTTTGGAGCAGCCTTTTATTTGCATATTGATTTGGAAATCTTTTTTCCCCTGAGAATTGTTTGTTCATATCCTTTGACTTTGTATCCATTGGTTAATCATTTTTTGTCTTATGCATTTGTATCAATTTCCTGTATTTCTTACATATCATACCCTTAAAAAGGATATCTGATTTAAATATTTAAATATTAAATTAAAAATTTAAATTGATGCTTTCTTTTCTTAGCTTAGTTACATTTATTTTGTTGTAAAAAGTTTTTCCAGTTCATGTGATGATTTTATTTTTTTCTTTTCTTGTATTAATTTACTTATTTTTAGTTTTCAACATTCACTTCCACAAGAAGTCCCCATCTTATCCCTCCCCCCACCCCAAGATGGCATATATTCTGAATACCCCTTCCCCTAATCTGTCCTTCCTTCTATTCTCTTCCCTCTCTCTTATCCCCTTCCCCTTCTATTTTCCTGTAGGGCAGGATAGATTTCTATATCCCATTGCCTGTATATCTTATTTCCCAGTTGCATGTGAAAACAATTTTTAACATTTGTTTTTAAAACTTTGGTTTCCAAATTTTTTCCCTTCTTCCCTCCCTACCCACCCTCATTGAGAAGGCAAGCAATTCAATGCAGGTTATACATGTGAAGTCATGCAAAACACTTCCATAGTAGTCATGTTGTGGAAAACTAGCTATATTTCCCTTCATCCTATCCCACTCCCTGTTTATTCTATTCTCTCTTTTGACCCTGTTCCTCCTCACAACTGTTTGCTTCTGATTGCCCCCTCCCTCAATCTTCCCTCCTCTCTATCATCCCCCTACTCTCTAATCACCTTCTCCCCTATTTTCCTGTAGGGTAAGATAGATTTCCATACCCAATTGATTGTGTATGTTATTCTCTCTTAATTAAGCCAGATCTGATAAGAATAAGATTCATTCATTCCCTCTCACCTTCCCCCACTTCCTCTCCACCACAAAAGCCTTTTCTTGTCTGTTTCACGTGAGATAATTTACCATATTCTACCTCTCCCTTTCTCCTTCTCCCTGTGTAATCCTCTCTCACCCCTTAATTTTATTCTCCAGATATCACCTATTCATCTTCAACTTACCCTGTGCCATCTATCTATCTATCTATCTATCTATCTATCTATCTATCTATCTATCTATCTATCTATCTATCTATCTATCTAATTTTCCCCTCCAACTACCCTAATACTGACAAAGGACTCATGAGTTACAAATATCATCTTTCCATGTAGGAATGCAAACCGATCAACCTTAATCAGTCCCTTATGATATCTCTTTCTGGTTTACCTTTTCATGCTTCTCTTGAGTCTTGTATTTGAAAGTCAGATTTTCTGGTCTTTTCATCAAGAATGCTTGAAAGTCCTCTATTTCACTGAATTTCCATCTTTTTCCTCTGAATGATTGTACTCAGTTTTGCTGGGTAGGTGATTTTTGGCTGTAATCCCATCTCCTTTGCCCTCCAAAATATTATATTGCAAGCCCTCCAGTCTCTTAATGTAGAAGCTGCTAAATCTTATGTTATCCTGACTGTGTTTCCACAATGCTTGAATTGTTCCTTTCTGGCCGCTTGCAATATTTTCTCTTTGATCTGGGAACTCTGGAATTTGGCTATAATATTCCTAGGAGTTTTCCTCTGGGTGTCTCTTTCAGGAGGTGATTAGTGGATTCTTTCAATTTCTATCTTGCCCTTTGGTTCTAGAATATTAGGGAACTTTTCCTTGATAATTTCTTGAAAGATGATGTCTTGGCTCTTTTAATTAATTAAGATTTTCAATTTTCTATTTGTTGATCACCTTTATCCCCTTTTTAGTTAACAATTCCCTCCCAGCCATAGCTTTAAAAGGTACCTGATCTCATTCTCTCCTAAGTAACTCCTTATATTTAAAAGACACAAATCACATTAATATTGCCTGTAATAATTTAACTACAAATTTAACCAATGTAAAATAATTGCCACAACATGGAGACCAACAGAGTTCAGAAAGTGCCCTAGTTAGAGAGCATCTAACTTACTTGCTGAACAGCTCTTACATATGGGCTAATATTCTAAGGATAATGAACAGTTGTGAGAAATATCATATTATAAAATAGAAAAAATAGCAATCTTTAACTAAAGGAAGTTTGGCTAGATAAGCAAAGTCATTGAAAGGACAATTAAGAATGTAAACAGGAGAATTATAAACCAAATAAAAATGGAAGAGATCTGCAAAATCATTATAGCACACTGTTTTCTTCATTAAGAGTAGTAGAATGACCTCCTTTGAACCCTAACATCACAGTCTCAGTTTTGCTTATATGAGAAGGCAAAAAGGGCACTAAAGAGACAAAGATGGAAAAACAGCCAGATTGGGCCAACTGTACATAGAGATCTGTGCGGAACATAGCATAGCTGTGAGGGCTTTCTACATGTGAGGCTAATGTACATGGTAACTGAAAGTGGAAAAGATAATGTCATGGGGAAAAAATCACAAAGCTTATTAATATGGAAAAAAATAAAGATAATACTAGTAACTACTAACCTATATGTTTACTCTCCCATCTGTATAATTAAAAAAATGAAATCTATACATGAATTGATGGCATGCTCAATGAGGATACTTGTAGAGAAAAAGCAGACTTTTGCATGCAATATTCCGTGATGGACCACATCTTAACCAAATCACAACTGAATATATAGAGAATAAAAGAATCCATCATGCTTGTTCATTGAGTACAACTCCTCCCCCAAACATCTGAGCCAGTAGAATAAAACAGCACCTCACAAGCTCTTTATATGTGCCCCCTTATCCACTCCTCAAAATAATTCATTATTCCTTGAAAGATACAGTAGAAATAATATGATTTAATTACTCTCTGTTAACTAACACCAGGTAAGGTATAAAATGAGGACAGAAATACACTCCCTAAACTTATTCTCAACTGGGCTGGAGGAAATCCAATAAAGAGTCCATATTGAAGAGAGATTCTCTATGAAGTACTCCAAATGCTCCTGTGTCCAGACAATATTATACTACTGGCATCAAGCTCCAAAGCTTCACTGAGTTTCCTGGAAAAGATCTGCACTTACTTGAAGAACTGGCCTGACCATCTGCATAGGAAAGACCAAGCAAAGGAAGTATGTCTATTGCCCAGACTTATGCATGCATTTGGATAGGAAATTACAAAATCTGTTCATTTGTGTATTTTGGACAGACACAGTACAGGCATACAATGCTCTGGACCCAGAGTTGAATAGAAAAAGGAGAGTAGACTGGATTGACTTTAAAAAATTGAAAAACTCCTTCCAGCTACTCATAAAGACAAAACTCCTAAAGTCCTAATGCTGCTAATGTCAGACACAGAATACAATGGGAAATGTGCCAGTTAGTGTTTAACAACTGACTCTAGAAAAAAGCACACATGATGCCTTTTAAGTTTAATCTGCATTATTAACATTTTCTCCATTAACTTTAAGTCTAAGACCATCAACAAAACAGTAAATCAAGTCCAGATTTGTCGTGTTTGCTGATTTCCAAGGTGTAAATGCTCATGCTGAAAATTTAACATTTGGTTCCTATGAGGTATTTCAAGCTGGCTCCAGCATAACTCTGACAATTGTCTCTGAAGATTAAAAATTGTTATCATATGGAGGAAATTGGAGAGGCATAGAGTGGGTGTGAGCATATTGCAACATATGATTGTATGATAGGAAGACAAGTTGAGCTGGTTATGTGAAAAGTTGGGAATGACAGATAGAGAACCAGAATGTTCCACCTTCATGATGTAAAGACCAAAGAAGACCTCCAGCACATGGGTGGATTCCCTGTGGCAAACTTATGAAAGGACATGGATAAGAATCACAAAGAATGAGCAATCTTAAATGCATTGCAGGCTGCATCATTGGAAGAGACTTCCAAATCAATATATCAAACATTGATTTGAGTTTTTGAGTATATTTACTTTTATTTTATTTTTTTTGTGAGGCAATCAGGGGTTAAGTCACTTGCCCAGGGTCGTGCAGCTAGTAAGTGTCAAGTATCTGAGGCTGGATTTGAACTCAGGTCCTTCTGACTCCAAGGGTTTATCCACTGCGCCACTTCACTGCCTCTTGAGTACATTTAAAAGAGAGGTTCTGGTACATTTTTAAATCACAATGATGGAATCCTAGAACCAATTTTAAAAAAATTCCCCAGGAAAAAATGAATGGCATGAGTTTAAGAGCAATGATTTGTCATCCGTCCATCACAGGATTATAAGATTTGAGGTTATAGAGATCTTAGAGATCTATCCTCCTTATTTTACAAATGAGGAAACTGAGTCCATAAAAGTCTCTTGCTCAAAGTCCCATTGTGATAGAGCTAGTTTCAAACTTAATTCTTCTACATCTAAATCTTATACTCTTTCCACTATGTCATATTGCCCCTGGTAATTTGTGAAAATTCTTCATCAGACCTGTGGGCCAATTTTTTATATTTAAAATATCAGAGAATATTGGGGTTGGGAGCAACTTACTGAGTCATCCAGTCCAGTCTTCCTTGAAGTATAACTCCAACAGCATTCCTGTCAAGTAGTTGTCCAACCCTTTCTTGAATACTTCCAGTAACAGGGAAATTAGAAGCTCATAGGCAGTCCATTCCTTTATGTGACAGTTTTATTCACTAGAAAGTTCTTCCTTATTATGAGCTGAAATTTCACTCTCTGTAACTTCTACCATTGTGTTCTTCAGTGAAACAGGATGTTGACTCCCTCTTCCACATACTAGCTCTCACATATTTGAACTCAGAGATCCTGCCATCCTTAAGTCTTTTCCTCTCTAGGCTAAACATTCCCAGTTCATTCAAGCATTATATGACAGGGTTTCCTCCTGCTACCATAACAAATGTTTTCACTTTCCTCTGGACATGCCATAATTTTTCAGTATATCTTGTAAAATTCAGTGCCCCCATATGGAACACAATGATCAAGTTAGGGTCAGACTAGCATAAACTAAAGTGGTGCTAGACTATGCCTTGCTCTAGATGGGGCCTAGTCTTTGGTTTGTGTTATAAGCTTATCTATTTAAATCATTCTATTTAATATAATCCAATACTGTTTAATTTAAAAAATTGTCGTTTCAAATGTATTCATCACTAATTTTGGTGAATTATTTTTAAAATTACTATTATTAGGATTAGACTTATGTTTTTGTTGCTATAGAGAACTCTTAGGTGAGGAAACTGCTTTTACCAATGCAGGTCAGCACCTTATCTTGAACTTTTCATCTTAGGTATTTACATAGGCAACTAGGTGGCATAGTGGGTTGAATAGTGGTGTAAATACAGGAGGCCTGTTGTTAGGAAGACCTGAATTCAAATATAGCTTCAGACACTTACTAGCTATGTGACCCTGGACAAGTCACTTAACCCTTTTTGTCTCAGTTTCCTCACCTGTAAAATAAGCTATGAGGAAACGGTAAACCACTCTAGTATCTTTGCCAAGAAACCCCAAATGGGATCATGAAGAGTCAGACCTGACTGAAACAATGGAACAACAACAATTTATGGAGGACACTGAGAATCTGAGTCCAAGCCTCACAGTTGGTATGTGTCAGAGGCAGGACTTTTATCTAGTTCTCCCTGGCTTTGAGTCTAGGTCTTTAACTACTTTGCCATACTGTTTCTCACTTGCTATATTATAGTCACAAAATGTTGAAAGGACAGCAGTAACACCTCTAGTGCATTAGATATGTGGGAAATGCATGCATAGAACAAAAATTGTACAGGATGAGATGTAGGGGTAGGGAAAATACATGAAAGTCATAGAATCATGTACATTTCCAAACACTGGGCTTGTGGGTGGCACCAAGCAGGAGAATATGGATAGGGGCTCTAATATCCTTTGTACCTCTGTTCTGTGGTAGGATGCCTTCTGTGGTGGTTTGACAACTACACTATGATGGATGCTATTGTTTGCTTCCAAATCTGCCATTATAATTACGAACAGAAATGCAGGACGCCGATCTTAAAATCAAAGTGGCAATGAATCAGGAAAACAAACGAAAAACACCAGTGCCAACAACTATGTTCATCAATAGCCAGGGGCCTGTGGTTAGCTGTTGTGTTCTCTCATCCAGGAAACAATTTGTCTTCTCAGCCCAAGGGACAAGGATCAATCTTTGTCTTTCTCAATATGAGATGCATGGTTTCTTAAGCCAGTTGAGATAGAAGATGTCACATATTCGGTGAAGTTATCTAGTAGAACAGTTGGCCAGCTTAAGAACCCTAGGCTCTCTCTCTCCTCCCACTCATATTTTTTTCTCCACAGATGAGAGTTTGGGCCAAATTTGCTTTCAAGGACCCAGATGACAAACTCCTCATTACCTGAAGCACAGGCTCAATGGCTAATCAATAGTCTATAGGGAGAATTTACACACTATAGTGTTGTATATACAGGAGGGGAGGGAATGCAATCAAAAACAGAAAAGTCATTTAGCATTTTGGGGAGGTTTCTTGAAAAAAGGACTTAACACACAGAGTTAAGAGTCAGAGTATTCAGAGTTGTTAGTTTTCTTCCATCCTAAGTAGAGGAAGCCTGGTTATCAGCAAAGATCATTAAAAAAAGAAAGGAAGGGAAAAAAAAAAAGAAGCAAAACAGAAAACCTCACATTATAAATCTGCTCCTTATTGCTTACAGCTCCAGGCTGCCTTAAAAATCAACTTTTATTAGCTTCCTATTAGAGGATCATTTTCCTTATAATTTGATTATTAGAATGGGTACGTTTGAAATCTACATTTCCATATAGATAGAACCACTTCATTTTTATGAGCCTAGTGCATTCTTAAAGAGACAGAGAGGCATTTTCCAAGCTTATTTTTAAAGTTTCTTAATTTTTTTTTCTAAGAAGGAGGCAGAAATAGTATCTGAAGAAACAATTCAGTTCAATTCAATTCTACTCAGCCCAATTCAATAACATTTATTAAGACCAAGCAGTCTACTTTGACAGTGTTACCAGTTTACAAATCTCAGTATTAGGTAAATGCTGTATTTCATTCAGGGATTTTAATAAAAATCATCATAATTTCTTTGATGACCAGAAAAACAGATATAGTCTGTATAATTAGATGGGTTTTGAATAGTTTGCATGACCTGACCCAAGGAGAGGTGAATAAATTCAGTTAAATAAGCATTTATTGATAACCTACTTCATACAAGTCATACGAGATACAAAAAACACAATTTCTTCCCTCAAGAAGCTCATATTCTGAGAAATGTACAAATTATTACTGTAAATATCAGTCTTTTGTCTAATGACCTAAAACACTGACGCTTTCTCTGTTCTGTTGTAATTTCTTTCTATAAATAACTTGACTAAAGGCATAAATAGCATTTTTATCAAATTTGAAGAAAATGTGATGATGAGGGGGATAGATAATGGATTGGATGGGAGAATTGGGACCCAAACATATGGACAAGTTGAAAAGATGAGTTGAATCTCGTACAGTGAGTTGAAAGTAGAATAAAATCATGAATTTGGGTTTCAAAAGTCAACCACACATGTTCAGAATAGGGATTCATGTGAGGATGAACTGAGTATTTTTAAATCAATTAATCAATATTTATTAAGTGCTGACAATGTGCCAGGCACTCTGCTAAGTGCTGGGGATACATATACGAAGTAGAAAGACAATACCAGCCTTCAAGGTTGTTGTTGTTCAGTTATTTTAGTCATGTCTGACTCTTAGTGACCCCATTTGGGGTTTTCTTGGCAAATATACTGGAGTGGTTTGCCATTTCCTTCTCCAGCTCATTTAACAGATGAGAAAACTGAGGCAAACAGGGTGAAATGACTTGCCCAGAGTCACATAGCTAGTAAGTATCTGAAGCCAGATTTAAACCCAGGAAGACAAATCTTCCTGACTCCAGGCCTGGAGCTCTATCCACTGAATCACCTATTGCCCCCAAGACATTTACAATCTAATAGGGGAACACAACACACAAAAGGAAATGTGTTAAATTGAAATATGTGACCTCTAAAATTCTAGACAGCATGGTGTAGTGGAAGGAGTTGGAACTATGTGTTCCAGTCATGGAGCTGACCCTTACTAGTTGTATGATCATGGCCAAAACACTTTTTTTCTTTGAATCTGTTTTCCCATCTAATGAAATGGGGATAATAATACTTGTACTATTTATGGACCTAAGAGCATCATTGTGAGTAGAATTTTTAATAAATTGTAAAGCACAAAAAATAAGTGAACAGTAGTGATGATGGTGGGAAGGATGAGGATGATAAAGATGACCTCTCTATAGGGGTTCGTTTGTCAGATATTCAGAATGTAGTCAAAGTCTAAGATAATATCCTATTGATTGTCTGAATTTCTCTGGCACCTCATGAATGTCTATACTCTCCACCATTTCCCATCCCCAATCTGATTTCTCCTAGTATGTGGTTGGAAAATGCCACCTCTCTTGAGATTCTTAGAGTGACAAGTGGAAAATTGCTCCATTACCAGAACAAGGGGAAATTAATCCCTTCCAGCACATACCTTTTTTTTTCTTTCGGCCCTGAAAACTTTGAATTGAATGTGCAATAACGAGTAGAAAAAATTGATTAAATACAATCACATAAGAGCAGAATTGCTCCAAATTGATTTTGTTCCCTCCTCTCTCACTAATTTTGTAACCATTTGATGTTGCTGCTGAGTATTCATTCAGAAGTTAATCCCAGAAAGTATAACAATAAGGTTTGGTTTCTAAATTCATCTGGAAAAGAAAAAGTGATTTTGACGTTCTGGTGGACCAGGAATTAGAGTCAACTGTGCATAATTGGGGCCATTTGGAATCAAATGAAATAATATCTCTAATATAGAGATAGCACAGTGCCTGACACATAGTAGGTGCTCTATAAGTTCTTATTCCCTTCTCTTCCTATTTATTTTTCAAAGGTAGTGTAGCAGAAGGAAGTGAGCACTGGACTTGGAGTCAGAAAAATAAATTTGAATCTTGGCCCCAATGATGTGACCTTGGACAGAATAATTTACCTTTCTGAACCTTAGTGTTCCCTTTCTATAAAATGACAATGCCTATGCTGAAAAGCAGGAAGGTATAGTGAATAAAGATATATCCTGAGTCAGGAAGGCATGGGTTCAAGTCCTGCACTGGACACACATGGGCTGGGTGATGCTTGATTAGTCACAACATCTCAGTGCCATAGGCCTCTATAAGTTGCATATGAGGTGATGATCTGCTACTGAGAAAATCCTACATCTGGTAACAATACCACCACCACCACCACCACAACAACAACAACAACAACACAGCACAACAACATATCACCACAACACAATACCACCGCCACCACCACCACCACCACCACCACCACAACACAGCACAACAACACATCACCACAACACAATACCACCACCACCACCACCACCACCACAACAACAACAACACAGCACAACAACACATCACCACAACACAATACCACCACCACCACCACAACAACACAGCACAACAACACATCACCACAACACAATACCACCACCGCCACCACCACCACCACAACAACAACAACACAGCACAACAACACATCACCACAACACAATACCACCACCACCACCACCACCACAACAACACAGCACAACAACACATCACCACAACACAATACCACCACCACCACCACCACCACCACAACAACAACAACACAGCACAACAACACATCACCACAACACAATACCACCACCACCACCACAACAACACAGCACAACAACACATCACCACAACACAATACCACCACCGCCACACCACCACCACCACAACAACAACACAGCACAACAACACATCACCACAACACAATACCACCACCACCACCACCACCACAACAACACAGCACAACAACACATCACCACAACACAATACCATCATCACCACCACCACCACCACAGCACAACAGTGCTGGTATTACCTCATTCATTGGATTACTATGAGAAAATGCTTCTTAAACCTTAAAACATTTCAGAACTGAGAGCTGTTATATTTGTTTCATTACAGTTTAATACAGTAAACTTTTATTAAGCACTTACTCAGGCACTGTGCTAGGCTGAGGAGATGCGAAAGGACAAAGTAGAACAGTCCTTGCCTCCAAGTTACTTATATTCTACTTGAATGAAATTGCTAAGGTCCAGGCAAGTGAACACAAATATATAGAATCAATGCAAAGTATTTATAGAGGGAGGTAGTTTCACTTGCTCCCCTCTGTAAATATTTTGCATTGATTCTATATCCTTGGGCTCAAAGATCACTGTGGATGGTGATTGAAGCCATGAAATTAAAAGATGCTTGCTCCTTGGAAGGAAAGCTATGGTAAATCTGGACAACATACTAAAAATCGGAGACATCACCTTGCCAACAAAGGTCTGTATAGTCAAAGCTATAGTTTTTCTAGTAGCAATGTATGGCTTTGAGAGTTGCAAAATCAACATTTTCAAATTGTGGTACTAGAGAAGACTTTTGAGAGTTCTTTGGTCATCAAAGGGATCAAATCCATCAATATTTAAAGAAATTAATTCAGGCAATTCACTGGAAGGTCAAATACTGAAGCTGAAGCTTAAATACTTTGGCCACATAATGAGAAGATGAGACTCATTGGAAAAGACCCTGATATTGGGAAAGATTGAAGGCAAAAGGAAAAGGGGATGGCAGAGGACGAGATGGGTAAATAGTGTCATGGAAACATCAAACATGAGCTTGGACAGACTTTGGGAGGTAGAGGAGGACAGAAGGGCTTGGTGTGCTGTGGTCCATTGGGTCACAAAGAGTCAGATGTGCCTGACTGACTGCACAACAACAACAAAGTTTCACTTGATTTTGGGGCAATATCACTCTCAAATGTACTGGAGACTACAGAAGGAGTTCTGAACTTTTTTTTTTTTTTGATATGTCATGGGCCCCCTTAGGCAGCCTGGTAAAAACTAAGGAGCCCTCAATATAATATTTTAAAATTCATCAAATAAAATATGTAGAATTATAAAGGAAATCAATTATATTGAAATACTGTTATCAAAATATTTTTAAAAAATTTCAAGAATAAGGTTGGTTTATAGGATCTTAGGCAGGCATGTTGGGAGGCTTAAATGAGATAATAGATGTAAACATTTTGAAACTCTTAAAGGATGTTATAAATTTGCTATTATAATTATAATTGTTATTTCTAGCCTCTAGTCATCAGGCTTCCAATTCAGTGATGACTTAATTTCCTGAAGCTTCTACTGTACCTGGATTGAGCTCAAGCATTATTTACAGAGTAATACTGGGGTATGCTGGGAAATGTTTAACAACTAGGCTCTCTGGGAGAAAAATATATCTGCACATACTTTCAAGTTTAATCTGCTTTACGAACACTTTCTTAAGTCTAGACAACAAACAAAATAATACACAAAGCCCTGATTTGTAGCAGGTGGTATTTCTGAGGTATAAATGCTTGCACTGAAAATTTAACAATTGGCTCTTACAAGCAGCTTAGAGCTGGCTCCATCATAGCCTTGATTTTAGGATCACAGGTTGAGAGCTAGATAGAGTCTCAGAAGTCAACCAGTTCAACCTCTTCATTTTCCAAACTAGAAAAGTGAGGCCCAGGCTGAACTGACATGTTTAGGGTAAGATAAATAGTAAATGGTAGAGCTGAGATTTGAACCAGTCACACTGATTGCCTTCTAGGGAAGGGAGGACTTTATCATCATGCTTATTAGAACTGCCCCCCCCAGATAATTATAGAATTATGGAGCTCCTTACGAATCATTGAGTTCAATTTCTTCATTTCATATAAAAAGTACTTTGAGTTCTTTTTTCCAGTAATGACGTAACCGTTCCTTCATTCCTCCCCTTCCTCGTCCTTCCATTTCCTCTTCATCGTTCTCTATCTTTCTGTTTCTCCCCTTCCTCAAGAAGGGCAGAAATTTATGAGAAGGTTGGCAGGGGCTAGTGGTACCATCTGTGCCTGTGGAATCAGGGTTCCCTGTGTGAGGCTAACTGGTTCCTACAGGGATTGAACTTTGGCCTCATTAACACGATGTTTGAAGCAGCTGAGCATAGTGGCCCAGATAAAAGTCATCCTGCCAGTTGGAGTCATAGGTTGAACTTCTGAAAGTGAGAAATTTTGATTTCTCTCCCTGTTCCTTGCCCAGGAAATTATTAGGGCAAGGGGAAGGGCAAAGTTAGTGATGGAGAAAACAAATCTGGCAAGCATGTTTGCATAACTAGTGTCTAATGTCCTTCCCTCTCCTTTTCTCTCCCTCTTCTTAGCTCATGAATATAAGATAAATACATACTGTATAGTCAGAAGACTGTCACAGAAGGAATAGGCTTTGTATCATCCAGGTTTAGAAATAGAGCAAGGGGATAATGCTACTAAATTTTTTACTAACAGAAATTCACATTTGGATTTTATATGTTTAGATTGGATCATTTCAAGAAATCATCCTGATCTAAGGTTGACATTTGTTGTCATGAGAAAACCTTAGATTCTGAGTGAGAATACCTGAGTTCAAATTCTGGCTCTGTCATTATTTCATTGTGTATCTTTAGGGAAGTGCTTTCTCTTCCCTTGATCTTCTTTTTCTCTGTCTCTAAAAAGGGAGTGTTTGATTATATGATCATTCTAGTCTGTTCTCATTTCCATGTCTATGTTTTGTCCAGCAGTTCTCAGTGGCTAGGCACATGTATAAGGTTGTTTGGTGGCTTGGATGAAGACCTTCATACTACCTACTCACTTACCATCTCTACTGGCCGGTAACCTAGATTTTTAGAGTTCTGAAAGTCCCATTGCACATTTTTCATTTCATTTGCCTCTTACCACAATTCCATGTGATGCTGGCAAGGTCAATATTAATTGAGGTGTTCTTACTCTCTTTGGAACTCATTTTCCTCTCTTGTGGAAGGGCATAAGTTACTTGATCCAAGTCCTACAGAAAGTCAGTGACTGACCTGGGATTCCCTCAGAACTCAGGTACTTTCCCCCATATCATATTACCTCTTATCTCCTTCCCACACATCTTCCATGTTTCATTGAGTGAGTTTAATAGAAGACAGCAGAAGGTCCTCTTCCCCATGCCTCCCAAATGGCAAAGCCTTGTGGGAAAGAAAGCAAGGAGGAGGTAAAAGAGGAATTTGGAGCTTACAATAGCAAAACAGTCATTGGCAGATCTACCAGTTCTACCAGGTCAGTACCAGGGTAATGGATCCTCTCACTTCCCTTAAAAAGTCATGCTATACAGATTGTATTTCTTTCTAAGAAGACTACTTAAAGTACAGAAAACGTACACATTGGGATTTAGAGCTGATATTTAAATGACTTTGACTTAAATGTGCACCTGTTGACTCAGGTGGCCAGGTGGCACAATGAGTCCTGTGCTGAGCCTGGAGTCAGGAAGAGTTGAGTTCATATTGGCTGTCATGAAATTGTAACCCTTGGCAACTCACTTAATCTCTGTCTCAGTTTCCTCAACTGTAAAGTGGGATAATAACAGCACCTACCTACCAGGATTTCTGGATAAAATGAAAGAATACATGTAAAGTGCTTAGCACAGTGACTGGCACATAGCAGACATTATATTAATGCTTATTCTCTCCCCTCTTTAAGAACTTTTAGATACTATTTAGTCCATTCTTTTTCTAGGGTTAAAAACAGAGGCGGGTGGTGGTGGTGGTGGTGGTAAAGACTTGCTGAAACTTGATCTAACTAAACCTTGAACCTAAGTCTCTTGACTCTTCCATCAGTTCTCCTCTTAATGTACTACATATTATTAACTTGTAAATGAAGTAATAAGTATGAATATACATAATTAAATGTATTTATAATTATTATCTAATGAGATCATATATTTAAAATACTTTATACTCCTTAAAACCCTATAAATGCTGGCTCTTATATTTTAATTTTAGATGAAGATAAAGGTTAGAAATACTCAACAGACACATTCCATCCCTATTCAATTCAGTTCAATTCACAGAACATTGATTAAATGCCTGCCATATGAATAGCACTGTTAGGGGCCCTGGGAGATATAAAACTGAGATAAACCATAAACTCTTCTCTGATTGAGCTTATAATGTATTAGAGGGAATGTATCAATATACAAATAATTATAACTCCAAATTAAACAAGATAAGTTCATAAAAATGTACTATATGAGGGCTGGATGATTTCTCACTGGGCCAGCCATGGGGATAGAGTGAAGAATTCAGGAAGTCTTCTTAGAGGAGAGGACATTTGTTCTGGGTCTTGAAGGATGGATAGGAATTCAACAAGTAGATGCAAAGAAGCTCATTTCAGTTTAATTCAATCCAACAAATATTTATTAACAAAAACTTTATGAGATGCAAAAATACTTTAGTTATTGAGTGGGGGAGATACAAAGAGAAGTAAGAATATATCTGCCCTCATGGAACTTGAGGGAAGCTAGGTGGTGTAGTGGTTGGAACACCAGGCCTGGAATCAGGAAGATTCACCTTCCTGAGTTCAAATCTGGCCTCAGACACTAGTGTGACTCTGGGCAAGGCACTTAATCTTATTTGTCTCAGTTTCCTCATCTGTAAAATGAGCTGGAGAAGGAAGAGGCGACTCACTCCAGTCTCTTTGCCAAGAAAACTCACAATGGGGTCACGAAGAGTTGGACATGACTGAACAACAACAACTGGAAGATCTGGATTCAAGTGATGCCTCAGACTTGAGGCTGTGTAACCCTCAGCAAGCCATTTAACCATTGTTTGTCTTAGTTTCTTCGTCTCTAAAATGGGTACATTAATACAACATAGAACAGAGAAGCACGATAAGGTACAAATAAGTACTACACAAGGTTTTAGTAAGGACAATCATTTACTACTGGGATAAAAGAAGCGAAGAAGCTAGGTGGAGGCTGGGGCTGTGAGTGGCCTATGGAACAACCTGAGCAAAGGAATGGGGACAGAAAAGTGTGCAATATGCATAGGGGATAGGAAATAGTTTAGTAAGTGTGTGGTGGAGAGTAATGTCAAAGAAGGCTGGAAAGAGAGGGGTCCCTTTATGATCTACACCCAATCACTAAGCCTTCTCTCCTCCCTGTCATACCTGCCATTATAAAAAGGGAAACTACTAAGATTAGACCAAGTGTAGTTTTATCGATAGATAAAAGTATATGTTGTTTATCTTATAACATATTTCAGTCAGATAAGTACCATTTTTTCTTTGGTATATTATCTAGAGTAAGATGCTCAGATTTGGGCACTGCACTCAGGAAGGGCACTGATAAACTGAAGGTTAAGCAGAATGGAGAAGAATTAGAAAATTATGCTATGTAAGATTAGTTGAAAGAACTGGGGATATTTAACATGGAGAAAAGAAGATGTGGGAGGAACATGAGCGATGCCTTCAATGTGTTTGAAGTGTGTAAGAAGGATTAGACTTGATCTCCTTTTCCCAAAGGGGAGAACTAAGAGTTAAAAATGGGAGTTACTGAGGGGAAGATTTAGACTTGATATAAAGAAATGCATCTGAACAAGTAGAGCTGTTGAAGACTAGAATGAGCTGCCTTGGGCTTTGGTGGGTTCTATCTCACTGGATGTCGTCCAGACAAAGCTGGATGGTCTCTTCTTTCAAGGAGTCTTCCTGCTTAGGTGCTGGTTGGAATCTGGAGTCTCTCCTAAATCAGTAAGATTCTGTGATAGTGGGTCCGAGTGAGGACAATATTGCAAATATCAAGTAAAAATATATATAAGATCAATGTCAGCATACCGGAACAATAAATGTGTTACCATAGCCATAGTGAGTGATCATGATAATGAGAAAAGGAGAATTATCAAATTATAGCTGGATACAAAAGCTTAGGACATAAATAATATTGTGCTGGGGCTGGCTCAAACAGAGATTGTTTAATTTGTAGGGTGAGCTTTTACACCTCAGAAATCATCAAAAGCTTCAAATTGGAATTTGATTTCTTGTTTTGATGACTGTCTAGACTTACGAGAATGATGGAGATAATGCTGATAATTCAAAGTAAACTTAAAAGTGCATTTTGTGTTTTTTTTTCCAGAGAGCTAATTGTGAAACATTTAAGCAGCACACCCCTGAATATATGAATATGAACTCATAGTTGCTTGAACAATGATTTCTATCCTTCCCTTCCCTATATCCTAGAGCAAGATATGCCATTTTTCCATATAGAGAAGGGCTTTGACAATTGTAATTATCTATGTTATGATAAGCATCTATTGTTATTTCCTTACATTGATATTAAAGAAAACCTTATGGGATAATAGATAAAGGTCTGGTCTTAGAGTTACAAAGATTTGGGTTCATGTTCTTCCACCAATACATACTTGCTCTGGGCAAAGCACTTAAACTCTCAATGCCCCAGAAAACTGTCTGAGAATACCTATTACAGAGGACTGGCCAATCTGCATTGGTGGAAAGCATTTCGATGTTGGCAGTTTGCTACAGTGATGAAATCACAGGTCTGGAAAAAAGAAATGAAACAAAACAAAACAAAACAAAACTTAACAAATCCCAAATAAGACAAAAACAAAGTGAAACTGAGCAACAAGGAGGGGGTGATCTAAAGCCTGGTACAGTGCCTGACACACAGGAGGTACTTACTAACTGCTTATGACCATCAAGAAACTAAACAAGAGTGAAAGACACGAAGGCATGAAAGTCATGAAGACATGGCTGAAGGGTCCCAGGAAGTGGTGAAAAAAGAAGAGAAATGAAAGGTTTGGATTAGATTCCTACCAATCGGTGCCCGAGTCCAGAGAAAATATAGCATCTTGTAGCTCTTCTTTTGTTGTGTTTTTTTTTTTACTTGAGTGAGATATATTCTAGAGCAGGTGGCTCAGAGGCTTTTCAACTTTAATATGTCCTATATTAATAAGTTAATAATTATTAATACTGCCCTGGTCAGGACACATCTGAAGCAGGGCATTCAATCCTAGGAGGCTTATCTTAGGCAGGATATTGGCAAGCTCAAGCATGACCTGAGGATGGTAAGCAGCCTAGTCACAGGATTTAAAGGTGGAACTTTAGAGACCTACATACTTTAGAGAGGAAGAAACTAAGACCCCAACAAATTAAGTGATTACTAAGATCACACAAATAACAGCTCAGAGAGCTGGGATTCAAACTGTCTTAACACCAACCTCAGAACCCTATTTCTTATGCAACATTTTCTCCATCCGGAAAAGAAACCGTAAGCCAACTAACACTTATTAAGCATTTCCTGTGCTCTGGGCATTGTGTTAAGCACTAAGGATACAAAGAAAAGCCAAAAAAACCATGTCCCTGTCTGAAAGGAGCTCACATTCTAATGGTGGAGACAACGTTAAAACAACTGTGTCCAAAGAAGCTATTTACAGAATAAATTGGGGTTAGGCTTAGATAGAGACAACATTAAAAGAAAGAAGCTATTTACAGGATAAATTGGGGTAGGCTTAGATGGAAGGCACTAAAATTAAGGAAGATCAGGACAGGCTTCCTGAAGAAGGTGAGACTTGAGGAGAGCCTGGGAAGCCAGAAGCCAGAGATAAGGAGGGAGAGAGTTCCAGGTATTGGGGGAAATGCATGGAAAATGTACAGAATCAGGAGATGGACTGTCTTGTATGAAGAATAGCAAAGAGGCTCTTGTCACTGGATTACAGAGTATGTGAAGGAGACTAAGGACTAAAAAGATCACCAAGGTAGAGAGTACCTGGTTATGAAGGGCTTTGATTAACAGGCAGAGGATTTTATATTTGATCCTAAAGTTGATAGAAAGCCTCTGGAATGTATTGAATAGACAGCTCTCTGGAATAATTTGCACCATTATTTTAAAGCTAATTTTATTACACATTTATTTTATTATTGATATTAACCAGTAGTAAAAGATTAAATTATGCATTAATAAAGCCATAAATTCTAAATTATAGTTTTTTAAAAGGAGAAAAAGTATTTATACAAACTTTAATCAAATAATGGCAGTCAAATCCTATTTCTTTTTAGGTCTTCTTCTGTTCCTTTTTCCATTTATTCATATTTTGTTGCTGTTATATATAGATATACACACACATACTTGGAGTCTATCATTGTGATTGTGATTTCTTCACTCGGCATTACATCAAATGACTCTTTGTATTCATCGTATTTGTCATTATGGTGCAGCAATAATGCATTAAATTTTTAGCATGCAATATTATATAAAAAAAAACCACAGTTTAGCTATTCACAGTAAACGAGAGAGAACACCACTACTGGGGAAGTTTTGGTCTCTGTTGGGTGTAATTCTGCTTGTGATGTAGCAGAGCTAGTAACAAGACATGAAGGAGAGCTTAGGAATTTTAAAGTCTTTCCCTTATCTTTATCACAACTTCATCATATAAAGCCTGGAAGTCTCCTTTAGCCTCAAATTTCCTTATATTAACTCTCTTGTAAAAAGCATTACAGTTTCTATAGCCATAATCTCTTCCTTTTTAGGAAGAGAAAAAACAAATTAGCAGGATGAAATATATGATCTCTTATCTCAGTTCAAAACCTCCAGGTAACAAGAACCCTCACCTCCAATTTCTGGGACCTTGGCTAAGCCAGAATTAAAGACAATCTACCTGTTTTTTTTTCCCCCGTGCTGGTAGATATGAGAATAAGGGCTTTCCCCCTGTTCTAAAGCAGCAGAGATGAAATAAAAGAGGTCACCATTCAGTGGACTGATATCTTGGATAAACAGCACTGTTCTCAGGGCTTTATGAATGCGAAGGTTACCTCATCCCCATGGCTACCAGAATATGAATTGTATGGTTTTGAAAATGCCTAATGGTACTACCTGCACATTTTAAGTTTAAAGGTATATCACTCTTACAACTTGTGATTTGCTTTGCAGTGTTGGGGGCTGGAAAGATGAGTAGCCTGGCTGTTCTCTGGGCATGGAGTGATGAGTGAGCTGCTGAAGGCGAAAGATCATCGTTATGGACGTGGGGGTGGAAATCTCCAGCCTGATAGGCCTTTTATGGTTTTGTTTAGATTGGTTTATTTTCCTCAGGCTGAGCATTAGTGTCTGGAGAAGTGTCAGCCAAAGAGCCTGTCTCTCATCTTTAGCATGCTGGGACAACTCGAGTTTCAACTAGGGACCGCAGTCAAGGCAAAGAGACATAGAACAAGAGCAATTGGAAAGGGAAGTACAGAAAATGTCTTCTGTTCTGTTGCTACCAAAACAAACAAACAAAAAAACCCTTCACATCTTACTCCCTCACTATTCTCCCTCAGGATTTCCACCCAAGCTTTCCAATTGGACTCAGAAATTAGCACAGAATAAGGGCTCCCAGGCAAAGCAAGCCTCCTCAGTTTCAGGGAATCCTATCCACAGAATACACGTCTTAGGTGGGCACAAGTCAGTATTATCTCTGTGGTTTTAAGGGGAGGAAATAGAGGCAAAAAATTAAAATAATTTTATTGAGGACATCAATGTAGCATACCAGGAAGAGTATTGGATTTATTTTTACACTCTCTGTGACCTTGAGTGAATCACTTAACTACTCCGAACCTCCATTTCTTCCTCTGTAAAAGGAGAGGGTTGATCTGTTTTAGGTCTAAGGCCCATTTGAGCTCTAAACAGTGTACTATGGCCCTCTACCATTTACTAGCCATATTACCTGGGGAAAGGCACAATCACTTACCATTTCCTCTCCTTTGATATCCTAACGACCCCTTTATCATTCCATCCAAACAACTGCTAAATCCTGTAGAATAGATTTCAATATTTCCCCCATCTGTCCTTTTTAAATCTGTCATTTTCTTCCCATTTCTGTTGTTGCCTCTTTAGTCTAGACTCTCATCATCCCTAGCCTGGACTTTGGCAATAACTTCCTCCTAACAAGTTTCCCAACTTCCAGTCTTTCCCCACTCTCATCCACAGCTGCCAGATGTGAATATGTGATCATATTATTCAGCTGCTTAAAAATAGAGGGCAGCTAGATGGTGCAGTAGATAGAGTGCCAGGCCAGGAGTCAGGAAGATCTGAGTTTAAAACTGGCCTCAGAGACTGACTAGCTGTGTGACCCTGGGCAAGTCACTGAATCCTGCTTGCCTCAGTATCCTCATCTGTAATATGAGCTGGAGAAGGACATGGCAAGCCACTCCAGTACCTTTGCCAAAAAAAGCCCAAATGGGGTCATGAAGAGTCAGACACAACTGAAACAACTCAACAATACAACAACAACCTGTGTAAAGCTCTACCCCCTTCATTACTCAGAGTATGGAATGATAACTAGGGCACCCCAATCAAACCTCCCTTCCATGGTAGCTTTCTTCATTTGACAGTTATTGCCCTCCTCATTCGATGCTCATTGTTGCCAGATTTCTTCACTCTTTTCCTTCTTTCCCTTCTTGTTCTCCTGCTCCTTATCTGCCAAGAACTAGGTTTGTCCTGACTTCTGAAAGGACAATTATCTAACATGCCCCTGGGAATAGGCTAATGGACTCCTCAGTGCCCTTCCTTAGGTTCCTAGCCCACACAGACACTTTTTTACAATGGTCATCTGGGGAAGAAAAGTATTTGGTGTTTCTATTGTGTTGTTCATAGTTACATAAAAAAGGAAAAAAATAGGGGTTAGAGTTGGAAGGGACCTTAGAGCTCTAGTCCAATAGCATTATTTTATATATGAGGAAACTGAGGACTAGAGTGGGCAGAATGACTTGCCCTCAGTTATACAATTAATAAATTACATAATTGAGATTCACACCCAGATACACAGGTTCCAGATCCCAACTGTAAAAAGATACACCATAGGTGAGGTTTAAAAAAATCTTTCAGGTGGTTTTATCTCAGTAACTGGAATGCAGAATTCTTGACTTTGCTATGTAAGGGTATGATGGCAAAATTTTGCTATTGGGCAATGGGAGTACCCTGGACATCTTCATCTCTCTGTCTTTTTGTCTGTCTGTCTCTGTCTTTCTCTGCCTAGCTCTCTGTCTCTCTCTCTCTCTCTCTCTCTCTCTCTGTATCTCTTTCTGTCTCTCTGTCTGTCTCTCAGCATTTTCTCCTATTTGTTAAGAATGGCCTGTGAGGGAGCCTCATACAATAAATCCCACTGTACAAAAGGGTAAATGGGGACAATGAGCAGAGAGGGATCACACTAGTTCTGGCCCCCCTTTCTAGCTAGCAATGATAGGGCTAGAAGGAGAATTCTTTGTTTCTTGATTGTCTGTTGTTTGGCACCACTCACACAGATTCATCTGAAAGTGATTGGATGGTACAGGTATGTCTTTGACAAGATAACCTCTAAGGACCCTTCCAACTCTAAAATTCTATGATTCTCTGTGGGTTTTTTTTATGTATGCCTGATCATGATTCTATCCAAATTTGTCACTAGAAATTGTGTAATGATGGCCTGTGTTCTGACCACATTTACAAAGCAATTTATGGATAAGGGTTGGGATATTGAGGAAGGGAGGATAGAATAGGTGCAAGAAAGGCAAGGAGAAAGATATATGATGCCATTGCCATAGAACTTGTAGTCATAAGACTTAAGGTTTGGCTTAACCATTTAGCTGGATGACTTTGGACAAGTCACTTAACTAACTTCATTGGATTGCTGTTGGTGGTTCTCAAACTTTTTGGTCTCAAGACCCTTTTGTACTTTTAAAAATTATTGGGGACTCCTCAAATTACTATTGTTTATGTGGATTATATCTATCATTGTTAACCATATTAGAAAATTAAAATGTATTAGTATTATACAAATAGTTTAGACCTCATGGACCTGCTGAAAAGATCTTGGGGACCCTCATGGATACCCAGACTATACTTTGAGAACCAGTGGACTAGATTATCTATAAGTTTCCTTTTAGCTCTGTTATTCCATGAATATGTTGGGGAAAAAAAGCAAATATAGGTAATATAATAAAGAAATTAAAAAAAACTTTGTTCTGAGGATATTACATAAAATTTTCAGTCTTCCTTAAAAGATTGTCAACACAATACTAGAATGCATTATACTAGTTCCAAACAGATGCTTGTTTATCACAGCTGTTTCTGAGTTCTAAAGTTATTGTTGGAAAACCACCAAGAACCTAAGTAAACTTGAGGTCCTCAAAGGGGCATTCTCTCCTTCAGGCTTAGCTTCAAATGAAACATATCAAGTGATTCTCTGAAAAAATAACCTGATGTGTTAGCTTAGGTTGAAGTATGAAAATATAAAGAGGCATCTATGCTGACAGGTTTACAAGCAGCAGAAATTCTTGTGGATGTCCCTGTAAAGAATTGAGCATTTGGCCTTTCTCAGAAGCAATTTTTCTGGGCAACTGAAAGAATATTTATGAGGATACCAGCTAGAACTGGCTTGGGATGCATTATCCTAAGAGAGCACTCTCTCTACCTCCTAACTTCAGGGTCCCTCTACCTCTCAAACAGTTACCCCAAAGAGAATGATAAAGGCTCTTAATTTTCACTGGCAGTCCTACAAATGTGGTGATCCTTCTGGTTCCATTGTAATCTTGCCTTTGGTTAATTTGGTAGGGTAATCTTTTCTTTGGCTGTCTAGTCTGTGGTCACTTTCAGAATGAAAAAGGTGCATCACCCACAAGGTAATAAGTGGAAAAAGAGCAAACTAATGCATCAGCACTCCAGACACTACCCTGGCTGCTGATAAGCTTCCAGAAACAATTCCAGGTGACTGTAGCCTTGTATGCCTCATAGACTAATAGTACTGAGGAAGATATCTAGGGTTGAGGCAAAGCAACCACAAGAAAGACACAGTCCAACAGAGATTTAGTCTAAGAAGCATAAAAACATATTTCTGTAGCCTCCTTATACATTACAAAATGTTCTATTCACAACAAACCTTGAAGTAGTTAGTATAAGTGTGATTCTTTCCATTTTACAGATGAAAAATCCAAAATTTTGTACAGTGAAGTGACTCCTCTTTCTAACCTTCTTTCCATATTTTCTATTTCTGATGATGGTACTACAATCCTTTTGGTCAACCACAGTTGATACTTTAGTCACATTTTTTTTCTTTCTTCTACCTCACCTCTTCACATTAAGTCATTTGCCAGCTCCTGTCAATTTGACCTCCACCATATCTCTTGCTTCTCTTGGAAACAAAAGACCACATTTTCATATCAATATTCTACCTACATAGTTGTGTGGCTATGAGACATGGAATGAAGGATCTTTGAAAAACTGAAACTGAATGAATGAATGAATGAATGAATGAATGAATGTATGTCATATGGGGCAATGGCAAAAAGCCAGGTAGGTGTGATCAGGCTGAATTACAAAATTAATGAGGATTCAAAGTAGAACAAGAGTAAAAATATAGCCTCATAAATATGACTAATAGAAGGAAAGATAGGCAGGTCATGTGGTTCCAGTGAAGAATGGCAAGTGATTGATCAACTTAATTGACCCCCTGGTACTGAATTCAGGAGAAAATAAGGCTGGATACCCTGGGGTGAACATATGGGAGAACATGGATAAACATGAGATGGGCAGCTTGGATGGATTATGATTGGAATTATTGGGGAGAATATTCAAATGGATAAGATTGCAGATCCATTTGAGCAATGGAGTATTTACTATCAGTAACATTAAGTTCTTCTTTGTTCATGTTGCTACATCTCAAGTTTAGGACATCATATCCTCAAAATGGATTATCACAGTTGCCTCCTCACTAATCTTTCTGATTTGTCTTTCCCATTTATACATTTTTTTTTTATCTCAGGTGCCAAAAAAATCTTAATACAAAGGTCTGGCCAAACCATGCTTCATTGAAAAAATCTATGATTCTTTATTGTCTACCAAATATAACACAAACCTCTTATCTAGGCACTGACAGCCCTCCATTGTCAGATTCCCAGGTACTTTTCCAGCCTTAGTTCATGTTACTCTGTTCCCTATGGTCCATCAAAAGGGACCACTCATTGTTCTCCAAGTTCTTGTAGACCCTCAACTTTCTGTATTCACAAAGCTATTCACAAAGGAATTCAGTGTTGAATTGTCAAACTCTGACTCAAGTTCTTGGTTCTTTCTACCACATCATGCTATCTCTCTCTCTCTCTCTCTCTCTCTCTCTCTCTCTCTCTCTCTCTCTCTCTCTCTCTCTCTCCTGTGAATAGCTTCAAGGTTTACATTTCTTAAGTGTAAAGATAAGATGTATAAAATATATTCTGTGGATGGCCCAGTACCTTTTGATTTCCCTAAATTAGTATAGCAGAATTCCAGGTAATTGACTTTACTATATTACCTGGTTGTATTACCAACTTAGGACCTGATCACTCTATATTCTGCCCTACTCTTCAATGTGAGTTGTTTATGACTAGAACTGGGGAGGAGGTATCTACTGATAGGAAGTGCAGCATGCAGGGAGAGGATAGAAACGAAGCAAATTTAGGCTGCACTAGTAAAAAGGTAAGTCAGAACAATGGAGATAATAATTCCAATATACTTTCCCCTGGTCCGACTCCACTCAGAATACTGTGTTCAGTTCTAGGTGATAGATTTCAGGAGGGACATTGGCAAGCTTGAACACATGCAAGGCCTAGTGGTTAGGATGGAAAGGGAACTTTAAACCACTGCACAGTGTTAAGTTGAAGGAACTATACCTGATTTTGAGAAGGAAAGACTTAGGGGCAACGTGATCAGTATCTTCAGGTATGAAATTATTGTTTTATCAGGAGGGTGTGGACATCAAGAGGGTGATGTCTTGACTTGCAAGGGAATTGGATATAAGTGGGGCAGGGCTGTACAAAGTTATCTGCCTCACTCTCTCCTTTAGTTGTTGGAACCCAGTGACAAGACATATGTCAAGACAACTGGTGATGACCCTGAATGAAGTGGGAGACCTTTTAAGCTAAGGTCTTTCCCAGGTCTCAGTTTGTCTGAGGCAACACCCAATAAGTACTTAAAGGCTAGGTAAGAATTGAGGCAAAAGATGGCCTAGTTTGTCTTCAAAAAAGAATCAGTATTGGAATCAGAGTTGGTGGTCAGAACATAAACAATTGCTATTTACACTCACTCTGAGCCATCGAAACAATGAGCAAAATGAGGTTTAGACTGGGACCTATTGTTGGCCAATCAGTGAGACCCAGAGTGATTTGGGTTTAAAGGCATAGTCATATAGCTCCATTCGAATCCCAATGGGCTTCGTGAAAGCCTGGTTTTCCAGAACTATAATTCAAGAAATCACAAATAAAAATAGATGAGACAAAAGAGTAAGCTGTCCCAGTTTAAACAACAACAACAACAACAACAAACAATTACAGAATAAATAAATAGAAAAGAAAAAATAAACCTACAGCCCAAACCCCAAGATATTTGTGAAGTATAAGTGATGAAAATTTGTATTCCTTTGGAGAAAAACTATCATGTGGAACAGGGCTTACATTTATTCTGCTTTATTCAAGAGGATAGCACTAGGAGCAGTGGGTGAAAAATGAAGGTTTCTACTGGATAAAGGGGGAAAAATCTTTCCTAATAATGAGCGACTTTCCCAAAAGTCTCTTCTTCTAGACTGGTTGTTGTTAGTGGCTTTTGAAAGTAAACTGTCCCACATGGTAGTCATCAGAGATCTCAAGCCACACCAGAGAGGGTAGAGAGTTCTTTGATTTCTAAGTGGTAGATGTGAGTATATCCCATTGTGCAATTTATAGCTCCTGCTCTGGTCTGCGGTAGTGAAATGCCCTTAGGTCACGTCCAACTCAGTGTCTCACTGCCTTCCACATCATGTCCAGCCACCTGGGCCTGCCATGTGGGTCCTCATCAGTTTCAGCATGACATAAACCTCCCTCCCCCTTTAGTCGACCCCTATAATAAAGAACTGATGTGCAAACAAAACAAAACACCACACCTGGGGAGCATTTCTTGTTATTGAAGGTCTTCAGGCAGAAGCTAGATCACTTGTTTTAGAAGCAATGACAGTTCAAGTATGGCTTGAGCTAGAAATTAGGCAGGATTCACTAAGCAGAGAAGAAAAGATTCACCTTTCCTTCTCTTATATTAGAACCTGCCCTAAAATAACAGAGGATTTCATCAGAAGATCAATGTGGGTAAAAAAAAATACTTGTTTGAAACTGAATTCATAGAAACATAATGTGCAGAATGAGAGAACTGATGGTCTTTCTGTACTCTTGTCTAGGAAGACCACATTTGGAACATCAGTTTTGGCATCACATTTTAGGATGAATGTTGACAAAATGTTGTATATCCAGGGGAAGAAAAGCAGAATATTGACACGATAGGAATCTGTGTTGTAGAAGAATTAGCTGAAGGACCTGAGAATCTTTTATCTGTAGAAGAAAAGATGAGTTGTATAATGATATCTTTGAAGGATGACAAAATGGAAGAGTTTAATTATGGGCATGGGATAGATAATGGGTTCCCTCTCAGATTTTTCCATGCAAGGGTTGGATAAACACTTTTTGGGCACATGGTAGAGGGGATCCTTGGTTAGGCATGGGTTGCTTATCTGTGGTAAGATATCTTTGGGGTAGAGAAATTACATCCCAGGAACTATTACTTCTCTAGTTGCATCTATGTAACCTATTTTACTATAGAAATGATCCATTTCTTCTATGTGTGAGAAGGACAGAGACTTTTGTGCTATGATGTCTGAAATGTAAGACAAGTTTCTATTTTTGCCTGCCTCACTAAGTGCCTCCTTGAGGCTTATCAAAGTTTCAGGGAAATTTCCATATCCTAGGCCTGATCTGTGGTGGTGGTGGTGGTGGTGGTAGTGGGCATGATGAGAGGTGAAAGTTAAAGAAAAAGAAGTGAATGTGTTTATCTTCAGTCTTAGAATGACTCAGTGGTAGTTGTAGACCATATGGTTATAGGGCAGGTGGAAGGGGACATAAAGCTGGGGGTCTGGAGTAGAGAAGTGAAAGGAATTGATTTGGCCTTATTAAGCTAATAAGAAGGTTTAAAGACTCTTCAGGGAGGCAGAATGTGAGTAATGAAAGCTTTTACAACTGCTTGGAGGGCCCTTTTGTGTGCCAGCTGAGCTCAGCAATAGGTCTGTTAGTGCTTACCATATACTAGGCCCTGTGCTAAGTGTTTCACAATTATTATCTCATTTGATACTCACAACAACCCTGGGAGGTAGGTGCTATCATTATCCTTATTTTACAGATGAGAAAACTGAGGCAAGCAGAGGTTAAGTGAACTGCCCAGGGTCACACAGTTAATAAGTGTCCAGATTTGAACTTGGGTCTTCCTGACTCCAGGCCTAGCATTTCATCCACTGCACTAATATGTGGATATGCTCTCTTCCCTGACAAAATATAAGGTAATTGAGGGCAAAAACAATTTTTGTCTTTTTCCACTCTACTCTTCTCTACCTTCTTACTTCCCTCGGAAAATACCTTCCATTTACAATGTAAGAATCTGGATGTATAATTTTTTTTCCCATTAGAACACGAACTCCTTGAGTTCAGGCGCTATATGTTTGCCATTCTTAGTATTCCCAGCACTCAGCACTGTGTCTGGCATATAGTTAGTGCTTAATAAATGCATATAGCCTGACTGACTTAATAAAGGTTTGCTGGTTGATTGACTGATAGAATCCTGCAGGTGGTGTTGGGATACAAAAAGGAAAGAACCATTTGAAGGCTGAAAAGTAGGATTGGAAGAGAGAAAGCTGCTTGTGCTAACGAACTCTATTACGGAAAACAAGATGAGACCACTTTTTTGGAAACTGTCATTGGGATATTTTATTACTCTATGCTGCTGATGGATTTAAATATTTTAACAATCTTCATATTTTACTTTTTGCATGCCCTGGGGCTTATTTAAAAAAATAAGAAACAAATGTAAGTTAAAGAAAAAAAAAACCCATTAAAAATAGAATGCACTTCCCAGTCTAGCTATATAGGTTGGGTTGACATGGCATTTGGTGGTTGGGGAAATCAAAAACTGCCTCCCTAGTAGATTTGAATTGTGCTGAAATGGCTCCTTAAGTTATTGAATCTCTGATGATAGAGCCTTTTAAACAATTCAGTGAAATAATTCTCCCTTTGAATTTAAATCCCTCTACTTCCCACTAAGAAGAGGTTGGGGGGAGGAGGGCAGGGTGTGAGATGGGCCCATCACTGCTACATTTTGCTTTATTAAGGGTTACTGTCCTTTCCTGAGGAAACTATGTAAATTATAGATCATGTCTCAGTATGAAGCCTCTCTGGTATCTCAGCTCAGATCTACTTAAGGCTTAATAAACAGGGTGGAGGGGAGATTGCTCTGGGGGTGGTGGTGGTGGTGGTAGAGAAGGATTTATTTATAAAACCTTAGAGGAATAGAACAAAGGATGCAAGTTTGTTTAATGGCTGAGGACTGTTCAGTGAGAAAACAATCTCGCTTTCACAGTGACTGGGTTAAGCCCCTTGTACAGAAGGGAGCAGTCTCCCTTCTCCCATCAAAGCACAGACAGCAATCTGAACAATAAGAGTTTTAGTGGATTGCCTTAAACACCCAGCCTCTTTTTTTTCCCCCTTACTGGATGCTTAGTTGTCTTTTTCCCCCCATCTTCTGCTTCTGTTTTTTCTCCCCATCATTCTCCCTGAGCTTCTACTTCCCCTCTAGCCTCATCCTGTTCCCAGGAACCACCTAGCAGCTTCAGTACTCCAAAACTGCCTCCCTGAATCTTTCCAGGTCACTGACTTTTAGGTCTCCTCTGAAAACTTGTATTTTTTCCACCATGGCTGGTACCTCCTCAATTTGGTCTCCAGGGGATGTAGTCTGACTGGAAATCATTTGTGGGGACAGTCAGAATCTGTAGCTGATGGCACCTCATATAAGCATGATGTACTGTTCACTCATAATCAGATGCTCTCACTTGTCACTCTTCTCTGTATAGAATTTACACTACTAGCTACTTTGGACTGTGAAGTATTTTAAAAATTACATAGCCCAGAATATATTTGGCTGACTCAAATGATTGTCTGTCTTTTTATTGCTCTTCTATACACCTTCCTCTCTTCCCCATTTGGGATCCTGTGTTCTCCACTTTAAAAATGCAACCCACTGTTCCATTCTGTCACTGGGGAAGTAAGTTTGGAAGAACTGAATCAGACCCTATGGGGGAAAAGTAGGGAGAGTAGAGAGGGGAAACCTTGGGAGGAGGAAAGATGAGAAAATAAAGATAGAATCAAACATTTCCAAAGCATTATGCATAAAATGGGGATAATAACACATATTCTACCTGCCTCACAAGGTTGTTCAGAGTCAATTGCCACACATACCGTAAAACACTATAAAATATGGGCTATTATCATTAATATTAATAAGGCATAAAGAATCTCAGTTGTAAAAGGAGTGTAAAAGGAAACATTCATGTAGACACACATTCTCTCAAAATCATGTAGTCTTTGAGAAAACCATCTATATTTGGTACCTCCACTTATTTTTCTCTTACTTATTTCTTAAATCTCTATGCTTTGGATTTCAATCTCATCATTCAACCAAAATTTTTCTCTCCAAAGTTACCAATTATTTCTTAATTGGTAAAACTAATTGCCTTTTCTCAATCCTCATTTTTTTTTTTTACTTCTGTAGTCTATGACACTGTTGATTGGTCTCTTCCCTTTGGCAATCTCTTCTATGTTTTCTCTTGGTTCTCTTCCTCAGTTTCCTTTGCTATATGTTCATCCAAGCCATGACTACTAATCTTGGGTATCCCCCAAGGCTCCTTCCTGTACCCTTTTCTCTTTTCCCTACATTTTATTTCACTTGGCAAAATTATTAGCTCCTATTGATTCAATTGCCATCTCTGCAAATCATTTTCAGATAAATTTATCCAGCCCTGATGTTTCTCCTCAATTCCAGTCTGATTTTGCTAAATGCCTATTGATATCTTGAACAGGGTATCTCCCAGATATCTTAAACTCAACATGTCCCAGGCTGAACTAATTCTCTTTTCCCCTTAAAACCTTCTCCCTCCCAAGCTTAGCTATTGTTAAGGGCCCTGCCATCCTCTCAGTCATCCAGTCTCAAAACCTAGGTGTCCTCCTTGACTTCTCACTTTCACCATCTCCTGTCCCATCCTATATGTTGCTAAGTCCTATTGATTCTACCCTTGAAACATCTCTCATATATGCCCCTTCTGCCCTCTTAAATTGCCACCATCCTATTGTAGATCCTTATTACCTTACTCCTGGACTATTATAACAGCCATCAGTTGGTTTTCCACACTCGTCTCTCTCCACTTCAGTCTATCTTCAAGTCAGTTGCCAAAGTGATTTTCCTAAAGCACAGTACTGACCAAATCATTCCTTCTTCTCAGTTAATTCAATGAGCTCCTTACCTGGAATCTGGAATCCAATATAGGTGAAGATACAGGGATAGATGAGAGATGTTGTGAAGTTGGAAACAAGATTCATTAACTTTTTGAACATATAAGATGAGAGAGTGTGATATATTGAGAATGACACTAAAATTATAAACCTGGATGACTATGGAGAAACCATTGATAGAAATATGGGGGTTCAAAAGAAGGGTGGTCTTGGGGGAAAAGATAATGGGTTTTGTTTTGGATATGTCTACCTCAAATTCAAAATGCCTAGGAGGCAGTTGTACAGTTGAAATTGTTAATATATGGGAAGCATATACAGATGTAGAACTGGAAACACAAGTTGGTATTCTCAGGATACTAGATAGATATTTGGTGGTTGAAAGATAAGACTACTCATAGGTTTGACATTTTTTTAAGTGCATGGTAGTATCTAAGGAGATGATACATGCAGTGGAAAGAAGACTGGAATGGGAGGATCTGTGTTTGAATCTTTTTTTTCTTGACAATTTTTTTTGACAATATTTATTTAATCACCTACTATTTGTTAGACATTGTGATAAGCACTGAGGATAAAAATATGTAAAAGAAAGACAGTCCATGCTGTCAAAGAGCTTATAGTCTAATAGGGGAATGCAGAATACACACAAGGAAGTGGGAAAGCAATGGGGAAGTGGGAATGATGGAGAAGTGGGAAGGAGTGGAGATAGGTAGGAAAGTGCAAGTTACTAAGCCTACCTGGGCCTTAGTTTCTTCCTGTAAGATGAAGCAGTTGGACTAAGATCACTTCTGAAGACTTTTTGAGCTCCGAGTCTATGATCCTATGACCTGATAGTCCAAGTCTTTGTCACCTTTCAGCTGGACTGCTGTAGTAACTTTTTTCTTGGTCTAGTATCTCTTTTCTCCAGTCCATTCTCTACATAGCTGTCAAATTGATATTCCTAAAGCATAGGTTTGACCATGCCATTGACCTGTTCAGGAAGGGCTAGTGGCTCCCTCTTGCCACTAGGATAAAATGCAAATTCCTCTGCTTGGATTTTAAAGTCTGTTCTGAGCTATGCTTGACACAATCGACTCCTTTGGCAGTTCAGGTCTGATATTGGAATGAGATTAGACACTACCATTAAGCCATTTATTTAGCTATACCAGGGGCAGGATAATCAACAAGGCTACACAATGAAGATAGAGTTGATTCAGTTGAGTGAATCTCCCCATCTCTTCATTGCTCACTGTAGTCTACCAGCCAAGAGACCAAGAAGTGAGGTCAGTGGCCTGAGCCTTTAGTCCTCTGAGCCAATGAAGTCTGGAGATTGGTTTCAATAACACAGAAAGAGAAAATTAACCTAACTATCTTGGGTTAGAAGGGGTTAGGATATTGTTTCCACTTCAGAGATATATAGTCTGTCTCTTCTCTACCTTTCCAAGCTCATTATTGCTCATTAATCTCCATATCCTATATATTCTAGCCAAATTGACCTACTTTCTATTTCCTGTATACAAAATTATATCCCCCTTCTCCACGCCTTTGCACAGACTGTCCTCCACATCAGGAATATATTTCAAATGGTTAGGATAAGTGATTATTAAGACAAAGCCTATAAGATATGACTAGTTGATAGAACAAATGAATCCTTTAAATTCATTTATGAAGACATTTAATATATAATAACTATTTATGCTGCAAAGTATAAATTTATTTTCTACTGATTCTGGATTTATGATAATTTGATCCAAGCTAGGCTTCAGTTTATTATTTTTTTTAGCCTATTTGAAGAAGGATGCTCCATTGGAGCATAATGGTAATAGTTCTTGAAGGCTATGCCAACAGAAAGCAATCTCTGGCAAGTTCCTGATCAAGGGACTACTTTCTGAGGACCCGCCTAGAGTAGTGCAGAGAAGCATATCACCAGTAGGCTGGCTACCTGGTGATGACTTCACTGGCAAAGGAAACTAATGAAACAAGGAAAAATACAAAATGACCCTCTGTGTTGTTCATCCCTCTTCTGTTTCTTCAGTGGTAGTAGTGGAGTGGTGAAAATGGGTTCAGAGGGTACTAAGAATCAGTTTTATGCCATTTATAAACTTGAACTTACTGTTACTCTAAATTTGAGATCCTCATCCAATATCCAATGAGGGGACATGCTACTGAAGGAATCTAATAGTATTTTTCTTGCCATTCTCATGATAAACCAGAAGATAAAAGGAAATTATAGCTGAATGAAAGGATGACTCACAGGTTCTTTTTGGGGAGGAAAATAGAGGAGATGGTGAGTTAGTTTTAAAGTGGGTGCTGATTAAACATCAAAAAATGAAATTAATTATTTTAAAGGGAAGGAAGGAAATTACTTGTTATTAATATTCCTCACTCAGTGGTTTGTGCAGCCAGACCACTGACTTATTAGAATAAAGATCAAAATTAATGCAAAGCTTGAAGAAGAAAATGAGAGAGATTTGCATGCAATTAAAACAACTCTGATGAAGAATTTAGAGATGTTATTGGTAAATAAAATTGGATATAGATGAAAGGAATTCCATAGACCCCCAAAACAATTTCATATAAATGTTCAACTAATACAAACTGATTGTCATAGTTAGAGGACCAAAAGAGCCTAAAAAAGTTTTTATCATCAATACCAATATTAGGCTTATATCCCAAGGAGATTAAAAAAGAGAGGAAGAAAACCTACATGTACAAAAATAATTATAGTAACTCCTTTTGTTGTAGCAAAGAATTGGAAACAAAGGAGTTGTTTATCAATTGGACAATGGCTGAACAAGTTGTGGCATATGAATTCAATGGAATGTTATCATGATCTAAGGATGAGAAATGGGTTCAGGGAAACCTTGGAAGACTTGTATGAACTGAGGCAGTGTAAAATGAGCAGAAACAGAACAAATATAATAACAACAACATTGTAAAGGAAAAACAACTTTGAATGATTTGAGAATTGTGATCAGTAAAATGACCAATTCTAACTCCACATGTCTGACAAGGAAGCATACTACCTACCTACCTTCTTACAGAGGGCTGATAGATTTCAAGTTGCAGAATTAGGCAAACATTTTTGCACATGGCCAATGTATGGGCTTGTTTTGCTTACTATGCTTATTTGCTAAAAGGGATTACATTTTTCTTTTTTTATTTGGGAGGCTCTTGGAGAGGGGAGGGGAACTAGAGGTAGAGTTGCCAAAAAATGAAAGAAAAGAGGGCCATTAAAATATTTTTAAAAATGCACAGGATAGAACTGAAGGAAGTCCAGAGGGAAATATAGACAAGCATGACAGCTTTTGAAAATAACACATTGAATTTATTTGTACTTAAAAAAACTACATGTAATAGATTCACAATTTCCCATAGAACATAATATTTTTTTCTGTTCTATATATGAAAATATTCTTATTTTCTTTGCTATTGGTTACTTTCAAATTAAAATGAATATTTATTTTTCAAAAAGTGCTTTAGTCAGAAAACTCTTGACTTACTTGCCAAGTGAAGAGATATGGCAGCCAAAGACAATACTGGTTTAGAAGAAAAAATCATTTGTAAAATCCTAAAGAGAAGGATGGAAGAAAGTTATGAACAATGCTGTCCCTTAAAAAGGAAAAAAAAAGCAATATAGGTTAAAACCAGTTTAGAGCACAGGAATTGGGTAAGCAAAATCATCCTGAAGATACTTAATGATGAAACTAGTAGAAGGACAAAAAAAGTATGAAAGGTGGAAATGATCCTTAAAACTTTTTAGAACAAACTCCACTGTCATGAAGTGTAGCCACCACAATTAGACTCTAACATCGTATCCCTGGGTATACTTACAGAGGTGGTAGAAATAGTACTAAAGAGAGAGGAGAAAGGAACAGAAGCTCTATTAGATTAACTATACATAGAGGAAATCCATGCCAAAGATGACACATTTATGAGGGGATTGAGGAACTGATCCACATGGTACCTAAAAGAGGAAAAGATACCAAAGATGTGAGAAAAAGAAATTCATCCTCATTATAGCCAAAAAGAGTTATCAAGAGAAAATCAATAGCTACTGACTTTCCCATGCCTATTTTCCCATCTATATGAGCATTTTATGAAAAAATAATGTTCATCTGTGTTCAGGGCATCATTGATAATGAAGAGGCAGTGAATTTCTAGATCACAAATTATTAGAGAAATATACCTTTGAAATTTTACCTTCTAGCAGACTATAAAAGTTGGAAATATTAAACATTGCTGGGTCAATTCAAAGACAAAAACACTAATACACTATTGGTGGAGCTCCCAGATGGTCTAATGATCATGAAAAATAATTTAGAATTATGTTAAGAAAGTGACCAACACATCCATACTGTTTGACCCAGCAGTCCTACTGTAAGATAAGTACTCAAAGGAAATCAGTGAAAGAAAGAAAAGCACCATAAATAGCAAAATATTGTTTTATCAGTACTTGGCAAGAGAAATGAATAAAAAATAAAACAAGTACCTATTGATTGGGCAATGTCTAAGCAACTGTTTACATACATATAGGCTATTCTAAAAGTCATAGGGCAGTTTTAAGCTTTCTTAAGATTGAACTAAGACTTGGTGCCTCATGTATAGTAGAATATTGCCATATTGTAAGAAACAAATGGGAAGATCTATATGAGTTCATACAGAGTGTAGTAAGTAGAACTAGGAAAACAAAACATATGATGACAACAATGTGAATAGAAATTATAAGAAAATGAAAAAAAATATTGTTTAACTATAATTACCAACTTTGGCCTTAAAGAAGAATTGAGAAAACATAGCTCTGTTTTTCCATTGCTGAAGTGGAAGCCTATAGATATAGAATATTGCATATTCTCACTATTTGTGTGACTTTGGGCAAGTCACTTAACCACTATTTGCCTCAGATTTCTCATCTGTAAAATGGGGATAATAATATCACTTACTTCCCAGGGCTATTGTGAGGATCAAATAAGATAATATTTGCAAAGTTCTTCACATGGTAGTTGGCCCAGAGTAGCCATTATGTAAATGCCACTTATTATTATTATTATTAATTAATGTGTTCATTAATTTTTCTGAGCTTTCCTAGAAAATTATTGTTTTGAGGGCTGACTCTCTGAGTGAGGGAAAGGGATATATTTGGAAATAAATGTGATACAAAAAGAGAGGGTGTCAATAAACTTTTGTTTTTTTTTTTTGTTTTTTTAGGCAATTGGGGTTAAGTGACTTGCCCAGAGTCACACAGCTAGTAAGTGTCAAGTGTTTGGTCTGAGGCCGTATTTGAACTCAGGTCCTCCTGACTTTAGGGCCAGCACTCTATCCACTGCAACACCTAGCTGCCCCATCAATAAACTTTTAAAAATAAAAAAGATAGTAGGAGATATTTGATGACCTCCCTATAATTAATGCCAGCAAAAGCACAAAAAGGAAGTTAAATGGTGTGGTAGGTAGAATACTGGATCTGGTGTCAGGAGTTCAAATACAGCTTCAGATTTACTCATTAGCTGGGTAGCTTTGGGCAAGTCACTTAACCTTTGTTTACCTCAGGTTTCTCATCTATAAAATGGGGACCTCCCATGGCTATTGTGAGAATTAAATTAAATAATATTTACAAAATGCTTAGCAAAGAAGCTGGACTAGAGTAGGCAGTATATAAATAATGATAATAATAGCAATAATAATAATTATTATTGCTATTATTGTTATTGACAACTCACCAGTGTAATGGAGGCGATCCAACAGAGTCCAAGTTGAAGGAACATCCACAGCAAATGGTGAGATCTTCTAGGTGCTTCTGATCATGGATGAAACTGAGCTAGTGTCATCAAGTCCTGGAATATTACATAGCTCCTGAGGTAACATCCATAACTACTTAACCTTCTACACAGGTGAAATCAAGAGTATATATAAAGAAATCGTCCAGACCATGAACAAACTCTGTAGCTTACTTGGTGGATTCTCTGTGATCAGCTCATAGGAGGATCTGGACAAGAGTCAGAATGAGGAGGTGTCAATGAGTGGTCATCTGCATTGTTCAAAAGAACATCAATATGTATGAGGTCAAAGTGCCATTTGAATTAAATTTCAAGAAAATGTAAGTAATTTGCACAGTTGATATGTAAGATGTATTTTTCTAAGCCATTTTAAAATCGATTTCATCTATTTCTTAAGGGCAGATCCCAAAGAACTCCTAATTGGCATTTTGTAAATCTTGTTCGTGCTGCTTTATATATTTAAGAGAAAGAAAATTTTGTTTTCATAAATATTCTATAGTTCTGATTTGTTATTTGTAGTTGGGGTTTAGGCATCCTCTTCTCTTATTTGGGCAAGCCCACTTCTCCTCCCACCTCCTCCAGCTTACTTTTATGTGTTGTCCTGTCACCACTGGAATGTAAACTTCTTGGGAGAAGGAACTGTATTTTTTAGTTTGTTGTGTTTTGTTTCTGTTTGCATTCTCAGTGCTTAGCACAGTGCCTGGCACATAATAAGTGCTTAATAAATGCTTTTTGACCTGACTTGATTTAACTATATCTCCTTCCCAGGGACTACTAAGGGTATGTGCAAGAAGGGATCTTCTTCCAGATGTGAGAGAGAAAGTGTGGATTACATGAAGAAGAGGCTGAGATCCAAAGCTGCCTGAGGCCCTGGAAAGAAGCCTATTTCTGCAAGGTCCTAGCAGGAAACTTCATGCTCCAAGGACTGGGAATGCTGAAATAACAATAGAACTGTGCCAGTGAGTAGTAAAGCATAAGACTTTCCCTTGCTAACACTAAAGAAACTAGTGTAGGAAGGAACCACATGCTGTGAGTAGAGACCCAGATCTATCCCTTCAAGACTCAGCTTAAATCCCATCTTCAGCTAGAAGCCTTGCTTGGCTCCCTTCTCCCTGCCTTGCCCTCCCTCCCACTCATTGCATGGTCTTCCTTCTAAGAATTCTTCCCACTTACCCTGGGTATATCTCATAAATACACAGTTGCTTGTATTTTGACTCTCCCATTAGAGTGTGGCTCCTTGAAGGCAAGGGCTGTGTTTTGCCCTTTCATGGTATCTCTAGTGCTTTGCATACGTCCGGCATATAGTGAGCACTTCTTGTCTGTTTGACTGATTGACCTTCACTTGCATTGAATGGTGGTGTTTTTTTTCATAATGTTATAATTGTATAAATTATCCTCCTATTTCTGCCTCACTTTGCTCTGCATCAGTTCATAAGGATTTTCTAGGTTTTTTCTGAAATTATCCATTTCATCATGTCTTATATTTACCCTTGGGAGAATGACAAACATCAATTATAGGAAAGTCACTTGGTCTGTCTCAGTGCCCCATGTAACTCTCTGAGCCTAGAAGTTATAGAGAAGGCACCAACTTACATCAATAAAGAGAACTTTCTCATCTGGAGGTTCTTCTACCAATGGAATCATGGGTCTAGTTCCGACTGTAGTCAAGGTACTATGCTTGGATTGGGGGAGGGATACAGAGAAGGAAAATACATAGTCTCTGCTCTCAGAGATAATACAGTATAGTTAAGTAGGAAAACTAATTAGTATAGAAGTTCCAAGTAAGTGGGTTAGAAAATTGATGATACAAGAATTAAGAAGAAAGAGATCACATATATGGCTGAATAGTCAAAAGAGGCTTCACGGAGGATGGGGGACTTGAGCTAAAGGCCCAGCTAGTAGCTTACTGCTCTGAGGCTAATTACACTGTTATCAGTGGTATCTGTGCATCAGCACTGTGCTAATGAGCCTGATTCCTGTGTGGGTCAATTATCTTTGCTTATTCTCGTAGTTACAGACTACATCCCAGACCTGACTATTTGGCCTACAGATGCCTGCAATTGGATCTCTGGGAGGGTCAAGTGAGAGAATGTGGTTGGAACAGTTCAAAATTAATCATTACGAGTAGGGAAAAATGAAAACGAAAACAAGAAACTAGCTAGATAGCTATTAAGTGGTGTAATGAAAAGATCCCTGAACTTGAGGGTCAGGAAGTTCAAATCCCATTTCAGATACTTAGTAGAGATTTGATGGGGCAATTCACTTAACTACTCAGTCTTAGTTTACCATCTGTAAAATGAGGAATAGGACCTACTTGGTAGCTAGTATTGTGAGGATCACATGAGATAATATATGTAAAGCATTCTGCAAACCTTAAAGTGCAATATAAATGCTATTTATTATTATTGTTAACTCAAAGTTTATTCCTTACTAAAAAGCAGATTGGTAGCACAATATTTATTTAACGGACAGAATGGGTAAAGGAAAGAGCAATGAACTTGGGCTCAGGAGACCTGAATTCTAGTCCTAACTCTGCCACTAATTCTGTGAGAAAGCTTAGACATCATTTTCTGGGTGACAGTTTTGTCATCTATAAAAGGAAGGGTTGGGGTTAAAGGCTCCAGGATTTTTTAAGTATAAGATCATTTACACTGGAGTTTTATTTTATAGACAGGAAACTGAAGTCTGTCTATAGATGTTAAATCACCTACTCAAGGTCATTTGGTCAGTCACTGTCAGGGGATTCAAGCCCCTATGTTGTGACTCCTGGTTCCATGCTTTTGTTACAACATCCTACTCATCTGAATTATCATTTGGAAATAAGCCAAAGAGAAAGGCCTTTTGGATCCAGCCTCTCCTCCCTTGTGATATAAACCTAGAAACAGTAGCTGTTGGTGGCCATTAGCTCACAAAGGGTAAAAGCTGTTTGGTGAGCTTCAACTATTCAACTTCAGGTTTATTCTAAAGCAACAGAAGTGAAATTGTAGGGTATTTACTTGTGATCAATGACCACTTAGGAAAAGTTATAGTTTTACACCATTAACACCATCTTGTCACTAATTCCCAGAATGTATGCTACAAGGAAAGGTCACTATTCCTATTTGAGACTTCAAACCCCACCTTGGCGGATGGATGTTTTGTTTGAGAGGATGCCATTTCACTTGTTCTATATGGAACATTTCTGGAGGATTCATGCCCTGTACATAAGCATCCGTGATTGCTTAGAAACATCTCTCAGGGCTCACGCCGTTCAGCTGCTAATCCACTCCTAGAAACTGTGCAGTCGGCTGGAAACTGAAGCAGGTTCTATTTTCAGCACCTAAAATCAATGCCCTACTCTGACAGCCTGGGCTGCTGCCTCATTATCTTCCCCTGGCCCATGTGCTGAGTGCAGCTTCCCTTTGTGGGAGATTAGGGTTTGGGAAGTGTGAGAAATGCTTTCAGTCATATCTGCTGTCATTTGAATAATACCAGGTGTCAGGAAGACATATATCCTTCCCTTTTTTAACCAACCCAACTCTCGACACTCCCAATGAGCAGCAGCAGTAGCAATTCCATATGTCTGTCTCGAATTTGAGTCATGGGTTTGGAAGTGGACTCCATCTGATAGATTCCTTTCTGGCCACAGAGGGAGCCAGAAAAAGCCCAAAAGGCCTGGGATGTGCATATAGTGAATTCCTCATTGTTCTGTCTCAGAGGTTGTGCTGAGTCACATGGGTAGGCATAGGATTATAGACCACAGGATTTAGAGCTGAAAGTGACCTTGGATCCAACCCCCTCATTTGATAAGTGAAGAAGATAAGGCCCATATTAAAATGTAGGGGAAATTTCCTAAGGTCACACAGGTAAGTAGTCAGGAGTTCTTATTACAAATTCAATAGTCATACCATATTTCCTGTGTTATAAGATTTAGAAATGGAAGGGATCATTGTGGTCTTAGAGCCCACTACCCTCATTTTACAGATGAGGAAAGAAAGGTCAAGAGAAGTTACATATCTTACTCAAGGTTATAGAAGGGGTACATAGAAGAGAACAGTGACTTTGGAATCATTACCCTTGGGTTAGAATCTCAAATTGGCTACTACTGTATGGTCATGTACAAAACACTCAAAATCTCTAGGCCTCATTTATAAAATTAAGGGATTGGAACAGAAGACTCCTAGGATCTTTTCCAGCTCTAAATCTATGATTCTATGAATTGAAGTGTCCAGAATCTAACCCATATCTGATGACTTCAATGCCAGTGCCCTTTCCATGATGTCTCCATAAGGACAGTCATGGAAGTGAATCTGATCAAGGGCCTCAAGGACCAGAAACTTAAAGGAAATGTATTAAACAATTTTCTATTCCTTTTGTGTTAGGCATTCTTGTGAACTGGTATACGTTCATCTTTATTCCAGTCCCCCATACCCAAATACTCAATATGTTCCATATTCAGTTGCCCATATTCCCATACCTTGCATTCATCAGAACCTGTGCCTTTTGAAATCAGATCATGAGATTTATATCTGGAAAGGACTTTAAAGCTCTAATCCTAAACCCTCATTTTGTAGATGAAGACACTCGGGTCTAAAGAGGTAAGATGTGACTTGCTCAAGGCTACCCAAATAGTAAGTAGGGGAGGAATTGTGGAACAATGGAAAGAAAGACCACTGGTCTCGGAGGCAGAAATCTATAGTTTAAATTCTTTCTTATTTGTGAGATCTTAGGCTAGTCTCTTAGTCTTTTGGGCTCATGGATAAAATGTGGGAGCTGGACTAGATGACCTCAAAGGTACCTTTTCCTTTTAAAGCCTGTGTTCCATGAGCTCATGTTCCACCTATATTGTTTTTGGCATGTCTATAAGTAGCAAAGGGGAAATTTGAACCCATTCTCTTTGACTCTAGATGCATCCTCTCACCACAACCCAGAGGAATAGTGTGACTGAAGTGACTCATGGATTGAAAAGAGCCTTTATTTGTTTGGACATAAGAATACATAGACAGTAGTATCACTATTGATAATATATTCTAAAAGCAAATCATTAGTATTTAGTAATAGTCCCTGCTTGCGGGAAAACATTCAAATACATGAATTCATATTAAGTGAGATTTCAAAGCTCTGTAGCATGACATCACTTTAAAAAATTTTCTAATCCTCCAAAGGCATATTGTTAAAACTCAATTAATTGTGTGTGTGTGTGTGTGTGTGTGTGTGTGTGTGTTTTTAGCTACCCAGTATTAAATTGAAATGAAATAGCAGTTAAGTATATTTAGGGCACTTTATTTAAACTGTTTTCCAGTCAGGAAACAATAACGGTAAGAAAAAAAAAGAATCTATGTAGTGAATCAGTGGCTGCCTCTCCCACTCATAGTGTTTGGTGTGTGTGTGTGTGTGTGTGTGTGTGTGTGTGAGAGAGAGAGAGAGAGAGAGAGAGAGAGAGAGACAGAGAGAGAGAGAGAGAATTATATAGAGTTCAACTCTTTAGACAAAACTGGAACGATTAGGAGAACGAATTGCAAATAAAGAAGAAAATGATAGAAAAAGGGCTTTTTATAGTTGGGAAGGATGGGGACCTGGGGATTAAGGGTAAGAATTGAACAACAGCCAAAACCCTGAAAGTCTGGTTGGAGGTGAATAATAAAGCCAGCATTAAGGAAAGGCCTTGGGATCCTGTATAGTACACTTGATCTGGAGTCAGAGGTTCTTGGGCAAGTGTCTTCACTTCTATAGGCCTTAGTAGGTTATCCCTTTTCTCCTCTGATCAGTGATCTTTTGCTCTGGGGAATGGTCACTGATAGCCATTCCCTCTTCCTCCCCTTCTGTCTTCCAGCCATACTGACCTACCTTCTTCCTGAATTTGGCTTTCTGCCTCATACTTCTGTATGTTTTTGCTCATGCTTTCCCACAGCATGCCTGGAATGTTATTCCTTCTCACCTTTGCCTCTCACAGACCTTAATATCCTTCAAGGTTCAATTTAGGTGATACTTTCTTTGAGAAGTCTGTTTACTTTCTGGTTCCTATATTTGTTAGTACTCACACCTCCTCAAATTATCTTCTATTTACTTATCTTTATAAATAACACCTCTACAGGTAGCTAGGTGTCCCAGTGGATAGAGCACTGAGTCTGCAGTCAGAAAGCCCAGAGTTCAAATCCAGCCCTAGACACTTACTAGCTGTGGGGTTTAGGATAAGTCACTTAACTTCATTCTGCCTCATTTTCCTCATTTGTAAAATGGGGGTAATAACAGCACCTACCTCCCAGGTAGTTGTGTCGTGAGGATCTAATGAGATAATATATGTAAAATGCTTTGCAAACCTGAAAGCTTTATATAAATATTATCATCATTGTTATCATTGTCACTATCATCACCATCACCACCACCATCATCATCATCATCATCATCATAATTTTCCCTAAAGTAGGGTGCAAACTCCTTGAAGGTAGGGACAGTTTTTTTTTTTTGTATCCACACTTCCTCACACTATGCCTCTTAGATTCTTAATGAATCCTTTTGAATTGAATTGAATTTCTGTAGGTAGGCACTTCTAACTCCAAATCCTATAATTATAAAAAGAGCTAACATTTATGTAATACTTTAAAGCTTTACATGTTGCCTCAGTTCATTCTGAGGTGGGTTCTCTTATCATCTCCATTTTACAGATGGAGGAAACTGAGGCAGTAAGTTTAACTTGACCAGGGTTACACATCTCTTAAGTGTCTGTGGCAATTAAAATTCAAGTCTTCTTGATTTCAAGCTTTGTGCTCTATCCACTTCCCCAATTATATACCTATGGCTTTTAATGTAGAATAGATGTTTTCCATGTCAACTGAATTTGCTCTTGTTCATCTTTCCTTTCACTGGTTGCTTGCAATTATACAGGAAGAAAGCTCCATCCAGCACCCCTAGTGCTATTTAGGAAGGCACTGTTGGAAGGAGGATAAAGCTGGAAATTAAGGGACAAGCTGGATCTGAGTTGGAGTTCTGACTTTCATTATTAGATGGGCAAACTTGGTTAATTCATTTTCAATTTTATTTTATGTTATCCTCTTTCATGCACTCTCCCTTCCAATCAATCTGCCCTGCTATCTGTTTCCATATAGAATATATCATTTTACTCCTCTGTATTTCTGCACATTGTTATGCCTTATTTCTGGGTTGCAATCTTGCTGTACCTTGTTTTATAAAATCCCTAGCTTCATTCAAAACATAGACACCATCTTCTACAAAAACCTTTTTCCTGCATCCTTTCTTTTCCCCGCCTCCTAGTTATTAGCATCCTCCCTCTATTGAAATTATTTTGTATATTCTTTTTTTTTTTTGAGACTTGATCTCTCTATCTTGGCCAGACTGGAAGTTAGTGGCCACTCACTGGAATAATACCAATGTTGATCTTCATGGCAGCCTCAACTTGCACTAGTTTTCCTACTTGTGTTGGTGGCTCTCCACTCCCAGATATTTACCATAATGATGTTAGACTTAGTGAAGACACCCCAACAGCTTTAACTCTACTACAGTTCAAAACTCCCAGACTCAAGCGATTCACTAGCTTCAGTCTCCCCAGTAGCAGGAACTATAGGTGTGTGCCACCATCCTTTTAGTACTTGTATACATGTTGAAAGTAAGGGCAGCATCATTTTTTGTCTTCATTTCCCCAGTGTCTGATATCACTCTGTCTTGCACACAGGATATAATATAAAAATATTTGTTGAATTAAATTGAATTGGAGGTTTCAGTTTCTTTTTCTGAAATATGGATCTAATCATCCACGCCCTGTTTGCCTCACATATTGTTTTGAGGAGTGTACTATATAAATATAAGCCGTTATTTTTACTCTTTGATAAGCTCACTGTTGCAGAAGGAAGATGAGCAAATCCAGAAAGGAGAAGTTGAAAAAAATTGCAATATAAAAATAGATTAAATGGAAGAACAGCAAAAGGAGAACCAGGCGAAAATGGAAACATTACAAATCGATAGGGACTTTGCAACAGGAAGAACAATCAACAACCAAAGCCAAGTACACTTAGAATGTCTTCAAGAAAGAATTTTTAAAAATACCAACATTTAAAGTTCGTGTCAATTACCTCTTTTTTAAAAAATATTTTATTCTGAATTTAAGAAATAAAGCAACATTTCCCTAACATAGTAGAATAGAAAAAAGATGACTGTACATGAAACTGCAAATCCATTATGTACTACTTGCTACTCCTTTAAATACGCAATGAAGTTACCACGTAACTTTCTTTTTTTCTTTTTTTCCCTTTCTTTTAACCCCCTCCACAGATGGCTACCATTAGACACAAATAGGTATATATGTGTGTGTGTGTGTGTGTTGTGTGTGTGTGTTTGTGTAAAACCGTTCTATACATACTTCTATTTATCAGTTCTTTACCTCTTACACAAAATTAGTGAAAGCACAGAAAAAAAGATGTACTCTTAGATGAGAGATATATAAGCAAAGGGGCAGGTAGAAGGTCTCAGAAGGGAAAAAAAATTGCCTAGTGTAGAATTTAAGAAGCTGACTGATGTTTCAAGCGTACAATTTACAACAAATAGAGATATCTGGCATAATTTTTGTGCTTTTTTTTGCTTTTTGGTGAGGCAGTTGGGGTTAAGTGACTTGCCCAGGGTCATACAGCTAGTAAGTGTCAAGTGTCTGAGGCCAGATTTGAGCTCAGGTCCTTCTGACTTCAAGGCCTGAGCTCTATCCATTGTGCCACCTAGCTGCTCGATTATTTTGCCTTCTTTTGGCCAACTTTTTCCCCTTTACAATGATGATTCTGATGATGTCAGGAGATAGTAGGTAGTCAGTGTTTTTGTGTTACACACACGCATATATCTCCATTCCTTTGTTCTCAACATACCATTGTGCAATAGAGTATCCAGTTCTAAAGGCTTTCTAATTTGGAATTCAATTTAATTAAAGAAATGTTTATTAGGTGGCTGTAAGTTCCTTGAGGAGTATGTCATTTTTTTCCGCTTTATATTCCCACAGAACAGCATTTTGTTTTGCATGTAGTAGATCTTTAATAAGTGTTTATTGAATCAGTTTGATTTTTAGCTCTAGTTCTGCCATTAATTAGCTGTGTGACCTTTGGCAAGTCACTGAAACTTTTCTGTGGCTCTCATCATCTAGATGTAGAGCTAGAAAGACTTTAGAAATCCTTTAATCCAGCCCCCTCATTTTGTACATGAAAGATTTGAGGCCCAGAATTGAACTGATTAGTTCAAGGCAGTAGGTTCTTTGGCCCCAAATTCAACACTCTGAATGCTGTGCTCTTAAGCTCTTTGGGGCAGGAAGCATGTCTGCTGTTTAATTCAACAAACATGTTTTTGAGTTTCCACTCTGTATAAGAAACTTTGCACAGTGGGGAACCAAACAAGGAAGAACACTAGCATTTATGAAGCACCTACTGTGTGTCATTTGGTGTGCTAAGTGCTTTTTAAAAACGTCTTCTTTGATCCTCACAACCCTGGGAGGCAGATAGTATTATTATTCCCATTGCACAGATGAAGAAACTGAGGCAGAGGGAAGCAGAGTGACTTGCCCTGGGTTATACACCTAGTTAGTAGCTCAGACTAGATTTAAACTCAGGTCTTCCTAACTCCAGGCTCAGTGTCCTATCCACTAGGCTAAAATCTAGGCAGTCCCTGTCCTTAAGAAGCTTATATTCTGTTGGAAACCTATACTGTTCACCTCTGAATCTAGCACCCCAGAATCTAGCACTATGCTTTGAATATAGACACTGAAGGCAGACTTATTTAATAAATGAACAGATGAACTGATAGTCAAATGGGGCTAATAATATCTTCCCTGCTTCTTCACATGGTTTTTGTGAAGATAAAATGAGCTAGTCCTTGTGAAACATCTGAAAAACCAGGAAGTGCTAATAAAAAATGGGTTTTTCTTATGATGAAGGCAGGGGGTGTTCAGAGTCTGATTTTAGTATAATTCTGGTGGTGATGAGTTGGACAGAGAGGAAGAGGGATGGGCTTCCCAATTTTTTTTTTCTCTTGAGAGTGAGGGATTTAAGCATGTCACTGATCCCTTCCCCTTTGGAGGCTAAAGGAGTGCATAAAAAAATAAACATAGTGTGATAATAGCTCACATTTCTATATCATATTTAAGCTTTCCAAAGCACTTTTCTCATATCCTCTCTGGGAACTAGTTAATGTTAATGAATTAATAAGAACCCCTAAATCTGAGATCAACTAGAGAAGTCTATGTAAGTTTTATTACCCCATTTTACTAATAAGGAAACTGAAATTCAGAGAGATATGGCAATAAGAATAACTAACATTTATATAGTGCTTACTATGTGCCAGGCACTGTGCTAAGTGCTTTACAATTATGTCAACCCTGGGAGGAGGGGCTATTATTATTTCCATTTTACAGATGAGGAAACTGAGGCGGACAGAGGTTAAAGTGCTTTCCCAGGTTCACATAGCTAGTGTCTAAGACCAGATTTGAACTTGAGTTTCCTGACTCCTGGCCCAACTGTACCACTTAGCTAGCTTAAGTATTACACAGTGAGTGGGTCTCATCAGACCTGGGATTTGAATGCAGGTTTGTGTGACTACCTGTTCATTGCTCTTTCCCTAGACCTGATGCAGAATCCTTCTTCAGCCCATTCATCTTCCATACTTTTGTCATGATAAAGACATTGTAGGCAGATAGGCCATGCTAAATAAGGCACCCCAGGAAATGAACCCAATCCTCCACAGTTGCTGTTGCTTCCTCATCTTTTTTCCCCCTTTTTCCATAGCGAGAGGAGCTAATTGAAATCCATGCTGTGGTCTTATGAACTATGAGTCAGAAGGAAAGAAGCACTTAATCACTTAATGAAATGATTGTCTCTCCAAGCATGGAAAGGAAACAGCTGAGGGGTGAAGTGGGTGAAGAAAAAGAAAGTATACAGGGTGCTTTTGGGGAAACTCTTGGAAAATACAGCTCCATGTTCTCACTGGGTCTTTGAGGCACTCAGAACTTGATATGCCTTTTTTTTTTAAAAATACTCTGGGACATAAAGAGGGTGACTGCCTGCCATGCTTTATGCTTGGCCTGCTTGTTGAATTCAGAAGACACTGCTAGGAGGGCAGTGGGACAGTCATTTCTTCTAGAGGGAAGGTCACCTCAAGAGCTGGGTTTGAGTCTGAGCTGTTCAGTTAACTACATGTGTGGCCCTGGGCAAGGCATTTGGACTCTGGAGGCTTCAGAAAATGGGGCGAGGTGGGTGCCCCGGATACTTGTTCTATTCCTTCCAGTTCTAAATCCTCTGACTGAAAGGGAAGTCACTTTGGTGTGCATCATGGGACTCATGATATAAAATGAAATTAGCTGGGAGTCATTAGTGGCATTACCTATCTGCTTCAAGTGGGTGCAGGGTCCTAAGCCCAGGGCACTGCACTGGATAACTTCTTGGCACTCACTTTCAACTAGATTCTAGTTTGGTTGAAGGCAGACACTCTCTTCTATTTAACTTGCACATTCCTACCCACCTTCAAAGTATCCATTATCAGAAGTTTATATTTTCTATAACACTTTACATTTTAGAAAGAAAAGAAGGAAACATGCATTTATTAAGGGCCTACTATGTGCCAGGAACTGTGGAATCACTTTATAAATATCTCATTTTTTCCTCACAACAGTCCAGGGACCTAGTTACTATTATCCCCACTTTACATTTGAAAAAACTGAGATGGTCAATGCTTAAGTCACTTACTTAGGGTTACATAGTAAGTGTCTGAGGCTGAATTTGAATTCTGGTCTTTCTGACTCCAAGTTTAGCACACTATCCAGTGTAATACTTAGGGCGCTCTCTCTCTCTCTCTCTCTCTCTCTCTCTCTCTCTCTCTCTCTCTCTCTCTCTCTCTGTCTTTGTCTCTGTCTCTCTCCTCTCCTCTCCTTCATTCTCTGTTTTTTCCATCGTTTTCCCTTCTTCCCTCTCTCCTTACCTTCCTTCCTTTTTTCCTTCTCTTCCCTTCCTTCCTTCCTTTCTCCCTCCCTCCCTCCCTTTCTCATTCTGTCTCTCTCTTCTTTCCTTTATCCTTCCCTCCATCCTTTCCCCTTCCTTCCTTTTCCTCCTTCCCTTCCTTTTCCTCCTTCCTTCCTTCTCCTTCTCCCTTCCTTCCTTCTTCCTTCCTTCCTTCTTCCTTCCTTCTCTTCCTTCCTTCCTTCCTTCCTTCCTCCTTCCTTCTTCCTCCCTTCCTTCCTCCTCCCTCCTCCCTCCCTCCCTTCCTCCCTCTCCTTCCTTCTCCTTCCTTCCTCCTTCCTCCTCCCTTTCCTTCCTTCCTCTCCTTCCTCCTCCCTTCCTTCCTTCCTTCCTTCTTCCTTCCTTCCTTCCTTCTTCCTTCCTTCCTTCCTTCCTTCCTTCCCTTCCTTCCTTCCTTCCTTCCTTCCTTCCTTCCTTCCTTCCTCCTTCCTTCCATCTTCTTTCTCTCTGTGTCTGTTTCTCTTTCATTGTACTTTTCTTATGACTGCTCTTGTGAAGCAGGTAACATGACTTTTTTTTTTTTTGGCTAGGCAATCGCGTCAAGTGACTTGCCTAGAGTCACACAGCAAGTAAGTGTTATGTGTCTGAGGCCAGATTTCAACTCAGGTCCTCCTGAATCTAGGGCCAGTGCTCTATCCACTGTACCACCTAGCTGTCCCCTACATGACTTATGATTACACTATTCTATAGATGGGGAAACTGAAGTTCCAACAGGCAAACAGACTTGCCCCAGGACACAGCTAGGATGTGGGAAAGCTGGGACTAGACACTGAGTCTTTTGATTCAAAGTCTGGAGTATTTTTCCTCTGCCATGCTCCCCTCAAAAGTGAGTGCTATGTTCACTTAATGAAACCACTGAATGCTTATAGACTTAGAGAATTCTATAGCTAGCTAGCATATTATACATCATCTACTAATTCTGTGATAAAGGCAGTAGAGCAGGCAGGGGTCAATTTCCAAATGGGATGGACTATTGAGATCCCACCTACCTCTAATCACTGTCCAGTGGGAGAGAGACAGCTGAGCCCACAGGAATTTTTCAAAATTTGAGTAGTTACTACATGGAGCTTCCTTAAACTCTGTCATATATTGGATTAAATTTGATTTATCATCTTCTATCATTAAATGTTGTGCTGGGTTTCTGTTGCCATTAACAAATGCTTCAATTCACTCGGAGGTGATTGTCCTTTCATGAATGAATTTGTCTACATATACAAAGAATTTTACTGTGGAATATAGTAGAAAAGAGTGCTGTATTTAAAGCCAAAGGATCTATCTTTGAAGATAGGCTTTGTCACATAGTTGGAAAATTTGTGAAACTGTGGGTGATTTAGTTAAATTCTGTAAGTCTTAGCTCCCTCTTCTAAAAGTTATATTTTTTTTCTTTTAAACTAGATGATCTCTAAGTTCATATCCAGCTCTAGATTCTATGAACTTGTGATTATGTAATGCAATTTTGGGAGAATTAAATTTCCAGGTGACCCAAAAGGGATTAGGAAAAAAAAAGCATTTTGGGTGTGATGAGCTGATTATTGCTTGTGTTGACTTATATGTCAGAAATGGCCTAAAAGATATCATTATGGATATTTTACTGGAAAATGAAGTGGGGAAGTCATGTAGGGAGAGTGAAGGCTAATAGATGGAAAACTAAAGGATTGCACTAGTACTCAGGAAATAATAATAATAATAACAATAATAATTTTTTTTCAAAAAGAAGAAAGCTTCTAGTGTGTTAGCTGGACCCTCTCAGGAGGAGTAATATAAAGATATATACAAAACTGACACGAGATGAGGAGTGGAGGGGTTGAGGTTCCATCACTGGAAGGAGTATCCATATGAGTTAAATCCAAAATTAACTATGGTATTTTGAATAGATAAAGAACTTATTAATTTAAAAATCATAAAATCAGTAATTAAGGCTGAGGATAAAGGTTAGAGGATAGGGATTTTCCTAAGGTCATTCCGGTAAGTAGGAAAGCACAGATTCAGGCCCAGTTTTCACTCTCCTCCTGCCATTGGAATATGTAGTCCTTGAGAATAGTGGCCCTTTTTGCCCTTCTTTGTATCCCCAGTACTTAGCACTTTGAGTAGCCCTTAGTAACTGCTTAATAACCGTGGGTTGATTCAACTTGTTGACCCAGTTCCTCTGACTCTAATTTTTTTTAAACCTTTCTTCTTTGCTTTTCTGCATCTCCTCTGAATCTTTTTCTTTTTCAATAGGGTTAAAGTATCAGTTGAAAATAATATTTTAAGCTAGACTTTTTTCCTGTGGTCTCTTTAGTTATGAAAAGATATATCCCTATTAATGAACACAAATTATTGCATTTTTAGAGGGAGAATTTAAAGGGAAAAAAACTCAACTAACTGGATTAGATTGGCTCAAATTAGTTAAGCTCTGCAGTCACAAAGGAGGAGAAAAATCAATATGGAAAAAGACATTAAAATAATTTTTAAGGGCTGCTGTGGCAAAACCTGAAAGCGCTTATGATTAAATAAAGCTTATAAAATCCAGAGGGATTCAAACACTGGAGTTCAAATGCTGGTGGTGTGTGGTACACTGGCATGAAATTCTGGACATGACTACATGGGCCTTCATACTGCATATCTTTGGGTAGCCTCAGTGGTTTGGGGTGACCAAAAAGGCTGAGTATCTGCGTATGTGTCATAACAGAAGCAAAACTGCTTCTGCTTGTGGGCCTTTTCTCTCCCCAGATGGTGCATTCTTTTTGAGTAATGCGTCATCAGAGCCACGAATTCTGATGATGTATTACTCATGCCTGCTATCAGATGAGCTCACTCTGATACCATATTGCCCCTGTGCATCATCGGGAGTATTGCAACAATTTATCAATGGAGTGAACTGTTGCTCCAACAACATGCTACCTGTACAGATCTCATGAGAGGAAGAGAGATGGGGCTGTCTACTCAGACTTAAGATGAGGCGATTTGCCAATGAATTCCTAGAATTGCTGAGTTTCAGAGCTGGAAAGGGCCTTAGAAATCATGTAGTCAAACTCTTTTATTTTACAGATAAGGAAATTGGTCCTAGGGAGGAAGTGACACTTGTATCAATTTGCACATCAAATTTATGACAGAACTGGTGTCCTCAATCCAATTCTTTCTCATTATATTAAATTTCTCAAGTCTGGTCCCCTTAAATTTAACATTATATCTATATGTAGCTATATTGATATATAATATATATACATAAATATATATAGGTATATGCATTCATATATACACATATACTTATGCCTGCCTGTGTATGCAAGTACCTAAGCATATATACAGATATGAGCATAAGAATTCCTTTATATCTATACTTTATTATATATGTATACATATGTAAATATGTTATTATATATGTATACATACTTATATGTACATATACATACATACACTTATATGTGGATATACATGCATATTTAAGTAAATTAATATATACACATAAGTATAACAACATACACACACACACACAGATAGAGATGAGATAAAGAGAGACAGAGACAGAAACAGTCAGAAGGGAATTAGGGAGCTGCATCTCCCATTTAGCTGACTATACTGATCAAATTAACTAGGGGATAGATACACTTCCACTTCACCCTGTACTGTAAGAAGAGCTAGCCAAAGAGTATGTGAACACTTGCATCCATTTTTTTAATTCTTTAATTGATTGATTCAAGAAGCTTTTATTCAGTACCTTCTACAATATGTGTTAAAAGCTGCAGACATAAAAGTACCATAATCCGTGTAAAAAGATGATTATGCATGCACATACACACAAAGTCAATGCACAGTAATATCAAGGTGGAGGAGAGTACTAGTAACTAGGAGGAGGTAGGCCTCCTATAGGAGGTGACATGAGCTGGGCCTTGAAGTATGATTCTAAGAAGAAGTGAGAAGGGAGTATAATCCAGACATGTGGTGAGGCAACCCAAACAAAGGCAGAGATAGGACAGGGCATATCACATATGTGGGAATGGCAAATTGGGCAAAATTGTGAAGTGCTTTAAATGACAGAGAGGAATTTGTATTTTACTCAGTAGGCATTAGGAAGCCACTGGACCTTTTTGGGCAAGAAAATGACAGGGAAAACTGTGCTTTAGGAGTATCATTTTAGTAGATGTGTGAAGGATATTTTGGAAAAGGGAGAGACCAGGGTGGGAGATGGGGAGACCAGTCAAGAGGATGTTGTAATAGGTGGGAGGTGATGAAGGCCTAAATTGGTGAAGTGGCTACATGAGGGGAGAGTGTTGAGACGGATGTGAGAGATGTTGTCAAGGTAGACAAGACTTAGATACTGATTGCTTGTGGAGATTTGAGTGTAGGAAAGAATTAGTAAAAATCTAGATGACTGGAAGGATAGTGGTCCCCACAATAGAAAAAGGAAGAGAGCAGGATGTGGGGAGAAATAATGATGATGATGGTGATGATGATGATGATGATGATGATGATAAAACAGCTAACATATAGCACCTACCATGTCATGCACTGTGCCAAGTATTTTACAAATATCTCTTTTGATTCTCACTACAATCCTTTGAGGCAGGTGCTATTATTATTATCTCCATTTTACATTTGATGAAATTGAGACAAAGATAAAATGACTTGCCTGGGATCACACAGGGTCTGAGACCGGATTTGAACTTATGACTTCAGGCCCAGGATGCTATCTACTGTACTATCTTGTACACATTGAATATTAAATATAGAAGGGACATTCATCTGAAAATGTCCAAAAGACAGTTAATGATACAGGTCTGGATTTCAGGAGAGACTAGGGTCAAATAGATAGATTAGGGAGTCATAGGATTATTGCTCTAGAGGTTGCTTCAGTGACTATTTGGATGAACTGCCTCACTTTATGGATGAGGAAACGGAGGCCCATGGAGGTAGAGTGTATGTTTAAGGTGATACAAGTACTAAATGTGATTTGAACCCAGGTTCTTTGACTTGAGTCAGTGATCTTTCTACTCTATCATCTTGAAAAAGAGAGCATGGGAGCTGATCAGGGAAATTGTATGAATGGGTTCTCTGTGAATTAAAGGATATTCATTAATATTCTGTCACATTAAAACAAAAAGAACCTCTGGCTTCAGAAAAATAAGTTTAGGTCAGTCTTGGGATAAATATCAGGAAAAACGTCAAGAGAGTTTTTCTGGGGAGCCAGGTATATTGTAATGTAACCCAAAGACTGATTCAAATCTTTATCATTATGAGCTGTGTAACTATGGACAAGGTTCCTCGGTTTCTTCCTCTATGAAATGGGGATAATAATACTTGCACTGTCTATCTCATGGTGCTGTTGCAAGAGTTAAATGAAATGATGAATATAAAGTGCTATGTAATTTGTGCCTACTATGGGCAAGAGATAGCATGGCAGAGTGGATAGAGTTAGTCCCAGGACACAGAGAGACCTTTGTTCAAATTTTGTTTCTGACACTTAACAAGTTCTGTGACCCTGGGCCAATCACCAGTCCAGCCTCTACGTTCCTGAGGCAACTAACTAGGACTTATTTACCAATAGATGGGTTGGCAGAAGATGCTCCCATAAATTCCAGCAAAGGTTCTCTATGTTGAGGAAATCAGAGGTCCTTCTAATACTTGTGTATGTGCAAGTGTGTAAATGACTGTGCAGATGTTGGTGATAGGAATTGATATCATCCCTGCCCTAAAGAAGCATGCAATTCAATGGGGAAGGGGTTGGTGTGAGACATAATAAATATGATGGATGATGAGGGAGAGATCAGGTACAGTGAAAGTGCTTTAGGGAAAGGAAAGGATGGAGAGATTATTTTACCTTCTGGGATCAGGGAAGGCTTCATGGAGAAGGTGGCATCTTAGCTGAGTCTTGAAAGTCTCTCTCTCAGTCTGTCTGTCTCTGTCTGTCACTGTCTCTCCATTTTCATCTGTTTGTCTCTCTTTCCCTCTCCTCTCTTTCTGCCTTTCCCTCCCTCTCCCTATCCCTTTCCCTCTGTCTCTCTCTTGAATAGTGTTCACGTGGCATAGAGAAATGAATAATGGAGTTGGAATCAGACGACCTGGTTAAAATTCCAGCCTGATACTTATTAACTCTGTGACCTTGGACAATTCACTCACCCTTATTATCCTGGGACAGAGGTGGGACTAGATAGAGGTAGTCAAGGTAGTCAAGTTAGGCAGTTGTTTCTAGATTAACATTTGAGGAGGTGAGCTGAAGGACATTGTTTGCCTTTTTATAAATATACATACTTAGTCTAATTTCCATGGTCTGTAGATAATTATCTTGTGATAGGTCAAATCCCGTTTAAAGGAGAAAGATCATATATTTGAGTGGAGAAAGTTATGAGAGAAGGAGTAGTATGAAGGAGAAAGACGATATGAATAAGAAAGAAACTGGTTATTTGGAGGGATCTGGACTGCAAAGAAGGCCAGAATTCACATTTATAAAGCAAGAATGGAATAATATTTGGGAGAAATTGAGGAAGAGTCGAAAGTAGATTCAGAAACTGAGATGCAGAAGTTAAACAACCTGCCAAGCAACCTGCCACACAGGTATTTGGGGGAGGATGTTGGGCCTTATCTGATGAACTGAGCAGAGGAAGCAAATTGAAAGTCCATTAGATCAAAAGTCTTGGGCATGGGTGATCTTGCTTCATAAGAAGCTATGTGGATATCAGCCAGGCCCTTATAATCTGTTATAAATTAAAACAATTATATATTTAGTCAGGGTGTTTTTGAAGAGACATGAGTGAGAGGAAGACAAATTGAGGAGGCACAGGAGACAGAAAATGAGAAAAGCTATTGCCATTCCAGTATAATGACAAACATGAATGATAAACACGCCCCCATCCAAGTATACACATCTTTTCAAATGAAACCTTCTCCAAATTGCATGAATAACATGCCCATCATCAAGGGGGAGAATGTAGCAGAGTGAGATCATTAGGAAAATTGACACATCCCGGGAGGCAAGCAATCATTCTCACTTCTCTAGAACTTTAAGATTTACAAATAACTTACCTTGAAACAACTCTGCAAGGAGAGAAGGGGAGAGGGAAGTCAGTTAATGAGTCAATAAGCATTTATTAAGTTCCTACTATGTGCCAGGCACCATGCTAAGTTCCAGGGATATGAAGGAGGGCAAAAATTGATCCCTGCCCTCAGGGAGCTTATGGTACAATGGCGGAGGGAGCATGAAAACAATTATGTACAAAAGAGATATATATGGGATAAATTTGAGATAATCTCAGAGGGAAGGTGCTAAAATTAAGGAAAATCAGCAATGATTTCTCACAGAAGGTGGATTTGAGATGAAAACCAAAAGATATCAGGGAAGCTAGGAGGCAGAGATGAGAAGGGAAATAATTCTAAGCAAGTGGGGCAGACAGTTAATATGCCTGGAATCAGGAGATGGAGTATTTTGTGCAAGGAACAGCACGGAGGTGAGTGTCACTATATCGTAGAGTATGTGGAGGGGAGTAAGATGTCAGAAGACTAGAAAGATAGGAAGGTCCATGTTATAAAGGATTTTTAAAGTTAAGTGGAGGATTTTTTATTTGATCGGATATAGGGAGCCATTAGAGTTTATTGAATTGAGGGGAATACAAATATTATGATCCCCAATTTTCAGATGAGGAAACTTATACCCAGAGAGAAGTGACTTTCCCAGACTCTGCACAGTAGTGTCAGAGCTGCTATGTAAACCCAAATCTTTTGGACTACTAATCTAGTATTCTTTCCATGGAGATAGAAACAAAGGAAAGAAAATAGGATGGCGATATTTTGGGTTTAAGCAAAGTCCTTAAACAAATACAGAGGGTCAAGAGGACTAATCAGGGCAATATGGAAAGAAGATCCTTCAAAGTCCATTGATGGAAGTTGGTATCTTTGTTACAATTTTCCCCAGTATAAAATTAACAATTTACTCTTCCCATTATTCAGAAATATATCAGCACTTTCAGGATATACAAGTTATGGATGCGTTGTCACCTCAGGTCAGGATATACAGATTATGGATGCATTGTCACCTCAGACTTAGAGAGGCAGGCACATACTATTCACATTGGAAGGGATCTTGGAGATATGAGGCTGAAGGTTGGGGAGGGGTCAGGAGGAGTAACTTGCTCAATGTTACAGAGAGAATCAGTCAGTGACAGAGCTGGGACTAGAGCACAAAAATACTAGCTCCCAGGCTCCTCTTTTCACTCTGCTATGCTAAGGCATAGTGGTTAAGCAGTTAAGGCAGTTAGGTGGTGTAGTGGGTAGAGTCCTGAACTTGGGGTCATAGAGATATGAATTTGAATCCCATCTCAGGGGCTTGCTAGCTATGCAACTGTGGGCAAATTGGCTGACGTCTCTCAGCTTCAAATTCTCCATCTATGAAATGGGCATTATATTATCACATACTTCACAGAGCTGTTGTGAGGATCAAATGAAAATATACATATAAAGTACCTTGAAAACCTTTAAAGTAACATAAATGCTAACTATTATTATTATTATTGCTATTATTATTTTTTGGGGTTATTAGTTTAGAATTAGTTTTTCAACCTGGGAATTTTTTTTTTAGGAGGCAGTGAAACAAAAAAAAAAGGAGATGGTTTGTATTTTAAAAGATTTGGATTATTGTCTTAGCATTGCTACTAATTAATTATGTGACATTGGCACATAATAATTTGCTAGGGCCTCTCCTTTCTAATCTATCAAATGAAGGGATTAGACAAGAGAATGCCCAAATTCTTTTCCATTTCTCTTATTTTTTAACCATGTTATCTTCTCGTTGGAATATCTTATGTTCTATGCTCAGCATTCTAAGGTCCCTTCCAGTTTTGACGCTTTATATGACATGAAACATGGTTCAAGTTCATTCTTAGTTCTTTGGTTCCTATAGGTCCTGTAGTTTGTAGTGGATTTTGCCAAATATACCAAGTCATGCTATGTTTTTCTGAGAGTTTTTTTTTTTAAATCCTTATGTGGACAATCATCAGATTGGCTAAGATGACAGAAAAATGAAATGACAAATGCTGGAAGAGATGTTGAAAAATAGATGCATTAATGCACTGTTGTTGGAGTTGTGAATTGGCCCAACCATTCCAGAGAGCAATTTGGAACTATGTCCAAAGGGTTATAAAACTGTGCATACTTTTTGACCCAGCAATGCTACTAGTAGGTCTATACTTCAAAGAAATTAAAAAAAAAGGAAAAGCACCCACATGTACAAAAGTATTTATAGTAGTTCTTTTCGTAATGGTAAAAAATTGGAAACTGGGGGGATTCCTATCGATTGAGGAATGGCTGAACAAGTTGTGGTATATGATTGTGATGGAATACTATTTTGCTATAAGAAATGATGAAAGGGATGATTTCAGAAAAATCTGAGAAGACTTATATGAACTGATGCTAAATAAAGGGAGTAGAAGATAGAGACCTTTGTACAGAGTCTCAACAATATCATAATAATAATTAGCTGTGAAAAATGTAGCAACTCTGATCAGTACAAAGACCTATGAAAACTGCTATCCAATCCAATCTAATAAATGTTTATTAAACACTTACTATGTGCCAGGCACTGTGCTAATCACTGGGGATACAATTAATAAAAAGAAAGATAGTCCCCACCTTCAAATTAATGGGGGGAGGGAGAGGCAGTACATACAAGAGGCAGGAAAGGAGGGGAGGAGAAGGGGATGAAAGGGACATCAGGTAGTATCTGGCATGGGAGCATCTTGTTAGTGGAGTTGAGACCAGGTGAAGCAACAGATACGGTGTGGAGAAAGCCACTATTTACCTCCAGATTAAAAACTGATGGAGTCTGAGTGTAGATTAAAGAATATTTTTTCTTTTCTTTTCTTTTTCTTTTTTCTTTTTTCCCTTCACCCATAGCTAATGTGGAAATATGTTTTGCCTGACTTCATATGTATAATGAGTATCATATTTCTGCCTTCTCAAAGGGTGGGGAACAGGGTGGAGGGATGGAGAGAATGTGGAACTGAAAATAAAAATTAAAAAGAAAAGAAAAAAAAGAAATCCTTCTGTTGTGTTTTCCTAGACCACAACTGGCAAGTGACCCATCTTTCTCCAATATTTAAAAGGAAGGATTTTATGGCAATTATGTCTAAGGTACACAGACTCATTTCCTTTCCCTCTTGGGATTCCTACCTTCCCTCAAAGCTCAGCTCAAGTATCATCTCCTTCATAAAACATTTCCTGACTTCCTTAAGTATTAGAGCTAGTGCTCCACATACTTATTTTGAATATATATTACATGTTTTGCATTTATTTATATATTTGCATATTGTCTTCCCTGATACATGGTAAAGGGAGAGGGTCCCATGGTCTCCTTCCCTCTCTCTCCCCAACCAAAGGCCATATAGTCCCAGGAAATAGACCTAGAATTTTGTCCTTTTCCTTTATTCTTTTCCATTTTAGGTACAGGGAGTAGAGTATCTAATCTGCCTGGGAGCATCAGACATGGGGATCCTGGAGCCTAGAAATTCAGCTGGATATTTCAGCTAGCTCAGCAGTCAAACTCAAAGGAGTAATGATCCAGGGATGTCTTACCAATCTAGCCTTGAGGCTTGAACCTGCTGGGATTAATGCTATGTAGTAATTGAGCTAATCTGTGAGACTAATCTCCTTCTCCTCCCAAGAGACTGAGGTGGTATAGGGGATTCCTGAAGTTTTGGAAGAAAGGTTTATATACTTAACTTTTGTTCTTGCTATATCTTCAAAATAAATATTGCTTTGTAAATATGAACCCAATATTAAAAGAACTGGGGTGCTAGTCACTGATCCCCTAAAATGGGGGAACAAAATCTATATGGGCTGGAGTCAGTGGCAGAGAAGAGAGATTCCCTACCCCCAGAATAACAGAGAATCATGAAGGAGGTAAAAAAATAACAGTCCTGTCCATGAGAAAATAGGGCCGGAGTTACCCATGTTACACTTGTAAGGTGGATATATTATTATATTATTGTGACCATAAGGTAATATCTAGATGTGAAAGTTTTTCATTATTGTTATTGTTTTTATTATACACATGATGCACATCAGATTTTTGGAGCTCCCATGCACCAACCTCAATGAAAATGAATCACCGCTAGATATCCAGAGATCGTGCCTCAATCTTAGGGCAGTTAATATATTCAGCTTTAGAACTACCACCCAGGAGCTGAGTTGTCATATTTCTTCTTGATTTTCTGGCTAAACTCCTTGAGAAGGCTGTCTGTAATCAATATCTCCACTTCCTTTCCTTTTACTCTTTTTCTTAACTCTCTGAATTCTGACTTCTGACCTCATTGCTCAACTGAAACTGTTCTTTCCAAAGTTTCCTATGATCTCTTAATCACTGAATGTAATGATATTTTCTCACTCTTTATCCTTCTTGACTTTGGCATTGCTAATCACCCTGTTCTCCTTGATACACTCTTTTTTCTGTATAGGATGTTCCAAAAGTCTTAAGTAGAATGGGAGAGGACATTATAAGATTTAAGGAGTTGGGGGCATTGGGAAATTAAGAAGTTTGAAGGATTGTCAACATGTTGTTGAAGTGTACTGGTGTAGTGGGAGGATTTTGGGAGGAGGGAAGGATAGGCAAGTAGGTATTAAATTCCCTGAGAAAGGAGGGGGAATAACATGAGGGTTGGTACACAACAGCTCCCATAGCCAGGATTGGGTGGATAATTTTGATTTTGCGAACTTCAGAGGAGGAGGGGTCATTGAGTTATAGTAGGTAAGGAAAAGTCTGGAAATGACAGTGGGGAACAATGAATATTATGACTCCTTCCCTCCATTAATGCATTTGTGTGTGTGTGTGTGTGTGTGTGTGTGTGTGTGTGTGTGTGTGTGTGTTTTGTGTGTTTGAAGGCATGGCTAGGGGTTCAGTAATGTAGTGTCCTGAGGGAGAGCCAAGTCTCAGTGAGGGCTGCTAGATGGAAGAATGTGAGAAAAAGAAGTTTAGGATAAAGGTAGTTTTTTTTCAGTACAGAATAGGAATTCCAAAGAGAATAGTAGGTATGATTGGGGAAGGACATAGTTGAGGTAGAATTGAAGATGATGAATGTGTGAGGATAGAAGTTTTATTCCTTTGGTTCAGAAATTGATTAATGCAGGAATAGAAATAGAAACAAGTTAGTGGAAATTTTTAGCCATAGAGGGTAGTAGAAGGGTGGTACTTGAAAAATAAAGCTTACATTTTCTGAGGGGTATTGATGTTGTACAAGGGTCAGGGGTATGGGGTCTCAGTTATTCTCCATGCTAATTCTGTGAAGGAGGTGGGCAGTGTCACCTTCAGCTTCTACTCAACTGGCATATAACAATAGTCCTTGTTTCAGCTCCAACCTGTTCCTGCTTTGAGCCAAGATGTGCCATATATTTGGTGCCTGAGGACCAGCCCAAGTGAGTTTAGAGAGGTTCATCACCAGAAGGTTGGCTACAGCTGCTGATGATATAAGAAAAAAATTATCCCTTGATGTGGGTTCTTCTCATTACAAACTCTCAAACAGAGGTTTTTTTTTTTTTAGAATTGCTTGGTGGCACTGTGTAGAAGGATATTTAGTTCAGATACAAGTTGGACTATAATGCTCCTAAAGGATAATCTTAATCTGATGTCCTCAATCTATGATATTCTTAAAGTTTGAATTGTTAAAGAAGAGGAGATGCACACTGATGGCAAGTTGGAGATTATTCCAGATGTGTGGTAGGAGTTGGAGACACAGAGAAGTTATGTCAAAGAAACACACAAGAGACCATGATTTCTCTGTGTGCTTACCTGTTTTCCTCTCTGTCTTTTCTGATAACTCATATACCATAAAACAAGGCCAACCTAACTCAAACCCAATCAAGTCATCTTATTTTCTCCGTACTCTTTTCTTTTCCCTCCCTCTCCCCAGAAGGCAGAGATGGTTCAGGAAATGTTTAATTTAAATAGAAAAGCTGAAACTGACAATGTGGAACCTTGATTCTCTTGCAAATGCAACTCTGATTATTGCTAAATCTGCCTATGACAGGTTTAATATGTCTCTCTTTACTGGTAAATTATCATTCATCCTGAAAGGTGCTAGAGCTTAATCCATTGCATTAAGGAGGGCTGTGAGCCTGAGCTCTGAAATTGTCAGATAATTTTTTTTTCTTTTTGTGAAGGCTCAAAAAGTGCTTGAAATGTGTGTTTCCTTTTAGCTAGACTCTTGGCTTGGTGTTCTTTATTAATATTTAACCCATTACTAAAGTGCTTCTTATCTACTCATTCTGAGGTTCCTAAGATTGTTCATAAAGCTTATTCCAGAAGCCCAAGAAGGGTTCTCCAATTAAAGGGAAAAAGTGTCATGGTAGTAAAATAATGAACACCTGAAAAGAAAAGTAAAAATAGGGATGAGCTAATGTTCATGAAATATTTTATGGTTTGTAACACACTTCACTTATTGTTATTTCTGCATCTTCTCAGTGGCATTTGTAGAGGTTTGAAATCTAGGCATCTTCTTTGACTGTTCTCTTTTATTTATTTTCCTCTTTCAATAATTTGCCAACTTCTTTCAGTTTAATTCCCCCTCCCCCATTTCTATTGCTACTGTGTGTAGTAGTCTCCTAAATGGCATCTCTGCTTTCAATCTCTTTGCATTCCTTCCTCCTAAGAGTGGCCAAAATCATATAGCTAATTCACCCATTTCACCATGCTACTTCTCTGTTAAAAAATCTTCAATGATTCCCTATTGTGTATTGAATAAAATGCAAATCCCTTAGTCTTTCATTACCTCTCTCTAGCTTTATTTCACATTTTTTTCCCCTTCATGCAGCCAAATTGTACGAGTGGTCATTCACTGAAGCTGTCCTGCTATTTCCGGTATCAGCCCCCACCCACCAAGTCTCCTTATCTCTACCTATTTAAAATCTTATTTTCCTTCAAATTCAGATTGGGTGTCATCTCTTCCATGAAACTTTCCCTTTTATTTATTTTGCCATTTGTGAAGTGAAGGTGTTAGATTTGATCATCTTTTGTTTTTTTGTTTCCTACATAGTTTCCTGATAGTCGATTGTTTAACTGATTCCTAAAATCTTCCTCCAGTGCTTCAATGGTGTGTTTAGAGGACTCTGGATTCTTGAATTCTATTCCAGGAAAGCACAAGTTTGAGTAGGATCTGCCAAGCTGGAAAGGACTGAAGTATGGCTGTAGCAAATCTGTGTTATCTGGGGCAAGCCTGGTTAAATGGAGAGAGGCTTACTACTACATATTTATATAGATATTCATATTCATATATAAATATAGAATATTTACTCAGTACTTACTATGTTCCAGGCACTGCCTAAAGGACTGGAGATACATATACAATTAAAAGACAGTCCTACCCTCAAGGAAATTGCATCTATTAAGCATTTATTATGTGCCAATCATTGTGTTAAGCAAGAGAGATGCAAACGAAAGCAAAAAAAAAAAAAAAGACAGTCTCTGCCTTCATGGACCTTATATTTTCATGTGGAAGGACAACACATAATGGGTGTTATGGAACTGGAAGTGGAAAACAGTGAGTTGGAGGAACCATGAGAAGGTTGTTTATGGGGAGCTAGAGAAGTTTCTAGAGTAAGAAGTCAAGTGAGCACAGCCTGAATACCTCACAAAATAGCGGTACTAACCAGGGATTCACTAATCAGAAGAGAGGGCTGAAGGGCTCAGTTATTTCTGTACCTGTTTTGCTAACTTCCTATGTGACCTTAGTCAAGTGACTTCATCTACATGCACGTTTCTTTTACTGTAAAATAAAGATGTTGGACTACAACCCTCCAAGGTCTTTTCCATTTCTTTGAAAAATGTAGTGATATATTTGCTCTTTTATTACCTTATTTCTGAATCTCTTTCATCCTCTCCTCTAACCAGAAAGCCACCCTTTGTAACAAAAAATAAGGACACAACAGGAAAAAATCAGTAACATTAACCAACATTTCAAGTGAATCTCATAATATATGCAATATTCCACATACACAGACCACCCATCCCCCACACCTCAGCAAAGAAGGGAGAGCAATGCTTTTTCAGAAGGGGACAAACATGAATATTATAATTTCAAAGCATTCAGTTTAGTTTTTTTTTAAATTGTGGTTATTCTTTCACATTGTTGTAATAATTGTGCATATTGCTTTCCTTATCCTGATGCTTCATTTTTTCAGCAATTTATACAAATCTTCCTCTTCTCTTAATTCTTCCCATTCATCTTTTTTCTTTATAGCATAATAGTATTCTTCATTTGTATGCCAAAATTTGTTTAGCCCTTCCCCAATTGAGGGGCATCTACCTGCTCCCCCTTTTCAGTTCCTTGTTACTGCAAAAGTGTTGCTATGAACATTTTTTATGTCTTGGGGGGCCTTTTTCTATCTTTTACTTCCATAGAGTATGTGGTTGGTAGTGGGAGTCTCTGGGCCGAAAGGTATATACATTTTTTAGTCACTTTCTTAGTGTGTATGTGTGTGTATTTTACTTACTTATTTATTTATTTATTTATTCATCCATCCATCCATTTATTCATTTATTTCTTCACTTTTTATTTAAATTTTTAAATTAAATTAAGTTATTATTTATTAATATTATTTATAATTTATTAAATCAAATTAATTAAATTAAATTATTCATTTATTTATCTATCCATTTATTCATTCATTTATCTATCTATCTATCTATCTATCTATCTATCTATCTATCTATCTATCTATTTATTTATTTTTTTCATTTATTGGCTAGGCAATGGGATTAAGTTACTTGCCTGGGGTCGCACAGCTAGTAAGTGTTATAAGGCGGCATTTGAACTCAGGTCCTCTTGGCTCCAGGGCAGGTGCTCTATCCACTGCACCACCTAGCTGCCACCTACCTGCCCCCACTTAGTATAATTCTAAATTACCTTCTGGAATGATTGGACCAATTCACAGCTCTACCAGCAGTATATTAGTATATCTATCTTATATCCCCTCCGATATTAACTATATTAATTTTTTTTGTCTTTGTCAATTTTCTGATCGTGAGGTGAAATATCTGAGTTGTTTTGATTTGCATTTCTTTTATTATTAATGACTCAGAGCAGTTTCATATGGTCTCTTCAAGATCTAAAACCTATGATCCTATGGAGTTATGAAAATTCAATTCAACAAGTATTTAAGTGCCTAGTATTTGAAAGGTATAAAGATCACTGCCTAAGACATGAGAGAGTTTTGATCAGTATTGATGAAAACAATATTCACATTTATGAAATCATCTTTTGACATATACCATAGTAATACCATAATTATAATTATAATTATTATTTTAGGCAATTGAGTTAAGTAACTTGCCCAGGGTCACGCAGCTAGTCAGTGTCAAGTGTTTGGTCTGAGGCTGGATTTGAACTCAGGTCCTCCTGACTTCAGGTCCAGTGCTCTATCCAGTGCACCACCTAGCTGTCCCCTTATCATAATTATTTTGAATGGTAGCTATTTATAACAAAACACTTTGGGGAACACTTCACAATTTCTGATAACTTCCCAACCATTTTCATTCAAATCTCCTGATGGCAAATTACCTTAGAGTACTATACTCAATAATTAAAATATGTATTATTGATTCCCCTTATTTTTTTTTTTGACAATGGGTCACTTTTCTTCTTTTCTTATATGCAGCACCCTTTTCAAACTAGAAGGAAATGAAGCTACCTGGGGAACAGTGTTTCTGAAATCACAGGAAGAACAAATAAAGAAACAGACACTAAGCTCAACAGGTAATAAATGTCCCATTGTTCCCACTAAGACAGGCTGAGTGGTGATATTCAGCCTCCCTTCTACTAAAGCCCAACTAATTTAGGGAGACTAATTTTTCATTCTTCATTAACTTTTCTTTGAGTCTGATGGAATTAAATGTGAGATGAAAATGATGGATTTCTGAGGGGCCTACGGGACTAATTTCAGTACCAAGGTAAGGTTTGCATGAAGCTTTGAACCAGGTGTACTTCACTACTATTGAGAGGGGCCTCACAAAAGCTCCTGACCTTGTCCACTGTAAGGAGGAATTTGTAGAAACCATTTAGACAACTTAAAAGTACAGTTGACAGAACTGTCGGCATCATTTGTCCTTGTCCATTTTAGCGCCAACAGGAACACTCAAAGTGCCATTTTCTGTAAGTAGAAAATAACACATATTCAACTGGTCATGAAACGGACAAAAATGTGACTTGACATCTCCTCCTGGCTTTCACACACCAAGGAAAATCATCCCCACCCAGTACTCCCAGTCACATGTCCAAATCTAAAATAGTTTCCTGTATTGTTTGGAATTGCCACCCAGTTAACAGGGTGCCTGCAATTTTTCCCCATTAGCACTGATCATAGCCTGAAAACCTGAAAAGAACTGCCTGAAAGATAAAATCAGCAAAGATCTATTGTCATCTAGGATAATCGCAGTTTACTGTGTTTCCAGACACAAGACCTATTTTTAAAACGGACCTACATTTAATTCAATGCACATTGACTAAGAGTCAATTATGTATGAGGCACTGCACTAGGTTGCCAGGTTACAAAGATAAAATATGAAAATAATCCCATTCCTCAAGGAGCTTGCATTCTGTGGAGGAGAATACAATGTGTTTGTGGGTAAGTTGGTAAAGGTCATCTGAAGAGGGAGAGAGTGTTAACAAGGGAGAACATCAGAAAAAACAATAAGGAGGTGATAACCAAAACTAAGCCTTGAAGGAAGATGAAGAATCTCAGAGAAAGAAATGAGGAGGAAGTGTATTCCAGGTATGGGTGGTGGCTTATGAAAATTCACAGAGGTGGAAGGTAGAAGGCAGAGTTTTGGAATAGCCAAGACTACTATTTTTATATTTTGAATACTTAATTATTTTTCTTTTTTCTGTAACAGGTTTTTTTTTTTTATTAATCCACCCCTCCTACAACCTTCTTTCTTTCCCCTTTCTGCCCTGCCCCCCACTGAACAAATTAAAAAAAAAAAAGGAAAACCAAATCCTTAAATGCTGAGCTGCTTAATCCGGCAATACAAATTCCAACATTATCCATGTCCAACAACGTATTTTTCTTTCTCTATTTTAAGTTCATGACCTCTCTGTCGGAAGGTGAGCGGCATGTTTCATTTTCATTCTTTTTGACTCACGTTTTACCATTGGATTAGTCAGAGTTCTAAAGCCTTTCAAATTTGTTTTTCTTTATAATGACAACATAAGGTGCTCACATTCTAATGGTGGAGACAATATGCAAATAACTATGATATATACAACCAAAACAAGACAAATCGCAGACAGAAAGTACTAGCTGTGGGAGGAACTAGTAAAGACCTCTTGTAGAAGGTGGGGCTTGAGCTGGCTCTTGAAAGAAGCATGAGAACCAAAGAGAAGGAGGTGAGGGAGCAGAGCATTTCTGGCGTGGAGGACAGCCAGAGCAAAGGCGCTGGGGTGATCCCTACTCAGTTTTACTATCATCTCTATGCTGATGACCTCTACGTATATATAGCATAGTTAATGTCTCCCTATATGTGACTCCTATCACATATCACCAGCCACTTGCTAGACATCTCTACCTGAATGTTCCATAGACATCTCAAATACATGACCGGAATGAAAATAGTTATTTTTACCCTCAAACCCCAATCTCCTTCAAACTTTATTTCTTCTGAGAGTGTTAATATTCTTCCAAACAAGTAGGTTAACAGCCTTGGAATCATCCTGACTCTTACCTTTCCCTTACTTTCCACATCTAATCAATAGCTAAGTTTTATCAAGCCATCTCTTGCATCTATCTATTTGCTTATATAATTACTAGTACTGTCCCTCATCATCTTTCAGTTAGAATTTTGGAATAACCTCCTAACTGGTCTTCCTGCTCCCAGTCACTGTCCTCTTGAATCCATTCTCCCTATAGCTTCAAATTGATATTATTAAAATCCGGATCTGACTATGTCACTCCCTATTCTCACTAAACATTCCTTAATGATTTCCTCTTGCCTGTAGGATAAAATATTCAGATTTCTGTTTGACAAATGAGTTATTAAGCTTTTGTGTATCATGGACACCTTTGGCAGCCTGGTGAAGCCTATAATAGACTCCTCAGAGTAATGTTTTAAATGCAAAAAATAAAAGATACAAAATTCAAAAGAAACCATTTATGTTTGTGTATATATATACATATATATATATATGTATATATATATGTACACACACATACATATGTGTGTATGTATGTATGTATATTCCCCCCCGATGTCCATTTCTCTGAAATCTTTCCAAAGACCTCCAAGATTAAGAAGATCTAGTCTAACATTGATAAGCCCCCCAGCCTGATTCCCATGTATCTTTTCAGTTACATTTCATATTACAGTTATCCCTTCCACATCACAATTTTCTCCATTGTGGTTTCAATATATCATGAGTTGGCATAAGAAACTAAATGGGAATTTTTTGGGAGTTTTGCAGAAGCTGTAGATGACATGTGAAGGTCATCAGATGATACAGAAAAAGTTTGGAAACTCAGAAATGCATAAAATATATGTGTAGTATTATATAATATCAATATATTTTATCTTTTAATAACATAATAATTCAAACTTTTTCTCTGGTAGGGAGGGCCAAAAATTTTTATGCGCAGATTTTCCAGATCGCAGAGTCCCTTGTCTCCAACCCCTGTGATGTGGAAGGGATAACTGCGCTCCCTTTCATATACTTTCCACTTCAGGCCATCTGGTCTGTTAGTTATTTCCTCTCTATGGTATTCCATCTTCTGTCAGTATACCTTTGCACCTCCTATGTTTGCAATGTACTGCTTCCCCATGTTCTCACAGAATCTCTAGCTTGCTCCAGGCTCAGGTATCACACCCTGCAGGAAACCTTTCTTCATATCCCCAGTTGTTAACCTCTCTTTCTCATTAAACTGGACTTTGTTTATAGTTTACATTGACTTATGAAGCTAGGATCTCCTTGATAGAATGTAAGGTCCTTGAGGGCAAGGACTGTTTTATTAGATTTATTTATTTTTGTTTCCCCAGATTAAAAACAGTGCCTCACACACAACAGACATTTAAGAAGTGTTTCTTGGATTGAAGTAAATTGGATAATCTGAGCCAATCAATCGATTATTGGATCATCTACACAGGAGAAAACTTCAGGGACAGTTACTTGTCCAAGATTTCACAGCCATCGAGGAGAACATTAATTCCAAAAATTGCTTAAATGAATTGTGTGAAAAGACACAAAAAAAATCCCTTAATTCTTGAGTTCTTCACTAAGTGCTTTGAGAGTCTCTGAACTATTGCTATAGCAGGAAAAAGTAGTAGCATTTTCCAAAACATTCCTCTTTAAAATGATAAGAAAATCCCAGCAACTTAAGCACTCTTCACAGTCAAATATTTTCATAAAAGCCCTAAAATTTTTTTTTCTTGCCTTTCACCTGGATATTTATATCTGAGCTGAGACTAACCATCTACAGATGCCTGCAGGGTGCCAAACACTGGAAATTGCCCGATACTTTTAGGTATGTGAGTTTAAATACAGCTCAGGGTGTGGAGTCCTGGGGTTCGTTTAGTGGCTAATGGGGAAGTGTGGTCATTATTCAAATTCCATCTTGCAATCTTCCCCTTTTAATACCTTTCTGATACAACATTTAGTCATCAGTGAAACCTCAATTGAATGTTAACATTACTCAGCATCATTAGTCATAATCTAATTTTAATGTCAGTTTTCTCTAAATACAAATATCGACACCAAGGATGAAAGTGAATAATATATATTCTCTGTAGAAGAATGAATAGACTAGTAATCAGGACTCCTGGGTTCGAATTTTGGCTGCATTACAAATGAACAAGCTTGACGCAGTTAATTATTTCTCTGAGAAACACAGAACCATAAAGCAACCAGGAAAATCATTTAACCCAACTTATACCTGAGTGAAAATTTACTCTATGATATCCCTGACCAAGCAGTCATTCAGTATCCATTTAGAGACCTGCCATGAGAAGGAGCTTATCTTCTGAGTATAGTAGAACTATAAACATAAAATATTTTAGAAACATTTTTCCCCCTATGAAGGTAGCCTAGAGTCACATTACCTTTTTGGCCACATTCATTGTATGAATTTGAGCAAGACATTTTGCAGTCACCAAAACCCTCGGATTCTTTTAATATGAATTGCTGTCTAGCTCTCACATCCCTCCTCCTCCCATATGCCACCAGCTGTACTTATAACAGTTGAGTTTTTGGAACCCAAGTGTAGGTTCTTCTAGGCCACTTATTTATCAGAGATATATAAATAGATTTTGTCTTTTTCAGAGTGAGATGGGTAATATGAGCAGTCTGGGGAGGCAGTGGAAAGCCCTCTCAGCCTAAAATTCACTAACCATGGAAGTATAAATGTGAAAGGAGAAAAATTACTATGAAAAATGGTGGGTAGCATCATAGTACCTCAAATTCTTTTAAATGTCAAGGTCTCTGACCATATACATAAGGCCAGCCTCCGTCTGTTGTTCTGGAAAGTGAGGTTCGTGATGCCTGCGGTTGCTGTGGGGCTTAAATGAGATAATATATTTATTACTCCTGCAAAGCAGAGTTAAGATGCTCCATTTGATATTTCCCTTGCATTTTCTGGATCTTAGATGCTTAAGAGAGATAGTTGTAGAAATGAATGCACAACAAAAAGGAAAATTGGCAAGGATTACATGCCGATTGTATTATCTTGAAGAACTTTTTTTTTTTTTAATAGGGGCAGACGCAGTGTTCTGTGGTGGCCACTCTATCTGAATGTTAGTGGCTTCCCTCTAGGATAAGATACAAAAGAGACTTGGCCTAGTGAAGGCTTTAGTTGGGTGTTCCCAGGGTTCATTCAATGAGAGATCATATAATCAGATTCATCTAGAAGCCAGATTTGATTACTACCACTGGCCACATAAAGATATTAGGTGAGCTGGAATGGTGTGTGATAATTATGGTGAGCCAATGTTCCATCACCCACTTTGACCTTCCAGGGCAAGGATGTTGATAGTGTGGCTCTACAAATGGTCTTTGGCCACATCTGTTCCTATGTTGAAAGTAATTGACAGGGAAAAGCAGATTGTGTGCCGGGAAGTAGAAAATGCAGCTTTACCAGGAAGTAGCTATGCTCTGCCACTTAAGAATTTAGGTGGTGCCATAGTGCACAGAGTGCTGGGCCTGGAGTCATGCAAACTCATCTTCCAGAGTCCAAAACTGGCCTCAGACACTCACTAGCTATGTGAGTGGGCAAGTCACTTCACCCTGTTTGCTTCAGTATCCTCATCTGCAAAATGAGTTGGAGAAGGAAATGGCAAACCACTCCAGTATCTTTGCCAAGAAAACCCCAAATGGTGTTATGAAGAGTCAGACGTGACTGAAGTAACTGAATGACAAAGAAAACAAAAATTTAAATCATATTGTGGATAAGGAACTGGACTTGTAGTCAGAAAGACCTGAGTTCAAATACTGTCTCAGAGCCCTGCTAGCGGTGTGCCCTTGAAGAAGTAACTTAAACTCTCGGCCTCAGTTTTCTCATCTGTAAAATGTGTATGATAATAGCCCTACCTCACATGATTGTTGTGAGGATCAAACAGGGTACCATATATAAATTTCTATGCAAACTTTAAAGTGCTATATAAATATTAGTTATCATCATCATCATCATCATCATTATCATCACAGTAGCAAGTGCAGTTAGCTTATATCTTCACTGTATCAATTCTATGTGTTTATACCAAAATAGGAGAAGATTAGGAAAATCCTTGTGGGTAGGGCATAAACCAAAAGAATTATGTACATTAAAAAACCCAAAAAACAAAAACCCAAAAAATCTAATTCATTTCCCTAGACTTTGCTGTAACCATGGAACCTGAGGGAATTAGGGAAATTTGGAAAGGTGCTTTTTGTGTATGCACAGTGTGAAGTAAACTGGTGCAGCTTCAGCTTTGCCCAACACATGGTGCCTTGCACAAATAGAACAACCCTGCATTAGCTCTAAGCCTTTAGAGGATATCTAGGTGGTATAATAGAGTACCAGCCCTGGAGTCAGGAAGACATGAGTTTAAATCTGGCCTCTGACATTTACTAGCATTGTGACCCCGGGCAAGTTACTTAATCCGTCTGCCTTAGTTTCCTCACTTATAAAATGGGGATGATAACAACACCTAACATTCAGGGTTGGCACATACTAAATGCTATATAAATATTAGCTATTAAGTGCAAACCCAAATTGTTTTGTGTATACTTCCGAAGTGTCATGTTAGGGCCAAGTGTTTCATCTGTAAATCACTTTTCAGAAGTTAAAATATTATATTAGTGGATGTTGTTATTGTCCTTATGAGCCCAGATTAGAGGCAGCATAGTAGATTGGAAGGAGCATGAACTCTGTAGTCAGAAGACATGGGTTCAGATTACCCTCAGATGCTCTATACCTTGAGTAACTACCTTCACCTCTTTGGGCCTTGGTTTCTTCATCTGTGAAATGAGAGAGCTGGGCTAGATCATCACTGAGGTGCTTTCTAGTTCTTATCCTATAATATTATGTGCCCTTTGTCACATAAAAACTAGTTATATTTGGACAGATATATCACTGGGCTGCTTAGAAGGTGATGATTTTTTCAGTCACTCTCAAAAATTGTCTACATTGGCATTGATGGGGAGGGCATAAACATTGATATGATAACAGATCCTTGAAGAATTGAATTTCACCTCATAGGATTATGGGAGTTAGAGCTGAAAGGGATTTTAGAGATCTTTTAGTTCAGTCTTCTCATTTTAGTATTAGGAAGTGAGACCCAGAAAGGCTGCACTAATTTTCCAAGGGCACAAGAGTAGTAAGTAACAGGACTGAGGTTTGAACCATTATGGTCTTATTTATAACAAATACCTTTGCTAATACATGAGGGCAACTTCTTAGAACTTTTATGCCTCCTCCCTCTCTCACTTGCTTTCAATCTACCCACAGGATCAAGGAATAAGTATACACTGTCACTGGAAGTCCTTTTGTCAGGGCAAACAGGACCTTGGCTGATACTAAAGAGCTGGCCAAAGAGACTCAGCCCTTGATGCTTGGATATATGGCCAACTTAGGCCATACTACAGCAATGCTTGCCTGGATTCTAGCAGCCTAGCAATTCTCTCTCTGTCTCTGTCTCTGTCTCTGTCTCTCTCTCTCTCTCTCTCTCTCTCTCTCTCTCTTCCTCCCACCCTCCCTCCCTCCCTCCCTCCCTCCCTTCCTCCCAAGAAAGCTCTGTCTGCCCTTACCTACATCATTTTGGTTGATTAGACTCTGAAACGTGACTATGATCCCCAATCAAGTGCCTGGATGTAAACTAACAGGGAGCATGCTCCATCATCCTTCATGATCAGTGTCTGTCAGGGAATCAATCAGTAGCCTCAGTAAGCAGGGTCAGGTCTGGTACAGGGCCATTTATGTGTGTGTGGGGTGGGGGTAGGAAGGTGATGAGAGGAGGGATGTGGAAGCCTTTGATTGACCTTAATCATTTCCAGTCACATTCAGAAAGAACCTGCCTGGTATATAAATGTACAGATGTTTTGTCATGAACATACACAGAGGTATGCTCACATGCACAATTGATTTTGGGAAGCATGTAGTGAAAGGATGATAGTTTCAGAGCTGGAAGGAACCCTAGAGGTTATCCAGCTTAACCCTTTCAGTTTATAGATGAGGAAACTGAAACACAGAGAGCTTAACTGATTTGACTGAAGTGTTACAGGTGTTAAGTGACAAAGGCAAGATTTGAATTTAATTCCCATGGCTTCCGGAGCTCAATGTTCTTTTTACAGCTTGGATTTTATGATATAAGATACTGTTGTAAGTGCTGGGAATGCAAGGATAAAAAAGTGGAAAATAGTTTTTGCTCTATAAGAGCTTACATTCTAGGGCAGGGGGAGGGGTAGAATTATACATAAGTCCAAAATTGAAACAGCCTCAAATATTAATTAGGAAGATGGAAACATGTACAGGAATAGTTTCTGCCATCCATTTAGAACAAAACAACAGTCAAGAAAAATGCAAACAGGCCTGTTTTCCCATGATAATGAATCAATAAGGATAAAACACGCGCGCGTGCGCGCGCGCACACACACACACACACACACACACACACACACACACACACACGTCCTGTTGTTCCTCCAGTGCTGTTTTGAGCATCAGGAAGTACTAGTGGAAACCACAGAGATCATAGACTTATATATAGAAATGACCTTAGACCTCATCTAAACCCTGACGCCTCATTTTACAGGTAACAAAACTGAGGGTCAGACTATTGAAATTATTAGCCTAAGATCACATAGGTAATTAAATGGTGCAGTTAGGTTTTGAATCCAAGGCTCCAGACACTAATTCATTTCTTATTTCCATCTCATTACCCTGTGTTGTGTATTCATTCATCACCTTTAAGGGAAATAATTTCATGCATAACTAAAAGTTATGGGCTTATGGTATCTAGAGCAAGAAGGGATTTTAGAGGTCATCCCAGACCAGGATAAGGAACCTGAGGCCTCGAGGCCACATGTGGCCTTCTAGGTCCTAGTCCTTTTGGCTGAGTCCAAGTTTTACAGAACAAATCCTTTTTATTAGGGGGATTTGTTCCCTGAAGTTTGGATTCAGTTAAAAGGCTGCACTTAAGGACCTAGAGGGCCACATATGGCTTTAAAGTCTCAGGTTCCCCACCTCCGTGACCTAGACAATCTCCCTCATTTTACTGAGACTGAATATGAGAGTGGAGGGAATGGAAAAATAAATTGGGGTAAAGGAAGTGGAGAAAGACAGACCTTTGCTCAAATAGGTATCTCAAACCGTACTTTTCTTTTTCTACCCACACAATGGAAATGATCTGATACCTCACTGGTTTTGTGATATCCTCAGCTACCTCCAGTTATCTTAAAGTGTGTTATGAAATTCTAAAGGCAAAACTGTTATTTTTTGAAGAACGGGAGGTAAAAGATGTAATCAGGGAAACTTATGGTTGTTATATAGTTGCTAACATAAACATAAATATATGGTTGTTAAATATAATATTAGATCCTTCCTAGCCTATCCTCATGAGTCACCAGAATGCCTGAAGGAGCTTGGAATTACTCCCCAAACTTTGAGACATTTCTGTGAAGCAATCCTTTGAGGCCATGATGTCCCTTTTCAGCATTCCAGCTCTGTCTTCGCTGCTGTCCTCCTTCCCTGGGATTATTTATGAGGGATGAAAAGAGAGAGGGGCTGTGGAGAGTTATTTGTTTTCTCAGAGGCTGGGGGATTGCAAATGTTTTAGAAACGTAACTGGTTGACACAAAGGATAAAAAGTTAAACATACAGAACCCAATATGTCCTCTCTCGGGACCCCTGTCTGGCTAACAGCAGGATTCCCTCTGACAATGTATCTCTGACTGAATAAGGAAAAAAGACAAGCCCACAAACAAAGACGTGAACACAATAGCTCTGAAGGCCTCATACTGAGCCTCACAAGGGAGTTCACAAGAAAATACAGCTTGAATGTTAGTTTGGGACTGAGGTAGTTACAGTAGTAGCCAGTGTGGGTCAGGTTTCTCAAGGATATTGAACTCAGCAGCATCTCCCCAGATAGCCCAAGTTACTACTGTCACTAAGAAGGAGATGGAAACCTACTTTGAAATGTGGGAACATTCTTTAAAACCATATGGAAGTGAAAAGATAAATGCTACAAATTAGTTTCTTTCCCTTCCCTTCCCTCCCCTTTTCTTCTTCTCTTCTCTTTCCTTCCTTCCTTCCTTCTTCTTCCTTCCTTCCTTCCTGCCTGCCTGCCTGCTTGCCTGCCTTCCTGCCTTCCTTCCTGCCTTCCTTCCCGCCTCTCTCTCTCTCTCTCTCTCTCTCTCTCTCTCTCTCTCCTCTCTCTCTCTCTTTCTTATAATTTATTAATTTATTTTTTTTCAACATTCACTTCCATAAGATTTTGAGTTTTAAATTTTCTTCCCTCCAACTCCTTTCCCCCACCCAAGACAACATGCAATCTGATATAGCTCTACTTATATATTCATATTAAGCATATTTTTGCATTAGTCATGTTGTAAAGAACAATTAAAACTAATTGGAGGAACCGTGACAATAAGGCAATAAAACAAAACAACAAAGGAAAAGGAGCGCAAATAGTATGCTTCCATTGGCATTCAGACTCCATGGTTCTTTCTCTGGATGTGGATAACAATTTCCATTGTGAGTCTTTTGGCATTGTCTTAGATTCTTGCATTACTTTGAGGAGCCGAGTCTATCAAAGTCAGTCATTACACAATATAACTGTTACTGTATACAGTGTTCTCCTGGTTCTGCTCATTTCACTCTGCGTCAGTTCATGTAAGTCTTTCCAGGTTTTTTTTGAAATCTGCCTGCTCATCATTTCTTACGGCACAATAGTATTCCATTATAATCATACACCACAACTTGTTCAGCCATTCCCAAATTGATGGGCATCCCCTCAATTTCCAATTCTTTGCCACCACAAAAAGAGCTACTGGAAGCATTTCTAATAATATTGGGGGTGAAACAAAGATGCCCATTATCATCACTGTTATTCAATATTGTGCTAGAAATATTAGCTATAGCAATTAGAGAAGAAAAAGAAATGGAAGGAGTTAGAATAGGCAAAGAAGAAATAAAGCTATCACTCTTTGCAGATGATATGATAGTTTGTTAAGAGAATCCTAGAGAATCAAGTAAAACATTACTTGAAATATTAAACAAATTTAGCAAAGTTGCAGGATAAAAAAAAATCCACACAAATCATTGCTTTTCTATATTACTAACAAAGCCCAAAAGCAAGAGATAGAAAGATAAATTCCATTTAAAATTACTATAGACATTATAAAATATTTGGGAGTCTTCCTGCAAAAAAAAAAAAAACAAGGAACCATATGAACACAATTAATGAAACATTTTTCATACAAATAAAGTCAGATCTAAATAATTGGAAAAATATCAGCTGCTCATGGGTAGACTGAGCTAATATCATAAAACCCACAATTCTACCTAAATTTACTTATTCAGCGACATACCAATCAAACAACCAAAATTATTTTATGGAGCTAGAAAAAAGAATAACAAAATTAATCTGGAAGAACAAAAATTCCAGAATATCAAGAGAACTAATGAAAAGAAATGCAAGGGAAGGTGGCTTAGTTGTACAAGATCTTAAAATGTATTATGAAGCAGCAATCATCAAAACTACTTGGTACTAGCTAAGAAATTTCTTTCTTTCTTTCTTTCTTTCTTTCTTTCTTTCTTTCTTTCTTTCTTTCTTTCTTTCTTTCTTTCTTTCTTTCTTTCTTTCTTTCTTTCTTTCTTTCTCTTTTTCTTTCTCTCTCTCTCTCTGTTTCTTTCTCTTTTTCTCTTTCTCTCTTTCTCTCCTAGTTCAAACCTTGTCCTCCTTAGGCAGCTTGGTGGCTGCTCACTCCTAGGAGCTCATCATATTGGTGATAGACCTGGTGCAGTCACCTGATCAACTTTAACCCATAGTGGTTCAGAACTCCTGAACTCAAGCACTCCACCAGCCTCAACCAGCTTGGTGGCAGGGACCACCATGCCCAGTCTATAGATTAGTATCAGAGCAAATTTTCTTTTCTTCTGCTGTTGATCTTTCTGAATGTTTAACAGAATAGTAAAGTATCTTGAATATACTAGGTGCTAAATAAGCATGTGTTGATAAAAATTTAATCTGGGATTTTTAAGTAACATTCAGACTTGTTCTTAATGAATTTCCATGGTTTATTGCTAATACATAGAAAGATCCAATGGGCAAAGTATATTGAAAATACATGTGCCATTCTACCCCATTACCACTATGGTTCCCAGATATGTGATTCTGGTCCTGGGAAATGGGATAACACATGTTTCCAGAGTGATCAACTCTGAATAGAACTGTGAACTTGTTACTAGTGGCCCAGAGGTATAGCTAAACCTATCACTGATTTCTCCATAAGCAGAGAAGGAAAAGAGAGAAAGTTGATACTTTCTGAAGACGCCCATCTAAGGAAGAGAAATTCACTTGAGAAAATGTACATTCACATTGGCACATCTTTGGTGCCAAATAGCTGCCCCAGAGAAATCTACTAGTCATGTATCACCACTGCTGTTGGCCTCTTCTCCCTTCTTTCTTTCACCTTTCCTTTTTACTTCTTCATGAAGAGAGAAGAGAAAAAGCCTGTCAAATCAGTTGAATTGAATTGAATTGACTTCATCCAAATGGTACAGGGAGTTCTTGTCAAGATCACATGTGTTCTTTGTACTTGCTTAGCAGAAGATAGAATGTTAGAGATAAAAGGAATATCAGGTGATATGACAATCTCATTTTGCAGATGAGGATTATAAGGCCCAGAGATGGGAAATGACATATCAAAGATAGTAGAGAATCTTCAGTTGGAGGGGACCTCAGAGGTTATCTAATATCCCACCTGAACTGGAATCTCTGCTATAAGATTCATAAGAAGTGACCATATAGTTTCAGACTGAATGCCTCCAATGATGAGGAAAAAAATACACAATGAGTTTATGGCAGAATTGGGTGAAAAGTTAAGTTTCTTGACTCTCAATATAGTATTATTTCTACTACACCACACTGCCTTATATGATCAAGTTAACACCATTGTTTGAGGTGACTCATTCATTCATTCTTTGCTCATCCTTCATTTTCAAAGAAGATCAATGACATCATGGATGATGTCTTGACTTGTGTGTGAATTGGACTTAAATGAGGCAGAGTGTGCAAAGTTGTTAGCCTCATTCTGTCTTCTAGAATCCTAGAAACTGAGTTAACTGAGACTATAGGGAAAGGGAAAGCCTCAGGCTGTGAGGTCTACTTTTGGCTCTGCTATTTAATACATACAAATATATAAATATAAATATATGTATATATATATAATATATGTATGTATATGTATATATATGTATATGTATATATGTACACATGTATATATATATATGTATATATGTGTATATATACACACATATATGTATCTATGTATGTATATATATGTGTATATATATACATGTATATATACACACATATATGTATCTATGTATGTATATATATGTGTATATATATATACACACACACACACACACATACATATATTTATTTACAAATACTTAAATGGATCTCATTGTTATTTGATCTCATTGATATGAGGGTCTTCTCCAACAACATAGCAACACATTCATACCTTTGTGATTCTTCTCCATGTTTTCGCAAAGTTCACTAAAAAGGGTTTACTCAACTTCTCAATAAGCATTCCTGCTTTTCCCTGAAATTTAAAGATATATAGTATCACAATATTCTTAGTGCAGTTTAAGCAATTAAGATATATATTTACATATACATACACATGTATGTACATATTACACACACATATACACATAAGTATATACGCAGTCATACGTACCCATGTGTATATATATACATACACACACACATATATATACACACTATATATATATATACATATATATATACATATATATATATACACACACACACACACACATATTTGCATACATAATTGTTCTATATTTTTCTGTTCCTTGCCCTCAATGAATTTCTGGTCCAATTAAATGAACTATAAAGTCTGAATTGAATGAATGACAAATTAAGGCTCTTAGATTTCCAATATTGCTTCTAAGAATTGCTTATCCTGATTACCTATTATTCTGTAAAGTAATGGAAAGAATATGTTTCCTCATTACAGGAGTTTTCTGAGATTTAATTGCCAGTGTATAAAAAAGCTTTGTCATCCTGACAGTCCAGTATTTTCAATGAATATAGGATATTTCCATTTTGATGCTTCACTATCCAAACACATTTCCATTTGAGTAATCCATTAAAGTCAATATGTCCAAGACTAAACATTTTATCTCCCCTCCCTTGTAAAAGTCTCTTCCTTTAACAGATTTACTATTCCTATAATTAGTGTTACTATTCTTCAAGTCACTGAGGCTTGAGGCCTCAGAATAATGCTGAGTACTAATACCTCCATTTGTAATAGCTATTAATCCATCATCATAACTTAGACTTTTTAGAAATATCTCAACAGTTTTTAAATTTAATTTCCATTTTCAGCATTGGAACTTGAGGTCAGGCCCAAATTATATCTTGACCATGCTATTTTGACCCTTTTCTACATGGTCTATCTGGCTTTATGTACTATTTCTGCTAATCAATACTACATACTTCTGCCTGGATGATTTAATAATATCTTACTTTTGTCATGCTACTTCCATGCTGAAGAAACTGAAGCTGGAGAAATGAGTAAACTGAAAAAATTGCTGAACACAATGAAGAAACATGGACTGAAAGAAACTTTAGAGGAAACCCAAGAGAAGAGTACAACTCTAGAAGCCCAAGTAGAACCTCAGAGAAAAGAATGTCCTAGCTATAAGGACTATAATGGTAGAAAGAAATAAAATGAAAGCTACAAAATGTAATTTTAAAGAAATGACAGGTAGAGAGGAAAGAATGACAAGGAGAATTAATAGCTTAGTACAGAAAAGGGTAAATTTTACCCTAGAATAGAACTCCCTGAAAATTATAATGGGCCAAACATGAAGAAATATTTCCACAAAAAAAATTAAATCAAAAGATTGAAAAAAACCTCAGTAGGAAATGTAAGATATTTCCTATCAAAACAACTGGCCTAGAAAACAGTTCAATGAATGAAGATCTAAGATTTTTTAAAAAACTATATCTATTACACGTCAAGAAACCACAAACAAAAACTACCCAGATATATTCAAATTGGAGGGAAAATTGAAAATAGAAATACTCTACCTCTAACCTCTGAAGGAAACCCCAAATAAAAACTCCAAGAAATTTCAGAGCCTCGATCTAGAGCTTCCAGATCAGAGGAAAAATACTTTAAATAGCCCCCCCCCAAATGAATTCAAGAAATGACAAGCCACAGTCAGAATACTATGAGATTAGAAAATGTAAAGGAAACTAGATATTGGGATATAGAATTGTAAAAGGAAAAAGATAAAGCCTTATAACCAACAATAATTGATCTGGAAAAATGATCCCAACAGTGAAAAAATGGATCTTTAATGAAATAGAGAGTTACTAGATATTCCTGATGAAAATACTAGAACTGAATAGAAATTTTGAAATGCAGTGTTTCAAGAGAAACATAGAAAGATAAATACAGCTGATCAATTGGAAAAGACTCCACAATGATGAATTGTTTATATTCTGTCAGGGGAGGATATTGATATCAGATATTGAATGTCTCCCAGGGTCATAGAGAAAGTTAAATGAGACAAACAGAGGGCCTGGAAATATTTTTTTTTCTTTTTAATCATAATAGGAAAATAAGGAATTGGGAGGGAAAGGAAATTACCATGGGGAAGACAAAAAAGCAAAAAGGGGGAAGGGGAAGGAACTTATTAATTGAAATAATAGAGGTACATGAGATGAAAAGTGTTTGAAGAGAAGGTTGAATTCATTCTCATATTTACAATGAATTCAGTGTATGAATATATTAAACTTAAGAAAGAACTAGATTAGAATAGGAAAAGGAATGGGAGGTTTGGATGTATGGTATGATAGATAAGAGATAAAAATAAATAATCCTCTATATCAGAGAGTGACTTATGAAGGAGTCATTAAAAGGCATGAAAGAAAGAATACAACTTTGTTGGGACTGATTCAAGGGGAAGAGAAGAGGGATATTGTCACAGAAACAAATAGCTTAAATTATAGATTGATACCATTAAACAAATTTTCAACATTTTTCTTTTGTGTTAAGTGGAATATGTAGATGACAAAGCCAGGAAAATGTAGAAGAGTATGGGATCAAGGAAAGTACACAATGAGCAACTGTATTTATGAACATGAGTGGAACAAACTCACCAATAAAATGGTAAAGGATAGTAGAATCTATTAGAAAGCAGACTCCAAAAATATATTGTTTATAAGAAACATACTTACAACATAAAGACACAAATAAGATCCTGGAGTAAAATTTATCATTTTTAATTTGAATAAAAGAACAGGGCTAACAATCACTATTTTAGAATGCCTCATTTAAATCCAATTCATGCACAAGTTATATCTCCCTTATGATGTCATTTGTCCTCTTATAGAATGCAGGAAGAAGAACAACAATTTGTTATAGATTATACATGTGCAGTCATGCAAAAATATTTCCACATTAGCCATCTTGCAAAAGAAAATGCAGACCAAAATAATAAAGCTAAAAATTATGATTTGGTCTGCATTTACACTCCATTAGTTCTTTCTCTGGAAATGGCTATGAATTTTCATAAGTCCTTCAGAATTGTCTTGGAGCCATGTATTGTTAAGAAGAGCCAAGTCATTCACAGTTGATCATTATGCAACATTACTGCTAGTGTATACAATGTTTTCCTGATTCTGCTCATTTCACTTTGGATTATTTCATGTTAAGTCTTCCCCCTGTTTTTCTGAAAGCATCCTGACTGTCATTTCTTATAGCACATAATAATAATAATAATAATAATAATAATAATAATAATAATAATAATGTTCAGCACAATCACATATAAGAAACTTGTTCAGCCATTCCTTTTTGGGCTCCCCCTCAATTTCCAATTCTTTGCCACCACAAAAAGAGCTATTCTCTTTTGTGTTGTATACAAAGAGGCCCTTTTTTCTTTTCTTTGATCTCTTTGGCATACAGACTTAGTAGTGGTCATTATTGCTGGGTCAAAGGGTATGAACAGTTTTATAGCCTTTTGGGCATGGTTCCAAATTGATCTCCAGAATGGTTGGACTAGTTCACAATTCTACCTATAGTACATTAGTATCCCTATTTTCCCATGTCCCCTTGAAAATGTGTAATTTTACTTTTCTGTCATATTAGGTAATCTAATAATTATGAGGTGGTATCTTGACATTTTTAAAAGTAGTATTTCTTTAGTTAAAAAATTATTAAAAAATTATAAAAATTATAAAAAATATTTAAAAAACCATGCTGAAAATGCCTCCACCCTAGTTTCTTGCTTTTCTTCTAATCTTGGTTGCAATGATTTTCCATGTGCAAAAACTTTAATATAATTAAAATTACCCATTCTACATCCTATAATGTTCTCTGTTTCTTGTTTGGCCATAAATTCTTTCTTTATCCATAAATCTGGGAGGTAAAATATTCCATGCTCCCTTAATTTGCTTATGATGTTACACTTTATGTCAAAATCATATACCCATTTTGACCTTATCTTGGTATATGGTGTGAGATGTTGGTCTAAACCTAGTTTCTACCAAACTACTTTCTAGTTTTCCTAGCAATTTTTGTCCAATAGTGATTTCTTGTTTCCAAATCTTGGATCTTTGAGTTTTTCATATATTAGATCACTATGATCATTTACTACTGTGTATTGTGTACCTAGTTTATTCCACTCATCCACCTCTCTATTTCTTAGCCAGCACCAGATTGTTTCAATGATTACTGTTTTGTAATATAGTTTGAGATCTGGCATTGCTAAGCTGCCTTCCTTCACATTTTTTTTCCTTGATTCCCTTGATATTCTTGACCTTTTGTTCTTTCAGATGAATTTTGTCATTTTTCTAGCCCTATAAAATAATTTTTGGTAATTTGATTGGTATGGCACTAAACACACATTATAATTTTATTGGCTTGGCCTACCCATGAGTAATTAATATTGCTCTGGTTGTTAAGATTTGTCTTTATTTATGTGAAGTGTTTTATAATTGTGTTCATATGGTTTCTGTGTTTGTCATGGCAGGTAGACTCCCAAATATTTTTTATTGTTTAGAGTTAGTTAAAATGCAATTTCTCTTTCTATCTCTTGCTGCTGGACTTTGATGGTAATATATAGAAATACTGATGATTTACGTGTGTTTATTTTATACCTTGAAACTTTGTTAAAGTTTCAATTATTTTAACTAGCTTTTCAGTTGATTCACTAAGTTTCTCTAAGCATGCCATCATATTGTCTGCTATAGGTAGCATTTATGTAACAATATCAAATAATAGGAGTGACAATGGTCATCCTTGATTACTCCCCAACTTTATTGGAAAGGCTTCTAATTTATCTCTATTACAGGTGATGCTTGCTGATGGTTTTAGATAGATACTACTTATCATTTTAAGGAAAGCACCATTAATTCCTATGCTTTCTAGGTATTTTTAAGAGGAATGGATATTATATTTTATTAAAAACTTTTCTGCATCTATTGAGATAATCATATGATTTTATTGGCTTTGTTATTGATATGGTCAAATATGCTGATAATTTTTTAAAATATTTAACCAGCCTTGCATTGCTGGCATAAATCCCAGCTGATCATAGTGCACATTTTGTGATGATACATTGCTGTAATCTCCTTGCTAGTATTTTATTTAAAATTTTTACTTTGATATTCATCAGGAAAATTGGTATATAATTTTCTTTCTCTGTTTTTGTTCTTCCTGGGTTAGGTATTAGCATCATATTTATATTGTAAAAGAAATTTGTTATGACTCCTTTTTTGTCTATTTTCCCAAATAGTTTGTGTAATATTGGAATTAATTGTGCTGTAAATATTTGATAGAATTTACTTTTGAATCTCCCCAGTCCTAGGGATTTTCCCCCCAGAGAGAGCTCATTTATGGCTTGTCCAATTTCTTTTTCTAAGACAGGGTTATTTAAGGGCAATTTATATTTTTGTAAATATTCATTCATTTCATTTAGATTTTAAGATTTTTTGATATATATTTGGTTAAAATAGCTGCACATAATTACTTTAATTTCACCTTTATTGGTGGTGAATGCACCCTTTTTGATACTAATAAAAATTTTTTCTTTCTTTTTAAAAATCATATTAATCAATGGTTTATCTATTTTATTGTTTCCCCCCCATAAAAACATTTCCTTGGTTTATTTATTAGTTCAGTGTTTTTCTTACTTTCAGTTTATTAATCTCTCTTTTGATTTTCAGGGTTTTCGATTTGGTGTTTAATTTAGGATTTTTAATTTTTTTCATATTTATTTTTTAGTTGCACACCCAATTCATTGGTCTGCCCTTTCACTATTTTATTGATTTAATCATTTAGAGATTTAAACTTCCCCCAAGTACTGCTTTGACTGCATCCCATAAATTTTAGTATGTTGTCTCATTGTTGTCATTCTCTTTAAGAAAATAATTTATTGTCTTTATGCTTTATCTTTTGACTTATTTTTTTGGAGCAGTTTATTTAACTTCCAATTAATTTGTAATCTGTTTCCACAGGTCTTTATTGAATATAGATTTTATTGCCTTATTGTCTGAAAAGGATGAATTTTTTTTGTGTTTGTTTGTGACATTTTATGCCCTAATACATGGTCAGTTCTTTTGAAGGTGCTATGTACAGCTAAGAAAAAGGTATTAAGAAAAAGGTATACTCTTTTCTATTCCCAGTCAATTATATCCAGAGATCTATCATATTTAACTCTCCTAAAATTCAATTCATTTTCTGAACTTCTATCTTATTTATTTTATGGTTAGATATATATGGTTAGATATATAGTTCTGAAAATTGAGGTCCACCCTTTCTATGATTTTACTATTTACTTCTGTAACTCATTTAACCTTTCCTTTAAGAATTTGGATGCTGTGCCATTTAATGTATATATGCTTAGTACCTTCATTGTCTATGATACCTTTTAACAAAATATAGTTTCCCTGTTTATGTCTTTTATTTGGGCCTATTTTTGCTTTGGTTTATCTGAGATCATTATTGTTTACCCTGCCTTTTTTTTTTTTAACAACAGCTGAACCGTAATAGATTGTGTTCCAATCCCTTATTTTCACTGTGTGTGTATTTCTGTTTCAAGTGTGTTTCTTGTAAACCGTATATTGTTGTATTCTGGTTTTAAATCCATTTTATATTTGCTTCTGTTTCATGAAAAAGTTCATCCCATTCATAATTATCATTATTAACTGAGTATTGCCCTTCATCCTGTTTTCCAATTTATGCTTCTTTCTCTCTCTCTCTCTGTCTCTCTCTCTCTCTCTGTCTCTCTCTTACCCTTTCACTCCTTAAAAATGTTTTGCTTCTGACCATTACCTCTCCTAATCCACACTTTCTTCTATCAGTCTCCTCTTTCTATTATCTTCTTTTCCTCCTGGTACCCTGTAGGGCAAGATAGATTTCTACATATTCCCATCTTTGAGCCAATTCTGAATTAGAATAAGGTTCAAATGTTTCCTGCCATCCCCCATTTTCCCCATCCATTGTAAAAGATTTTCCTTTTGTGCCTCTTATTTGAGAAAAAATTCCTCATTTTTCCTTTCCTTCCCACTTCTCCCAAGGTATCCCTCTTTCTCACTCATTAATTTTATTTTTAAAAAATCATCCCATCATGGTCATCTCACATCCATGCCTTCTTTCTATGTATACTACTTCTAACTGCTCTAATAATGATACCATTCTTAGGAGTTACAATTATCATCTTCCTATATAGAAATATAAATATTTTAACTTTAAAGATTCCCTTTTGATTTTTAATGTTTACCTTTTTAGGCTTCTCTTGAGACTTATATTTGAAAGTCAAGTATTCTATTCAGTTCTGTTCTTTTCATTAGCAATGCTTAAAAGCTCTCTATTTCATTAAATATCCTTCTCCCCCCTCCTTTAATGATTATACTCAGTTTTGCAGGATAGGTGATTCCTGGTTGTAATCATGGCTCCTTTGCCTTTTGGAATAGCATATTTCAAGACCTCAGTTCCATTAATGTTGAAACTGCTAAATCTCATATAATCCAGATTGTGGGGCCACAATATTTGAATTGTTTCTTTCTGGCCACATGAAGTATTTTCTCTTTGACCTGGGAACTTGGGAATTTGACTATAATATTTCTGGGAATTTTCATTTTGGGATCTCTTCAGGAGTTGATCTGTGGATTCTTTCAATTTCCATTTACCCTCTGGTTCTAGGATATCAGGGCAATTTTTCTTAATAATTTCTTGAAATATGATGTCTAGGCTTTTTTTTTGATCATGGCTTTCAGATAGTCTAATAATTCTTAAATTATCTCTCCTCAATCTATTTTCCAAGTCAGTTGTTTTTCTGATTAGATATTTCACATTTTCTTCTATTTTTTCATTCTTTTGATTTTTTTCTTGATGTTTCATGGAGTCATTAGCTTCTACTTTCCAATTCTAATTTTTAAAGAATTTATTTCTTCAGTGAGATTTTATACATCTTTTTTCATTTACAAATTTTATTTCTTAAGGAGTTCTCCAGTGGATTTTTGTCCCTCTTTTATCGGTAGGTCAATTATATTTTTTAAGGTGTTATTTTGTTCAGTATTTTTGGTGCCTTTTTGAAAACCAAGCTATCGACTCTTTTTTCATAATGTTCTTGTATCACTCTCATTTCTTTTCCCACTTTTTCTCTATCTCTCTTGTTTGATTTTGAAAATCTTTTTTGAGCTCTTCCAGGAATTCTTGTTGGGCTTGTATCCATTTCACATTTTTCTTTGGGGGGGGAGGGTGTTTCTTGTAGTTACTTTGACAGTTGTCATCTTCTGGGTTTGTGTTATGATCTTCTTTGTCATTATAGTAACTTGTTAGGGTCATGTTCTTCTTTTTGCCATTTGCTCATTTTTACAGTATGTTTCTTGTCTTTGCCCTTTGTGTTAAAGTTAGGCTCTGCTCCTAGGGTGGAGGAGTCACTGTCTCAATCTTCATGTCTTTCCTGTTGCTATTTTCAGAGCTGGTTCTGTGAGTTTGTAAATTTTTGGTGCATCCAAGGTGGTTTGATCTAAGGAGAGGTGTGATCAGTGCTCTCCTGACTTGTGCTCTGGTCTTTATCCAGGAAGGGACCTTGTTTCCCTCTTGCCACCAGTGCTAACACTCCTCCTGGCTCTGGGATTGTGATCAGGTCCCCATTCTCCTGCAGCCACAATTGCTAGTGCTCTCCTCTATCTTAGAATTGAGACCAGGGTCCCTTACCCTCCTGTGAACAACCGCAAGTACTTTTCTCTGCCCTGGAGCCTGGGACTAGGGCCTCTGCTCCCCTGCAGTCACAAATACTTTTACTCTTTTTGGCCCAGGGACTGGGACTTAAAACTTTATATGGACAAAGCAACTGCACCCAGTGCCAGCAGAGGGTCCCCGGCAATCTCCTTCTGACCAGTTGTTTGACCCTGCACTGTCTTTGGGCTCAGGGCTCCTGGAACCGCTGCTGCTGATGCAGCTGCCTGTTGCCAGTGCTGCAGTGCAGTCTATACTGTACTCCATGCCTGACCATCAGCCCAGTTAGGCCTTTCCTACCTGTCTCCTAAGTTGTCTTGGGCTGGAAAATTGTTGCACTTAATCTTTTGTTGGTCCTAGTGCTTAAGAATTGGATTTGAAGCATTATTTTAGAGGTGTTTGGAGGGGGATTTAGGAATGTTTGGCTTAATGCTTCTCCACTGTGCCATCTTGGCTCTGCCTTTTCATCAATAATTTTTTGAAGAAGGGATTAATTGGATATTAAATAATTAATCCTAAAGAATTTATAGGTCAAAGAACAAATTATATAAACAAGAGAAAATTTCATTAAAGAAAATGTTAATCAAACAACATACCAAAACTCATATGGGATATAGCCAGAGCAATCTTTAGGGGGGTAAATTTATATGTCTAAATTCCTCCATCAACAATGGATAGAAAGAATTAATTAAAGAGCTAAACATTCAATAAAAAATTATAAAAGCAGTAAACTAAAAAATCGTGACTAAATGCTAACGTATAAAGCCTCTGAAAAGCAAAGATTATCAAAAGTAAAAGAAAAAAACAGACAAAAATCCATTGAACTGATAATACCAGTATCTTTAGAACCAAAATAAAAAAAAAGATAATCAGTTAGCCAGCCTGATTAACAAAAGAGAGGAAATAAAAATTCTTAAATTAAAAATTAAAAAGTACAGTTTTTAAAAAAGTGAAATAAAGGAAAGTATCAGAAGCTATTTTGTCCAATTATATGAAAACAAGCCTGATAATTTAGTTGAAATGCACAAATATTTACAAAATATAAAATAACAAGAGGAACAATAATAAATTATTTAAATAAGTCAACATCAGAGAAAGAAATTGAACAAGCTTTACAACAAAAGAAAAAATAGTATCATATGGATGTCCAGTGAAATCTCTAAAGAAGAGATTTTCCAAAATCTTTCTATGATGCAGACTTGATAATTCATAATTAAACCAAGCAGTCACAAAAAAGAAAAAATATGTAAATCAGTATCCGTAATGCATATCAACCCAAACTCTTAAACAAATACCAATAATGTTACAACAACATTTAAAAAAGGTAATGAACTATAATTTGTTTGTATCCATACCAGGTATACAAGATTGGTTGAAAATGAGGAAAAGGACAAAAGCGCAAAACTTTATTAGTAACAAACATAATTTTAAAAACACAGTTCTATCCATAAATGCTGAAAAAGTTTTTCAGAAAATCAACTTGTACATTTTTTTAATTGAAATACCAGAAAGCATAGGAATAAATGGACCTTTCTGTAATTTGGTAAGCGATTCCTATTTAAAACTAAGTACCAACATTCTATTTAATAAAGAAAGTCTAGAATCCTGCCTAATTAGATCATGGATAGAACAAAAATATCCACATCCCCATGATTATTTAACATATTGTTAGAAATGCTATCAAAGTATTAAGGGGAAAAAAGAAATCAATGAATAAGCATAGGAACAAAACTTTCCTTTTTTGTAATGATGTACTTAGCCACAAATTGTAGAAGAGCCAACTAAAATTAATTTAACTAATTAATCACCAGCAAAGTTTCAGGTACAAAATAAATTCACTGAAATCATCATCATTTCTTTATATTAACAATGAAATTCAGTAAGAAGAAGTAGAAAGAAAAATTCCTTTAAAAATAACTACAGAATGTATAAAGTAATTGGAATCCTACCTACTAAGACACATAGATCAACCATATGAATACAACTACAAAACAGTTTTTACAGCAATAGGGACAGACCTAAATAATTGTAGAAATATTCAATGCTCATGGGTAGGCTATAGCAATATCAAAAAGAATTAAAAGCAACTTAAATTAATTTACTTATTCACTACCCTACCAAAAAACCCCCAAATAATAACTAGAAAAAATAATATTGAAATATATCTGAAGGAACAAAAGTTCTACTATCTCAAAGGAAATAATGAAAAAATGTGAGAAAGGGGACCTAGCAGTACCAGATCTCAAACTCCCGTACAGAGCAATAATCATCAAAATTATTTTGTACTCATCAAAAAATTGAGAGTTTTATTACCCAAATAGATTAGATTGGGGTGGGAAACCTGTGGCTCCGAAGCCACATGTCGCCCTTTAGGTCCTCAAATTTGGCCCTTTGACTGACACAAAACAAATCCTGTTATTAGAAGAATTTATTCTGTAAAACTTGGACTTAGTCAAAAGGCCGCACCTAAGGACCTAGAAGGCCACTTGTGGCCTCAAGGCCATAGGTTCCTCACCCTTGGATTAGATATACAACACAGAGATAGAAATGAAAAAAAAAGCATCATAGAATTAAATAAATTCATATAACAGAAATAGATCCACTCTATTGGTGAAAAACTGCTGGGAAAGTTGAAAAACAGTTCGGCAGACATTATGTATAAGCCAATATTTTAAACTACATACCAAGATAGGCTCCATATCACTGTATGATTTAGAGATAATAGGTCATATAAGCAAATTAGATAAGCAAGGATGAACATGCTTTCATAATTGTGGACTGAGGAAGAATTCATGGCCAAACAAAGGATAGAGAGGATAATAAACAAGACTATGGATCATAAAGTCAAAGAGTTTTCATACAAGTAAAACCAAGGCAGTTAAAATTAGAAAGGAAACAATTAACTAGTAGGAAAAACCTTTCCAGCAAATTTCGTCAATAAAGTTCTCATATCCAAAACATATAAAGGACTCATTTAAATTTATAAGAACAGGAGCTATTGCTCATGAAATAAGTGGTCAAAAGATATGAGGAGTTATTTTATGTGGAAGAAATTCAGGCTATCAACAACTATATGAAAGATGTTCCATATCATTAATAATCAGAGAAAGGCAAATTATGATAAACCATTTTTACTATATTAGCACATCCTACCCATGTACAATTAATATTTCTCCAATTATTTAGGCTGATTTTTGTGACGACTGACTTGGCATTGTTTTTATATGATTCCTGAGTGTGCAGGTAGATTCCCAAATACTTTGTATATTTTATAGTCATTTTTAGTGGAGTTATTCTTTCTATCTCTTCTTGCTAGTTTCATTAATAGTATACAGAAATGTTCATGGCATTCCTATCTCTTCGGACTAGGTTTGAAGCAATCCATTCTTCCTTTTTCTTTTTCTCCTGTGCTTCAAATCTTCCTGAAAGCCTTGATCACCTAGAAAGCAAAGCCACCCTCTTGTGAAGAGGATACAATAAGGTCATAAAGAATTATAGGTAGTGGAAAGACTTGTACAAAGTGATGCAAAGTGAAAATGTGCAGAACCAGGATGATACTACATACAGTATCAGCAACATTATATGATGATCAATTATGAATGACTCAGCTCTTCTAAGCAATACAATGATCCAAGACAAGTATAAAGGATTCACAAAGGAAAATGCTGTCCACATCCAGATAAAGAACTAAAGGACTGTGAAGGCAGATTGAAGCTTATTTTTTCACTCACTTTATTCTTTTGTGTGGTTTTTATCCTTTTAATCTGTTTCTTCTTTCACAACTGTGACTAATATAAAAATATGTTTTACATGATGGCACATGTATAACCTATATCAAATTGCCTACCATTTTTGGAAGAGGAAAGGGTAGGTGGGGGGAGAAAAATTTGGAACTCAAAATCTTGTAAAAATGAATGCTAAAAATGTTCTTGACATATAATGAGAAAAAACAAAATGTTATTTAAAAAAACCCCAACAAAATACAACACCCTTATGGTAACGGTTTATAAACAGCAACAAAAAAAGAATCCTATATAAGTTGGACTACTTTGTAATAAATATGTTGAATTTATGAGGCAACAACTGCTTTCTTGGCATAGATATATGTACATATCAGTATCATACTCATTCCTCACCTGTTATACCCAATTAGTTACCCAAAACTTTGTAAAGATTTCAGATACTTTTTTAACTCTACAATCTTGATCAAATCACTTAGTCTCTGTCTCCCTCAGTTTCCTCATCTGCAAAACTGAAATAATAGTAGCATTTACCTGCCAGGGCCATTCTGAAAATAACACATGATAACATTTATAAAGCATTTTGCAAACCTTAGAGCATTACATAAATCTAGCTATTATTATTACCACCACCACCATACTGAGTTGTGATGATAGTGGATGGGCATTAGGAATTTCAACTCAGGATATCCACAGAGCTAAACAGTATTCCCTTTTTCTGGGTTCAAATGTATGCAAAGATCAGAGGACTTTATTCTATGAGGTACAACATCAAAGTTTTACTTAGATTTGGCAATTCACAAAGCAACTGACTATATTTGATAGTTTTCTCCAGTTAAATTTGGATCTAAAACAATATGAACAGGTAAGAAAAAGAGCCCAGTACTGTTTTGACTAACCATGTTAGCTAAGTGAAAACAAAAACTAAATTACTGTTTCATTTTTTTTTTAAGAACTTCTATCAATTTCCTAGAGATCATGAGTTCCATATACCATTGAGTGAAGACCATTGCATTAGCTAAATTGTTCTCAAACGTTTTGCTCCTCATAATCACAAGTTTTATATTTTATCTCACAAAGTAATTATATATATGTATATATATGTGTATATATATATATACATATATATGCATTATATATATATGTATATATATGTATATATATGTGTATATATATATATATATATACATATATATATGCATTATATATATATAAAATTTCTCCCTAAATTACAGAATCATTAAATCATAATCTCAGAGCTAGAGAGGAATCTCAGAGAGGAATTCCCTCTACAACCCCCTCCACCCACTATTTTCTGAGACAACCATTTCTACTCTAGGACAGCTGTAATGGCTACAAAAATTTTGCTTGAGTGAAAATTTATATGTTCCTTTCTTCAACTTTTATACTTTACTTTCACTTCTGTCACCTGAGGGCAAGCAGAAGAAATTGAATTCTTCTTTATATGACAGCCCTTAAGATATTTTAAAGACAGTTATGCTGTCTTAATCACCACACCTCCCACCCCCAACTCTCAATCCCTACTAAAAAAGCCCATTGTCTTCTCTTCTTCAGACTAATCATTCCCAGGTTGGCTTTATAATAATGGAGTTTCTAGTATTCTTACCATCCTATTCATTCCAATCTAATTCTTCCTAAAATGTGGCACTTGGAACTGAACTCAATATGCAAATTGTGAAAAAAAAAATAGCGGTCTCTATAAAGGAGCTCTAATCACTACAACTCCATCTTCAAACCTCCCTTGGCACTTAATGGGGAATAGTACCATACAATGTGTGTAAGGAACCTCAGCATGCCAAACGTGAATCTGGAGATCATCTTGACCAACAGTTTCATTTTACAAATATGCAAAATGAGATCCAGAAAGGGGGAGTTACTTTCCTAAGGTCACTTAGGTAGTGAGTAGCAGAATTAGAATTGAAATCCATCTCCTGATCAGTGTTCCAGGGCCCTTTTTCGGATAGTGTGCTGACACTTTAAGAAACATGGGCCTATGCTGTGCTCTTTTGACTTATAGAACCCACTTTGAGGCAATTTATAAACTCCTAAAAAATGCCTGCAGTAGGACATGTTGTCAGGGATTTGACTTGAGTTGTGGCAGTAAGGGCTGCTGAATATCAAGTTAATTATGCAGGCTGTATGCTTTGCAGAGGCTATTAGAAATGGCAAGTGGACTTGAATTCACCCCCAATGCAGAGTCTATTTGGCCACCCCTCTTCCCTCCTTCTTTCTGCCCACCTTAAAATATCAAGTCTTTCTTCATCTTTAGGCATAGCAGAGAGTAGTACTGGGGCTATGCTGCCTCCTGTATCTCAGAAGAAAATTGGATGCAATTCCTTATCATTTGATGGAAAGGGCATTTGGAACAGTGCCATGATGATAAGGGATTACAAAGGCTCTGAGTCACAGCTGCAGCAGGAAGGGAAGGAAAGGAAGTGATAATAATAACAACAGCTCGTGTTTGTATAGTATGTTGAAAATTATAAAGCACTTTACTCACAGATAGCCAGTACAAGTATTATTATTCCTGTTATATTGAGGAATAAACCAAGTCAAGTCAACAAGCATTTGTTAAGTGCCTTCTAAATGCCAGGCACTGTGCTATGTAATGAAGACTCAAATATAAGCAAAAACAATGTCAGTCTCTGCTCTCAGGGAGCTTACATTCTTATGAGGGAAGACACCATAAAAAGAAGCTGAAAAGTGGAGTATAAGTGTGGAAGAATATGGAGTACTTGCATGCTTAAGAAGTTCTAGAATTCAGAATGCAGCCTAGGTGTCCTCTTTAAATGGAGGTTCTGGGAAGAATCAGCCAGTCGGAGGGAGAGACTACAAAAGTAGAGTATACTTCCAGTGTGTGAAATCTGGGAGTAGAATGAGCTTCCAGGGTGTAGAGGGTTACATGCCATGGCAGAGAAAGTCTGGAAGAGTCAGGAGTGGAGGCTAGAGAGGAATGAAAAGTCAGAGTGACTTGCCCAGAGTCACATAGGTAGTAAATGGTACAGCAGTTTGGATTTCATGCCCACTACTATTTCCACCATAACACATTGAGTCTGCCTATTACCTGCTGAGTCCAGAGGCAATACGTTTCTTTTGCACTTGAGATAGGATTGGAGGGGACTGGCATTTTGCCAGAACAGACCCTGGGAGTGATGGAGATAGCCATATAGCTTGGGTGGTTGTATGTAAACCCCATGTTTCGGGAAAATATTCACTTTCTCACACACTGTGATTAATTTTTCTCTTTCCCCCCAACCCCTACTTCTAACCGCTAAATGCATTTCTTATGGAGTTAGTGAGGTTTTAGTAGTGTCTCCCTTCAATTTGGCTTTAAAAAGTTGAAAATGTTTTGGATCTGATGTAAGAGATACTTTCCTCATCTGGGAACTGAAATAGATGATTTCTAAACTTCCTTTTATATCTAAGTTAGTTGTTTCTCTTCTTCCTGTTTCATTCTTAAATTTCCCTGGATTAACTTTACTTAGTTGGGTGTCTAACCGACCTTTTAAATACATTTTTGGCCCTCTACTTATTCTTACTTTTTAAATAGAAACTACTCAAAATTTTCTACTATCCCTCTGTATCAAACTTTAGAAATATTTATATTCTAAACCAATTTTGGTAGTCAATGACAAATGAACAGTGTTGTCACCTGTAGGAAATAGTGAAATCAGAATAGGATTATAGGATCACAGCACTAGATCAGAAAGTTGACATCTAATTGAACCCCTGCATTTCATGGACAAGGAAACTGAAGTCCAGAGAGGGTTTTTGACTTGCCTGTCATACAGGTAATAAGGATTAGAGATGGGATTTAAACCCAAGTCTTCTGACTCCAAAATAAGCATTTCTCCCATTGAACCAAAGAAGCAAATTTAGAGGAAAAATCATAATCCCAGTCTGGGATGTAATTATACTGCCTATATTTTAGAACTCAGAAATTCCTCTCTTTTCCCCCATTGATAGGTCACTGGTAAAATAGCAGCATCTGACCTGATATGTGAGCTCACTACATGTTGCCATGAGTCTGTCAAGAGAAGACAAAGGAGTATAGCTTTGACGAGAGTCTCTCCTCTGCTATTTAACTTTAGACCAATAATGTCCCTGGAGCCAAGCTGCAGAGATGGATAACATATACATTTGGCTTTAACCTACAAGCTGTTGAGAGCAAAGGGCTCAGGAAATTCAATTGCTAGCCCTAGTTGTTCCTGATCAGACTTGACGTGTGTGCCTGGACAATAGGATTTGTGACCTAAACAGAAAAAATGTGAGCCTAATCCGAACTAGCATGTAGAAAAACAACGTTCCCAGATTTGGGTCTCCTCTTCAGGCCCCTTCACCCAAATGGTAGCATCTTAGATATAACAGAATGTTACATAGGTGTGGGTTCTTTTGGTTTAAAGATCTCAAAGAAAACCACAGTTATGAAACTTTCCTTACCTAATGCCCTCTGATGACCAATTTTTTCCTAAATAAATATATTTAATACTCTTTTTTTTGTGGGTATGTTCAGAGTTGGAATTTTATAACAGATGATGATGCATGGAACTTCTGACACCAAGAGTCAAGGATGCAATTTATGGTCTTATGGAATTGTTTGTAGCACTGGAAGTTAAGAGTCCATGGTTGCACAGATAGTGCATTTCAGAGACAGGAAGGCACTTAGCACAGTGCCTGACACATAGTAGGTGCTGTATGAATGCTTATTCTCTTCCCTGCCTTCCCTCCTTTTCTCCCTCCCTGCCATTTTTTCCTTCCTTCCTTCCTTCCTTCCTTCTTTCCTGGCTGTGTGACCTTGGGCAAGTCAGTTAATTTTCTAGGGCTCCCGACAACTTTACAAACTGCAGAGAAGCTGCCCATCTTCATTGGTAGGAAGAGTTTTTCACAGTTGTTACCTACATGGATAGAATAATAAATCTGGTTTAAGAAATAAAAGAAAAGCACTCCCAAACCCAAAGCAAAAACTCACATTAGCTTTTTGAGATAGGTGTTGCAAGTATTCTAAATCCTGTTTTACAGAAAACTGAGGTTCAGAGAGATTACGTGGTATGTGCCCATGGTCATACAGGCAGTAATTATCAGCTGAGATTTCAGTTCAGATCTAACTCCAAGTCTAGTAACTTTCCATCTTAGCTTTCTTATGTGTTTTTTTTAATTTCTCCACTAGCCTTTCTTCAGTAAGAGAAGACCCTTCTCAATCATAGGGCTAGTAACTGTCAGAGCCAGCACTTGAACCTAGATCTATTGATTACAAAGTCTGTGCTCTTTCCATCACACCACAGTCCAGCTAGCATAGCCATACTCTATTGTTGAACACTTTTCTGTTTGCCTATAGCTTGGCCTCAATGACCTCTGATATCTCTTTCCAATTGTGATATATTTTATGATAATATGTCAAGTCAACATTTCTGACCATCAGTTTACTCTTCTGTTCAATGAGGGCATCAAGCTAAATAATCTATCAGGTTCCTTCTTGTTCTAAATTTCTATGTCCATCTCATTTTTGGAATTTATTCCATCTCCTTGATGTTTCCACAAATATATTATAAGGTCTCCGAGGGTAGAGATAGTCTTCTATTCCTTTGGTGACTTTGACTTGGTAAAGCCCTCCCTCACTTCAATCCAATTCACCTTCCTGATGTTATGGTCCTCTTCAAGAACAAAGGACAAACAACAATTTCATAATGCCTAGTATGTTGGTATAATACAACATGTACTTCATATTTGTCAAACTGATGTTGCATTTTTACCAGTGGTTTCTTTGAGGTTAGGAAGGCGCAATTCTGCATGGTCGTCATTTCTCCCCATAGTCTCCCTGCAAGGAAACAGGGCTGGTCTTGTTATTACCATTTGATAAATGAGGCCTGAAGCCCTGGAGCTGGGTGAATATTTCAGTCTATCCTCAACAGATTTTCGAGTCAAACGCTGTGGGATCTTGACTTTGAATCCTATAATAACAACTACTAATTCCCATTTTGATAATGCTTTTAAGTTTTCAACGTACATTCAACATACAATCATTACATCCATGTGAGGATGGCATTACAGATATTATTGTTATTTCTTTTTTCTAGATGAAGAAACTAAGACTGAGAGAAATTAAGTGAATTGCTCAAGCTCACATAGCTGATGCATATCTAAGATCTGAACTGAACTGTTGCTGGTCCCAAGTCCATGTTCCATCCATTAAGTCACCTTGCTGTCCCATTCTCTGCCCCTTCTCTCTGAGGAGAGAAGAAACCCCAGCCCAGGCCTGCCCTTAGTGATAGAGTGGGAGAACTTATGTCCTTTTACAAGGAGCAGGGTTTGACAGGCAGCTTGAATCAGTCAGTGTATGATCTACAACAGCATGTTGTTGAATACCTATTCTTTGGCTTATTCATCTGGAGAATGATAGTAAGAAATCTGGAAAAATAATCTGTAAGCAAAATGTACACGAAAATTTCAGTGTTCATACATGTAGACTTTCCCCTATTCCTTTGTGTGAAAGAAAACTTAGCTTTTGGCCTCTAATCTGCATGTCTTTCCCTCAGTCAGCCACCAGGGGGCGGGTTGTCACTTTAATAGCCTACAGCAGTCCTTTTTAAAGTCAATAGCAATAGTTAGAATGACAAGCCCTTTTAGACAGTCATCTCTTATTATCATCATTATGGGTCTTTATTGGACTTCTTCTCTCTAGGCAAATTTTGGCTCCTTTCTTGCTAATTAAACAGTAACTTTTTATTCTCATTGACAAAACCATCCAATAACACCAGCCCTAGAAAAATCCAAAGTGGTCAAGGTTAAGGGGGGCAGCTGTATGGCATTTAGCACAACAAATAGTTTTCTTCGGCAGGCTTTCATCAAATCAAATGAACCCGACAAACAAAATGAGGAAATGGAACACAGATGCAGATGTTCATTCATATGCACCCACAAGCCCAGTGCCTGACTCTCCTATTGATTTCAATTGGAGCCAAGCAGGTGGGTGTTCAATTAAATACAGCAAGCATTTATTAAGTGCCTAATATGTGTGAAGCTCTTGTGGGGTCACTGGAGATATCCTCAAGACCTTGTAAGTCTTCTGTGAATATACTGCAGGTATCCACCTTGGCTTTGTTACACTGTTCCAGAGGGTGAGACTAGGACCAGTGAATAGACATTCCAGAGATAGTAAGGAATAAAAAACTTTGCAAGGAGAGTTGTCCAAAGGTGGAATGAACTACTTGAGGAGGCAACAAGTCACACCTCATGGGAAATCTTCAAGCCATGGCTGGAAGACCTCTTGCAGGGAAGGGGGTCCCTTCCCTAAGAAGGGAAAATCCTCTGGAATCAAGGATTCAAGATACAGGATTTTGAAGATATTTTTGCCCATTTTCTTCCTGTCCATCTGGCATATTGCCTTTGTTATTAATCCCATTTTGCCCACTCCTGCTTCTGTACCTTGGCATGAGGCATCTCCTATGACCAGTATTCCAACCATATCTCTAGGCTTGATGAAATGTTTTTTTTTTTTTTTTACTTTCTTGAAGGTCTAATTCAAGTGTTACCTCCTGCATGAAATTCCCTTCCACAGCCTTTCCACCCTCAGGTCCCATAGCTAAAAGCATTCTCTCACTCCTCAAATGTTCGATAGCAATTGGTTTAGATTTTTTCTCCTTTCTTATTTCATTTGACCATGTGCTACATAGATTTCTATATATTCCTTATCTTCAATGCAAACTCTTTGAGGGCAGAGGCTCTATCTTCTTTTGTGTTCATATCCCTAGTGCCTAACATAGTTACCTGATAATATTTCAATGTTTTAACATGTAGTTTCACAGATAATAGTAAAAGCTAACGTTTATACAGCACTCAGGCTTTCAAAGGACTTTACATATATTATCTCAGTTGATGTAGATATTTCCCCTATTATATTGCAGCCCTATCATGTTTTAATATAGGTGTTCTTCTAGGTAGCTAGGTGGCCCAGTGGATAGAGGGCAGGACCTGAAGTCAGGAAGACCTGAGTTCAAATTCTGCTTCAATCACTTACTAGCTTTGTGGCCCTGGGCAAGTTACTTAATTTCCCTTGGATGAGTTTCCCCATCTGTAAAATGGGGTAATAATTGCAGTTATCTTCCAAGGCTGTTGTTTATATGGTGCTAAAAATTCCTCAACTCATGACTACTGTTTTGGTGATGAGCCTACCTTCAATTAGCTTGATTAGTATTCACATGGCAGGCACAGTTCATAACTGAATTCATACTTGAAGTCTATCTTTGTGGACTTGCCAGAACTTTTGCTATGGTAGCATTGCTTTTGGGAACCCAGAGTCAATAACTTGCATGTCATGATGAGACATCAGAAGAAAACACTAGGATTAGATAATTGGATATTTGGAGCTTGAAGAGACCCTAGAGGTCATAGGATTATAGCTTTAGATCTAGAAGGGAAATTTCAGACCATACAGTTCAATCAACTCATTTTACAGATGGGAAAACTGGAGCCTAGAGAGCTTGACCAGTGACTTGTTCAGGATCACATAGGTAACAAGTGACAGAGATGGGATTTGAACCTAGGTATGCTGCCTAGGTTATTTCATTTGGTACAACTGTTTTATTTTACAGATGAGAAAACTGAGGCCCAAGAAAGCTCTTATTATTCCAAGGTCATTCAGATAATAAAAACCAATGCCTAGACTTGAACTCAAATTCTCTGATTCCAAATGTAGTACTCTTTCCACTTGATTATTCTTTAGTGGAGGAGTAGAATATCAAGAGAAGATTATCATATGATTCTATCACTGTCACCTCAGATATAATAATTCTAACAACAATAATAACAACAACAACATTTGACATTTATAAAGAGCTTTAAGGTTTTCAAAGTGCTTTACATTGATTATCTCATTGGATCATCCCAACAATCCTGTGAAGTTCAACCTTTTTATTATTATCTCCATTTTATTGATAAGGAAAATGAATCTAAGAAAAATTAAATGTAAGACTCACACAGGTAGTAAATGTCCAGGGCAAGATTTGAATTCAGGTCTTCCTGACTCCATGTCCAGTGTTCAAATCCACTGTGCCACCTAGATACCCTAATTATTAGACACATTAGATATTTCATAGCATTTATATAACAGACACAGCTCGGTAGACACAGATAAAGACTCAGCAGGCAATGTGGAGCTAATTACACGTTGGTGGAAGAAACAAGAGACAGTAGTGAAGTTGGGTGGATGTGGGCTATGGATTGGGAAAAATTGTGCAGGGGAGTGGAGAGCAGAAGGAATCAATCTCGAAAACAGTAGAACCTTGTTTCTCTGCCTTGTAGAAACCTGGCAGGAGGTTGTCCAAAGTGTCAAGAGACTCTTTTCCACAGGCTCGTCTCACATTATGTACCAGACATAAACCGTGTTGTTTTACTGAAGTGATTCCCAAAGGAGTAATAAGAAAGGGGGATGGGAGGGACCAAGAATGTGTTTTGAAACCAATTATTTTTAAAAGTCTGCTTATTTGTTTCCAACCTTTTCCCAGGGGAGCAGAAAGTGCTGTCTTTGGACACTGCCTAATGGGCTTAGTCTTTCATGTTTTCTGTACCTGGTTTTAAGAGACATAAACCGAACAGGGATTTCAGCTTAGATTTCCAAAGCACTTGGTACATGGGACAATCACTAGAAAAAAAATGAGACTTTAGAACTTTTGGTGCAGTAGTGGAAAGAATACTGACCCTACAGCAGAAAATCTCAGTTCAAGTCCTATTTTGACATTTGTTCCCTGTGTGTGACCTTGGGCAAGTCTTTTGATTTTCCTTGGTTTTCTAATATAGCAGCTGATTAAGGAAGCTTGGTGGAACAGTGATCAGAGCACTTGGCTGGAAAGAGGAAGAGAGTTCAAATCTAGCCTCAGACACTTATTAACTGTGTAACCCTGGGCAGACCACTTAACCTTTGCCTCAATGTAGTCTGCAACACTCCTCAGTGCTATCAGAAAAAGATTAAAATATAAATGGGAAATATTTAGAGAAATAAATAAAAATACAATAGAACATAGAAAACATTACATTTTTAAACAATCAATATGCAGCCTGCAGGAATCCTTATGTGTGGTTTTGTGGCCACATTTCTATTTGACATCTCTGTACTAGGTGAACTTTAAGGTCCCTTATTGATCTAACATACTAATGTATTTTACAGGATCTAGTGGGGGTAGGGTGGGGCAAAATATGAAGGAAATATTTCAAGTCACCTTGCCACCAAAAATGATTCTAGGATTGTCTCCATGTGAGTTAATTTGTGGGTTGACATCACAGATATTTTGGAAGAGCTGAGCACAAACAAGGACCAAAGGAATTATGTTTTTAAGCCAGAAAGCAGCACTAGAAGCCCCAGTAGCAGTTTGACCCCTGTAACACACAGAATTTATGCTGTATTTGAAGGAAAGTGTGGCTGGGTTGGTTGGCTGGTTCAGTCAATTTAGTTCTTTGTTCCTATAGGTAATAAAGTCTGAGACATAGGCTGCATTTTAGTGTTTGTACAAATTCCTTGAGCTGCTGCTAAAATATGAAGATGACACAAACCAGGAAAGAATAATTAATGCATGATGTGACAGAATCAAGATTCCTAAGTATCTCTACAGAGGAAAATTGGTCAAATATGGTAAGATGGAATTAACAGGAACAAATGTCCTGCTCCTGGGGTCAAAAAATAAACTCGGAAGAAGAGCGTGGGGTATGTCTAACAAACAGTTTACATGGAAAAGATTGTAGGGCTTTTAGTAATCTGCAACTCAATATAAATCAGCAATTTGACTTTCCAAAGTAAGTGAAGTGTTTCTAGATTGTTGTAATAAAAACAGAGGGCCCCAAACAAAGTATGTGATAATCCCACTGTAGCATGCTTTCATCAGATCACATCCCGTCTATGAATTATGTTTAGTTCTGGTGACCACATTTTAAGATGGATAACTTAGAATAAGCCCATCACAGGACAGCAAAGTGAGGTACACTGGAGGTCATGCTGATTGGTTAAAAGAACTGGAGAGTTTGAGCTTGCAGAAAACTCAGGGAGTTTTCACACAGCAGTATTCGTTATGTTTTACTAAAGCTTCCCTACCCCATCTAATAGTCAAAAACAGGAGCAGCAGGTTGAAGTTTCAGGAAGGAAAGAAAGATTTGCCTCAATATAAGGGGAATTTTTCAATTAACAAGGTCTATTGATAGGTAGTAAATTTCTTTTCCCCGAAAGTCTGGGAGACTGGATGACCACTTGTTGTGTAGGGTATTTCTGCCTAATAGCAGCTTGAAGAAGGAGACAGCAGAGAGTAGTAGAAAGAGTACTGGAGCCAGGAGACTTGCATGGAAACTCTCTGCCTCCAACATGTGTTACCTGTGTGAAAGGAAGTAATTTAAATTCCTGGGGCTTCAGTTTTCTCATCTACAAAAAGATAAGGAAGGCCTCTGTACTAATTTCTAGCTCCAGGTCTCCTACTCAGATGTGCCTCTATTACTTACGTACTCACAGAGTCACAGAATGAATGGAAAGAGACCTTAAAGATTATGCAAGCCAGACTACTTTTTTTTCCCCCAATAAGATAACTGAGGCTCAGAGAGGGTTAGTTACTTGCCTAAGTCTGAATTAGGGACTGAGCTAGGATTCAAATTGAAGTCTCCTATCTCCAAGTACAACACTCTTTCCATTAAACCACATTGTATAATTATTATTAAAGCCACATTTCATAAACTTGGATTTTCTCATAGACCTGGAGATTTATTCAGTGTTTTGGAAATATTTGCATAAGATTCCTTTCCTCTGGCAATACTAGAGAGTTGTAAAGAAGCTACTTTGTCACCCTTGGGAGTTTGGAGCATGTCTGATGAGAAACTGCCCTTGGGGTACTTTTCTATATTCATTTTCTGACCCTTAGGATGCCAATTCCCAGAGAAGAGGCAGCATAATTCATTCATGGTTTAGTCGCATTAAGAACACTGTGAATGCTCAGCCAAAGACAATACTCTATGTCTCAACAATACCTTACAGAGAAATCAGTCTAGCAGGCATTTTCTCACTGTGATTATGTTTGGGGAGTCATGATGGCTCCTGTAGCATGTATTTGAATCTGCATAATCATGTTCTAATTATATACTACTGTATTAATTATTGATGATGATCCCTGGATATGCAAAATTCTCTTCTTAGATCATAGAACTTCAAGCTTTAGGGAAACTTGGAGATCATTTAAATCTAATCACAGTTTATAGATGAGGAAACTGAGATGCAGAGATATTAAATAATTTGGCCAAGGTCACATGGGTTACTAGAGTCAGTTTTAACTTTGCATTCAGCATTGTTTTTTGTACTAGAACATGGCAATGTTGTTCATTAGGCTTGGTTCTTGATTGATTTTGAAAGCAAGCACCATCTCTCCTCCTGTCTCCTCTAACTAAGAGGTAATGTAATGAACTCAGAGCCAACCATCAAATAAAGGGTTCTAAGCCCTCCAACTTCACTTCCCTGGAAAAGATTATAGCAACTGGGACCACACTTGTAAATGCCTAAGAAATTATACTATTAACTTTTATGAAAGTGCTTTTCTAACTTGTCCATTTCCAAATGATCCTCTACCTGATTCTACCTATTTCTTCTCACCTAATCTAATCCTACCATGCCAAAGAACCACACAATAGCAAAATTCAAAGGGATTTCATGGTTCATCTAGTCTAATTCATGCATGAATAGCAATTTCATTTGCTACTGATAACACTGCTCATTGGTAACATTCCCAATTAGTGATCACGTAACTTGTAGTTATAATGACCCCCCCCAAGTGATAGAGAGAATTAATTAAATTATCTCATTCCCATTTTGGTTAATTCCAATTGTTATGAAATATTTAACCTTATTGAATCAGATTCTGCTTCCCTATTATACTACAACATTCTCCCCATTATTTTTAGTTCTAAACTCTAAAACCCTTCCCATCTTCTACATAACAGCTCTTATAGTACTTGAAGCCTTGATTTTCTAGTCATACTACTCTGTTACTGCCACCACTGTACCCTCAGAAGAAGACTTTTAGCTCCTGCCCTCTCCTGACACTGAAAGCTCACCATACATAGCATCCTCCCTCAGCCATTTCACCATACTTTGCAGACATTTTCTTGTATGCCACCACATGTGAACACTCTTTCCCCCTTCAAAAGAATATACCATTGCTTTCAAAGTGGTATCCCCATTGATTGCTCTAGAGCTTAATTTATGATCCCTATCATTTCATAAGCCAACCTCTTTAAATCACTCTCCTGTAGGTGTTAACTCTTCCCAGGGGAACACAAGCTCCTTGAGGGAAAGGACTATTTTTCTTTTGTACCTCCAGAACTTAATATAGTTTTGGTTCATACATACTTATGCATTCACTCATTCATCCATTTATCCATTAATGTGCCCTCTTAGCTCCCAAATACCAAGTATTGTCTCATCTAGGATAAATATTTCCAGTTCACAGAATCACAGATTTAGTGCAGGACAGTACCTTAAAGGCCTTCTAGCCTAACCTTTTCATTTACTAATGAGACAATTGAGGCTCAGGTAAGATAAATGACTTACCCAGAATCATATAGGTAATAAGAAGGTGAGCCAGACTTGTCACCTAGGTCTGCTGACTCCAAATCCCATTCTTCCCACTTCATTTAATGCCTCTAATGTTTCCTTCAACCTGTCATCATTGAATGAGATCATAGGATTTTACATTTAGAGCTTATAATACATCAAAGGCCATGTAGACCAACTCCCTCAATTTGTTGTTAAGAAAAGTGAAGCTTAGGGATGCTAAGTGACTTGGCCAATGTCATACAGATAGTATGTGTCAGAGATGGGATTTAAAACTAAATCCTGTGACTATGGAGTTAATGCTCTTTCTGCTATGCAACATGCCTTGACAGATTAGAATTAATGGCTGAATCTAATAAGAATATATTTAACAGGAACAAATGTAAATTCTGCATGTGGATTAAAAATCCAATTGTTTCAGTACAGTTTGGAGAAAGGCCTAACTAGATAACAGTTCATATTAAAAAAAAATTTTGGAGGCATTAGTAAATTACATGTTTAATATAAATGCATTGTACGATCTTGGTCTGAATTAATAGACTTCTAGTATTCAGACCAAACAAGGTAATAGTACACTGTCCTCTGTCCTGCTCAGAGAGCATTAGGTATTTTGTGTTCAGTTTTGGGCACCACACATAATGAGAGACATTAAAAAGCTGAAACCAGTCATAGAAAGGTAACAAGGATAGTAAAGGACCCTGAAACCATTTTATGAAGTCATATGTTGAAAGAACTTAAAACGTTTAGCCTGAAGAAGAAGTTTAGTGAGTAATTTAGTGACTCTTCCAATAACAGAAGGATTCTTTTGTGGAAAAGTAGCAGGTCTTATTCTGTTTGGCCCATAAGGGCAGGATATTGGGACAATTGGGTTGAAATTATGGGGAAAAAAAAGATTCTGGACCAATATAAGGAAAACATAAGGTAAAGTCAGTGTGTCATGTTAACCTTGGAGTTTGGGAGACCTGGGTTCAAATCTCATATCTGATACTAATTAAGTCTGTGACCCTGGACAAATTGCTTATCCTTTAAGTCCCTTAGGCAGCTCTCCACAATTTATGTACAAGATTTTGATCTGCATTGGTGGAGGGAGTTTCCAAATATTGCTGAAATAACAGATCCTTTTTTGTATAAGGGGCAGGGGATATCAACATTTTGAACTATTGAAAGTGGCATAGGATACCTTAGTAGATAGTAAGTTCCCCATTAATAGAAACCTTCCAGCCAAAGCAGGATGAACACCTGCCTGAAATGTTATCAAGAGGATTCAGATTCAGGTATGTGTTGGACTAGGTGACTTATAAAGTCTTTTCCAAATGAAAGATTCTGTGCTTATTTGGTATAGTCACCAGTGTTGCTACTAACCTGGTTGCCCTCCCCTGGAGATGCTCCTGATCTGTTTTTTTTTTTTTTTGCCCCACCACTGGTTTCTATCACTTCTCTAGTTTGAATTCTCTTAAAATAAATGGATTTTGTTTCTGCCAGCACCCAAATAAGGTTATCTTTCCCTGAAGGCTAAGTGAGAAAATGGATAGAAAACTAGAAGATTAGAAATGAAAGATTGAAACACAGAGAAGTGGCAGATTGGAAGTTTATTTTTTCAAATATATTAAAGGCATAGCACTTAATTTTGCTTTAGGCTTAGAGCTAAGATGAGCTAAATCCAAGAAAAGAAAGCAATATTTACTGTTGCTTTTTTATCATATGTTTTTCACTAGAACATATCTCTCTCTTCTTTCTCCATGATTCCTCTCTCTTCTAAATCTAAAGCCTCATAGAATGTAAAGCTGGAAGGGACATTACTAATCACCTAGTCAATCACCTACTCCCATTTTACAGAAAAAGAAGTTGAAATACAAAGATGTTATGCCTTGTCCAAATTTACATGGGATAATAAGTGGCTCCCTGGACTTTCTGCTCTTCTTTTTTTCCCCCTTCCTCCCATTCATTCCTCCTCCCTCCTTCCTTTCCTTTCCTTTCCCTTCCCTCCTTCTGTTTCCACAATCCTCATGTCATTGAAGATTTTGACTTGTCTAAGTACATTCATCTGAGAGAATTATATCTCAATATCTTCAAAGAAAAAAATAAACAGAATATTTTAAAGGAAATGAACGTGTTAAGGAGTACTTTCCAAATGATTAATACTAATGACAGATTTTCTTTTCCCATGTATCTTTGTGTATTCATTAAGTGCTTCAGGATCTTTTGATTAAATGACCATTTATACAGATGGACATGTTGAAATGTTTTAAAATACATGGAAAGTTCCTTTTTTCCAGTGCTGAAAAAAATATTTCAGCAAAGAAATGAGAATGTCTCATTAACCCAGCACATTTACTATTTAACCTTTTCAGTGACTCTTCCTAAAGATACAATTTTTGCTTTTGTTAAACCTTTAGATGTTTATAGTCCCTTACTTGAAGAAACTTTAGATTTCTCAGACCTCTGCTGTATCCAACTTAAACCTTTCCTGCAGCTGTTAAAAGTAAAGTTATTCAACCCCTTCTGTCCTTTCCTAAGGATTTAATAAGGGCTCAGCTAAGATCTTCCACTGTTTTCCATCCTGACAGTCTCCCTGGATATGTTACATTGTTCTGCTAAGCAGACAGACATCCATGTCACAGATACAGCAATCATATTCTGGGAGTTTCCTTCAGTGGCTGACTCCTGGGTGATTCTTCTATTTAATAAACTTAATCAGTTTTTAGCCTTAGGATGAAAACAAAATGAAACCTCTTCCCCCTTCACTTTCTCTCTTTTTATTTTTGCCTGCCCCCACTCTCAATTTTCTTTCTTTGTACACATACACCTTATCTGTCCACTTTCTTCATCCTTTCACATGATTGGGCCAATTATTTTGTCTTTTCTCTCTCTTTCCATCTTTATTTTTTCAAAGGTTTTGTGTTTTCCTAATGTGACCTAAGAAAACCAAAGCTGATGAACCACCTCTTGGGGTTAAAGTCCTTGCCCTCCCTGCCCCCTGACAAGCTATTTTATATAACATATTATGCCTTCTCTAATAAATGTTACTAGAAACAGTATATTTATCACAAAACAGTTTAAAGAAGTAAAGAACATAGTCACATTTCTAGTTTTTCCCCAAATGTTTAGGTAACAGTAGATACTCTTAAATTATAGAAAATATGTTCTTTAGATATTTTGTGAGCTTTTGTTGAAATATGAGGGATCATTTCACAGGCAGATACCTTGTAATTTCTGAAGACCTAGGAAAGCTTATCCTTTTAATTGCTTAAGAGACAAATTCAACAATGGAATGAGAGTCATATTAAAACAACACTCATTGCTTATTTATTCTTTATATTATCTATGGTCTCTTCTAAAAGATTCAGTTTGAAAAATAAAACTCTCAAGCAATAAAAATCCAAGAAACTCACCAACTTCACTATTTACCAGTTCAGTGTTGTTGGCATGTTAAGTATGACATCTGTTTTTTTAAAATGTTTTTCTTTATGATTCTGAAATTTACTATTATGTACCTTGGTGAGTCAAAGTTAGGATATCACCTTGCTGGTATCCTATATATATTCCTCTTTTAGGACACTGCTTGATCCAGTCCACTAAGGAACATTTTCTTTAATTAGTTCTTAGAATACAGTGTCTAGCTTTTATTTTTGGTATTTTTAAAGTACTGATTAATACAACATTTATCTTTCCATACCAATTTGGTAGAATGTCTGAGGAATTTCTCCCTGTACTGTTTATAATTTTTATCAATGACTTCATTAAAGGCTTAGATAATATGCTCATCAAATTTGAAGATGATACATTTTTGTGATGGAGTAGCTAACACACTGGAAGCAGCTAGGTGGCTTAGTGATTAGAATGCTGGGCCTGGAGTCAGGAAGATTTTAGTTAATATGTGGCCTCAGACACTCACTAGCTGTGTGACTCTGGGTAAGTCACTCAATCTCTGTTTGCCTTAATCCCCTGGAGAAGTGAATGGCAAACCACTCCAGCATCTTTGTCAAACCCCATATGACATCATGTAGAGTCAGTGATTAAATGACTGAACAACAACAAACTAACTCATTGGATGGCAGATCCAAAAATATTTTGATGGTTTAGACTATTAGTCAAAGTCTAATAAATAGAAGTGAAATAGGATTAAATGTAAAATATTACATTTGGGTTCCAAAGGTCATCTTCATTACAGTAGGAATGGTTGGAGATAAATTAAGTGAAAAAAAATCTGTTGTTTTTAAGGGACTATGAGGTCAATATGAGTCAGCACTATGACACAGCAGCCAAAAAATTAAGGGAATATTGTGTTACATTAAGTGAGGAATAGCTTCAATAGAATAGGAAGGCGAAAGTCCCAATGTCAGAATAGTATCAGAACACATCTGGATTATTGTGTTTAATTAAGGGTGTCATAATTTAGGAATAATATTAATAAGATAGGGTCCACAAGAAAGCAATTAAGATTATGGAAAACATGAAGTACATGTCATATAAGGAAAAGTTGAAATTGCAGTTACTTATTCTAAAGAACGAAAGAAATAGAGGGGAGGGATAATAGTTGTATTCAAACATTTGAATAGCTATCATATGGAAGATGAGTTTTATTCTCTTTTATCTCAGAAGGTAAAACCAGAAGCAATATGTGGAAGTTGCAAAAACATCAACGTAGGTCAGATGTCAGAAAAAAAAAAGCCTTAAAATTAGAGCTGCACAAAATTGAAGTGGAATTCATGAAGTTTTAGATTCTCAATGCTTGGAGGTCATTAAGCAGAGGCTGAATGACTGCTTTTTTCATGTATGGGTTAAACCAGATGGCCACTGAGGTCTCCTCCAATTCTCATATTCTGTGATTGTTTAAAATTTATTTTCCAAATTTTGTTTTCTCTCATATATGCATATGTATGTTGCTCTTTGTATTAATCTACATTTTTTTCAATGGTGTCTAGCCTACCATTCTCCTGTATTTTTGTCAAAATCCAAAATGTAATCCTATTTCATCAGTGACAAAGGAACCAGTTTAAGTGATTTTAAATTCAGGACGAAAAAGAATGGCTTCAAGATGTCTTCCCCTTATAAAAAATACTTCTCAAAAATGGTAGATGAAACAGAATTAATAAGAAAGTCCATATCCTCAAGGAACTTAAAATCTAGTGGGGAGAGAAGGTAGGCAGAAACAGAGTGCTTTATTTGTGAACTTTTTGTGATTCTATCAAAAAGTTACTATGGTAGTTGAAAGCATGGAGGGATAATTTCTGGTTTGACTAATCAGGGAAGGATTCAAGATAGTGATGGCATTTAAATAGGCACTGGAGAAAGGGAAGAAATTTTTTAGGGAAACAGAGAAAGAGAGGGCTTCAGGACATTCTAGGTAGAGGGACCAGCAAGAACAAAGCTTTGATGTACTTGGAGAAGAGCAAGTTAAGTCAATTTGATTCAAGTAGGGGACATGTTCTATGGAATCACAGAAAATAACACTGAAAATATAGGTTGTGGCTTTACTATAAAGAGCTTTGAGTGGCAACCTAATGAGTCTCAATTGTATTTGGTGGGAGATGAACATTGACAACTTTTTAGCAGAGGAATAATAAAATGATGATAATACATTATTATATATTAATGTAGTAAAGTATCAGCAAAGCATTTCAAGGTTTACAGAACACATTCCTTACAATAACCTTGTGATGTAGGTAGATGTGGAGATCAGAGCTTTGCATGTGTGTGCAAGACGCTAGTCAGGAGACTGCAACATTAGTACAGTTGTGAATTTAAAATAATTTAAACTAGAGAAAGTATATCTAACCTAGTTGTGTGTTGCAGTTATTACTAAAGAGTTGCTAAGGCAACTGCTTTTCTATGCAAATTTTAAATCAGACTTAAGGGGTGGGATTCTAAGATTGAGTTATTTTTTATTTTTTTGCCTTTTTATTTTCATTTATTTATTTTTTGGTGAGGTGATTGGGGTTTAGTGACTTGCCCAAGGTCACACAACTAGTAAGTGTTAAGTGTCTGAGGCTGGATTTGAACTCAGGTCCTCCTGACTCCAAGGCCAGAGCTCTATTTATGAGGGTTTTTTTTGAGTAAAGCATGAATCAATCTCTGTAAAATCTTTGTGATTATCTTCCTAATTGTTTTCCATATAGAGATTCCATATGTAATTTATGATTTTCAGTTAAAATGTGTGAAAAAGGGAGGGACTGTAAAGGTTGAGTGCTAGAAAAAATAAATAAAGGCCTTTACTGTTAATAATAAGATACAGTCATAGAGAAGACCATTTTTCTAAAGAAGAGCAAAACTGCTGGTAGCAGAGGCAAACTGCCTGTAGTATTTTCCTTTTTAACAAGTTCTATTAAAGCTTCAGAATTATGTCAATAACTTGGAAAAGATTTGTAACTTAGCTGAGAATTCTAGGTGTTAAGAAGGATCATTCTAATAACTATGTCTATCACTAGCTATCATGTATTTATTTATAATTAGTGTAATAAATAATTATTAATTAATTCATATTAGTTAAATTAATTCACATTAGTTAAAGATCAATGAGAAAGGCACCAAACTGTACCCATATTTGTATTTTTTTATCCTGTAATTTTATTCAAAGTAATTGCATTAAAAATAATGTATTAATTGTCTAGAGTATTGTTTCAATTCAGCTAAATTAATAAAGAGCTATTATTCTATAAGTAAGTCTGAAAAATTCGTGGTCATCATTTGCCTTTTAGAAAAAGGCAGAGCTTCCACTTCTGGGAGCCAAGATGATAGAATAAAAAAGGTAGTCACTCTCACCCTCCTGTATCAATCTCTGAAAGCCCAGAAAATATCACCCCAGGAAAAACCCTGAAACAGCTGAACCAGAAGAAAGATGGAGAGCAGCAGTCTAGTAGCCAAGGTAGCTTGAGGGATTAACTGGAAAGGCCCCTCTTGCCCTGGGGGAAAGAAAGCAGTACAGAATAGGAGGCATTCCAGCAAGCTAGCAGAAAGCCTCACCTCAGCATACCAGGAGGAGATCCTGAAACCCAGGTGGTGGATTGGGCAAACATCAATCCCAGGATCCTCAAGTGACTCAGTGAGGGCAGAGGAACCAATGGAAACCAGCATGGAAAACCACCAGGTGCCTTGGTGTTCTACAGCAACTGGGTCTCCCAGTGCTTCAGCAAAACTAAGAGAAGCAGCTCTCCAAGGGCCCCAGGTGGAAAAACATCTGTAATATCCATCTGAAAGGAGCTGAAGAAAGCAAGAAGAAGGAAAGGCCTGGGTGGGCAGGAAATCTTTAGGGGCTATACTACCCAATCCTACCCCTAGAGTTCTGGTGTTGCTGATTTCAGCCCAACACCAGGTAAGCTGTCAGAACCCTACAGTCTCCAACTGCCAACATTAGAGGCCCCGGCACAGAAAGCCAGCAACTAGGCCCTAGGCTCCCAACACAAGAAGCTTGGGTCAGTGACCTCTGCTCCCCAGAAGGAGAGCTCAATCTCTTTAAAGGCCAGGAAATAAGCAAACACCATGAGCAACAAGAAATGTAAAATAGGTTCTTATAGATTCTTATTATGGGAACAGTGAAGATCATGTGAGCTGTCCCAAGATTTTTGTGCTGGGGCTTAGGGTCTTATTATTAGCTTTCACTGTACTTCAGGGCTTATCTGCTTGCTTTCACCGGAGCGTAGGTTACCTTTCTGGCTTGCATGAGGGGTGGAGCCTCCCTGTTGGCCTCCCCCTCTCCCTCCCCAAGATGGCTAGAAATCTGATATAGGCTATACATATACATTCCTATTAAACATGTTTTCATATTAGTGAGGTTGTAAGGATGAATTAGAACCAATAAGAGGAACCATCAGAAGGAGAAAACAAAACAAAACAGAAGAAAAAAATAGGAAATAATATGCTTCAATCTGAATTCAAACTCCATAGTTCTTTCTTTGGATGTGGATAGCATTTTCCATCATGAGACCTTTGGAGATGTCTTAGATCCTTGCATTTCTGAGAAGTGCTAAATCTATCAACATTACTCATTGCACAATGTGGCTGTTACTGTGTGCAATGCAGATAACATTTTAAAGCGGCACATATATTCTAAACCAACTTAATTTTACAAACACTGATCTATTGGAGGTGTGATAGCCAAGGATTTACAAAGGCATCTAAGTTATTGTATAGTGCTCTAATATTTTTTTTTCAGGCAAAGAAGACCATTGGTGGAGCAAAAAGTTTAGAGTTGTAAATCAGATTACTTTTTCTGCAGGTAAGGAGCTGAGCAGTTCACAGTATCAACTGGACCAGACTGGCCTCTAACCTGTGGATGGTTGGAGCCAAAAAGAGCAGGCTAGAGGCAGGAGAGTTAGGAATCAAACAGGTGTTTAATTCCAAAGTGAAGGAAATGGCTTGTAAGAAAAGAGGAGAGCTAGACACGTGCTGGGGCCCTGCTGAGCCTTGAATTATATACTTGTGGCTAGACAAATAATCTAACAGTGTAGTATAACAACAGTGGTGAAGCACAACAGCAATAGTGAGGCAAGGTTGTCTCGTGACAAAAAGTCTTTTCATAGCAGGGCTGTAAGTCGGCGTCTGTTGGTGCTTGCCAAGCTCAGAGACCATCAGTTCTGTGATTTAATTGCAGCAGTGTTCATCCTGAGAGGGAGCACAAAGGATTGTTGTTATGCCAAGCTTAGGGCACAGCTTGTTTGTTGGGCCTTAGCTCTGGAAAACAGGGTGTCTCCTAATATCTTGACAACAGGAAACCTTCCAAGAGGAATGAACATGACCATCCATGCTAGTCCTTTACATCAGGTGTCTCCAAATAACGTTTTTAAGTGACATAGCACTTGAAATCTCACCATTACCACTACTTTGGCCTGAGCATCACTATGAATGTGCAAATATTCCCACCTGAGGTAAAATAACACAGAGGAAAAGTCACTAACTTCTTACTATGAAACCATTTATCATATACCTTTGTTTTGATAGGTGTGAAACATGGATAACATGAGACCAATCTTTACCTTTAGTGCATGCATATGAAGTCATAGAATTGCACTGAAAGGAGAAGGGAGACATAGAACTGTAACACATTAAAATAGTGTAGTGGAAAGAGAAATGTCTGACTTTAGACTCAACAGCCCTGGTTCCAACTTCCAGTGCAAAATATCTTAGGCATATCACAATAGATAAGAGACTCAATTTCTCTAAGCCTCAGTTTTCCCATCTGTCATATGGGAATAACAATACTTACAACACCTGTTTCATAGGGTTATAGTGGAAAGTGCTAAGAAAAACTAATACTGATACAGAAGTAAAAGCTATTATTTTCACATACTTTATATCTGTCAGTGTCATTTTACTCATCTGCTCATTCAACAAAAACTTATTCAACATGTCTAATGCATGTATTAGATACTAAAAAGAATGCTCAATTGTACCTAAGGGTACTTACAAAGGAAATTTATTATTTAAGTCCCCTAATAGAGAGATGGGAAAAATCTTAATGACAAAAAATAGTAATACCTGTATTTTTAAACTGCTATTTACATATATGTATATGTATATATATGTATATATATATACATATATATGTACATACATATATCTAGATAATATCTATCTATCTATCTGTCATCTATCTTATCCCGTTTGACTCTTGCAACAATCTCAAAAGACAGATGGGGCAGGCATTTTTGTTAACATTTTAGAGATGCAACTGAGGCACAGAGGTGTTATATGACTTACCCAAGATCACCCAGGGAGTTAATATAAGAATCAAGATTTCTGGGAATGTAAGTAGTAATTTTTGTTCTTAGGGCAAATACAGCACACTATGCCTGTGGCAAATGGAATGAATTTCAACTTTAGCTAAGCAAGAGGAGAATGGGAAGCCTGCCCCCTATCATCTAGAGTAACAGATACCCTGGGACACTAGCATCAGGCTACTGATCACAATGACTGTCACATGTGATGAAGTAGGTGAAGCTTTCATTTTAACTAATTATTCTCACTACCTAGGTCATAGGATTTGTTCTTTCTACATTACTAAAGGGCCACACGTGCTGGTAGCTTCCTCTAATGTCACTTCCCTTTCAGTTCAGTGCACTAGGTCAAAGCTCTGATTCCCCTGCCTTCAACAAAGCTCTGAAGCACTGTTTCCACAGTATCAGTTTCCTTTGCCTAAGCTGTACAAAAGCAAGAAAACCAAATAGATTCCACTTCTAAACCAATCTCTATCAGGGAAAAATGGTCCAGAACTATTTATTCTGTACGTCTCATACCAGTGATGTGTTGTTGGCAATTTGTTTCCTATTAGGAGATTTGGGAACTTTAGATCACAGAAAAGAGAAACAGGGTAAAGCACCTATTGACCCTGATTCTCTGACAATTAGCCTGCCAGCCCTGACATTTAACCACCAAGAGCTCCAGGTCACTGGAAAGAGATTTAAAATAATAAAGTCTTGAGAACTGATTTGATTTGGTGCAGCTAAAAAATGCAAATGACGCTGTGTCTCGCCATGACATTTCTTCCTCTTCTATTTCTTGTGGCACTTGACTCTTCCTTCTCAGGAGAATACTCTATGTGTGTGTGGGGGATGGGTGGGGGTGGTCTTTGTAAAAAAAAAACAACAACCTTATATCTTTGATTCTTAAGACTTGGAGATATAAAGCCTTTTTCTAGCAATGGATCAAAGGAGCAGAACAAATCGGCTACTTAGAAAAGTTGAATCTTTACAGCAAAACAGAGGATAGTCCAGGGGACAAGATGGGTTTCATATTCCCTGTGAAATGAGTACAAATTGGAGAAGACTGCAGACTGAGAGTCTGAATCACTTGTACCTTTAGGGTCTCCAGATCTGCTATCAATAAGATGAATGTCCTGAACAGAATACTGGCCATCCTCTGATAATCCTGAGCACACTTCCAGTTTCAAACTAGACTGCTCAGTAATAGGAAAAAATAGTACATCTTGGGTGGGGGAGGGATGAGAAATATTTGAAATAAAATTTAGTTGTGAATATTCTTAAGAGAAGGGTTAGTTGTTTATTCAGAGTCCCTTCCTACCTGGTAACTCCCCAGATCTTTAGCATTTGAACAATAGAGCTTTGTGGTGGGCTGAAACTCAAAAACAGACACACATTTTTTAAAGTCAATTGTATTTAACAAAAACTAGCAAGTTCATGGATTTTCAAGGAAATTACAACTATATACAAATGTGGAAATCTATCAGGAATAATAACTGCTATAAATTGAAAATATAATTTTTAATAATAACAGTAAAGATACAGACACATATGCATTCATGCAAAGAGGAGAGAATTAGATTACAAATCTTCTAGGCCTTGTTAGGCTTATTTGACATGACTCCACATGGCCGACTAACTCCAAACCCCAAGTCATGTTAACCTTGCTGTTATCAGAGAAACAGTCAGTCTCATGGCCAGTTACTGAAGCAAAGCAGCCGTGTTCAGCAACTGAGGTGGTGGACAGCAGTGGTGACACAAGCTGTATATGGGGAAAGTTATCAAAGATCATGAAGAAGGAAGATGTAAGGGTTGAGAATCCTTGAGACGTATAATGCCCTACTGATCCAGATGCCTAAAATTATTCATTAAACCCTAGGTGGAGGGGTATGTGTGCATTAGGATGTTCTTGAGATAGTATGTAGTGGTATAAAGTATAATCATAGAATCATAGAACTATAGAATCACACAATGTCAGAGTTGGAAGAGACTTTAGTAGTCATTCTAGTCCAACTGACAAAAAAGGAAATTTCCACCATAATATTCCAAATAAGTGGTCATCCAATATTTGTTTGAAGACCTTCAGTGAGGAAGATCCAGCTACTTTTCAAGATGGTTCATTCTATTTTTGAATGGCTCTAATTTTTAGGAAATATTTTCCTTATACCTAAATCTACCTCTTTGCAACTGCCATCCATGATTTCTAGTTCTGCCCTTTGAGGTTAAGTAGAACAAGTCTAAACTGTATTCCAGATTACAGACTTTCCAATATTTGATGACAGCTCTCATGCCTACCTTCTCCCTGCCATGGGTCTTCTCTACTCCAATCCTAACAGCTTGGTTGAATCAACTAATCCTCATATTAAATAATTTTGAGGTCTTTTTTCTACTTTTTTTGGAGACTATCTAGCTTATCAATATTTTGTCTAAAATATATTGCCCAAGAATTTAGCACAATACTCCAAATTTGGTCTGACCAGGACAGACTATAGTAGAGCTATTAATTAACCACCCAATCACCAAGTATTTATTAAATACCTAGTGTGTGTCAGACACTATTCTAAGTGTTGGGGATAGAAAAACAGAAATACAACATTTCTTACTCCTAACTAATTTACATTCTGTCAGGAGAGACAACATGTACATATATAAACAGATACAGAATAACTGTAAAATTGTGGATTATGAAGGGTTTTATTTAGAAAGAGGTGTTTGAAGTGAGTCTAGAAGGAAAAATGTGATTCTAGGAGTCAAAGGTAGAGAAGGGAGCATATTCTAAGAATGGGGGAGGGCCTTGAGTTAGAAAGAATAATTAGGAGGCCATTGTGACAATCCAAGTAAGAGGTAATGAGGGGCTGAACCAAGATGCTGACTGTATGGGTGTAGAGAATTTGATTATGCAACTTCCACCACTTAATTTAAGCCTTTATAACCTCTCACATGTGCTGAGCTATTGTGATTGCCTCCTAATTGGATATCCTAACTCAGGTTTCATCTCTCTCCAAACCTTCCTCCACACAGGTACCAAAATAATTACATTAAAGTGTTAATCTGAACATGACACCCTCCTACTTGGTACATTCTAATACCTGTCTATTACTTCTAGGGAAAAAATACAAATTTCTCCCTTTGGAATTTAAAACTGTTTTACAACATGTCAATCAATTAATCAATAAACATTTACTTAGGGCCCACTATATGGCCAGGCCCTGTACTAAATGCTGGAGATTTTTAAAAAAGAGGCAAAAGGCAGTCCCTGCCCTCTAAGAGCTTATAATCTAATAGGAACTCAACATGCAAACTATATGCCAGATGAATAAGAGAGAATTAATAGAAGGAAGGTACTGGAATTAGGAGAGATTGGAGAAGCCTCCCTGTAAAAGGGGAAATTTCAGTCGGGACTGAAAGGAATTCAGGGAGGTCAATAGTCAGAGGAGAGGAATGAGAATGTTTCAAGCATGGGAGACAGCCAGAGAAAGTGCTCAGAGCCAAGAGACGGAGTGTCTTATTTGTGGAACACCCAGGAGACCAGTGTCACTGGGCCCAAGAGTATGTGTTGGGGAGTAAGGTGCAAGAAGACTGGAAAGGTAGGAAGAACCTAGATTATGAAGGGTTTCGAATTCCAAACAGAATTTTGCATTCTGTCCCTTTCTCTCTTTTCAATCTTCTTACACATTATTCTCTTCTATGTATTCTATGATCTGGTCATCTAGGTTTTTTTACTGTTCCATATACATGACAATACATTTTCCATTTCTTACTAGTAAACTGGCTATCACACATGCCTGCCATATTCTTCTTTGTAACATCTGTCTTTTAGAATCCGTAGGTTCTTTTAAGACTCAACTATAACACCATATCCTGCAGCAGGTCTTTCTAGATTTGTCTCTCTCCATCCCCTAGTTAATAGTGCTTTCCTCTTTAAGACTAACCTCCACCTAATCTTTATTTATCTTTTATCTAGTGATTTGCACATATACTCTATCCCACATTAGAATGTAATCTCTTTTTTCCCCTCTTTTTCTCTGTATCTTCAGAACTTGATTCAATACCTAGCACATAATAAATATTCAATAAGAATAATAATAATAGGGGCAGATAGGTGACACAGTGGATAGAGTACTGGCCCTGAAGTCAGGAGGACCTGAGTTCAAATCCAGCCTCAGATACTTGACACTTACTAGCTGGGTGACCCTGGGCAAGTCACTTAACCCCATTGCCTAGCAAAAACAAAACAAAACAAAACAAGAATAATAGTAATAATAATAAGTGGCATTAATATAGCACTTTAAGATTTGCAAATCACTTTACATACATAGTCAAATTTTACCCTCACAATCCTGAAAGTTAGGAGCTATAATTATCACCATTTTATAGATGAGGAAACTGAGGCAGATAGCTGTTAAGTGATTTGTCCAGGCATGAACATGTCTGGGGCTGGATTTAAACTAAAGACTTCCTGACTTTTTTTTTTTTTTGCAATGAAGAAGTTGGGATATGTGTCCATATTAGGTTTTTTTTTTGTGAGGCAATTGAGGTTAAATGACTTGCCAGAATCACACAGCTAGTGAGTGTTGTGTGTCTGAGGTCTGATTTGAACTCAGGTCCTCCTGACTCCAAGGCTGGAGCTCTATCCACTATGCCACCTAGCTGCCCCCAAGACTTCCTGTCTATGATTATACTTTATACCATTGACTTTAAAAAATGTGTGTCTGTTTTTGAGTTTCAGCCCACCACAAAGCTCTATTGTTCAAATGCTAAAGATTTGGGGAGTTACCAGGTAGGAAAGGGACTCTGAATAAACAACTAACCCTTCCCTTAAGAATATTCACAACTAAATTTTATTTCAAATATTTCTCATCCCTCCCCCACCCAAGATGTACTATTTTTTCCTATTACTGAGTAGTCTAGTTTGAAACTGGAAGTGTGCTCAGGATTATCAGAGGATGGCCAGTATTCTGTTCAGGACATTCATCTTATTGATAGCAGATCTGGAGACCCTAAAGGTACAAGTGATTCAGACTCTCAGTCTGCAGTCTTCTCCAATTTGTACTCATTTCACAGGGAATATGAATATAAGTGAATATATATGAAAAATGTTATTCATATTCCCTGTTAAGAATATAAGTCTGACATTATCCACTATTTCACTTAGCTACCTATTACTAAATATCTGTTTTGATTTATTTAATGACCATTCTTAGAGAGTTTAATGCCAATAAGCTGCCATATGCATCATAAGGGTCCAGGTCAGACAATTTCTTTTTGTGTGAGTATCTCTTGCTATTAGTTGCTTCCCTAAGGAAAGGGACAAATAGTCCTCTCTAATGTGCTTCCATTCCCAAGTCTCTCCAAATGGATACTTCTAGAATTAAAAAAAAAACCATAAGGTCAAAACCATAAATAATACTAGTTGACATATACATATATATATTTAAACATATCTATTTATAGCAGACACATGATTACATCAGTTTAGGGAATTCCACCGTGGAAACCCCCTCTCTGCAATTTATAGACACACAAAGTTGTTTGGACCACTAAGACATTAATCAATTTGCCCAAGGTCATACAGTCAGCATAGCTTACTATACACATATTCACGCACACATCATCATCATGAATATATTGATGTATTACTATGGCATATTGTTCATTGTCCAAGATCTCATTACTAGCATGCACTTGGATATATGCTGTCAAGCAAATGCTCATCCCAATCCCAGCTGCTGTTATGGCCTGTTTTGAACATCTTGGGGTATCAGCCATATCTCCTGGGGCCTTTGGACTCCTCTCCTTGCGCATAGTGATGCAAATTCTTCTCGTTTAGGGGCTTGATATGCTTCTATCTAACTAGGTCCCTGTCTTGCTATAGCCCCACCTCCTCTAGAAAAATCGTATGTCTCTTGTGCTGTTCCAGCTCTGATTCAATTGAGGTCAGTTACTAAGGTAAAGACTGATTCTTGTCCTTTAATCATAATATTAGATATGAATAAAAATTGAATTTAATAAATCAAAGCACTTATCTTGGGCTAGGGCCCAGAAATCCTACCCAGGCCAGGCAGTGACTCCAGTTCTTTATCAAGCAAGCCAAAACACAGTGGGTCACAGAAATACAGTTCAGGTGCTCAAATTCATGCTCCCTCTCCTTCTGCTAGCTGGAGGAGATGTAAGTCACTCATGGAACCCCATAGCTAGATTAGGTTCTTGTAGGTGGCCTGAGTGCATTGCCACCGTAGTGCTATTGTTCCCCATTAGTCTTCGCTCTAGTCGTGGTTCTTTTCATTGTTACAATTGCTAATCACTCTGCTTTGGGCCCCCTTCTGCTTCTACTTCATCCCTGCCCTGCCACCAGCAGTCATTCACTGATTGCCTCTGTGCCTGACTCCACTAAAGTTTTCAGTCTTACAATTATCAATATATCTGGCTAGAGGGCAGGTTAACTTTATGACAATCAACATTTTATCAACCTCTTAGCCAACTTGTTGGATGACGTTCATCTAATCTTGTGTCCTTTGTCCAGGGATGTTATGAGCCTCAAGTGAGATAATGGATGTAAAACACTTTGCAAACCTTTAAGTGCTATACATATGCCTATTATTATTAATTTAACTAATTAATAATGATAATTACATAATTAGAATATATAATCGTATATTTATTATGTATAATTATGACATAATTACATATTATTATATAATTATATAATATATTTTAAAATAATATTTAATAATTAATAATTTAGCCTCCAGTTTCTAGGCCTCCATTCTGGTGATAACTTCATTTTCTAAGCCTTCTATTACTCTATTGATAAACTCAAACAATGTTTATAGGGCAACACAAGGATATGATGGCAAATGTTTAACAACTGGGCTCTATGAAAAAAAGTACTTTAAAAAACTTTTAAGCTTAATCAAAATTGTTAATTCATCAAGTTTAGACAACCAAGAAAACAATAAATAAAGTCTTGAGTTTTAGCCATTTCTGAATTACAAATGTTCACATTGAAAATTTACCAATGGGTTCTTGCAAGCAGTTAGAGCTGGTTCCAACACATCTTTGCCCATGTCCTTTTTCCCAGGGTGCCTCTCTACTCTGGTGAACTTGCTGTAGATATTTTGTTCTTTTATCCCCCACTCTATCTTACTCTTCCTAGATGCAGGATCACAGGTTTTCACTCAATTATGCCTACTCTATGTTCAGAGCAAGTGAGGTAGAACATTTAGGAGCATAATACTTCACCAAGCAGAAAGAGAACTAGATTTAGAGTTGGACACCATGGGTTCAAACCCAGGTTGTGACAGTTGATACTTACATGACTTTGAGCAAAGTCACTCAACTTCTCTGTACCTCAAGTTCCTCAATTCTTAAAAGTAGGAAGCTGGACCAGAACAGGGGTGGGGAACCTCAAAGCTGCAGGTTCCCCACCCCTGTTCTAGAAGACAATGTGAAGTTTCTTGTAGCTCTAAAGCTATTATACTGTAGTCTGTAATATTTTCAAGATTTACAAAGCACTTCTATCCATTACATCATTTCATTTCCCACAGCCCCATAGTATATGTAGAATAATTATTATTCTCATGTTATGTTCAAGAAAATAGAAATCAAAGAGTTTGCAATCACACTGAGTTACATTGCTAACAAGCAAAGAAGCTCAGATTTTAATCTTTTCCTTTGAACTCCTTTGCCAGTGATCTTCCCATTATCATGATATTAGAAAGCATTTTGTATTGATGTTCAGTCATGTCTGACTTCATGACTTTGTGGACCATACGGCCCATGATTGTTTTTTATTTTTTTTTTGTTTTTTGGGTTTGTTTTTTCTTTGCAATGATACTGGGGTGGTTGGCTATTTCCTTCTCCAGCTCATTTTATGGATGAGGAAAGTGAGGCAAGCAGGGTAAGTGACTTACCCAGGGTCACATAGCTAGTGAGTGTCTGAGGTCACATTTGAAGTCAGGTTTTCCTGACTCCAGGCCCAGTGCTCTGTGCACTATAGCACCAACTACCTGCCTCATAGGAAAGCGCGAGACTTGGTAAAAGCACATCTGGGTTGGAAGCCCAGTTCTGTCACAAATTCTCTGTGGGACATTAGGGAATCTATTTATCTTCCCTAAGTCCAAGTCTCCTCATCTGCAAAATAGGATAATAATATTTTCTCTGACTGCCTCACTAATTTGCTTAGAGGTAAAGTGAGCATAGGCCTCCAAGCATTATATAGGGTGTCCCTAGAATCTTAATAGAGTTTTAAGCTTTAATAGCTTTAAACTATATTAAATCTTTTGGGACATCCCATAGAAATATGAGCTGTTGTGACATCACCCCATGCACTATCAAGTAATCATGCAGAGCTACACTCTATCCCAGCATATGTTTTCAAAAGATGTGTCACCAAATTAGAATATCTTTAGGGTAAATGAGATTGGTGATGTTTCCCCTCCACCCTCTTCCTTTCATTCTCCACCTATATTATTAGAGGAGCATAGTAGTGATTTTGTGACCCACCTGCTTTGTCAGCAGTAATACTTCAGACTAGGAAATGTGATGCCTGATAACTCTGATGTGATTCCAGCTTAAGCCACCAGAGAGAGAAAGATCTTTATAAATAATGCAGTGCAAGCCAATTTGTATTCATAGGGATGAAATAATCTACAGGGTCTTCCATCCTGCTAAACTGTGATCTCCTTGAGACTTGAGACTGTTACTTTTTTTCTTTGTGTCCTCAGTGCCTAGTACAGTGCTGGGCACGTTGTGAATGTGTAATAAATACTCGTTTATTGACTGATCCTTATCATTAAAGCTCAAAGTTGGAATTAACTCAGACATCTACTAAAAGATGTGGTGAAGCATGAATCTCTTTCACAAGAATTACAACCAAATGGGCATCCAGCCTCTGCTTCAAGACTTCCATTGATGAGCAACTCACTACTTTCTAAGGCAGACTATTCTTTGTTATTGTTGTTTTGTTGTTGAGTCTTTTCAGTGATGTGACTCTTCATGACCCCATGTGGGGTTTTCTTGGCAAAGATACTGGAGTGGTTTGACATTTCCTTCTCCAGCTGATTTTATAGATGAGGAACTGAGGCAAACAGGATTAAGTGACTTACCCAGAGTCACACAGTTAGGGTGTATCTGAGGCCAGATTTGAACTCAGGAAGATGAGCCTTCCTGCTTCAAGGCACAACACTCTAACCACTTTTAGACAATTCTGATTGTTAGAATATATGTGTGTGTGTGTGTGTGTGTGTGTGTGTGTGTGTATATATATGTACACATGTACACACATATACACATTTACATATATATATATTCCCCCCCCACACACACAGAGTTATCGCCCTTTATTCTTAGTTTTACTTTTTGGGTCCAAGAAGAACAATTCCAATCTTGGCACATAGTTGGCTCTTACTAAATATTAGTTTATTGAGTTTTCTACATGATAGCCTTTAGAAGATAACTTTATCTGGACACTCTGAATGCAGTTGGGTTGGGGTCAGCAGTATTTAATTTTGTATAGTGTAGTGAATAGAGATCTCCCTTCAAAGTCAAGGAACCTGAGTGGAACCCCCAGTCCTTGAAGATGCAGCTTGTGTGACCTTGAGCAAGTCACCCAACCTCTCAGCATCCTAGGCAACTTTCTGAGATTATAAACTGCCCATTATAAAGGTGCCAATCTGCATTAAAAGAGGGAGTTCACTCTCCTACCTCAAATTATGCTCCTTTCCATACCCTATGCCCTTGTGAGCCTGTACTTTCCCAAAACATTCTGTGTTTTGCCCCATCCCCCTGTTTCCATTTCTACTGCTATTCCCATACCAAGAATATTTCTCTTCTTCCTATAATAGTTGATCAAGGAGATACTATCTTCACCTACTGAAATTCTAACTTTCCTCTTCCATTATCTTCCCAATCAAAGTTATTTTAACTCCCAGAGATCTGGTAGTACCTCTGGATAAGTTCACTTATTTTGGCAGCATGCTTTCCAGGGATGTCCACATAGATGATGAGGTTGACCCACACATTGCCAGAGTTAACAAGTGAAAAGTTTCAGAAAGGTCAAAAAAATCTGTTTTGTTATTCCAGTGCAAGTATTTTTGCTTCTATTGGAGGGAAGGACATTGGGCTTCTTTTTTTCTTATTTAGGGTTTAACACTTGGACACCTGAGAGCATTGACTCAATTGGGGGTACTTGGGCCCCAGTCAAAGGTCATCCTGCTTCAGATTCTTATCCTTTTATGTACCTTTAAATCATTACTGGGGTTCTTTGGTACAGAGTCTCTGTATATGGCAGAAATTGACATTTAAGATTTCCACCAGTAGTTTCATAATTTCACCCAGAAGGGCTGTCAGGATTGATTACTAGGTGCTAAGTCAATTCATTAACTAAGCTTCATCATGGGTGGTTTTAATTCTAAGAATGCTTTGTTATTTTTCATCCTGTATCCATCTCTGCCATCTCACAACCTGTACTAAGCTCTCCCCTCATTAAACTTTCACAGCCACCCTATCCAATCATAGCCTACAACATGATTAGATATAAATAAATAAATAAATTTGAAATACCATTCCACTTTTAGCTTTTAATTGGCTATCATGTTCTGCTTGACATGTGGTTATTGTCCTTTGTGCTTGAAGAGAACTAAAAAAGACATCACTGTGTTGGGGTACAGTGTGTCCAACTGTGACTGATCAGACCAATATAATCTCAGAAGGCTCTACCAAAGGTCAGGCACAAATAGTTCATATGAACATTCAGAGTGGAGATGCCTCTAAATTAGTGCAGCTCACTTTGCTTTTGAGCTACTACAATTCTGCTTTCTTCACAGTGCCTTCTTTGATGTGGTCATTCTTTACTGGATGGTCCTGTGTCAGTGTCTTCCATGTCTTACAGTTGATTCCAGAGTTCTTCAGAAAGATCTTGAGAGTGTCCTTGTCTAGCTTCTTTTGATATACATGTGAGCACTTGCTGTGTGTGATTTTTCTGTAAAATGGTCTTTTAGGCAAAAGTGCAATTGGCCTTTGAACTACATAGCCAGCCTCTCAGAGTTTCCCTTTCTGCAGCAGACTTTGAATGATTGGCAGTTCAGCTTGAGAAAGGATCTCAATGTCTGATACCTTATCTTGACAGGTGATCTTCAGAATTTTCCTAAGAGAATTCAAATGGAAGCAAGTCAGTTTCCTGGCATGCTGATAGTATGCTGTCTGGGTCTCACAGGTATACAATGATGAGGTCAGCACAACAGCTCTGTAGACCTTCAGTTTGGTAAGCAACTTAATACCTTTTCTCTTCTACACTTTCCTTTGGAGCCACGCAAACACTGAACTAGCTCTGGCAATGTGTGCATCAACTTCATCATCTATGTGGACATCTTGGAAAGTATGCTGCCAAGATAATTGAATTTACCCACAGCATTCAACATTTCTCCATTTACTGTAATTGATGGTTCCACATTTAGATGGTGCGGTGCTGCCTGGTGGGAAACCTGTGCTTAATTGTCAGGCCAAAATTTAGCACAAGCAGAGAATTGACCCATACTCTGTTGCATCTCAGCCTTAGAGGCTTAGAGTCATGTACCAATGCTTCTTCCACTTTAGTCCTGGCTTGTAGCTTTTTCAAGTTATATAATTTACCATCATGCAATAGTTGACCTTGATGCCATTTTAACTTTCGTTGAAGGCATCTAACAACATCTTTGAAAACATTATGCTAAAAAAAAATTTGGGGCAAGCACACAACACTGCTTTGTTGACTAGGAAAGCATGAGAATATTTTCCAGTATCCAGACACTGTGCAAGCATGTCATCATGGAACTGATGTGCAATATAGATAAATTTCTCTAGGCAACCAAATTTTCCCATGATTCTTCTGCAAGCCCTCATGACTGACAGTATCAAAGCATGGCCTTGGTCAGATCAATGGCTGTTGTATACAGACTTCTGTTGTGATCCTGGGATTTATTCTGGAGCCTATTGAGAACTCTAGAAAGAGTTTTGCCAGCAATTACTAAGGGGGGGGGAAGGGAGGAGAGAGAGAGAGAGAGAGAGAGAGAGAGAGAGAGAGAGAGAGAGAGAGAGACAGAGAGACAGAGAGACAGAGACAGAGAGAGTGAGTGAGATATCCTCTGAAGGATTGACTTCAATTTGAGGTCAATGGCTTCAGCATTAGTTTAATGATGGTCTGGGGAGAACACTATGGAGATGTTCAGCCCATCTTCCAGGATCATGTCTTTATCACTAATCAATGTGGCTCCATCAGCATCCAGTCACTGAGATGCACCATAGATCTTTGGACTACAAATACCCTTCAGGCATCATAAAAGTTCTTTGAATCATTACTGTCAGGGGAAAGCTGAATTTTATCTGCCTTCTCACTGAGCCAAGAATCCTGCATCTCTCTAAGCTTCACTTGTACTTTACTTTTGATGGAGTTAAATGCTGCCTTCTTAGAGACAGATGAACTATCCTGCTGTTAAACCCTGTGGAGTTCTTGTTTTTCATTTGGCAGCTTCTGAATTTCCCCATCATTTTTGTTCAACCAATTTTGGTGTTTGTGAGTGTTCTGGCCCAGATGAGTAAATGTGATGCTGTGCACCAAATCTCTGAAAGCTGCTCACTTTTTTTTGCTCCACTGTTGCCAGCTGCGTGTTGGCTCAGTTTTCCCTCCAAATGAACAACAAACTATTCTCACTCAGAGAAGCACTTTAATTTGATGACATTAAGTCTTCTGATAGTCATGTTCCTTGAGCCCTTCATTTTTGTTGAATGTAAACGTTTAGCTTGGAGAAGATAAATCTATGATTGGTTCAGCACTCTGCACCACATATCATTTTTGTCCCTCTTGCACCCTGCCTGTGTCTCCTTCTTACAATGACATAGTCTATTAAATGCGAGTGTTTGCTGAGACGATACATACATGAAGTTTTATTGACCTTAGGTCAATGGGAGACAGGGTTGGTGATGAGAAAGTCACGAGATGCACAAATCTTCAGTAGTGAGTAACTGTTGTTGTTTCCGACTCCATTCCTAGCAAAGACTCCCTGCCATGTCTGATAGTCTTTGCCTACTGTGGAATTAAAGTCACCCAGGATTACAAGCTTGTCCTCTTTCAGCACATTGATGATGAGGGTCTCCAGATCTCCATAAATTTTTTTTCTTTGACCTCATCTGGGAGCATAGACACTGATGATATGTTGTGGCACTTTTCTGCATCTAGCAATCATATTATCATGAACCTGCCATCCATTCTTTTTGGGAGGCATACAAGCATGTTGACTACATGAGTTTTGATTGCAAAACCTATGCCAGCTTCATGGTGCTCCCCATCACTGTGGCTGCTCCAGACAATGTGTATCTAGCTCTGACTTCAGTAAGCTGGCTTTTGTTTGCCACCCTTGTTTCACTCAGGAGTACTTTTTGGATGTGGTACCTGCCGAGTTCTCTTGCAATAAGAGCTGCTTGTCTTTCAGGTCTACAGGATCTCATGTTTTTCACAAGCATGTACACATTCCTTGTACCAATGGTGAGGGGAATAATTTTTGCCAAAGTTTTTGTACATGTTTTGTGTCTTTTGACTGCAGAGCAGGTTCCCCATCTGTCATGAATTAGACTATTTTAGGGCACCTTTTCTAGCCCTTTCCTCACACTAAGAAGTGAACAGTGGGGTTCTTAATAAAAACTGCTCAGACATGCAGGGGCCTGCCAAATCCAATTGCTGCTTCAGTCCAATGAGAAGAAGACCTTATGGCCTGGACTATCTGTGTGCAAGATTTTAACTATAGCTCCTAGTATATCTGCATCTACTGCTTTGTTACTTGCTCATCACCACAGGAAGTTGAGGTAGGCACAAACGGTAAAATAGTGTGGGTGATGTCTTTTGACTTGCACATAAAGTGGATTCAAGTGAGACAGAGTTGCATGAAGTTATAGGCCTCATTCTCTCTTCCAGAGTCATCAAAGTCCAGTGGCAAGACAAAAGTCAAGATGACTGGTGATGGCTTGGGATGCAGTGGATGACCTTGGTGTGTTTGATGTCTAACCAAGTTCTAAGTATTCGACAGCGCCTGCTTCAGCCACCTTCATGGCTGTTGGAGCAAATTGTTCTCATCTGTCCATTCCACTGGGGGAAGTCTTCATATGCTTGAGGTAGACACACTCTTAACTCATTGAAGGGTTTGAGACTCCTTGGTTACCTTCAACCAGGTTTAGTCATCTGCCTGAAATAGTTTATGGGACGTGCTTGCTGCACATGCTACAGCTTCATGGAGTCACAGGTCAGAGCTGGGTGGCAGGTAAACACCAAAGGTGGAAAGCTGCCCTGAAATGGGCTCAATAGCTCTTATGTCAGAGGTATTTGTTTTCCCTGAACTCCTGTACATCCCACTTAGCATCTAAAACACTATAGCTTCTACTAACTATAATTGTTTCATCAGTGATCACCAGTTATTTAACTTTTTGGAATCTCAGTTTCCTCATCTGTAAAACAAGGCTAACAATTCTTGTGCAACTTATTTTTTTAGGGTTGTTATGAGTATGTTAATAAACATCTATCAAATATTTTCTGTTTTTAGTCCTGTGATAAGTGTTGCAGATGAAAAGCCAAAAACAAGGTCCCTACCCTCAAGGACTTCATTCAAATTGGGAGACAACATTCAAGAAACTATTTATATGCAAAATATATATGGGATAAATTGGAGCTAATTTTAGAGAGAAAGCATTAGCAGCAGGATGGGACCTAGGGAGAAAAGATCTTAACAGATGTTAAGATTTGAACTGAGTCTTAAAGAAATTCACAGAAGCATCTCATCTAGCAGATAGTTGCATCTAAGGGTACCTGCATGAAGACTACTTCCAGTACCAAGAATTATTAGGTAACTTTGCCACAGAGGTATATTGCACGTGTCTTTCACAACCATCATAGTCTTAGTTTGAGCCTACTCTCTCCACAAGTCTGTGAATTTGCTAGAGAATACCTTGGGCTTTTGAGGGGAATGTGTTTTTCACCTGTTGTTACTATACTATCTTAGAAAATGTCTTTGTTAAAAGCTAACTAGGTCTGTGGATTTAGTATTTATAGGGAACATGCTAGTAAGTGATGATTACAGTGTTAGAGTATAGCCTTACCCTTAGAATCTAAATTTGCAGCTGCTTCTATAAGGACCCAGCTCTTGAAGGTTGGGGAAGTAGCCTAAGAGCAGGTCATTTTTTTCTGTCTACACTTTTAGGGATACATATTGCTGCCTGAAAAAAATGTAAGGTCCTGAGGGAGTCTTTTTGTTCTCATAGCCTGAGTGCCTAGCACTTAGTAAATGCTTCCTAAATTTATTGTGATTGATTAGAAATCAGAACATCTAGGTTCTAGTTACAGCTTTGGTATTTACTATTGATGTGTCCTTGGGCAAGTCACTTAACCCTGTGAATTTTCAGTTTTTTCATCTATGATAATGACCTCTTTCTTGCCTGCAACACAAAGTTATTATGAAATGGGAAAGTAGTATATGCACTATAGCATTCATCAGTGGTCTACACTGATGAATTAAGACTGCTAATTTTAAAAAAAATGTACTGCAGAACATCTGTACCAACTTTGGGTGACAGCATCAAGATTTGTGAGTTCAGATATAAACAGGCAGTTTTGAGAGAAAGAAATCAAAACTATCAATAGTCATATAAAATGTTTTAAATCACTAATAAATAGAGAAGTGCAAATTTAAATGACTCTGGGATACCACTTCTCCCACATCAGATTGGCTAGGATGACAGAAAAAGAAAATGATGAATGCTGGAGGGCATATGGAAAAATAGGTACATTAATAATGCACTTGTTGATGGAGCTATGAACTAGTCCAATCATTCTGGAGAACAATTTGGTGCTATGTCCAAAGGGCTATAAAACTGTGTATACCCTCTGATTCAGAAATAGCACTACTAGTTTTATACCCCCAGGTGATCAAAGAAAAAGGAAAAGGACCCATATGTGCAAATACATTTTATACCAGCTCTTTTGCAGTGGCAAAGAATTAGAAACTGAGGGAATAGTAGTCAATTGGGGAATGGCTGAACAAGTTATTGTAAATAGATGTGATGGAATACTATTGTGCTATAAGAAATGATGAAGATGGTTTCAGAAAATCCTGTGAAGATTTATATTAACTAAAATAAAGTGAAGTGAACCGGGAGAATATTGTACATAATAATAGCAATATTGTAAGCATAATCGTCTGTGAAAAACTTAGTATTATTGTTATTTAGTAATTCAGCCATGTCTGATTTTTCCTGGCCCCATGGATGATAGCATGCTAGGCCCTTCTATCCATGATGATATCTGTTATTCCATTCCTTACATGTAAATCATTGTTGGTGTTATTCTATAGAATATTTACACCCAAGACAATTCCAAAAGACTCATGATGGAAAATGTTATCCACATCCAGAGAAAAAACTAAGTCTGAATGCAAATTGAAGCATACTATTTGCTCTTTTTTGGTGGCTTTTCCCTTTTGTTTTGTTTTTTTCTTTTACAACATGACTAATGTGGAAATATGTTTACGTGATGGCACACGTGTAACCTATAACAGACTGCTTGACATCTTGAGGAGAGGGGATGGGAGAGAAGAAGGGAGAAAAATTTCAAACTCAAAATCTTATAATAAATGAATGTTGAAAACTATTGTTACATGTAATTGGAAAAAATACAATCCTATTTACTAAAAAAAAAGAATATTTACACCCAACACTTGTTTTTTCATTGTCCTTTGGATTACCTGACATTTTGATTCTGAGTTTATGGTATTCCAAGATTTGCTCCTCCATAGCTTCAATTGGAAAATATTGGTTGGAAAATATTGCTTGGAAAATAATCAAAAGATTAACTTGTCAGGCAATTAGACTCTTACAATCATTAAAAAGATTGCACAGTTTCGTCAAAGGGATTCAAGCTTCTGCCCACCCTCCCCCCATTCAATTCAGAGACTATCTTATCACCTGAGATTTTTGTACCAATAGAGTCAAAGGACTGCCTTTCCAAGTGCTGGGTAATATTTATTTTTCATCTATTTCATTTTTATTTTCTTATCTCCATTTCTACACATAGTACTTAATACATGCTTATTATTAAGTACCTGGGCAGCTGGGTGGCACAGCAAATAGAGTGAGTGCCAGGCCTGAAGTCAGGAAGATTCATCTTCATGAGCTCAAAATTGGCCTGAGACACTTACTAGCAGTGTGACCCTGGGTAAGTCACTTAACCCTGTTTGCCTCAGTTCCTCATCTGTGGAAGGAGTTGGAGAAGGAAATGGCAAACTCCTCCAGTATCTTTGCCAAGAAAACCCCAAATGGGGTCCTTGAGAGTCTGAAATAATGAAACAACTGAAGCAGCAGCAGCAGCAGCAGCAGCAACAGCTAAGTACATAGTATGTGCTTAAAATACTTATCAGTTAGTTGATAGTTTCCTATGTGAATGGTTAAACTGATCTCTTTCAATTGACTATCCCTCCTCATTAGTAAAGCAGAGGTAATTGTATTTACCTCTACCTCATAGGGGCTGAGCTATTGGTAACTCAGTGAGTACAAATGCACTTTGCCTACTACATCTAGCCAATCCAAGATCAGCCCAGGTTTCATATCTAATTTTTCCACCCACCCTGGTTAGCTGATCTGCTACTATGCAGGGGCCTACAATATCCTCACAACTACCTTTCAACTCTTACTTTGGGCATAACAATCAAACTAATACTAGCATTGCTTCTAAAAAGAACCTGCCAATCTGCTCTCCTATTGATCTATTCACTATTTCTTTGACTCCCCAGACTCAAACTTCCTTTCCTAGAATCCATTCCCCTATCTGTTCATGTTGTCTTCTATTAGAATGTAAACTTCTTGAGAGTAGGGTATGTCTTGTTCTTTTAATCGTATCCCTACTGCTTAACACAGCATAAGATACATAATAAGCATTTGATAAATGCTTCTCCTCCCTCTTCCAATTCATTTCCGTTAATTTATTCATTCATTGTAAGGATGTAATTATACAATGTTTGTGAAAGTACTTTGTAATCATAAGGGACTGGGCAAATGTATGCCATAATTATTACTTTAAATGCACAGCAAGCACCACTGAGAGTTGGCCAGGAATTTTTGAAGGGGAATGGTTCCCTTGGATTCTGTAATCTGTCCATAGGCAGTTTTGGAGAAAAAACCCCAAACTTATGGCACAGTAAGGAAGACAGTAGTGGGGTGCCCTGGGGTGCTTCTTTCCCTTCCATATTAGAGTAATTAAGCAGATCGAGTGTTGCTAACTGTGCTGGTGGATTTCAAACTGGCCAATATTTGTAGAGAAAGGTAGCTGAAGAGAGCCAAGGAATTAATAAGTAAGTGGAATTTTGTGTGAACAATGTAGTGATGTAGTTCCACACAATATTCTGGTCTCTTGGACCTTTCCATTCTTCTGTCCCTTCTGTGTGAACAGGATCATAATTTTTGAGTTGGCAGGTGTCATTGAAGCCAACTACCCTCCCTCCATTTTACAGATTAGGAAACTCAGGTCCAGAGACTTTAAGTGAAATGTCTCAGGTCACACAAATAGAGATTTATAGAGGTGAAATTTGAATACAGGTCTTTTGACTTCAGAGCCAACAGTCTTAAGTGGCAAAGATTTAATTTAGCTGGGGTTCTCTGACTCCAATTCCATTGTTCTTTCCACTAGTCCCCAGGTTGACTCACTGATGGTTAGTCAATGATCCCTTGGAAGGGATAGTTAGGAGTAAAAATGATGTGTGTATGTGTGTGTGTGTGTGTGTGCATGCACACCCATGTTTGTGCCTTATGCCTGGGGTCTATAGTTGAGGTGTTGAACTGCTTCAAAATTGCTACACAGATCTCACTCTTGTAGGCACTGTGTAATGATACTTTGCATCTCAAATGCATCTAAGAAGTGCATTGGTGTGTTCATTGGACCCACCATCCCTGAGAGGGATTCGCTGCTAGGGGCACTAGTATGAAACAGAAGTTGGCTGTGGGCCCCTTGAGAAAATCACGACTCCTTCATAATCAATGAATAGATTTTTGATATGATGTTTCCTAATGTTTTCTGTAATTGCTTTTTATTGTCCCGATGTTAATATGGATTTAAGTGTTCCAAGTGGGAGCAGAAGCTCTCATGCAGTCACAGTGAAGTAATTTTCAACCATTAATAGCATGTCCATTTCCATTTTTCTTCTGGCATCTAGAGGACTACATTATAGGCTTGCTGACCTGCTACATTTAATTTGAAACAAACAAAAAAACAAACAAAGCTGCTTCATATACTCACAGAATGTCAACAAATATTATTAGAAAAAGGTGGTTTATTTTCACCCTTGTAACTAAAAATAACAAGCTGTTCTTATAATTATATTAAAATGTTTCACAATGAAAACATGCAAAAAATGACTGGTTAAAAGGTTCTTTTTTAAAAATTTGATAAGCACACAGTATTTTTAAAATGCACAGTTTATAGGGCCAATGAAAGTACTTTTTCCTTTGCAAAGGGTTTTGCAGTCACTGTAATTGATGTATATTGGCCAGACTTCCTGAATTCAGCCAAATTGAGATATTTGCAAGATGAGGTGGGGGTGGTAGTCTTTAGGGAGCTTATATTGCATATGCACTTTCATCTTTCTACCCTAGGAAGAGAAGGAATGCTGTTATTAATATCACCATTTTCCAGATTAGAATAATATGTCAAACTCTATGCCCAAAAAGAAGCATAAGCATGCCTCTGAAACCAGTCAAAAGCCTACGGCTACTGCCTAATCTCAGTTTAGAGCAAGGGAGAAATACACAAGCCTTCTCCCAGGGCTATGGACTCACTTTTTGCTACCTCTTACAACTCACCTTCATTGTCTGTTGATTAGTTCTAGTAGGGAGACTTAACTTGGGTTAATCTTTATAGGCAGCATATTAAAATAGTAAGATGCAATGGAACTATCCTTGGCACATTTGCAACTGATGTAATAGTGCTGATGGGTTTGAAATGATCTAGGAAAAGAGGGAAATAACAATGATTGCTAGCATTTATATAGTGCTTTAAGTTTTGCAAAATATTTTACAAATATTACATCATTATATCCTTACAGCAGTCCTGGGATTTAGATGTTATTATTTTCCTCATTTTATAGATGAAGAAACTGAGGTAGATAGAAGTTAAGTAATTTGCCCAGTTAGGTCTAAGGCCAAATTTGAACCCAGGTCTTCCCAACTGCAGTTTCAATATTCTATGTTCTGTACCACTTACCTGCTTCACAGATCAGGCAGATCCCTTCTTGTAGTCAAGAAGTATAAAGCTACAGCAGTTTGGAATTGTAAGGGCACCATCATGAGTAATGTTCATGCAGAATGGGTAAACCATTTCTCAGTCTTTTGCAGAAGGGATTCATGCATCAAGTAGTACATCTAACCAGTTAATCTACAAATATTAGGCATTTACTTTGGGCTAGGCATAGTGCTAGTTTCTGGTAACACAAAGACAAAAAATGAAAAAAAAAACCAGTATCTGGCCTCAAGAAATTTTCATTCCAATGGGGGAGACAACATGTATGTATAAGAATATGCTGAATAATTAAAAAAATAACAAGGGTTGGGGGTGGGGTGCTACTAAAAGCTAGGATGATAAGGAAAGATCTCACATATAAAGTGGCTTTTAAACTAGGTTTTGAAGGAAATTAACAACAACTTGGGCAGCTAGGTAGCACAGTGGATAGAGTGCCATGACTGAAGTCAGGAAGATTCTTCTTCTTGAGTTCAAATCTGGCCTCAGACATTTACTAGCTGTGTGACTCTGGGAAAGTCACTTGACCCAGTGTACCTCAGTTTCCTCCTCTATAAAATGAGCTGGAGAAGGACATAACATACCACTCCAGGATCTTTGCCAAGAAAATCCCAAATAGTATCACGAAGAGTTGAACATGACTGAACAACGATAAAGGAATTCTAAGAGATGAGGGTGGGAAAAGTACATTCAATGCAAGCATTAGAACTGTATATATGAAAGCACAGAGATGGGGGCTGAAATATCAGGTATGAAGAACAGGAAGAAGGCAAATCTGACTGGATTATGGAGAGTGTGAGGGGGAATGATGTATACTGAGACTGGAAAGCTTGCTCTGAGGCAGATTGTGAAGGGCTTTAAGTGCCAAAGGGTAGTTTGTATTTGACTGAAGAAGTAATTGGGAGCCATTTAATTTTTTTGAATGAGGAAATGATATGGCAAGACCTATGCATTGGAACAAATGAATTTTGAGGGTTTTTTTCCCAACTCTAGAATTCTATAATTGTAATAAAATAAAACAATCTAAGTAATGGTAGCAATTAAGATAAAAGGGCATTATCATTGGGTTTGGAAAGCAGGGCCAGAAAAACAAATGGACACATAACACATTTTAAAATTTAATTTTCATTATAAACATTTTCTCCACGATTTTCTTAAGTCTAGACAACCAACACAATGACAAATCAAGCCCAGATCTGTGGCATTTACCAATTACCAAGGTATAAATGATCACACTAAAAATTTAGCTTGTGAGCCGGTTCAAGCCGGCTCTTCTGACCAAAGGGAACTCAAAGATCATGTATTCCAATATTTTTATTTTGTAGAGAAGAGAACTGAGCCTCTTGAAATGTAACTTATTCAATATAATAGAGGAAGTAAGTAGCTGAGCTGCAACTCAAACCCAGGTTCTCTTCTTTTAAACTTAATTTTCATGCAGAAGAGTGGAACAATTCAATGTATCTTCCCTTCTTCCTCCTTTGCCTCTTTCCCCATGGGTATGTGTTTCTCTCTGTGTTAAGGAAGTGTGTATATGTGAATTAATATTTTTATTATGTTGAATGCCAAGATCCTGTTGGCGCCTCTCTGCCCCTGGACATCATCTGCATGTGTCAGTTGAACCTGATGCCAGGTTGTGTTTGAACTGACATACTGCTGAAATCATCAGAGCCTTTTGTAGTTCACCAAGGGGGAACCAAAAAAATAACATTAACTTAATGGGCTGATTAGGGGCTCTATTCTCATTGACAGATTGGACTTGGAAATAAAATCTGATACAGACCAAAAGAGGACCTTTTCTCTAAGCAAAAGGCTCTGGAATGAACGTTCCTGAAGTTTTCCTGAAGTCTATATACTCTTGTACAGGAGAAACCCTCCCCCAACACTTTCTGCCCAGCTGGAAGCTGCCATGTGGCCATCTGTCCTGGAACAACAGGCTGCTTCAGGTGGCATGTCGTTTTTAACTAAAGCTGTTCCCATGTTAAGGTGAGTGGAAATGATGAAATGTCTCCAGCATACCCTTTCTCATTCTTACCTCTCTCTATCAAATAACCTCCTCCTCCCCATTACAAAAACAAAAAGCCCTCTTTCTAAAATAAGTCAAAATGTGACTTTTTCTAGGTCACTGGTTTCTAAGAACAGTCACCTTGAATGAAAAAAAATGAAAATTTGAAGTTCAAAATCTGTGTTTGGAAAGATTCTGCATTGGTCATTTGCCAATCTATATTCATGTTTGTGTATATGTATGTATACATATATATCTGTATGAATACATACACATATTGTACATATATCTGTAGTGTATGTGGCAGCTTAGGTAGAGAATTGACCACCAAATCAAGAACACTTCAGTTCAAGTCCTACTTCTAACACATACTGGCTATGAGACTCTGAGAGATCCATGTAATCTCTTAGTGCCCAAATTCACTTACTAAGATCATTAGTCTTAGAGCAGATGATCACATGCATTTGGATAAGGAGCCCTGGGACCTGCTTTTAAATTCTGCATGATATTGAATAAGTCACTTCTCTGGGGCTCAAAATTTTTCTTTAAAACAATGGTAGTGTTGGACTAGATTATTCTCAAAGTCCTTTCCAGTTCTAATCCTAAACACACATATATTATTTTTAAAATAATTTTATCATTCTTTTCTTTTTAAATTTTGAGTTCCAAATTCTCTCCCTCCTTCCTACCTCCCCCCCTACTGAGAAGGCAAGCAATATATCAATTTTGCATGTGAAATCATACAAAACACATTTCCATGTTAGCCATATTTCAAAAAAAAAGCAAGAAAAATAAAGAAAGTGAAAAGACTATACTTCAGTTTGTACTCAGAGTTAATCAGTTCTTTCTCTGGAGGCAGATGGCATTTTTTCACCCCGAGTCCTTTGGAATTTTCATGGGTTATTATATTGATCAAAGTAGCTAAGTCTTTCACAGTTGATCATCTTTATAACATTGCTTTTACTGTGTTCAATGATCTCGTTTTTTTTCACTTCACTTTGCATCAGTTCTTGACAACACATTTATGTATTCTCACAGGATATCACAAGTAATAAGTGTAATATGCTCACCCTTCTGGATGTATTATTGAGTCTCCTGACTTCTACACTATACCTTCCCTCCCACACTCTGCCCTTTTCAGCTCTTTCCATGTGTTGTCTTCCCTTATTAGAATATGAGCTCTTTAAAGTCAGGGACTCTTTCTTTTTGCTTGTGTTTGTACTCCAAGTTCTTAACACAATGCCTGACAAAAAAGTAAGTAATAACTATATATCTATCTCTAGCTCTCATCTCTCTTTAGCTCTATATCTATAACATCTATTCATCTATCATCTCTATTTCTCCTCTCTCTCTCTCTCTCTCTCTCTTAGTCACATTAGAGGGCCAGGTCAACAGGAAGTTACTGCTATTGCTACTCAGGGTTATAGGGGTAATTCTGAGGGTCTGGGGTTCTAGCACTATTGCTCACAAATATCTGCTGTTATATTTCCTATTAGCATTGGCCAGCTAGACTTCACTTGGCTTTTAATAAAGGTATTTACTATAATGTTATAAAAATAATGGTTGGTACGAAAACATTCTCTTCAAAAGTCTGTACATTCTATTCCCCAAAGGGTCCATGGAGAGAGTGGACACAAACTTAACATGCAAAGGCAGTGAAGCACACAGGTAGAGACCACGTGACAGAAGGGATAACCTACAACTCCTGGTTACTGGAATCCTTTTTTTCTCCCTTCAAAGAATTCTTATGAAATTTCCCTTACATTATAGTGCTTTGCTGATCTCCAAAAGTCAGTTCCTTTGTAAAGTCCGTAGCCTTCACTTCTTTTTACCACAAGGTGGTCAAGTTCCCCAAATTTTCCTTTTCTTCAGGTGACTATTACTCCTGGCTTAATGTGTGATATTATATTGGTCCAAACTTTTAGATCTTGGCTAAATCCATTGCTGGCTACTGTTCTAGTCTCTCAGATGATATGGTAAGTGGAGAAATGTGTGTGTGGGGTGGGTTGGTGTGTGTGTGTGTGTGTGTGTGTGTGTGTGTGTGTGTGTGTGTGTAGAAACTCCTCCTCCCCACTACCATCCTCCAGCTATTCTCTTTCAGGAGCTTGGCTTAAACTGGAATCCTTTGAAATAAAGCCTTTCAACTATTAGAGTGGTGTACCACTTGACTGAACTCACCATTAGTCTAATTGCTATTTTGTACATTGGCCCAATGGGCATGACGGACTTTCAGTCAATCACAGTGCCTTCTTTCTTGACCCAATCAAATAAGTTCCCATCCCATAAAGAGATCAAAAGGTGTAAACCATCCTGTGAATAGAACTAAAATTTTATCATACCCATTGGTTGGACAATAGATTCAAAGGAAGTGTATGGTCTTTCTGTAATCATACCAATTAGAGGATGGGGATAAAACTTTACCCTATCATTTGAACTCTACTAATCCTGACTGTATTTCTTTTTGTCAAGTATATTACTGTACTATATCTCCCAATATTCCCCTTTCTACACTCAGTGCTCTAGCCAAAGACTTCAACTCCCAGGCCTGCATTCCCCTATCTCTGTAGCTTTGCTCAAACTCTTCCTCAAGGTTTGATTGTTCTCCCTTCAATTCTACATCTGTTGAATTCCCAAGAATTTTTAATGTCCAACATAAATGCCATCTTTTAAAGATTTTTTCTACCCCCCCAGTCTATAATGACCTTCCTTTTCGCATCTGCACTTTTGTTTTGCGTCAATCTCTTGGGCTTATCATGTAATATTCAATATCAGAGTTTCTATTCAGTAAATATTTGCTACCTGATTGCTGTGTGCCAGGCACTGTACTAGCTGCTAGCTTACAGTAACAAAAATGAATCAGTCTCTTCCTTCGAGGGGCTTAAGAAAGCAAGAAAATACAAAGAATAAAATGGTGAAAGGAAAAACCAAAGCACTGGATTCTGTTTTGGGAACATAAGCCTGATAAAAACAATTTAATTAATTTTTTTTCTCATTCTAAACATTTCTGCTTAGAGAGGGAAGAAAATCAAAGGGGATAGAAATCTGTCTTACCATTGAAAATCTTTCTTTCTGTCTTTGTCTCTCTGACTCTATCTCTTTGTCTCTATCTGTCTGTCTTATACACAACATTTTTGAGTTACATTTTATAGCAGTCTCAGACAAAACAGAAATAAGGTGAGTTCATACAGTCCAGGTATTCAGTTAACATTCTGCTTCATCAAACAAAACATTAGTCACTTAAAATGTTGACCTACCTTGAAGAATTATTTTCCTAAAACCATTCAATATCCCATTAACTGCTCCTTCCAGGGATTTTCCTTTTCCCCTGATCAAAGATGAACTCAATAGATATTTTTATAAACTTAGTTAATTTTATTTTAAATAATACTTTTTTTGTGTGTGTGATAATGACCTGAATCACTTGAGGGAGTAGTCCTTCCTGGGTGGTTCAGAAGCCATGGGGAGAAGGTAGAATAGGTAAGATAGAAACTGGTTAGGCTTTCAATAAAATTTATCTAAAAATATTTCTATGCAGGACACCCCCTGCCACTCCAGATTAAAAATTTATTAGGTTCTCTTCATTCGGGTAAGTCTAGAAGAGACATAAAACTGGAGAGAGATTTACTTCTCAAGAAGGAAGGGGGATTTCTTAGTTTGTTTCCACAATGCAATACAATTCAAAGTAACTTAAACAGGGAGAGAATGCTAATATGGTGGGTGGTCAGAGTTCTAGGGAAGTCCTCTTATAAGCATTAGCAACTGAGCTGTACATTGAATCAATCAACAAGCATTTATTAGATACTCAACTATGTGCTAAGGCTTGTGATACAAGGACAAAATTGAAACAAAAATCATAGCTAGGGATTATATGATATGGAAATCAGGACAGAATACATGCCAGATTTGGGGGATAATTAATGCAAAAGTATATGGGATATAGAGTACAATGTATGGGAATAACTAGCAGACCAGTCGGACCTGAATGGAGTGCACCAAAGGAAGTTATAAAAACAAAAAAGACAGGAAAGTTAGACAGCAGTCAGATTGTAGAAAGCTTTAAATGCCAGACTAAGGATTATATTTGATTCTAGAGGTCATGAAGAGCCATTGGCAATTTTTGAGTATGAGAGTGACATGATCATGTCTGTATTTTAGGAATGTCTATTAGGCAACTGTGTGGGAAAGATGGATTGACGAAGTAAGAGCCTGGAGGTAGGAAGAACAATTAGGTTATTGCAATTGGATATATGACAGGATGAAGGATTGAACTACAGTAGAGGCTGTGCTGGTGAAAGAAGAGGATAGATGTGAGACATGTTATGGAGGCAGGATGGACAAAAGGTGGCAACTGTGTATAGGATTTTGGGGAAAGAGAATGATCACATACGGTACCATGGTTACAAATTTCGGTGACCGGAAGGATGATGGTGCCTCCAGGAAAAATATTGAGTCTAGGCCTTGACTGCTAAACAAAACTCAAACACTCAATCAACAATCAATAATCTAGTAATTTTGCAAATTCAGACATAGTATACTGACAGACACTAACGAAGGCAGAAGAATTTAGCTTAAAGGATCACATAATTAGAGCTCACAGTAGGCTCATAATTAATGGATTTATTAAATGTCCTTCACTGCTATGCAAATTCCTTAGATTTGGTTCTTTAGTCATAGTATATTTTTTCACTGACATCATTAAAGAGCCATTGTGATATGAAAAGACCACCAAATTTAAAGTCAAGAGACCTTATTTCAAACCCCAGCTCAAATATTTACTAACTGTGTGACATGGGCCAACTTACCTCTCTGTGAGCTATAGGTTCCTGATTCACAAATTAGGGACAATAACATTTGCATGGAAGGCAGAGAATCATATAGCGATGAGTGGACCTATCCTGCTTCTGACATATACTAGTTGTGTGACTATAGGAAGCCCTCCTGCAAGCCACCCCCACAACAACAACAACAACAGCAAGAAACCTAGGCAATTTTCTGAGACTGAAGTTGTGGATGAGGTGCCAATCTGTATTGGTGGAATGAGTTTCTGTATAAAGGAATATGGAATACCATTGAAATCACAGGGCTGAATCAAAAAACTAACAGTAACAACAAACACATACTACTGTAGAGGTCTGCTGTTAGGAAAGTGTTTTGTTAACTTTAAAGTGTTATAAAAATTTTATAAAACATATTCTTTATTCTAACGAAGGGCAGACGTGAATGCAAATATATGATTTTTATAGTGATGTTGTCAGGGTCCTTCCACCTCTGACACATGCATGCTCCAGAGAATAGGAAAGGACAGAATTTGTTGTCAAGTCCATAGCTGTCACTGACTTTGTGACATAATAGGAGCATTACCCTGTCCCTCCATGTTCTCAGTGCCTAAGACAGAGCAGGTTACAATCCAGTCAATTTTCCCTAAGGATGCATATACTACACAGGAGAACACAAATCTAGGCACACAGGGTGAGTCCTCTAGTTAACTGGACTCCTCAGAGTTGTACAGCTCTGCCATAAAAAAGTCTGCTCTGACTTTTACATTTTCTTTTCTTCTAAAACACACATCCCAAATAGTATATTTCCAGCAGTTGGGGTCTTTGCTTTTATCTGCATGTGTCAGAATTGGGGATTGGAAAGCTGGTGCTCTCCTTGGACTGCTGGCCGTAGCTGTTACTTCCCTGACTCAGTCAACTGGTTTGCTTTGCAAACTGTGGTAATAGCAATGAGCTTTGGTTGTAGAGGAAAATAGAAAATCCCCAAGACAGAAGGGGACCAAAATGAAACGTGCTGTGTGCCTTCTCCAGGTCTCAGGGTCCAGTTGTCCATTCAGCCAGAAGTGAAAGCTGAAAAAATATGGAATGACAAATGGAAAAATGCAATAAATCATTAATGTTTGTTTGAGCAGTTATTTTACTAAGGGATGCACTGGGTGATGCTGAGGAAAAGAAAATTATATGGAGGAGGAATTGGTGAGATGTTTTGACTGTGCACCCTGTGGACATCATGTTTATTAAGTTCAATTTTACTTTCAAGGAGAGAATCATGCTTGGTAATTATGTGTCTCTTACTTGTCAGTTCCTGAGAGATTCTTTGACAGATAAGGTGCCAATTATATCGACAGATCCTGCTCCTTGAATTCCGCAGTGTCCTGGTTTCTCCTTGCCCTCTCTCACCTGCTGAGCAGATCATTAAAGGGGGGTGGAGAGACAGTATCAGGAGAGGTACCAAGTCAACATGGAAGGGTGAAATTTTCTTTTTATCATTACCCTACCTTCATCACAGCCAGTTGCAAGCCTCAGTGTCTTAAAAAGCTGGGCCCCATCACATACAAAGGTGTAAGAACACAGAAAACTTGAGAGAGGAAGAAAGAGAGAGTTGATTTTCCTAAAATGAGGTTGGCTGCCAGATAGGCCTATCATTCAGAATGTTTTTTTTTTTCAAATAGGTTTTTATTTTTAAAAGGGTTAATTGAAGTCTGGGTGTCAGTGTGTTTCAAAGTTCCATCTGGCAGCAGATAATACCTCACAGAAACCCTCTTGCTCCCAGGAAGGATTCTTGTTCTTCATTTTTTTTTTTTGACGGGGCTGAGGATATTGCCACTTATCTAAGAAAGCTTGTTCAGAGATTCATCAGTCATGTCATATGGTTCAAAATTTTAAATAAAAGCAAAAACAAAATTAGCTAATCTAGCTAAAGAAAATCTATCTAAAATTCTAAAGAAAAGAATGCTAACATGTACAAATGGATGGTTTAGATAACTAGAATATTTATAGAATACATATTCTATTGATTATTCTTCTTTATCGTATCTTTTTACTCTATAAGAGTTGCCTAAGGCTGGAGTTTCTACAAACTCTTATCTGTTCACATAATTTTAGTCTTTCTGATAATTTTCTTGGTTTAAGCTTTTCTTTTTGTTAATATGAAGACATTATTTTTTTAAATTCAGATTACTTTCCCACTTTCATTTTGGGGAGGTTGTTCTCGTAATCATTATGATCAATAATCTTAGTTATATTAGGTTGTGATATCAAGGTAATCCTAGTTCTTGAAGGCCATGCTGGCAATGTGAATAGGTGGTTGCAGGTCCAAGCAAGCTGGAATAGCATAGGGTCTGATGATGGGTTCTGTGTCTGAACCAGTTTATCTAAGTTTGGGGAGCCCCATGACCAAATGGTCATAGGGTGGTGAATGTTATTTTTCCTGTAGTAAGTCTCAAAGACCATTGATTAGCTATAGATGGAGTACTATCTGTCCTGGCAGAAGTAATGTCCACACCAATAAAACTGTGGACCCTTGAAGACTTGAAATGTCTTTCAAAACAGTCCAAGAATTAAGCACCCACTTTTGTATAAGATACCATGCTGGCACTGGGGATACAAGAATAAAAACAAATAACCAAACAAACCAAAAAACCCCAACCCTGGCCCATGAGGACCTTATTTTTCACTGGGGAGACAATATGTAAACAGATAAATATATATATAATAATCAATCAAGCATTAAGCGTTTATTTAATGTCTAGTATGTTCTTGATCCTACCAATGTATACTTTTCATCAAATGAGGTAATATATGTGAGGTGCTTTGCAAAACTTAAAACACTATATAAATATGAATTACTAGTATCCAAAGATATTAATTATACATTGTGTATTATGTATATACTAAAATATAGCAATTAAAGTCAATATATAAATTCTCTTAAGACAATAATATCTTTTCATTCTATACATTAATAAGGATGAATATGATATTACTGTTGCTGCTGCTGCTGCTGCTACTACTACTACCACTACTACTGCTAGTATTACTATATGTACTTTTGTTTAACCTCATTAATGTGAGGTTAAGATAAAGATATATTGTTGCATCATATAACAGAAAGTTGTGAGGGGAAAAATACCATCTATGGGAGACCTAGAAAGAAATATAGATGGCTAGGTCTATGCAACAAAAGTTTACTTATTTTTCGAAGAGACAAATAAGAAATTCCCATACTATAAATAGAAAGCCCCAAATATCCTTGAAAATCCAGGAAATAAACTGTACTGGAGTCAGAGCATCATTACAGTAGAACTATCTTCTACAACTGCCCTATCATAATATTGATCCATAAAATATTTAAGAAAAAGAATTGTATAGAAGCCACCATAATGTATACTCAATCTTCAAACCAAGTAGAGTGAAATTTGTTTTTTTCAACATATAAACCCAGTAGAAATAAACTAGTAGAAGAAACCTAGTAGAATAAATTAAAACCACATAGGAAGAAGACAAAGTATATACCATCCCTTTTTAAAAATTAATTTATTTTGATTTATCAACAATCACTTCCATAAGCTTTTGAGTTTTAAATTTTTCTTCCCCTTCCTCCCTACCTCCCTCCCCAACATGGCACACAATCTGATATAGGCTATAAATATACATTCCTATTAAACATATTTTCACATTAGTGATGTTGTAAGGAAGAATTAGAACCTACAGGAGGACTCATCAGAAAGAGGAAATAAAACAAAACAGAAGAAAAAAATAGCAAATAGTATTCTTCGATCTGCATTCAAACTCCATAGTTCTTTCTTCAGATGTGAATAGCATTTTCCATCATGAAACCTTTGGAGATGTCTTAGATCCTTGTGTTACTGAGAAGGGCGCAATGTTAGTCATTGTGCAACGTGGCTGTTACTGTGTACTATGTTCTCCTGGTTCTGCTCACTTCATTCAGCATCAATCCATACAAGTCTTTCCAGGTTTTTCTGAAGTCTGCCTGCTCATCATTTCTTATAGCACAATAGTATTCCATTACATTCACATACCACAACTTGTTCAGCCATTCCCCAATTGATGGGCATGCCCTCAATTTCCAGTTCTTTGCCACCAAAGAAGGAGCTGCTATAAATATTTTTGTACATGTATTTCTTTTCCCCATTTTTATGATCTCTTTGGGATACAGCTCTCAAAGTCCTATTGCTGAGTCAAAGAGTATGCACATTTTTATAGCCCTTTGGGCATAGTTCCAAATTGATTGGATCATTTTACAGCTATACCAACAATGCATTAGTGTTCCAATTTTCTATGCCATCCCTTTTAAAGATATTTTCAGTGAGTACGTAGAAGATGAGTTTATATCTCAATCCATGTTCAGTATTTATTGAATATCTACTCAATTACAAAAATCACATTATCCCCCTGTGAAATTATCTATAGGCCATCAAATATAAAGAAATGATAACAGAGTGGAGACCTATCTTCAGACCATTTGTATGTAGATTCCATTTAAAAAGAGAGAAATATCATTGATGATAATAAGAATAATAATAGCTCACATTTACATAGAGATTTAAGATTTACAAATCTCATAGTTACTCCATTGCACCCAGTACAGTGGCATATTTTCAATTTCAATTAAAGTTGATTGGTTGGCACACAAATAAACATAATCATGTAACAATTCATTCATCAGATATCTATTGAGTGCTTATTAAGTGGAAGACTGTTGCCAACTTGGGGTTGGCTGCTTCTAGATAGCAATTAAACATAACTACATTACAACCTAGTAGGGAAAATGAGTACTCAACTATAATGCAAAGCAGAATATATTAAGAGCTTCAAAAGATATAAGTAAAATACTGTGAAATTCACAGGAGGGAAAGAATGCTTTTGGTGGGGTAGGTCAGAGAGCCTGTAAGGCAGGAATACCATTGGATCTAGGCCTTGAAGAATGGGTAGGCTTTGGAAAACAAGATTTGATTGAGGTGAGGGTAGGGGTGGATGGATCCCAGGTTGAAGGAAAGGCATGAGTGTTCAAAGCAGAAGAAATTAAAATAATATGAGAACATGGAAAGTATATGTTGTTCTGGCTACCCTAACTGCTTCTAAAGTTGTCCCAAAAATGTTTTCAGCAAGTCCTCAGAATATGTTTCTCTCCCAATGTATATTCATATATTCATTTGGCAGATACTTATCAAGCATCCATTCAATTACAAATACATCAGTCATTTATCCACCTAATAGTCTACAGACCATTAAAAAATAAAGGAATAACACCAAAAAGCTACAGGAATCTTGAGATATTTAAATAATGGCATATAGTTTAGGTTTAGTGAAAGGCCTTTGCTATCAACCTACCTGAGAAGCTGAAGACTTCATTTGGTAGTCAATGTATAATGGTGGTGGATCATTGGAGATTTTTTAATAGGGGAGCGGCATGAAGAATTGTACTTCCAGAAGACGAATCCAGAAGATGAATAGAGCACTGGGCTTAGAATCAGGAAGACTTATCTTCGTGAGTTCAAATCCAGCCTTGGAAACTTACTAGCTATGTGACCCTGGCAAGTTACTTAACCTCGTTTAACCTCTGTTCTTCATCTATAAATAAGCTGGAAGGAAATCTATATCTAGGAAATCTTCATCTATAAATAAGAAGGAAATGGCAAGCTGCTCCAGTATATTTGCCAAGAAACCCCCAAAATGGGGTCATGAAGAGTTGGACATGACTGAAATGACCAAACAACAACAAAAATCTAGCCATGATATGCAGAATTAATTGGAGGATAGAAAGAAGTCATAGTTTCAGAGAAAGCACAATGTAGAAAGGATCTTAGAGAACTTCAGTATAATCCTCTGACCAATTCAGGAATTTCCAATATACCAACCTTCATAAGTTTTCTTCCTGATCTCTCTCCAATGTGGGGAAGCCCATGCCATTGAGGAATGACTAATTGCTATAAAGTTCTTCTCTGTAGATAACTAAATACTGCCTCCCTGCATCTTCAGTCCATTGGTCCTAGATAGGTAAACTCTCTATCACGTAATAGCCCTGTAAATCCTTGAAGATTATGACTGTGTTTCTCATAAGTCTTTTGTTCCCCAGGCAAAGCCATTCTTGGTTCTTTCAACACTTTGACATATGATATGGTTTTAAGTCACTTCTCCATATTGGTATTCCTCTACTTGAAATGCTGAAGATTATTGGTGCCTTTTTTAAATGTGGCAAACTGAAATGAACACAACACTCTAGATGGAGTCTTGACAGTGAGGTGTACAGTGACCTCAATTCTTCAGCAATTTCACCTATTAATACACTGATGATAATTTTTTGGCAACCTCACCACACTATTAACCTATATTGAGACTATAGTCAACTAAAATCCCTAATTTTATTCTCATGTGAGTTTTTGACTAGAGTTGTATTTGTGTCATTGATTTTTATTTTTAATGTACACATGGATATTTACATGCATCTCTACTAAGCCTTACATTGCTAGGTTGGACCTATCTAGAAATATGTTTTATAGATGATTTTTCTTCTTTATATCACAGCCATTTCTTCATTTTTCACAGTCCATTCAGACTAAACCCTCCTTCTTGACAAAGAAAAACAATTGTGCAAAAAAAAAAAACCACAACAAAAACAACAACCGTCTAACACAAGATATTACATCTGATAGTGTATATCATAGCCTGTCCTGGTATGATGTCCTGACCTGATTCTTTGCCATGGCTGGTGTGGGGGGAAGGAATATATTTTTGCTATATGTTCTTCGTTTATTGATCTTTTGATTACATTGGGGCAGCTGGTGGCACAATGAATAGAGGACCAAACTCAGGAAGAACTGAATTCAAATCTGTCCTCAGATTTGAAGAAATTTACCAGCTGTGTGACCCCAAGCAAGTCACGACCTGTTAGCCTCAGCTTCCTTTAATGGAAAATGGGGATAATACTAGGGAATAAATCTCATAGCATTGTTGAGAGGATCAAATAAGGTATTTTAAAAATTTCTTCCTACAGTGCCTGGCACATAGCAAGTACTACATAAATACGTATTCCCTTCTCCTCCTTCCCCTTCCCTTGACTTTGCTGTAGTCATTGACCATATTAGTTTCCTGGTTCCAAATATTTTGCTCTGCACTAACTTATATAAATCTTCCTATATTCCTTCATATTCTTCATATTGCCTATTTCTTAGTCCACAATAATAATAAATTATATTTAGATACCATAGTTTTTTCAAGCATTCCCCAATCGATGGGTACTCCCTATTTCTAGCTATTTTCAGTGACAAAGAATGCTACTTTGGATATTTTGATATATTTAGGCCTTTTTCTACCTTTCACTTCCTTGAGGCATATACCTAAAAGTGGTACCACTGGGCTTAAAAGTATGAGTAGTTTTTAATATCCAAAATTGATATTCAGAACAGTTGTACTACTTCACAACTCTACCAACAGTACTTGACTTCCCATGGCCCTTTTAACACTGACTGTTCCCATCTTAGTCAATTCACACGATGTGAAGTGAAGCTTTGGAGTTATTTTAATTTCTGTATTAGAGATTTGTAGTCTATTTTCATATGGTTGCCTATACTTTGCAGTTCTGCTTTTGTAAATGCTTCACACCCTTTGGACAACTTTTAACTGGGGATGATAGGTTTAGGATTCTAGTCTATTGAATTCTTTTTGGACCCTGCTTCTGTCATTCAAAGAATTTGTTCTCCAACCTAACTGTTTAACATTTGCAAATTTTATAAACATTTCTACTGTGTCTCCAATAAAATAATTGATAAAAAAAAAGTTGGACAGAACAAGGCCAAGGACAGACTACTGGGCATGATACTAGATTTCACCCTGAAGGTTGACAGTGATACATGACTCTGAGTTTGAGGTAGATGTTTAACCACTTACAAATATACTAACTGTACCATCATCCAGCCCACATTTTTCAGCTAGTCAAGACATTTAAAAAATAAGGTTTCTGCTTCAGGCAAATATCTCCTTTCCCTCCATCTGATTAACCCTAGGCACTACTATCTTTTATCAGTCCAGATCACATTTGCAAGTGACAGAAATGATAGATTTTTATAGATAAAGGGAAAGCAGTAGATGTACTTTAGGTATTTATGTTTCTTTTTTTTTTACTTCTATTTTTCAATTAATAATTTTTCAGCTATTTTCTCTCTCTTTCCTACCTTCTCCCACCCTAGTTAGAAAAAAAAAAAGAAAACAAGACTCTTTTAACAAATGTATATAGATTTTGATAAAGCTTTTAAATTTTCCCTTTGTGAAGTTTCTCGTTTTCTAGTAATACTTTGGAATCAGACTCCTACCTGACACTCAAGGTCCTTCTTTTTTTTTAATTAACTGATTTATTTTTAGTTTTCAACATTCACTTTCATAAGCTTTTGAGTTTTAAATTTTCTCTCCCTCCCTTCCCTCTTCCCTCCCCAAGATGGGTTGCAATCTAATATAGGTTCTACATATAAATTCCTATTAAACATATTTTCACATGAGTCATGTTATAAAGAAGAATTAGAACCAAAGGAAAGAATAAAGAAGAAAACAAGAAAAAAAAAAGAGCAAATAGTCTGCTTTGATCTGCATTCAGACTCCACAGTTCTTTCTCTGGATGTGAATAGCATTTTCCATCACGAGACTTTCGAAGATGTCTTAGATCCTTGCATTGCTGAGAAAAGCTAAGTCTATCAAAGTTAGTCATTGCACAACATGGCTGTGTTACTGTGTGCAATGTTCTCCTGGCTCTGCTCACTTCACTTAGCATCAGTCCATGCAAGTTCAAGGTCCTTCTGGATCTGGCACCAGCCATCTTCCCAGATTTGCTCTTCCTTCCTTGTATTCTCTGCTCCAGCCAAATGGAACAAGTCCCTGTCCCACTTATGCCTGCACAGTCATATTTCTGTGCCTTGCCTCAAATTGTTCCTCAAGTTCTTAATGCCCAGAATCCCTTTCTTTCCTATGGAATTACCACCTATCCTCTGAAGCCCACTTGAAATACCACCTCCTCTGTGAAGCCCTTCTTGATCCTCTAATTTGGCAATGACCTTGATTTCTCTTATGCATTTAGGTATTATTTCGTTTTACAGTTACTTGTTTTGATGTCATATATCCTTAAGAGACTGTTGGCATCATGAAGGCAGGAATGGCATCACATATAACCTCTGATTGTCCCCCAGTCATTAGCATGGTATTTTGCAGCCAGTCAGTTAAACTAAAATTTATTAAGCATCTATTACATTCCAGGCACTATGTGAGGCATCTGGGATGCAAAAAAAGGGAAAAACTAATCTGTGTTCCCAAGGAACTCTTAGTCTAATGGGGAAGACAATATGCAAAAAAATGTACAAACAATGTACAAATGTATAGGATAAATTACACATAACCTCAGATTAAGAAGGTCTGAGAATGGCTTCTTGTAGAAGGTGGGACTTTACCTGTACACAGTATGTGCTTAATAAACATTTGTTGGATTAAATTGATTAGAAACATATTTATGCTGTTTGAACAGGAGACTTAGTGCTGCCATTTTGAATGTCTGTTTCTTCACTTATATTGTAATTCATGTATGCATATAACAAACATATTGCTAGTAGCCCACTAACCCTTTTTATTGCATAATCACATAGATTATTACGCCTGTCTTTTTATTTATAGAGAGGCAAAATGATGTAATAGAGTCCAAGAAGTCCTGGGTCATGTCCTCCCTTTGGCACTTACTTGCTGTGTGACCACAAACAAGCTGTTAACTTTTCTGAGACTAAATCAACTCTCTAAGACTATTATTAGTTTTATGTGGGATATGATCTGCACAAGCAAAGGGAGTTAGCTGCATTAAGAGGAGAAAATGCTTTATCAAAATTCTAGTCTTGTATACCTTTTATAGAAATCTTGGTAAATGGTGCTTGAAGATCAATTCTTTTAAAGGAATATTCCATCAAAGGGTAATGTTGTAGAAGCAATAGGTACATCATTCTCCTATAGACAAAGCTGTCTAAGGAATAGTAAAGAAAAAATATTCTCTACCTGAGGGGTAAGTAGTAAGGAAGTGGTTCAAAATTTTCACGTCATTTTTAGGAAAGAGGTATATGAAAGAATGGAAATGTTACATGAAGCATTTAGGGATATTCTCTAGTCTAGACTGTTTTCCCTGCCAGTCCATCCACATTTTCTCCTCAGGTGGCAAGGCTTTAAGATCTTACAGATGAATTGAGGGGCACTGGTTATTTTCCTGGGGGATATGTAATTTGGCTGTCCCATGGGATTAATTGCCTGCTGTTATCTTGAGGGCCTCAGCACGGTACAACTAGGCTTCCACTCACTATTTTAAAGTTCATAGACATTTGGTGAAAGCTCCTGGGGCTGAGCTTGAGTCTGTATTGGACCCTCCGTGCAACCTGATGAAAAGATGAAAATTGAAGCCCATTGGAATGCCCTGTCCTTTTCTGTACTCAAAAATCCAAAGTGCCAAACCACTTCGAGACATGGGACATTTTCAGTGATCTAGAAGCACTGAAAATCCCCCAAGGAGCTCATTACATATCAGTTTTGCTAACTAAAAGGAGGAGAAAGTGTTATTGGTATAGTAATAATAACAGCCATTTACATAGCACTTTTAGGTTTGTGAAACATTTAACAAATATTATCTCATTTTATCCTCACAATAATCATAGGAGATAAGTACTATTATTATCATCCTTATTTTAGAAATGAAGAAACTGAGGTAGACAGTTTAAGTGAGTTTCTTGGGGTCACATACCTACTAAGGGGGCTCATTCAGGCCTATGAACACGTCACATTTTTTCACTATATTAAGCCCCCCTGAAAACACTCTAGAAAGAGAATATGGGAATATTTTTTCTTGTTTTAATATTTCATTCTTTTTCCCAGCCTCCTGCCTAAGTCTGAAAAGCAAAGAGAAAAACAGCGATCTATGCACAATAGCGACAGATAGGACTCAATTCTTATTCACTTCTTCTTTGTTATGTGTGGAATCTTTGGAGATATTAATTGACTATTCACAAGCCAGTATAAATAGAGCATTATGGTAGACACATGCATTTAATTATCTGTTTTCCATCTGGAGAGTAGATGGGTGTCTGTTAGCATTCTTATAGGTTTTACCCCTTGCGTTTCTTAGGAATTGGCAGAGGGCAGAAGACAGGGTGACCAGGGGTTGGTTATCTTTTCTTTTGTGAAAGGGGAAGAGGTCTAAATTATGAGTCCAGAGATTTAGTAAACCTGTCCTCTAGATTTAAAAGGAAATTTGATGAGTTTTACAAGCTCTCTCTATCCCTGCTTCTTTTGAAATTCCATTTTATATTCTGGTTATAAGACATTGGTAAGAATGGCAAGAAATTGACTAGCTATCAGGGAGAGACATTGGTGGGGAATTCTCCCCTAGCAAATTGTTAAACTCTGTGTTGATTCAGGAAACAAAAAGATCTTTAGAAAATGGACCTGATGAGGGAGTAAGAGAGGTGACAGAAAGCCTCTATACACCTATTTGGAGTTAACAGCCTAATGATACCCAAATTTTTCCTAATTGGAGTTCAAAGGAAAAAAAAGTAAAATCATAGGTTGAGTTGTTATATGGGGGAAAAGCAATGGCCTCTAAACCAGAGGTTCTTAACCTTTTTTGTTGTATGTCCCACTTTGGCATTCTGGTGAAGTCCTGTGGGTACCTTTTATAATAATGGCATTTTTAATCATTTTTTTATTACTGAAACAAATACACAATAAGAAAAGAAAAAGAAACATTATAAACTTAAATATTGAAACTTAAATAAATAATAAAAAAGAAACAAAAACATGTTGTGTACAGCAAAATATAAGAGAGGCTTCAAAATATATAGTAATACATTTCCATTTCAAGAAAGTCTATATAAGTACTACATGTTATATTGAGAGCTGTCAATATTTTCTGTGCCTCTTTGTTAGTTTTCTTTCATTCTCTGCTGTGCACTGCACTTTTTACTTATTCTTTTTCCCCCTTTCTCCCCCACCCCAGAAGGCTACAATTAAGCTCAGATATATTTGGTTATAGACGTAGATATATAGATACCCATTAACTTATATACACACATACATACATAGACGTATATTTTCCCTAAGAAATTCTGCTTCTGATCTTGTTTTCATGTTTGTGCATATCTCGTTTCCTATCCCTCCTAACTCCTCTACTTTATTTCTACCCTTTTGAACCCATGCCCCATAAAAGTGGGTTTCCAGAACTGACATCCCTTCCCCCCATCTAATTTCTTTGTGTCAGTTCTTCCTCTAGCATCTCATTTGTATAAAATAATTACTCTTTTTAGCTGTTCCTCAATGGCTTTACTTTTTAAAGTCATATCATACTCAGGTCTACCCCAATTTTTCTTATGAACTACCCAATTATTAATAACAATCTTAGGCATATGTTTTACATTTTACATACATGAAAGGTAAACAGTCTGTTTTAATTGAGTCCCTTGTAATTAATCTTTGGTACATACCTTATATTTCTCTTGGCTCTGGTATGCCAAATCTATTAAAATCAGTTTTTTTTTAACAAAGTCCTGAAAGTCTGACAGTTCATTAAATTTTTAATTTTTTCAGTTGCTTCTAATATTTTATCCTTGAACTGGAGGTTTTAGAATTGACTATAATATTCCTATGGATTTTCCTCATAAGGTCTCTTTCAGATGATGATTGGAGGATTTTTTCTATTTCTACTTTCCCCTCTTGTTCTAATGCTTCAGGATAATTTTCTTTAATTATTTCTTGTATTATTGTATCAAGATTCTTTTTTTCATCATAATTTTCAGGTAGTCTGATTATTCATATGTTTTCTCTTCTTGATCTGTTCTCCAGATCAGTTGTTTTTCTTATGAGATGTTTCACATTCTTCTCTATTTTTTTCATTCTTTATATTTTGTTTCATTATTTCTTGATCTCTTTCAACTTTTCTGGCTTCCCCTTGCCCATTTCTGATTTTCAAGTAGTCATATTCTTCTGCAAGGTTTGGATCTCCTTCTCTAATTGGTTGACTTTCTTTTCATAATCTTGTTTGTTTTTTTTTTTTTTTTTGGTTTTTCCTCAATCTCATTTGATTTTTAAAGTCTTTTTAAAGTTTGAAGTTCTTCTATGAATTCTTTTTGAACAGGTGACCATTCAATATTACTCTTTAGGGTAGAATAGGATTTCTTTAGTATCTTCCTCTGAAGATGAATCCCAGTCTTCTCCATTCCCATGGTAACTCTGTGGTTCTCCTTTGCCTGAACTTTTTTTTTTTTTAGTTCTAGCTCAGTTTTTATAGCCACTTCTAGTACTGGAGTATGGGGGATGGTGCCTCTGGCCTTAAATCCTCCTTCAATTCTCCCTCTGTCTTGCAACTGAAACAAAAACCTTCAACCTCTTGTAAGTGCTCACAGCCAGCGGCATCTCCCCCACTGCTTCTGCATTCACTGGTAATGTGCTCCTTCCTTGTCACTCCCAGCCATTTTTGTTCAGCACAGCTGGGTCTGGCATTCCTTGTCGGCAGAGTTTCCCTCAATCTTCCCCAGCTCAGAAGCTCAATACCCCTCACTGTCCTGGGGGTAAAAGTTCCTGCAGTTTGGGCTAAGGCAGCCTTCCAACCTAGCTAACCCTAAGACTTGCGGCTTGTTGTTTAAGTGAACCTAGGACCTAGCCTATAGGTGTTTACTCTTCATATGGACCAAACCTCATCCTGAGATTTTTCTTCAGATCTCTGATTGTCCCAGGAGGACCCCCATTCTGCCCTTATTTTTATTTATTTTTAGTGCTCAGTATTCACCCTGAGGTGCTATTTCATCTCTTTTGTAGGGGAAAATCTTGAGAGTTTGAATTTTCTGACCTACTCTGCATCTTCCCAGAATCCTCTCTCCTTTTAAAACCAGAATTGAAGGGAATGCTAAATTTCAGTTGGAGGTTAGTGAAAATAAAGATGTAATTATTTTCTCTCCAAGTTCATAGACCAGCTTAAATCAATATGTGGACCCCAGGTTAAGAATCCCTGCTTTAAACTAAGATAATAAGATGGAAATAACAAACATTCCTCACCCCTACTAGCTGTGTTCAAGTTGGTCAGGTTCTGCAAGCAAGAAATGAAAGAAGGAACTAGAAATAGGCAAATATTCTTTTACCTGTGTGTAATATGCTCCCTATTGGGAGACACAGGGGTTGAAGCTTTTTTCATCTTTTAATAAACAAATCCTGAAAACTATGAAGGTGGGTATTAATAATTACTTCAAGCATCTCTGATTTCATTGGTTTGGGAATTCTCCCTATGGACACTGATTGTAGACAGAATTATGAGAGGCATGATACCCATGACTAGAGAAATGATAGCCTTCTATACCCTGCCCTGGTCAGACAACTCCAGTGTTAGGAGTAACATCTACCCAAAATACAAAGAAAGGAAGGTCCCTCTTGCATATGTATGTTTGTTTGTTTTTAACCAAAACAGGAAATTTATACTGTGACAATGATGTTGTAAAAGTTAACAATTTTGAAAGATTTAATAACTGATCCATACTCAGGTCAACTATGATTCCAGATGACCAACGATGAAGAATGCTACCTATCTCTTGACAGATGGGTAATAAACCGAGTATATAGAATTCAACGCATATTTTTGGACATGACAAATATGGGGAATTATTTTGGTTGATTATGTATATTTGTTACAGGTGTTTTGTTTTCTTTCTTTTTTTCAGTGGAGAGGGTATAAGGAAGGTTAAAATGCTTATTAATTGAAAAAGTAAAATGTAATTTGAAGCAATAAAATAATTCCCTAGACTTGGTTCAAGGTATTAAGCCTCAAACTATATCAGTTAAAGTTCCTGGTAGCCTACGGCACAAAAGCTTAGCCCAGATTATAGGGTCATCAATTTAGAGATTAGAAGGGACCTCAGAAGCTATCTATTACAAACCTCTTAATTTACAGGTAAGTACACTGAGACTTAGACAAGTTATGTGCCTTGCCAAAAGTCCTAGAGGCAGTGATTGAGATGTGATATGATATCATATCCTCTATTTGCAAGTCTCATTCTCTTTTCCACAGCACCTTGCTGCTTCCTTATCTTCTCCAATCTTGTGGAGAGTAAATAATAATGGTAATAACAGTAGTAATAACAGTATTAATAATAATAACAACATTGATTTATAAAAGCTCAAGAACCATATTTTAATATCTATTGCCATACTAAATATTCATAATCTTCAAATTTTTTCAAAATAGGCAGAGAAGATCAAAATTTGTTCTTTGGTCTGCTACTAGAGTTGTACAAGGGTACTTTCAGAAAGCATATAGAAAAGATCAATTTATGTCCTAATACTGTAAAAAGTCATTTCCCCCCTACCTATGCAGTTGTCAATAGAATACTAAATACGAAAGAGTAGTAACAGGATAGTGACTTGACTTGGTGGCCACTAGGTGGTACAGTGGATAGAGGACTGGACTTGGAGTTTGGAAGACCTAAATTTAAATTTCATCACAGATGCTTCCTAGCAAGTAAGTCACTTAATCTGTTTACCATAGTTTCTCTTTCAGCAAAATGAGGATAATATTAGTATGGGCCTCTCAGAGTCATTGTGGGAATAAAATGAGATAATACCTGTATAATAGTAGGGTATAATTTATTCCCTCATCTCTTTCTATCTGAATACCATTAGAAGTTGAGGAGATAATAGTAGCAACAATAATAACCATCTCATATAGTGCTTTAAAGTATGCAAAACATTTCACATTCATTAATGTATTTGAGGCTCAAAATATCCTGTTCAGTGCACACTATGGAGATATTGGCTTCAGGCATAATATCTTTCACTTCTTTGTGGTAAAGTGCTCTTGAACAGCTAGACTCTTACATGTTATTGTTTTGGACTTTCATTGAGGTCTATTCCTTTTGTTCTTCCTTAACAAAGAGGATGGACCAAGCAGGACTACAGAACTCACACCTATTGGAAAGACTCAGAAATAGTTTTCATTGAAACCAAACTGACTATCATTATAAGACTCTCTGTGATATATTCCTGGGGTGCTTGGCTTTCAATTTAATGGAAAAAGAGGAATGGGTTTATTGTTTATAGTTCAACAGTCTTCTTCAAGGTTGATCTTAGAAATTATCCTGCAGGAACTAGCCTGTGGCACCTGAAGTCACATTCCAGTACTGATTATTGGAACCTTGGGTAGATAGATAAAGTATCTTATGCCCGGAGGCACTTCATCAAATTCCAATCCAAATGTTAGGCCTATTCTAAATTCATTGACTCTAAAATACATTTGCACTCCAATTTCTTATCATTCCTATTCACACATCCTATGTTCCATCTCAGCTGCTCTACTAGTTATTCTCCAAACTTAGCCTTTCATTGGTTGCCTCTGTGCCTTAACATAAGCCAACCCCATCACTTGAGCACTCTTTCCTAACTCTACCTCTCAGAATCCTGATTTTCCTTCTTCATGTATGTCTTCCAAGAAATCTTCCCTGATTCAACTTTCCTTAGATTAATGCCCACTTACCTAACTGTTTATGTTATATCACTCATATAGAAAGTAAGTTCCATGAAGTCAGGAATAATTTTGTTCTTGTCTTTGTATGTTTTGTGTCTAGCAGAATGCCTCCCCCCCACATATATATGTATATATACATGTGGCATTTAATAAATGCTTGCTAATATAATTGAGTTGAGGGATTAGATCTCTCCAAAAATGGAATAGACTGCTGCCTCAGGATATAGATTTTTTTCTCTCACTTGAGGGAAGATGGGGTATTGAATTGAGAACAACTAATGCTGTCATTTAGCTGGAACATAGAAGTCCCTTCCTACACTGTTATTCTCTTATTTTAATATTGTTTCATCTCTGTGTCTTAAATGCAAATAGTTTCATGAATTGGAGTGATCAAAAATGAAGTAAATAATCATATAACTAACATTCTGGCAATGAACTTACCTAGATTTAGCTAGATAAGATTCTCAGATGATGCCCTGCTCTATTCCCAAGCATATTTCAATGCATTTACCGTTGGTATATTCTCCTCATATTTGTGTTCTGCATGCATGGCCTTTGTTACCACAAGGTTACTTCTGTGTGAGGGTGAGGCATTGGAGGGGAATAAGCTTAATATTAATATATAATTAGCATAATATCTTAAGTATGATCTTCAGTTTTATGTATTTGTCCACAATTCAACTGTTTCCTTTGTGCCTTGCCTTCAAGCATAAATCCACAAACCATATTGTCTTTAAACTTCAATTGCCAGCATTTACAAAGGCTAGAGTCATGTGGACAATGACTGCTTTGTATTTGTTATAGTTGGTATGCAATATAATATATGACTAGTTCTGAAAGCAATAGCTATGAAATTTTTTTTTTTGCTTAGAGAAGAGAAAAATTGAGATATTTTCACACACACTCATATTTCCAGAATGGAAATATCCCTGCACATAAGGCAGCTGCATGAGTTGGCTATTGCCCAGAATATGACCACTATTTATTTTATAAAATATTTCACCTTTCAGTGTGTGAACATATGTTTTTTCTCCTTCATCATCACTGTAAATGCTTAACACCATAATATCTTCCAGAATCCAAAATAAACTAACTCCCTATGGAATTTCTAGTCAAATGCTGGGAATAAACATTTCCTATTGAGCATAGATCAGCTGAGAAGCAGGTGAAGGTATCTTCAGTAAGATGTAAATTATAGGCAAGTCTCTGATCTCTGAAATTATCCCCTGATTTTTTGCATACTTATCATGGATAGAACTTCTTAAGAAATGAATCATCACCACATGATCTAAAAAATTAAACTGTGATTCACAAAATCTTGGTTTTGTCATCCAGAATGTCTATAAAGAAAAGGATCTTAAGGAAGGATGTGAACAGTCTATAGCAACAGAAGTGATGAAGATGCTTTAGGAGCCCTCAGAAAAGTACTAGTACTCATTTATTCTACCTTTATGCATCTCTTCAAACTCTTCCTTCCTCCACACATCTCTTAAATTTTTCCCTTTCTCCTCACAAGATTACCATCCTAGTTTAGACTCTAGGCTTAATGCCTTTTGCCTTGATTATTTTGGTAGTATCCTAATTGGTCTCCCTGTAAAGCCTTTCCCCTTTTCAATCCACTTTCCACATAGATGCTAAATTGATATTCTTAAAGCACAAGTCTGTTCTTTACACTTTCATGATCAAGGAGCTCTGGTGGTTTTCTATTGCTTCTAGAAAAAAATACAGATTCTTCTATTTAGCACTGAAATCTCTTCACAATCTGGCTCTTGTTTAACCTTCCAGATTATTACACACTCCCTTATATATTTCAGCCAAATTTAAACTAGTTTCTGTTCTTTGTTCATGCCTTTGCACATCCCACCTCTTTGCCTTTTTGCACCCCCCTCATTCCAGGAATGCACTCTCACATCATTACTGCATATTAGATTCTCTACCTTCCTTCAAAGCTCAGCTCAAGTGCTATCTTCCATGCAAAGCCTTTCCTGATACTTCAAGTTGCTAGTGTTCAATCCCTCCTGAAATTGTTTGGATTTATCAATGACTAAATCAACAATCCTTTACTAAGTGCCTACAATATGCCAAACACTAAATTAGCTCGTAATATACAAAGCCCCTATCCTAGGATCTTGCAGTCTGTTGAAGGAGAGAGCATGTAGTTCCCTACTCCCTCTCTTTGTAACCTCCCACCAGCTCCCATATGTTTAGCTATCATCTCTGTGTGGATGGCTCTCAGATCTATATATTCAACCCTAGTTTCTCCCTCAAGATTCAGTCCCAGACCAGTTGTGTATTAGACATTTCAAATTGGATGTGCCAGAGACATATTAAACTCATCATGTCTAAAACACATTGTCTTTCTCTTGAATCCTGACACCTTCTATTTCTAGAAAAGGTATAGCCATCCTTCCAGTGTCAGTATTATCCTGGAGGACTGTTTACTCTCCTTCACTCCATATATTCAGTTAGTTGCCAAATATTGCCATTTCTATGTCCACATCTCTCATACGTGACTTCTCTCCACTCATATGGTTATCAACATAATTCAATCCTTCATCAGTTTTCACACAGATTATTACAATAGCCTTCTCATTGCTCTCACTGCCTCAAGTTTCTCCATACTAAAATTCATTTCACACATTGTTGCCAAAGTAAATTTCTTTAAGTGCAGATCTGAAAATGTCCTTTCCCTAACCAACCAATTCTAGTGGCTTCTTGTTGCCTCTATAATAAAATATAATCTCATGTTTAATATTTAAAACCCATTATGACTTGACCAGGCTGCTTTGCATTTCCCATCTGGCTATTTTCCTGGACTTCATGATCTCTAGAAATTGGATTTCCTTATTCTCTCCTAGTGTTAGTGCTCTCTCTCCCAAGCTATTTAACTTCTAAAACTCTTTAAATCATATTTAATTATTATATTATATATAATATCATATTTATGCTACATACATTTTGTATTGTACTTATTGTCTTTCCCATTATAATATAAGCTCCCTGGAGCTAGCTATACTTGTTTCTGTAATGTCTAGTTCAGTATCTGACAAATAGCAGGAGCTTAATAACTCCTTAATAGCTGTTTATTATTATTATCATTAATATTAACTTAATAACAACTTAATAGCTGTTCATTGATTGACCTTAGAGATCATTTAGTCCAAATTTCCTATTTCATAAATGCAGAAAGTAAGAATCATGTTGAGGAAAGTCAAACAGATAGTAACCGGCAGAAACAGAATTTGAATATTGCTCATATATAACTCTAAGTCTAGCATTCTTTCCACTGCATCATGAAGAACAAGTAAATATAATCGTCTAGATTTAGCTAGAATATTGATTATATATTATTGCATGTTAAAAATAGAATATTTCTATTCTACAGATATCACCTATAGATAGTAGTTTATATGATGTTATAGCAGAAAGTTATAACCCAATTCACATCATGGGTAGAAATTTCAGAACAGCTCATTTCAGCTTTACAGAAGGATTAAAAACCCACTTCCTGACAATTACTATAGAGATGTCCAAATGGAAAATGGATTGATTAAGAAATGGAAGTTTTTCCTTGACTAAAATTCTTTAAGCAAAGCCCAGATGGCCACATATTGGGTATATTTTAGAGAATATTCATGTTTAGGTACTGATTAGAATAGATGACTTCTGATTCCCCTCTCAACTCCCTTTGTTCACCAATGTAGCAATTCTATTGGTGTTAGGAAACGTTGGAATAAGAAGCCTGAACACAGGAGGAAACAGAGTTAGAACCTAAACACCTTTCGTCTCGATTAAAATGACTTTTTTTACTTAGCAACCGAGTCACTGATGGAATTTTATTCACTTTGGGAAGAGAGGGAAGGAAGAGTAGGGAAGGTTAAGAAAAAGGAGGAGGCAGGAGAGAGGAAGAGAGAGAGGGAGAGGGAGAAGGAAAGTAAGAGAGAGAGAGATCCAGAAGCAAACTCTGGCCAGTGTCAGTTTAAGGGAAAGAATGAGAATCTTCACATCGAGTGTCTATTTATAACATGGGCTTATATGATCTGACAGTCACACATTCCAAAATTGAATTAATAAATCATTCACAGTCCTGGCTGGAATAGTTAATATACTTTTTGTGCCCCAGCAGAGAGGAAAATGGCCCTTCTTTCCTTATTTTTATGACATATTAAGCCTAAATAGAATTAATGATTGGGCTTTTGAACCATATTTATTGTGGTGAGCTCCTCTTGAAGGCAGGATGAGCTTTAGAAATACATGGGAGATTTATTTCTTTTATAGAACATATGGCCTTTTAATGGTTTGTAAATCTTTTCCTCATTGTTAAGTTGTGGTTGTATTATTTGTTGACACAACCTATACATGTGTGAAGGAAAGGTTAAGGAGTGAAAAGAAGTAGAAGCCAGAGATTTCGTGTAACATGTCAGCTATTAAGGAAAAAGTATATGCATTTTATTACCTATGTTGAAGTCATATACTATAATAATAATTGACACCCCTTTAATGTCTCTCATCTCAGAGGACTTTGTAATATCTACAAAAAGGTTTTGGTCTGCTCACTCCTGAAAAGTGACTAGCTAGGGGTTATTAGAGAGTTCCCATTTAAATGGTGCTCTATCAGGCACCAGTTGGAAGCCTGTATTAGATACCTCAAATTCAAATTACCTAACTTGGCAACTGATTGGATATTTATTCATTAATTTTTATTTTTAAAAGAGAATAATTTCATCAATGACTTTTTATTTGTCATTTCGTCATTTTGTGATACTCCCCTCCCACAAATACACACACACACACACACACACACACACACACACACACACACACACACATTAAATAATCCTTCCTCATGAGGGAGTTAAAAACAGGTACTTAAAACCCATTTCATTCCCAAATGGGGGCATGGTGGTGAAGGCCAAAGAGGCCGAAGTGTAGCTGGAGGGGTGGGGGAGGGGATTGGGTATGACACCTGGTCCTGTCCCTAAAATGGAGGCTCCAGAAGGAAGTCATCAGTAAGACAAAGGGGCCAGGATGGTAGAGGAATGTTTTGGGGTGAGGGAAGATTGCTGAACACAGTTAAGAAACATGATTTCATGGGACACTTGGTCATATCTCTTTGCTGTGCTTTTGCTCACAATTTATAGAGCACTCAGAGCATTGTGAGGATAATTACAGCTAATATGAAATTCTATCAGGTACTTGATAAGATTCTCTAAACTCAGCCCATGTTTTAACTTTAATGCAGAGATGGGCATAGGAAAGGAGAAAGAAAAAAATATTGAAAACAAGATTTATGATACAAAAAATAGAAGCCAAAGATTTGTAGACCACTCTGGTGCCTCATGATGTACAATATGAAAATCCTTTAAGAAGAAGGTCAAAATATATTTAATGTGGTGAGCACCTAAAAACATTACATGAAAAATGAAATTGAGTACTCTCAGAGACAATAAGGAAACAAGCATTTATTAAAAGGGCTTACTATGTGGCAGGCACTGTGCTTAGTGTTGGGGATACAAAGAAAGGCAAAAATAGTCCCTGCCTTCAAGGACTGCTTTATAGGTGCATACAAGATACATACAGAATAGATAGAAAACTTGTAGCAGCTGGGAGGAGTAGGACAGGCCTTTTGTAGAAGATAGAATTGAGAGTTTTGAAGGAAAATAGAAATTCTAAGAGGCAAGGGTGAGGAAGGAGAGTATTCCAGGTGTGGGGAACAACTAGTACAAAAGAATGGTGACGGGAGTTGGAGTGCCATGTGTGAGGGACAGAAAATGGGCCAGGGTCGTTGAATCCTAAAATCTAAAAAGAGAAGAAAAGTGTGAGAAGACTGCTGGTTGTTAACCAACATAACAGACAGTTCAGAATCAGTTGTACAGTTAAACCATTAGCTAATTAGGGGAAAAATCACAGTAAGTTCCAAATCGGAAGAAAAGATAAAGATGGGGAAAAATACTTCAAGGGACTACAACAACTTCAACCCGAATTACTTAGGTAAGTTGTCAATTATGAAACAGGTAGATGAACAGAACTAAAGACATTAACTCTATTACTATTTGTTAGAGAAATTTAGCTCTGTGACCCTAAGGCAGGTCAGTTAACCTCTTTTAACCTCACTTTCTCCATCTGTAAAATGGGAATAGTAATGGCACCAAATTTTAAGGTTTTTTATTTTGAAGATCGAATGAGATAATATATGTAAAGCACTTTGAAAACCTTGAAGTTCCTTATGCTATTAGCTGTTATAATTTACCAAATACAAAAGGTTACCATCATGAGGTCAAAAGATCTTAGAAATCTACTGACTGGCCCACCAAACACTTTTAACTGCCTTGCTTACAGGATAAATTTGGTGGCCATGGGCAACACTGCCTTAGAGCAGAAGTTAATTTATAAAACAAAAATGTGGAGAAGGAGCTATTCATTTTAACTTCAACATTCCAATATATTTTTGATCTCATTAATATGGGAATTCTCTGTAATGATGTAAACTGAAACTGACCAATACCTTTCCATCCTATGTGATTCTTATTCATATTCTTCCATAAGTTTGCCACCAAATAAGGTAAAATTCTTTGTCACATCCTCTGGACATCACATAGATACTCATGGCTCATGCAAGTTGTCCATAGGTTTTTCCACATTCTCACCACATGTTGTATGTTTGAGATTTATGCAGCAGATTGACAATGAGCTGAGCCTGTGATTGAATAACATGAGAATGAATGAACCACAAGAACACAGATGTGGAATTGTGAGGTATCTTAGAGGCCAATTTTATCTTACAAAGGCAGAACTGTGGTCAAGAAATGTAAAGTCACTTTTCTGAGGTCATATAAACTAGTAAGTATCAGAGCCAGAATTTGAACCCAGCATCTCTGACTTGAAATCGAGTGCTCTTTCCACTATGCCATATTTCCTTTCACAATCAATTATATTTGGGTAATTTTTCTGTACTTACAAACACCTAGGTGGCAAAGTGCAGCAAAAAGTTATCTCTTTAATAGCCATATTTTCCAGGTGATGTTGCATGGATGCAACTCATGCCACACTGCCCATCTCAGGAGAAGTAACAATGCTAGTAACCTAGAGGGGATATAAAGACGTAATTTGCTCCCACTGACTTGTTTGCAAAAAGTAGCATTAAACATTAGAGAAGGTCTCTAGAATTTTAGATGTTTACTGTATGGAGGATTTACAGCAGGCCATTGACAAAAATTGATCAGGATAAGAAGGTATGGAGGAGTTGCAATCTGCATGGGTAGAGGGAGGTCACACACTAAAGAGATCATTGATCTATACAAAGTAGCCAAGCATTATAGGTACAAGTATAACTCATGTCTATTCTCATTTCCTTAAGTTCTTTCTGTGGTTTATATATTTTGTTTTATTGCTAATTGTTATTACCATATTTAACATTTTTAACTTCCTTCAGGATTTTAGGACCTTTATGGAACATGGAAAAATGCATAATCTATACTTGATCTCAAAAGACTTTTATGAGTAAGAAAAGAAAACTTGTTTCTTGTGACTCTGTTCTTAAATAATTCCTAATGTCTTCTAATCACTGAAACATTATGAAGTAGAGGATAACAAGAGCAATTAGATACTTTTAAAGGTGGAAATAGATAAATCAGGTTTTCTCCCTTATTGCTAAAGCAGTTAATTGTTGAAATGTTAACTGTATTATACCTAATGAATAATTAAATCAAAATTTAAATGAGATATCCTTTAAGATTTTAAGGTCAGAAAATAACATGCTAATTCCACTGCCGTGACACCAGACCATACCATCCTCCCTCCTCCACGCCCATCTTCCCAAGACGTGCTGTACTCAGGAAAATGCCATTTCTGTGATCAGAATATATATTCAGCCTCGTCATGAAAGCTCAGAATTGTAGGCCCAGAAGTAGCTTGAAAGGTGATTTCATCCATTCCCCTGTTTTTAGGCAGAACCACTTGTACTGATCTATTTTTTTCTATTGTTTTCCATATAAAGAAATACAGTAGTTTGAGCAAAGAAAAAGAGAGAGGGCTCCTCTTGTGCTTTGGATGCCAGGACTGGTTACTGATCTAAAGAAGATGAATTAGAATGCTATAAACATTGGTTGTGACCATCTGCAGGTCTGCAAAGCAATTATCCTCTCCAACCCCCAACTTAGTTCTCTTCTTTCTCTTGCATCTTTATCTCCACCATCATAACCTTCAGAATTGTTTGGAGGTAGTGGTGGGGACAATAGGAGGAGATATATCACTTAAGTTCCCAAGACAGGTTATTTGAACTGACAGGCCATCTAGTCTTTCTTGACTCCACAAATGTATATATCTAAGTAAACTCTATACTTTTCTTTAGTCAGCATCCTGGAATCAAAAGCATATAGACTTAGTAATGTAAGGGATGGGCAAATGTTCCTTGGGAGGACCTCTGAATCTCAGTGGAAAATGTTTTAAAGTGGCTTATTCTCAACAATACTTAGAATCCTTAGACTATTTTATTTTCCAGATAGAGGAATAAAGAGAAATTGTAACTTGGGGAGTGGGACAAAATGTGTGGGTATATGTGTGTGTGTGTGTGTGTGTGTGTGTGTGTGTGTGTATGTATATACACACATGCATATGTATACATGAATACGTATATACATATGTGTGTATGCACGTGCATTATTGTCTCCTTGCTACATGATAATACACAGTTATTTAATATACTAAATTAATTGCATTTTGTAGCCAGTGGCACCCAGAGAATGAACTCAGTCTTTGGTAGCTCGTCCAACCTTTAACCAGTGCTATGAATGTCTTTGCTCAGTTAATTAATCCCTTAGAGATTTCACTCCAAATCATTTTTTGTTGTTGTTCCTGAAAAGCCAAAAGGCTGAAATAAACTAGTGACCTGCACATTCTTCTGATTCTTAACGTATCACTTCAGAGCAATGGTAGAAGGTAAATTAATCTATTTATCCCCTCATCATGAACCAGAAGATGGAGAATAAATTACACTTAAAATTTCTAATCAACAGCTGTTATTTAGTTAAATTCTTCTCCCACCTGGATCTTAAATCTATAATTGAGGTCCTTTTATGACTCAGGGAGGCTAGGATCCATGGACCAATAACCCCTGACAGCAGAGGTGCAAGGATAGGGAAATAAGAGGTTGCAGTAAAATTGGGGTGCTGTCAAGGACTCTGAGCCCCTTATTTAGAGCTTTAGTGCTGCCTGAGAAAAAGGAGAAGGCCTCAATCAGGATGTGGCACGTAAGGAGTGCACATCTACATTTGGGGGAATGCTTTTCTTCCTTGGTAGGTGACCTTAGTGAAATCATTGGCTAGATTGTTTTTGGGAAATTGCCCAGTTCTTTTAATGGTCTAAAGTTTCTCCCTGAAACAAGGGTGCCTCTTTTTAAAAACAAAATTTTATTGATACCTTTCATTTTTAACATCACCCACATCTCTCAAAGAAGCCCTACTCATTTTCCCTCCCATACAACCATCTCCAATAACAAATAAAAAAAGAAAAATCCAGAAAAAAATATCCAATACATTAAAAAGTCTGACAATAAAAGTAGTGTTGTCCCACACTCCTAGACTTCCGCCTTTGCAAAGAAGGTGTGTGTGTGTGTGTGTGTGTGTGTGTGGTGGGGGGAGGGGGGCAGGGTAGGCTCATATCTCTTCTTTGAGGCCAAACTTGGTCATTATAATTTCACAGCATTTAGCTTTAGTTGGTTTGTTGTTGTTGTTTGTGCTGTCTGCTTTGTTTTAGTTATTATTTATGTTATTTTCCTGTTTTTTTTTCTAACTTCATTCTATAACAGTTCATTTGTCTTCCCACACATATTTGTTTATCATATTAAGGTTTTTTTTTTACAGCATAGTAATATTACCACATGCCTTTTTAGTTACCGTGTACCACATTTGTATCGTTTACTAATCTCTTTAGCTGTTCCCAAATTAATGAGTATTTACTTAGGTTTTGTTCTTTGCGACTCTAAAATGCTGACCTCTTTTAAACAACATACTTTCAGTAATGTTGTATGGCTGTGGGTCATGAATTACGAAGTACTGTGATATCTTAAGAATTAAAGTTGAGGAACATCGAAAGGGTGCTGGAGTCATGAATGATTTGTGTGACTATATGGCGACACTTTAATGACCGAGAATTGCAGGATGAAATTGGCCTTGTGCTGCCAGAGAGGTATGTTAGCAGAAAATAACAGGAGCTCAACATAAGCCCTTCCTTTAAGAGTTAGGTAAGACTTAGAGACCACTGATGGGCAGTCTGTTTGTTCCATCTCTAGCCACAGAATATCAAGAAAACTAGAGACATGGTGCCAATATGTTGGGTGGATCACCTTTGGAGAATTTATGAGAAGGCATGAAAAAGAGTCGTATGGGTTAAGAGAACGTGGATACGTTTTCAAACTGCATCACTGGAGAGGAGACCCATATCTTGGTCTCGGTTCACTTGGATGGGTGGTTTATTGCTACATCTGAACAGAAGGAATCAAAAAAATATTTCTCTTCTCTAAAGCTTTTGCAGCAACTCTACCCCTCACACAGGCACATAGCATTGACTCATCATTCTCCCCAACAATTAGGAGAATCTTATGAAAAAGCTCCAGGTTTGAAACCTGGGTTACATCTGTTTAACATATTTCTGTGTACCATCTGCTTAATTAGGGTAGGGAGCTTTGCTTCATCCCCTGAGGGGCAAGATTGACAGAAAATATCAAATAACCACAAAGTTAATATATGAAATGGATATGTTCCTGAAATATTGACCATAGACATATTCTATTATTTCCATATATTTACTTTATAACTCTGCCACAGCAGCATGTTATAATAAAGAAAACCATGACCTAGTGGAAAGAGAAATGAATTTTGTTACTGAGTTTACATTAAGAGTACTGGGAGGAAGGTGACATTACTAAACTTTTATTCCATTTAAACTTTTTATTGTTTTATTTCTTCAGAATTTCCTTATCTATATGGTGCAGCATAGTGGGAAAAGCTAGTTTATACTTCTCACTCCTACTTCTTTTCCTTCCTTCAACCCCTTAATTGCCTTAATTTCTACAGATAATGCTATCTTCAAGGTCACCCATAATCTCCCTCAACTGTCAAATCTAATGGCTTCTTCTTAGACTTCAACCACTTGGGCTTCTCTGTAGCATTTGACACTATTTGCCACCTTCTTTTAAATTGTCTTTCCTTTTATGCTTCTGTGATCCTGCTACCTACTAGTTTGCCTCTTATATCCTCACCATTCCTCTTTGGTCTCTTTAACTTCTTCACCTGTCTCCTTACATCCTTGAGCGTCCCTCAAAGCTCTATCCTCTGTTCTTTTTTTACCTACTCAAGTAGTTTCAATTTACACCTCCACATGGATGACTTGTGTTTTGGAAAGAATTATAAAACTTAGGTTTGAATCATGGCTCCAGCAAATCCTACTTGTGTCACCATTGGCAAGTCACCTCACCTCTCCAAGTCCCATTTCCTTTCTGAAAAATGGATATAATCACACTACTATCTTAGTGTGAATTGTTATTACTGATCACAAATTCTCTAAGACCAAGAGCTGTGTCTTTAAAATTCAGATATCTTACAGTACTGATTATAGCGCTCTACGTATAGTAGTAGGTATTTAATGTTTCTCCTGAAACCCAGTCCTAAAGCTTCTGCTAGATATAGCCATACAAATGCTCTCTACATTTCACATGTTCCAAACAGAAATCATCTTTTCCATGAAAACTATCTTTTCTCATTTTGTTTTTGGTTCTTCTTTTCTTTTATTTTTGCTAGGCAATGAGGTTAAGTGACTTGCCCAGGGTCATACAGCTAGTGAGTGTTACATGTCTGAAGCCGGATTTGAACTCAGGTCCTCCTGAATACAGGGCTGGTGTTCTATCCACTGTGCCACCTAACTGCCCCCCTTTTCTCATTTTGAAGATAAATTTCTTATATCTGCAGGTAACATCATTTTCTTCCCACTTTCTTGGGTTAGATGCACGGAATCATCCCTAACTCCACCCTTTTAAGGATTTACCTCCATTCTGTTGCCAAATCATGTCAATCTTACTTTCACATAACTCTTCTTCATGCTTTTTGCTATCAGCAATGTTTGAGCATCATCAACCCTCACCTAGACTTCCTGACTTTAATCTCTTCCAATCCAATCTTCACAGCTGCCAAAATAATCATGGTATTCAATTTTTTTAAATAGTGTGGTATATACAGTGTTGAGCATGGAGTCTAGGCCTGGAGTCAGTAAGTCCTGAATTCAAATCCATCCTCAGACACTTACTAACTGTGTGATCCTGGGCAAATCACTTAACCCTGTTTGCTTCAGTTTTCTAATCTGTAAAATAAGCTGGAGAAGGAAAAAGCAAACCATTCCAGTATATTCTCCAAGAAAACCTCAAATGAGATCATGAAGAGCTGGAAATGACTGAAACAACTAAACAAGTCTAATGCTATCATTGTAGATGAGGATACTGAAGCTTACCCAGTATCACACAGGTAGAAATTAGGAAGTAGCGGAACAAACATTCAAACCCAGATCCTCCGAATCTAAATCTAGTGCATTTTCTGATCTAATATTGACCTTCTAACATACACGTCTCACAATGTCACTCAATTGTTTACAAAATTCCAGTTCTCCCTTTGGCCAATAGGATAAAATTGTGTTGTTCTTGTTCAGCCATTTCTACCTCTTTGTGACCCCACTGGGGGTTTTCTTGGCAAAGATGCTTCAGTGGTTTGCTATTTCCTTTTCCAACGCATTCTGCAGGTGAAGAAACTTCCACAAATAGAATTAAGTGACTTGCCCAGGGTCACAGAGCTAGTAAGTGTCTGAGGCCAAATTTGAACTCAGGAAGATGAGTCTTTCTGACTCCAGGCCCAGCACACTCTCCACTGCACCACCTAGCTGCCCTTTAACCTTACGTGGAAGACCCTCCCCATTCTGGTTCAACTTCACTTGTCTAGCCTGTTTTACTTTATATCCTATCACATACTTTATATTTTAACTAAACTGTTTGATCAACTATTCCACAATCTTTTATTCTTCTTATCTATATGATTGTAAAGGCTCTCCTGAATGCCTGGAAAACCTCTCCTCAGCTCCACTTAGTCAAATCCCTTTAGGTTCTGTCATGGGTGCCACCTCCTCCTTGGACATCTCCAGGACTAGAAGATAGCCTTTACTTCCTCAAACTTTTGTAGAACACTTTGTCACCATCTCTTTGCCTTAAACTTTCATCACTACAATAGTTTTTTTTTCTTTTTTTTTCCTCTCCCAATTGACAAAGCCTCTCAGACTTTATATTAGGGGCAGCATCTAGATTAAAAGCAGTTCTTTTACTTTCAATCATATCTAGTGAAATTGTGCTTTTAGGCCTATTGAGTGGGTAGGGAGAGTGACATTTTATATCTTTCTAACTCAGGAACAGAACACGCTAACTTATATACTAGGCCTTGAACAAAATCTTAAGTTGGATGGGACTACAGTGATTTGGTTTTTTTTTTATTTTTATTTTTTAACCTGAATTTTATAAACACATACACACAAAAAGTGAGACTGTTTTCATATGTAAAGAAGAAAAGAAACAGAGCATTATTTGTGAAGTCATGGGTGTCTATTATACATGTATTTCTTTTAAAAGGAAAATAACAAATTCAACATTTTATTTTCAACACTGTCCTACTTCTCTGTGTTTCCCTCTGAATTTCTTCTGTCATTTCTGGCCATTTTTCAAACTATTCTTTTGTCTTTGGCCTTCTTTTTCCCCTCTTCTTCTTTTGGTATTACTATTTTTAAACCTCTTCTATCCTCAAAAACTATCCCTGACAAAAGGACAGAAACACAATCCTTGTAGCAAAAAAACCAAACCAAAACAACAGAATTAGTAAAAACAAATCCACACATTTTCAGTGTCCAAAAATATACCATCAAATTTTTTTGTCTTTCAAAGTTCTTTTTGTTTATAATGTTAAAGAAATTACTATATATAAAATACTGTGAGTATATTTACACAATAACAATGTTGTTACTGTATAAATACACTCACAGTATTTTATATATAGTTGTTACTGTATACACTATTTTCTTGGTTCGGCTTATTTTACTTTGCATCAGTTCAGTTTTTACATTCACATAGCATAATATATTATGCGTGGGTGGGATTATCAGAATAATTTGCCAGTTAAAAAAATCAGTATCATCAGAGGCCTGTTTATTGATTACCTGTTTCATTCAATCATTTTTCATTTGTGTCTGACTCTTTGTGACCCCATTTGGGATTTTTTGGGCAAAGATATGGAATGGTTTGCCATTTCCTCCTCCAGTGCCTTTTACAAATGAGAAAACTGAGGTAAACAGCATTAAGTGACTTGCTCAAACTCATGACGCTAGTAAATGTCAGGCCAGATTTGAACAAGGAAGAGGAGTGTTCCTGACTTTAGGACTGGCACTCTATTCACCGTATCACTTAGCTGCCTGATTACCTAGTTAGTAATATCTAATACACACACATTCTGACTTTGACTACAGAATGAATTCTCTAAAAGCTGAATGACCACATATTCTCTAATATTCCAAGTAAGAAATTGAAAAAGTCCCTACTCTGATGAATTTGCTGCCAATCAATCAACTTGCTGGGATTCTTGCACAGAGTAAAATATTTCTCTATTGATATAAACACTGTAGTGGGTTTTGAATGAAAATAATGTCTATTTGTGACAATGTGTGAGGTCCAAACACATATCATGATTTCAGCTTTCCATGCTTCTGATTTACCTAAACCTAAAGCATGTGATGACTTGTGGGATGATTGAAAAGACACTTGTTTTGGGAGAAAATTAGGGTTAAGTGACTTACTCAGAGTCACACAGTAAGTGTCAAGTGGCTGAGGCTGTGTTTGAACTCAGGTCCTTCTGAATCTGTGGCTAGTGCTCTATTCACTGTGCTAACTGGCTGCCCCCCAAAATAGACTTCTTAACTACTATTCAGAGTTACTATTCAGAGAAAAATGCTGTTAGAAAGCAAGTCCCTCAGAATTGTTCAGATGGAAGCCCAAGGACACAGCAATACATATCACATGATCTTGATAATGACATACCATTAAAACCCCAAAGATGGTACATATTTAGAGGGGAGAAAAATTAGGTGAGTTACATTGTTTAGTACAGAGGTGTCAAACTTGTAGCCTGCTTATTCCACCTCCCCACCGTGGCCTGAAACAGTTAAAAGGGAATTGGCAAATGTTTAACAGAATAAAAATATAATACAACACTGAAAATGCTAATTTGTGGTTTTCTAAGTGATATGTAGCCCACAGGGGTGGTTAGAGGACTGGTCTTGGCCTAAGGAAGATCTGGATTTAATTCCTTCCTTCCAGCTTTGTGACCAGGGGGAAATCAGAATTACCATAGGCAGCTCTCTAAGACTGAAAGTCACAAGCAAGTTGCTGATCCATGTAAGGTAGGCTTCAGCAAAAGCTGAATGTAATATATTTTTGTTTTCTAATACACCAACTAAGCACACAATGTCATTAGAAGAATCTCACTCTTAGAAGTTAGTCATTGATTTCCAAGGGTATTTTCCATATATGGAACTTCAACTTATAATAAAGAGTAGTGCCATTTCAAGAGAATTTCAACAAACTTTTATTAAGTGGCTACTATGTGCACCCATCCCCCAGGGTTGTTGTGAAGATAAAATGGTGGGGGGAAGGGAAAGGTAATAAGCATTTATTGAATGTCTACTGTATGTCAGGCACTGTTTTAAGCACTTTTACAAATGTTAACTCATTGAATTTTCACATCTTTATCAAGGTGCTATTTTCATCCTCATTTTAGAGTTGAAGAAACTGAGGCTAATCTGTTAGTTAAGTAGTTCACCCAGGTCACACAACTAATACATGTCTGAAGCAAATTTTGAACTTAGATCTTTCTGACTCTAGACTCAACACTCTATGGACTGCTTTACCTGGTTGCCAAATGAGATAATATTTTGAAGCACTTTGCAAATCTTAAATCACTGCTTAAAGGCTAGGTATGGTGATGGTGATGATAATGATGAAGATGAAGGTAATGAAAATAATGATGATGATGCAAAGTGAGAGGCAGCAGGGTATACTGGTAGAGGTGAGTTTCTGAGTCATGAAGATCTAGATTTGAGTCCTACTCTGAAAAATGCTGACAGTCTGACCCCTGGCTTAACCTCTTAGTACCCCTAGACAACTCTCTAAGACAGTAAGTTAAAGATAAATTGCTGATCTACATTGGTAGAGGGCATTCCCTTGCTGATGAAATCACAGGTACAGACCAAAATGAAAAAAACAAACAAACAAACAAGAAAATATCAAACTTATATGTCTGAAAAGCAAACCCCCAGGATCCAGAAATATAAGGATAAAATGGACGAATGTCCTGCTCTCAAAAAACTTACAAAATAATAAGGGGAAAGTATATATTCTATTATATTCTAATGAGTTGGAAGCATTTCAAATATGGGCCAGTTATTGGACTGTATGTTTCTCATTCAAGGAAAAGCTATGTAAGTGGGAAGAGGCTATTTTCAAAAAAACAATTGCTCTTGAAGACTATTGATTAAGTTGTAGAGAGGATAGTATCTGCATCCATCAGGGAGTTACATTCACTCACAAAATTTCAGCCCATTTAAATATTTAATGCATGGGCTTAGAAAAGTCACTTCTTTTATGTGACCCCCAATTTTCTGATCAGTAAAATGAAATGTTTAGACAGATGATATCTAAGGTTGCTTCCAACTCTTTTCTTATGCTTATAGGAATCAATTAAAATTATTTAATATAAATTTATTTATTTTTAGTTTTCAGTATTCACTTCCACAAGTTTTTGAATTCCAAATTTCTCACCCCTCCCCCCACCCCAAGATGGCATGCATTCTGAATACCCCTTCCCCTGTTCTGCCTTATCTTCTATCTCTCCCCTCTCCCTTCTCTTATCCCCTTCCCCTTCTATTTTCCTGTAGAGCAGGATAGACTTCTGTACCCCATTTCCTGTATTTCTTATTTCCCAGTTGCATGTGAAAATATTTTTTTAAAACATGTGTTTTTAAAACTTTGAGTTCCAAATTTTCTCCCTTCCTCCCTCCCCACCCACCCTCATTGAAAAAGCAAGCAACTCAATATAGGTTGTACATGTGCAGTTATGCAAAACACTTCCTTAGTAGACATGTTGTGAAAAACTAACTCTATTTCCCTTAATCCTATCCTGCCCTCCCATTTATTCTATTCTTTCTTTTGACCCTGTCCCTCCTCAGAAGTATTTGCTTCTGATTACCCTCTTTCCCAATCTGCCCTCCTCTCTATCATCCCCTGCTCTCTTGTCCCCTTCTCCCCTATTTTCCTGTAGGGTAAGACAGATTTCCATACTCAATTGAATGTGTATGTTATTCTCTCCTTAAGCCAAATCCTATGAGAATAAGATTCCCTCATTCCCTCTCACCTTCCCCTGTTTCCCCTCCACTGTGAGAGACTTTTCTTTTCTGTTTTTTTTTGTGAGATAATTTACCCCATTCTACCTCTCCCTTTCTTCTCTGAGTATCATCCTCTCTCATCCCTTAATTTTATTCTCCAGATATGACCCCTTAATCTTCAACTCACCCTGTGCCCTCTATCTATCTATCTATCTATCTATACATATACATACATACAATTTTTTTCCTTCAACTACCCTAATACTGACAAAGTTCTCATGAGTTACAAATATCATCTTTCCATGCAGGAATGTAAACAGTTCAATCTTAATAAGTCTTTTATGATTTCTCTTTCCTGTTTACCTCTTCATGTTCCACTGGAGTCCTGTATTTGAAAGTCAAATTTTCTCTTTAGCTCTGGTCTTTTCATCAGGAATGCTTGAAAGTCCTCTATTTCACTGAATGACCCCCCTGAGGATTATACTTAGTTTTGCTGGGTAGTGATTCTTGGTTGTAATCCTATCTCCTTTGCCCTCTGAATATTATATTCCATGCCCTGCAGTCCTTTAATGTAGAAGCTGCTAAATCTTGTGTTATCCTGATTGTGTTTCCACAGTACTTGAATTGTTTCCTTCTGGCAGCTTGTAATATTTTCTCCTTGACCTGGGAACTCTGGAATTTGGCTATAATATTCCTAGGAGTTTTCCTTTGGGGATCTCTTTCAGGAGGAGATCTGTGGATTCTTTCAATTTCTATTTTGCCCTCTGGTTCTAAATATCAGGGCAGTTTTCCTTGATAATTTCTTGAAAGATGATGTCTAGGCTTTTTTTTGATCATGGCTTTCAGATAGTCCAATAATTTTTAAATTCTCTCTCCTGGATATTTTCCAGGTCAGTTGTTTTTCCAATGAGATATTTCACATTGTTTTCTAATTTTTCATTCTTTTGGATTTGTTTTACAGTGTCTTGATTTCTCATAAAGTCACTGTCTTCCAATTGCTCTATTCTAATTTTTAAGGAAGTATTTTCTTCAGTAATCTTTTGGACTTCCTTTTCCATTTGGCCAATTTTTCTTTTTAGGGCATTTTTCTCCTCATTGGCTTTTTGGACCTCTTTTGCCATTTGGGTTAGGCTATTTTTTAAGGTGTTATTTTCTTCAGTATTTTTTGGGTCTCCTTTAGCAAGCTGTTGACTTGTTTTTCATGATTTTCTTGCATCACTCTCAGTTTTTCCTCTACTTCCCTTACTTGCTTCTCAAAATCCCTTTTGAGCTCTTCCAAGGCCTGGGACTGATTCATATTTTTCTTGGAGGCTTTGGATGTAGGAGCTTTGATTTTGTTGTCTTCTTCTGGTTGTATATTTTGATCTTCTTTTTCACCAAAGTAAGATAATATAGTCTGACTCTTTTTGTGCAGCTTGCTCATGATCCCAGCCAATTACTTGAGTTTTAAACTCCTTGTTAAGGTAAGAGTCTGCTTCCAATGTGGAGAGTGTACTTTCCCAAGCTTCAGGGGTTTGTGTAGCTGTTTTCAGAGATACTTGTAGGGACCTGTAAATTTTCAGTTCTTCCAAGGTGGTATGATAAGGGGCAGGTGTTTACTCCTTTCCTGGCCTGTGACCACAAGTATTCCTTTCTGTACTGTAACTGTGAGGAGGGGTTCCTCTCTACAGCCACTCCAAGCTCCACCATGCCAGCGCTCCTCCTCACCCCAGCACTACCGCCCAGAACTGTGACCGAGATCCAAACACGGGGAAAGCAAGAGATTCGTGGCTCAGCGCTGGCAAAGAGATCCCTGCAGTCCCTCTCTGATCAGCCACTGGATTCCCCTTCAGTCTCTGGGCCGGAAGCTTGGGAAGCAGCTGCCCCCTCCAGGCCCAGGGTCTTGGGGAATGGAGCTGAGACCCCGCCTTCCTCTCTGACCACGGACAGAAACAGACTTTTCCCACTGACCTTCTAAGTTGTCTTTGGCATTAATGGGTTGAGGAGTCTGGAAACCTCCACAGGTACCCGGAATTCAGTCCTCTGAGGCCTGCTCCAGGTTTGCTGTGGCCTGTGAGCATCGTCCAGCCTGGCACGATACACCTTTCTGATCAATCATCCAGGTTGTCTTGGGCTGGAAATTTGTTTCACTCTGTCTTTTTGTGGGTTCTGCTGCTTCAGAATTTGTTTAGAGCCATCTTTTATGAGTATTTGGAGGGGTTTGGAGGAGAGCTCAAGCAAGTCACTGCTTTCACACCGCCATCTTGGCTCTGCCCCCCAATTAAAATTATTGAAATCTTTTTTTATATCACCTTCATTTCCTAATGCATCTTTGTTTTGCTCTTCACCTATAGAGAAAGACTTCTCTTGTTAGCAACAAATAACAAAGGAAGAAAGAGAGGGAAAAAAAATCACTCTACAGAAATTAACCAATGTATCAGCCAAGTCTCTTCAAAGAAGAGAGAGGATATACATTTTCTCATTTCTTTTTCTGGGCCACGCTTGAACATTAGAATTATACAATAGTCAGTTCCAATTTTTCCCTTTACATTTACATTGTTTTTTTAGTAATTGTTGTTATTGTTTGTGCTTTGTATTCAAAGAGGACTAAAGACATCACAGGAGATGCCCTGACTTGTGCATCAATAGGATTTTTGAAGCAAGGTTGCATGAATTTGCAAGCCTTATTCTCTCTTCCTGAATCATCAAACTCCAGTGATAGCAAAAGTGAAGAGGACTGGTGATGGCTCTTGAATGCAGTAGATGACATTGGAGTCTTGGATGCCTGACCAAGCTCTAAGTGAGTCAGCTGTCTTCATTGCCATTGGGACATGGCTGTTCTCATCTGCCCATTCTGACATGGAAATTCCTCACGTATTTGGGATAGACATCCCTCTAAATAATCAACAGATTTGAGGCCTATTGGTTACCCTCAACCTGGTTTAGTCTGTCTTCCTAGATGCTTTATTGGGGTGTGGCCACTGTGCGTACTACAGATTTTTAGAAATTACATATACACGTAATTATCCTATTTCTGACAACTACTTTTTAGTAATTACACATACATACGTATATTGCTTTTTCTGGTTTTACTTACTTCACTTTCCTTGAGTTCATATGTCATCCCCTTGTCTCTAAATCCTTTTTATTCTTTGTTTCTTGTGCCCCAGGATTATTCTACTGTGGTCATATACCATAATATGTCTATCTATTCCTCACTTGAAAGATAGTTATTAATGCTGGTTCTTTGCTACTATAAAAAGTGTTGCTGTAAATATTTTGTTGTATATGGTGGCTTCATTTCTTTTTTTGATCAGCCTTCAGTATATGCCTGGTAGTTGATTCTCTGGATGAAAGAGTACTGTGATTTTAATAATTTTATTCATATAATTACTTTTTAGACTTGGGTAGGTTACTTCACAGCTCTATCAGTGAATTAGCACACCTGTCTGTCCACAACCCTTCCAATACTATTTCCACTTTTTGTCATCTTTGCCAATTTGCCTATTGTGACCTGAAACCTCGAATTTTTAAAATGTGCATTTCTCATATCATTAGTGCTGCAAACTGATTGTTGATAATACTAACTACTGTAGACACCCAAAAAATTCTTTATCATCAATGGAAATTCCAATTTAGATGACCATGGTCTAGAATTTCTATTGACCCTGGAATTTTCCAATGTTTTGTGAAAACACTGTAGGGGATGGAAGTAACTCATTCCATTCTGAACCTTTTCGTTATATAAAAGAATTGTACCAGAAGCTTCTATATCATCTTAATCTTACTTTTAATAATGATAATGATGATAGTTTTGATGTTAGATGCCCTCCCAGGACTATGTCATGAGAGTAGGGTTTGTTTCTTTATATTTGTATCTCCAGTGCCTGGAACATGCAAAATTAATGCATGTTGGTTGACTGAACAATTGATAGAATTTCATATTGTGTGCTAGAGATTCTAGATTAGTTGTTACCTTGAGAACCATGTATGAAAAAAGTGCCCAGACGTTAAATGACCTGGACAATTTAAGCTAATAATCAACTTTCTGCATGAATTCTTTGCTCATAATGAATGCACTTTGAGGGTACATTTCACTGCTATTCCAGAAGGTAATCATTGCCACATTAAACACTTTACAAAAGAAGGGATGATAGCAGAGACATAAAAAAGAGACCAATGGCCCTGTTAACTAGAGAAAATAATTATGGGATGGGGCAGATAGAGCTTCCAGGGTAGCTGCCATTGGTGTGCCATCGGAGGTGTTTAAAATATTAGATTTCTACAGGATTGTGTGGCATGAGATTTACTTAGAGGTTGTGGCCCTGGAAAATCTCTATTATCCATAATATCAAATAATTCTTTTCTTCCTGGACAATTCTTTTGTGTAATTTTTCTGTGCCTCCCTGGTGTCCTGTGCTAGTGCTGCCATCCTCAGGGTAGATTGCCTTATGTAGATGTAAGTAAAGAAGATGAAATTCCTCTACTTGGAGGCATATTTTATTTTGGTAGGTAAATGGAGAACCATTATCTTGGGAAGAAGTAATGGTAAAATGGACCATGGACTCTGCCAGTAAGTGCCTCATGACACATTTTTAAGTCTCTCTCTCACCCTCCCCCTGCTACATATCTTCCCCATTCGGTAGATAGACCCATTTCTGGGGAAGCAAGCATTACCTTAAAGTTGTCACTTTATCTTGGACACACTGCATGCAGTTCCTCCAGAAACTGCATAAGCACTTTTTCAAAACTTTCTCAAAACTCTGTCTTACTGTATGGGCTTCATTTCAATATTTAAGAAAAAAAATTATAATGGAGTACAGTACATTCTAAGCTACTTGGTAGAACCCACTGAAAACAACCCTTCCCCACTTGCACGTGTGCTTTTCTTTGGTAAATGATCAGGAAATCTTGGTCAAGAATCCTTATTGATTTTCCAGGGTCATCCCAGAGGAAGCATTTCTCCCTTGTGGCAAATCAGCTTGCATGTTTCTTGATTCATTGATGAGTTTGAAAATACAAATACAATGCCCATTTTACAGATTAGGACTCTTTTACAGCATTGATCATAGTACTGTGCAATTATTTCAGACACATGAATTGTCACCATCATTCTTTCTTTTGACATTTATGATCAAATTCATTTTCAGTTTTAATTTCATTTATTTGCTTTGCTGTAGTTTGCACAGGAAACTGCCAAACACACAAGATATTTTATAGTCACTGTACGTTCCTGCAAATTTCCACAGCTACTTGGAAAAAACGTTAAAATCCATGTGGTGAGTTCTCATATGTGTACATGCTCTCAGAGATAATAAGTTGCCAGTGAAAATCATGCTCGTTAAAAGGAAAGAACTATAAGCCTGTACACAAAATTAGTCGTAATTCTCTTTTCACCAAACACTTTTCAGATGATGATCCTACTTTGACAAACATATTTTACAATAGTGCACTGAGAGTAAACACTAGTTTTTATCCTTAGCACTCAGAAGATGAATGAATGAATGAATAAAAACTCATTTATAAAGCACTTGCTATTCACCAAGTATCATGCTCAAGGCTGGGGGCTACAAATAGAAAAAGAAGATAGTTGCTGCTTTCAATGAGCTCAGATTCTAATTAGAGAAGACAACACATATAGGAAAGTTCAGCTGAAAGTTGTACTGAAAGTTCCAGAGACCGTGATGTTATAGCTAAAGGGTAGATAACAAGGCCTGAGACCTGCTACATGCCAGGCACTGTACTAAGTGCTGGGGATACAAAAAGAGGCAAAAGAGAGTCCTTGCTCTCTAGGAGCTTACAATGTAATGAGGGAGAACATATACAAACAAATATATACAAAGTAAGCTACATGTAGGACAATAGAAAATAGTTAATATGGTGAAGGCATTAGAATTAAGAGGGTTTGGAGATGGCTTTCTGTAGAAAATGGGATTTTAATTGGAACTTAAAGGAAACCAGGGAGGTAAGAATTCAGAGGGGAGGGAGGAGAGCTTTCAAGGCAGGAAAAGAGGCTACTAAGTGATGGAGGAAATGACAGTAGGGAACAAGGAATATTCTAATTTCTCCATCTCAATGAGTGAATCAAGAAGAAAGAGTGAAGGTGTAGCCAGTCCTGGAAAGAGTGGCCAATGAGGCTGTGACATCAGGGGGAAGTCAAATAAGAACTTTTAGTTCTTTTCTTTTAGTAAGAACTAGTACTAAGAGTTAGATAGAAAGAGTGGGAGAGGAAAAGATTTAAGATGAAGGGAAGTTGTTGCCATGGAATAGCCGTTCCAGAGCTTGTAGTGGAAGGGCTGGGTGGAGTTAGATTTAGACTTTGACGTAGGAAGGTTGAGGGAGATGGGCATGAGGAATAAAGTGGTAGGTGGCATGGAATGGAGTTTGGATGATGGATGGTACAGGAGTTCATGTTATCTGGGATATGAAGGGTATGACTAGATTTGAGAATTTTTGTCATTTAATGGAGAGTACCACTCTTCCTCCATCAATGGATAGGCATAACAGGAGATGAGAGGTCTGAATTCAAAAGGAGGATTACTCTGTGCACCAGAAGCTTTATACATGCCAGTTAGGAGATTGGGCTGGCAGTAGGAGGTAGAAGTTGCCTTATACTGACACAGATGGAAGTAGTTGCTTTGGGGCATATAGAAGTTGCTGGCCTGCCCCCTAAAAGCCTTTCTTCAGGGGACATACTGCACCCAGCAGGAGATGGAAGGCTCCCCCAGGAGTGGCCCACCTTTTTGAAGTAGGGTGGGTGAATCTAAGGGCAATGGTAATTGACCTTGGAGTTAAGATGTAGAGGACAACATAGTTTAGGATCATAGTTCAAATTATTCCATCTCTCCATCACTGCAGTCATTTCTTTGGGGTATATAATCTCTGGACAGATGAATAAGGGCTATGAGCTGGAAAGTTCTTATGTACCCAGTACTAGGCTGAGTCAGCTACATTTAGGAAAGGATTGTAAAACCTCATCTAACCCATGGAAGCAATGTTAGCAAACTTTCTAAATTATGACAGCCTTGCTGTGTGTGTGTTAGGGCGGGGTGCAGTGCATGGTCCAAACCACCCACTGGTTGATTTCCCCTAAGGTACTCCTTTCATCTATGTGAATCTGTCTAGCAATAGCAATCAGATATGAGGGCAAAGACCAGAGATCTGGGCTCTTGGGGTGTGATTCCTACTGTATATCTGCACTGCCACTACTTGTGTTTGACTTAGGGACTGTAGGGTTGAGGAGCTCTGAGCTTGCATGGCTAGGAGTAATAAACTGCCTGACTCTTGATTCTTTGAACTTTTGTGTTCATTTTTTGTCACTACACCCAAAATTTCCTTACAGAGTTGAATTTTAAGGAATTTGAAATGCCAAATAGAGGAGTTTGTATTTTATTCCCAAGGCAAAAGAAGTCAAAGAAATATCTTAAGCAAGGAAGTGATATTATCAGCTTTGTGCTTTAGGAATATCAATTTGTTTGCTGTGTGAAAAATGAATTGGAGAGGGAAGGAACTGGAGGCTGCGAGTCCAATTAGGAAGTTATCTCAGAGGTGCCAGTGAGGGGTGATAATGGCCTGATCTAGGGTGGTAGTCATGTGATGTGGACAAATTTAGAGACATTGTGGAGGTGGGATCAATCATCTGGCAAATACCTGGTAAATTGGTAACTGAATGGATATGCAGAATTGGGAGGAGAATTGTGGATGACTTGGGTTCCTGTTTAAAGCAATTGGCCAAGAATACTTGCCAGACTACAACCTGCTCATCATGTGACACCATATTCAATAACATGATTCATTACTATTGAATTACCAAGGGAATGAAATTGCAATTGTTTCCATCTAGATAGAGATGAGGATTGATATTAAAAATAAGAATGTATTCTGGAAGTTTTTTCTACTGTATCTGTACTTTATTAATTATTCCCATAAGTATTAGTCTATGTGAGGAAACACATTGCTGAAGCAAGGCAGATTCCTGACATTTTAATGGAGGTCATGGGTTGTCTGTCATACAAGCTTCAGGGGTCAAATGGTATTTGCACCTCAAGCTTGTCATAGCTGTCAACAGGGAAATGTTCTGAGGCTTCATGGCAGGAAATAGAGTCCTGGAGCCATATAGTCAGTATTTGTAGGACACACAGAATGCTTTCCTTACAATAGTCTTGTGAGATAGGTTGTACAAATAATATTTCCCTCATTTAAAAATATGGAAACTGAGGCTCGGAGAGGTTAAGCAACTTGACCAAGAAAAATAGTGAGCACGTCAGATCTAGGATTAAATCCTGCGTGTCTTGGTTCTTGGTGTAGTTATTTTCTTGCTTATGCTATGATGCCTGATTATTACAGTGTAGAGACTGAGAGTTAGAAATGGGTACAAGTGTGCAGCAGGGGAGAAAAAAATATGTTGGGAGGCCAAGCTGGAATCATGTACTGATAAAATGCCATCTCAGTTAGAGGGGATACCCTAGAAAATAACATGATATATACTATATGGAGTGCTGGACTTGGTATCAAGAAGACCAGGATTTGATTCCTGCTATTGACACTTCTTAACAGTTTTGCTGTAGATTAGTCAATTAACCTGATGGAGTTTGTTTTTCTTTCTCCAGAATGGATAACAAAATATGTGTCCTTCCTTCAGGGTTATAGGCTGCCCAAATATGATTATATATGCAAAGTTTTGAAAACTTTGAAATGTTATAGAAATATCAGTGTTAGGAATGTCTCTAGTGCTGGTGATCTGACTGTCTATCTTTCTCAGGCTATAACAGAATATACTAACAGAAAGAGGTTATTCTTGTAGGTGGGAGTTTGCATGGTTATACAGCTGTTATGACATTGTCTGGGTTCCTCCCAGATTTTTTAAAAGATACTAGAATCATCAGAATCAGTATGCTAGTGGAAAAAAATATTTGCTGTGTATTGAAGAGACCTAGGTTCAAGTATAAGCTCTAATACTTACTATGTCCGACCTTGGTCGAATCACTTTATCTCTTTGAGGCTTAGTTTCTTTATCTATAAAATGAGGGAGTTAGATTAGGTAATCTTTATTATTCATTCTAGTTTTAAATTGAATAATTAGCTGGCTTAATTTGGGTCTTCTAAATGAAAATGAGATGAGAAAAGACATCAAACTGAAATTTTACACACAGACATGTCAACATTTTGTTGACAAACTATTTTCCTTTTAAAAAAGGTTTTATTGATGCCTTTTGGGTTCCATACTACAATTATTTCCCAACATAGATCCAACTCCAGAGAACACTCTTTTATAGCAACAATAATACAAATTTTTAAAAAAGCAAGAAAAACTTGACATAGGGATTACATCTATCAGGGCATGTAATACTGAAGATTCACTGTCAACTCTTGTCCCTCACTGCACGGAGGGAGGCATGAATGAATTATTTTCTTCTTCATCAATGATAGGACCATCCCATCTGGTTCTAATGTCTCAGTCCCTGATATGCAATAGAAAGAAGTGGAGATGGCACATTAAAAAAGACAAGAATTACAGGTAAATCAGACCAAATATTGAGTGGGAGTCTATGCTGGAAACAACACAGTTTTAAAACTCTAAAGAGATTGGTTTTCAAGATGTCTGAAAGAGGGAGAAGATAACGATCTAATTGAAGATCACAGATCATAATTCCACCTAAAATAGTTGATCATGGGAACATATATAACTACAAAGCTGTATGTCTTCTCTATAGTCTCTAAAGTCTTTTAAGGATGAATGACTATACCTTTAAGGAAGATATCCTTGGTCAAAGTATGAGAAAGGTATGAGCAGATTTTCACAGAAAGATGAAGAGAATTCAAGACCTCATAGTGTTTATTATTATATTATTATATGAAACAACACTCCCAACAAAGCAAAACATATCCTTAAAGATTTTCTCTGGTAAGTTCTCTCTCATGCATTTGCTAAGATTATACAAGATTCCTTAATAAATGCAAATATAGGCTTAATTTTATTCAAAAGTCCTCTGATGATCAATATCAAAGGATGTGTGAAAGAAGGACACATATGCTAGGCAATGTGTTTGGCAATTTCATGGAGGATGTCCTGGGAAGATTCCAAATGCATGAGGGATTCCCTCTTGATGTTATGATCCTACAAATGCTTTTGTAAGGTAAGAACTTTGTACTCATTTCAACAAACCCTTGAATACTGCAGAGCCTCTTTCACGAAATCCACAACCATTCCAAAGAGTCTGGCCTGAGAATCTATGTACATTAAAAACAAGTAAATTAAGACTATCTAATGTCCAGATAATCAAATACAGCTAGCTGATAGATAGTGCATTGAGTTAGCCCATCAGAACACATACTGCAAATGGATAAATATTTGGGTCCATAATAGAAAAAGGTAAAAAAAGCCAGCTGGATATTATGCAGGAAAAAATGCAGTGCTTTTAATGAATCAAAATATCTCATGAAACACACACACACACACTACATACACGCAGAAATTATATACACACACAAACTACACACACATACACACACACACACACACACACACAGCTCAGCATTGTGATCTATTGAAAAGAACACTTACCCATGCATAAAGTCAGAAGATCTTGGTTCAAATCTCAAATCTGATGCTCACTAGTCGTATGACTTTTGGCAAACCAGTTTTTTAATCTTAGAGCCTCAGATTACCAAGCTTTATAATGAAGGAATGATGAATTAATCTCTGACTTTCTGTAATTTTATAAATAAATTGTTAATTAAAGGTATATTTTATTCTCTCCATTTTGTGATTTCACTAATAATCCTTTTAGACCTTGCTCAGATTCAATTCAATTCAATTAATATTTATTAAGTGTTTATTGTGTGCAGAACTAATTCAAATGCAGATAAGAAATGTGTTGGTAGAGGTTATTTACTTACTAAGAATTCCCTACAATATGACAATTGCAGATTCAGTCCAAAAACACATTGGAGAGACCAGCAGTGAGGAAAACTCAAAGCACCAAAATTATTTCACCTGAGCCCTAAGTGCCCTGTTTCTAAAATCTGTCCTTTGCTCATAGATTAGTTGGACTTGTTATCCAATTAGAAAATTTTTTCAGTTAAGAAAGAGTAGACAGAAGAAATGAATGGACTTGTATGAGTATGAACATCTGGTCATGAGAAAAAAGATTAGGTGGCAATTCAGATTCAGACGAAGTATGTTTCCTATCAAGCAAACATACCTCCCTGTTCTGGTCTGCTGTAATATAAAGCTCCTTCCAATATTATTTCTCGTTAAATTCTAGCTTTATGCTGTTTAATACCAAACAATATGCACCATTAATCAAATTTAAGGCACTGAGTCTGGAATCTGGGAGTTGTTACCTGAGAAACTTCTCCCCAGGTAACTGGGAATATGTTTTTCCATGAATCACCCTGAAATACCCTGGGATTTCTCTAATCTAATCATAAGAAATGATGGCCTGTAGCTTGTTTGACAGGACCATGTTGGTATATCTTTTCTTCCCTTCTATTATTAGTTTCCCCTAGATAATAGGGATCCACAGGCTGCGGATTATTACAAAAAGAGAAAAAAAAGCTCATTGCTTTCCTAAGGGGCTAGGGGCTTGTAAGAAAGCATATTGTCCCTTTGCATTTCATAGCTCAGCAGGTGCCAGGTTCATTGGTGGTTGCACATGCTAAGGATACTTGTGTGGAAAATTTAGCTCCAGCTCCAGGGACCTCAGCTCCTGATAAACAGGGAATTCTCAGTGGCCTGATAGATCAAGGTTACTCTCAAGGGCTCAGATGCATTTGGGAGTAGGATGTGTGGAATTTCTGAGCACTATAAGCAATTCCCTGGGAAGTAGCACAGAAACAGGCTGAAATCCACATAAACCTTGGAGCTGACAGACTTTGAAAGAGATCATGCCCTGCATGATATAATTTCAACCAGTAAACAACAACAATAACGACAACAACTACATACACACATATACACAGATGTGTATATGTATACACATGTATACATATATGTACACATATATACATATATACTTACCTACACACAACACACACACACACACACACATATTTGTGTGCAGGAGACCCATTTCCCTTACCCACAATCTGTCTCTGGATCAAAGGCATCAGCATTCTGTTTATCAAGTATGTTATTTAAAATTTTTTTAAACCTCTTCCTCTTTAGCTGTTGGCAATGCATAAGCAGAAGGTGTTGGGTTTCTACTTGATTTATCTCTTTGTTCTTTATATTTTTCCAGAATGAAAATTTATCAAAGCTTCCTTGCTAACCTATTGTTCTTGAACTTGAATGCTTTTTGTCAGATATTCATCTTTGAGGTTTTAAGCCCTGTTAAAAAACAAACACTATTTTAATTTCCCTTCACCTTACTGCAATGTACCTAGCCATACACCTCCTAGTAATCTATCCTATTTGTTTTCATAATGGTCAGAGAACTCAGTCAAAAGGTGCACAACAATGTTTGTAAAGGATGAAATTATGGGGCGGGGTAGAGGCATAGATGCCAGCTTCCCAATACCCTCAGCAAAGCAACCTCTGGAAATAGATACATCCCCCATCTTCACAAAGGTATTTAGAGGAACACATTCACTGGGTCTCCCATCTTTACCCAGCTGCAGCAGGGCTGAGTGGCACAATCCTGTTCACTGACAGCAAATCCATCCTACATTCCCTTTTCTGTTTTATATCTGCTAGGATGGCCATTGGGAAGATACGTTTGGATTCCCCTAAATTCAGCTGATGTCCACCATGCACCTCAGCTGCCTTATGTCAAAATGAACAAGTGTGTTTTCTACAGTTGCATAAATACAGGAAACACGCTGTTCCTCATTGACATTCTCCATCACATTCCCTTCTGCTTAAGAGCTCTCTGTCAACCAGGTGAAGCTGACTTCCTTTTTAAATGCTTCTGCTAGACATTTTCTACCCTGTACTCATAGACTCCTCTTCTACCTTCAACAAGTTGTCATTTTCATCGTACAATTTTTATGCTACTCCACATCTTAGCCTGATGTGTATGTATATGTACGCACACATACATGTATATACACGCATATCAGATTAACATAACACATGTGCATGTACACATAAACATGCACATGTATGTATATATGTATATACACATATATGCTTCTAATGTGCTCACTCAACCACCCACTGATCTACTATAATCCATTTTATTCCTTGCTACCTAGACTCTACATTGGTCATCTAGTAGAAAACCTTTGAAAGATAACCCTGTTGTGTTTTATCAAGAATCTAGCTGAGAAGCATTCTGATATAGTAGGAAGTGTCCTAGATTTGTAGTAAGGAGTTCTGGGTTGAAATCCTGGCTCTGATACTTAACTAGCTATATCATCCTGGGCATTTAAGATTGGCTAAAAATTTCCCCTCAAATGTAATTTTAAAATTCTAATGTATCTCATTAAGCCTGATGTTGGAGATTCAGTGCAATGTAGTGGGAAAAACACTTTATTTGCAGTGAAATCCTGACTTTTCTACTTGCTATGTAAGCTTTGCGTAAGCTACAAGCTACGAAATCAGCTTTGGCAAAAAGAATTTCTCTTTGGCTGAGTTTCCTCATCCATAAAATGAAAGGATTAACTTATATTTTCTCCAAGGTGCCTTTTAGATCTAAACTCTGTGATGTTAAGCCACTCCATCTCTCTGAGATTCAGGTTCCTCATTTGTAAGATGCATAAGATACTGTTTGCACTATCTACCGCACAGAGTTACTGTGGGGAAAGGACATCAGCATTTTTGATAAGTGAGTTACTGTGACTCACACAGCACAGTGACTTGCGTACAGTAGGTGCTTATAACAAGTTTGTTGAATGACTGCATCTGCAAAACTGAGCTAACACTAGCTTTGCGACCAATATCCTAGGGTCACTGTGAGTGTGTTTGATATTCATTGCTTTCAATCTAATTCCCCGAACTAATGCCCTCTTATATCCAACATTCACAGTAATAAAACCATACAGTCATTCTCACCCTCTGTAACTGTCTATAAGCAGTTGTCTAAAGACAGCAATGGGAATGGGGGTGAGTAACTTAGTTAACTATGTGCTCTACTTACAGAGCTGAATCATTAGAAAGGAAAAAAGGGCCTTGTAGTAGTGTGGTTGAAGGCAGAAACATTTACTTCTGAGCACCTAGACAATCAGATAATATCCTGTTGCTGGAGAAAATAACCACAAAACAATAGATCTCTCTGGTTAGTAGGTAGTGGTATATTCAAATCATGACACACACTGCTTGTGCTAGATTCATATCCTGTCTGCTACAGCTGGGAAATACTACTACAGTGTTCCGAGAAGATGGTTATCAGTCATTGTTGTATTGTAGGAACAGATGGTTTTAGCATGCAGCTCTCCATACTCAAATTATGTTCACCTACAGCTTGGCTTCGAATATAAATTAAAGCATCACTCAACAATAAACTATACATGTTTGGTGATCGATAAGGAGCTCTAACTTTCTCCAGTTAATGTCTTTTAATGACAGGTTCCCAATGCTTGTTACAGACAGTTACATGCAAGATTATAAGTCATGGTGATGTTTCACCTCAGACTTATTAATCTTCACTTCCCTTGGCATGACATAATTGGTAATGACTGTATTGACAACTCTGAGAGGGCTCCTGAGATGGATTTGTGCAGAGGAAGGAAAAGGTTTATGGCTACAGAGTGTGGGCAGAACAAAGATGACATGCTGTGTATTCTAATAAGTGTGGATCCTCTAACTCATGGATGTTCTCTGGAGTTTCGGGGAAGTGTTTCCACCCCCTTTCTGAAAAGCTTGGTTGAGGTTGTCCGAAAGCGACTGTATAAAAATGTCATCTTCTTGCACGTAGCTCTGTTCCCTCTGAGTCTTCAAGTCATTTTGGATGACTTTTACTGACAGAAAAATACATTTCATCTCCCATTAGGGCCCAAAGATCCAATATAGCTACATGAGAGAGAGCTGTAGTCTATTCTTCCCAGAAGATCAGCAAAAGGAAACAGCCACATTCTTTATGGATTTATTCTGTTTTGTAGAAAATGGAAAGCAGAAGAAAGGGTAAACAAGACAATTTAGGGCAGAGGAGATGCCCAGAGGCTTGCCACAGCTTAGAGGTTTTTGAAATGTGCATCCTCCTCAGAATGAGCATTTTATTCATTTACAAAGGAACTTTCACCCCCATGAGTATGGTTGCCTTCCTCTGACAAAAAGGATAAATGGAAATTAGTTCACAGTTTTACTTCGGACAAGAGCCTGGTCTTCAGGGAACAATCTCCTTGCATGTGATGAATCGTGAAGCATATGGACAATTCGTGCACATTTCATAAGTAGTTAGCATTATGACATTCTCTCCATGTCAGTAGTTAGAGTACTCTAAATAGAAATATGAATTTCATCAGCTCGCTGTACTATATGTGGAATAGAGCTGTTATTCCTACTAATCTTATCATTTCTTATTCAGCTGTATTTCCCCTCCTTGTGTCCAGGAAGGTGCCTCCTGATAAAGTAGAGATCAGTGAGACATCCTGTGATAACATCTGGCTGCAGAACAACCAGCTGTGCGCCCAAGGTTCAGGCAGCTGTGAGGTACAGATGGCTACTATTTATTTCAAAATGATTGTAGCTTACCAAGTCTCAGGTGAATGGTGTAAGTCTCTGAATACCTAGCACAGTGCCTTAGACTGCACAGTAGGGGCTTAAAAATGTTTGTTGACTTGACAGGGGACCTGCCTGCGGTTCAGTCAAAATGATTCTCACTCTGCTTCTTGTATCCCCTGCTGTTCAGGCAGGGCAAGGGCAAGGAAATGCCACGGGCCCCTACTGGTGTCCACATTGCAAGCTGGGCCTGAGACAATGCAGGGCCCCAAGATGCCAATTAACGAATGACATCCTTAATAACAGCTTGGAGCAAATGAGTGAGAGTGAGACCAGAAAGCATTGGAATTCATCTGCAGAATGAAGTATCATATCAAAGGGGACAAACAGACAGGAGGAGTTCTACTATGAAACAAAGGTTGCTGAGAAGTAAGCTGTCAAGCAACAAGGATGCAAGAAGGTACTGTTCTGTTTAGAGAGAGCAAGCAGCTCAAGATGGAGTTCAGGGATCAAAATTCAAGCAGCAACTCTGTTTCCAAGGGAAATAAACTGAGAGGGATTCAGCACAGAACAGGCTGATGTTCTGAAGTGCAGACTTTCACAACAACACTTTGGCTTAGTGTTTCCCTTCTGGTGGCTAGAAGGAAACATTAACTTTGCTGTTTCGTTGGCTTTCTTATTTAATAAATTGCAGCTGTGAATTGCAAAGGACTCCAAGATGATTTCTTCTCCAGTGTTATATCCCCTAAGATTTCAGCTGGGTGGGTTACTATGGGTAGAACACTTATACTAGTTTTGGGCCATATGGTTTATGGAGGGTTCTCAGAGTCCTCCCAGTCTATCAGGCTGCAGCGTCTAAAGGCAGCTTGACCACCGCTACTATAAGCATGTGAATGTGGTGGATAGAGATTTGGTTCCAGGTACGCTGGCTGAAGAAGGGCTCAGTGAGAAACAGTATGGATCTGGAGGGTGGCACGATACTTCCCAGATCAGGACTTGGTCTATCACCCAGTTGGCCCATTTCCTATAGGAGTAAGAAGGGGAAGATCCCCTTTGGTAAATCAGATCTGGTTCTTCACCTGCAGAACCTCCCAAGGTGAGTAGTGGCAATTAATCATTAGCCTGTGTGAAACATCCACCCTATAGAGACTATTGATATTTCAGTATGGGTAATTTTTAGCTGTCACTTCATGGTAAGGACCATATCTTTTTCTTTTAATCCCTGGTCTTTAACACAATGCATACAATATAGTAAGTGCTTAAAGAATACTTTTGTTTTTCTTTTGCTTTTTGGTGAGGCAATTGGGATTAAGTGACTTGCCTAGGGTCACACACCTAGTAAGTGTCAAGTGTCTGAGGTCGCATTTGAACTCAGGTCCTCCTGACTCCAAGGCCAAAGCTTTATCTAATGTGCCACCTAGCTACCCCAGGAATGCTTATTAATGATGATGTCTAATGGATTTATCAGCCATCAACATTATGATGGGGAATATTAAGTGAGTATTATTTTGCTGCTGTTCAGTCATTTTCAGTCACATCCAATTGTTTGTGACTTCATTTGGGATTTTCTTGGCAGAGATCCTGGAGCAGTTTGCCATTGCCTTCTCCAGCTCATTTTACAGATGAGGAAACTAAGGCAAACAGGTTAAAATGACTTGCCCAGGGTCACACAGGTAGTAAATGTTTGAGGCCAGATTTAATCTCAGGAAAATGAATATTCCTGACTTCAGGCATGGCACTCTATCCACTGTGTCAACCAGCTGCCCTAAGGCAAATACTACAGATCTTATGGAATGGTGCTGTGGATATACAAACAAAGAGAGTTGTAGAAAAGTTATTGTTTTGGTAATAATTACATTTAAATTTTTTATTGTAAGTGATTTAGTTTTTGAAAGTACTGATTCAAGATACAGTTTGTGATTCTACATGCATGCTAGATTGAGAGCGATTGGTAGAGGGAGAATAATCAAAAGTATTGCAATAGTCCAGAGAAGAGGTAATGAAAGACTTCACTGAGTTGGTTGTTCTGTGAAGGGGAAGGAGGAGATAAAACCGAAAGATGTCTTAGAGGCAGAATTGACAAAATTTGGCAACTGATAGGACATGAGGACTGAGAGACACAGAGGAATCAGGGATGATTCTATTTGCCAACCTGGGTCACTAGAAGGATAGGAGTAACCTCAACAGAATACAAAATTAGAAAGAGGCTATGATGGGAAAAGATAATGAGATTTGTTTGGAACATATTACATTTGAGATACCTATAGGATACAAAATATCCAGATAGAAATACTCAGTAGACAGGGGCTGGATATTAAGCTCCAGGAGTTATCAGCCAGAGATGATCATTAAACCCATGAAAGTTGATGAAATTGCTGAGAGAGAGAACATAGAGAGAAAAAGAGAAGGCCTGAGACAGAGTTGTGGAGTATGCCTACAGGTAGGAGGCAGGAATGAATAAATGAAAAAAACAAAACAAAGACAAACCAGCCTCTTATTGTTTGCTCTGTGCCACGAACTTGCTAATCCCTGGGGATACTATTAGAAGAAACTGAAAAAAAGTCCTTTCTCTCAAGAACCTCATGCTCTAATTACAAAGAGACACCATTTGAAGGTTCAGCTTTTCACACATGGAAAGATTGGAAAGTGCTGGAGTACAGTGGATGTGCCACAGACAAGGCCAAGGGTGCTTGCATTATATGAGTAGGTCAGATGACAGTGCCATGGGATCATAAGGCATAGAAGTATGGAAAGATACTAAGGTTTGGTGTTCCTCCATGTCACCAGAAGGAATGGAGTTGTTGACTAACATCTAATCCAAGCCATGTGAGCAGTTAAGCAGCAAATGAGTTGAGGGTGCCCCTGGTGGTAGAGGAGGAGATGGATGATGATGCCATAAAGGAGATTAAGGAGTGGATAGATGGGTAGAAGGAAAACCAAGAGAAAACTAAGACACAAAGCCAGAGCATCCAGTTATAAATGATGGAATTTTCCTGTTAAGTACATACTCAGAACTGGCACAGGTTCTCAGGACTGTATGGGCCATTTGCATGAGTTGGGCAGGATCTCTGCAATCATTCATAGTAACAACAAGGTAACGTCACAATTTCCTCAGATCCTGAAAAATGTGATTAATTGTGTGATTCAAAACAAATCATTGGTAAAATGTGGGAACATTATGCAGCCCAAATGGCATAATCATATATGTGTGTCAAAAATATCTGTAAAAGCTGGTTATCTCTCATCACCCTCTGAAATTCTTACTGGTTTGTAGACCTCTTGCTCATCCAATTCTATGAACAAGGAAGGCTGGAAATAATTCAAACATCCAATAGGCAGTTCTCACTCAGGCAATGCTAGGCATTAAGCTGGTCATAAATTGAGTGTGTTTGGCATAGGTGAAAAAGCTGGATACTCAAGGCTTTGGAAAAATGTAGGCAGTTGTCTTAGGGTTACCTAAGGGTTGCAGGAAGGAGCCTCAAAGCTGCTGTTTGCCTTATTGATTTTTATAAACTGATCTGGGAACCATGAAGGAAGAAGGAAGGATGGAAGGCTAGAAGAATACTGCCATGAAAAGTTCCCTTGCAGTTATCACTCCCTCCCTAAATCTTGGTCCCTTTTTGCCTTCCTAGGGGATCTCTTCCCAACAAAGAACTAGAAGAGCTTAGAAAACAGCTATTTCAGAGAAGTAACAGATGACAACAATCTATCCTGGTTAAGTGTTTGTCTCATACAGATATATGCATACAACCTGTATATATGTATATTTATAAAATAGGAAACACATGAGAGTACATATATAGGTTTTTATCTGGAGGGAACATGCATATCAATGAGATATATTGAAGAACTGAAAAGAGATTTGGGCATTAGGACCTAGATTCTCACTTATAGTTTGATATCTTTCATGTACAGACTAACTCTTCCTACTGGATTCCAACACAAGAATGCTGAAACTCTTAAAGAATTACAGAACTTGTGGGTTGGAAGAGACCTCAGTGGTCACCTAGTCCAATATGTGAGAGAAAAGATTCTTTACTATAGCATACTTGAGAAGTAGTCAAGTATGCTCCACTGGAAGATCTTCAGGGAGGGGGAACCCACCACTTCTGGGGAAGCCCATTCCACTTTGGGGCAGCTCTAATCATTAGGAAGGTGACTAGGTGCCTCAGACGCTTACTGGCTGTGTGACCCTGGGCAAGTCACTTGACCCTATTTGCCTCATTTTCTTCATGTATAAAATAAGCTGGAGAAGGAAATGGCAAACCACTGTAGTATCATTTTCAAAAATAATAAAAACAAAACCAAAACAAAACAAATGGGGTCGCAAAGAATCCAACACAACTAAAATGGCTGAACAAGGACAACAATCATTAGAAAGGTTTTCCTGACATCATGCTCAATTTTCCTCATTTTAAAATTTTATACATTGTTTCTTGTACTTCCCTCTCAGACAAAAGAGAATAAATTTGACCTGTCTTCCATTTAACAATCCTTTAAATATGTGTACACAGTTATCTTGTGCCCCTTGAGTCTTCTCTTCTCCATTTTGAACATTCCCAGTTCTTTCAACTGACCCTTGGATGAAATAGCCTTAAGGCTCTTCAGAATTCTGTCGGTCCTCCTCTGGATGCTGCAAAAACTACATGTTCTCAGGCATGGAAACTTTTATGCATCATTCCACCAAAAAAAAAAAAGCTTTTCTAACTAACAATCCTTCCTTTACTACATCCTGGTAAGTTTTATGACCAAGAAATCCAATACCAACCCTAATGTTACTTCTTCTCAATACATCCAGGAAATTAGAGGCTGGGACAGCTGTATGATCCCCATATCTTAAGTTATCCATTCTTTGTTGTCACTCTTATTATGTAATAACTTAAAATCTGGCATTTCCTCAAGTCTAATTTGCCCCAGGATTACACATGTATGTAAATGAGCACACAGTATCCCAATGGTCCTTTAGTATTGATCTTACCATTCAATGAAAAGTCTTTATCTAACAATTGTGGCAGCCAATGCTCTCTACCTTCTTTAATTCATTTTGAACTTCACTGCACAGTTGGTAGCATATTCAACCTGTACTTATTCTCTAGTTGTTCAACTGAGCACTCGTATATATTTTATAGCTAGAACTAAAACTAGTGAATTCAAGTCATATGAAGGCATAGTAGTGCTCAACAGAAGGAAGTACTTGACCATACTTAGGTCATATTTTTATAAGGTTTATAAAGTATTTTCCTCACAATGACCTGTGTGGTCATTGGTAGTGTAAACAGTATTATCATGTTTTACAGATGAAGAAACTGAGACTCAGAGATATTGTGACTTGCTTAAGGTGATAGGATAAATAGATGAGCTAGAACAAGCAAATCTCTGGCATTCACAAGTGATCCTAGTCCCTGTGAGCACATGTGGAGTGCCTCTGATGTAATTCCCTGCATGGTAGAGTCTAGGGAGCTTGATTCTGGAAGAATCATGATGACATGAAATGGAAGTTCCTTAGAGAGATTTTGGAACAAATGTAGATATACTGTAACTAGTTTTAACCTACAAACCATGTGTTGAAGAGGACTAGCAGCAATCGCAGGACTTTGGAAGAATTTATCAGGGCATGATTTGGCCTCTGATCTCTCCTGATTGGGCCTCTGCTCTTGGTTCTCTCTAAATGCTGTTGTTTTTTTTTTAAGTTCGTCCAGATGTCATCTTGTGAGAGATAGTTCTATAAGGGACAAGGCCTTGGGTATTTTCCCTATCTAAGGCCAACATATGGCCCTGAGAATATAGGTCTTAATTCTTTGACTTTCTTGGTATTTTTTTTTATTGTTATAGGTGGATTAATTTGGAGGCTACAACCTTGCAAGTTTTGAAAGGTCAGGAGAACAAGCCATCTGGAACATGCTGGGAATCCAGGCGTCCACTTAAGGTTCAGGAAGCTAGGAGTCCAATTTATGCCAGCTTATATAGACAACCCTGGATTGGTACAAAATCCTTTGCTAAGTTTGAGCCCACCCTCCCAGAAATTGTAGTGGTAAAGGGGAGAATCTACCCCCACCAACATATTGGAGGGAAAATTTTGTGCTTTTTATGGTCTATTTCTTTATAGTAAATCCTTTTATAAAAGATAATTGACATTAACTGGTTAAACAGAACTGGGGTACTAGTTCTACTAGACACTAGTAATTGGTGACTAAGAGGGGAACATACCTTGAATAGGGAATCAGAATGATGGCTTTAAAGAACTACCCCAAGACTTTAGGCATACCCCTACATCCCTAGAAAGATCTCCTAGAGGGAGATGTAGCAGACTGACCCTGGGATAGTATACTCAGAATGCATACTCTCTATGCATGCTTTGCTGCCAGTGAAAGATAGTGAGTTCTCCATAATTAGAGGTATTCAAGTAAATACTAGATAACTACTTGTCAAAGGTGTTGTAAAATGCAGTCATGTTTTAGAGATAGAGGTTGAATTACATGATTCCTTGAACACAAAGAGCCTCATCTTGGTCTCTAGTCATTTTCTATCTATCTTATTTCCTCAAACTGTCACAGGGGCTTTCTCCTATGTTTCTTTGGTAGTATATAGTGTCTTGTATAGTTTTGGGCCCAGGATAGACATTCAGTAAATATATGGTGATTAATGCCTCCCCCTCTCCTGGATTATATTATTACTTATCAAATTTAGCTTGGAAAGAATATGTTCTGATATTACAGGCTCTGAATATGTCTTAGATGGGAGTGGCTTGACTGAATTCCCTTGAGTACAATCAGTGTTCAGTAAAGAATACACATTCTTTCTTTCCTTTGCCAGAAATAAGTTTTTGTTCAAACTAAAACTGTGGCCTCTATGAATGTGTGAATCTAATATTCATTGAAAGAATATGTGCTGCTTTTTAAGACATAATTTCCCATTTCAAGTCATCTAAAATGGCATTTTTGTCTTTAGAGATTTTTTTTCCTCAAGCATTGAGGAATTAATGTTCCTTGTTTTTATGAATACATCAATCCTCTAATGTTCATGCATGCTACAGTTTAGGATATATTTAAACTATATTGAGATCACTTCCAAATCAATTCCAATTGTGTAATCAACTTATAGAAAGCAGATTGACTTTAGGTTATTTTTTTTAAAGATCTTCCATTTTGTAGATGAACCAGAACACTTAAGCTAATAGTTAGTGGGAAATTAGTTTTTGCCATTAAGTTATTAGAGAATCACATTAATTCTATTACCTAATACTGCCCTCCATTAAGAATGTGGTAATATATATTTCTCTCCAATGCATCTGTTTCCTTTATGTGTACTTTTTGTTATTGATGTGGTTTTTTGATTTCTAATGGGGAATATGGTGTCCACTTATCTTACATATAATTCTCTCTGAAAAGGACTATTTGCGATACTTTCATAAGATCATAGATTTAGAGATTAAAGTGACTTCATAGATCATTTCTAATTCCCTAGATTAAAAAAAACCCCAAAATATTCTCTCTTCTCAATATGGAATTTCAGCCAAAAAAACATTTATTAAGTGGCTAATACATGCTAGACAATATGCTAAGTGTTGGGGATACAAAGAAAGACAAAAGACAGTTCCTGGTCCCAAGGGGTGTACAGTCTAATGGGAAACAACATGAAATCAACTATGTACAAACAAAATATATACAAGATAAATTGGAAATAATAAAATGAAAGCACTGGCATTAATGGGGGAGTCAGGAAAACCACCTTGTAGAAGATGGGATTTTGAATTAGACTTGAAGGAAGACAGGAAAGCCAGGAGATGGAGATGAGGAAAAAGGATATTCCAGGCATTGAGGACAGCCTGTGAAAATGGCTGGAGTCTAGGTGTGGAGTGTCTTGTGTCAGGAACAGTAAGAGGACTAGTGTCACTAGATCATAGAATAAGTGTGTGTGTGTGTGTGTGTGTGTGTGTGTGTGTGTGTGTGTGTGTGTGTGTTGGGGTGGGGGAGGGCAGGGAGTATAAGGGATAAAGAAATTGAAAAGGTAGGAGGGAACCAAAGTCATGAAGGTATTTGAATACCAAAGGATTTTACATTTGATTCTACAAGTGATAGGAAGCAAACTGGTGTGGACATGGTGTGTGTGTGTGTGTGTGTGTGTGTGTGTGTGTGTGTGTGAGAGAGAGAGAGAGAGAGAGAGAGAGAGAGAGAGAGAGAGAGAGAGAGAGAGAATCAGACCTGCATTTCAGCAAGATAAATTTGAGAGATAAGCAAAAGATAGACTAGAGTGTAGAAGACACTTGAGGCAGGGAGAGTAACCAGTAGGCTATTGTAATAGTCCAGGGTGGTGATGATGGCCTTTTGCATTGTAGCAATAGTGTCAGAAAAGAGAATGGGGTGCATATGTGAGATGTTATGATAGGAAAATTGACAGGACTTGCCAACAGATTAGTCATGAGTGTGGGGAGTCAGAGATGACACCGAGGTTTCCATCCTGAGTGATTTGGAGGATGGCGGTACTTTTGACAATAATGAGAAAGTTCAAATGGAAGGAAGGTTTTGGGGGAAGATAATGACTTCAGTTTTGGACATGTTTAGTTTGTCTGTGTGACATCTCAGTATGAGATGTCTAATAGGCAGTTGGAGAAGTGAGACTGGCATTTAAGAGTGACATTAGGGCTTCTTAAGGAGAGCTAAGAATCAGCATTGTTGTGATAATTAAAACTATGGCAGCTGATGAGATTCTCTCTCCTATTTTCCATCTCTTGTTTTAAAGATGAAGAACCTCAGGCTCAGAGTGGGAAAATGACTTTTTCAAGGTACCTAGGTAGCAAGGACAGGGCAGCTAGGTGGCATAATGGATAGAATGCTAGCCCTGGAGTCAGGAAGACTCATCTTTCTGACTTCAAATTTGGTGTCAGACATTTACTGTGTGATCCTAGGTAAGTCACTTAACCTTGTTTGCCTTAGTTTCCTCATCTGTAAAATGAACTGGAGAAGGAAATGGCAAACCACTCCAGTATCTTTGACTAGAAAATCCCAAATGAGGTCACAAAGAGTTGGACATGACTGAAATGACTGAACAGCAACAAAAAGGTCACAAGGACAAGCTTGGAATTTGAACCTCGTTCCTTTGATTCCAAATCCAATGCTCTTTGCACTGGCAAGTTGCTATGCTAAAATCAATGACCCAAAACAGATTTGAAATCTTAATCACAAATTAATGGTACTAAGCCATATGGCAACAAATTATCTAGCCTACTACTAAATGAATGTCAGTGCAGATAACTTCCTGCTGCACCCAGTCTGTTCACTGTAGAGTCAGTGGTCAAGCCTCTATGGCTGTGAGATAAGTGTGTTCAATTCGCTGGTACCTTCCAATCCAACTGAATCATAGCCCACTTCAATCCTTCCTTAAGATGAGCAGGGAATATAACTACGTAGTCTCAATTCAATCATGAGGGTAGTCTTAGCGGACTTGGATGCTCTCAGGTTCATTTATATATATCTACTGGGCTCAGTTGTTCTCAAACTGGATCAGGTGTTTCAATTTTGAATTATCTGGTCAGATTGGACCTTTCTTTCCTTGGTCCTGTGATTAGGAATCAGGAACATGAGGCATTTACAGTGTTATGGGAACAGCACTGACTCTGGAATTAGAGGGCCTGGGTTTGAATCTTTGCTTGGCTACTCAAGACCATTGGAAGTAAGTGACATCACCTCTCTAGGCCTTCATTTTCTCATCTGTAGAATGAAGAGGTTGGGCTAGACTAGGGGATCTCAACAGTTCCTTCTAGCTTGGAGTTCTATGAGCTCTTTAGATGTGATCTAGTCTGAAACTGAGTATATACTTGCCAGAACTTCTAGTTGAAACTTAAGAAGTTTGCTTAAGCCAAGTTTTTGAGTTACCCAGAGAAGCAAGGATAAAGGTGTTCCTTAAGGAAAAGGGAATAGAGAGTTTAATGGATTCAGTAGTCATAGTAATTGAGTGAACCTTGTTGTTCAGAACAGTCAAGATTAATTTTAATGGATCTCCTATCTTCTCCTCTCTCTTCTTTTCCTCTCCCCTCCCCTGTTTTTTAGTGTTGATTTGGGATGGTTGTGTTCATGTAGACATGGCCTAAAGCTAGCCACATTATATTGCCTCACTCTTAGTAATTCCTTACTTTGTCTTTTTAAATAATGGTAGCTCCTTCCAAAATACACAAAAGGATAGGAAATGAGGCTGTTTACTGCCAATGTTCTGTGGTTGCACAGAAAATGTTCTTGCATTCCTTCTGAAAAGATTGATTATTGATTTTTGGGGAGAGCCTGGATAAGACAATATTTTGTTGGTAATTCTTTTTCATTGAACTGAATGGGGGCAAAAACTGACAGTAGCCTCAGTTAGATTAGGATCCCCTTTCATCTCTCTTTCTAATGCCCTGAACAATATTGAAGAATTGAGGGGAAAGGGTGGCTAACAAATTGGACTTGTTAATACTCTGGTGCTATCATTAATCTAATACTGCTCCTCGGTGTTTTGTGGCTGTTATATTTAGTAATGTCAAAATAACCTTGTTAAAGAAAAATACTTATCTTGACCTTCAAAACTCTTGACTTTCTCTGTAGTTCTTCCTGTTTTATTATTAAATTTGTCTCCTGGACTGGCATAAATAATAATTATACTGTTAAAAACAAAAAAAGAATCGACTGCATTTATTTACACATTGTATTTTTGAAGAAAAATTTTCAAATCCTACAAGTCAGCCAGAGACAGATGTCAGAAAAGGCAATTTCTTCTTATGCCTATAGGCCAGTTTCTGAAAATCAACCTGATTTTTCTAAAATTTAAAATGTTATTTGGAACTATTTCAGTGGCCAGGTTGTCAACAGGTTAGGTATAAAATATAAAACATATGTGAAAGGAAAAAGCATCCTAAGATCTTAGATTTGGAGTAGGAGAAGCCCTTACAGATAAGTTATTCCTACTCCTTAATTTTACAAATAAGAAAACAGAGACTTGACATGGTTAAATACTGACCATGCCCAAGATCAAATCCTAGTAAGCTAGGATTTAAATCCAGGTATTCTGAATTCAAATCCAATGATTTTCCTACTATTAACATGCTTCTAAAGGTGGATTCTGATGATTCAGTGGTCACCAAGTTGTTCAAGCCATTCAGTGATAGAATCCACTGATTTCATCCTTGTTTTTGAAGTTATAACAGTCTGAGTAGTCTTTCTGCCTGGTTCTGCAACCTAACCCCACCTTGAAACTTAGGCCAATTGATTGTATTAACATTAAAAGTGATTTTTAGATATGAGTATAGATATTACGGATGCCACACTGGTAGAAGCTTTTTGTAAACTGAATTCATGGTTCCCCAGACCTAAGCTACACTTGTAGATTAAAAAGCTTTTGAAAGGAAAAATATAAGTTGGAAAATTAATTATTTAAGATTATCATATTTAAACATATATATCTGTGTATTGGTGCACACACATATACACACACTATAGTGAAAGAACTAGATGGAGAACCTCTCTACTTGGTCCTTGCAAATGTGATGGTCTCCAAATGTAAACAAATGAAACTTTTACATTTAGAACCCTCTTTGTGGCCAATTCCCCAACTGTCTCATTGAGATAGGTGACACAGCGGATAGAGAGCTAAACATAGATTTGGAAAGACCTGAGTTGAAATGTAGCCTCAGACGTTTACTAGCTGTGAGACCCTGGGCAAAGTCACTTACCCTCTATCTGCTTTACTTTTCTTATATTTAAAATGGGGATATTAATAGCACCTACCTCCCAGGGTTGTTGTGAGAATAAAATGAAACATTATTTGCTTAAAACTCTGCAGAAATGTTAGCTAGTTATTGGTTATGCTGAAAGCAGAAGGTGGTTGACCTTCAGGGTTCTTCTGTAAGTTCTGTTAGGTCTGACATAGAGATCCTCACAAGTAAGTGTTTGGCTATGTAAGGCTAGATTCTCATATGGGATGGTTACTTGCCTGCGGCAAATACAGGGGATAGGGCTCTGATATGTTGGGTTTAATGGAGGTCTCTACATGTAAAAGAACATTAGGAGAAACAATGAGGTATCCATTGGTATAGTACAGCTAGGTCCTGATTAATGTGATAATAAATCTCTGAAGTGGTCACATTATTCAAATTTGTACTGCATATTTTCATTGGGCTGGAATCAATTACCATATTTTACATAGATATAACTTTGAATACTGCTAATTCTCAAGATGGCAGAGTAAAAGCAGTGACTTGCTTGAGCTCTCCCCCAAAGCCTTCCAAATACTTGTAAAAAAAAGGCTCTAAACAAATTCTAGAGCAGAATACTGTTAATTGAAATATGCAGTTCCATTTCATGGGGTTCATTATTTGCACTACATGGTACCTACTTGTGTTTTATCAGGGCATTGATACCTCGAATCAGGTTTAAGCAGGAAGAGGCCCATCCATGTTCAAGAGCCAGTAGAGAATCTGAAGAAGGCCCATGGATAAAGTATACATATGTGAGCAAAAAGATAAACGCAAACAGGGTTCTCCCCCCTGCCTTTTTTTTGTGGAATCTACATGAGGTTCATGGTGGGGTATTGTATTAGTGATGGACAAGAAATTCCATTACTCACTTGGGCTGCCTCTTCATAGCATCTCTGCTGAATGAGTTGATCTGGTGCTGGGCTGGGCTAATTTTCTCCTGGACCTGGATGCTTCATTGCTGCTGTTATTCTTTCCTCTGCCACTTCCACTATTCTACTGGGGAAGGAAAAGATTCCAGCTGATCCTCTGCAACTTCTTCAGTTTTTGCAGTGCTTGAAAGATCACTCTCTTGGCACACCCATATTAAGGTTGATGCTTGGTCAAGTGCTCAGTGAAGCCAAAAAAGACAAAGAGGTGGCCATATGTTCATAGCCACTATGGTAAGGGTGGGAACAGAGTAGCCGTACTTGGCTCAATAGAGACAGGAAAAAGTAGCCACAAAAGAAAGAAAGAAAGAAAGGATTGATTCATCCCCTTTTTATACGGACTTAGTTCTGGCTTAGCAACCCTTTAATCATCAGTTCTGGGTCTGTGGCCAATTAGAAGACTCTTCATTTTCATAGAGCACCACACTCTCAGGCACACATGGCTGGAAACCCAATCCCCTCAATTTTTCACATGATGTCTTAGATTAAAACTGAAAGGGTAATATCTATGTATACTTTAAGGATGGGTACCCCTACTGGCCAGTCCACTCCTATTAGAAACAGATAAATGTTAGGATATTTGAAATAATAAAAATAATGTATTAAAAAAAATTCTCATTTCCCCTGAACTTTCCATGTTGTTTGACACTATATTTCATACTGATTATCTTTTTTGATGTACTATCTCATTTTGACTGGTGAAGTTCTCACGATATCTTGTTTCTTTTCCTAAACTTATTATCATTCCTTTCAAGTTCTTTTTCCCTGTTCATATTCTCTCTCCTTCAGAGATCCTTTCTATTCTCATCACATTAACTATCACTTCTATACAGAAGACTGCCAAATATATAAATCTGCAGTGCTAAACTTTCTTTGAGTGGAACTACCCCATTCCCAGCTTCCTGTTGGGGAATTTCTATTTAGTGATTCACAAGTTAAGAATATGTAAACACCTAATCCTAATTCTCTTCCCAAACAAGTTCCCCATCTAGACTTTCCTTTTATGATCATTTTCCCAGGTTAGAAATCCAGGAGTCACTTTTCACTCTTCTCTTTCCCTTGATCCCCACAGTTGATCCAACACAAGTTCTTTTCATTTTTCTTTCTTAATATTTCTCTGACCAGGCATTCTGACAGACACCTGTAAATACCAGGAGACTGAGAGTGGAGTGTCTTTTGAGCTTGGGAATTCTGAGCTGCACAGAGTTATGCCAATGGATGTCCTCACTAAGTTTGGACCGCCATTGATATGGTGAGCTCCTAGGATTTGGGGTAGAGGAACTAGGTGGCCCAAAGAGATATGAGCCAGCCCATGTCATAAACGAAGTAGGTCAAAGCTCTTGTGCTAATTGGTAGTGGAATTTGGCCTGTGAGCAACTCCTATACTTCCAACATGGCCCCCCAAAAGAAGCAAACAACTCTCTAATCCATCCATATTATGTTCCTGTTGAAGTCACTTCTGTCTAGGTCTTTAACAGCTCATGGCTAGACTACTGAAATAGTCTTTAACTTAAGCATTTTCTCCCTTCTCCAATTCATCATATACATGTCAGCTAGATTTTTATACTGTTTTTTGGGAGGCTTTTGAATAAGGGAATTATATACAAAAAGTGATGCTTTTAGAGTTTTAAGCCCAAACTTATTTAGCTGGCCTTTAATGTTCTCTGCAACCTTAGACTTCCCTTTGCCTATTGCTCCAACTCTATCTCCCAGTATTTGTCTCCAAGTGAACAGGTTTAATAATTGTCTCTGAATTAATCCTTTTGCTTTGTGCTCTTATAGCTTTTCTCATACTGTTATCCTTTGTCTGTAGTTCCTTATTTATTCCTTCCCCTGGTTTGGTTCATCCCTTCTCAAGCAGCCTTATAACCTTCTGCTCCTAGGGGTTCATAATATTGGTGCCTGACCTAGTGTGGACACCATGTACACTTTAACCTCCCAGAAGTCCTGGGCTCAAACAATGCCCCAGCCTCTGCTTCCTCAGTGGCAGGCACTGCAGGTATGTGGCACCTTCTCCAGCTCAATGAAGCATTTTTGCTTGATAGAGGTATCCTTTATCCATCCATCTTTCTGGCTACATTAATTGGTATTTGAATCAAGGAGTCCAGGTTTTTTGTGTTTGTTGGAATATGGTGGGCCCCTATCCTTGTATAAATATTGTCTTTTTTTTTTTTGATGGGAGAGTTAAGGATCAGAGAAGTGTAGCACAATGAAATGAACTCCGGATTTGGAATCAGAGGACCTCCATTCGTACCCTGGCTCTGACACAAGTCATGTGACTTTGGACAATGAGTTTGCTTCTCTGGGTTTCAATTTCCTCATCTGTAAAATAAGGGGGAGTGTAGATTCTGTGACTGCAAGTAATGGGAAACAAGGCTGCAGAAACAGATTGGAGCCAGATTGTGGATGTTCTTAAATGATAAAGGAGTTCTTTTTTAGCTTTCACTATTTCAATAGTCTCCCAGCTTCCCATGTCTTCCCTCGCAGTCAATTCTCTACACATCTCCCAAATTTATGACACATTTTCTGACCATGTCACTTCTATACTTAAAAAAATTTTCAGTAGTATCTTATTCCTTATTGCCTTTAGAATGAAATATAAACTTCTCAGTTTGACCATCCTCAATCTGGGTCCCACTTATATTTCCTACTTATTTCATAATATTTCTCCTTATGCATTCCACATTTCAGCCAAAATGGTCTACTAGTTATTCTCAAAACTTGGCATCTAATCTCCCTTTTTTTTTGTACTCTTCCTTATGCTCCTTCATTGCAACCACTTCTAAGAATCTCCAGCTTCCTTTCAAGGTCAACTCAAGAGTCATCTATTATGTTAAGCTTTTCCTGTCCCTATTGCATTTCCAGAGCTCTCTATGCCTTCCCACTCAGCTGTTCTTCTTTCCTTTCTCACATTACCTTGCATTTGCATATATGTGTACATGTCATCTCTTCCTAGCAGATTATAAGCTTCCTGAGGGCAGGGACTTTTTTTTTGCCTTTCTATCCCTGATGCCAGTAGGATATTGTGCTAATATCCAGCTCATAGAAGACTTTTAATAAATCTGTGTTGAATTCTGTAGGTAATAGGAAGTGGCTGGATGTTTTTGAGCAAATGAATGATACAGGGAGACAGATGCCTTAGGTGGATTATTTTGGCAGCTGTATGAAAGATGGGTTGGTGAGAGGAGAGACTCGAGTTAGAAAGACCAATTAAGGAGCTATTGCACTAGTCTAGGTGAGAGATGATGAGGGCCAGAACTAGAGAAGTTCCAGTGGGAATACAAAATTAGTGGCAGATGTGAAGGGCACTGTGGAGGTAGAACAGACAAAGCTGGGAGGGAAGAGTCAAAGGTGACTCTGCTGTTATGAAACGATTTGATGGGGAGGATGGTGATGCCCTCAACAGAAATATTAAATTTAGGGGGAAGAGAAGATCCGGGAGGGGGGAAGATGTGTAGTTCTGTTTTGGGCCTTTGGGGTTTAACATGCCAGCAGAAAATCCATGTTGGTGGTGTCTAGCAGTTGAAATTCAAGTGAATCTAAATTCTCTCAAGATGGAAAAATTCTACAATGCAACAAATCAAAACAGTGCTGAAGTATATTTTTAGAATATTAAGACCAAACCCTGGTTTGATTCACGCATGTGACTCCACAGTGCCTTATAGAACTTTCCTACCTTAATAAGATTAAATCAATAGCTCAAGTTATATTAACTTGATGGTTTAAAGTCAGCCATTCAACCACAGGAGATATCATGACTTCAAAGTAATGAATCAATAAATTTTGACTGGTTAACTTCTGAACCAATTTGTTTTTCCCCATTATTATTAGTAACTTTTATCATAAACAGCATGAATCTGATAACTATTTCATTTGCTTTTCTGCATCACACCTCCACAATCAGATAGATTCTATTTCACTTTAATTAATGGTTATTGATAATCATAATCAGAAGATTCCTGCAGAGCCCATCCAGTGTTAAGTACTACCTGCATCAATGGATGCCTAATAGGAAGTGGCTGAGCTGTTGATTGGTATGTGCTAAGGGCAATAAGGGAAAAAAAAAAGAAAATGATGAACGGCACTTACTTAGCTGAGTGTAACAGACTCCACATCCATCACAAAAGCCTGGTTGGTGTCTGACCCACTTCCTTCCTTAACTGCCACAGTCTTCGTCCATTTCTCCTCTTGTACCACTTCATTTGTAGGCCTGCTTGCTCTATCAAATCCCTAACTTGTGCTGCTGCCACTCTCTGTCAGTGGTATCCATCCTTAGTTCCAACCTTGTTTGGGAAGCCCATATCAATAAGATGTTGTTATATGACTGTCATTTTTGCCCTGCAACAAATCTCACTATAGCAGAGTGTCTTGTGGCTGCAGATGCTATTAATACTTTCCCTGCTCTGTCAATTGATTTCAAGGCTGCTTCCCCAATTGGGCTTATGCACCTTCAAAAGGTGGATGAGCCAGGCTGAAGGAAGGGATCATAAAAGAGTCTGACAATCCCACATCATCTTCACAGAACCTGTCATTGCTGGATAAATCTGTCCCACGTGAATCTTTCAGAGCAGTTTCCTCAATTCTCCACTTATCCTTCCTTTCCCCCTGAATGTGAAAGCTTTTCATGGAGATAGAGAGGGAGGGATCCTCTGGAGCTCTCATTTCAGCTCTGGGCACCAGGCTTTCAAAACAATAGAGCAGAGATGAAGCTGGAGCTTGATTTTTCTTATTTCCTAAAATAAACATCTATCCTCTTTGCCAGTGGTTGCCAAGGTTTCTCAGTCAAAGACTCATTGGGGATCTGACTACATTTCATAGGCCTCTCTTACCTCAGGTTTTCTGTCCAATATTTGCTGCCTCCTGCATTTGACATCAGTGAATCACTTTCTTATCTTTATTATGCATATCTGTCAGCAGTGAGGACTGATTACTTATGTGCTGTATTCTGACCAGTGAAAATCCTCAGTCACCATACATTCTTCCCCTAGTAGAGAAATTCCAGTTCTTTGGAATACATATGTATGTTCACAGGTGTTGATCTCAAGCTACATAAATTAAGACATACCATCAAACTGCATAGTACAATGCACACACAGATATTTAAAACATAATATCCGCACATCCATATCGTTAGAATTAGAACATATGACAATATGATGTATTTTAAAATATGTACGGGGCAGGTAGATGGCATAGTGGATAGAGTGCTGGGGCTGGAGTCAGGAAAACTCACCTTCTTGAGTTCAAATCTGGCCTCAGACACTTACTAGTTATATGACCCTGGGCAAATCACTTAACCCAGTTTGCTTCAGTTTCCTCATCTGTAAAATGAGCTGGAGAAAGAAATGGCAAACCAATCCAGTGTCTTTGCCAAGAAAACCCCAAATGGGTCACAGAGAGTCAAACATGACTGAAAAATGACTGAACAAAAAAAATATGGACACAAATATCAATATACTAGAAAACATATCGCATCACATAATTAAGTTACATTTGGTTACCAAGTACAATCATAGCATCATTAATCTAGAGTTGGGAAAAAAAACATAGTATATTATAGAATTGTCGATGTAGAGTAGGAAGGGACCTCTGAGGTTATCTATTTCATCTCCCTCATCCTACAAATGATGAAACTGAGTGAGTGATTTGTTCAAGAGTCACATGTATAGCAAACATCAGAGATGGGATGCATAGTTCAGATGCAGAAATGCACAACATGGATTATAGCAGTATTAAATGCATAATGTCGCATGAAAGCATATATAGCAATAATGCTTAGCACATTAATAAGAACATATTGCCTAGCAAACATATATGTTAAATGCAGCCCATAATAGCAAATGTTGCAGTTATACCCAAAGCAAACAATTTAACAATTGATATAATTTGGCTTCAGGGGTCATGACTTCCATGTTTCCTAAAGTGTGTATGTAAATTTGGTCACCTACCTAATAAGGTTGCACTTCTCCCATGATCTCCTCAGCTTGTGGATGCTTCTGGTTGTTTGTCAGTAGGCTCCTAACATGCAGTCCTAATTCTGGGCTCGTAGATGATTCAGATTGATTGTCATGTACTTTATGAGTTTTCTTTGCTCATTGACTATCTTCACCACTGGAGTATTTGGCAAGAAACAGAGTACCTCTTGCCCAGGCTCATTGTGAGTATCCTCAGCCCTCCTGATTTGCTGTCCTAGTCCTGCCCTTATGGATGGCTCAGACTGATTCTTGTTGTTGCCATGCTCTGTGGGTTACTTCTATTACCTAGATTTCTCTACATCTTAGGAAATAGGAAAGTAATGGTCTGTGTCTATATTGATATATTCTCTCCTGTCTGAATACAGGTCCACCTAGAGCAGGAGTGGGGAACCTGCAGCCTTGAGCCTCATGGGGCCTCTCAGTCCTCAAGTGTGGCCCTTTGACTGAATCTAAATCCCCTTAATGAAAGGATTTGTTCTGTAAAACTTGGACTCAGTCAAAATGCTGTACCCAAGGACCTAGAAGGTCACATGTGGCGTCAACGCCTCAGGTTCCCCACCCCTGACCTAGGGCCATGGCAGATTTGAATGATTTCTCTTATGTGTGTATCAACACTCAGTTTTTTCCTTATGTAGACATATTTGCTGTTATAATTTATATTCTGTAACTTGTGAGAAGGTTCTTTGAGTTTGTTTGCCTAATTTTTTTTATTTCTTCCTCCTACTCAAAAAGGAGTCTGACTAACTGCCTAATAGGTAATAGTTGGGTTGTGATATATTGTATTTGCAGGGCCCTAACCATTCCATGGGTTATCTTATAGACCAGTAAATTGTATGATCTTTCAACTACTTGGGATGGAACGACTTCCTATTTTGTCTTTTGTACTTTCCATGCACAGGAAGATTTCTTAAAACTCAATCACTTCATTGAAGATCTTGACAAAGAACTCACATATCTTATCAGACTGACACATTTCTAATAGAGCTTTCTGAAGTGAGGCCATAGCTGGTTTGTAAGCCTTTCAGATGATCTTTCAGATGTACTGATTGTGGTCCCCTTTATCTTCTTCATTTTCTGAGACTTCAAAGCACAAGTCCATATGCCCACATTGGCCATGTCTCCACATCAACAAATACGTTGTAAAATCTGTGGCATCACTTCTGAAAATATTGCATTCATGCAGTAGAAATGCCACATGCTAACTCACATGATCAACTACAGAAGCTTTTAAATTCCTTATTAGTTATGCTTGTGCATATTGGGTGAAATGAAAATTCAATTCTAGGATGCTTCTTATATTTTTCCCATCCCCCTCCGGAGATACATACACACAAGTTGCAATGACTTGTTGGGTGCTTTAATGATCCCAAAGTGCAATATGCAGCCTGATTTAATGGCATTTTCCTTTGATCACATTATAACACATATAGATATCAGCACCAAGTTGGGCTAGGAGAATCTCCTGTCCAGCTCGAGTGTCTTCTCTTGACCTGATTGTCCAGAAATCATTCTTTAGCATAGTTATAGCCATAAAGTGAATGCCTTAATGTTTGTGTGTAGCACAATTAATTCTTGGCACTATGTGTGTGAACAGGTGTAGATTGATATAGCTCTCTATTGCATCACTCTGAAATCTGCCAGTGTCTCAACAGAAAGAAACCACCCAAGGAACAATGTTAGAAAATTTCATTTGCATTTCATAGTGTTTACCAGATAGGAAGTGTTTAATGCTTTTTCCTTCCTTCCTTCCTTCCTTCCTTCCTTCCTTCCTTCCTTCCTTCCTTCCTTCCCTCCTTCCCTCCTCCCTCCCTTCCTTCCTCCTCCCTCCTTCCTTCCCTCCTTCCTTCCTTCCTTCCCTCCCCCTTCCTTCCTTCCCTCCTCCCTTCCTTCCTTCCCTCCTTCCCTCCTTCCTTCCCTCCTTCCCTCCTTCCTTCCTTCCTTCCTTCCTTCCTTCCTTCCTTCCTTCCTTCCCTCCTTCCTTTCTTCCTTCCTTTCTTCCTTCCTTCCTTCCCTCCTTCCTTTCTTCCTTCCTTCTCCTTCCTTCCTTCCCTCCTTCCTTTCTTCCTTCCTTTCTTCCTTCCTTCCCTCCTTCCTTCCCTCCTTCCTTCCCTCCTTCCTTCCCTCCCTCCTTCCTTCCCTCCTTCCTTCCTTCCCTCCTTCCTTCCTCCCTCCCTCCCTTCCTTCCTTCCTCCCTCCCTCCCTTCCTTCCTTCCTTCCTCCCTCCCTCCCTTCCTTCCTTCCCTCCTTCCTTCCTTCCTTCCCTCCTTCCTTCCTTCCTTCCCTCCTTCCCTACCTCCCTTCCTTCCCTCCTTCCTTCCCTCCTTCCCTCCTTCCTTCCTTCCCTCCTTCCCTCCTTCCTTCCTTCCCTCCTTCCTTCCTTCCTTCCTTCCTTCCTTCCTTCCTTCCTTCCTTCCTTCCTTCCTTCCTTCCTTCCTTCCTTCCTTCCTTCCTTCCTTCATGTTGTTATAGTTCTGCTCTCCATTTTGTATCATGCCATTTTGAGAATATTCAATGATTTTATTTCCATTCACATGTTTCACAGAAAAAAAGAGTAGAGAACATTTCCATGGCATATAAAAAGACAGATCTGAACAGATTCCTCTATTTACAAGCATAGGAAAGAGGAACATTAATGGCAGCAGGTACATTTTCAGACACAGCTCTGGGCACACTTGGTATATTCCACCAGGCAGCAGGGGCAGTGGCTTTTCTTTCGGGACACATAGTAGCAGAATTTAGGAGCCTGAATAGGAACAAGAGCCACTATATATGCAGTCACAGTTGGGGGGCGTCCCTTATTGGCAAGTAGATGTTGGATGGGTAGTTCTAACAGAGGTAGGATAGATGGAGGACAAGAAGGAATTGTCTCTGCATCAGTTTACCTGAGATATATTCTTATGTTTATTGGAATTAGTCATATTTACCATTTCTTATGGTGCAATAATGCTCTGTTACATTAATAAGCTAGAGTTTGTTTTGCCATTCACTACGCAATGGGCACCCACTTTGTTTCTAGGTTATTTTTCTCCCCACCACAAAAAGTGCTACTGTGAATAGTTTACTATATATAAGGCCTTTATTTTTGTCATTTATTTTCTTGGGCCAGAAGCTCAGTAGCAGGTTTTATGGATCAAAAGCTATCAACAAGGTAGGGACATTTCTCTCATAATTTCAATTGTTTTCCAGAATGGTTGGATCAGATTGTAGCCCCACCAACAGTGCCTTGATATACCTACATTTGTATAATCCCTCCCCCATTGACCGTTTTTTTCTTTTGTCATTTTTTTACCATTGAATAGATATGAGGTGAAACCAGAGTTGTTTTAATTTGTATTTCTCTAAAATCATTGAGCCCATCATTTCTTATAGCACAGTAGTATTCCATCATAATAATATAGCACAACTTGTTCAGCGATGCCCCAATTGATGGGTATCCCTGTAATTTCCAGTTCTTTGCTATCACAAAGAGACCAGTTATAAACATTTTAGAATGTATAGGCTCTTTTACTTTTTCCTTAATCATCTTTCAAAATAGACCAAGTAGTGGTATTGCTGAGTCAAAGGGCATAGTTAGTTTAATAACTCTTTGGGCATAATTCCAGATTGCTTTCCAAGATGGTTGGATAATTTTAAAATTCCACCAACAATGAGTTAGTGTCCCAATTTGTGCACATCCTCTACAACGTTTGCCACTTTCTCCTCCTATTATTCCAGTCAATCTGTTAGCTATAAAATGATACCTCAAGGCTGTTTTAGTCTGCATTTCTCTAATCAATAATGATTTAGAGCACTTTTATATGACTATAAATTAACTATGAAGGACATGTGAAGAAAGACATTATTTGCATCCAGAGAAAAAATTGATAAATAGAAGTATATATGGAATGATTTTACATATGTATACCTTTTTGTATCTAATGGTAGCCGTCTCTAGGGTGGGAGAGGGGAGGGAAGACAAAAAGAAAAAAAATGAAAGACAATTTTGTCTTATATCTGAAAGGAATATCAAGCTGTGCATAGAAGATTTACAGCTTTATGTACAATCATCTTTTTTATTGTACTATGTTATAGAAATGCTTGTTTTATTCCATAAATTAAAAATGAAATTAAAACCATAAAATGTGTATTTCTCTGATTAGTAGTAATTCAAAACATTTTCCTCCATATGGTTAGTAATCATTTACAATTCTTCCTTTGAAAACAATTATTTATTATTCTTTGATTACTTATTGTGGAATTCCACTTTGTAGTTTTTTGTCAATTCTCTCTATATTCCAGATATCAAACTTTTGTCAGAGAAATTGATACAAATATTTTCCTTCCAATAACAGCTTCTTTTATTCTGGATCTGTTTGTTTTGTTTATATAATAGCTTTTAAATGTTATCTAATTTAAGTCTGTTTGCCTTTTATAATCACCCAATATACTCTTGTTTCTTTAAGATTTCTCCCTGTAATAATCACGGATGTAAAAGCAATTTCTTCTTTTCTTCCCTATTTATTTTCTTCTGCAAAGTGACCTTTTTATATTTAGGCCATGTATCCATTTGGAGAATATTGAGTTATATATTACATCCATCCTTCAAGGCCCAATGCACGTCCTACCACCTCCAGGCTGTCTTTTCCAATGACTCCAGTATATATTAATCTCTTCCTTCTCTGACCTGCTATTGCACTCTAAGTCCCTCTCATGTAATTTAGCACTTCATTGTTCTCTGATCATTTCATTTGCATTTGCTTTTGGCTAGATTGAATTCAACAAATATTTATTAATCACCTAGTGTATGTTTGGTTCTCTCAGTGCCAAGATTAAAACTCTTTGAAGATAAGGACCATTTAAAAAAAATCCTTTAGGGTCTAACATAGTGAAGGTATACGATAAATGACACAGGAATCAGGAAAACCTGGTTTCAAATCCCACTTCTGAAATTTAGCTAACTGTGGGATACAGGCAAGTCACTTAACCTTTCTAACATTCCATTTCCTTATCGGTACAATGAAGGGATTGGTCTCCATAATCTCTAAGGTCTTGTCCAACTCTCTATGTATGATTCTATGACTCTCTAGACCTCTGAGCTGGAAGGCATCTCAGCAGACAGCCAGTGCAAACAGCGTATGCACCGAACTCTCCCACAACAAATTTAACAGGTAGTCATCAACCTCTGCTGGAAGACCCCTCTTGCAGGGGACATTCTGTTGTGCATATTTGTGTCAATTGCCCATGTGTCCTGAAGAATCCTATTCTACTTTTGGATAACTCCAACTGTTAGTAGGTTTTTCATCAGTTCTAAATGGGACTCCTTGAAATTTTGACTCACTGTTCCTAATTGTGTCATTTGGGGCCAAGCAGAGCAAGTTTGAACCCTTTTCTAATATGACAGCCCTACAGATATTTAACATCAGCTATGTCTCACCTAAATCTTCTCTTCATCAGACTAATATCTCTAGGCCCTACAGATGGTCACCTTCCTTTGAATGCTTGGCATTTTGTTGATTTCTTTTAAAAATGTTTTGCTCAGAATTAAATGATACTGTAGATATAGTCTGATTAGGGCCCAGTACAGAGGAATGATCATTTTTATAGTCTTTACTATGTTGCAAGGCAGCTGGGGCATAGTGGACAGAGAATTAGCCTCATGATTGAGAAGACCTGATTTCAAGAGTGGTCTTTGAGATCACACACACACACACACACACACACATATTCTGTATGACCCTGGGCAAGTCGCTTAATTTCTCAGTGGCCCCAGGCAACTCTCTGCCTATAGATCATAGCATAGATGTCAATTTGTTTTAGTAGAGGAAGATTTCTCATGGGGAGTTCTCCATTCCAGTGAAACCACAGATTGCTGTCTCCAGCCCTCAAGTCCCACAAAGTAATTGTCATCCTGTCTCTTGTACTTATAAGTTTGTCACCTGCAGTGTCATCTGCAAGTTCATAAGCTTGACGCCTGTGCCTTTATCCAAGTTATTTGATTCAGTCTAATTCAAGGAAGAATTATGAAACATCTATGTGTTGGCAGGTGTTGGGGATAGAAATAATTATATATATAAATATATACACACACATATAAATATGTATACACACATTCATATATACACACACATACTCTTACATACATATACATATACATGTACATATAAAATATGTTTACATGTATACTTTATATATGGTATATGTATATGATGTAAAACTCATCTATACCTACATATATGTCTAACATCTTTCTTTTTACTTGTATTTGTATCCTTAGCCCTTAGCACAGTGCCTGGCATATAGTAAGTGCTTAATAAATGCTTGTTGACTGACTGCTTTAAGGTTTTCAAACTGCTTTCCACTTATTACTTCATTTGATCCTCACATTAACTCTATGAGATAGATGCTGTGATATTTCCATTTCATAGATGAGAAAATTGAGGCTCAGAGAGGTTATGGGATTTGCTCAAACTTCTTTAGTTAATAAATATTTAAGGTAGGACTGAACTCCAGTATTCCCCTGCTCCAAGTCCGTCATTTAATCCATCATGTCTCCTAGCTGTCTCATGATGAAATCATGATGTTAAAAAAGATCTCAGTGGACAAAACCAGGGGGCCAAACATGAACAAATAATCTTTAGTATGCATAAATATAAACAAATATCCTTTTGGTTTAAATTTTATAATTTTATAACAACAAGATGGGGAAAAATGGCTAACTAGTAGCTTGTCTTAAATCTAGGGGTTTTAGTGGACTCCAAATTCTACTGTGGTCAGCGCAATGTGGCAAGTAAACATGAAAATATAATTTTAGATTGTACTGAGAGGTAGTGTTTAGGATTAGCGAGCTTGTATTGTGTCAATTCCTACCTTTAAGAATCTTACATTTTACTGGGAAGAGGGAGAAACAACATTTGAGATAAGTAAATACCAAGTAATTTCAAAGAGAGTGTATGCTCAGAAGTAGGTGGGATTAGGAAAACTTCTGTAGAAATTAATACTTGAGCTGAATCATCAAGGAATATTGGGTTTCTACAAGGTGGAGGTAAGAAAGAAGAACCTTCCCCTCATGGTGGACAGAATACTTCTTCAAAGATTTAGAGGCCAGATATGGAATGTCACATGCAGGAAGCACCACATATGTTGCTTCCAAACCAAGTTTGGTTCAAACACAAAATGTGCAAAGTGGAGTAATGTGAAATAAATTTGGAAATATAGGTTGAAATCAGATTATGAAAGGCTTCTAAACGCCAACCAAAAGAGTTTGTATATGGTTCCAGATACAATAGGGAGCCTCTAAATTTTCTTGAGAGGGTGAATGATGTAGTTGTACCTATGCTTTAGGGATAAAAATTTGGTCACTATATGGAGTATGGTTGGGAAAGAGGAGAAGCTGGAGGCAGGAAAAACAATTGTGAGAGCTCTTGGAATGTTTCTAGCAAGAGGTGATGAAGGTTTGAAAGAAGGTTTTGGATAGGTGCTTATAGATGAGATAGTTGCCAGAGATGCTACAGAGGTATAATTGATAAGATGTGACAATTGATTGAATGATTGTGGTTGGAGTGAGGGAGAATGGAGATTTAAAGGTGTCTCTGAGATTGAAAATCTTTGTGATTAATAAAGCAAATATGTAACAAGAGCAAATATATAAACATTTCTTCTGGGGTAGACTCTTCCCTACCCCACCTCAGTCTCTGAGGGAGTGAACTCAAAATTTAGCTTAGCCCCTACATAGCATTTTTACCACAAAGTAAAGAGAACAAACATTTATTAAATATTTCCTATGTCCAGACATAGCAGAACTACTGGATGAATACTTCGGCTGGGCTGTATGTTCCAAGGTTGCTCCATGCTCCCCAGGGCAATATCCTTTCCTATATGAGAAATCTGGCCTACACTCTGACTTCTGGATTCCTGTGGCTCACTGGCCCAATATTTCAAACCTACCAAGGCCAGAGATTCTATTTCCTTCTCTAGATGCTAAGAAGAAAGAAATGAATGAGGCAAAGAGGAGCGACCCGAAGTTTTCAGCCCTTTTTTGAATGTAGTCAAGGAAAGAGCTTCCTTGTAGCATGTGCTTAACTGACCAGAATGATTACAGATTGTCTCCTTGGCTTCACAGCTATTCCAATGTACTTCCTTTACCTCATCATGATTCTTCTAGAAAGAGGTTTCCCAAGCTCTCAGTTTGGAAAGATGCCATCCCAGGTTCTCTCTACATGCACCAGACCCCTATGTTACCTTTCTTCCCTGTGTTCTTCTTTAAGTGACAACTAAACATTTTTTTCTAACATGAATTTTAAAAAGGAATCCTTACAGATGTATTGAAGGAATAGATATGGGGCTTTGTTTTGAGAAGTTATATGGTTTATCTTTCAGAAGTTGACCTGCTTTTAAAGGTTACATGCTTCAAAAAATGAAAAAAAATAACACCCAGCAACTTTGTGAGATCAGTAGCCCTCTGTGCTTCTCTGTGACCAAATGTTCCAACATTCTAGTTACAGAAACTGCCACTTGTTTTTATGGAAGTTCAAGATGTAAACAGAAACGATCTCTCCTTTTGCCAAGGAGCTGTTAGCAATACGATTTGGAGTTAAATTTATTTTTGTGAATGTGACTGTCTGGCTCCAGTGGTCACTGAACAAGGCCATTCATTACTTCCCTGTGAATTTTGCACAGGTGAAAAATCCAGATGGTTGAATCTCTTTATTTATCCACTAAATGTTTGCAGTATCAGTATAAACTTCTGTCTTTTGTCACTCTATGTATAAGTGATGGTAGGAAGGACTGTCTCTAAGGAGAAAACACCATCTCCAAATGAAACTGTGAGGAGGGCAAGGGAGACAGATGCTAACAATGGTGTGTGTGTGGTGTGGAAGTGGCCATTTGGAAAGCCTACCTTATTCTTCTAAATTCTTAACTCTCATCACATCTCCCAGGCAGATCGGCAACATGGACAGATGGAGCTATCATTTGAGAAAGACAGAAATAAAATGGACCAAAAGAAATAATGGTTTGCCACCTGTCTGACAAGAAATGAGGTGAGGTGCCCACATGATAATGGACCCAGGCTGTTATCAGTCTTGAAATGAGAAGCTTAGTTTCCCATTATGACTCTCTCAAACTCCCCAGTCTCATTGGGCACATTGAAATTAAATGAATAAGCTATAATGAAAGACATAGTGAAATGCTGGGATTATGGGGAAAACAGAGACACCAACCCGTGGAAATACATCTCTCTTATCATTTTCCCCTTCTCCCTTTTGTGTGCTTGTCTATGCTTATTTCTCCACCAATGCACCCTCCAATGTTTGTCCATGATGTGGAGGTGACTGGGTTCTCATAAGCTCCGTCATCAGAGTACAAGATTTGGATGGTTCTATTATGCTAGAATGATTTCAGGCTAGGTCTAATATGTGCTCTGTCCAATGTTTCATTTTTTTGTCTGTATGCCTGCCACTTAACATAGTCTCAGATACATACTTAATAAATGCTCATTTATTATTTGATAAATATCTACCCAACTGTATTTTAAGAGACTCATCAATAAGTGGGCTGCACTCTCCTTGCCACAAGTCTCTCCCCACTCTAGTCCAACCTCCATTCAGCTGCCAAAGTGATTTTTCTAAAGCATTTATCTCACCATATCAAGCCCATACACAATAAACTCTGGAGGCTCCTTATAACTATGAGGATCAAACAAAAAAAAATCCTCTGTGTTCAAAGTCCTTCATAACGTCCTCCACCCACACACTCATTTCAAGTCTTCTTATACCTTATACCCCTTCATGTTCTCTTCAATTCAATGATACTGGCCGTCTTGCTGTTCCATGAACAAGATAGACCATCTCTTTAAGTCTCAGCTAAAATGCCACCTCCTACAGGAAGCCTTTATCAGTCTCTAGTGCCTTTCCTTTGTTAATTATTTCTAATTTATCTTGCATATAGCTTGTCTGTAAATATTTGTTTGATTATTGGCTCCCCCTTGAGGCCAGGGATGTTATTTTTTGCCTTTCTTTGTATTTCCAGTGCTAAGCAGGTGCCTGGCATATTGTAGGTACTCAACAAATGCTTATTGATCTCTATAATCTAGTCAGGCTGGCTGACTCAATATTCCCCACTAATAATTCATTTCTCCAGCCTATGCCTTTACATGAATAGTCCCCCATATTTAGAATACACACCCTTCTCACTTCTACATCACAGAATTCACTAGCTTCCTTTGAAGCCCAACTCTAATGATACTGCCTTCAAGAGATCTTCCCTCACTCCCCTAATCACTAACACTTTTTGAAATTACTTTTGAAATTACTTCATATTACTTATGTATTATATTTGCTTACATGTTATCTTCCCCTCCAACTGACCACAAGCTCCTTGAGGGCAGGGACTATTTTATCTCTGTCTTTGTTTCCTCAAGCCTAGCATAGTAACTTCACATAGTGAGCACTTAAACCCTTTTTCCCATTGGATTGATGAAATTTTTAGCCAAATCAAGTCTCATAGACCATCTATTTAGTTATAAAAGGGATGGCATATCAATGTAGGGAGTTTACTCATGGTAGAAGAATGTGTTCAAGAAGGTCTGAAACTATTGGGTCATAGGGTCATAAAAGTTTACAGCAGAAAAATATCTTAGTGATTATCCAGTTCCTCCTCTTTTTTGGAGATGGGAAAATAGCATCCTAGAGAGGATTAATTATTTCTAGAAATCTCAGAATCTCAAGGTTAAAGGGACTTTGGAGGCCATAGACATGGTGTCTCAAAAGTCTTAGTGAAGGCAAAACTGCACTAAGATATTTGGGACACCCTGTAGTTCAACTCATAACTCCCTGAATTAGAAACCATGCCACGGTACTCTGACAAGATCAAATGTGTAGTAAGTGGCAGGGCCAGGATTTGAACACAGCTCTTTTTATTTAGTCCAGTGCATGTTGTACCTGTGACTTAGAAAAAGAAACAAATGCTTGCTCTAATTCCCATTCCAACAGCCCTGTGTTGGTAATGTTGTCTCTTTGGGGGCTGATCCATTCAACCCTGTCAAATAAGTTCTATCACAATGCATATTAATCTGAGACACAGAGTTGAATGAAAGAGCTGATAAATCCATCTTCAAGATGTGATAAGTGTAAAGCATTTCTAATGAGTGGGCATTATGCTGAATAACTTCAGTATGACAAGGACCAAGGAACATTTAATGAAAAATACATATACACCCAGAAGAAAAAGTTCAGGAAGGGAGACAAGGGCTGTATGTGTGAGTATTTCTAGTTTCTAAAAGTCAACCATCTTTTACTGTATTGTTGTTAATTAAATATCTTGTCAAAGCTGACACTGTGATCTTGAAAGAAAGAGTCCAGCAAAGCACATCTTCTTATATTCTACCCAGCATCTCTTTTCCACTTAATAAGCTGAAACAATTCAGGCATTAAGACAGCCATAGAATCCTATAAATACAAGATGTCAGAGAGCCAAGCAGGACTTAAGAGATCATTTCAGCTCTGCTACTTGTAGCTATGTGAATTTGAGCTAGAGGTTTCATTTCTGTGGGTTTTAGTTTCCTCCTCTGTAAAAATGAAGGTTAGACTAGGTGATCTTATCTCATCCAACCAACTCATTTTCATTTGGTAGAGTGGGAAACAGAGTCCCAGAAAAGTGAAATTCTTGTCCAAACTTGTACCTGAAGAAAGACAGAGCTGGGATTTGAATTCTTGTCTTTTTGTAAAAAACAAAAACAAACCCAAAAAATCCTCCAAATCTCATCCTCTTTTTAGAACATTATCTCCTGACTTCAAGTTGAAGAATATAAAGTGGAAACTGGTTCTCTGAATTAAGATCTTTGAAATGTCCCCCATTGCTGGAGGGGAAAAATTGATAAAAATAGGGATAAAAATAGAGAAAGTTAAAACACCTATGCCTTCAAAAACACTCTCTCAAACTGTACGATGAAGCTAAATTGTGAAGCTTAAGGCAATCATCCCAGAACAAAGGGGATTATGTAGCAAAGACTCAAGTTGAGGACTTCCTTAAAAAGAATTTTTCAAGGCTACTGCCCTGGACAGTAAGGATGAAGGATAACAAGTTTTCTCCCTCCCTTTAGAGGCTACAATTTACACTTTGAGGTCTATTTCCTTTTGTATCTCCACTGCAGATTTACTATCTTCAGCTGCTTAAGAAGTAGAGTGATTCAGGAAAGAGATATGGAGGCTCTACTACTGGAAATTAGAGTATCCTTTGGTGCCATGGGGACTGTCAGTCTTCTCATCTCCTTCCTGTTAGTTGGTGCTAAAAACCTCTCCTGCCCTTTTCAAAGGTCAGGGTCAGCAGATATTTTTGTAAGGGGCACATGAGAGCTGAAGAGATGAGTTAGTGAGCTGACAGTAAGAAATGGTTACAAAAAATTGGAGAAAGCCAGAAAAGAATGCTGTGCTGGATTTTTTCTTCAGGGTAGAGGTTCCAGTCAGATAGACAGGAAATCAGAACTCAAGGGAAGAGCAACAGAATGGGGGAGAAGCCACCTTAGGTCACAGTCGGGTATCTGAACCCCAGAAGGATGAACAGAGCAATAGAGGGAGAAAGAAGAGCACCATGAGAGATGAAGCCTTATAGCAATAAGAACAAGAGGACATAGAAAGGAGTAGCAAAAACATAATTGGATTTGGGGGACAGAGGACCTGGGTTTGAATACCAGCTCTGCTGCTGACTTACCTGTGTGACCCTGGCTATGTCACCTCTCTCTGGATCTCAGTTTATCCTCTATTAAATGTTGAGACAACACTAAAGGATCTCTGGAGCCCCTCCTGCTGTATATCCTATGATCCTGCTGTCACCTATGGTACAGTTCCACCTCTACTCCCCCATTCTTGGCTCAGATACATGGGGTTAATCCTAGGGTTCAATTCCAACTCCAGAATGCCAGCATCTCCCTTTGACTCTGTCCCACTTTGTGGCAAACTACTTGGGACATCTCCAAAATGAAGCTTAGGTGTGGCTTGTCTCTAAATATCCCCAAATGTGGGCAACAGGGTCTCTTCCTTCAAGGGAAGGTACTCAATACCCAATAAGGTAATTGGATATAGCAACCTTTATATTTTACCCATCATATAAAATGGATAAAACGTAAAGAACACAAAAACATTCATGAACAAATGTGACACAGAAAGTACTTAAACGGCCCTTTATACTCATTATACTCCTTTTTCAATATAAATACCTGTTGTTGGTTTGCTGAATATATATTTCCCATTCACCTTGAACCTTCATTATCTGAACAACTCATTACATTATCCTGGAGGGCAGCCAAAGCCCAGATCTTCTATCTCCTCATAGCTTACTGTTAGTGCTTTAGCTATAAGAGATTCTAGTGGGAAGTCCTCTTCTCTTCAGAGAGGCAGTCTTTCCAACTGGCAGAAGGGAACTCGGGAACTATCTTCCTACATTCTCAGATTCAGGACTAGATAACCCACAAGATTGAAAATGGCCTTTCTCGGGATCATAGTCTCCAGCCTGTTCTCAAAAAAGGAAACAGTGAGAAAACGACCAGAATTTGAGGTTTAAGAAATCCAATCACAGGCTCACCTGAGCAAGCACTGACTGGGGCCACAATTTACCCTCCTGAGAGCCCTCATTTTCTGCTCTAGGGGAGCAGGGAGCAGAAATTGCCTTCTTTCTTCCTGCATTCAGGTCCAAAGGAGATGAAGCTTGCAGAAAAGAGGAAAGGAAGAAATGATGTTTCACAGCTCATTCTTATAGACCAGGGGTGAGGAACCTGTGGCTTCAAAGCCACATGTAGTCCTCTAGGTCCTCAAGTGCAACCCTTTGACTGCATCCAAACCTCACAGAATGAATCCTTTAAGGATCCACACTTGAGGACCTAGAGGGCCACATGAGGCTTTGAGGCTGCAAGTTCCCCATCCCTCTTATAGATCACAGTGTTTCCTCCAAGAGTCCATCTTCCTGGAATGTAATCACCTAATCATTAGGAGGCAGCCCCAATTACTGAAGAACAATATCCACAGAGGTCTATCTCACATGGCTCTCAGGCATTATATACCTGTTCTCACCGAGGGTCAAGCTCCATTGGGCATCCTCCACTCCTATACCCTTCTGATAATGGCCTATGTTCTATAATCTTATTAGGTTGGGGAGAGAGTGGCTCATCATATTGATAAATCCATTAAACAGGGAAGAAGACAGGCAAAATAAGAGAGAGAGAGAGCCAGTGGGGAATAAAGAAAAAAAGTGAAGAAAAGATGAATCAATCATTTATTAAGTACCTTCTATTTGCTAGGAACTGTGCTTGGTGCTGGGGATAAAAAGGTGATGAAAGAACAGTTCCTTCCCTCCAGCAATTTATATTCTGCAATATGCTCACAGGTAGGTGTATACCTATATTTGTATAATATACATGTTTTATATAAACATTATAGTTCAGTCATTTCAGACTCTTCATGACCCCATTTGGAGTTTTCTTGGCAAAGATACTGGAGTGGTGTGGCATTTCCTTCTCCAGCTCCTTTTATAGCTGAGGAAACTGAGGCAAACAAGGTTAAGTGACTTGCCCAGGGTCATTCAACTAGTAAGTGTCCGAGGCTGTATTTTAACTCAGGTCTTCCTGACTCCAGGCCTAGGGCTCTATCTACTGTGCCACCTAGCTGCCCCTATATAAACAGACAAACCTGATAAAAGGTAACACCTTGGAGAGGAAGGCACTAAGTTGGGGGCAGGGGAGGACCAGGAAAGATTTTATGGAGAAAGTAGAAAGAAGGATTTGTTTTTTAAAGAAAATAGGAGAAAAGAAGAGTAGGGAAAAACAACAACAACAACAGGACTGTAGCCTGATCTCATCCAGGAATGCTGCTGCTCCCTGGATACCTTCACTGTCATGCTCCTGAGCTCCTGACTCTACCTTTAATCATGTGCTTCAGCTGTTGTCCCAGGCTTCTGATATTGAGCCTTCACCATTTGTAACCTCCCCACCCAATCTTGCTGCTTGTTCTGGTCATCTTTAAGCCATCTGCCTGCATTCTAATCCTTCCTCTAGTCCCATTTTCTCCTCTTGGTCTGGAAATAATAATGGAATCAAAGGACATGTCAAAATATTTCTCTGTTTCATCACTAGCCACCCTTGCTACTTCTCTGACCAAAACACCTCTCCCTGGCCACTTCTCCCTTGCACATGTGGACTTTCCCTATTCAATAGAATTTCCCCAAGGACAAGGACCATTTTAAAAATTATTTTGCTTTTATTGCTTGTTACTTTTTGTTTTTGTCCTCAACAATTAGTATGGTGCCTACAATATAGTAAATACTTAATATATGTTTTCTGTTTTCATTCATAAAGATTTTGACTGGGTCAGGAACCTTACTGAACATATTGCCCAAACCAATCATTTTACAGATGTGGAGACTGAGAACCAGAAAGATAAAACAACAACCCCAAATCTCCCAGCTAATAAAAAGCAAAGTCTGGATTTGGAGGCAGTTAATTGTTCTTGCTGTAAATCCGGGAAATTTTCACCACTGTGTGCTACGTGATTTTAAAAAGACAGCAATATAGGTAAGCTAATATATGACATTACTTTATAGATTTAAGTGTTCTTTGCTGAGGATTTTTTTCCACATGGGTACACGTCATAAAATTATGATGCGTTGCCAACAGGTCCCTAGTGGTACCTAGATTATGGTCTTATATTGCATATAGCTAGGCTTCCCGTAGTCCTTTTTCCTGCTTTTATTTTAATACAAAGAAAATTATTAAAATAATACAAACATTGAATAGCACAATTTTCTATGCTTCAAAAGGAATATGCACAGAGATATTTATGTATCTTTTAAAAATATATTTTAAGGAAAATTTAAAGAAATGCAAGCATCTAGAAACAATAATAGGATAGCCAGTAAGATATTTAACTACTTCGAGTCTCTACTTAACCTAACCATGATTTAGAACTACATGCTGTTAGAACTAAAGTAGATTGAATGGTAGCATGGGGACAGTTTCAAAGACTAATGGATTTGTAATCAGAAAATGTGGGCAAGAGCCCTTTCTTTACCACTTGCTCCTAACAAGAACTAAGAGAAACATATTTGCTCAGAGTTTTGAAAATTGAACCAAAAGGGCTGAACTAAAAAGGCAGAGGGCAGGGAGAAAATTGGTTATACACATATAGCCCAAGGTAGGCACCGTAGCCAACAGATGCATTGTAGAAAGAATTGAAAAGAGACATTATCAAGTCCATAGGAGACAAATCTGAGAAAGGAGTCAGTCAAAAACAAAACAAACACAACAAACCTGTGGTCTTTGCTGTCTCTAACTAAACACAATTTGATTTACAAGCAAGATGAACAAGAGATTCTAATAGGAGGAGTCAAATTTGACCTCACATTTGTCACTGAGAATTAGTGAGATAAGAACCACCAGTAGAATATGACTCTGTAAAGATATAGCTTGCTGTAAAGGAAAATGATAAATAAAAGCTGAAAGAGGGGCAAGGGGAAAATTGTATATTAAGATAATATATTCACCTTCAGAAAGTCCTGGAACTAGACAGAGGAAGCGTAGTGGAGAGTATTAGGGCAAAGATAATGGAGGAGCCAGAATGGATCTTTTTGGTGGAATATATTTACAGACCAGCTAAACAGAAGGAAGAAGTAATTGAGGATTTCAGAAAGAGATCAGAATCCAGGCAGAATTTGATAAAGTTGTAATGAGGGTCAATTGTCTAGAACTTTGATAGTACTTTTCCTCTCTAACAAAAGCAAAGCCACACATATGTAACTATGTGTTTAATATATACAGTATATTTAATATGTGTATATATATATATATATGGAGTCAACATGTACATCTTTATCATATATGTATTTGTGCATACATGTGTATATAGGTGTGTACATGCATAGATATGCATGCGTATATATCCCTATATGCATGTGTATACACATGCACAAATGTATATGTGTTTATATGTATATGCCTGCATATATGTATGTGTGTATGTGTATACACATACACACACACACACACACACACACACACATATATATATATATATATATTCCTTAATGAAAATTCTATCATTCAAAACATCAAGACACTAACAAAAGAAATATATATTTTCATCAAAAAGAATGAACTGGAAGCTTGCTTGGAAATAATGGAAACTTTCTGGAGAGGGGAGTGATGATTACATCTTAGAATCTGTGACAGGGAAGGAGAGGAAATCACTTATAATCTGACATAAATCCTAGATTTGGGCAAAGCAGATTTCAAAAGGATCAGAGGAAAGGTAGGTTGGATTCAATGGATTAGAGGAAGTTAGCCCAGGAGAAGTGGGAAGTTCTCAATAATTAAATTTTGAAGACAGAAAAAAAGGAACAACTCTGATGAAGAGAAAAAAGGTGAGTTGGATAAGGGTTTCATTTGGATATATGTGACAGGATACTCACCAACCAACTTAGATTTAAAAAAAAAATTAGGCAAACAAAAAATGGAAGAAAAGTTAGGTAATGGATAATGAAAACAAAATGTGGCACAGTCCTGTCAGAATATTGTTAGTATTGCTAATGGTCAGAGTACAATGAATCTGGTAGGAAAAGTTAAAAATAACAACAAATACAACAACAACAACAAAAAAACATTAATTTTTTTCAAAGTGTAGTAGGGTGCCTTTTGGTTCTCATCTCATGGGTCGTGAAGGTACACCTTCTTTTGGTTGATCTGACACCGGCAGCCACCCCACAGCATCCAGGCCAAGTCTCCACTTCTGTTGCCTCCGTGCCTCTGTTTGACCCTAATGAAATTAAAGTCATGTTTTTAAGGTGCACTACAGGTGAAGTTGGTGCCACATCTACTCTGCTCCCCAAAATTGGTCCCTTGGATTTGTCTCCCAAAAAGATTGATAATGATCACTAAGGCAACTGGTGAGTAAATAGGGCCAAAGGTCACACTGAAACTTACCATTCAGAACAGACAGGTCAACATTGCATAAAAAATTATGTTTTCTAAAAATATATGTTATAGTAGGGCAAATAAGAAAGTTTAAAGAGGAATAAAATTACCACTTAGGGTACTTAGAACAGTGAAACATGATGATGGAGAGAAGGTAAAGCTGCTCAATTCTTATTTTGATTCTTTCATCTCTGGACTGGAAAGGGTAGTACAATCATTGAAAATGGGAAATTAACATGCAAAATAATTAAGGAAACAGTGAAAGATCACCTAAACTGCCTTTGATGAGTTTAAGTCATCTGACCCCCCATGGACTACCTCCTAAGCCGCTGATATTATTACTGAGTCACTTTGAGGGATTGCTGAAAGATCAGGAGAAGTGGAGAGGTATTACAGCATTGATGAAAAGTAGATGTCTTGATTTAAAAAAAAAAAAAGGAAGAAGTGAATGCTGTTTGCTAACTATAGGCCAGTGAACTTAGTTTTGGTTTTTGTCTTAACTCTACAATACATTATTAAAAGGATGGCAAACAGAAAACTATCACAATCAACATGATTTCATCACAAGCAAATCATACAAAACTAACTTTATTTGCTCTTTTTGTGATAGAGTTACTGATTTGGTAGATTAGAGAATGTTCTAAATGTAGTTTGCCTAGATTTTGGTGTAAAGACTGGACTTCCTAAGAGTGGTTTCAAACCAGGGGCCTGACCCTTATAGGGTTTTTTTTTTAGGGGGGCTTATGCTCTTATCAATATTTAAAATAAGGCTTAAGTATGACTCATGCTTAGGTTTCTCCAAATGCGAGTCACGGTTTCTACCATTTTCAAATATGTACCCAATACATAATATAGGTATTACACACTGAAGTGGGATAACTTTCTTTTTTTTCACCCACCACAGAAGAGATGCTTAAGAGAAAAAGGACTTGCAAGGAACATGAGGAAAATGAAAACACAAAGTGCTCAGACAATTGTTTAGACTTTTCCTGAAATATAGAATCTTTTGGAGGCAAAGTCAAAAATCCACATTTGCCTCAGACATGCACTGGCTGAGCAACTCAATGAAATTGCCTGGAAAGATTTGGAAAGCAGGGCAGGTTTCCTGGCCCACCATGGTGTGTTTCTATGCATTAGCTGTGGAGACTATGTGGTAGAACTCTTTATTCTCCAGGGACCATGATATCAAAGAAATGTCAATCCCCTCTCACTTATATTATCCAGTGGCTAAATTTTCAAACTCAGGTCCTCTTGCATTTGGGATTTCCTATAAAGTAGCCTACAAGGGTGGGACAGTACATTCCTAGGAAATCCTTTGCTCTGAGAAGGAAACAAAGGCAATAGAAGATAGGCAGAGGTTGAGCATCCTGCATCTCCTCTTCCAATCTCTACACATTTCTCTTGAAGGTCATGATTTTCTTTCCCTGGTTAGGGAACAGGGGTGAGAGAGGGAGGTGAATAATTTGAATCTAAAGAAGTGTCTTAGATTTTCTCTTAGACAACTGGGGAATGGCTAAGCAAATTGTGGTATATAAATATAAGGAAATATTGAACTGTAAAAACTATGATAGGGAATCTCGGATAGTTTGAATGATGCAAAATGAATCAAACAGAACCATAAGAACAATTTGTATAAAGATAACATTATAAAGAAGAACATTTTTGTAAGGATTAAAAATCAAGCTTATTAAAGAGACTCATCAAACTGATCATGCACTTCACCCAGTTGTACCTCCCTTACACTGGCAAAGCACTTGACGAAGCCTTTCATTCTAGTTTTAGGGAAAAGATAGGGAGATGGGGGCTATGCAAGAGTACAGTTAGCTGGATTTGGAACTGATTTAATGGGTGGATTCAAAAAGGATTCAATAATAGTTCATTTTTAGCTGGGAAGTAGATTTGCTCCAGGGATCTATGCCTGTCCCTGTGTTGTTTAATATTAGTATTAATAACTTGCATAAAGGAATAGTTGGTAGGCTTATCAAATATGCAGGTGGAACAAAACTAGGAGGGATGGCTAATACAGGATTAAAATATGGATTGCTTGACTTCACATTTATAATGAGTATTGTATTTCTTGCTTTCTCAATGGGTGAGGGAGAAGTACAGGAAAGGAGAGAATTTGGAACTGAAAATAAAAATAAATTTAAAAAAATATAATAAAGGATTCAAAAAAGTTTGCTATATTTTAATACTGGTCTGAATTGAATATAATCAAATTCAGTAGGGATAAATGTAAGATCTTATACTTGGGCTAAAAAAAATTAACTTTTCAAGTACAAAGATCAGAGTCTGACTAGATGGCAGTTTAAATATAAAAGATCTAGAGCAGGAGTGGGGAACCTGTGTCCTTGAGGCCATAAATTTGTTCTATAAAATTTGGATTCAGTCAAAAGGCCACACTTAAGGATCTAGAAGTCCACATTGTGGCCTCAAGGCTGCAGCTTCTCCACCCCTGCTTTAGAGGTTTTAGAGTTCTGTGAGATTAACATTTAAGTCAGTGATACGGCAGCCATGAGAGCTAATAATAATAAAAGCTAACATTTATGCAGCATTTTAAGGTTTGCAGGTTGCTTTAAAAATATTATTTGACTTGATCCTCACAACCAACTTGAGAAGTTCTATTATTATTTTCCTTTCATAGATGAAGAAACTGAGTGAAACAGAGTTCAAGTAACTTGCCCAGAATCAAACTGTAAGAACTGAGGTTGGATTTGAACTCATGTCTTCCTTACTTCAGGCTGAGTACAACTCTCTCAGTTGTATCAGCTGGCTGCAATGCAATTGTAGGCTGTATTAAAAAAGAGATATTGTGCTGCAGCTAGGTGGCACACTGGATGGAGTGCCGGCCCTGAAGTCAGGAGGACCTGAGTTCAAATCAGGCCTCAGACCAAACACTTAACACTTACTAGCTGTGTGACCCTGGGCAAGTCACTTAACCCCAATTGCCTAAAAATTAAAAACAAACAAAGAAAGAGATATTGTTCAGGACTTGGTAGGTAATTGTCTCTGTCCTGGTCAACCACAGCTTTAGTATTGTATTCAGTTCTGCATATCACATTTTATGAAGGACATTGATAAATTGGACAGTTTTCCAGAGGCCAACCAGGATTGTAAAAAAGCCTTGGGTTCATGCCATTTGAGGACTGGCCAAAGATTCTGGGTATATGTATGCTAAAGTAGTGATGATTTGGTGGTGGTGGTGGTGGTGGTGGTGGGGAAAGGAAGGGAACAAACATTTATATAGAACCTACTACATGCCAAGCACTTTACAAACATCTCATTTGATTCTCACAACACCCTGTGAGGTAGGTGCTATTAGTATCTCCATTTTTTACAGTTGAGTTAATAGAGGCAAAGAGGGGTTAGGTGACTTGCCCAAAGTCACACAGATAGTAAATATTTGAGGATTTAACTGAGGTCTAACTGAATCCAGGCACAGTGCTCTATCCACTTTGCCACCTACATGCCTCATAGTTAGAGGTGGGAGAAGAGGAGAGAATAAGACTATCTTCAAGTATTTGAAAAGCTATCATATCAAAGAAAGAATGAAAGGTCCTACATGTACAAATAGTATGTGTAGTAGTAGTAGCATTTCAAACTAAAAATTAAAGGAGTACCCACTTACTGGGACATGTCTAAAAACTTATACTATATAAGTATAGCAGAATATTATTGTGCTTAATGAAATATCACAATGGCCAGTTTCAGGGAAAACTGGGAAGATTTCTATGAACTGATGCAGAGTGAAGTGAGCAGAACTAAAAGAAGAATTTACACAATGACAATAACATTATAAAGAACATCAACTTGGAAAGACTGAAATCAGAAAGGACTTCAGGTAAAGGCTGGATGACTTCTTGTTCATTATAATATAGTAGGGATTCTTATTCAGGTAGAGATTGACTTGTAGCTCCTTTCTAAAACTAAGATTCTGCAATGCTTTAGCTGAGTCTCTTTACCTCCTCAGTAGCCTCAGCATCCTCATGAGGGTATTTAAATAGATGATTTCTAATATCCCTTCCAACTCTAGACTTATAAGATACTGAAGATCAGTTTGTCAAATCTGACTAATTTATAGATGAGGAAGTTGAGTACCAGAACTGATAATGACATGTTCAAAGTCATGAAATTAGATTTTGGTAGAACCAGAACTACAAGCCAAATTGCCTTACTCAAAATTCTAGGGCTCTTCCAACAATCACGAGATTTCTCAGCTTTAAATAGATTGTTACCTCTTTATAGCTTAGTGCGAAGCTTGGTAGGCCGTGCTCCACCAAGTCTCTTGATCTCCCTAGTCAGATTAAAAAGAAATCTGCTGCAGGATTTAATTTATCCTGTTCTTCAGTCTAGCAGGAGAAATCTGTCTACATAGCATCAGGCCATCAAATCCAGCCGTTTCATTTTATACCGACAGCTTGATGCATCGGCAATGTTGCCAGACTTGGAGTCAGAAGACCTCTCTGTGTTCCTGTCCCTGATTTGACACTTACTAGTGATCTGAACCCCTACAATTCAGTTAACTTCTCTAATCCTTAGTTTCCTTGTGTGGGGAATAAGATGGAGTGGTTAAGAGATTTGCCCAGGGTCACTGGACTTTTCCAGTTGGGATCTGAACCCAGTACTTCCTGACTCCAAGTCCAGCATTTTATCCACTATGAAAGCCTCTCCTTCCATATTTCTTGCTTCCACCCAATACCTTTCATTTCATCCTTCTATGAACATGGGCAAGAGAAATGATGTATTTTTTAAAGTACGATATCCTACTATCTTTAGAATACACTAAGGAAATATGTCAGAAAAGTGCTTAAAGTTGACAGGCAAGGGCTAGACAAACTAAATTCACCTGGGGAATCCTGAGATCTTAAACCCTGGGCAGCTTGACTTGTTTTTTGGGAGAGGCGTAAGAATCCTCCCCAGCATATTGAAAAAGGGTCCAGTGAGCCATTACACCTTTGTGGTGACTGTGATTCATTGGAGGCATTCACTTTTTATCAAATTTCTTAGAATGATAACAATCATTCCAATATCTATAATAATTTAAAGTTTATAATGTGCTTTTCTCCCTGTCTTTAAAAAAGAAAAGAAACCAAACAAACCCAGAGAAGGTATACAGGTCAAGCATTATTAGCTACATTTTTCTAGATAAAGAGACCTAGGCACAGAACAGTTAAGTGATTGGCCCATGATCACACAGCGAATTAGAATCAAAGTTGAGATTGGATCCCAGGTCTTCTGGCCTAAATATCAATGCTTTTTTCAGTAAACTAAAGCTTTCATAGAAGAGATAGTAGCCAACGATTGTAGTCTGTCTCATAGTAACGGTGAATTCCTTCTTCTTGTCTGGTAAATAAGTGAGCCACACAAGACTTTAGGTCCTTTGAATCTCTCCCTCTGACTGGTGTTTCCTTTGATGAGAGTTTTGTTCTCATAAATTCCCTTTTCTTCTCTGTTGATAAAATTTGAAGCACAATTCAGTTTAAAAATTACCTACTTATTCATATATCACTGAATATTGGAGATCTTGGCATCTCAGAGCTCATCTGGTCCAACCTCCTAATTTTAAAGATGAGCAAACTGATGCCCAGAAGGAGAAAAAATTTTTTCCAAAATCATACAAATAGCAGTGGTGGGATTTAAACAAAGATCGTGTTGACTTTAAACCTCATCTTCTTTCAACAGGCCTTATTTTCTCTGCCTTTAGAAGCTCATTGTCTTAAAAGGCATATGATATTTTGGAAAGTGTTTCACTGAATCACTGAAATTTTAGAAGTCAGTGGTGGTGACCTCAGTGGCCTTTCAGTTGAACCCATATTTGAAAAAGAATCTATTTTACAATGTACCTGATATGTGGCCATCCAACATCTATTCAAAGGTCTTGAAAGAGGAGAAATCTATCACTTCTCTTTGGAACCCATTCTGCTTTCCAATAATTCTGATTACAGGGATTTTTTTTTCCAGCAAGCCTAAGTTTGTGTTTTTGTAATCTTCAAATATTGCTACTAGTTTTTCCCCTCTGGGACCAAACAGAACAGGCCTTATTTCTTCTTCCATATGGCAGTCCCTCTAGCACTTGAAGACAGTTATCATGTCCCCTCCAAATATTCCCTTCTCCGTCACGAACAACCGTAGTTAGTTCAAACAATCCCCAAATGTCATGAACTTGGGGCCCTTTACCACCCCATTTGTCCTCTTCTGAATGCAATGCAGTTCTCCAATGTCCTTCTGAAGCTGTTTTTATAGTCACCCTAAACAATCCACTCAGGCTCCTATTCTCCTTTTTTCCCCTACCCAAAGAAATAATAATACAAATAACTCACATTTTATAACACCAATAACTCACACCTCTGTAATCCACTTTCCACATGACAGTCATATAAGATTAAGTATTCTGCACACAATGAACAGAGGTTATACTTTCTAACAACTAGCACAATAATGAAGTGGTATGTACTGTGAGTTGGTAACCTTCTCCCCTCTCCCCCTATCCTTGATAGAAGCTAATATTTAAGCAGAGACTGAATGATCACCTGTCGGGTGCTGCAGAAATATTACTGCATTATATAAAAGGTTAGACTAAATTGCCACTAAGGTTCTTTTCAATTCTAGCATTCCATTCTATTATCTATACTTTATACACAAAGAAACTTTGGATTAGAGGAGTGAACTGACTTGTAAGGGTTCAGATCACTAGTAAATGTCAGAGTGAGGGCTTGAATACAGACAAGTCTCATGACACCAAGTTCAATGCTTCTGCTACCCCATAGTACTACCTCTGAGAATCCCTGGTCTTATTTCAGCCTGCTCATTGACACACTGATACTAAATTGTAAGCTTCAGGAGAATATGGACTAAAAGAATTCTCATGCAGGATTATTGCTTACTTTTATTCCCTGATGGATATTCCTCTGCTTTACTGTGTTGAACAGAGTTTTTATCATATAGAGAGGCCTGTAGTTGAAGCTAATGGGGCCCCAGCTCCTTTGTTTACATTATAAATTGTACCCATGACATTTGCTTACTTTTGCTATAAATCCATCCTTATTATCCCTCTATATCTACCATGATTTAGTCAATCCATTTCTTACACAGCGGTATGGGTTTGTAGCTTTGGGGCATGTTGTTTTAGTCCTTCATTTCTGATGCAGGCCACAGTTTCTGCATCATTTAAACATCCTAACGATGAGGTCTATTGGTAAGCATTGGAATCCAGGAATGAAAGATGCCACTTAAGTTTCTAAGATCATTATTTTACCCCAAACTGAGGGCCATCTCAGATCAGTGCCGTAATACCATGTCGAATTTATTGTTCTTGTCCTAATGACACACACATTATATTGTCAATTCCAAGTTACCGGGCAACTCTGTTCCAAAGTGTTTGCATTCATCATATTGACAGTGATGTTAATCAAATTGACTATCCTTAACAAAAAGCCCTGCTTCATTTGTGCTATATTGCTTTTCTGCCTACAGGGAGCATTTACACAATTAACAAAAGCAGATCGAATGCTAATAAAGAAAACAAATGAAGATTTATTCATAATCCACAAAAGAACTACAATAATTTAATTAAGGTATATAGTACTTTGGAAAGCATCAGTGGTAAGAAAAAAAAAACAAGAAAAAAATTCTTTGTGTGAAGATGAAGGGAGGGGCCGAAGGAGCTCATTAAAAAATTCTACTGCCACCTGAACCTCACAGCCTTTGGAATTTTCACTGATTTCATCTCAAAGAAAAATGGATAGGAATTCATTGAAGAAAGGAGTTAGCACCTGGGTGGGGGGTGGGGGAAGCATCAGTCAAATCCTGAAGCTTGCCAAGCAGATGAAGGATGTGGAGACACTAAGGAGGGAAAACAACTTCATAGGATGTAAGAAGAGAATGAAAGTAGGGTATTTTAATGGGATGAAACTGAGCAAAAGAAAAAAAAAATTCAGTTGACAATCAAAAAAGGTTTCCTGCAGCCCAAATTTATTCATTCCTAAGCAATGTTGTTAGACATCCTGTGGAGCGGCCTCCTTTTTTATTTTTAAAGTTTCGTTCTCAACTCTTAACGAGGAAATGAAAGCTCTGCAATTCTGCTTTGGAGAAAACTTTCTGAAGATTTCTGCCTAGCTTAATTGTATTAGCAGGGCAATGATACTAAGGAGGCAATGGTGCTTAAATGTAGGTTAAGATATGAAGTCAGGAACATGTGGATTCAAGTCCTACCTCCAACGTTTATTACCTGTGTGACCACCAGTAAGTTACTACCTTTTCGATCCTCAGTCTTTTCATCTGTAAAATGAAGATAATATCGGTAATCTCTAGTTAATATGGCAGTAAAGTGCTTTTCAAACTGTTTATTGCCCATTGTTAATTATAGAAATCAAGTACACAATAGAGGTGGAAAAAGGCAGATGTTTGGGTCACAACTTAGGTGCTGAACCACACCAAACACTTCACTTTAGGACCTTTCTCCTCATTGACTTTAGGAGTTGCTTCTAGTTTCCTGTTAAGGAAAACTGCATAATTCATTGACACATACTTACTGAGCACATTCTATACCTCCAGGTCTGTGTTTTATAACCCTATAGTGGATACTATGCAGTAAGAAGCTTACAATCAAGTTTGAGGGACAAGATTCATTTGAACACATTAATAAGCAAATAATGTAGGGTTATATCATTCTGTGCTAAATCATGTGAAGTTCTGTTGGAATTTAGAGAAGAAGGGATGCTTGAGGGCTGCAGGGAATAATGCTGGTGATGATGATGATGGCTGTTCACGTGAGCCTTGCTAGAGTCCAAAGCCCTTTGTATCTATTATCTTATTTGATCTTTGTAACCACCCTGTAAGAGAGGCAGTCATTATATTATTATTGTTCCACTTGCAGATAAAAGAGCTGAAACTCAATAAGATCCTAAATTCTAGACCTGGAACGGACCTTAAACATCATCTGTCCCTATTCCCTCATTTTGCGTGTGGGGAGACGGAGGCCCAGAGAACTGAAGTGACGTTCCCAGTATCGCACAGGTGGCAGATCTAGGTGCTCTGATGCGACCTAGTGTTCTTTTCATTTTACCACAAGCCTTTTCCTTATTTAGCTCCAATGCTTTCTACCTCTAGCTACTCAGCTTTAGAATAGTCACACCATTGGAATCATGGTCACTGGGATTTGATTTATTTTCAATATTCTGAATGTATCTTCCCTGAGAAATTACTGTTTATATTTTGCATTTAGTTTTTCTGTGTAGACACTGTTTTATCCCAGTAGAATGTAAGCTCCTGGAGGGCAAGAGCAGTTTCAATTTTGCCTTTTTATACCAGTGCCTCGAAAAATGTCTGGTACATAGTGTGAACTTAATAATGATTTTTGCTTAACAACTTAATAATGCTTGTTAAGTTAAATGATACAATTTACCACTGCTACTTCCAACTCTGTCACTCTTGTTCTTATTCTTCAAGCTTATCTTGATCTAGAATGTCTTGATGCCTTCCCTTTTCTTACTATTCTGACTTCATTTTCTTGAATACCCAACCAGGGCTCACCTTCAGGGTGAGCCACTTCAGTAATGGACTCCTTGCTTGAAAGCTCTTGCTCCATTAATAACTTCAACCTTAGTCATCTTACTGCTATCCAGATCTGGCCAATTTGCATCATCTACTTCCTTTTCCTTCATACCTTGTCTGCCCCCAAACCACTGTGGCTGTCATTGATTGGCCAACAATAGGTCCCAGGTCAAGCTCTACTTGGTTATCATTTGGGCTCTGATATGGTCACAATGAATGTAAATAGCAATTGTTTCTGTTTTGGCCAGAAACCCAAAAGGTCATCCTCTCACAGATTGTTTTTCTTTTTTTTTCTTTTTGACTAGGTAAAGAGGCCATTCCAGCCTCTATTCTTATTAAGCCTTAATCATTGAATGAGTGTTACCTCAGTCAACCTGAGACCTGTTAAAGGCCTTAGCTTGAAAAGGCCAACGTTCCCCACTGCATCCTGGGCCATCTCCAGTTGTCCTGATCTATATCTGGCCACTGGACCTAGATGGCTGTGGAAGAGAAAGTGAAACTGGTAACTTTGCACAGTCCTCCTTCATTTAAATACAATTCACTTGAATGTCATGGCATCCCCTCCCTGATGTCATAGTCCTCTTTGAGAACTAATGACAAACAACAGCCAAGATAACATCACTAGGAATCAGCCATAGAGAGAAATCTGGACTTGGACATTGGAGTGAGTAAGTCCTGATCCTGGAAAGGGTTCAGAGAGACAGATGCAAGTAAGGACAACACAAGGAATTGCATTTTTTTTAAAAAAAATGAGTGTCCTGTTACTCCATATGGTCACATAAAGGTAAAACTAGTTTTAAATTCAGTTAATTTAATTTCTCAAATCACAGAGGTCATTCCCAGGAAATTATTTCTATACTGGTAGAATCTAGTTTATTAGGTTTTTTTTTTTAAAAAAAACTATTCAGTTCAATTCAACAGGCATTTATTAAATGCCTAATGTAGGATTTAAATACTGGTCTAGTGACTTCAATTCCAGTGCCCTTTTTACATTTAACAAATATTAAATATTTACTACATATAAGGTACTATGCTAGGTGCTGGCTATATAAAAGAAAAATGAAAATATAGACATTATCTTTATGGGCATACATTCTAGTGGGGAATATAATAGGGATCTATTTTACTTTATGATAAATACTGATGAGTAAACATACAGTTGTTTCAGGAAAGAGAAAGAAGCAAAAACTAGTAGGATTAAGGAAGATATCATGAAGAAGGTGATCCTTGAAATATAATTTGAGGTAAGTCAAGGATGCTATGAGGTGGGGATGAGGCATGAATATATTCCAGGCATGAGAGACAGCTGAGCAAAGGAAAAAAAGGCAGGGAATGGAGGGCTAAGGACAGTGATCAATAGTAAGTTGACCACTCAGGCAAGATCATAGAAGGAGAATAGTGTGAAATGCCCAGAAAGGTTGACTGGAGGCAGATTGTGAAGAGCTTTAAAAGCCAAGCCTGAAGAGTCTGTATATTATACTTGGCTCTAGAGTCATGGGGAATCAGTAAAAAATTATTGCACAGGGGAGTGACAAGGTCACAACAGTGTTTTAGGAATATTATTTTGGCAGCTGTCTGGAGGCAGCTGTTGTGGAGAATGCAGAGAATGGAAACAGAAAGACTAATTAAGAGGCTATTGCCCTAGTCTAAATCAGAAGTGTCAAACTTGTGGTTTGTGGCCTGCCACAGGAGTATAGCTCAACCAGATTAAAACGTAAGTGGAAAATATTTAGCAAAACAAATAAAAATAGAATAGAACATGGATGATGTTAATATGTGATTTTCTAAGTCAATACACTCTTCACAGGCTTAGTGGCTGATTTCTATTTGAGTTTAACACCATTGGTCTAAAAGAAAGGAGATGGATGTATGAACTAGGTTGATAGCCACACAATAGGAGAATATGGGTCTGGATTACAAGGAAATACTTGTAAAATAGAATCAACAGGAATTGACAACTAATTGGATGTGGCATGTGAGGAAGAAGGAAGAGTAAAGGATGGCTCTGGGGTTATGAACCATGTTGAATTGAAGGGACAGGGTGCCCTCAAAAGAAATGGAGAAGTTCAAAGAAGCAGTGAGTTTCATGGGAAAGACTAATTCTGTTCTTGATATGATGAGTTCAGATTATAACAATATGTCCAGTGGTGATATCTAAGAGGTTTTGGGAAATGTGGGACTAGAACTCAGGAAAGGAATTAGAGCTGGATATATAAATTTAGGAATTATTCACAAAGGAATGATAATTAAACCCATGAGAGCCTAATCCATTATGTCCAGAGAGAAGAGGAGAAAATAACATTGAGAGGATACCTACCATTCAGTGAGTGAAAGTCATGAATAATGATACAGCAACTGAGACTGAGAAAGAATGGTCAGAAAGGAAAGAGGAGATTTCTTTGAGGTAGTGATATGCAGTTTCGTGTGCAACCATCTTTTTTTTATTATACCGTGTTATGGAAATGCTTGTTTTGTTCCCTGAATTGAAAATAAATTAAATAAAAAAAAAAGAAGAAGAGAATGAGGAAAGGGCAGTATAACACAAGTTGAGGGAGGATAGTATATCCAGGACAGGGGAATAGTCAAAAGTGTCAAAAACTGCAGGCATGTCAAGGATAATTCAAATAAATTTATTTACTTAAAAACATTAGGTGCCTACTGAATGCAGAGCACTGCGGCCAGCCATGGGAAAGATGCCATTATCATATACAATGCATTCCTTGCCCTAGAGTAGTACGGTGGTATGACATAAACATGGATATGTATAATAACAAATAATGTATCATAAACGCACAAGAAGTACAAAAAAAAAGAGGCATTTTAGTGTAAAGGAAGAAGCACTAGATTTTGTCTTAGGATACCTGGATTTTAGTCTTCACATCAGTAATTAGCTCTGTGATCTAGGTGAAGTCGTTTCCTCTCTCTTAGTTCCTTATCTCTAAAATGAAGGGTTTAAACTCTGAACTCTTAGTTTCCACTCATCTCTTAATCCTTTGATCTTATAAATACTTAGGCTGGGCCTCGTATAGAAAGACGTCATGGAGTTGTAATCTGAATAAATGAGGGAGTAGTTATTTTTTTCTTTTTTTTAAATTTATTTTGATTTATTAACAATCACTTTCATAAGCTTTTGAGTTTAAATTTTTCTCCCTCTCCTTCCCTACCCCCCTCTCCAAGACAGTGTGCAATCTGACATAGGCTATACGTATACATTCATATTAAACATATTTTCACATTAGTGATGTTGTAAGTAAGAATTAGAACTAATGGGAGGAACCACCACAAGGAGGAAATAAAACACAATAGAAGAAAAAAAAATGCAAATAGTATGCTTCGATCTGCATTCAAACTTAATAGTTCCTTCTTTGGATGTGGATAGCATTTTCCATCATGAGGCCTATGGAGATGTCTTAGATCCTTGTATTGCTGAGAAGGGTTAAGTCTATCAATATTAGTCATCTCACAATGTGGCTGTTACCATATGCAACGTTCTCCTGGATCTGCTCACTTCACTCAGCAACAGTGCATGCAAGTCTTTTTCTGAAGTTTGCCTGCTCATCATTTCTTATAACACAATAGTATTCTATTAAATTCACATATCACATTCGCAGTTATGATTACTATCTCTTTCTCTCTATCCATTTCCCCCCTTTTTATGCTTTTCTTTCTCCTTTCTCCCTTTCCCTCCTCATTAGCATTTTGCTTTTGAAGACTGCCTCACTCAGTTCCACCTCCCTTCTATTAGCCCCCTCCCTTTTCTTTCCCCTTTTCCCTTCTACTGCCTATAGAGCATGTTAGATTTCTATACCTAACTGATCATGTTATTCCCTTCTTGAGCCAAATCTGATGAGAGTGAGGTTCAAACAATGCTCATCTGCCTCCCTTCTTTCCCTCTGCTGTAATAGGTTTTTATGCCTTTTCCTGTAATGTAATTTACCCTTGTCTGCCTCCTCCTTTCCTTTCCTCTCAGTACATTTTCTTAGTTAGATCAGATTAATCCACTTACTTGGATCCATTTAACCCACTTGATTTGATTTTTTTTTGTATCATTATATCAAAGTCAATTTATACTCACCTTCTTTATGTATACCTGTTTAACATGGTGTAACAACAATACAGTTCGCAAGAGTTACAAGTGCAATCTTCCCTTGTAGGGATGTAAGCAGTTTGCTCTTATTAATAACATGTTGTTTCTTTCTGTCCCATTTACCTTTTTATGTCTTGCTTGAGTCTTGTATTTGAAGATCAAATTTTCTGTTGAGCTTTGGTTTTTTATCAGGAAGGAATGGAAGTCCCCTATTTCGTTGAATATCCATCTCCTCCCCTGAAAGATCGTGCTCATTTTTGCTGGGTAGTTGATCCTTGGTTGTAATCCAAGGTCCTTTGAATTATGGAATATTTTATTCCACGTCCTATGGTCTTTTAATGTAGAAGCTTCAAGGTCTTGTGTAATCCTGACTGTGGTTCCATGATATTTAAATTGTTTCTTTCTGGCTGCTTGCAGTATTTTCCCTTTGACTTGGTAATTTTGGAATTTGGCTACTATATTTCTTGGTGTTTTCAATTTGGGACTTCTTTCAGGAGGTGATCAGTGGATTCTTTCTATTGCTATTTTACCCTCTGGTTCTAGGACCTCAGGGCAGTTTTCCTTGATGATTTCCTCAAAGATACTGTCCAGGCTCCTTTTTTCATCATGATATTCAGGTAGACAAATAATTTTTAAATTGTCTCTCCTGGATCAATTTTCCAGGTCAGTTGTTTTACCAATGAGATATTTTACATTTTCATCTATTTTTTCATTCTTTTGTACTTGTTTGACTGATTCTTGCTCTCTCACAGAGTCATTAGCTTCCATTTGCCCAATTCCAATTTTTAACAAATTGTTGTCTTCTATTAGATTTTGTGCCTCCTTTCCCATTTGGCCAATTATATTTTTTTAGGGACTTGTTTTCTTCAGTGTACTTTTTTTCCCAGTTGGCCACTGTATTTTTTAAGGACTTGTTTTCTACAGTTAATTTTTGTCCTTCCTTTTCCAAGCTATTGACTCTCCCTCACATACTTCTCATTTCTTTTACCACTTTTTCTTCTACCTCTCTCATTTGACTTTTAAAATCCTTCTTGAGCTCTTCTAAGAAGGTCTTTTTGGCTTCAGTCTAGTTCACATTGCCTTTTGAGGTTCCAGATGTGGGTTTGTTGGCAACGTTGTCCTTCTCAGAATTTCTGCCTTGATCTTCACTTTTCCCATAATGAGAATCTATTGTACTTTTTTTTCGCTCATGGTGTTTGAATATTGAGCTCTCCTGCTGGGGAGCAGAGGGCATTGACCCAAACTTCTTGTGTTGTGAGCATAGGGCCTGGTTGCTGGCTTTGTGTGCTGGGGTCTCCAATGCTGGCAGTTGGAAGCTGTAGGGGTTCTGGCTGCTTACCTGGTGTTGGGCTGGAATCAGCAACACTGGAACTCTAGGGGTAGGATTGGGTAGTGTGGCTCCTGGAGTTTTCCTGCTCACCTGGACCTTTCCTTCCTTTAGCTTTCTTCAGCTCCTTTCAGATGGATGTTGTAGGGTGTTTATCTGCCTGGGGCCCATTGGAGTGCTGCTTCCCTTAGTTTTGCTGAGGCACTGGGAGACCCAGTTGCTGTAGAATGCCCAGGCACCTGATGGTTTTCCAAGCTAGTTTCCACTGGTTCCTCTGCCCTTAGTGAGGCTCTTGGGGGTCTAGGTGTTGGTATTTGCCTACTCCATCACCTGGGCTTCAGGATCTCCTTCTGGTATGCTGAAGTGGGGCTTTCCACTAGCTTTCTGGGATGCCTCCTGTTTTGTATTGCTCCCCTTCCCCCAGGAAAAGAGGGGGCTTTCCTGTTAATCCCTCAAGTGACTTGGGCTACTGGACCACTGCACCCCATCTTTCTTCTGGTTCAGCTGTTCAGGGTTTTTCCTGGGGTGATCTTTTCTGGGTTTTCAGAGGTTAATAAAGGAGGGTAAGAGCAACTTACCTTTTCCTCTGCCATCTTGGCTCCCTGGAGTAGTTATTTCTGAAAAGAAATTTGGCCCTTTTCCTCTTTTCAGTCTATTACTTATTTTCTGCTAGACCTGACCAGTGTCTAGTCCTAACTTTGATTTTCCTGTCGCTGATATTAGACTGAAGCATACAAATATGCCCACACATCAATTGGCTACATAGAAGAACTTTTTTTTTTTACAGTTTCTTGGTGTATTTTCTGCTTTTTCTGTGCCACCGTGAATGAAAGAAAACTGCCATCCAGCGCTAGAAAGTCTATTCCTAAAGCTTTGATATGTGGGCTATGCAGCATCTGCTATGGATAGGAAGCTCATCATTTCAGTGAGACACCATGTCTGAAGTACAATGTCCCACTGTGCTCCCTTTCTCTCATAGCACAAACAGAGGCGCAAACATACAGAAATGAGTTGTAAAATTCTATTTGATGCAGGACACATATTCACACACAGAGAGAATGAATAAATCAGACTCTGGTATCTCCAGCTTCTCAAACACACACAAACTGTCTGTAGCTGCTTCCCTATTTCATCTAGATCCTATTTTGATGGAATGATGCTCCATGCAAAAAAGTTTCTCACTTCCTCTTTGGCCCCACCCTTCATCCCATTTCATATAGATAAATTTGTTATTCATTCTTTCAGTGGTATCTGACTCTTTATGGCACCATTTGGAGTTTTCTTGGCAAAGATACCAGAGGTAGTTTGCTATCTCCTTCTCTAGCTAATTTTACAGATGAGAAAACTGAGGCAAGCAGGGTTAGGTGGGTTTCCTAGGGTCACATATATAGTAAGTATCTGAGATTGGATTTGAACTCAAGTCTTCTTGACTGCAGGCCTGATGCTCTGTCCACTGCTCCAATTAGTCTTCCCTAGTTAGATAAACAGACATCTATAGATAGATATTTATCTGTAAAAGTCACTTCCTGAGAATGACTTTTATGCTTTTTAGAAATTGAATTAAGCTTAAAACCAGTTTTATTTTTATAGACATGAACATTATATATAGCTGTATCTAGATGGATATCTAGATAGATTATATCTATCTATATATTATTCATAGTCATATCCATATTGTAGAATATACATTATAAGCATATATACATATATATATGCATGTGAACATATATATGATATATGCATGAATATATGTACATATTTAACCTAGTGCTAGCTATGTGACCCTGGGTAAATAAATTAGCCTCTCTGAGCCTCAATTTCTTCCTCTGTAAAATGGGCATATTATGTACAATGCTTGTTTCACAAAGTTGTTATGAGAAAAGTAGTCTGAAAATGTTTAAGCCTATAGAAGTATAAGTTGTTATATTTCATGATGTTCTGGTGGATAATGGCAAAGGAAATTTTTTGGGAGGTGAGGAGTCTGGGAGATTAAATGCTTTAAGTTTAAAACAATTTGTCCCTTCAATTTGGGCCAATAAATTAAACATAAGCCATTAGGCAGGAGATAGGACTTAAAACAAGCCCATGTCAAGGGAGGCTTAAGATATAAAGCCCAATGTATTAGAATGTTTAGCCTGTTTTACATAATGCATCTGTATATGAAGATTCACTGCTCCAGTTTGTGGCACTGATTAATGCTTATACAGATGGAGGCTTCTTGTGAAAAATTATTCAAATAATAAAATGGAGTCTGAGCAGATTTATTGTCAGAGCAGGAAGTCTGAGTAGTGAGCATAAGTAAGTAGTTGTATAAAGCATGCCAAGTCTCCCTCCGCTATAGAGCCTTGGTGATCTACTCATCCTAAGATGAATCCTTTACCTCTATGGATTGAAAATTTCTTAGGTTATTCTTTGAGGTTGTCTTTGGCCCTATCCTCTCTTTGCTGATCTCATACACTCCCATGGTTTTACGTAAGATTTCAGATTTAGAATTGAAAAGGATCTGAGAGTTTGTTTCTGCTCATTTTACCAGTAAAGGTATTAAGGCCTGGAAAAGGTGAGGCTTGAAAAAGCCTTCACTTGCCCAAAGTCACATAGATAATACATGGTAGAAAGAAGCTTTGAACTTGAGTTCTCTGATTCTAAATCTGACCCTCTTTCCATTCTGCCATTCTGTTTCAAGTATAAACTTTCTGCTCATGACTCCCAAATCTTCCTTTCTGGCACTGACTTCTTCTCTCAAGTTCCACTGCCACATCTGTGCTTGCTTCTTTCATCTAAGTGGCCCAGTGGCTTCCTACCTCAAATATAACATATCCAAAATTGGATTCAACCTCCTCCTCCCCAAACCAGTTCTTCTTCCTAACATGTCCAATTTTGTGAATTAACACCACTAACCTCCCTGTTCTCTGTGCTTAAAAATCTGGGATCATTTTTTGTTCTTTCTTTTCCTTACTCCCTACATCTATGGCTATCAAACACAGATGGTGTCTCTAAAATATCCTTACATCTGTCCCTTCTTTTTCATTCAGTTAAACAAACATTTACCAGATGAATGGCTATTCCACACCACCATCCTAGTTCAGACCTCGGTTACTTTTTTTCTTTGGCCTATTGTGATAGCCTCCAAATTAGTTTCTATGTCTCCAGTCTCTCATCTTCTACAGCGTTCTGAATACTGCTGCCAGATTAATGTCTAAAATCATCAGCTCTAGAGATACCACTCTCGTGATAAAAATAGATTTTATTCCTCTATCCTTAACAAATTAAGTCCACAAACCTCAGCCTGACATTCAAAGGCTACTGAGATAGTGCCTCAACTTTTCTTTCCAGCCTTATTTGCCATTGTTTCCTTCACCATTTATTGGTAGCTCCAGCTACTTTGAACTACTAGATGAACATAGCCTGTGCTTCTCTGTGTCTAGCTTTTGAAGTAGACACATCTCTCTGAAGTGTCTTCCTCATGAATCTCTACCTTCCCAAATCTACCCATGATTTAAGTTGCAACTCAATTCTTACCTCCTCCATAAAGCCTTCTTGGATCTCCAAATCAGATATTATCTTTCTATTATAAAATAATAAAGATTTAGATGTACTTTCTACTTCACTTCCAACACCTATATTCTGATTTGTACTGTTTATATATACATATATATAAACATATATAATTATATATGATATATATATATACACACATATATACATAGATTCTATGTATATGTATGTGTGTGTGTATATAAGTAGATATGTATACACATATACATAGAATCTATGTATATGTGTGTGTGTGTGTGTGTGTGCTCTATGAGGTTATAATCTCCCTGAGGGAAGGAACTATTTATATAATCACTATAAATATTATTTAATCCTTAAATGTTAACACTTGAAGGTGCTAACTTTAACTATTATTTATTTCAGTTTCTTCCTTTAAAAAATGATGAAACTGAGGCTAGAGGGGTTGAGTGATTTGCTGGGTAACTACCATCTGGGTAGTTCTTTATCCAAATCTCAAACTTATGTCTTTGATTCATATGTCTATTTATTCCTGTACCTCTATACTGAATTAGATAAGGAAGAATCTCTGAAAGTCTCTAAATGGGTTAATATTGTTGCACAGGCAACATATCAATAAGCTAAAAAAGTGGACAAAATTTAAAAGGGGGCAGCTAAGAGGACAAATACAAAAGATGAAAGACTCTTGTAAGAACACTGGGAAGGCTAAAGCTCCATATCAGATAAATCTTTCAGATAAATGTTAGGGAAAACAAAAAGAAGTTTTAAAACCATGTTGGGGGTCAAGGGAAAAGAACAAAGAAAAACTAGGAGGGATGTTTGGTAGTGAATAGCATGAGGATAAAGACTTGAAGAGAAGATGGAACACAGTTTGCCTTTATTTTCTCTGAATAATCTTTGAACTGGAAAGGATAGAATAAGGTTACTATTTATTTTTAGGTTCCTTCTTATGTGTTGATATGGTAAGAAAGCACAGAGATGCCCTGAGTGAACGGAAGTAAGAAGGCTAGAAAAAAGAAGATTCCAGATATCTGGAAAAAATGATGGATGTGATCACAACCTAAGTTGTGATCTATGAAAAATCATAGAAAATAGGAGACAACCCTCAAAACATGAAACAGGAAAATGTTGTCCCAATTTTCAAAAGAGGAAAAAGCTGGGTTTTTCAAATTATAGACTGGGGAGCTTGATGTTGATTCCTGGCAAATTCTGGAATGGTTTTTGAGAAATCAAAAAGCATTTATCATTACCAGTAAGCTTGGGTTAATTAAGAACTGGTCATTCCAGACAAACAATTTCCTTTTTTGATTATGCACCAATGTTCAACAAACATTGATTTGAGTATTCCATCTACCACAGGAGGAAGGGTAAGGAAGGGAAGGGAATAAGCATTTATACACTCTCTACTATATGCCAGGCATGATTTTAAGTCTATTGCTGTTAGCATCCTTATTTTTTTTTTATAGTTGAGGAAACTAAGGCAAACAGAGGTTAAGTAACTTGCCCATCACTATCCCACTGATAAGTATCCAAAGTGGGATTTGAACTCAAGTCTTCTGCCTCTGGGCCCAATTGCCCTACCCATTGCTCCATCTAGTTGCCATAGAGATGTGCAGCTCATCCATGTCTTCTCATTCTGAGTAATTCTTATCTATGTCTTTTCCTAAATCCTCTACAAAGGATTTTTCAGTACCTTGGAATGTGTTGTTTAGGTTATCTAATATTTTGTGGCTACCACTGCAAAACAAAGGTTGTCTGTCTAACATTCACATAACTTACTACTGCCGGAATTGTTATGTGTTTTCTTGTCATAGATACCTTTTATGCTGTCATTTTATACTGCTTTTCAAAGGTGTATCACTTTTAGTAATATGTTGCAGCCTACTTATTATACCTACTGTGCCTCTCTTTAATGTACTTTGGATCACTCATAATTTTGATTGCTTAAACACAAAAGCAGGAGCAACATGTGGAATTTGCAAAGCAGTAAATTCCATCTTAAATAAAGGAAAACAAAAGAATAAGCAAAAAACTTCCTAACAATTAATTATGCTAAAATGGAATAGGATGGCTGAGGAAGTAACAGGTTATTACTGAGGGTATTGTGGGAATTGAGTGAACACACTAAGTACATCTTGTAACTCAATTCTGGAGTTAACTCACTTTCCTTTCTATTCAATTATGGGTCTAGTGCAATTTTTGCCTTGTGAGAAAACTTTGTTCAATTATGGGAATTGTAAGAAATATTTATTATATTGTTTGACTTTTACCCTGCTTGGCTGGAAAACTGGACCATCTCTACCTGTTTGTTAAAGGCCCTTAACTAAGGACATAGATATGCTGACCAGAAGACCAGTCAAATCTAGTAATTGATGAAAGGAGTTTTCTCACATGCGTCTTATCTGAAAACTTACCCCATGTTGATTAATTAGTTGCTATTTCCATGTTACTTTGATTGAATACAGACACTTGGGGGGAGTGTGACACCTCTTTTTCTGATTTCAGAGAATTGTATGTGTTTGCTCTTTCCTCTCTCAACTCTTGAAACTCTCTCCTCTCCCAATTCTTGAAATTCTCTCCTCTCCTAATCTTTCTTTCAATTAGAAATCATATTATCTAATTATACATCCTGTTTTGTATACTGTTTCTTATTGTTTTTTAATGAATAAAAATCTGTCTTGACCCTGCATTTGGAGTCTAGTGCCAAGGTAAGGAAGGCCTCGTCCTCATTTGTAATATTATTAGCATGCATTGCTTAATAAATCAACATGCTTAGAAACTCAAGTCTTTGTTTCCTTACTTATTTCAGATTTCATACACCACATTACTAACTAGAAATCTTCAAGCAAAGGTGAAATGACCACTTGGCAAGCAGGTTATCCTGTTCATATCTTATTTACATATAGTTGATTATATTTTGTCTCCCCTCTCCCATTTGACTGTTGAGTTCCACAAGAGTAGATCTTTTTTTTGCCTTTCTTTATTCCCAGTTCTTAGCACAGTAGCTGGCACATAGCACATGCTTAACTCTTATCCACAGTGGATTCTTGTCCAAGAATGGGCTTGATTGGGTGGTCTTTGAGGTCCCTTCAAAATCAGAGATTCAATAATTGTCCAAAAATCATGTTGTTCTATGATTCACAGGCAAATCATATCACCAGGAAATTATCTGCATGGAAAAAGTGGAATTTTGTGTTAGAAAGGTGATTACAGTCACTGCTGTGTACAATTTCTTAAAACACCTGTACTTCTTTTCTTTTATGAAATTCTGAGATCAGATAATTGTTAATTTGTTGTATCTGTCCAAGGCAGATATCCTGATGGAAAGAACTCAGAGTTGACCACCCACCTTCATGACATTATCTGGGCAATATTCATTCTTAATCTCTTTGTTTTTTGTAAAGCCATTCTCTTTTGAGTATCCATGGGTCTTATAGACAAGGCCTGCATTAACTCTTTGGTTTCCACATAGCAGGCAATTAATAAATATTTGTTGAATTGATGATATGATCACACAATGTTTTTTATATAAAAGAATATCTAGGGAACCTCATTTTCTATGTGGAATCCCTTTTCCATGTGTTCATTGTGTGGGGCATTCACCTTGATACTGGAAAATGCTGTTTGAAAAGGTCTCCATATTGTATGCTTCTATTGATATTGACTATTGGGAGTTCATTAGAATACTTCTGTTGTTTCAACCATCAGAAATTTTACAAAAAATTAACATATGTACATGCTGTCTTGGAGAAGAGCTTTTAATAAAGAATTTTGCTGTATTGAGTTCAATGTTATTTGTAATCAACAATTACAACAAAAGAAAACAAAATGTGATCAACTGTGTGAATATGAAGTTATGTTTGAGTAGAGAGAATTTTTTGTTTTGGAATTGTTATACTGCCCATATCTGTGAATGCCATACAGCCAACTTTTCTTTTCTTTTTTAGGTATATTCTCTAATATTTAGGTCATGTCTAGAGATAGGATAAATTGTTTTCATTATTTCCTTGGTAGTTTTATGTATTTACCTTTCTAGTATCTCTGTTGTTTGAGATGTTTGCAAACTGACTAATCTGCTCTTGCTGGTTTTTCTTTCCCTTTCCCTTTCCCTTCCCTTTTATTGAATATCTATCTTTAACTATTGATTTTGGTTTGCAGTATATGCCATTTTGAGTGGCATCATTAACTACTTTGTTTTTCAAAATATATAATTCTGCTCCCTTCTATGATATTTGGTGGATGTAGAATAGTCTTTTATCGTTTGAATTTTTTCCATTTATATTCTGCAAGAATTGGTTGTCACTGGAATTATTTAACTTGAATTATTCAAATATTCAATTTACTTAAACACCTTATGTTTTGGAATTTGAAATGTGACTCTTTTTCTGGAAGTGATCCATGGTTTTGTTTGATCAATGCTTTGTTTTCTATATTAAGAAATTCTGGGAAGTATTTTTGTGTATTTTATTTACTATATTATTGTGTTTTCAACTTATATTTTTCTGGAGGGACCTTGATTCTAAAATTGTCTCTACATGCCCTGTTTTTAAGTCTTCTTTCTTTTGGTTGCATAGAGGTCATGTATTTTTCTGTTATTACATCTTGCTTTTCCTCTTCCAAGTTATCCTTCTCTTTGGTGTATTTTTATTCCCGATCTGTTGTTCTTTCCTTAACTTCTTTTCTGTTCTAATTATTTCTGCTGTGCAAATAATAAAAGCCGATATTTGTTCTCTCCCAACTTCTCTCAAGATTTTTATTTTTCTATTGAACCATTCTGTAATATCCTGCTGCGGTTTACATGCTCTCATGGAAATTCATAAGTTTCTGTGTTTTATCAGGCTCAATCACTCTAGTGATGAAATATTTATTTAGAGAGGCTTATAAAATTTTGGAGGTTTTGGTGTCATTTCCTCTTAGAATTTCACTATTCCTGTTGCTGGTTTATCTGCTTGGAATCTTGATTTGTAATTGATTTTTTTTTTTGTCCTCAACATTTCAACTTTTTTTCTTACACTCCTCTGTTACTTACTTTTCTTCCTTTTGACAGTGGATTTGTCCCCTAGGTTGGACTTCAAGGATATCTCAGCCTTCTCCCACATTGAGTTTACTTTCATAGGCCTCAGACTCTTCCCTAAATAGTTTGTAGGGACCAGCTCTAGCTGGATTTCAATCTCTTTTCCTGTAGTTCTGGTATAGCTATACATATTGGCCTTCTTTATTTGTCTGGATGGACTAAATCAGTGTTTGCCACTTCTTGGAAGTATTGGGAGAGGATGATGTGAGTGTTCAGAGTTTTTATATCTTTGGAGTTCCTTAACCTAGGGGCTACCTCAGATAGGAAGGAGTGTGATTATCTCCCTCCTCCTACTTATTTGGTTGGGTAGATTTCATACCTGCTGCTTATTGAAACAGAGCAGTGAGGAAAGGGCAAAAATGGGACACACTGGCAGCATCTCTGTCAGAGGACTGATATTCCTGAATGAGTCTTGAAGCACAAGCCTATGAACTGGTTTATGAACTCTGCTGGAACATAGAGTCTGGTGGAGGAAGGATGCTGAGTAAGAGTATTATGGATTACCATCTCTAGTGTTAATTCATAAGACTGCTATCTTATTTAGTTTCATGCTTTTTAAAAAATTCTGTGGATTCCATGGTAATTATTCCACCTTTCCTGCATAATTCCTTTTTTAAGGGATTTTTGTTGTTGTTTTCGGAGAGTCAGTATGGCCTGGAGAAAATGTTAAGTTCCATACCTTATTGGCCAGAAATCCCCCTCACGGATTGGTATCTGTCTTTCTTATTTTGGATTTCCTTCTTCGTATTCTATCCTCTGAAGATGGAATTTGTTTTGCTTAAGACAAATGCCTCCCTGAGTGTACCCTCCTTCTTAATTCTCTCCTCTACTCACCTTGTGTGTTTCTCTGATCCCCTATTAATTTTAATCTTTTGTACCACAAAATCTCTGTGCACCTGTTTGTATTCAACCCTGCCTTATCAGTGAGGTTCATGTGTACTTTGCTTTCCTGGATCCTTCCTCCATGCTTGCATAATCTTCTCCTTGATCACTCAATCATGTGAAATAGTAAGTCGCATCACCCTTTCCCTCCATTTTTCCCCCTTTCAATTGTTCTTTTAGGATCATCAATATGTAATAAATGTAAGACATTCTGTTTTATTTACTCCATGAACTTTGAAGGCATTAGATTTCTACAGGAATGCTTTTTTTTTTCTCTCTTTAAAATATTTATGGTGCTATGGCCAGCCTTTTCTTGCTGGGCCCATTTCCTAGTTCTCACAAGTTCCTGGTTGTTTCTTTATTGAAACCTGGGCTGGAAAAAAAATCACTTATTGCATTTTTCCATGAATTTCTTGATAATTTCTTAGTCTATTACTCTTTAAAAAAATCCTTATGGCAGTTCTGGTAGAGTTGGCCTATTCTGCTTCTTCTCACTCATCCATTTTGAGAATAATAGCTAGTTTCTTCTTGTATGTTGATCAATGACACATGTATGGACTATTATCAAATACAATTTATAAAGATGACAAACTGACCTTAACTATTGCTATATTTTAAATAATTTTTAGAGTAATAGTATCATCTGTGATATTTTTAATTCTTTAGTCATCTTTTTTTCTTTGAAATATCTTAAAAATCAGCTCCTGTTTATAATTATATTACTTCTAGCTTGGATTTATTTTAAGTTACTCTTTTGATTCCTTAAAGGTCAACCATATACCAAAATATTTAAATTTAAATGCAACTATTCCATTATAATAGGTATTGAGCATAGTTTGCTATAGAAATATTAGAATATTTCTTCCATTCTACAGTGGAGTAACTGAATTTCCTAAGATATTGCTCCCTATCCTTACCTTCAGTAGTGACCACCAGAGTAGATAGGACCTGAGTTTTAACTAATGACTTCATTTAAGCCTATACATCTTGGCCTAAAAGACAAGGATAATGAGCTTTTTACCTATACATAGTTCAAATGTAGTTTCCCATCTGGATATATAACTTCATATTCATTAAGCCTCATTCCATTCTACTCCTATCCTCATGAAACTTGTAGGAAGTCCTCTCCCTACCCTTCCACTTCTCAAACATCACTCAAATATGAGTTGCTAAGGTACCACCTCTGTGGTTGTTTGACTTTGTGTCAAAGTGATTGGCATATATTAATGTAAGCCTGGCTATGCTTAACCCAAACTCCAGCTGGGTCTTTTCATCTTTGGTAATAGTACTGTTGTGATTATATGTCAATAACTCTATTCATCCTCTGCTTATCTTTTTTAGTCTCCACTGATTCTGCTTTTCTACAGTTTTCTTCTATCTTTTTTCCTTTTAGGCTCTAGCAATTTTAATGCCTTAAACCCATGGATAAAAAAAATCACTTTTGTTCCTCATTGTCTTACATTTCCTTCTATCCTTAAATAATATCCTTCCAATATATTCTTAAAATAAAGATAACAATGTTATTTATTGCAAAAATCATAGAGGAACTTTTTGTTTCATTGTGGGAGACTGAACCAGCTTTTACTTAGGCTCAACTGACTCTTGCCCTTAACCAGTTAAACTTTCTGGGTCCTGTTTAACACAAGCACTGAAAAGTGAAATGACTTACTGTTACATGAAATTGTGTTTTTTGTTGCCTTTGGGAGCATGAGGAAACCAACTCTTCCAAATTCTTTATTGAGCTTTCTGAGGAGGAACTGTGGCTTTCTTAGAAGCCCATGAAGTTGAATGAGTATATTAGAAAGTTTCAGTAAGGCAGTTGGTAAATTTTTTTATATTATTCTTGGGGAGAAGATGGAATATTTTTGACTGAACAATAGTTTATTTAGAGACAGATTTGTGTAGAGACTGAGAGTCATGAAGACCTGACTTCAGCTCCTGTTGTGGTTATATGCTAGCTATATAACCATGCCCCAGAAAACTCTCTTATACTAGAAGTTACATAAGAATTGCTGATTTGCTTCAGCAGAGGGAGAATGCACACCACCAGTTCCCCACATTGATGAGATCACAGATCTGAAGGCCCTTTTCTATCACTCTTTAAAAATAGTAAGAACATTTTAGTGGATTTGAGGCTAGTAAACTACAGAGATCTAAAGATGGTTTGGATGGGCTTTTATAACTATATAGAAGGAGGGCTTCAATGTCCCAGAGCTAAGTTCTTCACTACCCTATTCAAAAATTTTATTAATGAATAAAATTCAAGGTATCTCCCATACATGTTCAAATCAAGTAAGAAATCTTGAAAGATTTAATGACATATAACATTTTATATGCATCTGATTAATAATTTAAAAAGTGAGTCCAGCAATAGGGAGACACCTTTGCTCACAAGAAATTGTTTTTTTAAAAATTTATTTATCACTATTATAGATGAGATCTATCATAGAATCTAAGGCAGAGAAGACTTCTCCATAAATAATCATTTACTCTTGTTTGTAAGTGATATTGTGATTGCATCAAACTGTGAACTCTCCAAATGAGAATCATAACCTCTCAAAAAGAGTTTCACTTACCTATCCTCATTGGAAAAGCCAAGTGGAAAATAATGCCTTTTGGTCAGACCATGAAGAGATGTTTGATGGGAAACCTTAAGAACTAATCTTTGTATTTGGGTTTAGGGAAATCACTGTAAATGGATAATCTGTGTGGCGCAGAAATGAACAGAAGGGAGGCTTTCCGAATGTTTGGTATATTCTCTAGTGTGAGTTTATGGGAGGACAAAGACTATGGTCACATTAGATGGGTAGGCATGAATGGGTTATATTGTTCATTGTTGGGAATAAACCTCAGGAACTGATCTCCCTGACCTAAGTTTTTCTCTTCTCTAATTCATTTTCTACATGACTGCCAAAGTTATATGTCTAAAGGACAGGTCTGACCGTATCACTTCTCTGCTCCATAAATGTAAGTTGCCCCCATATTGTTGTTAGGGTAAAATACATTTTACCATTCTATTTGCAATTTAAAGGCCTTTCCAATACTGGCTCCACATTGCCTTTTTTTAAAAATATTTTAAAGTTATGGAATAAAACAAGCATTTCTATAACATAGTTTAATTAAAAATGATTGTACATGAAACTGCAAATATATTACACACAACTTGCCATTTCTTTTAAATATATAATAAAGGTATTATGTAAATATCTTTTTTTCTCTTTTTTCCCCTCTCTGCTGCCCCAGAGATGGCTACCATTAGACACAAATATGTAATATACATGTGTGTGTGTGTGTGTGTGTGTGTGTGTGTGTGTGTGTGTGTGTATAAAATCATTCTATACATCTAGTTATGAGTTTCTCCTTTGGATGCAGATAGTATCTTTCCTCTTATGTTCTTTATAGTTAATTTGGGTATTTATAGTAGTCAAAATGACTTATTTGTTCAAAGCTGTTCTTAAAACAAAATTGCTGTTACCATGTACATTGTTCTCTTGCTTCATAATACCTTTTCAGGATACATCATTCTCCTTCATTTATTCACATTTTGGTCTAGCCAACCTATCTTACTGTTCTTGACTCATGACATTTTATTTCCTTTTTATATGCTTTTCCACTGGCTATCATCCACCCCAAGAATACACTCTTTCCTTAATTCCACCTTGTAGAAGACCTAGTTACATTCAAAGCTCACCTTAGGTGACAGATCCTATGTAAAATATTTCCAATTCCTCCCAGCTACTTGTGCCTCCCACAAAGAATTACCTTACATTAGAAAAAATTTTAATATATCTCAAATATGCTAATATCTGTACACATTCTCACAAATGAATGTGAATTTCTTGAAAGAAGGGCCTATTTCATTTTTGTCTTTCTATCTTAGCATCTAGTATAGTGCCTGACACAGAATAGGTGCTTAATAAATGCGTGTTGATGGTTGATTTGATATCTATATTGATGAGATCACAATTTCAGCAGTGGTATTAGAATTAGATGACTATATAATGATAAGTTTACCAAATTTGAACATGGCATGATGTTAGGTGAGGTAAATAATATACTGGATGGCAGAATTAGGATCCAAAAAGATCTTGATGGTAATAAATGATGGGCTGTGTGACCTTTTCTTACAATATTAATTTCATGCATTGATATTTAATAGGGATGGATGTACAGTTCAACATTTGGGTCCTAAAATCCTGCTGTCAAAGTACAGTATAGGCAAGATATGGACAGTTTTAAGTTCATCTTCAAAAATGCTTAAGCGTCAGGTGTGGGGAACCTGCAGCCTCAAGGCCACATGTGACCCTCTAGGTCCTCAAGTGAGGCCCTTTGACTGAATCTAAACTTCACAGAACAAATCCTCTTAATAGAAGGATTTATTCTGTAAAACTTGGACTTGGGGAAAAGGTTGCACCCAAGGACCTAGAAGGCCACATGTGACCTGGAGGCTGGAAGTTTCCCACCTCTGGTAAGTTAACAGTGTGATGAGATAGCCATAAAATGTAACGTGATTTTGGGATATAATTACAGAAGAATAGTACATAAATAATATTATAAAGAAGGTGTTTATCTTACCGTGTTCTTTTCTTGTTGGACCACATATGGAATTCTGAGCACAACATATCAGAGAGGACATTGATAAGTTAGAGCAAACCAGGAAGTAAGTTACAGAAAGCTGAGATTACTTAAAAACATAATACAGTGGGACCTCTTGAAGAAACTGTGGTTACTTACAATGGAGAACATGAGAAAAAACAAATTGAACAAATATTTATTAACTGCCTACTAGGTATATGTAAGAAATTGTTATAGGCAATCAGAATACAAAGTAGAAAAAAAAAGTAACAGATTGCTTTCAGAGAACTTAAATTCTATTGGCAGAATGGTATTTGGGACAGAGCAGAGATGGAGACAGTATTCTAGGAAATTTTGAGGAGGAATACTTTTGTATATCACTTGAAGTTTAACAAGTACTATCCTCAAAACAACACTGTGAAAAAGGCAGTAAAAGTGCTATCATCCCCATTTAACAAATGAGGAAATAGAATTTGGGAGGTGAAATGGTCTACCCGGTCAGTCAATAAACCTTTATTAAGCACCTCTTCTGTGCCAGGCACTGTATGAAGTCCTAGGGAGACAGAAAAAAAAAAAAGGAAAAATATAGTCCCTGACCTCAAGGAGCTCACAACCCCAGAATCACAAAGTGAGAAAATGTCAAAGCCAGGACTAGAATTTGGGTCCCTGACCCAATAGAATGCTTTTTCTATCATAATACATTGGTAGGGGGTTATTTTACCTGAATCTTGATCTCTATGTCTTTATTAAGTCATCTCCTTTTGCGAAACAAACATGGTCAAATAATCAAAAGAAAATAAATATATGTCCCCAAAGAGATAAAAGGAAGACAAAAAAAACCCCCATGTGTTTGAAGATATTTATAGCAGCTGTGTGTGTTTATGTGTGTGTGTGTGTGTGTGTGTGTGTGTGTTTGTGTGTGTGTGGGGGGGGTAGTAAAAATGTTTAAACAAAGGGATGCTCATCAATTGTGGAATAATTGAATAAATCATGGTACATGAAAGTGTTACCCTGGAAGATCACTGTCCTTGCAGCACCTTCTTTTGACATGGTCAGTTCCACCCAGAACCTTTGTTTCAAGAAAAGTGCCCAGGCCAGCCATATTCACATCTTCATGTCTCTCTGCTCTGCTTATGACTCTCTGGACTGCTTTCTCCATCATCCCCCTCTCTCCCACTTGTGGGCACCTCCTTGCCATCCATCTTTCAGCTTCTTTTTAGGTATTATCTTCTCTTATAAGAATGTAAGCCCCTAGAGGGCAGGGTTTGTCTTAATTTTTGCTTCTTTTTATATTCCCAGCTCTTATCACTGTGCCTGGCACATCACAAGAGCTTAATTAATGCTTTTCAACTTGACTTCCCAGCTGAAGAAAAAAGTTAATTGATTAGCCTCCTTTTATTGCTAGTCCTAAGCCAGCCCTTTATTCATTTGCAGAGTTTGTCTCATTATTCTATGGAATCTACCAAGCCTATTTCCCTTTCCCATGTTCTTTTCTTCTCCATGACATTGAGCTTCTTGGAACTAAATCTGCAGATATGAACATTATCCCTAAAATCATCAATCTACATTTGGGAAAAGGGAGTCTGGATTACAAACTCTGCAAGAACACAAAAGAAAAATTCTGAGCACTCTCTCAAACCAACTGTTTTAGTGGGTTTCTTGAAACTAAGGGATTCAAAAGACAGGAGAGATGTCAACCTCATAGTGAAATCTTTGTCTTAGAGGGCAGTGAGTCAGTCTGTTAAGTTTCTAAAGAAATATATCTCTTTAAAAGCTCTCTCAACAATTCATATCCCTTGCTTATTTTAAAATTGTACATTATTTCTTAATGGAAACCACCAAAAGATATCATTGTTATTAATAAAAATATTGACAAAATAATAAATTGTAATTTTGTCAATAATAATATTGACAGTCTTACATCTAGTTCCCTATTGAGTTTTTTTTTTAATTTTAATTTAAAACAAGTATAAAATGAAAATACTCACAAATATGTGATGTGAAATGGTAGGATAATTTTGCTAACTTTATTGCTGAGAGATAGAACTTAATTTTTTTAATTACAGTCACTCAACTTATTCACAAAAGATGAATAGTTACAATATAAAATATTTACTTTTTTGCTAATAACTATTATATTAAATTATAAAAGTGCTTAAAATTCAGTTGCATATATTCCTTCATTTTCAACATTAATATATAAACTAACCTTTGAAAGGAAAGAATCTTCAGATGTGACTTTCTTCTCCTCTTCTACAACTGGCACACCAGTTATACACTCAAAGAAATGCTACCAGTGCTACCAAGCAGTTCATTTAAAAATCCACCAGATAGAATAGTAACAAAAGTCAAGGATAAGTTTAAATCTGAAAACAGCCTTAACAATGCAATGAAAGACATTTCTGCAAAACTTTTGTGATGTTCTATGATGGCTTTAAGATGATCTGTAATGGCTAACAATAATGTTTTTCAGATCTAACATTTGTGCTGCAAGAACACAAATATTTATAACACCATCATCATGTGATTAACTGTTGATAAATTAGAGGGAGGGAATAAGCATTTATTAAGGTCCTACTATGTTCCAGGCAGAATTTTGTTATTCATAATAATATCTAACATTAGTGCTGCAAGAACACAACTATTTATAGCATCATAATGTCACAAAAACCCAAGAGGCTAATGAACCATTAAATCAGAGTCACTAGTCTATTATCCATAAAGGAAAAAAAGTACTTTATAAAGAATGGCTATGACTATGACAACTATTGGAGGTGGACAATAAGCTAGGCCCAGAATTGAATTGGGAAAGAAAATAGGACTTGGGAAGACTTCTACAAACTGTAAAGTGAACACAGAAGTAGAACAATTTATATGATAGTAACATTGTAAACATAAACAACTTGGAAAGACTTAAGAAGTATGATCAGTGAAATGATCTATAACAATGGTTTTAGATGAACCATGCCGCCAATCCCGTGGTAGAGAGGCAGATACAGAAAAAAGTAAACATTTGCAGACGTAACCATTATGGGATTTGTTTTTCTTGGGAGTACATATTTTTTACGAGGAATTTTTCCTCTTTCTTTTTAACGGGAAAGGAAGAAGTGGAAAGAGAAAGATAAGAAGTGCTTGTCAATTGGAAAAAAAAGTAACACAAAATAGAAAGGAGTAAACTGAATTAAATTTGGAAAGCTAATCAGCACTTTAAAGAATCCAAGGGCATTTCTGATATAAAAAAAAAACCTTTTTAAAACATTTTAACACTAATATTTTCCTAGTGATGCGGTATGTCTACAAATTATGAAATGCATTTCTTAAAGAATCAAATTGTGGGAGATCCAAAGGACATGAGAGACATGGTAAGCATTCATGGGTTGCAAAATAATAATAATAAATATTTTATAACATCTTAAGGTTTGAAAAGCATTTTCCTTGTAATCATTTGTATGAGAAATGGAATAAGGGAAGGGAGGAAGGAAACAAGCACTTAATAAGTACCTACTGTGTACCAGACACTGTTCTAAGCTCTGGAGATATGAATATCAGCAAGTAAAAACTGTACCTGCTCTCAAGGATCTTATATTTATTCTAATGGGGAAAGACAACACATAAAAGAGACCTGAAAGGGATATTAAAGCAGAACATATGTAATTGGAAAGGATGAGGGTCAGCAATGTAGTGATACAGAGGAATAACAGTTGGACCTCTGGGGTGCTATGCTGGTGCCCCTAACATGTTAAAAGAGCATGCATAGATATTCTAGTCCCTAGATATAATTTGCAGGATTACTAGGACGACAAGGATGACCCAGAATGAGAAGGTACAAGTGGTTTATAATCTTCAACATTAGAAGCAATACTTAGCAGTAATGTAGTCTTTTGTCCTTTGAAATGCTTAGTTACATAAGTAAGCCAAAAATGGAATAGTATCTTTGATTATCTCCATGTCCCTTGATGATTTATTTTCCTTAACCCTTCTTCTTTACTTAAAAGAATACTAAATCTTTAATCTTGTTAAATTTAAGTTAATTTAAGATCTGAAAACAGTTTATAATATATGGGTGAAAATTGGAAAGTATAACATGAATATTGGAAGTGGGGGTGTGTGTGGTGTGTGGTGTGTGTGTGTGTGTGTGTAAGTGTGCGAGAGGCAGACAGAGGAAGAAAAGTTTATAGGTAGGCAGCTGGGCATCATATGTGGCAAAAGGAGCATAATGATAATGAAATCACATTGAATGGTGAGGAGTGAGTTCATAGCATCATGAAATATTGCCATCACATAATAAAGAGAACAACAATTTTGCAATTAAATGAACTGGGTCTGATCCCAGATTTGCTATACTGACCCGCATGCCCTTGAATGAGTCATTTTATCAGGGACTTGGCTTTCTAGTTTTTTTCTTGTTAAATGAGGGGAGGTAGAGATGAGATGAACTCTAGGTCTCTATTTTTCCCTCAAAAGCCTATTATTTATATGTATGAGTGGATTTTTGTTTTAGAGGTGAGTCTACATGAGAGAAAAATGAATATGTGAAAAAGGAGGATGATAACACTATTCAATTGTGTAGAGATACATATGATTTTAGAAACTGAATTGTCATATATAGGTATTCATATGGTGGTGCTTTTCCCCCCCGATTGTTGTATTGTCCTGGAGAGAGAGACTCCAAGGAAGAGGAATATATCTGGTTTACCACTCCTCTATATTGTTTTGTTTCCAACAAAACTTGGAGAAGGTCCATAAATCAAATTGAAAAGCAGTCAGGAGTAGAATGAGAGATCCTGGCATCCCTTTAGTTTCTTCCCCACATTTTGGCTGCATGTTTTTTTTGAAAGATCAGTGAAAGAGTATTCTATTCTTGTCAAGTCTCTTCTTTAGCTATTGTTTCCCTCTATTATTTCCAACAATTGGCTATATTTTGCATCATCTGAATAGTTGAGACAATCAGGTTACAACAAGACTGAGTGCATAAGATGAGGTCAATGCAAAGTGTCCTTGGTACACAATTTAGTTTTGATGCCAATCTTTTAAATGCCTTTTGAAATTGAACTGAAGAGACTCATAATAAAAAGCAATAAAGCTATGAAATGGAGGCTGTGCCTTGGCTGGAGTTTGGTAATTAGTTCAGAATTTCTTAATCAGAAAAAAAATAGGAGGATCATGGGTAGGGGAAAAGAAAGAATGAGCACCTGATTGTCCATAAATATCTGTTAACAATTTAATCAAATGCTATTGAATGAATATTTAGTGAATGCCCCAAGTATGCATGATGCTGTGTATATAATAAAGGGCTTAAAGAAGATGGAAATCTAGTTTCTACTACCAAAAAAATTACAATGTAGTATTAGAAGACAGATGAAGATAGAACTAATATGACTAATTAATGCCTTACATGTGTAGAACATTTAAACCTTTTTTCAAAACCTTTTTCATATTGATTTGATTTTTGTCATATGGATACATATATGACAATATATGTATAATCACACACATATATAGGTAGATACAGATAGTTGCATAGAAAGAGAAGATTTGACTACAACTTAAAGGAGGTACAGGCAAAAAGAAACAAAGACACTGAAGTCATCTGATGCCCATTTGTTTTATTTTTTTTCCCTTTATACTCACCCCTTCTGTAGAACTTTCTTATACTCTTTCAGGCAACAGAAGGAAACTATGACATATAGGATTAAGAGGTATAAATGACCTTAGAGATTTCTACAAACCACCTAAACAAAAATATTAGATAAGAGGTTCAGAAGGAAAATAGTTCCTAGTCACCTAGGTATGATATTGTAGTAATTGATGAAGAACTAGTAACTATCTGGGCAACTGCAAAGGCAAAAACCAGAACAGCTGATAAATTTGTGACTTTCCTTAATAATAACTTCATCCATCAAAAGATTGTGGGAATGACAAGGGAAACTGCAATTCAGGGCTTTATTCTAACCAATAAGGAGGGAGTAGATATTGAAATAGTATTGATGGGAATCTTGGGTACAAGTTACCATTCAGAATAATAATCTGGAATAGAGAAGAAAAATCATCAGTTTCATAGTTACCTTAGTTTTGTGGAGAGCAGATTTCAAAAGATTCAAAGGATAATTAAGATCTATTGACCTAATATTCTGATGAAGAAGTAGATTTCCTAAGAGGAATGGAAAGTACTTAAGAATAAAACAAAACAAAACAAACAAAAAGCCCAAACTAAAGATTTACACAGAAAACAGTCTGATCTGAGTGGTGGAGGGGAAAGAGAGTTCTCTAAAGTGAATTTCATGACTGCATGGGAAATTCATTGATCAACTAATTTGAAAAAGATGTTTATGAATCTGGAAACAAGGGAAGGTACCTTCAGCACTGAAACTCAGAACAAGTTGAGGTTGCTGGATTCTGATGACAACTAAAGGGACTTTTTTTTTTCAATAGAAATACCAAAGAACGGATATCTGGACTATGATTTAAAATAGAGGAATTATGTAGTCTCATGCCTGAGTGGAGTTCTTCTAACAAGGGCAATAAAATGTTATTGCCTGCTGTTTTGCAATCTAATCAGGACTTTTCACTAAAAAGGAAGTGAGACAGTGAAAACTACATAAGTATATCATACCCTACCCCTTAATTCTGGGTAAATTTATTGTCTATTTTCATTGGATATTCCAACTCAATACCTTTCTTTCAATATTTCCTGATCTGTGCAATTTGAATTTTCATCTGCTTTTATTTTCTAGTGTAGATGGTTATGTCAACTGATTTCTAGTGCTTTACTTAGGAGACTTTGTTGATATAAATATCAATCTCTCTATAAATTGCATATTTTTAATGTTGGTGACATTATTGGATCCAGTGATAATTTTTCACTTTTTTTTATCATATTGTTGACATTAACAAGAATGAAGTATAACTGAATTGATCATATACTACATTCAATCCAAAAAAATCAAGATCTTTGGAGGAAGATCCTCAAAAATTGAATAAACTCACTTTGGAAGACTTATGGGACAATATGGACAAGTAACACAGGATTAGAAAACATTGACAATGGGATTAAAGATTAATAGCTAGAAGAGAGCCTATACTTCTTAATCCAATCCCCTCCCCCATTTTATAGATAAGGCTTGTAGAGGTGAAATGATTTGCCCAAGTTACACAGCTAGTAAGTAGCAAATTCAAGGCTAGAAAATAGATTGATGCCAAATCTACTGCTCAGTCTGTTTTTTCATGCTGCATTGATAGGGTATAATCTGTGCCATTAAAGAGAATTTCCAACTTGATAAGGGCCATGAAATAATTGAAGTGAGAAAGGAGGTTAAAAAATAGAAATAAAAAATATTGAAACCATATCTGACATTCAAGCAATATACTTGAATTTAAAAATATGTGTCCATATGAAGATTACTTTTCCTCCACCTGTGAAAGATTTTGGATAGGATGTAGACCTGATATTTTCATATAAGTAGTCAAGATTTCACAAAATTTAATTATGAGATATAAATAAACCATGTCTTTTTCCAATTTTTTCCCAATAATCATAGACAAACACTACTGGATTCTCTTCTAGGTAAACACTACTCTTAATAAACTGTGTATATAAGGCAATTCTTGTATGGCTTGAATTCCGTGAATGAAACTAAGGAAGATGCATAAGCTCATATAATGAAGAACAAAGCAACATAAACCTATACCTTCCTTGGGGAAGGCATTCTTCAAGGTCTAGTGACTTGCCTAAATCTTCTCATGAATTTCTCTGCAATTCTTGCTGATGACAGAACAAATAACTGCTTTAGAGTTTGCAAATATCAGAGGAACCTCTGTTGTTGATTTTTATATATTATCCTTAATTATTTTCAGGCAGGTAGTATGAGATGCAGCCTATCCCCTAGCTCTTGAATTAAAGACATATGCCACATTTGCTTGTATATTGGCTTTCTCTGTGCCCAGTTCCCTATTTGGATTAGTTTGTGAGTGAGATATGGCTTTAGTTCACAGTGTTATTGCAAAACCGAATCTGAGTTTCAGAGATATTAGAGACATGAATTGAAAGTGGAATGGTTATATCTTGATAATTTAAAGTAACACACTAAATCTGAAGAAGAAGGGTATCTAGGTGCTCATTCACCTGAGTGACTGGTAGGATCAAGAAGAAACACATGCATGTTTTACACATGATAAAACAACAAGAACAACAAAAGTTTTGTGTAAAAGTAATTGTAAACTTCTGAGCATCCTTAGAACATATAGTATTTTAAGCTACATTATGTTCTTTTTAAAAAGTAAATTTTAATTTTTTAGACAGCAAAAATCTTCCTTCTCTCCCTCCATCTCCTCAAATGAGAATAAAAGAAAAAGCAAACCCCTACTACAAATATTTATAGTCAAGCAAAGTAAACTTCTGCATTGGCTATGTCTAAAAATATATCATATATAATATTTTATAATATACAAATATAAAATATACATATATATTATATGTGTAATATGTAAGTCATTAGTCCCCTTGATTTGTGGTTGGTGATTAGACTGATCAGAATTTTTGAGTTTTTAAAAGTTGTTAATATTTATGATATGCTTGTCACTATACAAAATATTCTCTTTGTTCTGCTCACCTCACTCTGCATCAGTTCATATAAGTTTTCACAGATATCTCTCAAACCATTCTCTTCATCATTTCTTATAGTACAGTACAATGTTATTCCATCATATTTATATACCGTAATTTGCCGTCCCCTAATTGATGGATACCACTTCAAATTTCAATTCTTTGCCACCTCAAAAAGAACTATTACTTTTTTTATTCTTTTTTTTTCTTTTTAGGCAATTGGGGTGAAGTGACTTGCCCAGGGTCACACAGTTAAGTGTCAAGTGTTTGGTCTGAGGCCGGATTTGAACTCAGGTCCTCCTGACTTCAGGGCTGGTGCTGTATCCGCTGTGCCACCTAGATGCCCCCAAAACTACTACTTTTAAATTAAGTTTGTTTTGCTTAAGACTAATCCCTGCCTTAATACTTCCATCCACAATTTTTTCCCTTTTTTCTTTGCTTCTTTCTTTCATATTTCCCTGTTGAGTGATATGTTCTGTATCCAACTCTTAAGTCTCTATGTATTCCTTCCTTCCTTTAACAAATTCAGAAGAGAATGAGGTTCAAGTGTCACCCACTTCCTTGACTTCCTCCTTGTTTGTATAGATTTCTACTTGTGTACTCTAGTATGTGAGATAATTTCCCCTAACCCTCCTTTCCCTTCTTCCCCAGTATATTTCTCTTCCTCTCACTTTCAATCCTTCTTTTAAGATCATCAAGACATAATCAAATTAATCCCAGGCCTTCTATTAAATTAGACTTATGACCTCTAATTATGATAGTGTTTAGAGGGGAAATGTGTATCATCTACCCATATTAGAAATACATCGTTTATCCTTGTGTAGTTCTTTATTACTGTTTGTTCACATCTACCTTTTTATATTTCTTTTGGGTTGTGCACTTAAACAGCAAAGTTTCTGTTTAGTACTTGTCTTTTCATCAGGAATGCTTGCAAGTCCTGTATTTATTAAAAATCCCTTTTTTCCTCATGTAGTATTATGTAATTTTAGTAGGTAAGTTATTCTTGGATGTAAGCCTACATCCTTTCCCTTCTGGAATATTATATTCCAAGCTCTCCATTTCTTTAGAATTGTAGCTACTAAATCATATGTAAGTCTGACTGTGGCTTCTCAGTACTTATATTCTTTCTCTCTAGCTTCTTGCTATATATATATAATATATATATATATATATATAATATATATATATATATATATATATATATATATATATATATATATATATATATATATATATAATATATATAATATATATATTATATATATATATTTATATATATATATATATATATATTTTATTTTAACCTTTAATCTCTATATTTTGGCTACGGTGCTCCTGGGAGTTTTCATTTTAGGGTTTCTTTCAGGATATGGTGTGTGAATTATTTTTATTTCTCCTTTTTTCTGTCAGTTCTGAAAGATCTGTTCAATTTTGAGGATTCTTGAAATACCACATCTAAGCTCTTTTTTTTTGGTTATAACTTTCAGATAATCTAATAATTCTTAATTTTTTCTCTTCTATTTTCCAGATCAGTTGTTTTTCTTATGAGATACCTTACATTTTCTTCTATTTTTCCAGTATTTTGATTTTATTTTAATATTTCTTGTTATCTCATGAAGTCATTGATATCTTTTTGGTCCATTCTAAATTTCAAGTAGTTTGTTGCTGGGGAAAGTTGTGTGACTTTTGTGCTATGCCGTTTTTTGTCTATCTAATTCTTTCTTCCATGGCTTTTTTCCCATAATTCTCCAGTACTATTATTTCATTTACAAAAATATCTTAGGTCTTTTAAAAAACATCTATTATTTAAGCTCTTCTAAAAATTCTAGTTGAATTTGTCCCCAACATGTCTTTCTCTTTGTGGTTTTGTTTGGAGATGTTTTGGAGTTATTCTCTACTTTGAGTTTGTGTCTTGAGGATTTCTGTCACCATAATACTTTTTATGGTGAGTTTCTTTTTTTTCTCACCCTTGCAGCCACTCCCTGACTCTGGATTTCATGTTATGATGAGGCTCTGCACACTTCTGGAGGGAAGTCTGGATTGGTACTGTTGCTGCTTTCTTGAGAGTTCTTGATTATTTTGTTATTTGAGACTGTTAGGACAGCTCAAGCTGGGGACCAGTAAACTTATAGTGCTCTCAAAGTGCTCTGATCCATGGCAAAATCTTATTGCAGTCTTCTCACCTGAGCTCTACAGCTTCCTGACATGGGTCTGGGTCTGAACAACATACAACTTTACCCAATCAGTATCAGAGGGCTGGAATGTCCTGCTGTTTTAAAATCATAGAACTAGGTTTTCTTGCCTTTATTAATTCTCTGTAGGTTTCAGATTGGGCAGGAAACTGTAAACAGCACTTTTCCTCTGAGGACTGAGCCATAGTGCTGCTGTTTGCTTCTGAACTTCTTCCATGTTTAGTACACAGTCAGGGCCTATAATCACTCCTCATTCTGGGGTACAAATAATTTACTAATTCTACACTGGATCTTTAACCATGAACTGGGTTGTGAGTTGCAAAGCTGCCATTTAGCACCTATTCCCATATCCTGCTTGGTTGTGTAGGGGCACATAATATTGATGTGAATCTATGATCTTGTCTTGCCCTTTGGCACAGTCCTTGGGCACTAGAAGCTTACACAAGGAATGTTCCTGGTCAGACCCAGGGTCTATTCATGGCATATTTTTCTGTTTATCTCCCTATGCTGACCTGGACTGGAAAAGCAAATTACTGTGATTTTTTTTTCTTTGATTTACCAGTTGGGTTTCAGTCTGGAGAATTTTCTAGATTTGTTTAGAGTTTTTTGAGGGAGCTTACTATACTTCTTCCTATGACTTTATCTACCATCTTGGCTTTCATATTCCAGCTACTTTATATTCTAACATAGGGTGTATGGGGTGTTCAAGAAGGACTAGTACTTCTGGTGTGCAGACTTGCTGAGCCCTTTTTGGGGCTGTTCAACCACCTTTGGTGTCTATCTTTACTCAACTCTCACCCGTGCCTTTAAGAAGCTGTAGCTAGCACAGCAGCCACACCCAGGTAAACCTTCTTGGCAGATGGGCTGAACCAAGTTGAGGGTAATTGATGTCTATGAGTTAGGGAGATGTCTACCCTAAGTATGTGAAGACTTCTGTTGGCAGAATAGGTTGATGAGAACAATTTGTTCCAATGACCATGAAGGCAGCTGAATCAGGCATTGTGGAGAGCTTAGAACCTTGTCAGACCTTGAAGATGTCAAGGTCATCCACTGCATTCCAGGCCATCGTCAGTCATCTTGACTTTTGTCTTGCCACTGGACTTTGATGACTCTAGAAGAGAGAGTGAGGCTGATGACTGTATAACTCTACCTTACTTAAATCTAATTCACACACATGTCAAGACATCATTCTGTGATATCACCGGTCCTCTTGGAAAATGAACAAACAACAAAAACAATTCTAAAATGATAATTTTTTAAAAAAACAAAACAAAATAGAACAGTGATTTCATTGATATAAGGAACTCTCTATGAAGAGTTTGCTTCTATCATTGCAGATGGACTTCTCCAAGCAATAAGTCAAGTATGGTGAATAGGAAGATATTTTATGGCCCCAGTATATACCGATACATCTTTCATTGGCAGTCCATAACAGTCATCTATTGTTTGCTAGTCTTATAGCAATTAAACAATATTCCTAAGGCCCATCCACTCCTTATTTGATTTACTTTATAGACTCAATGATCAAGCAGTAACAGAGCCATTTCACTTTAAAGTTGAGCTCAGCAGTGTCTCTACACAGTGGCATGCACACCAGAAGGTAGGAAATGTTAGTCATAATCATCTTGCCTCAATGGAGGTAGTCTGTGGTTTAGTTAAAAATCCAACCATTTGGGCAACTAGGTGGTGCAGTAAGTAGAGCTCTGGCCTTGGTATCAGAAAACCTGAGTTCAAATCTGGCCTCAAACGCTTGACACATACTACCTATGTGACCTTGGGCAAGTCCCTTAACTCTAATTGCCTCACCAAAAAGCAAAAAAAAAAAAATCCAACAATTCTCATTTGCAATTAAGTGAAGTGTTCATCCACATTGCATTGACATACTTGACTATATATACAGAGTGTAATAGCACTAGATTCCTTGTAAATGATATATTTTGCTAACATACACTGTACCAAAGGTCAAACTGTGTGGTCATGGTTATTATGAGTAGTTGTTATTTAATGTCAATTTCAAACCATTAGTAAAAAAGCAGAGTTTTTGCTACCCTCCTTGCTTTCTTCTTCTTCACCCCAACCTGAATCATATTTTCTTATAAAAAACATCCAAAACACAGAAATTCTGATGGGTAAGAATTTAATTTTGTTCTTCTAATTTTAAAGGGTATAGAATAGGTAGAGACACTGTAAAATATTCACTAGTCCAAAAAGAAAGCAAAAACACCAATCTTATTGGTGTATATGTAAATCTAAGACAATAGATTTGCATATTTCATCATACTCTTAATAACTGAGTATTTCTCAAGCTTAAATTGAATGGAAATCTGTCTCTCAGTACCATGTTTAAACAATACATTCATCTCTAAAATGATATTTTAAAGAGCAGATTCTTTGCTTGACCTGTAGTACTAAATTTGGAGCTTATTGTCTGGAACCAAAGATTGTTATCTTTTGTAAGTTTCTAAAATAGGGGAAAAGAGCATGGTGAGTAATATAAGCAGAATACAGAATGTCATTTGAAAAGGACATTAGCAAAACATAGTACTTTTATGTAGATGGTGTCTAAGGTACTCAAAAAGAATGGTGGGATTCTTGAGTAGAGCAGTGAATTTATATAATGAAAGGGCAGTTTCTGATTCTTTGATAAATGGCTAGTATTCAAAGGTGGGGTTGGTGATATTTGTTTATTTTTATGTCTATGTGTTTTTTAAAGATAATTTTGTGGGATTGCTTTAATCCTTCACACAAGAAAAATAAAGCTCATAAAAAAAGTGTTGCTCATAAAAAAAAAAAAAACATAGCTCAAGGGTTCCCCATAATGTGAAACCACCAGTATATATCTTGGACATTTGCCACAGACAACCAATAAATTAGATCCAGAATTAAATAAAAAAGAAGTTTCAATTTTATCTCATTTTGAAAAAAAAAGTGTAGTACTTTCAATGATGTTAAGTTAGTCTTTGCTATAAAATCTATTTTTAGCATCCATGATTTCCTGGTGATATTATATAGCTGGAAATTAGGGAACAATATCATTTAGAAGGATCAAAACTACAAGTAACCCAGAGAGTAAGGAAGAGATATTTCATGAGTGGCTTGAAGTAAATCACTAAATATTTCAAATATTAAAGTATTTTGGAAATGTATTAAATAAATCATTAGGGACATATATGACCAGAATAAGAGGTCAGCTGATGAGAATGAGAAGCAATAGATAGGCAACTCAAATATTTCTCTGGTATATCATTGAGATATCAAAAGAACTAGAACAAAATATCCATAGTCCTAGGCAGATCTTTTATAGAGGATTTGCAGAAGAAAAAAAAGAACATACACAGTAATCTCACAGTATGAGAATGCATTGAGGGGATACAGTTTTTTGCCCCCTGGTAGGTATTATCCCTACAAGGAATTTGTCACGCTCATTATAATATCTAAATAATTGCTCATTTTATTTTAATTTTACTTGAAATAAAGGTAAATATTATTTGGTCTTGTTATGCTCTTACATTTGAGTTTTCCTTAAGTGAATATTATTAAATAGAAGTTAAATAAACATTAAGGCTTACAGTGGAGGAAGAGATGGAGTATCTGTGTATCATATATATTTTGCTAATTGCCTCTTCAACTGACATTCTATATCTCATATATATTACTCACCATGTTCTTATTCTCTGTGTTTGTCTGTGTCTGTCTCTCTCTCTTTCTGTTATAATTTAAGTTTCTCCCTTTTCATTGTCATGCCCTATCAAAGTTCGCCAGACAAATGTGAATGACAAGGCCATACCTAGTAGTCAGGAACAGGTGTTTTGTTTTCCCAAGGGTGGGAGGGAGATGAACATTGGAATTATGCAGTACTTGGTTGGATCTATCCGTGAACTGATCTATGCAGAGCTCCCTTCAATGGACTAGATCATAATATCTTAATAGTCTTCTCATCTACACAACTCTTGATAATAACCTCCAATAATGTCTATACAAGGTATTCACCAACCATACTAGGGACTTTTCTCTAGTTTTTTTTTTCACCAAATGGGAATGAATGAATAAATGAATGAATGAAAGAAAAATATTTTTAAGCTCTTATTCATCAAGTCCAATCACATTTTCTTCTCTTGTCACAAATTATTAGACTGAATGATCAGTTGTATCCAAGGTTGCTATCATTTTTACTTCAGCATATCATCCTTCCTTTGGGTCAGAATTAGGTCATAGATAGCCATTTCCCTTGTCACTTTCACTATCTTTTTTGACAGATGAAATTATCATTATGCAAAATAAGAAATTTATTAGCTATTCAACTTTGCATAGGAAGAAAGTGCTAGTATTTGTGCTTGGGGATACAAGTCCATAACTGAGACAATCCTTGACCTCAAGGAGGTTCCATTTTAATCTTTTTCATTTCTCTAAGTTAAATATACTGAATCCTTTAACTTATCCTAGGTATTAGCATATTTGGATTTTAAATCAAGACTTTATCACTCTAGTTTCCATTTTAAAGGAATTCTCCAAAACACAAACATTTTTCTTAAATTGTTGTCCCCAGAATTTGATACTGTACTCCAGATATATGTGTAGGAGATCATGCTTCCAGTTTGAGGATGTTGTATTTTGGTTCTTGGAAAATTCTCAGTAAATATCTCTTTGTAAAAGCTTCAAAAACAGAAAATGAAAGGAGAAAGAAAAACCAAATGAAAGAAGGGAAGGGAAAAGAAAAAAGAGAAAGAAAAGAAAAAGAAGGGAAAGGAAAAACATTTTCCAGAGCATGAATTTAGTTTTGGGAAGTATATAGCAGATCAAGAATTCAACTGTAGTGTGTATGGGTGAAATGAGCATCGGCACATTTGTTACCTCCTTTGTTACACATACTATTCAGTTACTCAGCAACAGTAAAACTAATGTATGTCAGGTGCTTTGCCAAGTTCTGAGATACAAATATATTACGTAGATCATATTTTTGGTAGTGAGAACAAAGACTGTTTACTTAAAATTAAAAAAAATAAGAAAACATCAAGCAAGACACAATTTAGAGTACATTAAATGTAATCACTATTCCAGTGCACCTCCTTCTGTGTTTCCAACTCTCGACTACAAAGTAACCTGCACTTTGAATCCAGTATACCTACTTCTCAGGCCTACCATCTCACAGAGCTAAAAGCTAGCAAACAAGAGAACTGAATGTAGACCTATCTACGAGCTAATCATAAGAGGTGCTGTGCATCAATTTTGAGACTGGTTCTGTGTTTCTTACCTAAGATCAGCTTAGTCCTCTCAGATACTGCATTCCACCCTCCCACACTTTGAAAAATTTTATTATTTCAGTGACATTTAAAATGATTTCCTATTATATTTACTTACTGACTCAGTTGCTAATAATACTATTTCTTCTTATTTTATTCAAAATTTATATTACATATGAGCCAATCTCTTTCCAAAAATGCTGCTGCAATGCTATAAGAAAAAGGTAATGAGGTTCTGATGTAGGTTGAGGGAGATGGAAAGAAATAGAAGGATTCAGTCTCCTACCAGGGCTTTATGCTGATCATCTGTAGCCCAGTTCAGAATCTACTCATGATTTGCCCTATAATATGTGAGCCTTTGGCCTTATCTTGCCTGGAATCAGGCCTCCATGCAACTTTTTCCAATCTCTTCTCTTTCCCTCCCCACCAGATGTGTGGGTACCCTCACCCCCTTTCAGCACCCCATATGTGTTTTTTTGCCACTAAACTATAAGCTTCTTAAGAGCAGAGACTGTCTTTGCTTTTGTATATGTATCCCTACTGCTTAGTGGCATGCCTGGGGCAGACTAAAGCTCACTCTAACTATCTAAAGAGCAAAGTCTTATGTTCTGTACAGTGTCAGGCTTGGATGGGGTGTGTGGCTCATGGTGGACCAACATTAAGTCTTAGTAACCCTTCTCCCAATCCCTGTCCACAAAAGCAAAGAGAAAAAACACAATCTCTATAACAAATGAACAATAAAAACCAGATTTATGTACTTGTCATATACAAAGGTGTATCATTCTGCATCTTGGGTCCCTCCTATCAGGAGGTTGGTATGATGCTTCATCAGGTCTCTGGCATCATGGTTAGTCATCACACTGATGAGATTTCTTGAATCTTTCTAATTCCTGAATTGTCTTTTTCTCCCTTCAATGTTGTAGTTACTATAATAATCATTTTCTTAGTTCTGCTCACTTTACTCTTTATCAGTTCATAATGTCTTTCAAAGTTTCTGTAGAGATTTCTTAAAGGTAGCTGGGTGGCATGGTGGATAGAGGATTGGGCCTAGGGTCAGGAAGAGCAGAGTTCAAATCTGGTTTCAGACACCAGCTGTGTGACCTTGGTAAAGTCTGTAAAACCCTTTGCCTCAGTTTCCTTACCTGTGAAATAGAGATAATAGCACCTTCCTCTCAGGATTGTTGTAAGGATAAAATATTTGTAAACCACTTAAAACAGTAAATAGTAGGTGTTACATAAATGCTAGCTACTACTACTACTACTGCTACTACTACTACTACTACTATTCTCTGAAACCAATACTTCCATCATTTCTTATGATTCAGTAATATTTCATTACATTTGGATAGCACAAAGAAATTGATTCAGCCATTTTCCAGATGTTGGAAACTCCATTTTAAATTCTTTATTATAAACAAAATGTAGAATAGAATGTAAAATAGAAATATTTTGTACATTTAGATATTTTTCCTTTTTTCTTTAGTCTCTTTGAAATATGGGCCTAATACTCTAAAGGGAATGCATAAATTAGTGACTTTGGGGGAACAATTCTAAATTGTTTTACACAGCAAATGACTGGACCAATTCACTTCTCAACCAACAATATAGTAGAGCCTGACTTCCTCCTGCCTTTACAACAATGGCCTTTTTCTTTTTGTGTCATTTTTGCTAATCTGATATGCATGAAATGGTATTTCAGAGTTGTTATTTATTTATAGTTATTTGGAGTATTTTTTAAAATGGCAACAGAAAGCTTAGATTTCTTGTTCGATTGACTGTAGATTTTTTTGGTTTATCAAACATATTCATATTCTTTAACCATTTATATATTGGGGAAATGGCTCTTGTTATAAATTTCAATCAGTTTCTTATATACATTAGATATCATGTCTTTCCCAGAGAAATTTGCTCCACAAATTCCTCTTCCCCCATAGTTGTTTCCTTTATAATTTCAAATGAATTGATTTTTGTAAAAAATGATTTTATGTTATTAAAATTATCCATTTTTATCATCAATTGTCTTCTCTATTCCTTGTCTAGTGATAAATTCTTCTCCTATCCATTATGGTGAAAGTTATTTTATTGTTTCTCTAATTTGTTTCTGATATGAACTTTTATATCTAGGTCATATGTCTACTTGGAGCTTTTTTTTTGTGGGGTAATATGGTGTGAGAGCTTTGTTTAAACCTAATTCTGCCATCTTGATTTTCAGTTTTCTAAGTAATATTTTGTTGAATGGTGAATTCTTATCCCAATAGAAGGAGTCTTTGGATTTATCACATATTCAATTGCTTTGGTATGTTGTGTGTGTAATCTTCTCCACTGATTGACTTTTCCATTATTTAGCCCAGCACCAAATTGTTTTTAAGATTTGCGAATTAGAGTAGAGTTTGAAATCTGGTACTACTATACCATTTTCTTACTTCTCTCTTTTTTCATTAGTTTCCTTGAGAATCATGACCTTCTGTTCCCCCACATGAATTTTGTTATTATATTTTCTAGCTCTCTAATGAAGTACTTTGGTTTTTAGATTGGTATGGCACTGAATAAGTAAATTGATTTAGGAAATATTGTCATTTTTATTAGATTGGTGTAGTCCAACCATGGACGATTCCTATATCTCCACTTACTTGAATCTCTCTGTGTGTCTAAAATTACTATTTTGTAGTTTTAGTTATATAGTTCTATATGTGTCTTGCTAAGTGGACTCCTAAATATTTAATATACTCTGTAGTTATTTTTAGTGATTTCTTTAGCTCTTCCTTCTGAATTTTGTTGGTAATATATAGAAAGACAGGGGATTTGTGTGGATTTGTTTTACATTTTTCTGTTTTGTTGAAATTGTTTTCACAATTAATATTAGTTGATTCTATGAGATTCTCTGTGTAGACCATCAATCATCTACAAAAGATGATGATTATTTCCTCTTTGACTAAACTTATTTTTTTCTTCTCTTATTGCTAAAGTTAGCATTGCTAGCACTGTGTTAAATTATAGTGATTATAATGGAAATAATTGAAAGAAAGCTGGCAAGTGCCATGGTAGACTAGAGACTGTTCAAAATCAGGTTAAATGCTTACTATTTGATTTTTCAAAACAGATCAAAGAGTCAGGAAGAGCCAGGTATAATGAACAAGGTGACCTATCAACCAAGGAAAAAAATATTTGGCTTTAATGAGGGCTAAACAAATAGGACTGATGTTCTTATATGGCTCTAAAGCCAATTCCAGAGAAAGAATTAGGTTAAAACTGTTTGGAACAACACTACCATTGGAATAAGCAAGTAATCTATCAATCTAATTAGTTTGTAGGGAATGATATGTCATATATATGTATACAAATGTGTGTGTGTAATATATATATGTATGTGTGTGTGTATATATTTATATACATACACACACATATTACTGACCCCATCTTTGTTATTCTTCCTATGTTCTACTTCCTTTTCTCTATGATATGGGGCTTGACAGGTATATGGACAGCTTGTTCCTTTGTACACTTTTCAATTCGAATCCCTCTTGATCAGATGACCAGAACACTAGGCAAATGTTTTTAGTGATTGTTGTTAGGCTACTTCTTCTCTGGCAAAGAATCCGTTATTCTTATGCTTTAAGCTATGATATGGACAGTCAAATCCCTTTCTCAAACACTTTTATTAGCTAGCCATTCACCTTGCAATTTTTACCTTATTCTTCCAAACTTCCTACCTTTAATCATTACCTGTGTCTCTAAGAAATCAATTTTCTATTCAGGACCTAATACATCAACAGCTTAATGAATCTCTCATCTCATTTACATATGCATTATCATTGCTGATTTCAAACCATTTTGAGGTTCTCATTCTGTGTAGTTCTAATCCATGGTCTTCATGGATCTTCCAAAGAAGTTATTGTCAACATATGGGATACCTTTTCAGCATATTTACATTTCTTGATCAATCTAAGTTTTACTTGATACTTTATTTCATTAAATTCAGCATTTACTAAGCACACATTGCTTGCAAGGAATTGCATTAGCTCAAGACACACAGAAAAAATGAAATGGTTCCTGCCCTCAAGGAACTTTCATTGGATGGTAGGGATAAAATGCTTACCCATTGATGTGGATAACATAATAATTTGAGGAGGGAGAGTGAACTAACGATTGAGAAGATTGCATGGGAGATGGCACATAAGCTAAGACTTAAGAAAAGCTTTGGATTCTAAGAGGTTAAGGTGACAGGAGAGTTTATTACAGGCAAGGGGGAGAACTCATGAAAATATAAAGAGATAGGAGATGGTACTTCAAGTTCAGTGAACAGCTAGTAGGCTAATTTGGCTGGAGTATAGTACATCCAATCCAATCTAACCTGAAATGATACATTGTAACTATGTAATGATACCTGGATAAAGGTAAGTAGAAGCTGGAGTAGGAAAGGCTATCAATCCCAGAATGAGTAATTTGTATCTTAACCTAAAGACCACAGGGAAGACTTTTGAACAGGAGAGTGATGGTCAGTCTCTGTTAATTTGTCAATTTAGTGGAAGAGTAGCTAAAAAGGAGAAAGACTAAATTTGGAGGCAATTACGATAGTTCACATAGGAAATAATAAAGGCCTGATCTAGAACTGGGACCATGTGACTGAAGTGAATGAGTTGGGAAGGAGTCATTGTACAAGCAGGGTCCATAACATCTGGAAAGTGATTGGATATTGGAGGTGAACGAAATGAGACAGTCGGTGTTAAAACTCTGAGGCTATAAAACGTGGGTGCCTGGAAGAATGGTAGTAGCATGTGAAATCAATAGAGAAGTTGGGAAATTTGGAGGAGGAATGGATTTACAGGAAAAGATAAAGAATCCTACTTTGGATATGTTTAATTTGAATTACCAGTAAAAGAAATGTTTAGCAGACAATTAGGAATCCAGGACTTTAGTTCAGAAAAGAGATTAGAACAGAGATTCTTAGCCAGGGGTCTCTGGACCTTCAGGGGGTCCATGAGCATAGATAGGAAATAATTTTTTTTTTACTAATTTCTAACTGAAATTTGTTTTCTTTAATTATTAATGTAGATAAAAAGTATTAGTCTAAGATAGGGTCTATAGACCATGCTAGAATTCTAAAGGCTTTTGTGGTTCAATAAAGGTCAAGAATCCCTGGATCAGGGATGGATAAGTAAATTTGGGAGTCAGCTTTATAGAAATGGTCATTATACCCATTGGAATTATTGACAGAAACACAAATGTAATATGTTCTCTGAAATGAAAATTTATCTATATTCTCCACACATGTATGAAATCAGGTACATCATCTTTTGTCTTTATTTTTCCATGTCTGTTGGGTAACTCTTTTAGTAAACTGTTTTTGGCAAACTATATACTTGCTGTGGCTGCCTGTTATGTCTAGATCTGTCACTAGTGTCAACTAGGTAGTACAGGGACAGTGTACTGGGCCTTGAATCAGAAAGATATGAGTTCAGACAGCTGTGACTTTAGGCAAGTCAATCATCCTCTGTCTACCTCTTTCCTTAATTGTAAAACAAGGATAATAACAGAGCCTGTCTCCCAGTCATTGTGAGGATTAAATGATATGACATCTTTAAGGTGTTTAACACTGGGCCTGGAACATAGCAAACATTTAATAAGCCTCACCTTGCCTCTCTCTACTTAGTCTTGCCATTTTTATGTGAAGATGATGATATCTGCTTAGATGCCTGTATTTGGCATGTAGCAAACTCATCATATTCTAAAAGACACAAACAAAGTAGGAACTAATCTACACACAGGAAGCCAGTTATGTCATTTGGTTTAGCCATCCTGTTTCTTTTTGCTGCTGCTCTCCAGATAGCTACTTGCACTGCCTTGTTAGTTTGTCTTTAAACTGGACTGTTGATTCTGTGCCCTTGTCTGTAACCAAACTCCAAAACTGAAAATACGCATAGGAAAGTGCTGTCAAAACTCAATGGAGCAGAAAAACTTGAACATGCAGACAAAGTCAGGTGAAGAGAAGTCAGCCAGCCAAAAGGGGCTATTAATCTACTGATGACTCCCTTCTCATCAAGACAGTCATCTACAAAGAACAATGGAAATTATTTAGCACTGGTGATCCACTTGCTTTCCCCTTGACATGTGAGGCAAATTGTCATTGTGAAATATTGGAGGGTTTCTTAATAGAAAAACTTGCAGAACTTTTAGTAATCACGTGGCTTTTTGCATACACTTGTAGGAACTCCATTAGTATAAGTCTGTGTGCACCTCAACTATTCAGGTTTGAGCTTGTACAGTAATAAAATCACTTCTTTGTACTTACTTGAAGAGCAGAGATTACTGGTAGGGAATTTTTTGTGTCTATATCTTTCTGTGGGTAGATAAACTACAGGAGGGAAGTGGAAAGTTCATTGCCTTAGGAGAGGATGTCATTGCTAATGAAGATCTGGTCCAGGCTAAGCAGGTTTTGCTTCTGAGATGGCTTCTCTGACTATTCATCATTTCATCTGAATATCTCCCAGGAAAGAAAAAATATTCCTACAAAAAGTGTTAACTTTGGCTACAGAATCTGGAATAAACAGAAACTTTAAGAACTTAACAGAAACTTTAGGAAGTGAATCAAGTAATGGATCTTTTGAATTAATAAATTTTAAATTTAATCAGACATCTTCAACTTTTCCTGCCTCCAAAGAGGAGAAAATAAACTTGAATGAGTAACAAAGAATAATTAATTTACAAATAGCACATTCATTTCTCACTTTAATATTTTAAAAGGGGTATATTTCTTTATATGTTTGATTAGAAGTATATACAATGGTGCCACTATTCATATATTTTATTCCAGACTTTGTCATTGAAATAAGAATAGTTCTAGCTTGGGAACCAGATGTGGTGTGGTTGGGGTGTGTGTGTGTGTATGTGTGTGTGCATGTATGCACACACACATGCATGCACCCAGACATGTGTGTGTATGTGTACTGCTGGAATATTATCAGAAATTCATATTTAACCTTCTTCTCTGAGGTTAAAAAAATGCAATTGACCTTTAAAAAAAAACAACAAAAAACCTCTCATTGTCATGCACCTAGGTTCTTTCCTGCCTTGATCTAGCAGCCAAATATCACAAGAAAGGTTATCCTCATTATTTCCAAACGAGCTGGAACCAAGAGGTACTGAACATCCTCTGAGATGTTCAAATTAAACTCATCATGGCTGTCTGTTCAATTAAGTAATTACTTAATATTTGTCAAGTGTTTTGAAGATGTGAAGTGAAACATATATGCTTATTATTATTATTATTTGTAAAAAGCAAGCAAAACATTAAAAAGTATCATTTCCAGTTCTAGCATGGTATTTTTTCTGGATAACTTTCATTAACCAGAAAAAGAGTTGCTTTCTTGTGGAGCTTATAAAACTGACAATGTTTAGTGTGAAAGATTAAACAAAGACAAAGGCAAATTTTAATTATTAAGGACTGCAATTTTAGTGGGAGTTCAGCCTTTCTAAAACTTGTTAGAGAAGTTTTAAAATTTTGCTAGAGACTCAGAGACATTAAATGATTTATCCACTCTCATATGGCTTATAGGTCCATAGATAACACCAGCCAATAGTGTTGGAGGTGGCAGATGAACCTGTATCTTTTCTGTATTCATTATGCGATACTGCCTCTCAAGTCATATAAAGTCTCAGCACCTCTTTGTGATAGGTAACCACTGTTTTCTTCATGTCTTTTTTTTTTTTTTTCCATTTTAGATGATCTTAAGACTGGTAAAACTTTTACCTTCTCTAGCAATAGAAAAGATTTAATCATCAGAGAGAAAGAGAGGCCAGGGGCTCTTTTCCATTCTGCTTGTCATTCACTGAAATTCTTCAAGAAAATTATAATTTCACACTGTATTCTACTTTGCTAGCATTAATCAAATTTGACTTTGATGATGTTTTACTACTAAAGAAATTTAAAATGCTCAATTTTTAGAAGCCAAATAAAGTTGCAGGCCTTGGTCAATATGAGTGCTAATAAAGATGGACCTCATAAAGTATATTAGTTAAAGGGTCTCAATAATGCAAAAAAAATCCCACAAAGAGCCACTAGGAATTAAATGGAAATGACCAACACAACAGAAACTAATTGGGCTATTAACAACTTTCATTTTCTAACAAACTAGAGGAAATGTGAACCAATTTTTCCATTCCATTAAATATCTTTCTTGGCCTCTGCACATGAAGAACAGTGCCGGTGCAATTTCTGAGAAGTTGAAACATCTAATCTTTGTTATTGAACCTGGTATAGCTGCAAATCATTTTTTTTTTATGTAAAATTGGAAGGGGTTTTGCAACCTTTAAATCCTTCCTTGTCATTTTATGTTTCTGCTGTTAAATTTTTGCTGTGTTAATGTTGTCCTTGCTTGGTAGTATTTACAGCATCTAAATCAATGTTGAGGACACCCAGAATATTGAAGGATCAACTCTACTTATTTCAAATACACTTTAATGTTTTGACTGCCAGACCAGAGTTCGAGAAATAACTGCGGTAGAATGATAATGAGAAGTTTAACAGTTTTATGATGATTGAAGCCGACTTTATGAAAGTTGATAAATTTCATCTTGTAGGTTTCAATTTCTCATTCCCTACAGAGAGATGGAGAGAATACATTGATACTGCATTTCAAATTGGCTAGATCAAAAGGAACAGCAGCTAAAATCCATTACAACCCAATTACATCCATCAGCTGAAGCTGTGTGCATTCACTCGTGAACATCAGCATTTAATCCATAAAGAGGAACTAATGAGAAATTTGAAAATGGAATCCACGCATCAGTAAGTTTGGAGAGATTTTTCTGGGATTAATGAACTGCTAGGACAGCGTCCTAGTCAACACACTAGAAAGCTATTCTCTATAGGTTTGTTTACTGACCAAAAGAAAGAAGGGGGCTTTCCTTCTGGTGACCCATCAAGTGTGGGCTATGTCTTTTACATGTTCTAGTCCTTGGAGATGGGAATTTCATATACTTTGGAAGGCAGCTATGCGGTAAGGTTTGGTGCTACTTCTCATTGGGAAAATCACACACATTAAAATTGGGAAGACTATTCTCAGAGTCTAGTTATAACTTTTCAAAGAAACCCTTTCACTACCAGAGGGAGGCAGTGTGGGGTGTGTGTATGTGTGTGTGTGTGTGTGCATGTGTGTGTGTATGATATATATGTATATATATACATATATATGTATATATATACATGTACACACATACATATATGAAAAAATTCTGAATTAAAAGTAAAAAAGTTAACAGTTTGCTGCCTTTGCTACTAGCTTCCTGTGTGATCTCAGTAAGTCATTTTCCTTCTCTGGGTCTCAGTTCCTTCATTTGCAAAATGAAGGGCCAAACTAGGGAATCTATAACAACCCCTCCCCCCAGATCTGGATTCTATAGCTGGGTGACCTCTTAAGTTCTCTTCTAGTTCTAAAATTCCATGATTCTAGAGTGACACTGAAAGGAACTAACCCTTTCTTCATGTTATCTGTCTGCAAATGAAGTGCTCAGAGCTGCCTTTCAATGATACTGATGTGATATAAAGGGATGTTTTCTTTAAACCAATTCTTTTTAGTGCTTAGAAAGATAGAAATAAATTTTCTACCTTGTTGCATTCCACTTAACTACAGAAGGATAGTGTATCTTGTGGGTGGGCAATATTGAACTTGCTTAAAATATGGTAACTAATTTTGTAATACCTTAGAGTTAGCATAAACATGCAGCAAATGATAATTCACAGCACCAGAAAACATGATGTGGGAATAGCTTCTTCTCAGGCAAAAGGTCTCAGTTATGTATCCATCTCAGAGTGGACACTCATAGGAACAAAAGAGTTCTGCCCCTCCCGTTTTACCCAGTCCCACTGGAACCAGTATTCTATATAAAAGGACATGGGGAATATTGTTCTCCCTTGCTCTCTCAGTTCAGGTAACTGTAATTTCAAAATAGTTCTGGGTAATGTCCTCTTTCCATACTTACTACTACCATACATTTCTTGGAGATGCTGGAGTGAATTTATTCAAAGAATACTAGTGAAAATGACTCATTGAAAAGTTTAGAGTGCCACCATCCATCCAGCTACTAAGTTCAGGGTTTTTCCTTGACTCTCCTTTTCCTCTCTCTTCATCTCTATCTCTCTATGTCTGTGTCTATGTGTCTGTGTCTGTCTGTCTATCTCTCCATTTCTTCATTTTTCTCCTCTCTCTCTCTCTCTCTCTCTCTCTCTCTCTCTCTCTCTCTCTCTCTCTCTCTCTCTCTCTCTCTCCCCACTCCCTAACCCATATACAATCAATTGCCACAAATCCTACTTGATTCTACTTTCAATACTTCTCTCACTTCCATCCCCACAGGCCCTCCTTGTGTCCTTATGGAGACATTTGTAATAGCTTCTTAATATCATCTTTCCCTCCAATCCACCCTCCAAACAGCTACTAAAATAATCTTATAAGACTGGCCATGTCTCTTCCCTATTTAAAAACCTTCAGATTTGCTACTGATTGTTAGACTCTTCACAATCTTTACCTTCTTATGTCGTATTATTCTTTTCCATTCATCTTACGTTAAGCCAAACTGGATTACCAATTGCTCTGTTGTTTTCTTGCCTCTGTGTATTCATGTAGGTCATGCCTCATTCTATGGAAAGCACTTCTTCCTTATCTGTCCCTTTCAGAATCTTTATATTAATTTAGGATTCAATTTATGTGCCACTTCCTCAGTATAAAAATTTACCCTTCTCTTTGCTTCCATATATATGTATACATATACATACACACATGCAGATCATATATGCACAGAGATGTACACAAATATATGTATATTATGTATATGTAAATAATATATACACAAAGAAATGTGTATTTATATATATCTACATATATAGTCATTTAAGCATCCTAACAACCTAGTGTAGTACATAATAGCGGTGTTGTCACCTACTGTTTTACATTTGAGAAGTTGAAACAGAGAGATTTTAAATGACTTGCTTCTAGTCACATGGTTACCATTCAGAATTTGAACCCAGGCTTTCCTGACTCTAAATCCAGGAAGTTGTTTGGGGAGACTTAGGGCAGGTCAGCATGTATTTTGGCTTTAATTTGCATATGCCCATATGCTCTTGAGAAAGATAAATTGAAAGTCTAGCTTCAGTTTTTATCTATCATTCAGACATTTTTTCAGTCATGTCTGTTTCTTTATCACCCCATTTAGCTTTTTCTTGGCACAGATACTGGAGTAGTTTGCCATTTCCTTTTCCAGCTCATTTTACAGATGAGGAAACTGAGGCAAAAAGGGTTAAGTGACTTTCCCAGGGTCACACAACTAGTAAGTGTCTGAGGCTAGATTTTAACTCACAAAGAGGACAGTCTTCCTAACTTCAGGGCTGGCACTCTATCCATAGTGCCACCTAAATGCCTTTTTTTTTTTTATCTATTACTCAGTACTAAACTTTTGTAGTCTGGAATCTGGAACTTATCTACCAAAGTTCCAACCTTGTTTTGAATTGTTGGTTTTGACCTTGCTTCCATCATTTATATAATTTTCTAATTCTGTTAACTTCTCCACTCAATTTCTGATATTGCCTTGTTGCACTGTGTTCTCTTTCTCCTTCTGGACTAGAATTCCTTCCTCCTCTTCTCTTCCCTTGGCTAAGCTTAGATATGTTCAGTAGGCACAATGAAACTTTCGTAGCCTAGACCCTTAGAAAACCCCAGCCTGGCTCCCTTTCTAGGGCTTCTGGATGGACAAATACACCAGAAAGGTGAGCCAATCCCTCACCCTCCACTTTGAAATCTCTGCTTATGCCATGGGAGACCCACAGTCCCATTCTACAGTTGGTTGTATCTCAGGTCCTGTGAGAATAACATCTCATAATGTAACAGAAATGCTAAAAGTGTTCAGAGTCCTTAGGTACACGGTTTGCTCTATGAATAAAGGCAGCATCTTTGTTGGTAAAATTGAGAACTTTAAAATGAAAAAAGCAGGATAGTAGTATTTATTTTATTTTATTCTTTTTAAATTATTTTATTTAACATTTAAAATATATGAATTCCAAATTACCTTCCTCCCTCCAGCTCCTCCCTCACCCACTGAGAAGGCAAGCAATATGACATGAATTATACATATGAAGTCATATTAGCCATGTCGCAAAAAAAGCAAGAAACATGAAATGAGAAAATTATACTTCAGTTTATGTTCAGGGATAGCAGTATTTAGAAAGTCCATAAGAAAAGCTAGAATCTTTAGAATGCATCCAATAGGTTATTAAATAAACAAATAAAATTATGTAGACATATAGCAAAATCCTGCTAATAATAAGGATAAACAGTTTCCTTACTATAACTTTCTTGGTTTGAGGATTTTTTTCTGCTTTCTTCATTATTTCTGTCATTTTCCCTAATTTTCTAGATTCTCCTTCACTTCTATCCTTTTGTATTTTATTTTTATTTTGAAATCCATGAAACATAATAAACAATTGAATTGTCACATAGATGCACAGCATGTTTATAGTTGAAATGATACTGCATTTGGAATTAGTCAACTTGGTTTTGAGGCCTGACTCCACCAATTATGAGCTTCTTGACCTTTGGCAAATGGCATAACCTCATTTTACCTTATTATTTCTATTTTATAGATAAAAAAAACTAATATTTGCTTTACCTGCTTCACAGGATCTCTGCAAGACTCAAAATGAGATTAGGTAATGCTTTTATATAGACAGTCACATGAACCACAAAAATAATAGAAACTACACTAGCTAGTATTGGTATAGTACTTCAAAGTTTGCAATTCAGTCATTTTTTCATTTGTACCCTACACTCCATGGGCCCATTTGGGGTTTTCTTGGCAGAGGTACTGGAGGGGTTTGCCATTTTCTTCTCCATCTTATTTCACAGATGAGGAAGCTAAGGCAAATAGAGTTAAGTAACTTGCCTAGGGTAACATAGCTACTAAGTGTCTGAGGCCAGATTTGAACTTAACATGATGAGTCTTCCTGTCTCCTGGCCCAGCATTCTCTCTGCTGTGCCACTCAACTGCATAAGATTTGCAAAATACAAATTGTATCTGACTTTAGCCTCATAAAAACTCTAGGAAATATGTGCTATTCTTATCCTCATTTTACAGATAAGGAAACTGAGGCAAGAGGTTTAAGTGACTTGCTTAGTATTATACAACTAGGAATTATATGAGGCTGTGTTTAAGCTCAGTTTGCCCCAACTCCAGGTGCAGTATTCTCTCCCTATATGCCTTAAATGTTATCATCCTCATTTATAAATGAGGTTTAAGGACATTAAATGCGTGTTTCAGGTTACAAAGTGAGTAAATGACAAACTTAGAACCTATACATAAGCCTTCTAATTCCCAGCCCAGTGTTATTGTTTTCCCACCCCATCCCTACATCCATCCATCCATTCATTGAATTGCAATTTATTAAACTCTAGTATGTACAAAGAATGATGCTTTTTGTTGAGGAAGAAAAAGATAATTAAAGCAAGATAGTTTTCTTCATGTAGTTTATAATATAGCTATATATACCTATATCTACATATACACACATATATACACATGCGTACATATATGTATGTGTATGTGTATGTATATGTGTGTATGTATAGCTAGCTAACTAGATATAAGCAAATAGGTGGCAAAGTGGGCCTGAGCTCAGGAAGATACTTACTAGCTGTTTTACCCTGGACAAGTCACTTTCTCTGTTTTAGTTTCCTCAAATTTAAAATAGAGATAATAACAGTACCTATGTTGCAGAGTTGTTGTGAGGATCAAATGAGATAATACTTGTAAAGCACTTAGCACAGTCCCTAGAACATAGTGGACATTATATAAATGCTTATTCCCTTACCTACTCCTGTACATATATAATACTAAACAATAACAATAACTAATAATGGAAAAAATAACATATGGTTATTTACAAAGTGCTACATGAGATTACAAGAAATAAAAATCTTTTTCTGCTGATGAATCAGTGTAAACTTCTAAGAGAAGTTTACCTTAAAGGATGGCAGAGTTTCAAAAGACAGAGACAGAGGAATGGGAAGTATACGTCATTCCTATATGAGAACGGGGTGAGAGAAGGAACAATAGTGAGAAAGTACCCAGGGGATAATTCACTTTTATTTCAGCACAGAGTATGTGGGAAGACTTGTATGAACTAAGACTGAGCAGACAGGGAGATCATCAAAAATTAGGGAATTAATTTTTAATTAAAATTTGATTTAAAGTTTTAAAATTTTAGTTAAAGTTTAGTTAATTTAGTTTTAATTAAATTTAATTCAGTTAAAGAATTCTGACTTTATCTAGTGGTATTAAAAACCACCAAAGGGTTCTGAACTTAAGAGTGAGAAATTTACACACAAGAAAAATTAGTCTAGCAGCAACACAAAGGGTAATTTATAGGGGAAGTGACAGGGTGGAGAGAATACAAGCTGTGAGATTATTGTAGTAGTCCAGGTAGGTTGTCACTTGGGCCTATGTCTGCTGATGTTAGTGGCACTATAAAAGAGGGGGCAGAATCAAGAAATCATTCTGAGAAAGAATCAATAGGACTTTGCCATAGATTATATGGAAGAATAGAGTATAAGGAAAATGTTAAAACTTTTAGTGACAGTGTGAATGTGATAAAAAATAAAGTCAGAAGAGGAAGAAGATTGAGGGAGAAAAACATAATAAACTTGTCTATGGGCAATGAGGGCTTGAAGGTTAGAACAGAGGCAGGTGTTAGAGAAATAGACTTTGGAGATGTCTACGAAGCCATCACAGGAACATTTCTAAAAAATACATGTGACTATATTACTCTCGTGGTCAATAAATGCCAGTGACTCCCTATTATCTCCAGGATCAATTACTAATGCCTCTGCCATCCATTTAAATTCCTTTATAATCTTGTCCCAACCTGTTTTTTTCAGATTATTAATATCATATGACTGCCCCTCATTCACATTGTGTTCTAGTTGTGATGAATGAAAAACCCTGAGAGACAGTGTTTCTGTGTAATTAGTAATCAATTTATTAATTAGGCTAGCTAATAATCAATAAATTGATGGTTAGTGGTTTCTTTCAGTAACCAAAGACAAAAGACATGGATAGTGTGAAAGCTTTAATTAATTCTCGAAAGGGAGTTCCTTGAGAACTGAAAATCAATACTGATTAATGGTCATTTAATGAGGAGGTGAGCTAGAAGTCTTCAGCTCCTTCTGCTGAAACATAGCATGATCTTGAGACTTAGTTGCCTCCAGCAATGTGGACAGGGAATCCTTCTCCATCCAGAGTACTCAGGTTGGTTTTCTCCTTCATGAAATGTCACTCTAAATTCTAAAGGAGAGGTAGAAGGACAGGGCCTCTTTTCCAAAGAGTAAGAACTAGACAAGACAGTATTCTGTTTACACTCTAAACAGAAGTAAAGTCTCCTAGTTGGGTGGGGTCCCACCCAAGATGGAAAAGCACGCAGCTTGAGGGTTAAGAGGATCTTATCAATCAGTCATATTTTTCAGAGACTGGCTTTTTTTGGAGGCTGGACCTTAAATGAAGAAATAAAGGAGAAAAGCCTGCATCCAAAATTAATAATCAATTACTAATATAATAGCACAATAATAATTTTTCTCATTTCTTCCTTTAATTCTTTTGAGGAATGCAGTCTCCTCAATGGATCACTAACTGATATGACAAAAGCTTCACTGAGATTTTTTTTAAACTATGGGGCTTATGAAAGGTGACAATGTGAGGAGCAGAGGGAGAGAGATTGACTGCCACAGTGACAGGAGCCACTGGGGGCAATCAATCCCTTTGGCTAGCAGGCCTTCCAGAGCATAATGGTGCATTCTCTTCTTTAGTAACCTATTCCCACTGTCCATATCATCAGCCTATTTTATCTTAAGGCTCAGATGTCTCATCTCATACAGCTGTCTGGTTTCTGAAACATCTGATGCAGTCTTCTGGTCCTCTGGAGATCTTTTGTCTTAGGTACACTGGAATAGGTGGGGTTTCAGATATCTTCTAGTGGATTTGCTTCTCCAGTTCAGGTCATTTGCAGAGATCCCCTTTTCTGTTTAAATTTCTTAAAAAAAATAGATCTTAATACAATTCAAGTTTGCTTTGCCAATAGCCAGGTCAGATAGTGAGAGCTAGCTCAAACTTTATATCTCTAATAAGATTAAATTAGGAACCTCTAGATCAGAAAATTTACATTTTTAGGTTAGCAAATTGTCATGTTGATATATTTAAAAAATTCAAAAAACAGCTGAAATATTGGAAAACTTTGGCCCAAATTTTATATGTGGCATATATAATTATCCAGTCTTGGTATTATCATTTTATTATTTTTAAAACAAACTTTTCACTAAAAACAAAATATTTACTTTATTATTTATTTTGTTATTTCCTCCACTTATTTTGTTTTAGCTGCTCATTCTCCACTTAGGAGAAGAGATTCTGTTTAGGAACTAATAACAGACACTTTATAAGAAGATGACCTCTAAAACAAAAATGAATTCATTTAAACATTTTCAAATTAGCTTCAACTATAGCCAAAGGTTTTGGGATGGGATATATAAATACATTGAATCATCAACTTTTAAACAATGTATATCAAATAAATTGTTTATAATAAAACATTTTCAGTTACTAACTATGTTCCAATGAATAGGCCTGAGTAAAACTGGATATCTCTTTAAGGTAACATAAGATAGACCACAAGTCATTTTTCTTTTAAGATAATCAGTGGTAGTGAAATTCTTTTCTTCAACACAGAACAGAAAATATTTATGACATTAACCTCACTAAATAACATAATTATATCCTAGTTTCACAAGTCTTCACATCATTGCCTAATTACCCCTATGCCATTGTGACACAGTAAAGGATCTTATCTTATGTACAAATATATAACTAGTAACAGGCAGATGTCAAGGACAAAAACTCATTTATTTGGTTGTTTGGAATATAGCAAGGACTAAAATTCTAATACTTGCATCTTATTATAGTAGCCCAGATGTGTTTCAATATTAACCTATGACATAAAGATCTAATATTGTACTCATACTTATCACCTGCCATGATTATAGAAATTTGCCATAAAAGAAAAATATGGAAAACATTCTCCTGATTTTATGTCAAGTACAGAGCCAGGCTTAAATGGTGGGATATTTTCCACTCAAGAAGAAATACAAAATGGGAAATTGAGTCAGTATAATCCTATCTAAGTCCATGCCAAGAGTCATTTTCCCAGCCTTTCCCCTGACAACAGTTTGTAGATGTCAACCTCCATAGAGTTACTGGCATTATGGATCATTGACTCAATAACATTTCTTGATGATTATACATGGAATCACACTTAGAATAATATTGATTAGAGTCCCATAAAGTTGTAAACAGCAAGTTCTAATAATTATAGGTTTTGGTGGATTCATTTATTAAGGATCACATGTCCTTGATCACAAGTATTGACTATAATCTCGGATTGAAAACAATAAGAGATTCACCATTAAAAAAAATCACAGATTAACTTGCCTGGTTAGAGATATGTGCTATGAGAGGAAGAAATAGCAACGCACCTGAACCCAAGGTTCAGAATGACTATAAGCAACTAAGTATACAGAGCCAGGTGGGCAGATTTCTTGTATGGTAAAATGAATTAAAAGAATCCATCCTTAGTCTTCTTAAGGTCGGCCTCCTAACCTTATTCTCAGGAGAAGATATCCACTAATGTTAAGTCTGAGATGTTACTCCTATTGAGCTCTGGCATGTTTCTTGAAGCCCTCATTTACAGTTGGCTCAAGGACAAAATAAACCTAAGAATGAAGCTCAAAAAGAACATTCAGGGTCCCAAAAGACTTCACCTCAAACAGCAAAGTCTCATTAACCACTATAGGGCTGGACACAATTGTTACCAATACTAGAAATATATTGACTAAAAAAAAATGATCAGGCCTTTTTAAAAAAATCACATAGACTTTAATTAACATTACTTTCTGCTAGTATTTTTCTTTCTCAAAAATGGCTTGAAATCCATCCTGATATAAACAGTCATTAGACCTCATAAAGTAATATAGTTGTGATAGATATCTATCTCATATTCAACCCTTAAAGTAAAAAAAAAAAAAAGACAATGATTACTTCTTAAACACTCTTGGCTAAATACTCTTCCCGGCTTCCCTCAAAATACAACCAAGGTGTGGCCTCCTACAGAGGGACTTTCCTGATTGTAATAGTTATTAAGTTAACATTACTCTTTATTAATTCCATATAAATGTTCTTCATATTCATGTAGTGGATATCATTAGGGAAGCTCCCTTACCCTCCTCTTTTGTCTATGACTAGAATATACCATATGCCACATAAAATGTGCCTGGGGCTGGTGCCTTCCACTACCACATATGCTGTCCTTGGAACTGAGCCCCTTCCATTTATCCTAGATTTTTCTTGTGTATCCCTTGACAAATGGCTTGTGAAACCAGAGCCTATCCAGTGATATGGGAATAGCACTAGGTCAGAATTGCATCAGAGAGGATTGTCTACCAAACCAGGAAAATCCATTTACTCAGGAGACCTTAAACAATGACTCTGTCTTCTAGCTCTCTCCTTTCTTTCTCTCTTCTCAAAATGTGGTGCACAGCCCTCCTTTTGTTACTTTATGAGAGAGGGATTGGTGAGTGATGTTTTTCACTCCTCTCCCATAAGCTAGGGTGGCTTCGAACACATAGACTGTCTACATTACCTGATCCTGGGTCTCTGCCTGCTTCTTCTGCCTTGTGTGTTTTTTTAATTGAGCACTGGTGCCAAAACAGTGATCCTGAGAGAGAAACTTTTGAGGGATGGTTTCTGTAAGAGCTCCTGGGTTGCTTTGTTGCTCCAGGGTTGCTCATTTGTTCTCTAGGAGGGAAGGACCCCTACATCTGCTACATATTTTCTTGGAGAAGATGACCACAGATAGGAGGGGTATCCCAACCCCTGGCCTGATTTACCAGAATATAGTTATCTGGAGGGAACTCTTTAGACAATTTAGCACCGAAGTGAAGCTCACTTCAATGATTCAGACATCTCAAAACAGCTTCATATTTTGATGTTAAAACTATCAAGTCCCTGGTGATTGTAAGTCACTGCTTTATGTTAGGGACTTTGTAAATGTGTGCTTGTGAGTCTGTGTTCTAAACATTTCTTTTGTGTGGAGGAACTAAATGGCTTCACTTTAACTGAACTATTTTGTGAATTGAATGCCCTCCTATTCCCTTTTGGGAATATTTTACAGATGAGCCAAACCTAAGCTTTCAGCGATTATCTCCTGGATTCCAGAATGGGAGTATAGTCAGTGAGTTTGAGAAAAAGAGTCTGATCAGTCTTTGAGAATTAGTCTTTAAGTTCTCCAAGTAATAAGATCAGTCTGTGTGGATCTAGAGTTAGGGGTGGAAGGAGAGAGTGAGCATCCTACCCTACTTAGATCCAGTGGTGCTTTGTATGTTACTTACCTATGTACATGTTGTCCTGAGTAGAATGTAAATTCCTTGTGAGGAGGATTTCATTGTCTTTTTGTTCCCTTTGTCTACCACAATGCCTTACACATAGTTGTTTGTCCTTCACTTCAAAGAGGACCAGAATCATTGGGTAATATCTTGACTCATGTATGTGAATTGGATTTAAGTGAGGCAGAGTTGCACAAAGTCATTAGCCTCATTCTCTGTTCCAGAGTTATTGAAATTCAGTGTCAAGACAAAAGTCAAGATGACTACTGATGTCCTGAGATGCAGTGGATGACCTTGGCCTTTTCAATGTCTGATCATACTCTAAGCTCTCTGCAGTGCCTGCTGCAGCTGCTTTCATGGTCGTTGGGGCCCATTCCACCAGAGGAAGTCTTCACATGCTTGGGGTAGACACCTCCTGAATTCACCAACATCAGTTACCATCAACCTGGTTTAGTCCATCTGCCAAGACAGTATGCTGGGGTGTGGCCACTACTCATGCTACAGCTTCTTGAAGCCACAGATGAGAGTTGAGTGTCTGATATATACCAAAAAGAGATGAGCAGCCCTAAAAAGGGCTCAGCAAGCCTTCACACCAGAAGTGCTTGCTAGTCCTCCTTGAAAACCCCTGGAACATAGTAGACACTCCATCAGTGGGTGTTGAATTAAATTGCACTAAATTCATAGTTGAAGTGACTTCAGAGGTCATGTAGTTTAATCCTCTCATGTTACAAATAAACAAATTGATTTCTTGAGAGGTGAAATAATTTGGCCAATGTCAGCCAGGTAACAGAGCCAGGATCTGAATCAGGGTCTTTTAAATCCAAATCCAGCATGCTTTCCTCTGTATCATTTTGGTGATCAACAAGGATTTTGGTGATTATGAAGATCAGTGAAAGAGAGTGTACAGAAAGAGGAAAGAACAAGAAGACTGAAGATAGAACTTATAGAAATATCCACCTTAAAGAGTAATGAAAAGGAACAGAATTTTGCTTTCAAAGGAGACAGAGAAAGAACAACCATGGAGGTAGAAGGAGAACCAGGGAGGTTTAATACAACACACTGACTCCTCATAAAGAAAAAAAAAAACAAAGACAAAAAACAAGCACATCACTGTAGAAAGCTTGGACTCACAGAAATGATATCTTTTTCTAACTGATTGTTTGGTTCCTAGTCAACGGATTTATTTTAAGCATTTAAAACTGAAGGCATAAATATATATAGGTGAAAGAGCATGAAAAACATTCTCCCTGTTCTTGTGTACTGAATGGCACATAATAAACCCTCTCAGAAATGGCATAATTAAACTATTTCAAGCAGGAGTGTGTGGACAGAAACACTCCAGTTAAAATAGCAATTTAGCACTAAGTGACTGATCCAATCATTGCTACACAAAAAATATAAGAATTGCCGTCCAGTCAGATCACTGATCTCATCTCCTTAACATTTTCTCCCTGAGGGATCTAATGGATAATTTTGGGGAAATCATGGTTCCTCGGTTTGCCACTGACCTCAAAAGGATAAAGATGTGCTTTAAACTTCCCCTTTATAAGCAAAAATTGTTGCACTGATTAAATCCTTTCTTGTACTCACTTATATTTACCATGTGTTCCAAATCAGAGTTTAAAAAAAGGTATTTATGGCCTTATGCATAAGAAGTATTGGCTTTCATTTGTCTTAAAGTAATTTCATTCAAACTTGAAAGGGCAACTCCTTCATTGCTATATCTGAGGGTTCCATGAAACAAGGTTCATGTTCAAAATTAACAAATTCATGAAAGTTGTGGCTATGATGAATATTAGTTTTCAAGCTGTAGCTTCCCAAAGAGGTCAATCTTTTCTTTCCCCAATTTAGAGTACACATTGTTTTTAGTGTGTTTTTAGTGAAATTGTCAAATGCAATACATGCCAACAAGAAATTTTAGGAACCGAATAATCCACCATTGGACAATTTAGAGGTGGTTGTGTATATACACGTATAGGAGGGTGGGAAGGTTTATTTTTTACTTTATTTGTTTTACAAGGAGAAGGGCCAAACCTGAAAGAGGCAACTTGCAATAGTAGATAGAGGGCTGATATTAGGATCAAGAAAATCTAGGTTCAAGTCCTAGCTCTGACAGACACTGAATGTGTGACCATGGTCAAATCACCATTTGGTGCACCAGATGAAAAGTTACAAACAAGCTGGCATTTGCATTTGTGATAGGATATTCCATAGAATGATTTCCCTACACAAATTAAATCACAATTCATGATGTCCTAATTAAAACATCTTGATTCTTTAGTAACTGGAGCAAATAAAAGAAATGAAGGAAGAACTGCTTAAGCAACCAATTCTTAAAACAATGCAAACAATCTTATGGACAGTATTGGCAACATAATTAGGAAGATTGTTATGAATAATGAAACTAATAAAGTTGGTACTGTTTCCAGTTCAGCTTAATGTAGCCTATGGCTTGGACTTAATTGATATCTAGTCAGTTTCAATAAAACATGTTACAGAGTCTGAGTATGCCTCGTATTTCCACTAAATCTAAATCCAAGTAGCAGAGAAAATATGTTCCACATTGTTGTAGATATTATCAGGTCAAATCATGTTTCAGTGGAAAAAAACTGCATAGGATATGGTTTTAAACTGATGGACCATCAAATATGGAAGGACAGATCGAATGGCTTTGCATGCTATGCCACAGGCTATATTAATTACAGCAGTTAGATAGTTAAGTGGAAAGAGGCGCTAAATGTTAGAATTGTAGAAATCATCTACTTCAAAACATCATTTTATAGATGAAGGAATAATTGGTCAGAAAAGTAAAATGATTTGTCCAGTAGGAGGGCTGGGATTCAAACTCAATGAGCCTGACTCTCAGGTTCCTGCTATTCACAGTGATGACTCTAAGTAATTTTATCAATCTCCTCAACTCCCATGACCCTCAGACCTCCATATTCTGTCTACTTTAATCATTCACAGAGGTGGCCATACTTTAGATTTCACCATCACTTGCCCCACTTTTCCGAATACCCCATTTTCTGTTGAGTATATGGGTAATGACCCATGAAGCCTTCCTTGATCCTCTCTTCTTAAATTGATAGTTACAGTTTACCAGAAGCTTAATTTGTTCTTAAGACATTATACTTTGTGTCAAAATTATTTGTAGGATTTGAAGTTCATAAGTTTAGAAATTTCATCATTAATTAAAAGTACCACTTTTAAAAATGATGAAAATAGGGCCCAGACATATTAAGAGGCATTCTCAAGGGTCATATAGCTAGTAAGCATTTAAGGTAGAATTTGAGCACAAGTCTTCCTGACTGATCTTCCTATTAGGTCATTCTTCATCTTTATATCCTCAGAATGAATGGATAGGTTGCCTTTCTACTTCTATTCCCTCTATATACTAGTGTCCTAAATAAATGTTGCTTGAATTGAAATTAATTGATTTGAAAAAAAATGAATTGTATTCAGTGCATTCAGTTTATGAGATGCCTCCCTTAGCTTTCCTATTAATATTCTTTTCATAACCTTGGTCACTTGGCTTTTTATAAGTCTAATATGGTGAAGAACCAAATGTTATTCATTGTTTTCTTCCTCATGTTCATTATTCTCACTTAGAAAGACCTTCAAGTTTTATTTTTTTTTAACTACTATAGTTTCCTGCTTGTGTCAGGATCTATCTGCTAAAAGAACCAGTCCCAGTCATTTGATCAATAAGACAAGCCTGGCCCCTTCAAATCCTATATTTCTTCATTTCTTCAGTTCTATAATAGACCATGTAGATACAATGAGATAAGAATACACTTGGGCACACTCTCATCCTTGACACATCGGCTTTATCCTCCTTTTGGTTGTTGTGGCTAAAACATCCAGTAGAGCAAAGATACTTGTTTATTTGTTTTGTGGTTTACTTTGGTTTTCATTTCCTGCGTCTCTAATATTCTGTTTGCCAAAGGGGATATAGGCCGGGAGGAGCGGGGAGAAGGATTAAAACATGAAGAAGGAATCAGTAGGTGATTTGAGTGTGCCAAACGCTCTTCTGCCAGTATTTCTAGGGGTAAGGCTTGTCTCTGACATATATGTGTTCTGACTCATTTTTCTCCCTGATGACAGATATCAGAGAATAGAATTGAACTTGATAGAACTCAGTCACATCCACTCCCACTTTGCTTTTCCTCACCTATATTCTACCAGCATTTCCCCTTGACATTCACTTTCAGTCATCAGAATTGATTTCCAAATGGACAGCACTGACTCCACTCCCCACTCCCCCCGAGATTCCTTTCTCCATCTCTGTACTGTGGCAAAGGAGATCCTTGGGAAAAACAAGAAAGAGATAAAACCTACAGAATTAGTTAGTAATGGAATGTGTCAGTTCTTAGAAGAGAGTTGTATAGAAAAGAATTTAAAGGGAAGCGTTAGAAAGGAATGTGAGAGATGAGCTTTACGCAAAAGAAAATAATACAACAAATTCCAAATAGAACAGTAGAGTTTGGAGAATTGGTGCCCTTGTGTATAAAGTCAATGATAACCACAATACTACCTGGCATTTATATTCTGCTTTAAGGTTTGTAACATGCTTTATATAATTTACCTTATTTGCTTTTCACAAAATTCCTGTGGTAAAGGCATTGTAGTATTATCATTCCCATTTTCAAATGACAATTCCAAAATTCAAAGAAATTAAGTGATTTCAATTTGATCTGAGACACATTTATGAAGTAGTTATCATGTGCTATACAATGTTCCAGGCTCTGGCAATAAAAATCCAAATGGTTGTCTTCCAGGAGTTTGTATTCATCTATTATAAGTGTCTACTACAGGCCAGGCCCAGAGCTAGGTAGTGAGAGTACAAAACCACAACCAACCAAACAAAACAAAACAAAACACTGTCTGCTACTGACATGCCTTCTTCAGTTCATGGCATCATTAAAAGAACACTGGATTCTGAATGAAGAACCGAGATTCTTCTGAAAAGTGAAAGAGCTGGTCCACATCATCTGTAAGGTTCTGTTTAGCTCTAAATTCTATGAATCTACAATTCATAGACTTCTCATAGCAAAAGATATTGGTCAAAGTCATGTGTTCAATATATTAGCCTAGACTATACCTCATCATGTCCTGCTTCTGGTTTAAACCTACTGCAATATCAGTTAATCCATGTGACCCTTAGTCTTTGACACTCCTATTAAGTTGTTTTGGTTCAACTACCCACCTGAAATGACTTTTCAACTTGTTTCTGTGCTAATGTTTTCTTTGCCAGCTTAACCTCTGTTAACTGTTAACTTCTGTAACCTCCTATCTGTTGTTTGGGCTGACTCTTAATTACCTTCTAGTTAGTTGTCCCCTTATTGTAAGAAATACTTTTTGACTATGTAATGATTCTTTCCCTCATTTCTACAGTACTTGAGATTTACAAACAGCTTTGTTATTTTCCTCACTTTGGCACCCCTCCCCTCCCTCCAGTTCACTAGCTTCTTGACATAAAATATACAACACTTATGTGATTTTTGCATGTGCATTTTATAGCTTCAGTGACTGTATTTAAAATCAGTGACTCTATCCTAAAAAAGAGTTGAAAAAAATCCCAGGACAGTTTCTAGAATTCATAATAGAAAAGAAGAGGCAGAGTTGTAAATTTACTTTGGATAAGTCCCTGATGATACCTTACCTATAGTGTTAGAGGCAGAGGTGCAAGGGCACGTAGATTTAAGAGATGAGAATACTTTAGGATATGCTATCCATCTGAATAGCAATACATTATACTTCTTAGATTGTGCCAGGGTTTTTCAGACTCATTTTCACTTCTTCGTAGCCCAACTCAGTGTAGAAAGCAGGTCTTCTGGTAGCCAAAGACAAACAATGTATCAACCTCTGGCACTGCTTCATTAAAAAGGAGCCTTCAAGTCCTTTAGTAATAACCTTTTCATTAAGATAAGCAAATTCTGAAAGAAACCAATTGGTATAAAAATGTATAGTTTTCTTTTTTATCATAACCCAATTGGCTCATTCTTTCTTTTTTCATATATCTTCCTAAATATTAGTCAATTTTAAAATTTTCTTCTAGTTATCACTTTACTTCCCCATTCCCATCCTGCTTAAAATAGTCACGCTGATACATTTGCACTGAGCATGAAGCCATTGCTGAAGATGTATATTCTAAATACTGTTCTCTGATTTTTTGCAGCGATGTAACATGTAGAAAGATTTTTCAGTGATGTCTGGTACTGTCTGGGCAATTCAGAGTATCCCTTGAGGCATGAAATCCTCTGTGTTAAACCTAAAATAGTAATGTTCATTTCAATCATCTAGATTATAGCTGTAGCAATGTCCTACGGGTTAGATTTTTATCACAGATGACATTTCAGTATCCATGCTTGCTTGAGGTTTGAGCCTACTTAATGTGTTTTTCTTTAGAGAGCAACCATTCTAACTCACCTGCTGTTTCTATGAAATGGAGCAAAAATGTGCCTTGATGAAAGCTAATAGCTGATCTTTGTTTAGATATAATGTTCTCAATCAAGTTATTCCAGCAGACACACCTGGTTTAGGCTATGACTACTTCTATCAAGCAGAACCCAGCAGATGAGGAAGGTGGAAGAGGAGGAAGCTTAGATTACAAAGGCATTGGGGATCTCAGATTAGAAGGAAACAGCCCAACGCCTAGTGGTGAAAAACAGTAGCTGATAACACATGGCCTCTATATCTGAATTGAGGTAGTTTATTTCTAAGCAGAGGTATGGGAAAGGAAAGATAACCCTAAATAACACAGATTTGACAATAAAGAGAGGAGCCAAGATACTTACAAGGATTTTGGAATCTAGGTACTTGGAAATTGGTTCTTTGGGTGTAGGTTACTTAGTCAGCCAGATATCCAATGAAGATAGATCCTTCAAGAGTCTATGGGATCAAGATATTTTGTTGTCTGAATAATTCTGTGATCAGAGTAGCAAGCTCTCATGCTGTATCTTTTTTTTTTCTTTGTGCCCTCATTGATTAAATGCAGCTTTATAGGACATTTTTTTTTATCTTTAACACATTAATTATTGTACAACCACAATTAAATAGTGGTGTTGTTTCCACAAAGCATTACATGAGGCTGATAAGTGAATGCCTCCATGAAATATAAAAGTAAGAATCACCTGTTGTTCAAGGTTACAAGAAGGTATTATTCTGCCCTGATGAGGGTAAGGAGACTGTCTTCTCATTGCTTGGGCATTTTCCTTCATAGAGGAAGCATCCTTTAGAAATGAATAACAAATAGCACATTCTGGTCAAAAGCAACTTATTTCTCTGAACACCCACATCGTTGAGTTTCATGAAACGTGTCTTGGTTTCATATCAAAGCCATGACTCTGTCAGGAAAATCCTCCATAAATCATATTGCAGGAACAGTTCCTTAACTGCCGACTGTTTTCTTTTCAAATACCTGTAGTTAATCTTCCTGACAGTTCTAACACTGGTGTGCCTGCAGCTTTGAATGCCACATGGTACATGCTGTTGAAAACTTCAAGTTAAAGGAAAAACACTATATACGATACAAAGTTTTTCTTTACCTATTTCTTTCTCTTTAACAAATGATAGTCATTTGTACCCATTTTTACTGTCCAGACTACTTTTAGGGGTTATGAGACTAACACACAAACGGATGAATATAGTTTTGGTCTAGATATGATACCTGTACCAACTGAGTCTCCTTTACTGCTAACAAATCCATTTGATACCACATGTGAAACAAGAAATTTCCCTCATGGTTTATTATGCATTCGGATTTTATCTTTCACTGACCTTTTCTCCTTTTTTCATCATCTAACATAATTAAAATTCTTTTCCATTACTATCTCTTCCATCAACCTTGTCTGCTTGCCAAAGCAAATTCCTTTACTTGCACCCTTCATCTCATTCCGTCCTGTCTTCTCTAGCAGATTTCCCTCTCTTTCAGCCCCTAACATTCACTAATCTTCAATTTCTCCTTGTCTACTGGCTGCTTTCTTGCTACTTAAAACCATTCTCACATTTCCCCCTTAGAAAACTCTCATTTGATTGTGCCATCCCCACTAAGCATCATACTGCATCTTTTCTTCCTTTCATAGCTGACCTCCTTGAGAAGATGATCTACAATCAATGTCTCCACTTATTTTCTTTTCATTCTCTTCTTAACTCTTTGCAGTCTGACTTCTGACCTCATTATTCAACTGAAACTGCTCTTTGCAAAGGTAACAGTGATCTCGTAAAAGGAACTTCTAGCACCTGCCTTCTGAGATTACCTACACACACACACACACACACACACACACACACACACACACACACACACATGTGATCTCCTTGAGAGTAGGGGCCATCTCTTTTCCTTTTCTTTATGCCCTCAGAGCTTAGCCCTCAATAAATGTTTATTGTTTGACTGTGAATTATCCTATGAAGATTTATTAGTTGAATAGGACTTCCTCACTGACCTCCCTGTTACTCTTACTCCCATGTTTAGTTATTTAGTTGTTTCTTTGTTATTTGGACATATTTGGGTGAAAGGAAGGGACATTTTGAAGAGGGAGGGGTAGAAACAATCCATAATTTTCTTTGTAAAAGGAATTCAATTTTTTCTGATTTACAGATTTCCACTTGCAGACAATTTTCAAGGCATAGATTTTTGTCTAAGGCATAGGTCTATAGTTATAACACAAACATTGCATGCATGCTGCATGACAGGAAGCCCACACTTTTCATGGAATCAAAGAATTTCAGGAACTAAGAAATCTCAGAAGTCTAGTCTAATCATAACCTGAGGAGGATTTTTTAAATCCACCCAATTCAGCATCTATCTTCTACTTGGAGACTTCTAAAGAAATAACAAATACAGAGCAGCCCATTTTTCTTCTGCATAATTCTTATCATTACAAAATTTTTCCTTGCATCAGGGCTGAATTTGCCTTTTTGCAACTACTATCCATTGTTCCTAGGTCTGGCTTTAGGCCAAATAGCACAAGTCTATTCTCTCTCTTAAGATATATCTTTTCAACTAGTTGAGTTCACTTCAAAAATATCTATTAAAGGTCTTTACCTAAGGCATTGTGCTAGAGCCTAAGGATACAAAGCCAAAATGCAAAACAGGTCCTCAAGGAACTTGCATTCTAACTCTAGGATGCTTTGTAGACTGAGAAAATTAATTACAAAATAAATCGAGGAATAAGATGTAATGCTAACAACTGGGAGGATTGGGAAAGGGCTCTAGGAAGACATTGAAACTGAGTGTAGCCTTGAAGAAAGGTAATGTTTAGGCAACATAGAAAGGATGATATTGTATATTTAAGCTATATAGGGTAACCTGTTCAAAGGCACAGAGAAATACCAGAGAAATAGATGGGAAATACCATTACAAGGTAGAGGAACAGTTTCAAATAGTCACGTGAAATAAAGCTGGAAGGATAGGTTTCAGTGAGATTGTGGAGGGTCTTCAGTGATCTGATCAAACCTTTGCATTAATAAAATTATTTTGTCAGCTGTGTGGATGGTTGGAATGGACAGTTGATGAAACTGGAAACAGGGAGAACAATTAGGAGGCTGTTGTAATAGTTTAGAAGAAAGATGACTGATGAGGCCCTGAATAAGAATGGTAGCTGAATGAGTGGAGAGTAGGGAACACATGAGAAAAGTTGTGAAGGCAATATAAATATGACTTGGAAAAAATTGATCGTCAGTGATGAAAGAGAAAGAAGATTCAAAGTTGACTTTGAAGCTGCAAACCTAAGTGCCTGGCAGGGTGATGGCACTCTTGTAGAATCAGTAGAGTTTGGAGGGGCCCTGAATTTAGTGGGGAAGATAATCCTGGCTTTTCTGGACATTGAATTTTAGATGCTCATACAGCATTCAGGGGAAGCTGTTGCCCAGTAGTCATTTGCTAAGTCTTGAGCTGAAGAGAAATTAGGACTGGATATATGGACTTGGGAGTCCTCTCCTTAGAGATAATTATTAGATGCATAGAAGCTGTTGAGAGCATCTAGCCAGAAATAAAAAAATAAAAACCTTTTTTTTTTTAATTCACATTGATAGGGGCAGCTAGGTGGCACAGTGGATAGAGCATTGGCCCTGGAGTCAGGAGGACGTGAGTATCAAATCCAGTCTCAGACACATAACACTTACTAGCTGTGTGACTCTGGGCAAGTCACTTAGTCTCACTTGTGTCATCCCCCCAAAAAAAATCACATTGATGGTCTCATTGGAATGAAAATTTTGAAATTTGAAATTTCCTTCTCTCATGAATACGAGAATTCATTTGTAGCTGTTAGTCTTAAGTATTTTCCAAGGGTAACAAAAATTAAGTGACTTACCTATGATCAAAGCAATTAGTATTTATCAAAGGAAGGATTTGAACTCAGGTCTTCTTGTTTCCAAGACCAGCCTTCTTTCCCCTATTCATCATTGCTTTTCAAGATTTTCAAGTCTTACTCAGTTTTCAAATGAGGAAACCAATTGGCCAAGGTTAGATAGCTGTTTAGTAACAGATCTCAGATGAAAATCCTGGTATTGGAAAATATATCAGAAATTATTTAGCTCAACCCATATTGAGTAGAAATCTAACCACAAGTTTTGATTGAATAGAGCAAACATTTGTTATGTACCAACTACACCACACTGGAGACAAAATTACTACACACACACACACACACACACACACACATACACACACATACACACACACATATACACAGTTTCCTCTATCAAAGAACTATTGAACTACTCACACAGTTACAACCCTAGTTCAGGCTGTCATCACCTCTTATCTGGAGTATGGCAATACATTCCTGATTGGTCTTCCTGACTCAAAACTATCTTATTTCTTATACATCTTCCATACAGCTCCAAAATTATTTGCTGAAGTGTAGGTCTGAATTGGTCACTTTCCTACTCAATAATGTACAGTAGCTCCCTACTGATGCCAGGATTTCAACTTTATGTCTTCCTTTATCTATTTTGATTTCAAAATATCCATGGTATTTAGTATTGTAATGTATATATTCATATCTATCATCTATCTATACATACATACATGTATTTATAAATGAGCAAATATACATACATTGCAGGTTTGTGCTGTTTTATATTTACTGATGGAGAGCATGATCAAAATAGTCTGCACCACATCTCTAAACAATTGGGAGATAGACCCCCTGAAGGTTTTCAAATGTGAGAGTGACCTGTTCGTTATGGAGATTATTATAATTTTGCGAAGGGTGGCCTAAAGAGGAAAGAGTTTCATGCATTTCTTTGTATTCTCAGCACTTAGTACAATGCCTGAAATGAATAAGCACATAGTACTTATTGACTGACTAACAGGAACCAGAGAGAACAACTGGGAAGTTATTACAGTGGTACTAAGGAGAAGACATGGAGACCAGAATTGGGATTGAAAGTTATGCAAATAAGAAGGGACACATATGAAACATAGTGGAGATAAAATTTAGAGAACATGGCATGACAACTGATTGTATATGGGGGACGTGATGGAGAAAGAGGGGTTATAGTCAAAATAAAGATTTTCCACTTGGATGACAAGGGGGAATACCAGAAAGGGACACTGGGATAAAGGCTGCGTTTATAAAGGGAAGATAATCAGACCAATCCTTTCAGCTGGAAATATGTGGTCCTATGATCATACGCTTATGAAGGAAAATGGAAGAGGTGAGAAATTGGTTCCCATCTACTCTGGGAAACAGGGTGCCAGTAATCCAGCCTAGTAAATACCAGTGTGGTATATTTCAACTGCTACTGGCTTTTGGAGTCAGAGAACCTGGGCTTGAATCCTACCTGTTCCATTTACTTCCTGTAAAATCTTGAACAACTCATTAAACTTTTCTGGTCCTTAGTTTTTCCATCAATAAAATGAAGAGGTTAGACTAAGGAAGTTAGTCCTCTAAGGTTCCTTTCAGCTTTTAATCTGATGACATTTTAAATGATTGTTTTTAGAAGTAGGGTGAAGGTAGGGCTAGATAGCACTCCTGTTTTTGAAAAAACAGAATTAGCACTTCACCCCATCACCATCAGAAGCTCTATTTCCAGTTAAGGGGAAGATGGTCAAAATATGAATATTTAAACATGTTTTGTGGTTTTTATTGAAGTTGCCCTGATTTATATTTGCTGAGACCCTACTATTCTTTTGCTTGTAAAAGGAAAATACTCCCTATTTTCCATGAACTTTTTGGGATAAACACAACCCAATTGCCAGAAGGCTTTATTCCCGGAGTTCTGTTTGCATGCAAAATATGGCTCCTCTTGCACTCTATTTGTTAAGGTTTCCTTCAGTTATGCCACTTCTCTTTCTATCCCATTATCAGCCTTCACTGGAATCAGACTAGGCCTGAAGATTAAACAACCAGGAAAGCATGGCCATATTCTCCTCTCTACTAGTTTGGCTTGTGAAAGGCTCACTGATCTAGGTTGGCAATGAAATTAAAAAAAAAAGAATCTTCTTCAATATTCAATACAGCATCATATATGAGCAATATTGGTGTTTTGCATATTAATATTGACACTTTGGTAATTTGTTCCAAAATGCAGGTTCATTTGCATCATCTCCTCATGATTTTACACCTGTGCAACAATTTTTTTGGGGTAAACATAACCATTTATGTCCCCATTAAGCCTTGGCTCTGTTGCTGTATAGTCTATTGAGAAACTAATTTATTTTCTAACCATTTACCACTCAATGCTATGAACTGGATTCTTCAAACTTCCATCTTAGGGACTTTATTCATGTTTCTAGAAACCAAATGAGATTTGGAAATGCCCACATATACGCTCAGTGTGATAATAGTATGATTTGATGCTAGTTCAGGTGATCAGAGAACAAGTATTAACAAACCTTCAGCAACACATTTTATATTACAACTTATTTACACACAATGCCATGTAACCAGAATACCCCCCTCCATCCCTCATTTTTACTGATGGAAATCCTGTCTGTCCTTTAGTACTCAAGAATCACCTTCGATTTGAACCTCACTCTGCCCTGCCTGGAACTTTCCTTTCTTTAACCTTGTACAATTCTTAGTTTTTATAGCACTCTTTTTGCCCTTATCAACTCATTTACATAAGTATTTAAGGTTTACAAAGCACTTTCCCTTACTTAACAGATAAGAAAACTAAGTCTTAGAGAAGTAAAGTGAATTGCCCAGTTTTACACTGCTATTATATCTTATCAGTTCTACATGTGGATTTAACTCATGTATCCCAACATCACATGCTCTTTTCATTTTACCATGTTGTCTCTTATCTGAGGCTCTCTTTCTTCCTTCCTACCCACTTACCAATTTTGCCTTTTTGTGGTCAATCATGTGTTCAGTGCCTACTGTGTGTAGGGAGCTCCTGTACTAGGCGCAAAGAGGTTACTATGGCAATCAGGGATACTTGTACAAATGAGTAGAAAGGAAGAGGGGAAAAAGGAATTAGATCCTTGGAGGGTTAATCAGGAGATGTAGGTTTTAGTCATAGCTTTGCTAACAACGGACATTGGACAAATCACTTTCCCTATCTGGGACTCAATTTCTTCATTTGAAAAAGGAGCAGAGGTTGGACTAGATGATTTCCAACATTTTCCCCAAGTCTAAGATTCTATGAGTGTGTGTGTGTGTGTGTGTGTGTGTGTGTGTGTGTGTATCAAGCTATAGATCAATGTAACATGTATTCATTAAGACCCTACTATGTACTAGACATTGTTCTAGGTGCCGGAGATATAAACACATAAATGAAACAACCTCTGTTCTCAATGAAACAATCCTCCATTCTACAGGGGATAAGCAGTCATGTTAGAAAAAAAAATAGATTTGTGCTCAAGAAATGATCCAAATGACATATCAAGATGATGTATGGCCAGAACAAGTGGTGAAGTTAACACATGGCAAACCAGAGGGATAATCGTGGGGTAGTTTAAGTATTTCACTGGTATCTCCAGGATATGAAAAGGCTTAGAAGGACTCTGAAAACTGGGCAGATCCTCTATGGAGGATTTATTGACAGACATGATCAAGAATTCTATGAAATGAGCACCAGGTTAAGGAGAGAAGAATAGGGATCCCAAATCTGTCTCTTATAAAGAAGATCAGAAGTCCATTGAGGTATAGCTGTAATTTTATTTCTGAATTATTCTATTCTATCATTCCTGTTTCAGGATGGACCTCCTGCTGATCATGCTATACTGACTGAGCTCATTCCCTGTGTCTTACTGTAGGCACTAGAAGATGGCATTATGGATGAAAATCTGTGCCATAGAAAAAGTTCCTTGGCCCATTAGAGTCAACACCTATCACTATAATGTCAAAAGATGAACTCACATTTCTTTAGTGTTTCAAAGTTTACGGAGTTCTTCCATTGCAACAACCCAGCAAGGTACCCCTATCTTACAAATGAGGAAATAATGGTAGACAAAAGCAGCTGGTTACCTTTTCCTTGTTTCTGGTATGGCAAGTGACTCAAAAGGCTATTGGCTAGAGGCCCACTGTGCATTAAAATTCTGTTGAGTCAGGTCAGACTCACTAACTTCATTCAATTTCACATCAGATTGCCCCACTGACTAAAAGCATAATAGACCTGGAGGGGGCTTAAGGAGTTTATCTGGTCCAATAACTTAGGGAAATTGAATGTCTTAATCATCCAGGATTGATCAGTGGGTGGCTTTCAGAGGATCTGATCTTTCTCCAGATGCCCATCGTTTTAATGCTTAGAGGTAGCAGAGACTAGCCATCTGGCTTCGTGCAAACATCCTGGCCCCATCCCCTTCCCCCAGGAAGCCTAATGAATGAAGAACAAATTCAGGAAACAACTCTTGTCTTTCCTCCTTCTTTCCCATGCTGATTACCTTTGAGGGAATATTTGGTCCTTCAATTCATGTAGATGAAAATAGGACTGATCCTGACAATCACTTATGAGGATGAAATCCTCCCTGTGCTAGCCAAATCACAGGGATTTATCTGTAAATCTGCCAATTAGTTATCAAAAATACAAGCAATATGTGGTATGTAGATGAAATGGAGGCTTTGTCTTCTATGTAGCATAGTTATCTTGTTTTTCAGATCAGATGAAAGGCTGCTGTGGATCTCTCTCTCTCTCTCTCTCTCTCTCTCTCTCTCTCTCTCTCTCTTTAAATGGACATCCAATCCCAATAATATATAGCCAAGTTTGTCTTGGAGATATTAGAATGAGCTAAGAATGAGGTAACAGAATGTATCCCTGCATGATGGTGTGTCAGTACCTTTTTTACACATTGCTTTCCACCTTTTTAGAGAAGGGGTCCTCCATGTCCTCCGTCACAAACACTAAAACTAACACCAGTTGACAACTAACTACCACTCTTGAGTCACACAAATACTATCTAAAGCAGAAAACATATTAAGGAAAAATCAGATGTTAGCACTTATCAGGAGAATCCAACCTCCTTCACCATCACTTCCCTCAGACCTCGGTGGAGACAGTTAAGAAGTCAGAGGCCAAGAGCCCTGGAAATAGCAATGGCTCAACCTCCCAGAACATGAATGGGACTTGCTTTCAGATCAACTCCTGAAGCATCATTGACAGAAACAACCCACTCTGGAGAAGAGGCCTGCCATACCTGCCGGCATGAAGGCCAATCACCAAACAACTGCCGCTGATGAAAAGTAAGCCCAAGAGCCAGGCTTACTTCCAATCTATTTCTAGCAGCCATAGTCCAGAGTCAGAACTCTCACAGAGGTGTAATCTGGTAACATCTTCTGAAGGTGCTGCAACACTTACTTGCTTAACAATTACAGCTACTGGAGACCCAGGAAAGAAAGTTTTCACCACTAGAGTCCTTGGCACTGTCAGATGGTGAAACACCGTAAATCAATAAGGTTTTATTCATGGAAATGACATTAAAGAGGATCCTTTACCATCTGCTTTGGTGCTGCACTCTAAAGTCCATGAACCTTTCTATCTGAATTGTGGCTAAAATATCCTGTATGTGTTATTTCCTCCTACTAAAATGTGAGTTTTGTGATATCAGGGATTGTTTTGCTTTTCTGTCTCTCTAGCACTTCACATAGCAGTGATGTGCACACAATAAGCACTCAATAAAGGCTTTTTCACTTCATTCATCTTGTCTTGTCACTGTACTCAAATAAATGAAATTTCTAACTATTTTCTATTAAATAAAATAATGTTTTTCTTTCAACACTCATCACAGTATGGTACTTCAAACCTTATCTCACATTATTTTTTTTTTCCATTGCAAATTTCTCTCCTGAACAATAGTCTTGAATCAGTTGTTCAGTCAAGTCTGACTCTTTGCGACCTATTTTGGGGTTTTCTTGTCAAAGATGCTGGAGTGGTTTGCCATGTCCTTCTCCAGCTTATTTTATAAATGAGGAAACTGAGGCAGATAGAATTAAGTGACTTGCCCAGGGTCACACAGCTAGTAAGTGTTTGAGGCCAGATTTGAATTTAGGAAGATGAGTCTTCCTGACTCCAGGCCTGGCACTCTTATCCACTGTGCCACCTAGCTGCCCAGTCTTGAATCACCAACTGTCCATCGTGCTTTTGTTTATTGTATTTCTAGTTAGATATTCCAGAGGCATGTAAAACTCAACATGTCTAAAATAGAACTCATTATCTTCAACCCCACTTCCCTATTTCTACTGAGGATCCAGACATCCTTCCAGTTTCCCAGGTTTAGAGTCTCAGCTCTAATTTTCTCTTTAGCCCCCATTCCACATCCATTAGTTGGCAAATCTTATCAACTCTCCCTCTCAACATTTGACCAGAGACTGATCGTCTCCTTAGTATTCACATGAACATCATCTTAGTTCAGACATTCAGCACATCTTGTCTCAAGTAGGTCTTCGGTTTCTCCCCCTTCCAATGTATCCTCTGAACATCTGTCATTCTGATATTCCTAGAGCTCAGCTCTGATTATAAATGACATTTTCTTCTAACCACTAAGGCAGCTAGGTGGCAAGCACTTACCTTGGAGTCAGGGGAGACTTGAGTTCAAATCTGACATCAGAAGCTTACTAGCATTTTGCCCCTGGGAAGTCACATATCTATCTGCCTCAGTTTCTTCAACTCTAGAATGAGAAAAATAATAGCATCTACCCCCAGGTTTGTGGGGATCAAATGACAAAATATTTGCAAAGTACTTAGCATGGGAATGGGTGCTTAATAAATGCTTATTTCATGCCTTTAGTTGCAGAAGAAATTATATTTGGCTTCTTATTTGGCTCTATGATAAAATAAATGCTTGCTTGGCATTTAAAGTCTTTCACAATCTGACTGCAGCCTATCTTTCCAAGATCATTATAATTATAATTGTTATTTACTCTCCCTGAAGTATTCTGTGTTTCAGTCCAAGTGGTCTACTAGCTATTCCTTGAACATGATATTCATCCTGTGTCCTTGTGCCTTTGCATCCACGTTCAAAATGCACTTCTTCCCCATCTCTGCCCTGTAGACTCCCTGATCTTCCTTCAAGCTTCAGCTGAAGTCTAGGCTAATTATGGCTGAATAGGGCTGGAGAAAATTATGAAACTATGCCACTTGGCCCCACTGAAAGTGTATCTTATCTGTTGTTGTTGTTGTTTATCCTTTGGACATCTCACTTTGACCCTCAGTGCCACTAGACAAACATTTTATTCATTTCTGATTGATCTCCTATCCCATTCTTGACAGTGGCTGTTCCAAATTTTCTCATCTTCTATTAAATATCCCATATACCTTCCCCACTGGGGTAGCTAGGTAGCACAGTGGATAGAATGCCCAGCATGGAGTCAGGAAGACTCATCTTCCTGAGTTCAACTCTGGCTTCAGATACTTACTACCTGTGTGACACTGGGCAAGTCACATAACCCTGTTTGCCTCAGTTTCCTCATCTGTAAAATGAGCTGGAGAAGGAAATGGCAAACCACTCCAGTGTCTTTGCCAAGAAAACCCCAAAATGGTGGGAGGGTTCATGAAGAGTTGGATATGACTGAAATGACAGAACAGCAACAAATAACCTCCCCATAAGTTCAGCCAATGGACCTTGGCTCATATTTTACAAAAAAAAAAATGAGAATATTTTCTGAAAGTTCCTCTTTATCCCTTCTTCCTAATCTCACATCATTCAGGTATCTTCCTTTACTATGACCTTTTTCCAGTATCAGAAGAAGAGGTATCCCATCTTCTGGTCAAAATAATCCCATTTGCATGTATTATTGATCCTATCCTCTATCATCCCACACCCTCTAGACAATCCTATGAGGTCAGTACAATTTTTATTCCATTTTATAGATAAATAAACTGTCTGGGAGTGATTAAGTGACTTGCCTGAGGTCCCAAAACTAGAAAGTGTCTAAATCAGAATTTGAACTCCAGTCTTCCTGAGTCTAAGCGCAGTACTCTATACATTGTGCCACCTAGTTGCTTTTATAAAAATGAAAAATATCAATAAAAGAAGTTTCTAGTTGGACCTCTTATGACTGTTACATATCTTTGCCTCTCACTAGATGCCTGGGCACTTTCGTCTCCAAATAGTGTTTCACTAAAATTGCAAAAGAATAAACACAAAAGAAATAGGAGCACCATGTATTTAGGGTCACAATAGGATGGCAGGGAGTACAGCCACTGTCCTTCGCCAAACATGGCAGCTCCATCATTCTTGCCTGTAGGAAGAAAAAATAGAAAAGGGCTGAGTGAGGGAGGACTGTATTTGCTGTAATCCATTTGAGCTCAGTTGTGGCTGAGTTCAGGCATTGAATTATCCCATTTTTCTAGCTCCTCCGCCAACCAAAAGACTTTTCAGTACCAGACATCATTAGTGCCCCCAACACTCATGCCTAAAAGGATGCTGACCAACATTTCAGTGTTTAATTGGATCCAGAAGGGGGCAGCTAGGTGGCACAGTGGATAGAGTGCCCTACCTGGAGTCAGAAAGACTCATTTTCCTTAGTTCAAATGTGGCTTTAGAGATTTAATAGCTGTGTAACCCTGAGCAAGTCACTTAACACTGTTTGCCTCAATTTCCTCATATGTAAGGAAATGGCAAAACCAGTGCAGTATCGTTGTCAAGAAAACCCCAAATGGGGTCACAAAGAGTTAGACAAGTCTCAAAAGGACTGAACAACAAATGGGACTATTGCTCACAATTGCACAACCAAGAGAGAAGGATAAATCTGCGCATGCTCAAAGACTGGGCCCTCAGTGATACACTTTCCATCACACCACATTGTTTCTCTAATCAGCTCTTGCAGATGCTGGTACATGCACTGCATGACTGCATAGGTGTTTGGATAGTTTACTTGTCTGACCTAACCAGGAGCACTGCAAAAATGTGATGAGCGAAGGTTCTTCGAAATGATGTTTCCTGTTGCCCCAGGCACATGACAAAATAAAATCCATCAATTCATTTATTTGCCTTTCTAAACAGAACTTGAGACATTTTTTTTTCAAATAGTGCAACCTTTTTTATGTCTCGTGCTTGCATTTATACTGAGTTTATCAACTTCTTTGTCACGGGAAAAAGCATCATATTTAGTTTAGAAATAGTTAAAATACTTCTTAAAAATGAGTCTAAGAGCAGTGTGATTTTGAATCCTTTTCTCCTTTTTCCCTATCACTCTTCAGCCTTCACTGAAGGGACAAATAGGGTTGCACAGGAGTAAGGGCTATTTTATATTTTAATTTGTATCTGGAGTTGTGATGTCCTAGGGATTTGCTACCTATTTCTACCTATTTCTCAATAGGCAGGTGATGATCCTTTCTGTATTTAGTCAGGGTGGTCCTTGGAAAGAAGAAATATTCTATCATTGGGATCATCCCCCAAAGTCCTCCTCTAATGCTGCATCAATGTGTGACCCATAAGTCCCATGGAGGCGGCCCTGAGTTCATGGAGTCCCTGCTGATGAAATACAAGCTTTGACAGATTGAACAAAACTGAAAAGACTTCACATATGGACCCATACAGGTTTGGAACAATCAGGACAACACTGTACTGGAATTAGGAAGACCTGAGTTAAAATTCTGGCTCAGACATTTGACATTTTAGTAAGTTACTTAACTGTTGCAGCCTCTGTTTCCTCATCTATAAAACAGATATAATAATAGCAGCTGCCTCCAATGGTTATTGTGAGAATGAAATTAGATGATACAGGCAAAACACTTTGCTTTACATAAATGCTACTTATTCTCATTAAATAAAACATCAAACATAACTCCCCCTTTTTAACCTCTCAATTCACTAGAAGTCTTCTACTAATTCTTTTACAATGAATCTTACCTAAGACAATGGAGAAGAAAATGGCAGTGCAAAAAGGGCAGGATGGGGACAGTGGGCACATATTGCTCAGTGAGCACCTCATTTTGGTTGTATCACTTGAAGGGAAGAGAATAATAAGAGACTAATTATCCAGTATAATGATTTCTGTTTGGTTTGTCTTATTGAACTGCCCATCTGTAGGTAGAAATAGAGGGAACTGAGGACTGAGTATGGAGTATGTCAGGGGTTCAGAATCCTATGCCTTCCCTGAGATTTATCCTCTCTGGTTAATAACAATTCCAAAACTTAGAGATCAAAGAGACCTTTTGAGATCATCTAATTCTAAGCGCTCATTTTTAGAGAGGAGAAAATAGAGGGCCACATAGGTAAACTTGCCCAAGGTCACGCATAAAAGGAATAGCTCTCACCAATGGAAGGAAGGATTGACTTCCTCCATTTACTAGATATATTTTGTCCTCATAACTTTACCTAGAGGGAATAATTTATTATCTTCACCTCTTTCCTTAACAATAAAATGGTCATCAATCAATCAAATCAGCAAATACTTACAAAGTGCTAGACACTGTGTTGAATACTGATCAAATATCATTGTAATACATACTCTAGAATATACATTTTTGCAAGTAGTAGAATTTCATTATAATCAATACATTGTTAGAAATCACATGCCAATTCTACAGCATAAAAAGTAAAACCAAAGATTTTGTATATGTTTTTAGTGAAGTCCCGAGAAGAAAGGAGTTTTCTTAACTCTATAGAGGTTGGGAGGGAGGAGAAACAGGTTTAGAGAATATCATGACTACAACAATCACTTTTCTATTGAAAATTATCTCTTTGTTAACTGTTTTCTGGTTTTAGTGAGTGACTTTGGAACTATACTAGCTCTTCTGGAAAAGGCTGTATTAGAACACTGCCTGTTTAGTGATTCTTGGCAATTTCAAGATTTTCTATTGACACCTAATTACTATGTAGCCCTTTGGAATGGAATGGGACATACTAATATACTCTTTCTCTATGTAGAATAAGAATAAATATATTTGGATGGGGCCCTACTTCCAACTTAAAGTGTTAAAAAGTTGCCTGAGGCTCAGAAAGGTTAGATGATTTGTTCATGATCACATAATAAGCCATGGCTCTGAGGTGAGATTTAAACCTTCATCTTCCTGGTTCCAGTTCTACCAGTCTATCTGCTGATTCAGCAGAATTCGTTTCTATATAAATCCATTTCTCTTTCTTTATGTGGTTCTCCTTAATAGATGCTATCATAGTTTAATTTCCTTTATATATTGGGATGTTTTGATGGTATTTTTGTATGATTTTGAGAAACAGCAAGAAGGTCATTTTGGTTACACCACGGAGTGAAAGAAGGGCAATAATTTATAATATGGTTGGAAAAGTAGGGTGGGGCAGATAGTGAAAGACTTAAAATGCAAAACAAAAATTTGTATTTGATCAAGGTAGTAATAGGAAACCACAGGAGTTTGAAATAGAATGGAGGGTGTGACATGGTCAGATGTATTTTGGAAACACTTTGACAGACATGTGGAAGATGGATTGGATGAGGGAGAAACTTGAAACAGAGAAAACATTAAAAGACCATTGAAACAGCCTAAAAGAGATGTGGTAAGATGTGAATTAGGGTGGAGGTTTTGTGATTAAAGAGGAGAAACTTGCAAGGGATACTTGGAGTTATAATTGATAATATTTGGCATCTGCTGACATACATGGGGTATGTGAAAGTGAGGAGTGGAGGAGTAACTTGAGGATAAACCTGGGTGACTATAATAAACATGGTGGTACTAAATGAGATAATAGTTTAAATGTTGATGGAAACAGAGAAGTTCAGGAGAGGAATGGATTTTGTGGAAAAGATAATATGAGATTGGTGATTCAGATAGCAATCCTTCCATGCCTGTTCATGCTGTGTGTCTGACTCTGTCCTACCCAAAATGAGAAAGGGTGATAGGGTTCTCAATTACCTGTGACTGGCCAGGAATGCTGAACCCATTAGATGAGGGTCATCTGCTATGATGCCTAGATGAGGAGATCTAGATAAAAGTAGGGAGAATGGAGATGGGGTGATTTTCCAATGTAATATGTAGAGCTGTGGCTATGGGTACCCAGGCTAGAGTTAAATTAGAAGTGCTTTGAGGAGCTGATGCCTAGTACAGAAGTGGAAAATTTGAGAACTTTCTTAAGAACCCAAAGGGTTCTATGATGGGTAAAGGCTAGGGTTTTTTTTTTTTGAGACAAGTCCCATGATTGATTACTGTGAAGAAGATGTGATATACTCATCTTCTCCCTTTCCTATTGGTTAGGTTTATGCCATGGCCTTTCAGATACCCACACCTTTTGTACTTCAAAGACCATTGCACTAGATCAGAGGTGGGGAACCTGCAGCCTAGAGGCCACATGTGACCCTGTAGGTCCAAAACTGTGGCTCTTTGACTGAATACAAACTTCATGGAACAAATCCCCTTAATAAAAGGATTTGTTCTGTAAAACTTGGACTCAGTCAAAAGGCCACACCCAAGGACCTAGAGGGCCACATGTAGCCTCTAAGTTACAGGTTCCCCACCCTATGACTAGGTGGTCTTACCTTTTGATAGATAGATAAATAAAGCATTTATCAAGTACTTACTATGTGCCAGGCATTGTGCTAAAGACAGGATACAAATAGAAGTCAATAAGATAGTCTCTACCCTACCTTTGAAGAGCTTGTATTCCAACAGGGGATAAGAGAACACAAGAAAAGGTACTGAAAAGTAGCTGGGAGGGGAGCATAAATGCAAATATAAACAAACAAGATAGTTCTATCCCCAATGCCCCAACATTTTAGTGGAGGAAAACAATACACAAAGGAGTGCTGAAAAAACAGGAGGTAAGGGGTAGGTGGAAAGTGAGAAGTCTGGAGAATGAATTCAGGCATGAGCGAGCTGCAGCATGGCTGGTAGTCCTTCCTAAAGTGGTAGTCCTATGAAGGGAGTTACTAATAGGGAGACCAGGACCTTAGACCAGAGTTTTCCTCAGGGTAGCAAGGTGGCTGATAAGGCAAAAGGAGAAGATTGGAGACTGAATCTGGAAAAAAAGGCCAGTAATGAGTCATGTGAATGGATTAAGTAAGTTGGTTTCTTTTACAAAGAGAGTTTGCCTTCCTTGATTCAAAATTGACTTGTCCCTTACAAAGGGAGCAGTACTCTACCAGGGCACTGGCATAGGACTTTGAATATAGAAGGTGCCACCTTGCTTCCAGGCAGGAAGAGAGAGAAGCTTTGCCTCTTGCCTTTGTCCTTGCTAGAGAAAGGAAGGTAGAAAGAAGAATGGCACTGGAGGTTCTTATCAGCAGGGCCTGGAAGGTCAATAAAATTGACCTGCCTCTACTGGAGTTGGGGAAAAGACTACAAAGACACATGTGATTCTGATTAAGCCTTTTAGCTCTCCCTAACTTCCTGGCAGGCAGGCAGGCAGGCAGGCAGGCAGGCAGCTAGACTTATTCTCTTTTTGGGTGAAGGTAGGGTGTGTTTGGGCAGGGAAGCAACCACCATTGCCGTTCTTTCTGCCTTCCTTTCTTTATCAAGGGATAAAAACAAATGGCAAAGCTACTCTCTCTTCCTGCCTAGTTAAGTTTACTGTTTAGTATTATTCTTTCAATTTATGAAAGTTGTTTCAGGTGAAGGCACATGTTTATACTGAACTAGAAATTTCCCTGAACATCCATATGCTTGCTTTAAATAGAGGCAGAATGGAGTAATGGATAGAACACTTGACTGGGAATCAGGAAGACAACAGTTCAAAAGTAATTTAACCTCTCTGGGCCTCAATTTCCTCATCTATAAATTGGGGGTAATCATAACACCTGACTCAGGGAGTTGTGAGGATCAAATGAGATCAAATGTATAAAACATTTTACAAAAACTGAATACAATATGTAAGTAAATAATAGTGATATTGTTTTACGTTTCTGACCTCAGTTCCTTTATCTATAAAATATTTGTGGGGTGGGGTTGATGACCTCTAAGGTCCATTTCAGTTCTTAGGCTTTCACCTTTAATAAATCAAATTGGTTTTGAGGTTTTTCTCAGGCAAGGTGGTATCCTACGTTCAACTAAACAGATCCTGAATTATTGGCTGAGAAGAGGGGTGGGTCAATTATATTCCCAAATCCCTTCCTGGGGCGATGATGCTAGTAGGTATTGGTCAGCATCATAGATTCTTAGATTAAGAATTGGAAGGGACCTTAGAGATCAAATAGCCCCACCACCCTTCTTTGCAGATAAGGAAATGAAGTCTAGAGAGAGGTTAAGTGATTTGCTCAAGGTCATATAAGAATTAAGGGGCAGAGACAAAATTCAAAACTAGGTCTTTTGACTCCAAATCTACTTTGATTTCCACTACACTATGCTGCCTCCCAGTCTGAAGTGAAAAAGGAGAGTTGAAGGAATCATAGGATTTAGGGCTGTGAGGTATTTGGGAGGTCATCTAATCCATTAACTCCTTTATCTTACAAATGGGGAAAGTGAACCTCCCCCAAAAAAGGTTCAAACCCATTTCCTCAGACTCCCTGGCCAGTGTTCTTTGCAGCACTCCATTCTGCATCTTCCAATGTTATTTGTTGAGGGGACAAAAGAGCTTTTCTTCTCTTTCATACAGGGAATGACTTATAATATTAGGAACCAGATGAAACATTTGCTATATGTTATTTCTTTTTAAGCAGCTCAATAAGGCACAATTACAAAGTATTTTAAAGTAATTATTAATTAATATAAATTATCAAGTAATTTTATCAAGTATTAGAAATTGACTGTTGTTAAGTAATTATGTTTAAATACTAGAAATTATTAAGTAATAGAAGTAGTTTCACTCAATGCAGACATGATATGAAGTCTTAAGATAGACATAGTTAAGGATTTCTGCAGTACTATTCACTACCTGTGTGACTTTGGTCAAGTCACTTAACAACTCAGGTATCAGTTTCCTTATTTGTGAAATGAGGAGTTAGATTAGATGATTTTTAGTTTTCTTCACAACTCCCAATCCTATGATCTTTAAGTAAAAAATATGCTTATTTTTTCATGGATCACTTTGTTTATTGTAATGAGATTTTACCAGAGCTTAGCAGAGTACCTGGAATATAGGAGGTGCTTAATAAATATTTATTGATAGATTGATTATCTGCCTTAAGATCCACAACTAAATTATCTCAAGGACTCATGTTGAAGATTAATTTTAAAGTATTAAAGTCTGTAATGTGATATTGAAGAGGAGGTACCATAGCAATACATGTGGCAGGACTCTTAGATTGGGTTCACTATCAATATCTAAGTAGCCAGATGTGAAAGACAAAGCTTTCTTGCTCATCATTCACTCTCAGCACGAGGTAAAACACATTCTCAATGCTAGATGCTTGCCGGCTGCATCTCCCATGAAACTATAAGAACATCTGCACATTTTTCAGACCTAGTGGGATTAATTACTTCCTGCTGTTTGACTCACTTTCCTTTGACAGAATTGATAGAAAAATCCAGTTCCTCAACATCTGTCTAATATAGCAACACCTGAAATATGTTATTTCCTTTCCCCCATACCTTCTTTTTTTCCTCCTATATACTAGCCAAACACTCTGCAAACCACTATTGGGTTCTAAAACCAAAATGTCCAAACGTGTTTTTTGCTTTCTCACAGTTATTTAATTGTCTTCCTAATTAATTCTGCAGTCTGAAATAAATTATTGACTTACCAGAATCTCCTGTTTTCTGTGACAGCTTTAGCTGTAAACAGGCCATTAACAATTCATAATGAGTAGCACTTTTTTTTTTCCCCCTGTGCTAATTTGGTGCCCCATTAGAGACATTCTTTGACTTTTTCCTTTCCTATCTACTCACTCTGGGAGAGGGTGACAGGTGACTGCTGGGCCCTGGATGTTTGAATGAAAAGACACTTAATCTTGGCAAAACAGAGTTTTGTTTTCCTATCCAAGTACTTGAGCAGAAATTGAGAGACTTTTCCTGCACTGTGTCTTGTGGTCACTTACTCTTAATAACACTAGACAGAAAAATAACAATGCTCACTACAGAAAAATTCTTGAGCTCCTTGTTGAGGTTCATAGGGCAGGTGGTTGTGCTCCCAGATTACCAATCTGGATAGCCAAGGGTGGATCCACACAGTCCTTTTAATCAGAATCAAGTTTACTGAGAATGTATTAAATACCTACTATGTGCTTAGTCCTCCACTAGAGTCCTTCTCTGATGGCATATGATGACATCAAGGTGACCTTGTGTTCTTAAAAGCTCTACCAGTGGAGTGCAAGGTCTGGAACATTCTACCAAGATATGAAAGACTTGAATGCAGGCTCCAAGGTGGATCATGCCTATTGCTCAAATGTGAGGAAGTTCATCATGAGAAAATTGGCTATCAAGTGATGAATATATACATTTTTATGGCCATAATGACTTAAGATGGCCATCAACGACATGGAAATGTTGTAATTTATCTAAGTGGAGACAGTTTCTAGCACTAGGGGTGGGGAACCTGAGGCCTCGAGGCCACATGTGGTGCTCTAGGTCTTCAAGTGTGACCTTTTGACTGAATCCAAACTTCAGCAATCCAAACATTTGTTCTGTGAAGTTTGGATTCAGTCTAAGGGCCACATTTGAGGACCTAGAGGATCACATGTGGCCTCAAGGTCACAGGTTCCCCACCCCTGGTAGCCATTTAATGAATTCACAATTCTTTATAACACATCTAGTAACATTTTTTTTTCCCCATGCAGAATCAATATGTAAAAGGGATAAAGGGTTTTGCCTGCAAGGTAAGCAAAGGGGCAATAAGCTTATGCTAGCAAATACTCCTATGGCATTGAGGTGACTGTGTTCTTAAGACTGAACTAGTAAAGAACCATCTTCATGTTTTTTGTGAGTTCTCTCTTATAATTTCTTGACATTATATACTCCAGCATTCCCACTTTTTACTGAAATCTCTGATAAGATGTGGTCATTTTGTTTGCTCGTACAGAACCTTTTCTTAAAAATTTTATTAATTTATTTTGATTTATCAACAATCACTTCCATATGCTTTTGAGCTGATAATTTTTCTCCCCCTTCTTCCCCCCACACCCTCCCCAATGCGGTGCACAATCTGATACAAGTTTTCTATTTACATTCCTATTAAACATATTTTCACATTAGTGAAGTTGTAAGTAAAAATTAAAACCAAAGGAGGAACCATCAGATAGATGTAACAAAACTCAACAGAAGGTAAAAATAAGTGATAGCGATTCGACTTCCATAGTTCTTTCTTTGGATGTGGACAGCATTTTCCATCAAGAGGCCTGCTGAGAAGGGTTCAGTTTGACAATATTAGTCATTGCACAACATGGCTGTTATTGTGTACAAAGTCCTTTTGGTTCTGCTCACTTCACTCAGCATCTGACCATATAAGTCTTTCCAGATTTTTCTGAAGTCAGCCTGTTCATTATTTCTGATAGCACAATAGTATTCCATTACATTCACATACAGCAACTTGCTCAGCCATTCCCCAATTGATGGGCATCCTCTCAATTTCCAATTCTTTGCCACCACAAAAAGAGCTGCTATGAATACTTTTGTGCTTGTGGGTCCTTTTCCCATTTGTTTGATCTCTTTGGGATATAGCCCTAGAAGTGCTATTGCTGGATCAAAGGGTATCACATTTTTGTAGCCCTTTGGGCATAGTTCCAAATTGTTCTCCAAAATGGTTGGATCATTTCACAACTCCACCAACAATGCATTAGTGCTCCAATTTTCCCACATCTTCTCCAACATTTATCATTTTCCTGTTTTGTCATGTTGGCTAATCTGATAGGTGTGATGTGGTACCTCAGAGTTGTTTTGATTTGCATTTCTCTAATCAATAATGATTTAGAGCATTTTTCCATATGACTATAGATGGCTTTAATTTCTTCATCTGAGAACTGTCTGTTCATATCCTTTGACCATTTATCAATTGGGGAATGGCTTGTGTTCTTATAAATTTGTCTTAATTCTCTATATATTTTGGAAATGAGCTCTTTATCAGAGAGACTGGTTGTAAAAATTCTTTCCCAATTTTCTACCTTCCTTCTAATCTTAGTTACATTGGCTTTGTTTGTGCAAAAACTTTTCAATTTAATGTAATCAAAATTATTCATTTTGCTTTTCATAATGTTCTCTATCTCCTGTTTGGTCATGAATTCTTCTGTTCTCTATAGATCTGATAGGTAAACTGTTCCTTGTTCTCCCAGTTTACTAAGTTTATCGAAGTCATGAACCCATTTTGACTTTATTTTGGTATATGGTGTGAGATTTGGGTCTATGCCTAGTTTCTGCCATACTCTTTTCCAGTTTTCCCAGCAGTTTTTTTCAAAGAGTGGGTTCTTATCCCAGAAGCTGGGGTCTTTGGGTTTATCAAATAATAGATTACTATAGTCATTGACTACTGTGTCTTGCATATTTAACCTATTCCACTGATCCCCCTCCCTATTTCTTAGCCAGTACCAAGCAGTTTTGATGATTGCTGCTTTATAATACAATTTAAGATCTGGAACTGGTAGCTCACCTTCCCCTGCATAACTTTTCATTAGTTCCTTTGATAATCTGGACCTTTTGTTTTTCCAAATGAAGTCTTGTTATTATTTTTTCTAACTCTATGAAATAATTTCCTAGTAGTTTGATTGGTATGGCACTGAAGAAGTAAATTAGCTTAGGTAGGATTGTCATTTTTGTTATATTAGCTCGGCCTACCCATGAGCAACTCATGTTTTTCCAATTATTTAGATCTGATTTTATTTGTGTGAAAAGTGTTTTGTAATTGTGTTCATAGAGTTCCTGGGTTTGTTTCTGTAGGTAGACTCCTAAATATTTTATGATATCTACAGTAAGTTTAAATGGGATTTCTCTTGCTGTTGGGCTTTGTTGGTAACATATAGAAATGTTGATGATTTATGGGGGTTTATTTTATAGCTTGCACCTTTGCTAAAGTTGTTTATTATTTCAAGTAGTTTTTTACTTGATTCTCTAGGATTCTCTAAGTATATCATCATGTCATCTGCAAAGAGTGATAGCTTTGTTTCTTCTTTGCCTATTCTAATGCCTTCAATTTCTTTTTCTTCTCTTATTGCTAAAGCCAACATTCCAGTACAATATTGAATAACAGTGGTGATAATGGACAGCCTCGTTTCACCCCCAATCTTATTGGAAATGCTGCTAGCCTGTCTCCATTACATATAATATTTGCTGAAGGTTTTAGATATATGCTATTTATTATTTTAAGGAAGACTCCATTTATTCCTATGCTTTCTAGTGTTTTTAATAGGAATGGGTGTTGTATTTTATCAGAAGCTTTTTCTGCTTCTATTGAGATGATCATGTGGTTTCTGTTGGTTTTGGTGTTGATATGCTCAATTATGCTGATAGTTTTCCTAATATTGAACCAACCCTGCATTCCTGGTATAAATCCTACATGGTCATAGTGTATTATTCTTGTGATAAGTTGCTGCAATCTATTTGGTAGTATTTTGTTTAAAATTTTTGCATCTACATTCATTAGAGAAATTGGTCTATAATTTTCTTTCTCTATTTTGACTCTTCCTGGTTTAGGTATCAACACCATATTTGTATCATAAAAAGAATTTGGTAAGATTCCTTCTCTATTTTCCCAAATAGTCTTTATAGTACTGGAATTAATTATTCTTTAAATGTTTGATAGAATTTGCATGTAAATCCATCTGGCCTTGGAGATTTTTTCCTAGGGAGTTCATCAATGACTTGTCCAATTTCTTTTTCTGAGATGGGGTTATTTAAGTATTTTACCTCTTCTTCCGTTAATCTGGGCAATTTATATTTTTGTAAATATGTATCCATTTCAATATGATTGTCAAATTTGTTGGCATATAGTTGGGCAAAATAATTCCTACAAAATAATTCCAAAATTTTTCATACAACCGGCTCTTACTTTTATTTATTAGTTCAATAGTTTTCTTAATTTTAATTTTCTTAATTTTTCCTTTGGTTTTCAATATTTGTAATTTAGTGTTTAGTTGAGGATTTTTAAGTTGTTCTTTTTGTAGTTTTGTTAGTTGTATGCCCAATTTATTAATCTCCTCTTTTTCTGTTTTATTTATGCAAGCATTTAGAGATATAAAACTTCCCCTAAGAACTGCTTTCGCTGCATCCCATAAGTTTTGGTATGTTGTCTCATTATTGTCATTCTCTTGAATGAAATTATTGATTGTTTCTATGATTTGTTGTTTGACCCAATCATTTTTTAGGATTAGATTATTTAGTTTCCAATTATTTTTTAGTCTATCTTTCCATGGCCCTTTATTACATATAATTTTTATTGCATCATGATCTGAAAAGGATGCATTTAATATTTCTGCCTTTCTGCATTGGATTGTGAGGTTTTTATGCCCTAGTACATGGTCAATTTTTGTGTATGTGCCATGTACTGCCGAGAAAAAGTATATTCCTTTCTATCCCCATTCAGTTTTCTCCAGAGGTCTATCATACCTAACTTTTCTAATGTTCTATTCACCTCCTTAACTTCTTTCTTGTTTATTTTGTGGTTAGATTTATCTAGCGCAGAGAGGGGAGGTTCAGGTCCCCCACTAGTATAGTTTTGCTGTCTATTTCTTCCTGTAACTCCCTGAACTTCTCCTCTAAGAATTTGGATGCTATACCATTTGGTGCATATATGTTTAGTAATGATATTACTTCATTGTCTATGGTGCCTTTTAGCAGGATGTAGTTTCCTTCCTTATCTCTTTTGATTAGATCTATTTTTGCTTTTGCTTTGTCTGAGATCAGGATTGCTACCCTCCTTTTTTTACTTCAGCTGATGCATAATATATTCTGCTCCAGCCTTTTACCTTTACCCTGTATGTGTCACTCTTTTTCAAATGTGTTTCCTGTAAACAACATATTGTAGGATTATGGTTTTTAATCCATTCTGCAATCCATTTCCGTTTTATGGGAGAGTTCATCCCATTCACATTCACAGTTATGATTACTATCTGTGTCTTTTTCTCCATCCTTTCCCCCCTATTTGCTTTTCTTTCTCCTTTTTCCTTTCCCCCTTCACTAGTGTTTTGCTTTTGACCACGCCTCCTTCAGTCCCTCCTCCCCTTTTATTATCCCTTTCCCTTTTCTTCCCCTTTAGTCTTACTGCTTCTTCCCTCCCTTCTTTCCCCCTCCCTTTTCTTTCCCCTCCTTTTCTTTCCCTTTTCCCTCCTACTGCCTATAGGGCAAGTTAGATTTCTATACCTAACTGATTATTATGCCCTTCTTGAGCCAAATCTGATGAGAGTAAGGTTCAAACAATGCTCCCCCCCTTCTTTCCCTCTGCTGTAATAGGATTTTGTGTCTTTTCCTGTAATGTAATTTACCCTTGTCTGCCTCCTCCTTTCTCAGTACATTTTCTAAGATCAGATTGATCCACTTATTTGGATCCATTTAACCCACTTGATTAGATTTTTTTTATCATTACATCAAAGTCAACTAATATCCACCCTCTTTATGTATACTCCTTTAACAAGGTGTAATAACAATACAGTTCTCAAGGGTTGCAAGTCTCATATTCCCTTGTAGGGGTTTAAACAGCCCCCCCCTTATTAACAACATATTGTATCTTCTGTCCCATTTACCTTTTTAAGTCCTTCTTGAGTCCTGTACTTGAAGATCAAATTTTTTGTTGAGCTCTGGTCTTTTTATCAGGAAAGTTTGGAAGTCTCCTATTTCATTGAATATCCACCTCCTCCCCTGAAAAATGATGCTCATTTTTGCTGGGTAATTGATCCTTGGCTGCATTCCAAGCTCCTTTGCCTTACAGAATATCATGTTCCATGCCCTGCGGTCTTTTAATGTAGAAGCTGCAAGGTCCTGTGTAATCCTGACTGTGGTTCCATGATATTTAAATTGTTTCTTTCTGGCTGCTTGCAGCACCTTCTCTTTCATCTGGTAATTTTGGAATTTTGCTATTATATTCCTTGGCATTGTCAATTTGGGATCTCTTTCAGGTGGTGATCATGGATTCTTTCTATGGTTATTTTCCCTTCTGGTTCTAGGACTTCAGGGCAGTTTTCCTTTATGATTTCCTGAAAGATACTGTCCAGGCTCTTTTTTTCATCATGATTTTCAGGTAGTCCAATAATTTTTAAATTGTCTCTCCTGATCGATTTTCCAGGTGGTTGTTTTACTGAGGTATTTTACATTTTCATCTATTTTTTCATTTTTTTGTTTCTGTTTGACTGATTCTTGCTCTCTCATAGAGACATTAGTTTCCATTTGTCCAATTCTAGTTTTTAACAGATTGTTTTCTTCTGTTAGTTTTTGTACTTCCTTCTTCAACTGGCCAATTGTGTTTTTTAGGGACTTGTTTTCTTCAGTGTACTCTTCTGTTAGTTTTTGTCCTTCCTTCTTCAATTGGCCAATTGTGTTTTTTAGGGACTTGTTTTCTTCAGTGTATTTTTTTTCCAATTGGCCAATTGTATTTTTGAAGGACTCTTCTTCCTCTCTCATTTGACTTAAAATCCTTCTTGAGCTCTTCTAAGAAGGCTTTTTGGGCTTCAGACCAGTTCATATTCCCTTTTGTTGTTGCAGATGTGGGTTTGTTGACAATGTTGTCCTCTTCAGAATTTCTGTCTTGATCTTCACTCTTCTCATAATATGAATCTATGGTACATTTCTTTTTACTCATGGTGTTTCTTTATTCCCTGGCCTTTAAAGAGATTGAGCTCTCCTGCTGGGGAACAGAGGGCACTGACCCAAGCTTCTTGTGTTGGGAGCCTAGGTCTTGGTCACTGGCTTTGTGTGCTGGGGCCTCTTATGCTGGCAATTGGAGGCTGTAGGTTTCTGGCAGCTTACCTCGTGTTGGGCTGGAATCAGCAAGGCTGGAACTTTCAGGCAATTCTAGGTTGCCTGCTTTTCCTTTCCTTTAGCTCTCTTCAGCTCCTTTTAGATGGGTACTGCAGGGTGTTTATCTGCCTGGGGCCCCCTACAGTGTTGGGAGATTCCTTTGTGGTAGAGTGCCAAGGCACCTGGTGGTTTTCTGATCTGGTTTCCACCAGTTCCCCCTGCCCTCACTGAGGCACTTGGAGGTCCAGGTGTTGGTGTTTGCCTGTTCTACCACCTGGGCTTCAGGATTTCTTCACAATTGGAGGCTTCAGGGCTCCAACATCTCACCTGGTGTTGGGTTGGAACCAGCAAGGCTGGGGCTTTAGCAGCCTTTAGGTTGTTTTCTTCACCTCCTTTCAGATGAATGCTGCAGGGTACTTATCAGCCTGGGTCCCCTTGTAGTTCTGCCTTCCTTATTTATGCTGAGGCACTGTGAGACCCATTTTCTGGGCTGCTGCACTGGTGCTCCCCCTCTTCTTTCTAGTTCAGCTGTTCCGGGTTTTTTTTCTGGGGTGATATTTTCTGTGTTTTCAGAGATTGATAGGGAAGAGTGAGAGGGACTACCTTTTCACTCAGGCCAGCACCTTTACAGGGACCTTTGATCTGTCTCCTCACATCTTCAACTGATTGTGTTCACACTGCCAACAATTCTCCTTCTCTGTGTGTGTTCACACCACCAATTTTCTCTGATTGAGTTCACATCAACAAAATCCTCTAATTGTGTTCATGCATTCTCTTTTGCTTATTGCCTTCACACTATTAGCAATTCTCTCTCTCTCTCTCTCTCTCTCTCTCTCTCTCTCTCTCTCTCTCTCGCTCTCTCTTTCTCTCCCTCTCTGTCTCTCTCTCATACTGTACACTGATTCTTTCTTTGTTCCACTGTTTCTAACAGAGTCCCTGTCTTCATGAAGGCAAGAAGGACTCTTCACTTTTTGACTAGAGTATTGCTCTTAGTTAATTTCCCTGTCTTAAGTCTCTCCCCCTTGTGCTCCAGTATTAACATAACTAACACAGTGATTTTCTTTATTGTAGAGTCTGTTGTTTTATTCAATAAACTCCAGTGTTTCCCTGTTGCCTCTGAGATCAAATATAAACTTCTCTGGCTTTGAAAGCTCTCTATAACCTTGCCCCAATTCATCTTTACAACCTCATTATGCGTTATCCTCCTTCCCAAACTTTATGGTCTATCCAAATTGGTGCCACTCTATTTTTTTTCATACATAGCTCTCAATTACTTGTCTTCATGTCTTTGCTCCACTCATCTCCCATGCCTGGAGAAGTAGTCCCTCCTCACCTCTGCCTCACAGAATTCCTCTCTTCAAAACATAGCTCAAGCAGCATCTCCTATATGAAGCCTTTCCTGATTCATCTCAACTATTAGTGTCCTCCCTACCTAACTACTCTGTATTGTTTTGTTTCTATATATTCTTTATGTGCTAATTCTGATATATGTTGTCTCTCCCAATAGAATCTAAGCTCCTAGAGAGTAAAATTGTTTAATTCTATTACATTTGTATCCCTGATGGCTAGCACAGTACTTGGAACATAGTAGATGCTTAATAAATAAACGCTTGCTGATTGATTGATTTGCAGTTATTCCCTAACTCAAAGCCTTCAGGTACTGGTTCCAACACATATTGTTGTTCTAATAGGATCCTAATGAAATGCCAAGAGGCTCTCACTATAGACTTGATCAAAAGGTCAAGTAAAGAAGCATTTATTAAGTACTTACTATGCACCAGACATTGTGCTAAGTGATTGGATACAAAGAAAGGCAAATGATGGTTCTCTACTCTGAAAAAGCTTATGGGTAATAAGCTATTTTTTTTTTTTGGCAGTAGGAGCTCTTAGAGGCCATCTATGAAGGCTTGGTGGGGTTGTTCTTTGTGGTTCTAGAGGATTATTACTGCTAATGAAGTACTCATAATATGTACATACACATTGGTAGGTGTTGTAATATTAATGAGATAAGGCATATAGTCTTTGATCCTGAGGTATTTTCAGTCTAGATGGGAGAAATAAGATCATGTTGCAAGTGGATCTCAACATCTGCTCTTTCATCTGCCAGAAATAAGTGTGAGTGGCTGAGATTAGAGAAGGGATATAGATGTACAGAAAGACCAGCATCCTTGTATTGGCCTAAATAAGACTAAAAGTCAGAAATCCTGTTACCTAGAAAAAATAGGGCAAAGTCATCAGTCTTTTTCATTTTTTTTAACTAAACCCAATTCCTGTGAAATGCATGGCACAAATTAATTTATGATATTGAAGACATTTTCTTTATTATAGCTTCTTCTAATTTCTTTGTAATTTTGGTAAGTAGAGGGAATATGAGGATGTTGAGGAGGACTAGCACCTCTGGCGCTAGAACAAGTTAAGACATCACCCATTATATCTTTGGTCCTCTTACCTAGATTATTGCAATAACTTCCTAACTTGTCTCACTGTCTCAAGTCCCTCTCCATTCCCAGACATCCTTTACTTATTCCCCAAAGCGATTTACTTACCTGAAGCATTACTCTGACTTTGTTATTTTACTTCTCTATAAAATCCAGTAGCTCCCTCTTGTCTCTAGGGTCAAATATGGATTCCCATGTTTAGATTTTAAAGCCCTTCATAACTTGGAGCCAAACTATCTTAGCAAACACACTGTATATTATTTTCCTTCCAGTCAAATTGGCCTTCTCTCTGTTCCTTATGTGTCAATCTCTCTCCTATCAGCATGACTGTATGCTAGCTCTCCCCTACTCCTGAAATACACTCCCTCCTCACCTTCACCTCATAGAATCCTTCTCTTGAAGACACCACAAGCATCCTATACTATATGAAGCCTTTTCCTGATTTCTCTAGTCCTTACTTTGTATTTACTGTCTTCAGATTTCTTCTATATATACTTCTCTTTATAAATACTTGATGCTTTTTCCTTTAGAATGTCAGCTTCTTGTGAGTAGAGATTGTTTCAAACTTTGTGCTTCTATCTCATCACCGACACGATGTCTAGAATATAGCGGGTGCTTGATCATGCTTCTTGAATGACTACTTGATGTCAGTGGTTCTGATGCCAGTGTTCAAAGTGTGTTTTATCCCAGGCATGTTTATGCAATGAACATGTATTTTGCTGTCTATGACCCCTGGTCACACATATTCCTCACATGTATTCCCTCATCCAGCAGTGGTATGGTAACTTGTGGAAGAATGTATACACTGAATGTCATTTGTGTTAAATTTATATGTCTTTTATTTGCTTGTAAGAGAATCACATTGTTATGGGCTGGTAAGTTGTAGTTTTGAGTAAATGTGTACCCATACATATACCATACATGACACACCAGTTAAAATTCAGGGGTCTCTTGTATGTACTAGGGATAGGTCACTGTATGCTATTTGAAAGTACTTCACAAAACATAATTCTCTATTGGGGTGTGTGTGTGTGTGTGTGTGTGTGTTGTGTGTGTGTGTGAGCGCACGTGCGCGGGTGCATGTGTGTTTAATCAGGACCTGTGATTTCATTTTGGTGGGAAATGCCTGGTGTGGAAACTCCCTCCATTGATATAGATGACAGCTCATTTGTAACCTATAGTTTGAAAGCTGCTTGGGCCAGTGGGAGATGTCAGAGTCATGAGCATAGAGATGAAAGTAAAATCATTAGAAAAGACAAGCTTTCCAAAGGGCAGTGATAAATGTAGAGGACCAAGGGACAAGTATTGGGAGATATACACAATTAGACAGTTGCAAGAAGAGGATCCAGTAATAGAAAAAGAAGACTGGCATAAGGAAAACTAGGAGAATGCATTGTCACTGAAGTCAAACGAAGAAAGAGTTGGGTGGGGGGATGAACAAAAGAAGTAAGAAAGGTAGAGTCAACCACCCCTGTTTTAGTATTTTGTTTCTCTCATCTCTAAATACTTTTTAAGACAAGAAAAGGGAATATTTGGCCCACAAGAGCTCTTCAAGTGGTCTCAAAAACATTTTGCCCAAGACTTAAAAGAAGTTCCCCCCAACCAGAGCACAGCCATAGACAAAAGGAGAGAATAGCGACTCTTCTTCTAGAACAAATGAGAAATTCAAAGGGGTTAATGCTGTACTGTCACTTTTCCTGATGGCCCTGAAACTGCTGCAGCCTGAAATCACACTCTTCACAGTTTAGCACCAATCTCAATGCTTCCTTTCTCAACTCTTTACACTCAATACTTTGTTCATCCTGTCCTACCCCTTTGAAGCAGCTCAAATAGAACTTCACAAAGAATGTGAAAATGGAAGGGGACCTTGGAACTTCAAATACAGTAAGTGTGAGAGATATTAGAAATTGGGTCCAAATCCCCATTTTACAGATGAGGAACCAGGTACCTGAGAAGTTAAGTGATTTAAACTGGCATGTCATTGTTTTTAATGGGTGAACTGAAGAGGCTGAAACAATGCTTACTTAAGACTTTATTCCTGGAGTTGGCAACTTTTAAAATACACACTTATTTAAACAGAATAACACCAATAAATCAAGAATTGACTCTGCAAGTTAACTAATAATCATTTTTCTTAGACAACTGTTTTTAATATATGCTATTCTTACCCACTCAGCCAATAGGTAAGCATACCCCATAGATTTTGATGTGATCAAAAACAAAGAGCATTTCTATTCCAGTTAAGGACTTTATGAATATATCAAAACCCTAGATTAATTGTTCACAGAGAAGTGACCTTCCTTAGGCCAACTTGAACTTCAGTGGCCTAAGGGAGTTGAATTCTAACAGTAGGAGTCTTCAGGAAAAACAAAATCTAGATGACCATTTGTCATGAATATTCAATTGAGGATTTTTTGTTTCAGGAAAGGAATGGTATAGATGAATTCTGTGATCTCTTCCAATTCTGGGCAGTATTTTGGAAAACTCTAACTTGCCCACGGTCATGTTGATACTAAGTATCCGAATTAGGATTCAAACTCTGGCCTTCCCCTTGAAGGCCAGTGTTCTTTCAACTATGTCATACTGACTTGGCAAATGGTCTTGTGTGAGTATGTGTGTGCATACGTATATATGCATGTGCATGTATGTTAGGGGAGGTAAACAAAAGAAATTAGAGGGGTATCTTCTCCCCCCAGAATAACGTAAGCGTCTTGAGAACAGGTTTTGCCTTCGTATTTATATCCCGTGAACACAATACAGTATTTGGTGATTAATAGATATTTAATAAATGATTCCCCACCCCCATTGACAAAGAACACAGTACCTGAGAACTCAATTCTGATTTTCCTATATTTGAATAATACGTTCATGAATGGTGACCCAGGTTCTTGGGCCTTGGAAACTAATTTTCAGGCTTTCTCATTTGAAATTCATTCAAGTGAGGTAAGTCACTCTCCAGGTAGGTGTGTTACAGATTGGTATCTAGCATATAGTAAGCACTTAATAAATGTGTATTAATTGTTTATTAATAAATTACCTTAGGGAAGAAATAGTAGTGGTGAAGGGGAAAAGAGACTGCTGTAGGGAGAAAAATGTACTATTCCTTCTTATTCTTGGCTTTGGCTTTCCTGGAACCAAGGACTTAGAACTAGACAGTTATTCCTGGCAGAAACTAAATGGTTAAGCCATTTGACTCCAAAGGAGATGTCTCAATATATAAGGATTGAAAATACAAGTTCTGTGAAGATGAAAAGTTTTAATTTTTAAGGGCCCATGTTATTAGTGCAGTCAAGTGGAGGAGGAATGTGGAGCTACATAAAATAAGTGGAATATCATGTAAATTGATCTGAAAATTACTGCTAGTTATACTATCTGCAGCAAAATGATTCACACTAATTCTTGGAAATGTTTCTTTCCCGCATTAAGATCCCTAATGCCCTGAGCGGCAAGGAATGTTATCGAAGTTGAATAAGTGGGCTGTGGGCCACCACTCACCTGCTGCCTGAAGGAGCAAACCCAGGGATGGCCAGGAGAAAGTTAGTTTGTCTCAGAAAATGGGATTCTGTAGAGATACTCTCATGTCTGGTATTTCTCCCCTTCTTCTCCCAAATCCTGCATGATGTGCAGTGCCTGGAATACATAAAGCTAATGTCCTTGAGATAGATCTGTGGCTATGCATCTATTTATTCCCCTAAATGAAGTCAGTAGCTGTTTGGAGGGTGTATTTATTGGCTGATAAATCCTAACTTTTCATCTTTTGTTTTAGTGAGTGTATATTTTGTGCTGGGTGCAAGAGATGGCTTATAGTCCAGTTCCATTTGACATAATTTTGATTCACTTTGCCTAGTCTCTTCTCCTTGGGTTTATGGGTAGCTATAGTCCAGTAAAATTTGGATGTAGGTATAACTGGAAAGCTTAGAGCATGCCAACATTTTATGCTTTTAAAGTTGTTAAATCTTGCAGTATGCTAGATTCTATTCTGTCCTTAGCTTAATCATTGGCCTTAGGTTAGTCATTGCTCTCTCTGCCTCAGTTTTATTATAAATAAAGACTGTATTTATTTTTAAACATTGTTAGTATTTCCCAATATATCCCAAAGATCACTCTCTCTTGTGCAGTTATGTAGACCAAAATGGTATGTTAACAAGTTATGACTGCATATAATTGGATGTCATTTGACACCTACACTCCACTAATTCTTTATCAGTTTTACAACCAGTAAAGTGATATTCTTTTCAGAGAAGAATATGAAGCAAACAGGAATTGTACATAAAGAAAAACGGACTATATGAGAACAATTTATTTTAATATTGAAATCTAGGGCTAAGTTTTCCCAAATTTATTTCTTTATTACTTTTACTTCATTTCTAAAATGGTCAGTGACTGTCATTGAAGCTGAATCACCAAACTGAATGTGTGACTGAGCCTGTGGATCTATTTTATTTTGGTCATTATATAAGCCTAGATGAAACCATCTCCAGGGGAGACTTGAGCAGAATTATCCTTTGTAGTTTGGTGGAGCCATGGATAGAGAACAGGGCCTGAAATCAGGAAGATCCATGTTTAATTCAGGCCTTTGACACAGTAGCTGTGTGTCCCTGGGCAAGTCGCTTAACCTCTATTTGTCTCAGTTCCATCAATAATAAGGTGATAGTAGTACCTTCTTCCTAGGATTATTGTGAGAATCATGTGATATAATCCTTGTAAAGTACTTGGCACAATGCTTGGTACACAGAAGGTAGATAATAAATGCTTGTTTCCTTTTTTCCTCATCTGAGCAACCACCCTTACTCAGGTGTATAATATCAAACTCAGTATTATAAATTGTACCTGGAAATAAAAAGAATAAAAATAAAAACACAAAGTATCATTATGGTAATACCAACCATGTTGGCTCAGTATATTTCTTTTAGATTAGACATTAGGCAGAACTTTTGTCAATTAACTTAGAAGTATTTATTTAGTACCTATTTGGGGGACTATCCATTTTGGTAGGTAATGTGGGAAATATGAAGGAACTATATAAAACATGGTCTAAGTTCAAGGAACTTATAGTCTCATTTAAGAGACAATTATACTCTTCTTGCTCCATTCTCGTTGGCTTTACATTAAGTCGACAAGCACTTCCTATGCACTTATTGCATGCTAGGCATTGCATTAAATGCTAAGGAAAGAAACAAACAAACAAACAGAAAAAAAAAAAAACAAAAGACATGGTCCCTTCTCTCAAGTAGCTTACAGTCTTGAGAGGGAGACAATGAAAACAATTATGAACAAAGAAGTCATGTACAGGATAAATTTGAATTAATCAACAGAAGAAAAGCACTAGCATTGAATGGGTAGGGAGAGAACCAGGAAAGGCAGGAAGTAGTAGGTGATTTGATATAAGTCTTGAAGGAAAGCTTGTGCATTATGCCAAGTTTAGCTAGGTGGTGCAGTGGATAGAATGCCAGGCTGAGAGTCAGACTCTCTCTATCTTCATGAGTTTGAATCTTGCCCCATACACTTAGTGGTGTGACCCTGAGCAAGTCAGTTAACCTGGCTTGCCTCAGTTTCCTTATCTGTAAAGTGAGCTGGAGGAAGGAAATGGCCAAAACCATTCCAGCATCTTTTGCCAAGAAAATCCTAAAAGGGGTCACAAAGACTTGAACACAAATGAATAAGAACTTGAAGGTAATCCAAGAAGCTGTGAGGTAGAGATAAAGAAGGAAAGAATTCTAGGCATGAAAGACATCCAATGAAAATGTCCAGAGTCAGGAGGCAGCCTGCTGTGTTGGAGAAACAGCAGGAACAGCACTGGATCACAGAGTATGCATAGGCATTGGTATATAGGAGCCATCTTGAATTACTTCATGAGAACTAATTGTTAAATTGTCAGTATGGGCATTTATACCTTGGAAATTGACAAATGACACAAATCAGGGCTTGATTTATTGTTTTATTAATTGTCTAGACTTCAGGAAGTGGTAGAGAAAATGTTCATAATACAGATTAAGCACAATAGTGTGTCCTGTGCATACATTTCCTTTTTTCCCCCCCAGACAACTTGTTGTTAAACATTGACTGATACACCACTGTGTATAGGTGAGTAAAGTGTAAGATTAGAAAGGTAGGAAGGGACCACGTCATGAACACTTTTAAAAGTCAAATAGAAGGTTTTATATTTGATACTGGTGGTAATAGGGAGCCACTGGAATGGATTGAATGATAGTAGGGGATGATATGGTAAGATCTGTGCTTTAGGAAGATCACTTGGATAGCTAGATGGAGGATGGTATAGAATGGGGAGTGACTTGAGGCAAGGACAGCAACAGTCCAGACATGAGGTGAGAAGGACCTACACTAGGGCAGTTGTAGGATCAGAGGAGAGAAGGGTGAATATATGAGATTTTATGAAGCAAGAAAAAATGATGGGACTTGGCAGCTGGGTGAGGGAGTGACTTATCTAAGCCCCCAAAAGAGTAAACAGCAGAGACAGAATTAGAGAACTGGAATCTTCTGAATCTGAATGCAGGGTTTTTCCCATTATGCTGTGCAGCAATCATTACATAAATGAGATTTCTCATCGAAATAATAGCCAACCCTAACCCTACTCAGCTTCTAAGATCAAAGAACAGACTATTGCACTTTAGGTTGTATAGCAATAGACTAGAGTTCGGAAGAAGGGTCTGAATCTGTATTATAGAAATGGTATAGATTTATGTTTGATGGCAGACTGAAATATAATATTAGCCATGGCACTTAGTACTTACAATGTATAAATCCTTCTCACTGGAGTACCACACATTAAAGCCCCAAAGCAGTGACTTCAAGGATTCATCAGAAAGGTGGTGCCTCAGGTGTCTTGTGGACATGATGCAAATAAAACTTTGAAATTATCATACAACACAGCTTACTGAATAGAAACCATGTGGCTTCTACTTAATAACCATTTTGCTTCCCTCAATTTTGGGAGTTAGACATATCTTGTGTGCTAATTAGAGGATGTAGTACTGGGTTATAAAATCTCCTTCCTTGAAGAAATTTAAAGGCAAGAAAAAAAAATCAGGCAGCCATCTTTCTGGGATCATTAAGCATAGAATCTTGCCTAGAGGCTAGGGATTGGACTAGATGACCCTTCAACATTAATACTTCTTCAGCCAGTGATTTATGATAACTTCTTCAAAATGTCTTGGTGAGCAATTATACAGCCTGGTTCAAATCAGCCTTTTTGAGAAAGTAGAAAATACTGAAGACACCCTCGAGTAACTATAGACATAACAATTACCTCAACCATCCTGGGATATTTCTGGAAGGGTGATTGTGCATGGAGACAGACATGAAGGTCAGTATGCAGAGAAATGGATCCCTGCCTGAGAAAATGGCATGCTTGTCATTGTCTCAGGAATATGTTTTCTCATTTTCTTTTCTTTATATCACGATCCTCTTGTCTGGGAACAAAAGCGTCCTCTGCTTAATCACTTTACTTACTCTATTTCACTGGCTAAAATGAAATTCTTTCTGAGAGAACATGTGCCTTGTTCCTACCGAAGTACATTTAGGATCATAGGATCTGGAGCTACAAAAGATCTTAGAAGTCATTTAATCAAGCCACATTATCTTACAGATGAAAGAACAAAGGCTCTTGGAGGTTAAGTGACTTATCCAAAAGCACATAGGTAGTAGGTTACCAGAGACAGTTCATCTGACTCTAAGTACAAAGCACTTTCCACTACAAAATGTAGTATCTTCTCTTTGATTATTTTCTAACTACCTTTGTCCATTTCCTTTCTCTCCTCCCCTATTGCCTTGTCCTAACTTTCTTAACTGATAGAATAAATGTGCTCCTGCTGGAGTAAAGGAAACCTTCTACACTGAGACTTTTAGAGCACAGGCTTGGATAACCATGTAGAGGAGCCTGAATTAAAGGAAATTTCATAGATATGTGATGCCATTGAAGTAGCTAGGTGTCACAGTGGATAGAATTCTGCACCTGAAATCAAGAAGACCTGAATTTAAATTCAGCCTCAGATACTTTACTAGCTGTGAGGCTTTTGGCCAAATCATTTAACCTCTGTTTGCCTCAATTTCCTATGTAAATTGTGGAAAAATAATACCTCCCAGTGTTAATATGAGGATCAAAGGAAATAATATTTATAAAGTTCTTAACATAGTGTCTGTCATAGTAGGTGCTTAATGCATACTTATTTCCTTCCTTCTTTTATTGAGAAAGATATTCCCTTCCTTGGTCTACATCTCAATCTCTTCTCTATACCTTCTCATCCTGTTTGATGCTTATATGCATCCTTCTGCAAATTCTACATGGAAACTATTTTTTCCCTTGTTGTTATTACAGTATAAATTATTCTTCCAGTTCTTATGAATTCCGATCAATCCAGTGAGCACCTAAGATTCCAGAGGACCAATGAGGAAGCATGTTCCACATCTCCTGCCTTAGAGGGGATGGACTAAATATGCAAAATGAGACATTTTTGGACATAGTCAATGTGATAATTTGTTTTGATTGATTATACTTATTTCTTCCAATATTTTTTTTGTTTTATTTTGTTTTCAGTGTGTGCATGGGGGAGGTGGGAAGGAAAGATAATATATATTTGTTAATTGAAAAAAATTGCAAATAGATCTATGTTTAGGATTTACTCAATATGTTAGAGTCTTTCACGTGGATATTTAATCTAAATTGCCCCAGTTACTACTTTAGCCATCTTCTCTCTCTACGATCTATCATTCTCAACATATGAAAATGCCAATTCCTTTTTTGATCATGTATAGCCTCGATGGTGGAGAAAGTGGGGACTGCAATACTTCTCAAACACAAATGAACTTTGGAAGTAAGTTGGGGCATATCTTACCCATTAAACTTCTTGCCGGTGGCACTTGAATCACCTGAAACTTTGATTTTTCTGAAATGTTGGTGTTCTGTGATGAGCAGTGATGTTACTTCCTTAGAAGAATATTGATGTGTCTGTAATTTAGAAACTGCAGAGATGGTTTAGGAAAAAAAAAGTTTGTATAGTGTCCCTTACAACCTGATGCAGAAGGCTAGAGTTCATGCCGTGGATCTGATTGACAGTGAATTTCAATCATGCAGTGGAAAAACAAAACTGCAACATCAATGACAACAACAACAAACCTTTCCTCTGGCAGCCCTAGGGACCTCAGAATGGGAAAGGGGGAAAATGGCTCATATATTAAGCAGCTCACTCTTGTCGTTTCAGACTGAGTAGGTGAAGGAAATAAATAAATAAAAATTAAGTGAAAGGAAAGAGCTAAAAATAAAATCACACAGCGAATGAAACTGAAAGTTTGAATACAAATACAATTATATGTTTTTGGGTGAAATCCATAACCAGTTTTTAGCAATGCCCACCTGACTTGCTCATTGAATTGCGAAATGAGAGAATATAAATCAGAGTTGACAACGAGGTCTTATTTCCCTTTTTAGAGGTTTTAACTGAATAATAAATCATAGAGATCTGGCATACCGAGGACCTCTTAGGATTCAGTTCCATCCTCTTTGTTAGTGCCTACAAACAATAATTCCTACTAGTGATACATGTAGATAGCAAGCCTTCCTTCCTTTCGCTGTCAGCTTCCATTTTCTTTAAACTGCTCAGCTAGAATAAAGGTTTACTTACAGTGGGCCAGCTTGAAACCAAATCAGTCACTTATCTAAATGGGAGTCTTCTTCCTAATATCCTCCAATACATGTACCTCTGGTCTTTTCTGACTTTTTCATCCTCTAAAGTAAATGAAATCATAGAGTCTCAGAATAGAAAGCAGGGGGTTTGTGGGAGCCAGCTCTATGGGTTTTCAAGAACTGATTTTTTTTCTAATCAATGTGAGCATTTATATACTCTTTGTAGCAATTTGTGCAAATGCTACAAGTCAGGGCTTAAGTTATTGTTTTGTTCTAGACTTGGCAAAGTTATGGAAAATTATTAATAATGCAGATGAAAGAAAAGCTGCGTGATGAAAAAAATATATACACATACATACATATACATATAAATACATATACACAATACACATGCATGCGTGCGTGTGCACACACACACACACACACACACACACACATACACACACATATTTTTCTCCCAAAGAGTCAATTAAACATTTATCAGCCCACTATTGTTAGAATGGGATGTTAGAAGGCATCTGGTCTAGCTTATACCTCATTTGGAATCTTCTTTATAAAAATCCTAAGAAATACCAGCTCCACTAGAAGGCTTCTAGTGGTGAGGTGCTTATTATTCCATTTTTGGTTGACTCAAACTGTTATTTTTCTTGCTATGGTGTCACAATGTACTTCCATGGAGCTTCCTCCCATTGCTTTCTCCTTCTCTTCTCTTTCAGCTGAAAGCCCTATTTATTTTTCACCCTTCTTAGGGTTTACCTTTCAGTTTAATAGTCTCTAAAATGGGGAATAAAGCTTGATGCCAAGAGGATAGTAATTTGATCCCAAGAAGCGTATGATCATCCAGTAGGAGGATAGAAAGAGGTGTCATATCTCACCTAGCCCCCAGGCCCCCAGCCAATCATGGACTTGTCACCAACATAACTATCCCCTTCAACATCCCCCCTCTCTAGCCCCTCTCACGATTGGCCTTCTGTATAGCTGCATTGTGGGTGGGCCACTTTGGGGGATAGAACTTGATCTGACCCAGTACCCACAGCAGCCACACAAACAAACTTTTTGCCCCTCCCCCCTTGCCCGTGCTCCCTTCTCAGCTCCCTCTGCCTTCTCCTTTTCCACTATTACAACAGAAGAAGGCTCTGAATCCAAGGAAAGTGCTCTGGGATTAAGCCACCTCCTTCTACCTATTAATTTTTCAATAAGAAAGATGATTAGCACAGGATGGGCAAGCACAGATAGATTATGATTGTATTGCCTTTCCATTCAAATCAAACCTTCTTCTGAATTTCTTATTTCCCTACAGAATTCCTCCATTCTTCCAGTTTCCCAATTTCTCAATCTTATGCATTTTTGACTCCTCACTCAGTTGGAACTGTTCTCTCCAAAGTTGTCAATAATCTTTTAATCATGAAATCTGATGGTTTTCTCAATTCTTATCCTTCTTGACCACTTGCAGCATTTAATGCTTTATTATTATCCTTTCCTCCTGGATCCTTATTATCTTTTTTCTTAGTTGTTGTGACACTGCTCCATTTTAGTTTTCCTACCTGTTTGTCCATTCCATCTCAGTCTATTTTATTGAATCATCATTCATATGATGCCTCCTAATTGTGAGTATTCACCAAGGCTCTGACCAGGGACTGTGTGTATACTCTCTCACCTGGGGTTATCATCACTCCTATGGGTTTTGTTATCATAACTATGTAGATGACTTCCACATCTGCATATGCAGCCCAAGTCCTTTTCTGATCTTTGGTCTTGCATCACCAATTCCTTATTGGATATTTCAAACTTTATGTCCGGTAGGCATCCCAAACTGAAAACATTCAAAATAGATTTCATTGCTACCTCAAAAAAAAAAAAAAAAGAAAAAAATAAAAACCACACCTCTCTTCTGAATTTCTTTATTCCTATAGAAGGCACCACAATCCTTACAGTTCCTCAGCTTTACAACTTTGGTGTTATACTTTATTCCTCACTTTCCCTCAACCTACATATCAGTTCCTATCAGATCCTATCAATCACCAAATCATGCCATTTATATCTCTACAGCATCTCTTCTGTCCATCTCTCTACTAACATATCCACTCTCCTACTTCAAGTCCTCTAGCCTTTCAATTGAAATTTCTGCCTAAATTTCCTCTACTATGTGAACCATTCTCCAAATAGCTGACAGACTGATTTTCCTAAATGATATCTAATTATGTTTTTCCCCTACTCAGTACACTCCAGTGACTCCCTATTGACTCTAGGATCAAATATTATTTCATCTTTAGTTCATCCTTGATAAATATCCATTCATCATATAAATTTCATAACATAATTATTAGCATAGTTGAATGATTATATAGTTTATAAATGATAAATATCCATATACTGGGGTGTGTGCATGCTCACAGTTTTTTTAACTAATAATTATGGACAATCAAAAACATTTAGAGAAATTGAATGCAACACTCTTTACTTTTAATTCCTTGAGCCCTTGTCTTATGGCTGCTCATGCTTTGCAAAACTTCAGCCCTGGAATACTCCCGTCTTCTGCCAAATCTACTTCTGCTCGTGTGCCATTGAATGTAATTGGAGAAATGTACTGCCAGATTCTACTGGAAATGCATATTATCTAATGTCTTCTGTGCATTGAGACAATCTTTTGACTCCTCACTAGATGATTCTCTATGCTACTCTTCAAGGTAGTCATTCTAAACCTTCTCTTCTTCCCTCAAGCCTTGAACACTGATTCCCCAAGCCCTACTGCTATGGACTTTGCTTGATTCATTATAGAGAAGATAGAGGTATTTCCCTTTGGAAACTCCTTTTTGCCCTTATCTGTATCTTACAACCCCTTGAAATAATTCACAATTTTCTCTCCTTTACTCTAAGCTCTGAAGAAGAGATGGTCCTCATTACTGAGGCCAACACTTCCATGCCCCTGACCCTTTCCCCTCCCATCTTCTCCACCGTAATCGCCTCACTAGCCCAGACCTCTATTTCACAAGTGGCCCATCTCACTCCCAATTGGACTCCTTCCCTGTGTTTTCTCTTTACCTGCCCTCCATCAGCTTTCCTACCCTCAATGTTGAGGCCCATTCTAATTGTTGAGTCCTCAACTGAGACCTCTATTTCACGAGGAGTCCCAGCCATGCTCATTTAACCAGCTGATGTCCCTCTCCACCTCCTCAGGTATCTTTTAGCTAACCCTCACCAAGCTACCATCTCTTCAAGCTATCATCAGACTGCAATGATCAGTTGTTTTGCAAGGCATATTAGAAGACAAATAGTCCAAATGCTTCATTTCACCGATGAATCTGTCTGATCTCTCTGCTTCATTTGACACTATTAACCATCCTCTCCTTCAGGATATTCTCTCGCGTCTGGATTTCCATGACTCTGCTCTCTCTTTTCTTTTTTCCCTTTCTTGTATGATAACTTTTTATTCAATTGCCTTTTCTATATTATGATCCATACAGTATACCTTAACTGTAGGTGCACCCAAACACTCTATTCTGTGTCATCTTCTTCTATACTCTCTCTTTCTTGATGACTTCATGTGTTCATATTGTTAATTATCATCACAATGAAGATGACTCCTAGATATAGCTATATCTACATTAATATCCATATTGATATAACTAATTTACATTTCTCTCTTGAAATTATTTCATATCATCAACTGAATATTAGACATATCGAACTGGAAGTCTTCTCCATAAATCGCAAGCTCCTAGAAGGGGAGGAATTATTTCTCTTTTGTCTTTGTATTGCCAGTGCCTGGCACATAATAGGAACCTAATAAACATTTGTTGATTGAGTCAAGGCAATGGTCAAAGAGTGTTCCTTTATAGTTTTCCTATGCTTACTTGTGATCAGTGTTTTTCTGTAGAGAATGCTGTTTCTGTATACTTATCTAGAAGCAGGGATTATTATTTTCTCATTTTTGAGAAAGGTCATATAGAATGATACAGTGAAATGAAAATTTGTTTTCCATTTTGTTTTTAGACAGAGCTGGAATACAGCTTTTAGGAAAAATACAGATGCCCATTATTCTTGGAATAGAATAACAGAGTGGTTGAAAATCATTTTCATTTTGTAGACTCCTACAATTCTAGAGGTAGAAAGGATGTCATAGGCCATTGAGTCTAACTCATTCCACAAGCATGAACTGTCTCTACAGTATCCCTGAAAAAAATGTTAATACAGTGTCCACTTAAATACCTTCACTGACTGTGAACTCACTATCTTGCAGAAAAATCTCCTTCCCTCTATCCTTTTTAGACAGATGTAGTTGCTGGGAGGTTTTATTTTATTTTGTTTTCTAACTTAACAGTGTAACCTAGTCTCCTTGCACTTGACATTAATTCTGTGGACCAAGATTTCTGCTCTTTGAAGCCAAGAGAAATATGGTTAATCCTCTTTCCATCTCATAGCCTTTCATATCTAAGTGTTATGACATAAAATACTTGAAGACAGCTACCATGTCTCTCTAACTGTTTCATCCCTGGTTGTTTTCAACCATTTCTCATATGCCATGTGCTATGATGCTTCAATATCCTCGTTTTTATTTTCTGTTTACATGCCACATTATCAATGTTTCCTAAAATATTCCATCACAAACTAAAACAGTACTCTAGGTCTGGCCTGACCTTTTTTAGTACTATTATTTCCTTTGTCATACCTTATGTATATATGAATATAGTCTAAGATGAAATTAGATGTTTCTGTTGCCACATCCCACTTACTCATATAGAACTTATGGTCAACTAAAATCCCTAGTCTTTTCCCTATAAGATGCTTTTGAGCCATGTTTTACTCATCCTGTACTTGTATAATTGATTTTTTTTGTAGAATAAAAGATGAAATTTATCTCTATTAAATATTATCTTGTAAACGTTGGGCTCCAAAAGGATCTTAAAAGAGGGGCTGAATCATCCCCTGAATTGATAGGCACTTTTTCAACCTCTTCAACCAGATTATTGAGAAAAATATTGAATGGGACAAAGCAGAGAACAAATCTCTTGGGTATGTTTCTATGGACCCTCTCTCTCTTGACTTTGATTTTCTTTAAATTATGTATGTGCCTGGTACTTAGTAAAAGCTTAATAAATGCTTGTTGACTGAACACAGACCAGTGTCTGTTATGTGGCTCTTAAGAAACCAAGAATTCTGAAACTCCACCTGTATTCAGAAATGATAGAGGCTGATTAGAGACATCTATTGATGGTGAAATAGATTACTAATATTATTTCATTTACCCATTCTGTTTTTGATACAGAATATACTTCAACACTTCAAGAATCAGTGTTTCCACTAATATGAATTCCACTGACTTGAATATAGTTCTTTCATGCCTTGGTAGATAGTGTGCATGAGATGCTGTGGCTAGAAACATCCATTTCCTGCTGGCTAACCTTCAGACAATATGTGTCTCTCAGTTAATGCAGACTGGTCACTGGATGACTGGCATGTAGACTCATATCTAGGACTTTCCAATTTGATAAGAACTACAAAAGCTTACCCTTCTTTGAGAGAAAAGGGCCGTAGGCTACCTTTGTACCATGATGAAAGATTCAAGGCGGATTTCAGTGGAGGAGGAAGAAAATAGGAATTCACCATCATAATGCCCTCTTCCTAGACAGAGAAACTTTAGCTTAGAGATGGGAAATGAGTTTACGAAATCCACTTACCACACAGGGAAAAACATCCCAAGTATATTGATTCTTAGTCCTCTGGCCCTAGCTACTAATTAGATTGTACAGAAATTGCAAGTGCATGTGTTTTAGAGTCTAGAAATCCTTTTTCTGCTCTTCATTTCATTGTTCCCTTTCTATTTTATAACCAGAATAGCTTTAATCTATTCAACAGACAGTTAATGGTGTGCCTACTGTGTGTAAGGTACTTGGTGGCATCATTTGCGATTCAGAGAGTTAGTATGTTCTGCCCTGGGGTGAAGCTTTCTGTGGCAATAATTTTCCTATCCTTGAACAACTTTCATCTTATTTCATCTCTCTACCTCTCCCCTTAATCTTTTCTCTTCCCTCTCTTCCCCTCTCTATCTCTCTCCTATCTCCTTCCTTTTGCTTTTCTCTTCTCCTCACCCTTATTTCCTACTCCTTTTTTATTATTCTTCCTCCCTCTATTTCTTTCCATCTCTCCATCCCCTCCATCCTATTTCTCCTTTCTCTTCTCCTACTAGTCACCTTTTTTTTGTCTCAACTTCTTCCCCTTTCTCCTTGTCACACTTTTTTCTCTCCCTCTCCCTTTCCCCCTTACTTCTGATCCACATTCCTCTTCCTCTTTTTTTTTCTCTACCTAGTTCACTTTCACTGGCACACAAACTCTTCTCTTTTCTTTGCACTCCTCCTGGTAAGGAAACATTTGCTTTCTCACAGTGGTCAGCGAGGTAATAGAATGGTGTTTTCCCTTGACACAGCTGATTAGTGAAATAATTGCAATGGGTCTTGAAATGATGGGTCTCCTGATTTCATCCCTTCACATCATAACCCTGCTATCTGCTTCAGAGGAGCGGGCCAACCAACAAGACGGCTCTCAAATTCCTGGTTCTTTAAGATCCTTTAAGACAAATCAAATCCAATCAATCAATTTTCCTTCCCTTTTCCTACACCACCTCAGCACAATCACACTCTCAATTGAATGCTATTGTAAGGACCAGAAAACCTTTGCAAGTGCAGTTTGCATTTAAAATTAAACTGCTTTAAACTCCAAAAGGTTGAAGTGAAAATCTGCCCTGCTCTGCTTAGCTAAGAGCAATTTAATTTTGGTCCCTAATGATTCTTTTGGAGGGAGAATTGAAAATAGGGGCAAAAGGGCCATTTTACAACTCATGGAAAAAGTTTAAAGAATGTTGGACTGAGAGATTGCTCTGCTACTTGTCTTTTTATGCTTAAAAATAATTACATCAGGAAACGAAAGATCTTTTTCTGTGCATTTGAAGAACTTAATTCTTATATTTTTATGATGGCAAAAGTATGCTTTTTAAGTATTTCAGATTATTCCTTAAAGGATCATGGCTGATATTATTTAAAAGGAGAATATTTAAAAAAAATATTTATTGGGAATGGGAAGTGACTATACTTAATTTAGAAAACCTAAATTTTCTTCCTGTCTCTGACTAGCTTTGTGACCAGGGGCAAGTCATTTCCTTTCTCTGAGCTTTAGTTATCTCATTTATAAAGTAAACATTTACTATGTGGAAAGCACTATACTAAGCAATGTGTATGCTAATAGAAAAGTAAACTCTACTCTCAAGGAACCCACATTTAAATGGGGTGGACAATTTGTAGGGAGGGTTTTAGCTGTGAATTACATGGAAAGGTCTGATGGTACATAGGAAGTGGTGACAAAGCTGATTGTAATGCCTCCTTTTAGAATGCCATTTCTGTTGTTAAAATTAGTTAAGTTTCTGATGTTGAATGATTTGATGGTGCCAAAGAATTTGGTGACAATAATTTTTTATTCTGTATCTTCAATAAACATGGCTGTAGTACCTGTAGGAAGAGTTCTCAAGCTGAATCTTCATGGGGATTGCTTTCCAGGATGATGGTTATAGACACTGGGTTGAAAGCATTGATATTCTAAAAGCTCTGAAGTTTAGGGTCCTGGACCATTTCTACCAGTGTCTGACAGGAGATGGTGGTCGAGGTGATAGTGATGATGGTTCAACTATCTGGCACATGTGGCCTTCTGTCTCTGCCTCAGTGTACCTTGCTGCTTCTATACGTGGTGGTTGGTTTTAGTCAATAGGGATGACTGACCCCTTCTCTGCAATTATTTCCTCCAGATGATGATTTTGAAGGACGGACTGGAAAGAGAAATTATAGTATGGGGTCAGGAGAAAACTCCCACTCCCAGAGCACTCAATCTTGAAGACCTCCCATTGCCTCTACAGACAGACAATTCTACTTTTTGGACAGCTCTCATTGTTAGAAGTTTTTCTTGACTTTAAGATTAAATTGGCTTCTATGCAACTTTCACTGAATACTTCTGGTTTTGACGTCTGTGGCCAATTAGAAGTCTAACCCTTCATTAACATGGAAGTCCTTTAAATCGGAAAAGACAGCTCTCATGTCCATCCTAAGTCTTCTCCTTCAGGATAAAAACTCCTACTTTCTTCAGCCAGTCCTCATCTGACATGAACTCAAGGTCCTTTACACCTCTAATATCCCTCCTTTGAACTCTTTCCAACTTACTATTGTCCTTCTTACACGGTAGTGCCTAAAACTGAACATGATGTTTCTATAGAGATCTGATGAGGGCAGAATACAGTGGGACTATCACTTCCTTATTCCTGAAAGCTCTACCTCACTTAGTATAATCTAAGATCACATTAGCTGTTTTGCTGGTCATATCACACTGCTGCCATATTGAACTTGCAACCCAGTGAAAACCTTAGATATTTTTCTGGAAAACTACCAATGAATCATGCCTCCAATTTAGTATTTGTGACATTTTTTTTTAATCTAAGGGTAAGCCTTTTTATTTATTCCTGTTTATCCCTATTAAATTTGATCTTATTTGATTCAGCCTAGTAAGAGACACTATTGAGATCTTTTTGGATCCTAGTACCATCATAAAAGAGACCAGGACCCCAAAGGACTGGTGTCATTCAGTCAATAAAATGTTGTTAAACAACTACTATGTGCTGGGCATTGTGCTAAGCACTAGGGATACAAAAAAAAAAAGACAAAAGAATTCCCTGCCCTGGAGGATCTTGTAATCTAATAGGTTAGTGTACAGGATAGATATATGTTGATGAGGTCAGAAGACCTGGGTATTAGTCTTTCATTCACCAGTTACTAGCTTTATGATCATTGGTAAGTCTTTTAACCTCTCTAAGCCCTCAGTTTCCTCATCTATAAAACAGGGATAATAATTACTTGTACTACCTATCTCATAGGGTTATTGTAAGGATTAAATTGCTAATAGATATAATTCAGTTCAAGTTTCTCAAATGCTGATTATTGCGGACTCTATATTAAGCCAAAGTGAGAGTTGTGGGGGTTATTCCCTAATAATATCATGTTTTAGGAATGTGCTATCCTTTCTTTTCATAGGGATAGATTCTGTGTGTGAGAAACTATCTTGCCTGAAGAAGTATAAATAAAAAAAATCTATACAAATGTAAAAGGGTTTTGTGTGTGTGTGTATGCGTGTGTGTGTGTGTGTGTGTGTGTGTGTGTGTGTGTGTGTGTGCATGTGTGCTGGAGAACATTAAAGCAAAGGCAAAGTTTTGCAACATGGAATGTTATCTGGGGACAAGCAAGATAAGAATTAGGTGACTAAACATGAACAAGGAGGGCACTGATGTACTATGAACAGGAGATGTATGTGCATCAACCTACAAAGGCAGGGAAGACCAATACACCCAATTCAGCAATTGTGCCTGGGTAGTTTGCCTCCAAGCCCCTACATGACAGTCACTTATTTCTGGAGATTCTGAAGAAACTTCAACAATGTGAGGTTAAAACAATTACATATGTATGCCATTAAGCACCACTTTGCTGATTCTATTTCCTATATCATTATAGAATCTCTGTGAGAGAAGGGACCTCAAAGGTCACCTAGGTCAACCTCGACATGAGCAGGAATACCCTGTACAATCCCCTTGCTAAATTATCATCTAGATTTTACTTGTAGAGTTTTGGTGATGGAGAAGTTACTCTGGGGAAGTGGTCATTGTTAGGAATTTTTTACTTATACTAAGCTGAAATATACCTTTTTTTTTTTTCATTGTTTCTAGTTCTGTCCTCTGGGGCTTAGCAGAACAAGTTTAACCTTTTCTCACATGCTAGGTCTTTAAATACTTGGAGAGAAATTTTTCCCCTCCAGGCAAAACCTCTTCTTTTTCTTCAACCAATCCTGATTTGTAGTGATGTCCAGTCTCCTTACCATCGTTTTACCATCCAAGGTCATCCACTGCTTCTGGGGCCATCACCTTCTCGATTTTTGTCCTGCCACTGGACTTCAATGACTCTAGAAGAGAGAGTAAGGCTAATGACTTTTGCTGAACTCTGCTCACTTAAATTCAATTCACACACAAGTCAAGACATTACCTGTTATGTCATTGGTCCTCTTTGAAAATGAAGGACGAACAACAACAACTATTCTTTCCTTTAATCTCCTACCTGCAACAATAGATGTTATATTTCTATATTTCTTGAAAGATTATACATGTTCATTCAAGGGGATTCTCCCATTTTGGAATATTTATATAGCATACAAAAACTCCTACCAGAGCTGTGCATGGAACTTGCGCCATGTGCATCATATTCCTCTGGATGTTTATCACTTTCTCAATGCCCTTCCTTAAATCTGTCACCTAGAAATGAACATAATACTCCAGATGTGATCTAACCAGGGTAGAGGACAGTGGGACTAGTCCATCTCTCACCTGTAACATTGTAGAATTAGATGGGGTAAAGCAAATGAAATAATGTATTCTCCCTGGATTATGCCTGATTTATGACAGACTAAAATTTCCAAGTTCTATCATCTTTGCTCGTGATTTCATGAAGTCAGAGATTTAATATCGTTCAAACTAGGATGTTTGACAGATCTTCTTGGTCTCTGTCCTCATTTAGAAGCCATTCCCCTTTATGTTTCTTTTTGTATTTCAGCTCCAACAGGTGCAGATTTGCCAAAATGAATGTTAATTGCCTATTTACTGCCTCCCAGCTTGTTCAATTTACTCACAGATCATTTCCTATTCAGAGCCCAGCAGCAGTTTATCTCTCGTTTGCACCTCTATTTGGTTCAGTTCCTCAGCAAACTAAATTCCTGCTACTTTGCCCCCCTGAAAAATCCCATCTTCTCCTCATGGCAGGGCTCCCTCCCCCCACCCTAAGGTAAATAGAGCTGGCATATTGGGAAGAGACACAGGAATATAGATGGGAAAGAAAATAAAACAGGAAAAGGAAACTATGAATCCCTGTGATGAATTGACCTGATTACAAATCATTGGGAAATAGGGAGCTGATGTCTCTGCAGACAGGTCTTTTGTTAAGCATTAGCCCAACTTCCAATTTTCTTGTACATTTGAGGTTTCTCCTGAGCTCACCTCCTCTATTTTACAGCTCAGGGGTATCCTGTTATTTCACCTGGTTGATTTTACCACTCTGGACCACTTATTGCATTTGTCCTGATGGTCATGAAAATAAAGACAGTCACTCTGAAAACAAATACTTTGTCATCTAGGAATTTATATTCTCAGTAAATTTATACCTGAGTGGAAATTAAATAGATAATACTGGGACTGTGACAGCCCCTAGACTATTTGATCCTGGGTTACTTGTATATTTGTTTCCACTTAATAACTTAGATCTGATGGATAACATCAATTTCTCCTTTTTGACTTAAAATCCTCATGAGTTTTTAATTGTTATTAGATCTCAAATGGGCAGAAAGAATAGGTATGTAAATTTCCATAATATTGTGGGCAATTTCTCTCTTCATTTTCAACAGGGTAATTAACATAAATTTGGGACTTCTAAGCACAATTTTTAGAAATAGCCTCCTTTTGCCCATCTTTTGTGTTTCTGACATGAAGACTAATGTGGGCAGCTGAGGTGAGAAATGCTCAGCTGCATTCAACATTCAACTTAGAGCTGAGGTCATTTTACTCATCTAGTCATAAAAATATACATTTATATGTTTAACATTGAATGTAGGAAATTGAGAAGTAGCATGGAACTCACCCACTCAAAAACCTTTGGTGATTCCCCACAGCTAATAAATGATAATAATAATAATAATAATAATAATAATAGTTATAATGATGATAGCTCTATAAGGTAGGTGCTATTATTGCCCTCATTTTATAGATGAGAAAAGTGAAGATTAGCTAAGTGACTTTCTTGGGGTCCCAAAGCTAGCAACTGAAGCTGGATTTGAACCTAGGTCTTCCTGATTGCAAGTCTAGCACTCTACACATATGTAAACTGACTGTTTAGCAATTAAGGCCTTCCACATTCTCATTCCTATTGACATTTCTACCTTTATATTTATTTATTTTAAACTGTTCCCCTACATGAACTTCACTATTTCAGAAAAAAAGACAAAAAACACAAAGACTGCTAGCCAGCTGTTCATTGAACTCTATCTCCCTCTTGTATACACTGGTCCAAACTACCCCCTTTGCCTAAAATTTGTCATATCATCTCCATCTTTCAGAACTTCCATTTTCTTTCAAGACTCAGCTCAGGAGCCTTTCTATCTGAGAAACATTCCTTAATCCTCAACTCACTCCATTCCCTTCTGTCTCCACTATCCCCAACCCCTTTCCACTTGGTGGTACTTCAGCCCTCTTCATTTTTTCTGTGCACTATACTTATCTGTGTAAATACTATCTCTCCCCAGTAGAATGTAACATTGTTGTGGACCCATTTATTTTTCTCTGTCTCCCTGGTATCTAGAACAGTTCACATGGAAAGAACTTTAATTAATGCTTGCTGTTCAAAAAACTCTTGGTTAAAGCCATATCTCTGTTTATCTTTATTGAACTCTTGCATGTCAATATCTGTAGACAGCTATACTCTCTATACCTCTCTTCCAACAAGGTGTCTCCAACCTAAATATCAAAATGATTCAAAATTCCAAAAAATATGGAAAAATTGACTTAATTTTGTTCCTTGGTTTTCTTACTACAAAAATCATGTGAGTCATTAAACTGAGATACATGATCTCTGAAGTTGTCTGCCACTGTGAGGGAGGAGATCTGGTAGACTCCAAATTGAAGAAGAATTTCTTCTGCATGATGAGGTTGTCCAGAGGATCCTGTTTGCTAATGACAGTATGATGGCTACATCAAACCATGGTACACTGTAAAACCTATGGAAATGATGTCGTTCAAAAGAATCTGGCCTTACAATGAGCATAGAAGAGGGCAAACAGATGAAGTGTCTATTGCTCAGATCATTATATTCATTTGGATGGACAACCTATAGACATTATCCATCAGTATGTAGGGGTGTGTGTGGTGGGGGAGAGAAGAGGAAAGGAGTGGAGGGGAGGGGAGGAAAGGGGAGATGAGAGGAGAGGGGCAGAGGAGAGAGGAGAAAAGAGGAGGAGAGTCTATGTGAAGATTTGCACAACACTGGATTCATCCTACAATTCTATTTTCTTTAGATATTTTAAAATCCAATTTTTGTCATCCAAAGTTTTAGCTATCACTTCCAGTGTGAGATCAATTTGGAGTGAGTGAGCTAGCCCAGCGTAAGAGCAAAGGTGAATATTCCCCATGGGAGAGGCTACACTGAACATGGCGGTGGAGGAGAAATGGGTCATGCTATAGAAGGAAGACATAAAAGCATAGAATGAGTGGGGAAGGGAGAAGAGAAGCAGACAACAGTGTGCTGAAGAGAGCAGTAGGTATGCCATGGTGGTCAGCACTGAAAAGTCACAATTGGTGGCTGTAAGGATTGTGTTGAGTTGAGCCAGAGTGCTGTTTGTGGTGAAAAACTGTTTATAAATGGACGAAAACTAACAAAAAGCATAGGGGAAGTGACATAAATTGCAACAAACAGGCTAATTGAAGAGTGGGAAGCAAATGCGACAAGAAGAAAGCAATAACACAATACACATAAGAATGATATACAAGTAACAGAGACATTATAGGTCATATTTTATTCACTAGAGTTCAAATGTGTTGTGGAAAGAACATTAGATTTCTAGAATAGGACTGGCTTTAAGGCTTGGCTCTGACACTTGCTACATAGCTATGCAACTATGGAGAAATCTCTCCTCTTTAAAATGGATATAATTATGCTTCTACTTAGGTTTGCAAATGCTATGATGAAAGCACTTTGTAAACCATAAGATTCTATGGAAAAATGAATTATTCTCATTATCATAAGACTTATAATAGTCTGATGGTAAAAAGTGAAGGAGAAGAGTTAAAAAGAGCTGGTAGTTATTATAAAAGAGAAAATAGGTATTTGTGCAAATCTTTAAAAAAGGTTACATTTTGTTCACAAGGGTAACATGTTGGCCTTTCAATATTACATGGCATTAAAGTTCAGAAAGAACATCTGCTTTGAGTTATAGCTATTTTTTATTCAAATAAAGCTATTGGCAGAGCACTATGTTCTGCAAGTGCTCTCTTAAAGCAGCTATACTTGGATTTCTGAGTAGGTCTCAGGGAAACAATCTATGGATGCCCCCTTCTCTGGCCCAGTGCTCACTGAAAAGGTAAAAGATTTTTATGTGCAAGGGCAATTGACTGAAATCTGCGTGCTACCTCAAGTATGGCACTGGCATTTTAAAATTAGCCCATGATATTAGTTCCTACCCAGCTACAGAATTTTTGTGTATGTTTTTTTTTAAAGAAAAATAATCATCAAGCATGATCTTGACTCCTGAACAGTTTGATAATGCTTAGAGACTGATATATTTTGGCAATGCTTGCCAAATTCCATTCTTTTTAGAAAACAGTGAATCACAAGTTCCAGGGCTTAAAGAGGATAAGTATGGGAGAATTGACTATTTTTACCTCTATTGTGACTATAGGACCCCATAAAATAAAATCTTTGTTGATTAGAACATATAATAATCCTTGGGTTTTCCAGGGTATCACTCATTCACCCATGGCTTACAAAATATAGGATGAATCATGAATGGATGAAGAGGCTCTCTTTCTGATTGTTTTTCTCGTAGTTTTGTATCCACTGTGAAGAAGCATTTTAGAAACATAGGCTTACTTAGCTGAAGACAGATGAGCCATTGGACTTCTAGAAAAATGTAGAGCTTACTCTCATGAAGCAAAGTTAGTACCTGACAATACTTTTTACTGTCTTCCTGCATGCCAATGTTGCCTCATTGATTCAATCTATGGACCAAGCTTTCATTAGAATTTGAAATGTGATGTTAGATAACTTATAAAGGCATCATGGAATTACTTTGCATCGCATTAGAGTATAAACATGCCATTTTGTAATAATAAACCCTGTGCCTGAAATTGTGTCAAAGGGAAACTTTTAAAAAAGACATGTGATAAATCATTATGCATCTATAAGAGTTTTGTGATGAAGAAGACCCAAAGGTTTTATCATAAGCCCTAGAAGTCAATATGACACAAATAAATAAATGTTCTTAAAATGGCAAAGGGTACTAACTCATGTTTAATCTATAAAGCTAAATAGAAGCAAGTAGAAAACCTATTCCCCTTTTCATTGAAGTAGACTCCCTTTTGTCTTCTAAATAAAGTTCAAAATGTTTTGCCTGACATTCATTGTTATTGACAACATAGTGCCACATTAATTATCCAACTTCTTACCTGTGAGTAGTCTGAACTGCCTGAATGGTGACCCAGATGGTCAGTTCAAATTGGGCAACCCAGCTCCTCCTCTCCTCCTATGTAATGCCCCACCCCTCTACCCAATGAACTCCAGTAGTTTGTCCTCTCATCTCCTCTCCTCTTCTGTTCTCTTCTCTCCTCTCCTCCCCTTACCCGAGGGTGTTCTGACCAAAGGAAAGTTAATTTTAATGGCTGAAACCTACCTAGATAACTTGGGGTTTACTGGCGAGATTTCTTTCTCAAAGACCATGCCTTAAACTCAATTCACTCTGGATCTCATTGATTGGACAATGATAGGTCCCTGTCCAAGCACTTAATGGTTATTTTTTGGGCCCTTCTTGCTCAGAGTGAATATAAATTGTAACTTGTTCTCTTTTGGGAAGCAACCCTGAGGAATTTCTCCCCTCCCAGTTTGATTTTCTTTTTTATTTAAGGGGCTATCCCCCTCACTTCTTAAAGAGGTCTATTCATTGAGTGGGTATTGCCTCACTCAAAGTGAGAACTCAAAAAGACCTTAGCTTAAAAAGGCCAAGGTCTTCCATTCCATCCTTGGCCATCTCCAATTGTCCTGATCCAGATGGCTCTGGAGTAGAAAGTGAAGCTGGTAACTTTGCCCAGCCCTCCCTCACTCAAATCCAATTCAATTGCAAGTCATGTCATCATCTCCCTGATGTCGTGGTCAAAACACAACCACAACGTCAACTCCTTCTAACACTACATTTCTTACACTACACTTCTCAATGCACTCTATTTTCCAAACTGGATTAGCTTCAGTCCTCTGAAAATGCCTTTTGATTTCCTACCTCTGTGCCTTTTCTTTCTCCAAGTCTTGAAATACAAATCAAAGAATTTGATGTTGGTGATGAGGGCCTGGGGTTGGGGATGGGTTTAGACTGAGCTGGTGTCTCAACCCATTATTATATACTTCAAAAAAAGGGTCGATCTTCTGACAAGTCTTCCCCAATGCCAAATCTGTTGGCAATTATGTTGGAGGTAGACCCAGCCATTAGGAAGCAGATTATCTTTCTATTTTTAGTATTCTCAGTTAAGTGCCAGCATGCATGGTCATCTCCATGGGAGGGGTACCTTCAAGCAATAGGCCCAACTCTGCAATCTCATGAAATTGGTTGAAGAACTCTTTAGAGGTTTTGCTTATACTACCCTTCTCACTCTTTCTCCCTCTGTATTTCCTGAAACACACACACACACACACACACACACACACACACACACAAATACACACAAAGCCTATATGATTTTGGATAAATTATCTTTCTTAGATTTATCTTCCTAATTTGCATAATGAGTAGATGAATGAGTTGGACTAGAAGATGATCTCAAGGGTTCATTCTGGCTCTAAATTCTACAATATTCTCTAATGAAGGAGTTAGTAAACTATGGCCCCCTTGGGAAAGAATGGTTTTCATACTTTAAATAAAGTTTCACTGTATTTAAAACTGTAAAAAACAAAAACAAAAATCCTCACATTCATATCTCCTGGGCAGTACAAAAAATGATATAGTCTGAATTTGGCCCTATGACATGTTTGCCAGCTCCTGTTCTAATACATTTGTCATGTAAAATAGTATATTTTAGCTATTTGTGCTTGTATTTTATCTCTATGTTAGACTAAAGTGCTGTCAGAGCGAGGGCCTTATTTTGTGTACCTCCTTGCACCATACCTTGCACACAGTAGGTGGTTGGTAAATGTTTGCTGAATTAAAATAATAGTACTGAGGAGGAAATAATGGAATATTCTAAGTGCTAAAAAGACAAAGATTTTATTTTTTTCTAAAAAGAAGAAGATAGTATTGAATAGGGCAAAGCAATTTGGATAAAGGTTGTTTGTCCTTTGCTTCAATAATTAATTTTGCCAAAATGTAATAGGGCTATAAAAAGCCATGCAGTAACAGGACCCTCATTTTACTTTTATGAAAGTGGCAAATGACAAGAAATCAAGCTGATACTAGGACTTTATTCAAAACAACATGTTCCATGATCTATCCTGCTCCGGCCCAATTTTTGATACCACCTTCATTTAACATACTATCTTAAGCCATTGATGAAGGTAGTATAGTACACCAGAAATACTGCCTTGGGACTCTTAGGAACTAAGCTCACTCTGACACTGCCCATATTAACCTTAGGCAAACATCGCTTCTCTTTTCTGAGGTCTTTTTTTTTTAATACTAAAAGCAGGAAGTATGGATCAATGTTTGATATTCAATCTACTGTATTTTCAGACAAGTACACACACAAGCATATATGTAAAGTTTTTTTTTTAAGTTGAAGCAAAAAAAAAATGTAGCACTGGAAAAGTTAGGGGTCCCCAGTCAATAAAGAAATTTCACTGAACAGAATACTCCATTCCCTTATTTCCAATTAATTGAGATGTTGCTTCCAATTTGGATGGATTTTATGTATAAATAGGACTATAATCAGGACCAAATAAAATTCTTTCCTAGCTCTTTCATGTCATCTAAATGTGGCCTCTGGACCTACTATCACCAAGATGATGAAAGGCATGGGTGATATTATCTATAATGAAAGACCAAAGGAATTGGGGAAAGTTTAGCTTGAAAAAAGTGAAGGTTAAAATATGATCTTAGAGATGGTAAGAATATTATCAACTAGTTCTCCATCTACAGCAAAGAAGATGAGTAGGCCCTGTTGCCTAATGGAAAGAACACTGGATTTTTAACCAAAAAGTCGGGGTACAAATCCTGAATCTGCTCCTTACTAGCTATCTGAACTCAGAAAAATCATTTCACCTTTCTGGGCCTCATTTGCCTCATCTGTAAAACATTGAGGCCATATTAGATTATCTTAAAGGTGCTCCCTTCCAGCTCTAAATCTTATAAACCCATGAAGACCCAAATTAGAGCTCCTGACCCTGTTAGAACTATGCTTTAAAAGAAATGGATTAGAAAATTGCTAATACTACTTTAAGCAATAATATTTCATGTCCAGCACACTTTATTTACAGAGAAAGGCAAGAAAGATCCTTACAGATATGTGTCTGATATGGTTTTATAAAATGTAAAGCCAAGTCTCTAATTCTCATGACTGGTCAGAACCAAAGGTGTTTGTTAGAAAGCCATGTTTGGGACAAATTGTGCAATATTTCATAAATCAGCAAATATTTATTAAGCTTTTTATTTGCCAGACACTATGTGAGGGGCTGGGAATAAAAAGAAAAACAAAACAAAGTAAACAAAAAAAATCCTTATCCTTAAGGAGTTTTCTATTCTGTTGTACTCTCCTGTAGGAAAACAACCCCACCAACAACAGCAGCAAAAACAAAAACAAATACAAAGAGGTATGCTTGTTCTCCTCCAGAATATTTCTCAACTTTCACTTAAGTTAGCTCCCTTGGAAAATGACCTTGGGGGGAGGCAGGGAGGAGAACAAATGCACTAATATATGTAATTGTTATTACACGTAATTATTATAGAGTGGTTACATATTTTTTATTATATAGTATTACATGGTAGTTATATGTTACTATTGCTATTGTATAAGCATATGCAATGTACTTAGTTATATAAAATACTAGCTATTTACTACTACCACCCCCACCAGCACCACTAGTCCAGGTTCAGTGTACTCTGTGTGTCTTTACTCCTAAAGTTATAGTTTATGAACTGTCACCAGTGCATTTGCTTGAGGTGTAGAGTGTTCAGGCAAGATTAGTACCTCTAGTGGGAAGGCTGCCAACACCTTTATAGACCTGCTGTCCATCTTTGGTGTCCACTTGGTTCACCCAATTCTCACTTTTGTCTCCAAGAAGCTGTAGTATGCATAATAGCCACATCCCAGTAAAGTCTGGCAGACCGGCTAAACCAAGTTGAGGGTATACCTCAGTTAGTTTAAGGGATGTCTATCCCAAGCATGTAAATACTTGCCCTGGTAGAATGGGAAGATAAGAACAGTTTGTTCCATTGATCAAGAAGGCAACTGAAGTAGGTGCTGTGGAGAGCTTAGAGCTTAGATAGTCATTGAAGACACCAAGATAATGCACTGCATCCTAAACCATCACCAATCATTTTGAATTTTGTCTTCCTACTGGAGTCCGGGACTCCAGAAAAGAGTGAAATCAACAACTTTGAGCAACTCTACCTCATTTAAATCCAATTTATGTGGTTTAAAGACACACAAAAACATTTAAAAATTTTTCAAATATGATACACCACTGGTATATGGAATGTGCATGTGCTTACTTGAACATGAAATCTAGTAGACCTAAAAGACAAATAGCTCTTGGCGTGAGATAACTCAGCAAGTAGCACATCCAAATAGCAGCTCTGTGTGAAACAAAGCTAGCGAATGAAGGCCAGCTTACTGAAGTCAGAGCTGAATACATATTTTTCTGGAGTAGCCACAGTGATAGGGAGTGCTGTGAAGCTGGTGTAGGTTTTGCAATCAAAACTGATTTCTAGGGGCAGCTAGGTGGCACAGTGGATAGAGCACTGGCCCTGGAGGTAGGAGGACCTGAGTTCAAATCTGACCTCAGACACATAACACTTGCTGTGGGCCTTGGGCAAGCTACTTAACCCCATTGCCTAGCCAAAAACAAAAACAAAAAACAAAAAACTGATTCCTAGTCAACAAGCTTGTATACCTATCAAAAGGAGTGAACAACAGACTTATGATAATGCAATTGCCACTTTCAGGAAATCTCTGTACTTATCATCATCAGTATGTATGCTCCCACCATGATGGACCCTGATGAGGTCAAAGGAAAAAAAATATGAAGACCTGGTGGCCCACATCATCAATGTGGCAAAAGAAGATAAGCTTATAATTCTGGGTGACTTTAATGCCAAACTAGGCACATACTATCAGACATGGCAGGGAGTCTTAGGGAAGAATGGCATCAGAAACAACAATAGTACCAGTCACTACTGAAAACTTATGTGTCCCATGACTTTGTCATCATTAACACTGTCTTCTATTTACCAAAATGCAATAAAACTTCATGGATGCATCCTTGCAGCAAACATTGGCATTTAATAGACTATATCATTATAAGGAGAAGGGAAGACAAGTTGTGAGAGTGACAAAGGTGATGTGGGATGCAGAGTGCTTGACTGATCATAGACTTATCCTCTCCAAGCTAAACATTTGCATTCAACAAAAGTGGCAGCCCCAAGGGATGATGACTACCAGAACACTTAATGTCAACAGATTAGAGTGCTTTTCTGAACATGAATAGCTTTTCACTAACTTGGAGGGAAAGCTGAGCCAACACATGATTGGCAACAGTGGAGCAGAAAAGGAGTGGGAGGCTTTCAAAAATTTGGTATATAGCACTACATTTATCCATTTGGGCCAGAATACTTGCAAACATTAAGGTTGGTTTGACAAAAAATGATGGGGAAATTCAAAAGCTACTAAATGAAAAACGAGAACTCCACAGAATCTCCCCCATGAGTTCAAGGATGCCTCCGTTTTCTATATAAAAAGAAAAAGGAAGTAGGTTGTTGTGTGACAATCATGGTGGTGGTGGAGTGTCTCCCTCTTAATCATTGCCAGCAAGATTCTTGCTAGAGTCATCCTTAACAGGCTGATTCTTCACCTGGAAGATAATCATGAACCTGAGAGCCAATATGGCTTCAGAAAGGGCTGAGGAATGCTTGCTATAGTGTTTCCTGCCAAACAGTTTTAGGTAGAAATGCCAGAAGCTTAAAAGCAGTTTGTATACAACATTCATCAGTCTAACCAAGGCCTTTGACACTATCAGTTGTGAGGGCTTGTGGAAAACTATGGCAAAATTTGGTTGCCCAGAGAATTTCATTAGTAGTATTGTATATCAGTTTCATGATGTCATGCTTGCCCAGGTTCTAAATAATAGGCAGTGTTGTTTTTTTTTTTTCAGCCAAGGACAAGGTTTATTAAAGATCCACCATATTGGGCAGACTCTTAAGGAGTTTGAACATTTGTGAGCTATTGGCTAGATTTTAAGAATCTGAGCAGTGGCTAGATTTTAAGAATCTGAACAGTGGCTAGATTATAAGAATCTGAGCCAGGCAATGCATATGAGCTTTCCCAGTCACCACTGGAAAGAAGCAGGGCTGTGTGCTTACTCCTGTGCTTTTTAACATGATATTTTCTGCAATGTTGTCAGATGTCTTCAACAAGGACAAAAACAGCATCAAGGTCAGCTACTGCATTGATGTAAATTATTCAACTTGAAAAGGCTACAAATCACCACTAAATTAGAGGGAGAGTTAGTGTGCAATGTTTTGTTCCCAGATGATTGCGCACTCAATGCAAAGTCTGAGGCTGAGATGCAACAAAGTGTAGATTGATTCTCTACTGCTTCTGCTAATTTTGCCTTAATAATTAATAAGAAAACACAGGTTCTACACCAACTAGTGCTGCATTACCATACATGAAACCATCAGTTATAGCAAATGGAAACATTTTGAATTCTTTGGATAAGTTCACTTACTTGGCAGTATATTTTCCAGGGCTATATACATAGATGATGAGATTGTTTCACACATGTCCAGGTTTAGCTCAGTGTTTGGGAGGTTTCAAAGGAAGGTGTGGGACAGAAGAGGTATTAGGCTGACTACCAAACTGAAGTCTACAGAGCTGACCTCATTGATGTATGTCTATGAAACCTGGACAATATACTAGTGCCATGTCCAGAAACTGAATAATTTCCATTTGAATTGTCTTAACAAAATTCTGAAGATCACTTGGCAGGATAAGGTACCAAATGCTGAGGTCCTTTCTTGAACTGAACTGCCAAGCATTCAAACTCTACTGCAGAAAGCACAACTTCAATGGGCTGGCCATGTTATTCTTTGTTCTAAGGCCAAGTGTACATTTGCTTAAAAGAGTAATTTATAAGGAATTCACATAAGGAAAGTCCTCAGACAGAGGTCAGAAGAAGCAAAACAAGCACATTCTGAAGGTCTCTCTGAAGAACTTTGGAATCCAGTGTGAGACATGGAAGGCACTGGCACAGAACTTTTAGTACTTACTATGTTCCAAGCACTCTTCTAAGTGCTGAGGATAAAAAGCAAGGCAAAAATATGATTAAGTCAAGTAAAATCAACAAGCATTAATTTTTGTTGTTGTTCAGTCATTTCAATAGTATCTGATTCTTCATGACCTCATTTGGAGTTTCCTTGGCAAAAATACTAGAGTGGTTTGTCATTTACTTCTCTAAATCATTTTATAGATAAGGGAACTGAGGCAAAGAGAGTTAAATGACTTGCCCAGAGTCATACAACTAGTATGTGTTTGTGGCTAGACTTGAACTCAGGTCTTTCAGGCTCTGTACTCTATGCACTGTGCCATTTAGTGCCAGCTGTGTTTATAGCTCTGCTCTAAAATTCCAAGACTTATGGGGATGGGGAGGAGAGAAAACCTCTTTCCCATGGACAGGTGAGGAATGACTCCCCCTCCAGAGCAGGGTTCTTCTTCCACAGCTGGCTTTCTTTTTCAAATCCAGATATCATATTCCTTGAAATATTTCCAACTCAACTGACTATGTAGAGAGCATTTTGCTTTCTAAAAAGCTTCCATCACTGTGGCTGGGCCTTTGGCCAGCCAATGATGAGCTACCTTCTATTTCTTAATGTCTATATTGGCTTGGGGTGGGGCTGGAGAATGAATTAATCAAGGGTACCCTAAACAAAGCCCTATCCCAACTTACAGAAATATACACAAAGGGAAAAGAATTGGACCTGTGATTTTACTGATATAGTGAACTTCCATATGAAGAAACTCTCTACCTAAGTAGGAATGCTAGTTAACACCTTTTCTGCAAACTCTTACAGAAGTTCCCAGGACACATAAAGGCTAAGTTATTTTCAAAAGAACACATGACCTTATTGATCAGAGGCTGGGAATGAACAAATCAGGGTTTCCAGGCTCTGAAACTGGCTATGTATTCTCATATACATGTACATAGTAATAAAAGGGTAGGAAGGTAAGGCAAGGACCAGTTGCGAATGGCTTTATATGACAAGCAGAGAAGTTTATATTTAATCTTAGAGGCAATAGGGGTCCACTGGAGTTTTTTAAGTATGGGAATGATATGACAAATCTTGTGTTTTAGGAAAATCCATTTAGCAGATAAGCAGAGGCTAGACGAAGGGTAGTGTGACATAGTGGGAAAGTTCACCAGATTTGGGGTTAGGAAGATGTAGGTTTAAATTCTTTCTCAGACATTTAGTAATGTACTGATTCTGATCAAGTTACTTAACCTCACTCTCAGTCTGTCAGTTTCCTCATTTCCTTATAGTTTCCAGTATCCAGGGTCGGACTTGATAATCTCTGAGGTCTCTTGTACCTTTACATCCATAATCCAATGATTTCATGTTTGGAGAAGATAAAGACTGGAGGGAAGGAGAATACTTATGAGGCCATTGCAATAGTCCAAGCATGAGGTGAACAGAAGTTTAACTAGTCTGGTGGCCATATGAGATAGATATAAGAGATGTCATAGAGGTAGATAAAATGAGTTAAGTGTTCTAATGTTTTGATGAAGAATAATATGAAATGGAATCGAATTGTTGCAAGAAGGAATTTGATTATACCGAAGGAAAACTTTAAGGCATATTCTGGAGTCTTTTAATGGGAATAGAATCTATTTGTCCTGGGTAGTTTAGAAGGTGTCAGATTTGTTTGAGTAAGGCAGTTGGAAAGCACAAACACTTTTGTAGTTTAAAATTCTATGATTTTTTTTTCTAATTTTACATAAGAATATCTCATATTCTGGCAGATTCAGCTTTGTGAAGTATCCAAAGGTCAGTTGCACCTTAGCAATGGGTCCATAGATTTGTGACTTAATAGCTTTGTAACATGTGTTAAGCATTCTGGAGCACTAGACTTCAAATGGCTGAGTATCATTAGTAGTTATTGCTATCACTAATGTTATTAAGAAGGCCTTGTGTCATTGCTAATAACGATGGTGTCAATAAATTATTATTGTCATAAATGCACTGTCCCCGATGTTGTGTAGTAATCCTGCTGTTTTCAATACATCTACAGCTGGCTCAGATACAATGAAGGAAAGAAGTCATCACAGGTCACCTGAATGAAGGGTAACACAAGAAGATAAACTACAAAGACCTTTATTTAAGTACCCATCATGGAATTGTTGCCCATATGCTGAGACTGTTCCCATCTATTGAAAAATAAAAGAATGAGAAACTTGAGGCAGGGATTTTCTATAGGCTTGCCTTTATAAGAACCTCTAGAAAAAAAATATGTAAGGAAGGCAAATCAAGTGTTGATTGGGTTGTGACAGAAAGGGAAATCATCCTTTCTAGATAGAGACTTTAGTAAAAAAAAATAATTTTTACTACTATCTTTTTTTACATCAATTACTTTCTGAATATTCTTTCTTCTCTCCAATGAGACATCACTTGAAACAACAACAACAACAACAACAACAACAACAAAGATAAAATTTAAAAAAAATCCAGTAAAACCTAGTAACATGTCAATTGGGTATGCCATTGTATTCAGTGTCCTACACGTGCAACTATCACAAAGATGAGAAGGAAGAGCATTTTCCCATCCTTTCCCAAGCCTGGAAAATGCTTAGTCATATAATTATGCAGCACTTAGTTTCATTTTTTTATTCTCTCCATTTACATTGCTATAGTCTGTTTATATTTTTTCTGATTCTGCTTACTTAACTCTGCCTAAATTGATACAAACTTTCTCATACTTCTTTGAATTCTAAATATTCATAATTTCTTCTTTCCCAGTAATATTCCATTACATTGATGAATTATAATTTATCTGTTTTTCAAGTGATGGACTCCTACTTTCTTTCCAGTTCTTTGCTACCACATATACTACTGTTCTGAAAATTTTAATGTACGTGGGAACTTTTTTGGTTCTCCACAGAGTATGTCGCCTAAGCATGGGGTCTCATAGCCAAAGACTGAGAACATGTTAGACATTTTTTTTTCCTAAGGGTCAAAATTTAATAAAGTTAACAATTGTGTTGTTCATCAAAGGCATTCTTAAATGAAACTCATTTTTTTAAACTGTGTGTGGCAGTGAAGAAAATAATAGGGGGGATTGAGACAAAATGGCAGAGTAAAAGAAGTGACTTGCTTGAGCTCTCCCCCAAAACCCTCCAAATACCTGTAAAAATGTCTCTAAACAAATTCTAAAGCAGCAGAACCCAGAAAAAGACAAAATGAAATGAATTTCCAGCCCAAGACAACCTGGATGGTTGATTGGAAAGTTCTATCACACCAGGCTGGGAGAGGAACACAGTTCAGTGTGGGTGCACAGGCCTCAGCAAACTTGGAGCAGGTCTAAGAGGACTGAATCATGGGCAGCTGTGGCAGTTTCCAGACTTCTCAACACATGAACACCATAGACAACTTAGAAGGTCAGTAGGAAAAGTCTGTATGTTCAGTGAGAGAGAAGTTTGGGATCCCAGCCCCAGTCCCCGAGCAAGGCCCCAGAGAGGTGGCTGCCTCTGGAACTTCTGGTCTATAGACTGAAGGGGAATTGAGTGGCTGATTAGAGGGAGATTTCAGGGATCTCTCTGCTGGTACAGGTTTCTTGTGCTTTGCCTTGCTTGCATCTGGGTCACAGTTCTGGGTGGTAGTCCTGGGGTGAGGAGAAGTGGTGGCATGGTGGGGCTTATAGTGACTGTGCAGAAAGAATCCTCCTCATAGTTCTAAGATAGAAAAGAGTACTTGTGGTCACACATAGAGCAGAGCATGGGCCAGGAAAGGAGTAAACACCTCACCCTTGATCTTAGAACCTTGGAAGAACTGAAAATTTACAGGTTCTTAGAAGTATCTCAGAAAACAGCTGCACAAAACCCCTAAAGCTTGGGACAGTACATTCTCCACACTGGAAACAGACTCTTACCTTAACCAAGAGTTTATAACTCAAGTAATTGGCTCGGATCATGAGCAAGCAGTGCAAAAAGAGTCAGATCATAGAATCTTACTTTGGTGACAAAGAAGATCAAAACATACAAACAGAAGAAGATAACACAGTCAAAGCTCCTACATCCAAAGCCTCCAAGAAAAATATGAATTGGTTGCAGGCCATGGAAGAGCTTAAAAAGAATTTTGAGAAGCAAGTAAGAGAAGTAGAGTAAAAACTGAGAGTGAAGCAAGAAAATCATGAAAAACAAGTCCACAGCTTGCTAAAGGAGACCCAAAAAAATACTGAAGAAAATAACACCTTAAAAAATAGCCTAATCCAAATGGCAAAAGAGGTCCAAAAAGCTAATGAGGAGAATAATGCCTTACAAAGCAAAATTGGCCAAATGGAAAAGAAAGTCCAAAAGCTTACTGAGGAAAATACTTTCTTAAAAAGTAGAATGGAGCAATTGGAAGCTGGTGACTTCATGAGACACCAAGAAACAATAAAACAAATTCAAAAAATGGAAAAAGAGAAAACAATGTGAAATATCTCCTTGGAAAAGCAACCGACCTGGAAAATAGATCCAGGAGAGATAATTGAAAAATTATTGGACTCTCTGAAATCCATGATCAACAAAGAGCTTAGACATCATCTATCAAGAAATTATGAAGGAAAACCACCCTGATATTTTAGAACCAGAGGGCAAAATAGAAATTGAAAGAATCTGCCAATCACCTCCTGAAAGAGATCCCCAAAGGAAAACTAGTAATATTGTAGTCATATTCCAAAGTTTCCAGGTCAAGGAGAAAATATTGCAAGTAGCCAGAAAGAAACAATTCAAATATTGTGGAAATGCAATCAGGATAATACAGGATTCAGCAGCTTCTACATTAAAGGACCACAGGGCTTGGAATACAATATTCTGGAAGGCAAAGGAGATAGGATTACAACCAAGAATCACCTACCCAGCAAAACTGAGCATAATCCTTCAGGGGAAAAAATAGTCATTCAGTGAAATAGAGGAGTTTCAAGCATTCTTGATGAAAAGACCAGAGCTGAATAGAAAATTTGACTTTCAGATACAAGACTCAAGAGAAACATGAAGAGGTAAACTGGAAAAAGAAATCATAAGAGAGTTTTTTAGGTTGAACTGTTTACATTCTGCATGGAAAGATGATATTTGTAATTCATGAGTACTTTGTCAGTATTAGAGTAGCTGGAGGGAAAAATTATATGTATGTGTATATAGATAGATAGAGAGATAGAGATAGAGATAGATAGATACATAGAGGGCACAGGGTGAGTGGAAGATGAAGGGGTGATATCTGGAAAATAAAATTAAGGAGTGAGAGAGGATTATATGGAGAGAAGGTGAAACGTAGAGGTAGAATGGGTAAATTATCTCACATGAAACAGACCAGAAAAGGCTTTTATAGTGGAAGGGAAATGGGTAAAGGTGAGAGTGAATTATTGAATCTTATTCTCATTGGATTTGGCTTAAGGGGAGAATAACATACACACTCAATTGTGTATGGAAATCTATCTTACCTGACAGGAAAATATGGGGAGGGGAAGGGGGTAAGAGAGCAGAATGATGAAAGAGGGGACGGGGTAATCAGAAGCAAACACTTCTAAGGAGGGGCAGGGTCAAAAGAGAGAATAGAATAAATAGGGGCAAATTAGGATGAAGGGAAATGTACTTAGTTTTTCACAACATGACTATTATGGAAGTGTTTTGCATGATGACACATGTTTAACCTGTCTCGCATTGCTTACCTTCTTAATGAGGGTGGGTGGGGAGGAAGGAAGGGAGAAAATTTGGAATCCAAAAATTTAAAAACAAAAGTTAAAAAAAATTGTTTCAACATGCAACTGGGAAATAAGATATACGGTATAGAATCTATCCTGCCCTATAGGAAATTGAAGGGGCAGAGAGGTAGAAAGGAGGGCAGATTAGGTGAAGGGATATTCAGAATGCATGCTGTCTTGGAATCGGGGGAGAGATGAGATGAGGAGAAAACTTGGAACTCAAAAATCTTGTGAAAGTGAATATTGAAAACTAAAACTAAAAAAAAAAATAGTAGCTCAATTTGATGCCTCTGCCTTGATTCTCTCCAAGGTGTCAGCAGTTTTACTCACCATGTTTTTTATACCATGAGTGCAAATGTTAGCACAGTTCTTCCAGAGTAAACCAGGAGTTTCACAAAAGTTATCCAACACATGCACAAAGGCCAAGCAATAGTCATGAGCATGGATGTGACTGAGTATGAACAACTAAACATTGAGCATGCTAAGAATGAGATGTGAAAGAGGGTGAGAATGACCTATCAAAAGAGGTTCTGCAAGAAAGTCTGAACGGGCTAAGCATAAAGTTGGGTGGATGGATAGGTGAGAGAGAAAAATGAGTGAAATCTAGACAACCATGGGAGATTGGAACTGAATGTGGTGTGAGAGTGATCTGGGTTGGGGTGGAAGGACACCCATGGTATGTAGAGTGGTGAGAATGAGCCATTGTATATTTGGATTGCAACTCACCTCTGTTACTTGCATTTATTTTGTATATGTTTATATATGTACTTATTATTGTTCATTATACAATGTAAAACTCCTTGATTTCAGGACATTCATTTTTGTCGCTGTATCCTGAGTACCTAGTGCAACAACTGTGACATAGCACATATATTCTTTCTGATGACTTGATATGCTACTACAAAAAATACCACTATGAGCATATGTGACTATATTATGACATTTCTGTCTGTGACCTCCTTGGGGCATATACCTAGCTAGCAGGGGTATCTCTAGATCATGGATATTTTAGTTATATTTTAAAGCATAGTTCCAAATTGCCTTCCAGAATAGTTAAACCAATTCACACCTCTGCCAAAATATATTGGTGGGCTTGTTTTCTATAGTTTCTCAATGATGCCTTTTGTTGTTGTTAAGTCATTTTCAATTGTGTCCAACCCTTCAAGACCCATGGGGTTTTCTTGGGAAAATACTAGATGGTTTGCCATTTCATTTTCCAGCTCACTTTACAGGTGATGGACCTGAGGCAGAGTTAAGTGACTTGTCCAAGGTCACACAGCAGTAAGTTTGAGGCCAGAATTGAACTCTAGTCTTCTGACTTCATATCTGGTGTTTCTTATTTACTGTGTCACCTAGCTGCCCTCAACTTTGACTAGCCTCAAGGTTTATTTAAAATTATTAATAACTTGTTTTTTACATAATTTTTATTTCCAGGTATATCCCTTCCCTTCCCCAACTCAAAGAACCATTCCCTCTAAGGAAGAATCGAACACAGAAAGGAAAGGGGAAAAATAGCAGTTTACAAAACTAACTCACATGTCAACTGAGTGTGACAGTAAATTCTTCCATAGCTATCATTCCTCCCCTTTGCAAAAAAGGGAAGAAAGTACTTTTTCATCTTTTCTTCTGGGCCAGTCTTGGTGGTTGCAGTGACACAATATTCATTTTTTGTTGTTGATCTTTCCATTTTCCTTGTTGTATATGTTGTTTTTTAATACTGTACTTGTCATCAGTTCACATGTTTTCTCACAGTTTCTCTGAGTCCTTTAAATTTATAGTTTCTTACAGTATAGTAATATTTCAGGATTCATCTTGTATTCAAGAGTAAGCTCTTCATGCTTCTCCTGAGTCTTGTATTTGAAAGTCAAATTTTCTATTCAGCTCTGGTCTTCTCATCAAGAATGCTTGAAAGTGCTCTATTCACTAAATGTCCATTCCACCCCCCTACCCCCGCCCCAAAGGGTTATACTCAGTTTTGCTGGGTAGGTGATTCTTGGCAGTAATCCTATCTCTTCTGATCTCTGGAATGTTGTATTCCAACCCTCTGGTCTTTTAATATATAAGCTACTAAATCTTGTATTATCCTGATTGTATTTCCACAATAATTTTTTAAAGCACAATTATAAATTGCTTTCTAGGATGGATGGATTGAGTCGCAGTTATTTCAGGTGAATTTTTTGACACTTTCTAGAATTAAGATTCTGCTAAAGTAAAGTGACAGTTCTGCTTGAATGCAAAAAAAAAAAAGTACACGGTCATTCAAAATTCACTGAAGTGGCAACACAGTTTTGAAAGAGTAAGATTAGTGCTGTGATTGATGCCAGGTTATCACTTATGGGAATTAAGTAAAATAAACAAAATTATTATCTAGGACTGCTTTACTTTATTAGCATATGTTCTCCCAGTGCTTCATGGAGAAATGGTGTGCTTGGCAGTATCCGTAGAGCTAATATGTGACCCTAGGAAAAAGGTTATCCAGTGATATCAATTCCTGTTTAACTCCATAATTGGAGTTGGATTGAGTCTAGTTAACTAGGTATGGAGTCATTGACAGCCCTTTGACACCATAATGGATAGTTATGTAAGTGTTTATATAAGCTTCACAGGTACAGTACAACACAATCAAACTTCTGTCTTCCTGTCCATCACACTTTCAATATGATAAGCGCACTACAAAAAAGCAAAGCAAAATGCTAAATGAACCCCAAGAAGGGTGAAACTTCCCAAAACAGGTTGGGGAGGAGGAATTTTGGGACAAATTGGCATTTCCATTGAAATTTAGGTTTAGGTAGGAATTCCAAAAGCAAAGATGGGGAAGAAATGGTTCAAATAAAGTCATGGAGGTGGTAAAGTACAGTCATATTTGATGTAGAACAAGGAAGTAGTTGTTTTTCTTTTCTTGGTCTGTCCTTTTTTCACCTTTATTCTGATGACTGAATATATCATTCTAAACAGCAGTTTAATTAAAGACACACTACATTTCCTGATAACATTTTCCTACTGTCTGAGGGATGAGTCAGAAAATGCTTCCTTAAATACAAACAAAATCCTTTCTATTCTAATTTCTATGTTTATTTTTCTTTTGCTTTGTAAACCTGAAAGTTAACTTTGATACATGTAATCCAATCCTCTCCTTTTATGCCAATGGAAAATTGAAGTTCAGAGCTTAAATATCTTGCCAAAATCTATTGGCAGAGTGAAATTGGAACTTAGGTTTATTGAACTTCACTTGTATGTTTTTTTACCTTTTATTGGTGGAATTATTGTGTAGCAGACTCACTTCTCTAGGTATATAACTCCTCTTATTTTCTAACTTTCAGAATCTTATCTTTTTTAAAAATATTTATTTTAACATGGATTGTTTTAGAGAATTCAGTTCCAATTCTCTCCCTCCCTTCAGTCCCTCCTCTACCGATTGAGAAGGGCAAGCAGTATGTTATCTTCTTTCAAGGAAGGCTCAGGTTAGGTGCTACTTTTTTTCTGTCAAGCATTCTAGACATCCTTCCCTTCCCCTTCCAAGTTTTTCTTCTTCTCTTCCTAATCTAATTACTTTATATTTGCTTCTCTGTTCATTAGTTGTACTCACTCAGATAGAATGTAAGCTTTTTGAAGCACTGGGCCTGAAACAGTTTAATCCATGCTTGTTGATCCATTGAAGGCAACAGTTGTTTCAGTCTTATCTTTGCAGTTTTAGAGCTTAGCCAGGGCTTTTGAAACATAGATTGACACATAGCTGTTTGTTGAATTTATATATTTGGTTTTAAAATCATCTCCAATCTTCTATTCTTCAGGTTAAGGATATTCATCCTTTAGTCATATGGATTGGGGGTCAAACATTTCTTTGATAATGACATCCTTTACTTCTTCGTAGGAATTAGATGCTGTGACTTCATATCTACTTTGATTTTTTGACCTCTAAGTATGTGACTACGTATAGTATAAATGAACACACACACACACTCAAAGGGATCAACCTCACCCTGTTGAGCAGTGGCCTTCTGATTTGAATTCATTCAGATTTTTACTTCTCTTTCCTTTTTTAAAATATGATTTATGTTTGTTTTGAAATCTGGGTGCAGGATAAGAAGGAGTCCCGTGTTTTTACCTCAAAGACTGGCTAAGACATTGAAGGGATTAGTTCAGAGTCTGAGGTAGAAATCCTGCATTGGACATACTCATTTTCAACATAGTGGTTATTTAGTGGCTCTCATCACCTTGAGAGCATTTTCCTTAGGATGATTTTCATCTTTCCTGATGACATTTATAATACAGTTGTTCAAATATTTTTTCCCCTTTTTTTTAACTCTTCTTGGGGCTCTTGCCAACTTATCCCTATTTAACTCAAGACTTTATGGATGTGTGATTTCATTTATGTGGATATTTATTTCACTAATGCAGATTGCAATCCCTCCACACATTAGGAATGATGTTTTTGTGAGTTTTGAACACTATAAAATATTAATCTTATAAGCCTTTTTCTTGTCTTAAGTCATTACAAATTTAATTGGGCCTTCTCCCAAATGACAGACTTGATGCATGGATATATGCTTGAAGCCCTTGGAGCTAGAACTAGACTTTGCAATGAACTGGCATAACCTTTAGAGAGTGACCATCTACTTTCCCCACTATCCTGATGCTCTAGAAAAGAATCTTAGTCCAGGGAATTTTCCATACTCAAATGAAACTGCGACATCATCTATGTGGATATTCCATCCACTGATGAAAATGGTAGGCCAGCATATACGCCTGCCCATCCTATGTGACTAATATTTATCTCCTCCCATGATTTCATCAAAGAGTTATTCCAATAGCTCTGGGGCCTTCATTTTCTCTTTGCATTGTGAACTTACAAGGCAGCACATAGGCTGTGTGTGGTAGTTACCTCTCACTTTTGCTAAATGATCAGCCCATTATCTTTTGGGATCAAATGTTTCTTTCTTGATGACATCCTTTACTCTAGTTCTTCCTCATAGATGAATATTAATTATATGTTGTGATCTCATATCTACCTTGTGCTTTTTTTTCAGACCTCTAAGTGATATGTTTCATTTCTTTACAGACTGTAGTGCTGTATAACTCATAGCCGTATAACTGTAGAAGTAAAGCTTTGATGTTAAAAAGTGAAGCTTTATTTCAATTAAAAATTAGTTATCAAACTTTTGAAATTCACATTGACAATCTGATAAATTCTCTTCTTGTGTAATTCAGGGTTGAACTCACTGACAATTTGTAATATTTAATATATATACACATATATTTATAAATATACATACAAATATATATATATATATACATGTAGACATTCATATATGTGTACATTCACATATGAACCTATTCTATATACATATATGCATATATATTTATATGTAAATATATATACATATATGCATATATATTTATATGTAAATGTTTATATTCTTTCTGTAGGTTTTCCACCTACCTACATGAGAAAGTCTTAAAAACAGTCATAGTTCTTGATTTTTCATTTGTGCATGGTTAGGCCAAACTCTTTTGAATTATTATGGATGTTTTTCATGAAGTCCTGAAATGTGTTTTGTCTTTATACAATGAGCACAATGTTATCCACAAACAGAAGCATCTTGATAACCTCACCTTCTTTAGAAAATCCTTTTTTTTTTTTTAATTGACCTTAAGTGACTTGCCCAGGATCACATAGCTAGTAAATATCAAGTGTCTGAGGCCAGATTTGAACTCAGGTCCTCCTGACTCCAGGGCCAGTGCTCTATTTACTGTGCCACCTCGCTGCCCCTAGAAAATCCTTCTTGAACTTGAGCTCTGTTCTGAATTTCCTCTATGACAGTAGTGAACAGCTTTGCTGAGCATATATCTCTGTTAAATGCTTCATCTAATATTCATGATTAAAAGATCACTGTCAAAAGTTATTTCAGTTGATCTATTGTTCCAAGAATTTTGCATAATTTTGAACCAAGTTTTGAAGTTATGATCTTGTAAGAGAGCCTTCAATTAGAGCATTTTGCTCTAATGAATTCAAAACTTTTTGTATGTATATATATACACATATACATATATATGCGTATACATATTAATAATATATACATACATACACACACACACATATATATACATAATATATATATATATAATATATTATATATATATATATATATAAAACAAATCACCAAACAGTAAAAATAGTAGAATCTTATATTAATTAAAACGTTCAGTCCTTATGTGATGGTAAAGGTACAAAAAACCCCCCAAAAACTATGGAATTTTACTTGTGAAAGCCTGTCTATTTCCTCTGAAAATTCTGATCCATGGTATCACTGATGCTTTTGTAGATTTTTCTCATAAACTTTTTCTCTAGGTGGGGAAAGTACATATAGATCAGTAGTTGTGAATGATCTCTTGGTCACTTTTCATAGAATTAACAAGGACAGAGGTGGTTTTTCTTTTTGTTTTGTTTTGTTTTGTTTGTTTTTCCCTCCTATGACTTTGACATTTCTCTCCTTTAGATTCCTTGGGTTACACTGCCTTGGTTCATATTGCCATGTATACTATATACCATTGGTCTAATCCAACTGCTTTTCCTTTTCTGTTCTCTTTATAAGCATATTTGGGAACATGATTTTAGGGTACAAATGTAGTTCCACTTTCCTTAATTGTTAAATGAATTAATTATATTAGAAAACTATAGACCTTATCCATCATTCGTATGTTTTTATCCTGCTTTCAGCTTTATCTTTGATTACACTCATGATGACTTTGCTTAACTGGATCTCTCTCCAAACTTTATTTAATTTTTTTTTTTCTTCTACTGATTCTTGTTATTTTATAATGTTGTATTTTGATAATCTTCCAATATCTTTCTCTATAAGATTTTAAAAACAAGTTAATCATCTGGACAATGTTGCCCCTTGGCTTCCCTATCAATCTGCCTGGCAAATAAATACTTGGCAAGTATTTATTTACTAAGGTGCCTTTGGGGCTCTTTTGACCTCCTATTACGTAGTGCAAAAGAGGCAAATGATTCACAGTGATTGATTCACGGAACTTCTATATAGAATTATTTTAATTAGTATTTGTACTTTCACATCAATTTCCCACTTTTGGTTTCAATAACTTGTTTAAATAGATGATATCAGGTTTCTTTTAATTATACACTATACATATTTTTAACACCAATTTTTATTCTCTCTCCTGGCTTTGTAATTTTTATCTGTGCTCTAATAAGTTGGCAGTCTGATTATACACAGACAGCTGATATAGGAATGATTCCACATTAGTTATGAGTTATTTCCTATTTTTATAATGAATTTCATTTTATTTATGATGTTATTCAGTACTTGTTATGTCCAGAGCCTTCTAATTCATTTTTCAAAGAAAATTTCCATTATGTGCAGATGTGAGATTTTTTTCTGTAATAAGTAGAGTTTACATAATGTTTTAAGTTTTGCAAAAGACTTTACACATGCTAACTCATTTGATTCTCAAAACAATCCTATGAGTGAATACTTATGTTATTCCTATTTTTGCAGATAAGAAAACTGAGGCATAAAGAGGTTAAGTGACTTGCCCATAGTCACACAGCTAGTACATGTCTAATGCAGGGTTCAAACTGAAGCCTTCCTGACCCTAAGTCCTACAATCTAGCTTCACCTCTACTAATGGTCTCTAAGTCTCTCGTCTTCTTTTTAATATAGTATTTTATTTTTCTCCAATTACATGTAAAAACAATTTAAACCTTTTTTTTTAAATATTGAGTTCCAAATTCTCTCCCTTCTTCTTTCTTTAATCACCCCTTACTCATTGAGAAGGCAAGTATTTGATATAGGTTATACATGTGTAGTCACGTAAAACATTTCCATAATAAGAAAGAAAACATAGAAAGAAAAAACTTAAGAGAAATAAAGTTAAAAAAAAGTATGCTTCAATCTGTATTGAGGTAGCATCAGTTCATTGTCTAGGTTTGGATAGCATTTTTCATCACAAGTCCTTCAGAGTGGTCTTGGATCATTGTATTGCTGAGAATAAGTAAGTTATTCACAACTGATCATCTTACAATATTGCTATTACTTTATACAGCATATTTCACTTTGTATCAGACCATTCAAGGCTTTCCAGGTTTTTCTGAGAGCACCCTGCTCATAATTTCTTTTTTTTTTTACTATTTAAAAAACATTAATTTATTTTGATTTATCAACAATCACTTCCATATGCCTTTGAGTTGAAAATTTTTCTTCCCCTTTCTCCCCCACAACCTCCACAAGGTGGCGCACAATCCGATATAGGCTTTATATTTACATTCCTATTAAACATATTTTCACATTAGTGAAGTTGTAAGTAAAAATTAAAACCAATAGGAGGAACCATCAGAAAGATGAAACAAAACTCAACAGAAGGTAAAAATAAATGATAGCGATTCGACTTCCATAGTTCTTTCTTTGGATGTGGACAGCATTTTCCATCCCAAGGCCTCTGGAGATTTCTTAGGTCCTTGTAATGCTGAGAAGGGTTCAGTTAAACAATATTAATCATCGCATAATGTGGCTGTTATTGTGTACAAAGTCCTCTTGGTTCTGCTCACTTCACTCAGCATCAGACCATATAAATCTTTCCAGGTTTTTCTGAAGTCAGCCTGTTCATTATTTCTGATAGCACAATAGTATTCCATTACATTCACATACCGCAACTTGCTCAGCCATTCCCCAATTGATGGGCATCCTCTCAATTTCCAATTCTTTGCCACCACAAAAAGAGCTGCTATGAATATTTTTGTACATGTGGGTCCTTTTCCCATTTGTTTGATCTCTTTGGGATATAGCCCTAGAAGTGCTATTGCTGGATCAAAGGGTATGCACATTTTTGTAGCCCTTTGGGCATAGTTCCAAATTGTTCTCCAAAATGGTTGGATCATTTCACAACTCCACCAACAATGTATTAGTGTTCCAATTTTCCCACATCTTCTCCAACATTTATCATTTTCCTGTTTTGTCATGTTGGCCAATCTGATAGGTGTGATGTGGTACCTCAGAGTTGTTTTGATTTGCATTTCTCTAATCAATAATGATTTAGAGCATTTTTTCATATGACTATAGATGGCTTTAATTTCTTCATCTGAGAACTGTCTGTTCATATCCTTTGACCATTTATCAATTGGGGAATGGCTTGTGTTCTTATAAATTTGTCTTAATTCTCTATATATTTTAGAAATGAGGCCTTTATCAGAGAGACTGGTTGTAAAAATTCTTTCCCAATTTTCTACCTTCCTTCTAATCTTAGTTGCATTGGCTTTGTTTGTGCAAAAACTTTTCAATTTAATGTAATCAAAATTATCCATTTTGCTTTTCATAATGTTCTCTATCTCCTGTTTGGTCATGAATTCTTCTGTTCTCCATAGATCTGATAGGTAAACTATTCCTTGTTCTCCCAGTTTACTTATGATATCAGCCTTTATATCTAAGTCATGAACCCATTTTGACTTTATTTTGGTATATGGTGTGAGATTTGGGTCTATGCCTAGTTTCTGCCATACTCTTTTCCAGTTTTCCCAGCAGTTTTTTTCAAAGAGTGGGTTCTTATCCCAGAAGCTGGGGTCTTTGGGTTTATCAAATAATAGATTACTATAGTCATTGACTACTGTGTCTTGCATATTTAACCTATTCCACTGATCCACCTCCCTATTTCTTAGCCAGTACCAAGCAGTTTTGATGATTGCTGCTTTATAATACAATTTAAGATCTGGAATTGCTAGGCCACCTTCCCCTGCATTTCTTTTCATTAGTTCCTTTGATGTTCTGGACCTTTTGTTTTTCCAAATGAATCTTGTTATTATTTTTTCTAACTCTATAAAATAATTTTTGGTAGTTTGATTGGTATGGCACTGAATAAGTAAATTAGCTTAGGTAGGATTGTCATTTTTATTATATTAGCTCGGCCTACCCATGAGCAACTGATGTTTTTCCAATTATTTAGATCTGATTTTATTTGTGTGAAAAGTGTTTTGTAATTGTGTTCATAGAGTTCCTGGGTTTGTTTCGGAGGTAGACTCCTAAATATTTTATAATGTCTACAGTAAGTTTAAATGGGATTTCTCTTTCTATGCTGTTGGGCTTTGTTGGTAATATATAGAAATGCTGATGATTTATGTGGGTTTATTTTATAGCCTGCAACTTTGCTAAAGTTGTTTATTATTTCAAGTAGTTTTTTACTTGATTCTCTAGGATTCTCTAAGTATATCATCATGTCATCTGCAAAGAGTGATAGCTTTGTTTCTTCTTTGCCTATTCTAATGCCTTCAATTTCTTTTTCTTCTCTTATTGCTAAAGCTAATTTCCAGTACAATATTGAATAACAGTGGTGATAATGGACATCCTTGTTTCACCCCATCTTATTGGAAATGCTTCTAGCCTGTCCCCATTACATATAATGCTTGCTGAAGGTTTTAGATATATGCTATTTATTATTTTAAGGAAGACTCCATTTATACCTATGCTTTCTAGTGTTTTTAATAGGAATGGTGTGTATTTTATCAGTTGTTTTGCTTCTATTGAGATGATCATGTGTTTCTGTTGGTTTTGGTGTTGATATGCTCAATTTTGCTGATAGTTTTCCTAATATTGAACCAACCCTGCATTCCTGGTATAAATCCTACCTGGTCATAGTGTATTATTCTTGTGATAAGTTGCTGCAATCTATTTGCTAGTATTTTGTTTAAAATTTTTGCATCTATATTCATTAGAGAAATTGGTCTATAATTTTCTTTCTCTATTTTGACTCTTCCTGGTTTAGGTATCAACACCATATTTGTATCATAAAAAGAATTTGGTAAGACTCCTTCTTCACCTATTTTCCCAAATAGTCTATATAGTATTGGAATTAATTGTTCTTTAAATGTTTGATAGAATTGCATGTAAATCCATCTGGCCCTGGAGATTTTTTCCTAGGGAGTTCATCAATGGCTTGTTCAATTTCTTTTTCTGAGATGGGGTTATTTAAGTATTTTACTTCCTCTTCTGTTAATCTGGGCAATTTATATTTTTGTAAATATGTATCCATTTCATTAAGATTGTCAAATTTGTTGGCATATAGTTGGGCAAAATAATTCCTAATTATTGTTTTAATTTCCTCTTCCTTGGTGGTAGCTTCCCTTTTCATTCTTGATACTAGTAATTTGGTTTTCTTCTTTCTTTTTTTAATTAAATTAACCAAAGGTTTCTCTATTTTATTGGTTTTTTCATAAAACCAGCTCTTAGTTTTATTTATTAGTTCAATAGTTTTCTTAATTTCAATTTTTTAATTTTTCCTTTGGTTTTCAATATTTCTAATTTGTGTTTAGTTGAGGATTTTTAATTGTTCTTTTTCTAGTTTTTTTAGTTGTATGCCCAATTCATTAATCTCCTCTTTTTCTATTTTATTTATGTAAGCATTTAGAGATATAAAACTTCCCCTAAGAACTGCTTTCGCTGCATCCCATAAGTTTTGGTATGTTGTCTCATTATTGTCATTCTCTTGAATGAAATTATTGATTGTTTCTATGATTTGTTGTTTGACCCAATCATTTTTTAGGCTTAGTTTATTTAGTTTCCAATTATTTTTTAGTTTATCTTTCCATGGCCCTTTATTACATATAATTTTTATTGCATCATGATCTGAAAAGGATGCATTTAATATTTCTGCCTTTCTGCATTGGATTGTGAGGTTTTTATGCCCTAGTACATGGTCAATTTTTGTGTATGTGCCATGTACTGCTGAGAAAAAAGTATATTCCTTTCTATCCCCATTCAGTTTTCTCCAGAGGTCTATCATACCTAACTTTTCTAATGTTCTATTCACCTCCTTAACTTCTTTCTTGTTTATTTTGTGGTTAGATTTATCTAGTGCAGAGAGGGGAAGGTTCAGGTCCCCCAGTAGTTTTGCTGTCTATTTCTTCCTGTAACTCCCTGAACTTCTCCTCTAAGAATTTGGATGCTATACCATTTGGTGCATATATGTTTAGTAATGATATTACTTCATTGTCTATGGTGCCTTTTAGCAGGATGTAGTTTCCTTCCTTATCTCTTTTGATTAGATCTATTTTTGCTTTTGCTTTGTCTGAGATCAGGATTGCTACCCTTGCTTTTTTTACTTCAGCTGAAGCATAATATATTCTGCTCCAGCCTTTTACCTTTACCCTGTATGTGTCACTCTTTTTCAAATGTGTTTCCTGTAAACAACATATTGTAGGATTATGGTTTTTAATCCATTCTGCAATCCATTTCCGTTTTATGGGAGAGTTCATCCCATTCACATTCACAGTTATGATTACTATCTGTGTCTTTTTCTCCATCCTTTCCCCCCATTTATGCTTTTCTTTCTCCTTTTTCCTTTCCCCCTTCACTAGTGTTTTGCTTTGCCTCCTTCAGTCCCTCCCCCTTTTATTATCCCTTTCCCTTTTCTTCCCCTTTAGTCTTACTGCTTCTTCCCTTCTCTTTCCCCCCCCCATTTTTCTTTCCCCTTTTCCCTCCTACTGCCTATAGGGCAAGTTAGATTTCTATACCTAACTGATTATGTTATGCCCTTCTTGAGCCGAATCTGATAAGAGTAAAGTTCAAACAATGCTCCCCCCCTTCTTTCCCTCTGGTAGGATTTTGTGTTTTTCCTGTAATGTAATTTACCCTTGTCTGCCTCCTCCTTTCTCAGTACATTTTCTAAGATCAGATTGATCTTATTTGGATCCATTTAACCCACTTGATTAGATTTTTTTTTATCATTACATCAAAGTCAACTAATATCCACCCTCTTTATGTATACTCCTTCAACATGGTATAATAACAATACAGTTCTCAAAGGTTGCAAGTGTCATTCAATTGTAGAGGTTTAAAAAGCCCCCCCCCATTAACAACATATTGTATCTTTGTCCCATTTACCTTTTGTCCTTCTTGAGTCCTGTACTTGAAGATCAAATTTTTTGTTGAGCTCTGGTCTTTTTATCAGGAAAGTTTGGAAGTCTCCTATTTTATTGAATATCCACCTCCTCCCTTGAAAAATGATGCTCATTTTTGCTGGGTAATTGATCCTTGGATGCATTCTAAGCTGCTTTGCCTTACAGAATATCATGTTCCATGCCCTGCAGTTTTTTAATATAGAAGCTGCAAGGTCCTGTGTAATCCTGACTGTGGTTCCATGATATTTAAATTGTTTCTTTTCTGGTGCTTGCAGCACCTTCTCTTTCATCTGGTAATTTTGGAATTTTGCTATTATATTCCTTGGCATTGTCAATTTGGGATCTCTTTCAGGTGGTGATCCCATGGATTCTTTCTATGGTTATTTCCCTTCTGTTTCTAGGACTTCAGGGCAGTTTTCCTTTATGATTTCCTGAAAGATACTGTCCAGTCTCTTTTTTTCATCATGATTTTCAGGTAGTCCAATAATTTTAAAATTTTCTTTCCTGAATCCATTTTCCAGGTCAGTTGTTTTACCAATGAAGAACTTTACATTTTCATCTATTTTTTTCATTTTTTTTTTCTGTTTGACTGATTTTTGCTCTCTCATAGAGACATTAGTTTCCATTTGTCCAATTCTAGTTTTTAACAGATTGTTTTATTCTGTTAGTTTTTGTCCTTCTTCAATTGGCCAATTGTGTTTTTTAGGGACTTGTTTTCTTCAGTGTATTTTTTTTTCCCAATTGGACAATTGTATTTTTGAAGGACTCTTCTACCTCTCTCATTTGACTGTTAAAATCCTTCTTGAGCTCTTCGAAGAAGGCTTTTTGGGCTTCAGACTAGTTCACGTTCCCTTTTGCTGTTGCAGATGTGGGTTTGTTGACAATGTTGTCCTCTTCAGCATTTCTCTTTTGATCTTCAGTCTTCTCATAATGTGAATCTATGGTATGTTTCTTTTTACTCATGGTGTTTCTTTATACCCTGGCCTTTAAAGAGATTGAGCTCTCCTGCTTGGGAACAGAGGGCACTGACCCAAGCTTCTTGTGTTGGGAGCCCAGGTCTTGGTGTGCTGGGGCCTCTTATGCTGGCAATTGGAGGCTGTAGGTTTCTGGCAGCTTACCTAGTGTTGGGTTGCAATCATCAAGGCTGGAACTTTCAGGCAGTTCTAGGTTGCCTGCTTTTCCTTTCCTTTAGCTTTCTTCAGCTCCAGGGTGTTTATCTGCCTGGGGACCCCTGCAGTGTTGTCTCCCTCATTTCTGCTAATGTACTGGGAGATTCCTTTGTGGAGGAGTGCCACTGCACCTGGTGGTTTTCTGATCTGGTTTCCACCAGTTCCCCCTGCCCTCACTGAGGCACTCGGAAGTCCAGGTGTTGGTTTTTGCCTGTTCTACCACCTGGGTTTCAGGATTTCTTCACAACTGGAGGCTGCAGGACTCCAACATCTCACCTGGTGCTGGGTTGGAACCAGCAAGGCTGGGGCTTTAGGAAGCCTTTAGGTTGTTTTCTTCACCTCCTTTCAGATGAATGCTGCAGGGTACTTATCAGCCTGGGTCCCCTTGTAGTTCTGCCTCCCTTATTTTTGCTGAGGCACTGGGAGACCCATTTCTGGGCTCCTGCACTGCTGCTCCCTATCCTTCTTCTAATTCACCTGTTCCAGGGTTTTTTTTTTTTTTGAGGTGATATTTTCTGGGTTTTCAGAGGTTGATAGGGGAGAGTGAGAGTGACTACCTTTTCACTCTGTCATCTTGGCTCCCACACAACTAGTACTCTCTGCTCATCATTTCTCACAGCACAATAATATTCCATCATAATCACATACCATAACTTGTTTAGTCATTCCCCAATTGATGAGCATCCCCTCTGTTTTCAGTTCTTTGCCACCCCTAAAATATTTGCTATGGTAGCACCTCAGAATTGTTTTTATTTGCATTTTTCCAATCAATAGTGAGTTGAATTTTTTTTTCATATGGCAATAGGTAGCTTTGATTACTTCATCTGAAAACTGATCATATCTTTTGATCACTTATCAATTGGGAAATGGTCCTTATTTTTATAAATTTGACTCAGTTCTTTATATGTTTGAGAAATGAAACCTTTATCAGGGAAACACTTCATATTTTTTCAGTTACTATTTCTAACTGTATTTCCCTCCATCCTGTTACCTCCACCCATTTATTCTCTTCTCTTCTTTTCACCCTGTCTTCCTCAACAGTGTTTTGCTTCTGACTACCCCCACCTCAATTTACCCTCCCTCATATCACCTCCCCCTTTCTCTTATCTCCTTCCCCTCCCACTTTTCAGTAAGGTAAGATAGATTTCTATGTCCAATTGAGTGTGTAGGTTATTCCCTCTTTGAGCCAATTCTGATGAGAGTAAGGTTCACTCATTTCCCCACCTTCTCCCTCTTCCCCTCCACTGTAAAAGGTTTTTCTTGCCTCTTTTATGTGAAATACTTTACTCCATTCTACCTTTCCCTTTCTCCTTCTCCCAGTACATTCCCTTCTCACCCTTTAATTTTATTTTTTAGATACCATCCCTTCATATTCAACTCACCCTGTGCCTCTGTCTATATAGATTCTCTTCAACTACCTAATAATGAGAAAAGTATCATGAGTTACAAATATCATTTTCCCACATAGAAATGTAAAGAGTTTAACCTTATTAAGTCCTTTATGATTTCCCTTTCTTGTTTACCTTTTATGCTTCTCTTGAGCCTTGTATATGAAAGTCAACTTTTCTATTCAGCTCTGGTCTTTTCATCAACAATAATTGAAGGTCCTTTATCTCACTGAATATCCATTTTTTACTTGAAGGATTATACTCAGTTTTGCTGGGTAGGTGATTCTTGGTTGTAATTCTAGCTCCTTTTCCCTCTGTAATATCATATCCCAAGCCCTCTTGTCCTTTAATGTGGAAGCTACTAAATATTGTGTTAAACTGACTGTAACTCCATGATAATTGAATTGTTTCTTTTCATCTGCTTGAAGTATTTCCTCCTTGACCTGGGAACTCTAGAATTTGGCTACAATATTCCTGGGAGTTTTCACTTTGTGATGTCTTTCAGGAGGTGATTAATGGATTCTTTCAATTTCTATTTTACCCTGTGGTTCTAGAATATCAGGGCAGTTTTCCCTGATAATTTCTTGAAAGATAATATGCAGGCTCTTTTTTTTTTTTTGATTGTGGCTTTGAGATAGTCCAATAATTTAAAAACTTATCTTTCCTGGATCTATTTTCCAGGTCACTTGGTTTTCCAATGAGATACTACACATTGTCTTCTATTTTTTTTTATTCTTTTGGTTTTGTTCTATTTTTTCTTGAATTCTCACAAAGTCATTAGCTTACCTTTTCTCCATTGTAATTTTTAAGGAATTATTTTCTTTAGTGAGCTTTTGGACCTCTTTTTCCATTTGTCCAATTCTACTTTTTAAGGCACTCTTCTCATTGTTTTTTTTGACCTTTGGACTTTTTTTGTCTTCTTCTGAGTGTTCCCTAAGTTTTTGGTTTTATTCATTCTCTGTTCCTTATTTATATATTCCCAATGCATTTTTCAGAATATGTATCTTTTTTTTTCATTGACAAGGTCATTCATTATAACATATGTTGATATAATTAGTTTTTTATCATGTTCTACAACAAAAACCTTTTCTCCCTATTCATTTTCTGTGACAAATGTTGGTTCAGAAGGTGATTTATTTTACTGATGGTCTTTTTGAAGTACTTATCATGAACACTGTGGTAAAAGATGAACAAATATTCTAGGAGATGATAGTTCTTATTGCCTTTAAATATTCAGTATAGTAGAAGTTCTTCAAGAAGGTCCATGATCAGTTTTATGAGTCTTCCAATAATCATGATGAGATTATAGGTCATAAACTTTTTGCTTCCTCCTTCTCTGTAATCCCCTACAGCCCCTGTATTGACAAGTGGTAGAGAAACAGGCAAGAGAGCCAAGGGTGCTAAGAGTTACATCATTGATCAACTCTGTATGTATTTATGGACATTAGGTTTACTGTGGATACAGTAAATGTGAGATCCTTGTCTAATGACTGATGGATCCATATACTACCAGAGGAAATAAATTATGTCAATATTGATATTCTCACTATAAATGATATCAGAAGATTTAAGGAAGATTCTGTTAAACAGAAGTATAGCTCACAGATTCACCTTGGGGAGATACATAAAGATGTTGTTGGAATAGGTTTTATTGTGCATCTGAAGGTAAAAAGGAATAGTATTTCATGGAACATTTGGTCATTTCATATTGAAGTGCTCATGATGAGCACTTGAAAGGATATTCCCATAAAGATAAATGTAGCTTATGTGCCAACAGTTTTTGAAGAAGATGAAGAGTTAAAGATATTCTGTGAAGAACTAGATAATAACCTCTAAATTATATCAACATACTTTAATAATTGGACAATTTTGTATAAAGATGGACCTAGGAGAAGATAAAATAAAATTCAATAATAGCAACAAATACAAACTAGAAATATCAATGGCTTATAGACTTCTGCAGTAGTCTCTTGGCAGAGATGGGCCTGGGCCTGTGACTTCATTGGTATTGGGAACTTCCAGATATAGAAATACTTTCTACAAATGTAAGTTAGTATGTTCTTTGCATTTTTTAATCTTGTACATTGGTTTAAATTACTCAGAGGTTAAGTTAAGCCCATGGTCAAGGCTGAAATGGATCAGAGATGGAAAACAAACATATTGATGATACTATTTTCTTCTTCAAAATGAAAGTTTGGAGATGCTAGGAATATATAATATCATAGATATCAAGTTGAGTATACTTTAACTATGTTTTCTCTTCACAAATAAAAAGACAAATGGTTACATATATGGAACCTATTTGCAGACCAGGTATCTTTGAACAGTAGTTCATTTGTATATTAAACATTGATCTAAATCAACACCAAAAAGAAGAATAAAACAAATGTAATACTATAAAATGGCTTTATCCTGACTTATTTATCCCGGCTATTAATGCTGAATCGAAATGATAAAAGAAGGGAAGTCAACATAGATTTTTCCAATTTCCTATGGAAATTTGATAAATGTAAATCTATCATAACAATGAGGCCAGAACTCTAAGAACCATTTCAGCCAACAAACAATTTGATCTCTTTGCCAAGTAGCAAATTATAGTAGCCATGAGCTGTACCAGACTTTAATATTAACTCATTTATACAACATCATGAAAGAGGCTGAACAAAGATTATGGGCAGTGATGTCACACAAATATGAAGGGGCAGTGGAGAATAAAATACACTTGCAAGAAACTTGACCAGAGCTCAGACTAAGAAAAATCACCCCCATGAGGGGTTGTGGGATAAAACTGGAAAGAAAATAGTAAGATGATAAAAGTGGGGGGTGGACCTTTCATAAAGACTTTCATGGCAATTTTCTTCATCAAGGAAATTGTAGCCAGAACATTTAGACTTGAACTTTATAATCTAGGACTAATACGAGGAAATAGGAATGAACTAAAGAAAACAAGGATGAGTAGATTAGACCAAATATATATCATTGGTAGAAACATAATTTTGAATAATTAGTTCTCCAAATATTTGAGGAATTCTAGTCCATTCTTCAATCCCAGTCCTCCACCTTGCCCATCTTGCCATTTTCCCTGTTGTTACTCTTCTTTCTATTTGTATTAATAATAGGACTAGACATTGGGATAGTGGTGTGGGAAATCTCATCTCCATCTATGTATCCTTGACATGTAGTACAGTACCTGACACAACATAAGTGCTTAATAAATCATTCATTCTACAGAAAATATGATTGAGAAAATATGAATAGTTATATGTTTGCATATCTACTTAATCATCTCTACAATGTCTTTATGCAAAAGTATACATCATATTAATGGAATCCTTGCTAAAGGGATGAGAAACAAAGAGGCATGTTTTTGTAAATGATACTTCACAGTAAAGTTTAGATTTATAGTTACACAATTGCTTTAATGTAGCAGAGAAAACAAGATTCCAGTAAATTATTATTAGTTGATGATTTTAAAAAGGCATTTGATTCAGTAGATCAAAGTACTATCATAAAGACTCTTCTACTAAAAGTTATTGCCTATGAATATGATATGTTAAAATCATCAATGATTCTTTTAGAGATGCCACAAGTCAATTAAAAAAAATTGCAACCATCTAATAACTAACATTAAGTAAAGTATTGAAGAGGGATATGTATACTCATAAAATATGTTTGCTACAGTCATAGAGGACATCTGGTGCAGAGTCGAAATGGAACAGGGACTCCCTATAGATATAGAGATTCTTCACATATTCCAACTGATGGTTGACATTGTGCTAATTGCTCTAAGTCCTAGAAATTGCAAACCTTCATAAATGAGAACTATAATTATTCAAGTGTTTTACCTGTTTGCAAAGAAAAAAATGAATTGAGATTTACATAAAATAAATCCTAGTAAGTGTTTAGATGGATAGTCCATAGAACTAGACCTTCGTCCAGATATCTTGGACATATAGTGCAATGGATAGTGAACTGATTCCAAAATTCAAGAAGAGAAAGAGAATGGACCATATTGTATTTGGGAAATTTTATGGTGCCCTACATAACCTGAGCTTCTTTTTGAAAGAAACTCCAATTTTTTAATACCAAAATTATTCTGATCTTGTGAACAAGATTGTGAACCAGAAAATATCAGAATCACCAAATAGTCAGACTTATAGTTTGTTGAAAAGGCAATGGATGGTGCAAGTAGGGAGCGACATATTTACAATTAATAATTGCTTACATGAGAATATGAAGGTGATTATCAAAATGACATATATTTACAATTATATACATTCTAGTCACTAAATAAGGTCAAGACATAGCTAATGAGAAACCCATATGTTCCATTGACACTCATACAACGTCAAGAGAACAAAAGAAACCCCCCAGCACATCAATAAAAACTAATTTGAAGAATTTCCAAATGGGCACAGAAGAAAGAAGCATGGAAGGATAAGATATGTATAGTTTGTGTTTTTTACTGTTGGAAGTTCCCATATAGATGAGATAATTAATTCATGTTAATTATTAAATTGTGAATAAAATAAGGCATAATAAAAAGAAAGTATTTAAAATAACAATAAAATTTTCAAATATTTGAGAAATAAATTACTTGTAAAGGAATAACTATTAAATCATAATAAATGAAATAAGGGAATATTCAAATCATTGGGACAATGCCCAATGTTCATGAATACATCAGATTAAACAGGAAAAATAGCCATGTAATACTATTCAAAATATCCAGAGATTTCTTTTTAGCATTGGATAAAACTATAATAAAATTTACATTTAAACAACAACAACAACAACAACATATGGACAAGAACATCAAAGGGTATGCTGAAAAAGAATTTCAAAAGATTATTATACTTTACTTATACTCCTATACTTAAAACATATTAGAAAGTGGCTGCTATTCAAACTCTAGCACTAGGAGGAAAAAAAGAAAAAAAAACTACATCAAGAGGATAAAAAGAGCTGACAGAAATATAAACAAAATAGGTGAAAAAACTATTAATGATTAATAGATCTGTAGTACCTAAAAATTGGACAGATTATCCATTTTTAAACAATTGTCCTTGGGACAATGAGTAAACAATTTTGAGAAAAATATATTCAGGCCCAAATTTCACATCATATATTTCAGTGAACTCTAGTTAGGAGATACAAATATTTAATTTTGAAAACTACAAAAATATGAAATAAAGTTGAATGTTTTCATCTTTCTCGTGGAAAGGAAACAGTCCTTAGCTTCCATTGCTGCATCAACCATATCATGTGCAGTAGACTTAGTAACATTGGGCATAATCCAAGGCTGTGTTTTTGAGGATCTTTCTCTGTTCTGTGTACTCAATTACACTTGCTGATCTCATCAACTTCCATAGGTTTAACTGTCAAATATAAGGATAATTATAGACAATTCCAAGATGAAATATCTAGCTCTGTTCTTTCTGCTGAGTTCCAGTTCTCCATCAAATAACTATTTCAAATTCAATGTCCCATAGACATCTGAACCTCTCTGATCCCTGCTTTAGTCATCTAGGTTTACAATCTCAGTATCATTCTTTGACTCTATTCTTACTCAACCTTGTATAACCAACCAGTTGAAAATTTTATTTGTGCCTTTTGACATCTCTTGGATCTACCCCCATCTCTTCACTTTCAAGTCTCCACATTAATTCAAACCTTCATGACTTATCACCTAGATTATTGTAATAGCTTCCTCATTGGTTTCCCTTACTCAGATCTTTGCCCACTCTGGTCCATCTTCCATCATTACCAAAATGATTTTCCTAAAAGAAAGAATTGACGAAGTCACTCTCACACTAAATAAACCGCAGAGAATTTTATTACCTCTATGATTAACATAAAATTCTTTGGCATCCAAAACCTTTCACAACTTAGCTTTAACTTACTATTCTAGACTTTCAACACATCATTCCTCTTCATGCCCATTAAATTATCATTAATACTATTCCTCAGGCACAGTTTACATTTTCCATTATTATGTCTTTAGCACTGTTTGACTAAGTTACTACTAACCCCTTAAATTATCTTGTTTTAATTTTATACATACAGTTGCTACTCAACCATCCCCAGATAGAATGCAATTTCATTTTTGCCTTTTTTATTTTCATGTGCTTTGCATATAGAAGAAATTATTAGGGAAAATATGTAACAACTTTAACAAAAATGTCTATATAATACTCCTAACCTCCTCCCCCCAAAGAAAAATAACCGATTGGGAAAAAAAAAAATATTTGGAAGACATGACAGTTCCTAAATGAGTGGGGAGCATGGTATAGTGGAATAAGTGTTGCATTTGGTGTCAGAAGATCTCACTTCAAACCTTAGCTATGTTGCTTACTATGTGTGAGACATGGACAAGTAAATAAATTCCCAGGGTCTCAGTTTTTTCAATTGCATATTTGGTATAACAATAGCTATGCTATCTTTTAGGGTTGTTGTTAGCTTCAAATGAAAGAATATTGTAAGTGGTTTTGCTGTTATTAAAGCATTAAATCTTTTTATTATTAAATATATATCTATAGATATTAATGCAGATATAGGTACATATATCTGTATATTAAATATATATCTGTATATTAAATATCTATCTAAATCGCTATGAACATTTTATGCAGATAACTCCAATTCCACAATAACTAAATGGATTTTGTCAAAAGATAGGAATGTAAGTATCAAAAGAGGAAGCAAAAATTATTAATAACCACTTGTAAAAATGTTCATCCTTAGAAATAGTCAAAGAAACTTGAAACAACTTTGAGGTGACACTTCACACCTATCAAATTGGCAAGAATAATTTAAACCACTAAAACTAGGTGATATTAGGATTTTTTTAAAAAAAGGTACACTTATTCACCCTTGATAGAATTGCAAATTAGTAGAAACTTTTGGAAAACAACAATACACAGCAAAAGCAGAAAAAAAATTCTCATGCATTTCTTCTATTTCTGTTGGTGGAATACATTTTATCACAAACAAAAAGAAGTTATCTGAAATCCTGTATGTGGGAAGAGGAGAGCAATTTCTTGCCATTTCAGATGAATGAATGCTTCAGCCAATGAGCAGAAATGGAGTCAGGTAAAGATGGGGTTTCTTAAGAAAGTGGCTTCTTCCATGTAGTGAAGTTATAAGCAGGTAATATTTTTTTTCCTGCAAAAGGGGCTAAAGAGATGCTGTGCCCTAAATCCTTGAGGCAAAACAGAACAATCAAAATATCAGGGATATCAGTCTAAATTACTCTGAGAGGGCCTGGATGGTTACAAGGTGGAGGTTAGCAGGGCAGACCTCGGATCCTCCATGAACAAGAGCAGAAGAAGCTAAAAGAACAGAGAAAGATCACTGAGTGGCCCACAGAAAGAAGTCAAGTTGAACTTCAGGGAGAATTTCCCCCTTCACTGAGTCTATTCAACAAATATTGGACTGTGATTAAGTACTAGGACTGATTTTGGAAGTAAATTGATGATTTTTAGTGGGACAAAAATAGGGCAAGTTGATTGGAAAGTTGGGTTATTTTATTACTTCTAAAGGTTTTCTTTTTATAAATAAACTTGCTTTTTAAAAATTTATTTTATAACACTTACTACTTGCATGGGTAGTAAGAGAGCAAATAGCAGGGCCCTTAGAGAGACATGGATAAAATTCAAATATTGATAGGACTGGGACCTAATCCATTACTGAGATATTATTGAGGGAACACAAAGATCAAACCTGATGCTATGAGCTTAAATTTGATAATGTGAAGCAGAGTATTTCATTTGTAAAAGCAAAAAAACTAGAAGCAATCTAAATGTCCACCAGTAGGAGAATGGTTAAACAAATTGTAGTCCATAAATGTAATGAAAAAATATATAATGCCATTAAGGTTGACAAGTAGAACCTAAGGAAATATGGGAAAACCTTTATAAAATTAAAAAAAGAGGAAAAAAATGAAATAGAAGACCAGATTATGCACACTAATTATGGCCATAAAGAGGAAAAGTGAATAGGGATAAGTGGACAAAGAAAGAATATTGATGGAAAGACAGAGGAAGAAACTGAAATGTTGTTACAGAATTTTATTCATTGAAATTCACATAGTTGAATGTAAATAGATGGAACATTAAATTGGTTATATCAATCTTTAAAACAATGTATAAGAATTATTTTTATTCAATTTGAAGGGTATTTAGAGATCAAGCTGTCTTCACTCTGCTACTAATTAGCTATGTGACAAGACTATGAGTAAAACATTCAATACATATGAACCTTTATTTTCACATCTGTAAAATGGTGTTAAGACTACTGATTCTTCTCCTCAACCCCCAAGGATAATGCAGTGTGAAAGTATTCTGATAACATTTTTAAATTGAAAATTATTTTAAAAAATACAAAGCATGGAATCACCATTTCCCTGAATTCAAAATGACTATTGATTTGCTCTTGGTCACTACTAAAATGAATGGATGATGGATGAGGCACAAAAAGAGGCATTTTGTAAAAATGTCATGAGAAGTACAACATTACATGGAAGTTATGGAGATATGCATGTTTGTTTACCATTCCTTTTTGTCTCAAGGTAGAAACATACAACACATTTGACAATATGAAACAATTGTTCATCAATACACATATGATCTGAGAAAAGACACAAATAATAAGAATAGCAATAATAATAACAAAAAACTTTAGTGATTTTTATAGTTTGAAAATGCTTTGACATTGTTATTTTATTTAATTCCACAAGTCTAAAAAGAAGAAGGCTAATTAACTCCATTTTATAGATGTCTTAGAGAATTTAATGATTTGCAAAAATCATAGCTTCTGAGGTACCACACTGATTTCAACACAGATGTCTTGAATCAGAACAGAATCATAGAATCATGAACCCCAGAAAACTACTAATCCAGTTGTGGTATGAATAAGAATCACCTCTACAACATCACTGAAAGTAATTATATAGCATTTGTTTGAACACCTCCATTGATGAAAAATTTGCTATCTCCTGAGGCAGTCCATTTCATTTTGGTGCAGCTCTAATTAAGAAGGGTTTTTTTTTCTTTTCCGTACCTTAAGTTGAAATCTGCTCTACTTTTTTTTCAGTACCTATTATGTATGTAGCATTATGCTAAACTATAGGGTAACAAAAGCATAGAACATATTTCCTGACCTTGAACACTGCATTACTTTACAGGGTGATAACTTATATAAGTGAAACAGAAAATAATACACTTTGCAATGAAATTTTGTGACATAAGCCAAAACAAAAGTATAATGGGTATTCTAAGAAAAAAAGTACATAATCTTCTTGATGTTTTACACTATGAATCTCACTAGGCTAGGTCCTTGAAAATGAATATAGCAATGAAAAGGAAAATCTCAGGTTCAGTGATAATTCTTAACTCATATGAACATTCTGTTATAGTGATTTCATGCCCTTGCTCTTCTACCTAATTAGTAGACATAAACCACAGAAGTTCTCAATGTTAATGAACAGAAATTATTATAGATCATTATTTCAAATAAGTAAAATTTTCTCCCAACAACTGGGGTCATAACTTCAAGGTGTCTAACACTATTGCACAAGCAGGCAAATGACCTGGGGATGTCTTACATTCTTATGGGTTCATGTATCAGGGAAAGAAATAATGACTATTTTTTGTTCTGTCCTGCTCTAAGACCTTAGGTGGCTTCATATTACCTATACCATAAAATATACATTTTTTTTTTTTTGGCTAGGCAATGGGGTTAAGTGACTTGCCCAAGATCACACAGCTAGTAAGTGTTATGTGTCTGAGGCCAGATTTGAACTCACGTCTGCCTGAATCCAGGGCCGATGCTCTATCCACCGCACCACCTAGCTGCCCTGAAGTATACATTCTTTAGAGTAATACTTCAACCTCTGAAATATGGGGTATACAGGGTGTTGTGGGAGAACTAGCACATCTGGTGTGAAGGCTTGCCAAACTCTTTTTAGGGCTGCTTATCTACCTTTGGTGTCTGCCTGGGACTTAACTCTCACCTGTGGCTCCAAGAAGCTGTAATATGTGCAGCAGCCACACCCCATTAAAACCATCTTTGCAGGCAGATTAAACTAGATTTAGGGTAACCAACAAGCTTCAAACCCATTGATGACTTAGGAGTGTGTCTACCCCAAGCATGTGAAGATTTTCCCCAGCAGAATGAATGAATGAATGAATGAATGAATGAATGAATGAATGAATGAGTGAGTGAATGAGAACAATTTGACCCAATGGCCATGAAAGTGGCTGAAGCAGGCATTGTGAAGTGCTGAGAGACTGGTCAGACATCAAAGATTCCAAGGTCATCCACTGCATCCCAGGCCCTCACCAATCATCTTGACTTTTGTCCTACCACTGGATGTTGATGACTCAGAAGAAAGAATGAGAATGATGGCTTTGTGCAATTCTGCCTTACTTAAATCCAATTATACACCAGTGCAGATGTCACCCTTTGATGTCACCAGTCCCTTCTGAAAATGAAGGATGGGATGTAGAGCCAAGATGGCACAAAAAAAGCAGTGACTTGCCTGAGCTCTCCTGAATTCCTCTCCAAACAACTCTAAATATTGCTTCAAAACAAATTTGGATTGGTAGAATCCATAAAAGAATGGAGAGAAACATTTTTTTAGCCCAAGACAACTTAGAAAATTGACAGGACAGGTATATTATGTTGGGGTGAGGGTGGAACACAAGCAGCACGACTGCAAACCAGCAGTAGGCCTTGGGGATGATTGAATTAGTAGTGGCAGTAATTGCTTCCAGAGCTCTCAGTACACAGATGGGAAGGGGGTTGGACAACTGGTCAAAGGGAGATCTCACTGAGTTCAGTAATCTGTTGCATCACCTATACTTGGATCAGGGTTGCAGTCCCAGGGCAAAGAAGAGCACTAGCACAACAGATCTTGCACTTGCAGGAAATCTGGGACTCTGGTCACAGTTCCATGGCAGAACAGAGTGCTTATTGTCACTCACAGACCAGAGCACAAGCCAGAAGAGTAGCAAACACACCTCTTTTTGGATCATACCACCTTGGGAGAACTGAAGGCTTACAAACCCCTAGAACTATCTCTGAAAACTGCTGTACGAGAAACCTGAAGCTTGGGATAGTGCCCTGTGCCTCCCAAGAGCAGAGCTTAACTTTAATATAAAGCTAAATGTCAAGGAATAGACTAGAAAAATGAGCAAGAAACACAACAAAAAGATCCCGACCCTAAAAAAGGTACCATGAAGATAGGGAAGATCAAAACATAAACTCAGAAGAAGACAACAAAGTCAAAACCGCTACAAAGCCTGAAATAAAAATGTGAATTGGTCTCAGACCTCCCAAAAATCCTGAAAGAACTAAAAAAGAATTTAAAAAATCAAATAAATGAGGTAGAGAAAAAATTGGGAAAAGAAATGAAAATGATGCCAGAAAATCATGAAAAAGAGTCAGCTTGGTAAAGGAGGGACAAAAAATACTGATGAAAATAACAACTTAAAAAAAAAACAAAATAGGAACAATGCCTCAAAAAAGTAAAACTGGTGAAATGGAAAAACAATTTACAAAAAAATCACTGAAGAAAAGAACTTCTTAAAGTATAGCACTGGCCTGATGGAAAAGGAGTTACAACAGCTCAATGAAGAAAATCATTCCTTACAAATTAGAATTGGGCAAGTGGAAGCTAATGACTCCATGAGACAAGAAGCAATAAAACAAAATGAAAGAATGAAAAAAAAAGATTTAAAATATCTTATTGGAAAAACAACTGATCTGAAAAAAAATAGATTCAGAAGAGATAATTTAAGAATTTAAGTATTATTGGACTACCTGATAGTGATATCCATTATCTTTCAAGAAATTATCATGGAAAACTGCCCTGATATTCAAGAACTGGAGCATAAAATAGAAATAGAGAGAATCACCAATCACCTCCTGAAAGCAATTTCCAAATGAAAACTCTCAGAAATATTATAGCCAAATTCTAGAGCTCCCAGGTCAATAAGAATATATTGTAAGCAGCCAAAAAGAAACAATTCAAATACTGTGGATCCACAGTTAGTATGACACAAAATTTAGCAGTTTTTACATTAACGTGTCAGAATGCTAGGGATATAATGTTATGAAAGGCTAAGGAACTAGGATTACAACCAGGAATAACCTACCCAGCAAAACCAAGCATAATCCTTCAGGGGAAAAAATGGACATTCAATAACACAGAAGATGTTTAAGCATTCCTGATGAAAAGACTAGAGCTGAATAGAGAATTTGATTTTCAAATACAGGACTCAAGAGAAATATTAAAATGTATACAGGAAAGAAAAGTCATAAAGAATTCAATAAGGTTAAACTGTTTATGTTTCTACATGGGAAGATGATACTTGTAACTCCAAAGAACTTTGTCATATTAGGGCAGTTAGAAGGAGAATACATAGAAGGCATAGGTATGATGAATATGATGGGATGATCTCTAAAAAACATAATTAAGGGGTGATAAAGAGAAATTCAGGGAGAAGGGAGAGGTAGAATGGCATAAATCATCTCACATAAAAGAGATGTGAAAGAACTTTTATATCGGAGATGAAGATGGGTGGGATCCTTGAACCTTCCTCTCCTTGGAATTGACAAAAAGAGAGAATAACATATACATTCAGTTGGGAATTGAAATCTATCTTAATGTACAGGAAATCTATCTTAAACTACAGGAAAGTAGGAGGGGAAGAGAATAAGAGAAAGGCTTATACAGGGGAAGGCATATTGGGGGAGGCAATAGTCAGAAGCAAAACACTTGAAGATGGACAAGGTGAAATGAGAGAGAGCAGGATAAGCTGGAGGGAAATAGTATAGAGGGAATAAAAATTATGGCAAGTGTGTCTGATAAAGGTCTCATTTCATACACACACACACACACATGCATATGTATATGCATATATATGTGTGTGTGTGTATACATACACACATATCTATACATATGCATATATATGTGTGTATGTGTATATACATGTATGCATGTGTATACACACACACACACACACACACATATATATAATATATATATATATATATATATATATAGAGAGAGAGAGAGAGAGAGAGAGAGAGAGAGAGAGAGAGGGGAGGGAGGGAGAAAGACAGGAGAGAGAGAGAGAATTGAGTGAAATTTATAAAAGTAAGCCATTCTCCAATTGCTAAACGGTCAAAAGATATGAACAGGCAGTTTTCAGACAAAGTAATCAAAGTTATCTATAGTCATTGAAAATTGCTTTAAACAACTATTAATTAGAGAAACACAAATTAAAACAAGAGCTACCACCACACATCTATCAGATTGGCTAGTATGACAGAAAAGAAAAAAAAGAGAATTGAAACACTAGTGCATTGTTGGTGGAGTTGTGAACTGATTCAGCCATTGTGTAGAGCAATTGGAATGATGCCCAAAGGGCTATAAAATCATGCATACCTTTTGAAGTAGTAATACCACTACTAAGTGTGTATCCCAAAAAAATTAAAAGCAAAACAGAACAAAAAGGATGCATATATACAAAAATATTTATAGCAAATCTTTTAGGAGTGCCAAAGAACTGAAAATAGAGGGGATGTCCATCAACTGGGGAATGGCTGAACAAGTTGTGGTATGTGATTAGGACAGAATACTATTGTTCTACTACAAGAAATGATGAGTTACATGCTCTCAGAAAAAAAAAAACTTGGAAAGATTTATATGAATGATGCAAAATGAAGTAAGCAGAACCAGGATAACAGTACGCACAGTGACAGCAATATTGTACACTGATCAGCTGTGAATGATTTAGCTATTCTCAGCAATGCAATTATCCTAGATAATTCCAGAGGAATGAAGAAAAATGCTCTCTATCTCCAGAGAAATAACTGATGGATGACTGAATGCAGACTGAAGCATACTTTAAAAAAAAAAAAACTAAAAAAAATTTTTTTGTCTGTTTTATTTTACAACATGACGAATATAGAAATATGTTTATGTAACTGCACATGTATAACCTATATTAAATTGCTTGCCTTCTCAATGAGAGGGGAGAAAAGAAAAAAGGGAGAAAATTGGGAACTCAAAATCTTAATAAATGAATGTTAAATTTGTTTTTACATGTAATGGGGGAAAATAAAATATTAAAAAAAAACAAGAAAATGAAAGACAACTTCAGCCTAAACATAACTGTACCCTACCTAATCTTTTCAGCTTTATTCCCCATTGCTCCTTGTCATAAATTCTACATTCCAGCTAAATTTTACTAAGGGCAACTCCCCAATCTTTGCTTCCCATCTCTGTGTGCATGCATTTGTAAAGATTTTTACGCATGAGTAGAATGCACTTCCTCTTCATTTCTGCCTGTGGGAATTCTTTCTCTCTCCAAGGACCAGCTTAGGTACAACCTCCTCCATTAAGCATATCCTGATTCCTATAACTTAAAGCATTCTCTCCATCCTCAAGTTTTCCTGGAGTACTTTGGAGCTCTCTCTCTCTCTCTCTCTCTCTTTTTTTTGCCTATATAACATTCACTGTTTTGTTTTCTTTATTTGTATACATGAGAAACATGCCAGTAAAGGAAGATAATTATTAAGAATATAAATTCATTTGAACAACTTTTCATAGAAGTGCAATCAAAGATTATGAGCAGTATCCCCTCATAAGACATTAAGAAGCAATTGGAGTGAAACAAATTTGCAGAAAGGTATGTATGAGAACCATTTAAGAAAGATTCCATCCCAAGAGTCTTTCAAAATTAAATGCAAAGGAAAATAAACAGATGAACTATAAATAATATATAGCAATATTATCTTAAAAAACTAATTTGCCTCATCAGTGACAGTGGAACAACATTTTGACTACAACATCTTAGCATATTATCATTGATGACTTCTATAAAAATAGTATAAAAATATAAAGGAGATCATAGAATTGTAGAACCAAAGCTGGAAGGGACCTTTGAGGTAATCTGGTTTAACATTCCTTTCCCAGGTAATAGAAAAAACTGCACTGACACTTTTGTTTTTTCATCATCTTCATTTCCAAATGGAGACAACCATGTCATATCATGCTTTGGATTTGGAGTTAGGAAAATTAGTCATTTAAACTCTCAGTCTCAGTTTTCTTACATATAAAATAAGGATAATAATAGCACCTTTCACATACGTTGTAATAATCAAATGATATGATTTATGTAAAGCACTTTGTAAACCTTAAATCTTTAAATCTTAGTTATCATTACCATTATCATCATAATCAATGTCATTAGTGCCCTTATTCCTCCCATTATAAAAAAAAGAGTAAAAATATATTTTTTAAAAAGCTTGACAAAATTAACCAGTAAATCAAACAAGTCTGACAATATAGTCAGCTTTTTATGCTATAACTCCTACTTCTGTAATATGAAAAGATATGTTTTCTCAAAAATCTTCTTTGGGGCTAAGCTTGGTCATTTTAATTTCAAAGCATTCATTTATGATTCTTTTGTTGTCACTTCTATGTTCATTGTTATAGTCATTGTGTATATTTTTCCTTGCTTTACTAAACTTTGCATAATTTTATATAACTTCCCATGCTTCTCTGCTTTTTTTCACATTCATTATTTCTAGTAATATCCCATTAAATTCATATGCCAAAATTTGCTTTTCCATTCCCCAATTACTGGGCAACTAATTTATTTCTAATTCTTTGTTAATATAAAAATAGAGCTGCCACAAATATTTTGGTATATCATATGGTGTCATTATTTTTCATCTTTGATGTCCTTACTCTCACTTAGCCATGGGATTTCTGGATCAAAGAGCATGAATATTTTAATCACTTTCTTAGAATAACTTAAATTGCTTTCCAAATTGATGGGGTTGATTTTACAGTTCCACTAAGTGTATTAGTTTTCTTGTATTCTCAGAAATTCTTTACTTTGACTATTTCCATAATTTGTCACTTTTCCCAAAAGGCTAGAAAGCTTTTTGAAAAGTGAGATTTTACTTCCATTATGTGTGCATTTTTTTTTAAAAAGGATTATTCTAAACTTGACTAAACATAAACAAACATGAACATTCCCTTATATACAATAGAAAAATACTATTATACATGAAGTCATGAATCCTTAATATGTATAGCTTCTATTTTTAAACGCATGGAATGAATTCGACCTGTTAATTTTAAAGATATCCTGCTTGTCTGGGGCTTTTTCTAAAACTCTTCTGTATTTTACAAAATACTGCAATGACTCTCATTTTATTTTGGCGTCCCTATCACTACTTCTACTTAATTAAGCAATGCATCTCTCTTGTAACAATTTAGCATAGTCAAACAAAATTAATCTATATATTGTTTAATTTTATCTATATCTATAGATATAGATACATCTATAGATAGATATAGATATAGATATAGATATAGATATAGATATAGATATAGATATAGATATAGATATAGATATAGATATAGATATAGATATAGATATAGATATAGATATAGATATAGATAGATATAGATATAGATATAGATATAGATATAGATATAGATATAGATATAGATATAGATATAGATATAGATATAGATATCATACTATGTCTCTAGTTCCCCATCTCTGTCAGGAAATGGATATCTTGCTTCATCACTGGTCCTCTGGAGTCATGGTTGGTCACAATGTTGAACAGAAATCTTAGTTCTTTCAAAATTATTATTTTTTTCAATGTTGTAGTTATCATAAAACTTCTTCCCTTACTTGTGTTCATTTCACTCTATGTCAGTTCATGTGTCTTTCAAGGTTCCTATGAATCCACCCCTTCTGTCATTTCTTGTGACACAACAATATTACATACATATGTATCATAACTTATTCAGCTATTGCTCAAGTGATAGACATCCCTTACTTTCCTATTCTTTGCTTCAACAAAGATTTTGCTTTAAATATTTTTGTATATGTGAGTCCTTTCCCTCTTTCTTTAATCTCTCTGTTATATATAACAAATAGTAGCACTCTCTTTGTCAAACAGAAAGTTTAGTGATTTTGGGAAATATTTTTTTCTAAAATTCCGGGGTCAGCTCAGTTCCACCATCAGTGAATTAGCATGTATGTTCTCCCATATAGACCTTTCCACAGTTGTATTTTTGCTTTTTTATTATTTTTTTTCAAATTGATAGATGTGAGGTAGAATATCAGAATTATTTTAATTTGCATTCTTCTTATCATTAGTGATTTGGAACATTTAGATAGTTGTAGATAGCTTGGATTTCTTTCTTTTAGAAGTACCTGTCCATTTCTTTTGACAATTTATCAATTGGGGAATCATTCTTGTTTTAATTCAGGCATATAAGCCTGATTTAGTTCTTTGTTCTTCCTGGATATCACAAGTATGTTCAAGAAACTTCCTGCAAATGTTTTCTGAGTTAATTGTTTTTGTGTGTAAGCTTTTCATTTTATGTAATTGAATTTTCCATTTTATCTCCTGTGATTCTCCCTATCCTTTCCCCATTCAGGAATTTTCCTCTATTCATTCCTTTATGATATGACCTTTTATATATAGGTCACACATCTATATGGGATTTATTGTGTGTAATTTGCTCATTTGAAGAAAAGAAACCTAGGAAAACATTAGTAAAGTTTTTAAATTGATATCTCCTCTATTGTTTTCATATCTCTTAACTTTAAATATTTCATGTCAGGAGCCTCCAAAGCTATAAGATCTACACTCCTTTTCATGATGTCTGAGCTGTATGTGATACCTAAGGCCTGTAGTACCTGCTGCTGGGAAGACTGGATCTCTCAAGCCCCAGAGTCTTGTAGGAGTCAGGTAGGAGGTCACTAGGCTTCCTAAGGAGGGGTGAACTGACTTAGGTCAAAAATGAAATCTGTCAAAGATCCCATGCCATGTAGTGGTGGGATTGGTCTGGTTTGTGAATGACCATGGCACTCCCAGCCTGGGCAAGATAAAGAGAACCTACTCCTTAAAAAATAAAAATGTCATAGGAATCTTTCGGAGTAAAAGGAAATGTAGAAATGTTAGGTTGGGACTAGTTTGTGCAGGGCCTGAGTGATAGTATGAATTTGTATTTTATTTTATAAGCATTAGGGAACCACTGAAGATTTCTGGCTGCATTCCACAGAGTTCTGCTTTAGGATGATGAATTTAGCAAGATTAGTTGCATGAAGGAGAGATTAGATAGTAGATCAGGTAGTTTTTGTTTCTTTTTTAAAGGTTCAAGTGAAAGGAAGAAAGGTATGAGCTAAAATGGCAAGAGAACTAAGTTTTGGGGAAAGAGGGGACTGTATCTGTAAAGAGAGGACACTGATTTTGTTCTTTGAGAAATACATCAATACTTCAGTATATTGATGATCTCCTGCCTGGGGGTTCTCTTTCAATACATTCAGAGAACAACTCATCCATATTCTCTCTCCCTGTGTAATTCTTTTTTATATGTTTTCATACATTCAACACAGGAAAGGACATTGAAGGACTTTCTTGGACTTCTAGCATTTCATAGCAACTAGCGCTACACTTGGGAGGCCTACGTGGCATCTCTTTACTTTACTATGAGCTTGGGTGACTTTTTTGCCCATTCCATATGTCTAATGATATATTTTAATCTATTCCTCAAGTGCATGCCATTATTATGCTTCATCAAGACATGGATTCAAAGGTTTTCCAGGTATACATCCCCTCCACCCCCACCATTTCCTTGCAAAGAGAAAGTTGATTGTCCCTATATTCCACATGAATAAGCTGGGACACAGAAGCATGAAGTGACCTGCATCAGGAGTTAGGGCTGACTTCAATTAGTGTTAGAGAATTTGTCTCTGTTTTTAAAGGGAGTGTTTTTTTTCCTTCTTCTTCACCCTTCCACTTTAATCAAACTACTCAATTGCAATTCCATCAATTTAATCACAGCTTTCCTTTTGAAAGGTTCGCTGCAGAGGAATTCGTTACCAGGGTCATTGAGCCGCTGTGGGTAGCTTCACCTCTGAATGCCATTGAGAGAGCACATTCTCAATTCAAAGCCTTTACTGCTTAGATCTCTGCTGGAAACCCTACACTGTGGAGTCAACCTGCTTACACATTGTTTGGAAATAAAGTACTGAAATCTCAAAAGGGCCTTCATGAAGATTTTGAGTTCAGCTCTTACTTTTAATTACGTTTAAAGACAGGGATCTGTTTTATTTTTTATATTTTAATTCCTTGTCATAAAAGCAGCCTTGCATTCTTAGTGAGAAACCAAGGAAGGAAATGAACCATATGCTATCAATGATGTTGACTGTCAGCTAGGAAAACAGAGGGGATGCCAGAAGAAAGTTTTCATTTGAAATTGTCATTTTATTAATAATGCAACTATTTCAATGAACTGCATTATATTTCAACATAAAATGTGCTTATGAAAGTCATCCTCATGTATGAATGAATGAATGAATAAAGGAATGAATGAATAAAGGAATGAATGAATGAATGAGTGCTACAAGTCAAACAGAAAAGTCCCACGTTCCTTAGGATGCAGCAGCAAAACAGATGTTCATGTCTGTTTTTAATGTCATTATATAATGTGTCTATCCACATGGCTCTTGGGTTCATAGTACTGGGCTGTCACCATCAGGATCTGAGGGGAGATAGTAGTCAGGAGGGTGGTGGTGGTTTGATTTGCCTGACACATGCTGTTGCCTCCTTCTTATTCAGTTGAACATATCCCTGTACATTTCTGAATGGCATCAACTCCCATTCCTGACAAAGGCAAGTTTTTATATGCTTGTTATCATTTCTCAGGAGCCAGGAGGGCTATGAGCAGGCTACTGCTATTTCTATTCTGCCTCACAAATTATTGGCAGAGTGGACCTGTAGAATTCCCATCATTGCAACTTTGATAAAAGTCATGATGGAGGAGATGGAAAGATCACAGATGGATTTTCTGCTCCCAGGTGGGGTTTTCAGCACCAGTAGTCAGGAAATAAAGAAAACCTTGTTTGACTTGCAAATTTAACATGAGATAAATATGGAATGCTATGATGCCAATTTTGTTGGCACTTCTCTGCCTAGAATAACATTGTAAATTAATCATTTTTCTTTCATTGTTCAAAGATGCCTTCTCTGATTCCTCCACTGAAATATATTCCCTGACCTCATATAGCATCTTATTTTCTAATATACCTATCATTCATTATTGTGTATTATGTGTACTAGTGTTCATTGGTTATTCTCTTCCTACCATGAAGAATTTTTGGTCTCTCTTAGCACCTTGTTGCAGAAAAACAGTGCTTAATAAATGTCAAATAAATATATGTCCAAACATTCTACAAATTATGGGTGGAGAAGTTCTCTTCAACAAAATGGAAATGATACCAGACTCTCCTCTAATATCAGAAGAAAAAAAAAATTTGGCTTCTGGCTACCAATAGAAACTATTTTCCCTCCAGATTTCTAAGTGTAAGATCAAAGATCATAAGGTGACATACATCGAATTGTAAGGGATCTCCTTTCTCTGTCCTTCTCTACCATTTCCTTTCCCTCCCCTTCCTTCACTCCCACTCCTTTTCTCCCTTCTCTCCCTTTACTTTACTTCTTCCCTTCTCTTTCTCTTCTCTTACTTCACCCTTTGCCTCTTCTCCCTAGAAGATGATACTAAGACATCAAAGTGACAAAGATTTTGGAAACACCACTACACAATTTAGTATTCTGTTGTAGTTATAGCATATTAATTCTAAGGAGGAAGAAACATTGATTTGATGGTGGTTTTTCTATCTCTAACAGAAAATGGATGCTGATGTATTATGGAAAACAAAGAATGAGGGAACCCCTTTCATTTAAAAAATGTCTCCTTTTGTTCTCTCAGGAACTGAGAAGAATCCCAGATCTTTTCCAATGTTGATTTTGTAAATTTGAGGTCACAGATATTTTGATTGTGAGCTCATTTGACTAAGAATAGATGGAGGAATTGTTTTATCTCCATCTCAGATTACTTTACTTTGGAGGAAGGATAACTTCAGTGTTCTAGAATGAGAGAGCCTCATCATGCTGAATGCCTTGGGATTTACCTATGCTTAAAGGCTGACACTATTACTAAAAATACATTCTGGTACCTTCTCATTTGTTTGGATCATTCCCTTCCCTTAATATCCTTCAGATTTCTCTATCTTCAGTCCTTCTGTCCCTTTTTAAAAATGGAAACAACATTTAATTTGTAGTCATCACAACTGGGTTTGAAACCCACCTCTGCTCTGTGACTGTGGACAGGTCACTTACCCTTTTTGGTCCTTAATTTCTTAAAAACAAATTAGACTAGCAGTAGATGAGGTTTAAGGTATCATCCAACTCTAATTCAATGATCCTACATGCTACTTCATGCAAATTAGGTCAAACAGCACATTTGTATTATTTGAACCTCAACCTGAAGGAATGATAAAGGAAAGAATTTTACATGCTGCAGCAGACTCATCAGGGAGATACCCTGATTTGCTATACCAGCAAATGCAAAATCTGAGAGTTTCTAACAATATGAAAGGGGTCTGAAATAGAGTTCTCAAGATAAATTGTGTATCTGTCACCTAAGGACTAGCCTAAGCAATGAGAAGTTTTTGACAAGGAGCTTGGCCACCAGTTGATTTTTCCTCCCTCCTTCCCTCCCTCCCTTCCTTCCTTCCTCCCTTCCTTCCTTGCTTCCTTCCTTCCTTCCTTCCTTCCTTCCTCCCTTCCTTCCTTCCTTCCTTCCTTCCCTCCTTCCTTCCCTCCTTCCTTCCTTCCTTCCTTCCTTCCTTCCTCCTTCCTTCTTCTTCCTTCTTCCTTCCTTCCCTTCCTTCCTTCCTTCCTTCCTTCCTCCCTTCCTCCCTTCCTTCCTTCCTCCCTTCCTTCCTTCCTCCCTTCCTCCCTTCCTTCCTTCCTCCCTTCCTCCCTTCCTCCCTTCCTCCCTTCCTTGCTTCCTTCCTTCCTTCCTTCCTCCCTTCCTCCCTTCCTTCCTTCCTCCCTTCCTCCCTTCCTTCCTCTCCTTCCTTGCTTCCTTCCTTCCTTCCTTCCTCCCTTCTTCTTCCTTCCTTCCTTCCTTCCTCTTCCCTTCCTTCCTTCCTTCCTTCCTTCCTTCCTTCCTTCCTTCCTTCCCTTCTTCCTTCTTTCCTTCCTTCCTTCCTTCCTTTGACATTAGAACTCATGAAGACTTGCATGTAGAAGGTTTACAATATAATTTAATGGAGAATATATACTCACATTGGTAATATCTCAGATTCCTGAGGAATATCCAGCCAAATAAATTATAATCCACCCCCCAAACTCTCAACGCTGAACTGGCTTTGAGATGGAAATGAAGATTTATAAATTGCAGAAATATGCAATGTGTTGGTGCAAGTAAGTAGTTCAATGTGGGAAAGGAATGGGTAGGGGTCATGGTCAGGAGTAGAGAAAAGAAACAAAATTTTACTCATGTTTCAGAGCTGAAATAGTATATCCCTCTCATTTTAAAGATGAGAGAAATGAGGACCAGCATGGTTAAAGTCACAGAAACATAGGTGGCTTAATGACTGGGAATTAGGAAGGTCTTGTCCTTTTCAGGATGAAGCCTGTAAAATCCTCCATTGTAAGAGGTGATGGCAAAGGGAGCAGGGCATGTCCAAGCCAAACATGAGGAGGAGGTAAGATAAAAAGATGCTGATTGCCCTTGAGAATGTCATAGCAAAAATAACTGCCAGGTTGCATTTAGGGCCAATTTCAAGGAAAAGCAAACAAACTTATAGTTTTCCGAGTCAGCATGGAATCTGATTTTCCTCCATAGGTAAGCTGAAAATTGGAGAGTATACTTATACACACTCATAAATCCATTAAATTTCCAGCATAGGAGGGCGGAGCCAAGATGCAGAGTGAAAGCAGTGACTTGCTTGAGCTCTGCCCCAAACCCCTCCAAATACTCATAAAAAATAGCTCTAAACAAATTCTGAAGCAGCAGAACCCACAAAAAGATAGAGTGAAACAAATTTCCAGCCCAAGACAACCTGGATGATTGATCAGAAAGGTGCAGCACGCCGGGCTGGGAGTGCAGCTCAGTTCAGTGTGGGTGTGCAGGTCGCAGCAAACCTGGAGCAGGGCTCAGAGGACTGAATCGCGGGCAGCTGTGGAGGTTTCCAGACTCCTCAATCCACTAATGCCAAAGACAACTTAGAAGGTCAGTGGGAAAAGTCTGTTTCTGTGGTGGTCAGAGAGGAAGGCGGGTCTCAGCTCCATTCCCCAAGAGCTGGCCTGGGGGGCAGCTGCTTCCCGAGCTTCCGCCCACAGACTGAGGGGGAATCCAGTGGCTGATCAGAGAGGGACTGCAGGGATCTCTTTGCCAGTGCTGAGGCAGGAATCTCTTGCTTTCCCCGTGTATGGATCTGGGTCACAGTTCTGGGAGGCAATGCTGGGGTGAGGAGGAGCGCTGGCGTGGTGGAGCTTGTAGTGGCTGTAGAGAGGAACCCCTCCTCACAGTTAGGACAGAAAGGAATACTTGTGGTCACAGGCCAGGAAAGGAGTAAACACCTCCCCCTTATCATACCACCTTGGAAGAACTGAAAATTTACAGGTCCCTACAAGTATCTCTGAAAACAGCTACACAAACCCCTGAAGCTTGGGACAGTACACTCTCCACATTGGAAGCAGACTCTTACCTTAACAAAGAGTTTAAAACTCAAGTAATTGGCTGGGATCATGAGCAAGCACGCAAAAAGAGTCAGACTATATTATCTTACTTTGGTGAAAAAGAAGATCAAAATATACAACCAGAAGAAGACAACAAAATCAAAGCTCCTACATCCAAAGCCTCCAAGAAAAATATGAATCAGTCCCAGGCCTTGGAAGAGCTCAAAAGGGATTTTGAGAAGCAAGTAAGGGAAGTAGAAAAAACTGGGAAGAGAAATGAGAGTGATGCAAGAAAATCATGAAAAACAAGTCAACAGCTTGCTAAAGGAGACCCAAAAAAATACTGAAGAAAATAACACCTTAAAAAACAGCCTAACCCAAATGGCAAAAGAGGTCCAAAAAGCCAATGAGGAGAAAAATGCCCTAAAAAAAAATTGGCCAAATGGAAAAGGAAGTCCAAAAGATTACTGAAGAAAATACTTCCTTAAAAATTAGAATAGAGCAATTGGAAGCTAGTGACTTTATGAGAAATCAAGACACTGTAAAGCAAATCCAAAAGAATGAAAAATTAGAAAACAATGTGAAATATCTCATTGGAAAAACAACTGACCTGGAAAATAGATCCAGGAGAGAGAATTTAAAAATTATTGGACTATCTGAAAGCCATGATCAAAAAAAGAGCCTAGACATCATCTTTCAAGAAATTATCAAGGAAAACTGCCCTGATATTTAGAACCAGAGGGAAAAATAGAAATTGAAAGAATCCACAGATCTCCTCCTGAAAGAGATCCCCAAAGGAAAACTCCTAGGAATATTGTAGCCAAATTCCAGAGTTCCCAGGTCAAGGAGAAAATATTACAAGCTGCCAGAAGGAAACAATTCAAGTACTGTGGAAACACAATCAGGATAACAGAAGATTTAGCAGCTTCTACATTAAAGGACCGCAGGGCATGGAATATAATATTCCAGAGGGCAAAGGAGATAGGATTACAACCAAGAATCACCTACCCAGCAAAACTGAGTATAATCCTTCAGGGGAAAAAATGGTCATTCAGTGAAATAGAGGGCAAGCATTCCTGATGAAAAGACCAGAGCTAAAGAGAAAATTTGACTTTCAAATACAGGACTCCAGTGGAACATGAAGAGGTAAACAGGAAAGAGAAATCATAAGAGACTTATTAAGATTGAACTGTTTACATTCCTGCATGGAAAGATGATATTTGTAACTCATGAGAACTTTGTCAGTATTAGGGTAGTTGAAGGAAAAAAAAATTGTATGTATGTATGTATAGATAGCTAGATAGACGGCACAGGGTGAGTTGAAGATTAAGGGGTCATATCTGTAGAATAAAATTAAGGGATGAGAGAGGATGATGCTCAGAGAAGAAAGGGAAAGGTAGAATGGGGTAAATTATGTCACAAAAAAAACAGAAAAGAAAAGTCTCTCACAGTGGAGGGGAAACAGGGGAAGGACAGAGGGAATGAAGGAATCTTATTTTCATAGGATTTGGCTTAAGGAGAGAATAACATACACATTCAATTGGGTATGGAAATCTGTCTTACCCTACAGGAAAATAGGGGGAGAAGAGGACAAGAGAGCAGGGGATGATAGAGAGGAGGGCAGATTGGGAAAGAGGGTAATCAGAAGCAAATACTTCTGAGGAGGGACAGGGTCAAAAGAAAGAATAGAATAAATGGGAGGGCAGGATAGGATTAAGGGAAGTAGAGTTAGTTTTTCACAACGTGTCTACAAAGGAAGTGTTTTACATAACTGCACATGTATAACCTATGTTGAGTTGCTTGCCTTTTCAATGAGGGTGGGTGGGGAGGGAGGAAGGGAGAAAATTTGGAACTCAAAGTTTTAAAACCACATGTTTTAAAAAAATGTTTTCACATGCAGCTGGGAAATAAGAAATACAGGAAATGGGGTTCAGAAGTCTATCCTGCTCTACAGGAAAATAGAAGGGGAAGGGGATAAGAGAAGGGATGGGGGAGAGATAGAAGAGAAGGCAGACCAGGGGAAGGGGTATTCAGAATGCATGCCATCTTGGGGTGGGGGGAGGGGTGAGAAATTTGGAACTCAAAAACTTGTGGAAGTGAATACTGAAAACTAAAAATAAATGAATTTGTATTTAAAAAAAGTTGTAAAAAGAAAAGATATCAATAAAAAGTTTCACAGTAAGTTTCCAGCATAACCCTAAGCTTGGAAAGTTTAATACGGGATTATAGCCAGCCTTGCAAATAGGTTAAGTAAACTGTTGTCTACAGAATATCTTTTCCAGAGAAACAGGAAGCCCCTTTCACCCTGAAAGCCTTTCTAGCTAGCCTACTATTCCCTGAGATTACACAAATTTATTGTATTGGTTTAAGCTTTGGCTTCTATTGAAATGCAAATATTGCTAAGAGAAGTACCTAATTAAATTGTATCAGTCACTTATACGGCAGTGCCAATGAGTTTTTAAGATCATTTCCTAGGAACAGATTTAGAAAGAGCAAAAGAGGATCCAGTGTTTGGGTATTAGGAAGGAGAAAAGGAGGGTATGGAAAAGGAAAAATAAAACTTAGGATGCCAATAAAAACTATCCTCTACAGTTAATTGATCAAGCAATAAACATTTAATAAGTGCTTACTGTGTGCCAGGGGGACCATTGCCAGTCATCTTGAGCTATGTCTAGCCACTGGACTCTGATGACTGGAAGAGAGAGAAAGGCTGATGATTTTGCACAGCTCTGCCTCACTTAAATGAAATTCACTTGCAAGTGAAGACATCACCCTTCTGATGTCATTGGTCTTCTTCAAAAAAGAAGGGCTAACAACATTCTGGGAGTAGCTGCTCCCTGGGGACCCAACTGGCTAGTTGCAGTTGATCAATACTACTATTTCCTCCTCCTCCTCTTCTCCCTCTGTCCACATGGGGAATCATAGTCTTATTTGTGCATGCTCTGTCCAAAGGAATATAAATTTTGACTGCTTATACTTTGCAAGCTATCCTGGGGTTTGGGGGCTTGATTTTTTTTTCTTTGCATTTATTTATTCTATTATTGTTTTTTTTAGAAAAACTGTGACAATAGTGTTTATATCTATCTATCTATCTATCTATATCTATATATATCTATCTGTATATCTATCTATCTATCTATCTATCTATCTATCTATCTATCTATATCTATATCTATATCTATCTATCTATCTATCTATCTATCTATCTATCTATCTATCTATCTATCTATATCTATATCTATATCTATATCTATCTATATCTATATCTATATCTATATCTATATCTATATCTATATCTATATCTATATCTATATCTATATCTATATCTATATCTATATCTATATCTATATCTATATCTATCTATAATTGCTTGAAATACAGCTCTAGAAAACCAGGCTTTGCTAAAGTCCATTGTGATTCAAATAGAGCTACTTAACTATGACTTTAAACCCTGGCTTTCACTGATTGGCCAGTAATTAGTCCCAGCCCAACCCTCACTTGTTCATTGTTTGGGTCTTGATGGCTCAGAGCAGTTGTTGTTTCTGTTCTGGCCAGAAACTCTGAGGGTCTTCCCCTCCCAAGTTGATTTTTTTTGACTAGGTAAAAGAAACCTCATTTCTTACCCAGCCTTAATCACTGAATGGGCATTGCCTCTGTCAAACTGAGAAAGACCTTAGCTTAAAAAGGCCAACATCTCCCACTGGACTCCAATGACTGGGAGGAGAGAGTGAGGCTGATGACTTTGCCCTCCTCTGCCTCACTTAAATGAAATTCAATTGAAAATCAAAATATCACCCTCCTGAAGTCTTTGGTCCTCTTAGAGAATGAAGAGCAAATAACAACTATGTCTCAGCCACTGTACTAAACACTGGGGACATAGGAACAAAGTGAAAACTGTCCCTACCTAAAAGGAGCTTACATGTTAATGGGGGAGAGAACATATATGTAGACACAAGATGCAGACAAAGTTGATATCAGGTAATAACAAATATAAGAGTAGCTAGATGGGAAATGGGAAAGCCTTTTGTAGAATGTAGCATCTGAGGTGAGTTTTACATAAAGTCAGGGATTCTAAGAGTCAGAGGTGGGTAGGAAGAGCATTTTGGACATACATGACAGGCAACATAAAGATACAGAGTTGAGAGATGAAGCATCCTGTGTGAGAAATAGCAATCAGGCAAGTATGACAGAACCATGAAGTGCAGGAAGGGATAACATGTAAGAATCCTAGAAACACAGAAAAAGACTAACTTGCAAAGAGGATAAAATCCCCAGAAGAGGGTTTTTTTATTTGATCCTGGAGGCAATAGAGAATACCTAAAGTTTGTTGAGAATTTTATGATCAAGTCTTTGCTGTAGGAAAATCACTTTGGAAGCTATGAAGATTGAGGTGGGGAAACAAGTCAGGAGACCAGTTAGAAGGCTATCACCAAGCAAGAGATGATGAAATCTTGAACTATGATGGTAAATGGAGAGAAAGCCATTCATAAGTAATGATGTAAAGATGAAAAATACAAGATTTGATGAGTTATTTGACTTTTTGGGTGATAGTGAGAAGCTGATAGTGACATTGAGGTTGAGAACATTGGCTAGTCAAAAGTCTAGGGTTAGGTATATGGACCTTGAAGTCATTAGCACAGAATGATAACTGAACACAGAAAAGCTGATGAGGTCACCAAGTAGGAGAGTTTAGAAAGAAAATAGAAGAGGGCCTAAGACAGAACATTGAGTTGTACCCACAATGACTGTGCCTGACACTTATGAAGACCCAACAAAGATGAAGGAAGAAAAGTAATATGAGAAGAGAGAACAGTATCATGAAAACCCACAAAGGAGAGGAGACATATAAGAATGTGCTCAACAGTGTCAAATGCCATGAGAGATCAAGAAGGATGAGGATTGAGAAGAGGCAATAAGACTCAGGAATTAGGAGATCATCATTTACTCTAGAAATAGCAATGTGAGTTCAATGAGTTCAGAAGCCAGACTGCAGAAGGGTTAGAAGAAAAAAAGGAGTCTAGTTGGAAAAGGTGAAGAGAAATACAAAATGGTAGGATCTCTGTTTTTTAACAAGTGGGAGATGTGTATATCAAGAAGCAATGGGAAGGAACTATGAGTTGGAGAAAGACTGAAGGCTATAGAGAGTTAGTTTTAGGAAAAATGATGAAAGAAGCCATTTCATGTCCACATGGAATAAAAAGATTTATTTCAGTATGGGAAGAAAGGTTGGTGTGGTGGAGAAGAAGAAGATCAGACTGAGTTTAAGCTCTAGCTTGCCTATTACTACCTAGCCAGGTAAGTCATTCTCTGTCCTGGGTCTCAGTTTCCTCCTAGGTAAAAATAAATGTAGTTGACTTTAAGATACTTTCCAGCTGTAAATAAACATTAATGATTCTTTACTTCCAAAGCCTCAGAGAAACACAGCAGCAGGGGAGAACAATATAAAGCAGTAGCAAAAACAAACAGAAAAACAAACAAACAAACAAAAAAAAAACCTTTGACTTGGTCTCTTGATTCTGAAATAGCTGGACTGGTAAAAAAAAAAGTCAGACTCTCAGCAAACATTTATTAAGCAACTTCTACGTTCAATACACCATGCTGAGTGTTCAGAAGACAAAGATGTGATACAACTCTTCTGTCTCACTGAGGTGCCCACAATCTAGTAAAGCTTTGACACACACTTTTCATTTGCAAGCCATTGTGATAACAAAATGGAATGTAATGACTGCACAAGGACAAATGGCTCACCAGATAGTGGTGTGAGATTGGAGAAGGAAGAATCATAAAATGACTAATACCTGGGAGGTGAGGCATGATAAAATTGGAATTTTCCAGATGGAGGTAACAACCAAGCTTTATCTTAAAGATAGTCAAATCAACAAACATGTTAAATGCCTACTATGTTCCAGGCACTGTGATAAGTGCTGAGGATCCAAAAAAAAGTCAAATGACAATCCCTTCTCTTAAGGAAATCACAGTCTAATGGTAGAAGGCAGCATAAAAAAGATGCTGAAAAGGGGGTGTAAGGGAGAGTAAGTGGCAATAGTGGGGAGGTGGTATGATAAACTCCAGAAGAGTACAGCTTTATGGGAAATTATGAGATGAATGCCTTGACTCCCTCCTCAATTGGAAGACTTGAAGGAGCTCTCCAATGCCCATCCTTTTCAATTAAAAGTAAGTAGGGATCCTAGGGGCTATTGAGGAAGGTAGGAGGTATTGAGGAAATATGAGTTTCAGAGTTGATGTATTCTTTCAGAATGATGAGGTTATGAAGATGATGCAGAGTCCAGGACTGCAGTCAGGCAGAAAATGATAGAAGGGATTTCAAAAGTCATTGTATAAAAAGTCCATTTAACAATGGGGGGCAGTTTATATAGATTCACAAAGGCATATGAAGGCCGTGTGAAGCTAAGGAATGGCTAGTACCCTTGTTTGGCTGGAAGAAACCTTAGAAACAATCTAGTCCAAACTTTTAATTTTGTAGATAAAAGACAGAGGCTCAAGAAGGTAAATGACTTGCCCAGCATCGCATGGTTAATGGCCAACCTTGAAACAGAATGTTGGTATACCATTCCCCAGGCAACTGCTCTTTCTATGATGCCATACTATTAATTCAAGTAAAAATGAGAATGTTTAGCTTGCCAGAATCAGTGCAAAGTAATACTTACGGGCCTCAGTTCATGTTGCTTGCAGCATGCTGAAGGTTCTTATTTACATAGTTCCATATTCATGAAAATGAGAGTGTTTCAATTGAATGTGAACCTTTGTTTTGGATTTGTTTCCTTTGCCTTGTAGAGAGATAGCCTGAGTGTGGCCTTGGGCTTACTATGTAGAGCCTCAACAATATTATAGAAATATTAGGAGTTCACAGCTGTTCTGCAAGAGTACTTATTGGTAAAACTCTAGTGGAAAAGGGATAGTTTTTATTCTATTCCCCTCCCCTTTTTAAAATCCAAATACCATGTCACATTAAGCGATTACTCCCATTTGACATATAAGAAACTTAAGTTATTTGATTAGATAAAAAAAGTGATCCAGAGTGTTTGAGCTAGACCTGAGTCACAATTTTTTTTTAGTGGGATAAAGTTCTCCTCTCTTGCAGTAACCACATGAAAACAAAATCTGTTCTAAAATGTGTTCTTTGTAATCTATGTTTATGCTGTTTTTGCTTTTGAAGAAAGAAAAAAAAGAAAGAAAAAGGAAGAAAGAAAGAGGAAGAAAGAGAAAGGAAGGGAGAAAGAAAGAAGCATCATTATTTTTTATTTAGAATCCCAGGAAGAACTAAATGTGGGTGACAGTAGATGCAAAAGGGAAGAAAAGTATGTGCACATGCACACACACATGAAGAGGAGCCAAGTCATGAAAAACATCAAAAGCATGGAAGACATACCTCCTTCTGCTAACACTAAATATAACTAAATCATTCTTAACACCAATGCATCAGGTGCAAATTAAAACATCTGGATGTACCCTGCAAAATACTCAGGGAAAGTAAACCAAGCAGCAATGGGTGAAATCTTTCCATGGAGAGCACCTGTGAAATGCTACAGACATTGCCTAATAGGTCCATATTGGCCTAGCTCTTATTCCTTGTCCACTGCTAATGATTTTTAACACTTTTCTCAAACACTGAAAATCTCCTGCTTGTGTTCATTCTCTTTCTCTCCCTTACCTCACTTCCATGCATCTCCCTAAAGACATTTACTATAAAACAGTGCCTCTCACTTTAAAATAGTTTATCCATTCCTTCAGCTATTGCTTTCACAGTTGAATTCAATGCATCTGTGATTTTGCAAGCATTGCCACAATATCCAATGTGATGACACATTATGGTTTCAGCAGATGGTAAAGATAATCGGTACAGATGCACTTAGGGAATAAGGGTCTGGGGCCCCTAGAAATGTCTTTAGGAGGTAATAAAAAAAGGAGTTGAAATATAAGCTTTCATCTGCCAACGTCTGGGAAGTTGAAGTTTTCATCTACAAATTTACCAAGTTGCCAACTGTGGAAAGCAAAAGAAAACAAAACAAAGAGCTAAACCTATTTCACAATGCCTATTACGGGAAATTATGGAAAGGCAGCATGTCATAGGAGAAGGCAGAATGACTACAGTGAGAGGACCTAATTCTTATTGAATGGTTATTTCTGTGACCTTGAGGAAGAGTCTTAAACTCCCTGGGCCTCTGAGATTTCCTGTATGTGCTGCAAAATGAAGATGGAGAAAATCACAAAACCATGCTAACCAGGTCCATTACAAATTTGTGTTACATAAGCGTAACTTTTCCCCTACTGTCATGAGGCAATCCTTTTACATCTTCCTAACTGATCCTATCCTGCTGACCACAGTGAATTTTCAAAATTTTTCATCACTCCTCAAGCCTCACATGGCTCCTCTGGTCTCACACTTTCAGGTGAGAACCTCGTACCATATTTCACTGAAAAAAAAATTGAGGTCATTTGCTGAGTTTCTTCTTCCTTTCTCTTCATCTCACATCAATAAGATGCCACCTGCCACTTTCTCCTCCTTTACCCCAATCTCACACAAAGATGTGACTCTTCTTTTTACCAAAGCAACCTCTCTATATGCACAAGTAACCTCATTATATTCCATCTTCTACAAGAGATTGCCCCTTCTACAATCCCCACTCTCACTTTGCTTCAGTCTCTTTCCATATGTATTGGCTGCATCCCTGCTGTCTACACACATGCCCATGTCTCCTCAAAACAAACAAACAAACAAAAATTCTATCCTCATTTGAAGCATCCATCTCTGCTAGCTATCATTCTCTATTGCTTTCTCTTTTGTGGGAGAACTCTTTAAGAAGACTGTCTATAATTAATGCCTTCACTTCTTTTCCTCTGAGTCTCTTCTTAATGTCTCTCCATTCTGGCTTCTGACTTCATTATTCAACTGAAACTGCTCTCTCCATTGCCAAATCTAATATTTTAGAAAATATCTCAATCTTCATTCTTTTAAATCTCATTGTAGCTTTTGACATTGTCAATATTATTTCTATGCAGATGATTCTCAGATTTATTTGTTCACCTCTAACCTCTCTACTGATCTCCAGATTCTCATCTCTAACAGTCTCAAATTGGATGTCTCATAGTCATCTTAGTCTCAACATATCCAAAGCTGAACTCATCATTCCCCTCATACTTTCCCATCTTCCAATCATCCATGTTACTGTTAAGGATACCACCATCTCCCCAATCACCCAGGTTTGCAACCCAGGTGTCAACCTCAACTTCTCAGTTTCCTTTACCTCACATATCCAATCATTTGTCAAGTCCTATCATCTCTACCTTCTTAGCATGTTCTAATCTCGGTCTCTTCTCTCCTCTGACACTACCACCACTCTGGTACAAGGCTTCGCCTTATACATAGATTATTTCAATAGCCTTCTGGTTAGTCACCTTGACTCAAATCTCTCCTCATGTGGTCCAATCTATCCTCCACTCAGCAGTCAGTGGTCTTCCCAAATATTAAATCTGACCATGTCACACCTGTATTTCATTCCAGTGTCTGCCTATTGTTTCCAGGATTAAAATTAAGATCCTGTTTGGCTTTAAAAACCCTTAATAACCTTTCCCTTTCTTACCTTTTCAGACTTGTTATACCTTCCACACCCCTACCTAATCTGTGATAGACTGATAGTGGACTTTTTGATGTTTCTTGCATATGACACTTTGGCTGTTCCCCATGCCTTGAAATCTCTCCTTTCCCCTAAATTTCCCCTCCTAGCTTCTCTGGTTTCCTTCAAGTTTCAGATAAAGTCCCACATTTCCCAAGAAGCCTTTTCTGACCTCCTTTAGTGGTTGAACCTTCCTTTTGTTAATTAATTCCAATTTACCCTGTCTATATCTTGTTTGTTCATAGTTGTTTTCATGTTGTCTGAAGATCTTTAAGAGTAGGTACTGTCTTTTGCTTTATTTGTATCTCAAGTGCTTAGCACATTGCTGGGCACATAGTAGGTGTTTTATAAATGGTAGTTTACTTATTGAAAAATGAGAAGGTTGGGTTAGGTGGTCTCTAAGTTTCTTTTTTTTTCTGGCTCTAGATCTATGATTCTATGTTTGGTGGGCATTTGATTCCTGATTATAAGCCTAGATACCAAGTCATTGAACAGATAATTAACTAATTAAATAATCCATTGCATACTTTTTTTACTTAATGGTCTGGCTATTTTCTAAGCTTGCCTTGCAGCAGGGCACTCTTTTCAAAAACAATTAAATTCCACTGTTGATGATTTCAGAACCATGGACAGTTAGCCCAAGTCCATTTCATGTCACCTCCTAAGTTGCAGATACAGAACATATTTTTCTGCCTTGTTTAAAAATGATGTTATGCAGTAGAAGTAGGAGAAACAATAACTTGTTAACCAAAAGGAGAGAAGAGAAATAAATTTTACTGTGAATCAAAGCTATAAGAATTAGTTAGATATGCGCTACAAGATGTTTTGTAAAACAAAAAAATAGAGCCAATTAGAACTGATGTTCATGAAGGTCACTGAAAGACATGAGCAAGAGTCTTATACATACCATTTCAAACATTGTATGGTATTTTTTGGGAAGGAGAGGTTTTTTTTTCTTCTCAACCTTTGCTTATTTGCCTGATTTGAGTAAATAGATATATTATTCTTCATCAATTCAACACCCAATGATATAGTGATGTGTTTGTATACAAAAAGTTTTGGGCCATAAGCCTCCTCAAGCAATGTGTTCATTTCTAACCTTGTTTTCCAATATGAATATACCTTGGGTTGGGCTGGAGCCAGATTTCCTGACAGGTAGAGTCAGAAAACTAATAGAGTTAGTACTTCAGCTGCATTTTCTCCTTGCTTTTATAATACCATTAAGTTGCGTTCGATTGAGGGAGAGTCTTCAACATAAATGGGTTATGAAAAGAAACCCAATTAAGTAGATGGGCGGAAGCTTAGGCTATACTTAGTGTTCTCCACACTGGAAACATTCTTTGCTCATAGAGCTCTAAGACAAATTTGTATAAATAATGTATCTTTAAGTGTGTATCATGGTTAATACAAATAACTTTTCTATGTTGCTCACATCAGTACTTCAGTTTCATGTTTTCATCTCATTTCATGTGCATATATATATGTATATATATAATATACATATATATACATAATACATACATACATACATACATACATACACACACACACACATATCTTGGAAAGGCCTCTGGAAGTCACACTGTAGTAACATAGCCTTTGAGAGCACAAGGCACCTCCATAACATGATAGGGCAACATAGAACTTTTATTTTTCTTTCCCAATGTTATCCTTTTGTTATCCTTTTTAAATGAAGCACACCAAACATCTATTAGATGACACATTTGATTCTAGACTAGAGAACTTTGCCACATTTGTGTTGGGGAAGGTTCTAATGCATCTCAGATACTTAATGAATCTTAAAATTCAATACTGATTGAAGATCTCTTTTTACTAAACTCTTTTCAGATATTTCATTGCTAAAAATGATTAAGATAGTCTTATTTGACTGGAAAACAGAGAGAATGAAAGGAAGTAATATAAAATGAGGTTCAAAAGGTATTTTAGAGATTGACCATGGAGGAATATAAATGTTAAGCCAGGTACTTGGTATTTTTTCCTTGAGACATCATGAAGACATTAAAAATTTTGGAGCAAAAATAAATAAACAAGTAAATTAGTTATATATCATATATAAAACCAGCAGTGTATTATTCTGAGAAATTAGATGATTTTCCTTCACTTCTCTCTTTTTATGCTTTAAGGACCTATGAATTCTACAGTGACTGCTTTTCCTTCACTGATTCAGATTATAACACTTCCAGGCTTTAGCAGATATATCTATGAGTTACTTTTGCCATATCAAACAAACAAAAAATCATCACATCTAAGCCAGACCTCTGATTTTTAAGACTCTTTAAATTTGGGTAGGTTGGTCTTCTGATAATGGACAGAGAAACTATCACTGGACCTATAGCCAAGACATGTATAGCTTGATAAAACCTGCCAATAACATAACAAAAATGTGTTTTATTAACCTACTCTTTAAGAAGCCAGGGTCACCAACTAGAAGGCTTTAATGGTGGTTACCTTTATCCATGGGGGAAAAAAAAGATAAGAATGCAAAGAATTGAGTCAAAAATAACCTATATTCATATGTATTGGTTTGTTCTTGGGATATTTGGAAATTGCTTTAATTTTCCAAACCGAAACAGATGCGGAAGATTTGGGGGTATTTTTAAGGAAATTGCCAGTAATTATCCTTGCTCCTGCTGCCATTCATAATTCTAAATCTCAAATGGGGCATACTCTAGCACCTTGCTGAACCGATCTTGTTTAAAATTATTACTTAGATGTTGAGTTAGGCTATTCGCAAATCTTCTTGTACTTCATTTTAAATGCAGTATTTTTTATTTCTGGACTTTGACAGAGCTGGAGTTAACCAGATGTTGCACTCCATTTCAGAAAAAGCTGTCACTGTAATAGTGGATGGAGTTCCTCTCTGTGTACATATATCACTTTAAGTTTGAGATGAAAATGCCCCATATAAATGTAAGTTATTAACAGGATTAAGGACTTCTCCAGTGTGGGCTGATGCAAGATACGCTAATAGTTCTGAAGAAGCCATTATAGTTTATGGTGTCAGCGATCTGATGAGGCACTATAATAAGGACATCTTCCCTATGACCCAGCAAAATATCTTTTATACCTACAGTGAGATAGAATAAAAGATATTAAACTTATGGGATGTCTTAAGTTCCAAAGCAGAGTAGAAGGATGTTAGGTGACCTTGTGAATCAAGCCTGTCAGTGCTGAGGGGCAGCAGCCTGAGATGGCACTAGAAAGAATGTTCACTTATTTATAAAGCTTCCTTCTAAATGCCTCAGAGCCTGCATAGAAAATTAAAATGCAATGCTCAAAAACTCTGCAACCCAAAAAATCAAACACAGAATTTATAGTGAGAAAAAAAATAATTTCCTGAAAAAAGTCACATATATATGACTCCTAACATGACACTTTAAGGTAAGTGCATTGTTTTCTCCCATACAAAGATAGGAGGGAGAAAAGGACTTAGGTTGGTTAAATGATTTGATCATAAACATATAGCTTATATGCATTAAAGGTGGGATTTGAACCCAGGTCTTCTAACTTCAAATCCAACAGTATTTTCCATTACCTTGGTGCCTCTGGACTCACTGGCCAACCTATAACTCCTTTACTTTTTGGATGATTGCTTCCCTTAGGAAAGTCCCTTGCACCTTCAGCTTCAAGTTTCAGATAAACAGTCATACAAATAGATTATTTTTTGCATAAGCTAGACATATACACAAATGCATATTTTGGACCATATTTTGAACTTGTGAGTTAATTGAGTTTATCACTATAGCGAATACCCAGTGAGGAAAATCCCTCTACCAAGGCAGAATTTGGGGCCACTGCACCACTTGTAACACTGTCAGTATCTGTCAGAGGCAGGGATTTCCTTATTCTGAGGCTCCCTCTCTCTATGTATTAACGTCCCACTGCTTCTCAAAAATACAGTTGAAATAACATAACAGAAAGGTGTGTTCATCTATATTCCAACTTTTCATTTGTTGATATATGTGTGTGTCTATATATAATATGTATATATATAGTATACATATATGTATCTGTCTCTATATATCTTTTTATATACATATACATGAAGCAAGGTTTATAGTAGACAATGTATTATATTTCTGTCTCATCCTTGTTTATCCTCCCACCCTGGAACTCAGCAGTTTTCTTCTTGCTGCTGAAGATGCTTTGCTGATTTGACTTTTGGGGATATTTCTTGCATTGCTCTTGATTTGTATGTGCTGCGTAGCAGTAGACACCAAAGGGGAGTCAGAATCAATATGCTTAAGCAGCAGCACTGATAGGGAAATTAGGGCTTCTGGTAAGTGAGAAACAGTTTGGAAGAAATGAAAAGAGCATATAAAGGACTGGAAAGTAATCCATAACCACATGCGTTTTCTAATGTTTTGGTACTCATTTCCACAGGGGCAGGAGGGTTTATTTTGCATGTCACTCAGGTTTGATCTTGACTTCCTAAGGTGTAAATCAAATCCCCTGTCCCACCATTCTCTTCAGACTGGTGTGACCCTCTCCCCTACCCTTCCCCCTACAAGTCACTGGTCAGCTGGCTGAGATTATTTCTCTAGCCCCACCCTTGGAGCCTGATAATTGAGCCAGCTGCTACTCATCACTCCTGCTCCAAAATAGCTGAGAAAGACATCTTGCCATGAATTTGGAATATTTGTCTTGGAGAAGATGAAACTAGGGGGTGGGGCAGGGGGATTTTAGCCTTCAAGTATTTATTTGAAAGTATTCAAATCTTCATTTATTTATTTGAAATGTCATGTGTCCTTCCAGCCACTAGGTAACACAGTGGAAAGAGCACTAGGGCATGAGTCAGGAAGATTCATGTTCATGAGTTCACATCCATCCTCAGATACATACTAGCTGTGTGACCCTAGGCAAGTCATTTAACCCTGTTTGCCTCAGTTTACCTGTCTGTAAAATGAGCTGGTGAAGGAAATAGAAAACCACTTCAGTATATTTGCCAAGAAAACCACAACAAGAGATCTTGGACCAGAGGCGATGATGGTAAGTTGCTTATTTCAACTCAATTTAATTATAAAGTGGTAAGGATTTTTGCTATGGTAGTTGAAACAGCACCAATTCCTCCCTACCCACTCCATTATTACTTAGCATAGCCCAGTAACTGCTTTTAGGGATGTGAAGTAGGTTGAAAGGCCAAATGAAAAGTGGTATATGTGTTTATCCACAACCACCAACATACTCAGTAAAAGTTATTAGTACATGGGGAATGATGCATGATACACTCTGGGGCATGTGAAACTCACATCTTGTGATTACCAGAAGTCTTTTCTTCCCTTTCTGGAGTCCTAATAAAGCTCTCTGTAGGTATAGCTCTCTGCTGGATCTGAGGGTCAATGCCTTTGTGGAATTTTGAATCTGCATTTACTCAGTATATTTAGTTTATCTTTAGCATGTCTCTCTATTCCTGATGCAGATGTTGCTAGGTGTTGCTGCTCTGAGAAAGTTATACCAACTTTACTGGCCACTGTTATTGTTGCTGAAGGTACTTCTAGGTCTTTTGATTTTTCAGAGTTCATAAGGTTGTACATATCGTATTTAGTTCTTTCTCTGAATACTCATTTTTCTTTTCTTGGGAGACTTCATATTTGCCATTGACATGTCTATTTCTAGCTGGATGCGCTGTTTCATATTAGTCTGTTCTCTCTGTTAACATGGTTAATAAGTAAGGGGAAGGAGAGAGAGAGTGAATCACTCTCTCTTCTTTCTAAGAGCAACTTCTGCTCAGGTAACCGATATCTTTAGTTCCTAAATTTTGTAGTCCTCTCCTATTAAACTGGCTAGCTCTGTTTTCATAGGAGATCAAGAGGTATAACTTGTTATTCTCAATCAATCATAAGCTCTTCCCTATGTATCATTACAGCAATGGATATAGTAAAGATTCCTTAACAAAATGCTGAAAATGTGTTGATTAGTCCCCAAAGCATATTGGCCAGGCAGTCTCACAATAGTTATAGAAGTCTAAATCAGTAGTAGGTGACAATTGTAACAAATGGCAGCAGCAGGGACAGGCACTCTGCTAAGTACTTTGCAAACACTATCTCATTTGATCCTCACAACAATCCTTAGTGGTAGGGGAGAGGTGCTGTTATTATCCACATTTTCATTCAATCTTTGGAGGAAACTGAAGTAGATAGAGGTTAAGTGGTTTGTCTGGGTTCAAATAGGTAGCAGGGCCTGAGGTTTAAGCTAAACTCAGGTTTTCCTAACTCCAGGCCCATCACTCTATCCACTGCACCACCTAGCAGCCTGGTAGAGAAGTGTTAAAGAACATGATAGCTATGGAGGCTGAGTAGAACAGAAAAAGGAAGGGAAGCTAATCATGCCAAAGAAGCCATGAGAGGCAGAGCTAAGAATAGCTAAGACATAACAGTTGTGAGGAAAAAAATGGAAAAAAAAATATTCTTAGTTGTGGGGTCATATACAAACAGGTAGCAGGCCAAATTTGGCCCTCACGTTAGATTCTTCCTGATCCCTGCTGTAGGCTGGTGTAGGAAACTGTCAAACCTTCACTGCTTTATAAAAGTCTGGATTCTTCACTTCACCTGAGTCAAAGTCATTAAATGCCTCTAATATCTTCCAGAGAGAAGGGTGAATATTCCCTCCCTCCCACAACAATTCATGTAAAGCACAAGTACCTAGACACCTTGACTGAATCATCCAAAAGTATAAACTATGTGTGATGATGACAATGATTATAGCTAGTATTTATATTTCACTTTAAGGTTTGCAAATATGTTTATTATTATTATTATTATCTCACTTGGTCTTCAAAATAAGAGGTATGTACTATTATTATCATAACTTTACAGATGAAGAAACTGAGGTAGAGGTTGAGAGAATTGTTCAGGGACACAAACATAGCTGGAAAGTATATGAACAAATCTGTAATAATTTTGAAATGATCAAAGACCTTTTGGGTTATTGAATGAAAAGCAGAGATGAAAGAGAGTTAAGAAAGATTCTGTTGTTCAGTTTTTACCTTTGTCATTCATCTTACTATATTACCTCAATTGGAAACTAGCCTAGTTGATTTGTGGGATAGTTAGGTGGCACAGCGGATAGAGTGCCTGACTTGGAATCAAGAAGACTCATCTTATACAGACATATATAGATATACACACATATACATACACATACTACTTACATTTACATAATACATATAGAAAGAGTAGATGGTACAGTGGTGCCAGGCACTGGGCCTGGCATCAGAAAGTTCTAAATTTAAATCTTGCCTCAGACACATTAACTGCATGACCATGGGCAAGTCACTTAACTTCTGTTTGCCTCAGTTTCCTCATCTGTAAAATGGGGATAATAATAGCACCTACCTCCCAGGGTTGTCGTGAGAATCAAGAGATAATATTTGGAAAGCACTTTGAAAAATTGAAAGAACTATATAAATGGTAGCTATGATGATTATTATTCCATTATAACTTTTGAAAAATGCTTTCCAAATATTGTCTCATCTGATTCTCTCGACAACCTAGGGAGGTAAATGACATTACTACACCCATTTTATAGATGAATAAATTGAGGCAGATAGAGGTTAAATGACTTGTTCAGCATCACACTCACAGGAGTCTGAGGTTTCATTTGAACTTTGATACTAGAGCTATCCACTGTACCACTTCTCAGTGTACCATCTCATAATTATACAATTCTTTGTGTAACTGTAGATGATATAGGAAATAGGGTGGAATGCAACTGCAATTCAATAAATACCGTAGAATTTGGTTTCAAAATTAATTATTGGCCTGTGACTAAAATTTAGTTTAAGTTCCTTTCTGAAATAGTTAATCCCTTTTGAACAAAATCTCTGATGGTCTCCTTTGTATTCCTAAGGACATACATTAATACATTCATTCAAAAAGCATTTACTGCAATCTACTGTGATATTCTAGATCTTTTTTTTTTTCCCTCCAAATAAATTTTGTTATTATTTTATTTATCTCTATAAAGTGTTCCCTTGGTATTTTGATTGGCAAAGTACTGAATCTATAAATTTAATTTAGGTAATATTGTCACTTTAAAACATTGGTATGGCCTAGCCATGAGCACTTAATAACCCTTCACTTATTTAAGTCACTTTTTTTCTTTAAATTTTTTTTTGTTATTGTATCTATAATTATTGTGTGAACTCGGGCATTTTATAGTTATTTTCAATGGGATTTCCCTTTCTGTCATTACTCCTTGGATTTTGGCGTTGTTATGCAATTATAGTTGAGACCTATCAAGTATATGGACTATCAAGGGAAATTTCTAGCATAGTACAGACTTATAACTGTATCACAAAAATTTTTCCTATGTAAATGAAATATAATTCTTAGCAAAAAATCTTAGAAATCTGACACAATGATTACTGAAAGAAGATGGCAATATATTAGCAATCAATACCTGTCCTTGACCTAATAGGCCCTATATTGACCCAACTCTACATGGATAATTTTGATTTTCTAGGTCCTATCAAATAAAGAAGAAAAAGAGCATACAGAATACTGATAGTTTCTTCTCTGCCCACCAAAAACAAAGCTTATATCCACAGAGAACTGGGATGGTCACTGTGCTCCCCATTCCATTGTGTTTTATTTTCCAAAAGAGGAGGAAACAGGGAAAGAATGAAAGAAACCCCAATATCCTGCTACCCTTGAGGAAAAACAGAGCATGTTCAGAACAAAACCAAGAGGCTGATACTCCCATTTTAAACAAATGAGAAGGGGCAAAGGTCAAGAGAGAAATCCTTGAAGTCCTGTGTTTTGAAGTCTACTTTACTACTATTAGTCGACAATTCACATTTCTTCTTACAAGAATCTAGGACTTCTCCTTAACTTCTCCCCTGGTGGTGAAATAATACCCTTTCCTTCTTAATTCCAATAGTTCTTGAAATCTTAACACACTCTATGTGTGTGTGTGTGTGTGTGTGTGTGTGTGTGTGTGTGTGTGTGTGTGTGTATGTGTGTGATGGACCTCTTTGGAAGTCTCATGAAATCTGCTGACCCCATCTCATAATATAGTTTACAAATGCATAAAATAAAGTGCACAAGACTATAAAGAAAAACAATTATATTGAAATGCAGCTATTAAAGTATGAAACAAGAACCCTTCCAGCTAGATCAATGGAGGTTGTATCTCTTCTCAAAACAAAAGTCAGTTTTGAAACCAAAGCTATCCCAGATAATTCATATGAGAAAGACAACACCCCAGTCTGTCACCTGTTTGGGACTATTGCTGTATTTATTAGACTAAAATGAAGGAAGGGTAGATTATTTTTTGTCTTGTCCAAACCATCATTCAATCACCTAGAAAGTGCTGTATAACTTTGCTATTTCTAAGCATGGCTGAGATGAGGGAGCTTTGTAATAATGCCAACTATTTCATGATTAAACTCCTTTTATTAATAAAGACTGCTGGTATATATTCTTCTATAGAGGGAAATGGACACAACCAGATTCTAGGCTTGGCGTTTCTGACTTTTTGATCTAACAGGCCTGGATCATTCTCCTTTGGTAGAGAGGTGATCTCTACGTAGGAAATGGAATGACTATAATTTTCTTCTGGCTTTTCACTTCTAGTGTATGGCAAGTTGTCCTGGACTTTATTTGCAGAGATAGTTAAAGGATCAAAGTTCTTCCAGAAGAGAACATGACATTAAAAAAAAAGCTTCTCAAACTTCTAAATACACATACAAAAAAGTGCCAGTTGAAGGAACCCAAAGATGGATTACTTCCAGAGAAAACAAAACAAAATGAAACATTATACAACACAACAACAACAGCAAAACACTACAGTTCAAACTCCAGGATATATCTAGTGATTAGAGTTGACACTTTCATGGACAAACAACACATTCTGCCAGTGAACAGGAAGAAGGCCTTTAAATACAAAGGAAATGAAATTAGAACATAAGATTACTCAGCAACACTAGATGCCAAAGAAGAAAATGTAATTGTATATTTAAAAAAATAAACAAACTCAAGCTGCAATCCCAAATGACATATCCTACATATGTGAGCCTTATTATGATGAAAAATGCAGTCAGCCAGCAAAAGAGAGACATTTGAGCCACTACTGCAAAAACAACAGAATCAACAACAAAAAGGACTTGTGCAGTATATTTGGGTTGCTAATACTCCCGAAATGAAATTAAAAAAGCAACTTAAAATAAGTATAATTACCAAGTAAAGAATAAGCAATGAAATATATTAACTTAAGCTTAAAGATTATTATTTTTAAAAAGAAAGACTGATCTACAGGGTAAAAAATGAGGGATTGTTTTTTAAGTCCACAAGGGAACACAGATGTATAGCAGAATTAAGAAAAATAGATTTGAAAGCAGAGTAGCAGAACTGAAACACTATGGACTAAACAGTAGAACTCCTATTAATAGAATAGAATCCATGGATCAAATTTGCAGAATGGAAGGGTGAATAAGTGGAGAGAAGGGAGGTGGAGGACTAAGGGGGAATAGTTGATGTACGTTTATCAAATCCATGAGTAAGCAGCACAAAGAATACAACTCCTCTAGTCTCTCATACCAGAGAATGGAGAAGCAGCATAAGGGAGGGATTGAAACTAGGGCAATGAAAGAGGAGGGTCTCAGCCCAGCAGGAGGGAGTACATCCTGCAAAAAAAAGAACAAATATGATGGGAAGAGAGGAATATATGATTATGATAGGAAATAGGGACCTTATAATGGGTTTAATCATGAGAGGGTGATTAAAAACCATTTTATCCAAAAAAAAAATTGTGCCTCCATCGTGGACAACAACTTTTTTCTAGGAAAAGGGGTATGTTAAATCCTAGGGGCAACTGGTACACAGAAGGAGAGGCAGGGAAATATAACTCAGAGATCAAATGGCACGGACAGTGGAAAGAAATACAATAAAGGGGAGGGAAGGGAGGAATCCTAGATCTCACAATTTGAAACATAATGTAATTTCTACCATGGGCCAATCAATCACTGGGCAAACATTTATTAAGTGCTAATTATGTGCCAGGCACTACTTTTAAAAGTGATGCACAATAGAGAAAAAAAGGGATGATGGGGCAAGATCTTCATATAAAAATGCAGAAATTGGTTATAATTGTATACAGTATACACAGATAAACTATAGAAATTGATAATAGGAAATTCCAACCTGATAATTAAGACTCTTCTTGGAAAACCTAAAGAGATTAGAGGAGGAAATAAGGATAAAGGTGATGAATCAGAGAACAAAATTTTAGAATGCAAAAGGAACAGAATAAAAAGAATAGAACAAAGGGCAGATGGTCTTAGGAAAAAGGTATAGGAAAAATAAAACTAATAAGCATAAGAAATCAGAGGAAAAGATAAGAGAGAAGATAACCAAAATGCAAAGGGAAAAGAAGGAACCAAAGATGAGAATAGATAACCAAACAAAGGAAAAACCCAATAATTTAAATAAAGTCTCCAAACTAGAGGAAAGAGTAAGAGATGAGAGTGGAGGCAGGAAGCAAGAGATATAGCCTCTGGGAATAGAGGTGTATTAAAATAGTTTGTAAAAAACTAACTATATCAAAATCTTGGTTTAAAAGAGGAAGGAAATTAAAATACATTTTAAAAAAATACTAGATACATATATGGGAAAAGCAAAAATCTAACTCATGACATTTAATATGTACAGACTAAATAATTAAAATGAAAGAAAGTAGGATAAGAAAAACAACAACCTGTTGCTTACAAGAAACTCATCCTAAAAACAAAGCCATATACGAAATGAAGACGAAAGATTAGGAAAAAGTGATTATACAATATGCAAATTTAAAAAAAACAAGTTGTGATCATGCTACCTGACAAAGGAAAAATAAACATTCACCATATCAATGGAGATGAACAAGGACATTAATTTACGCTGTTCAATATGTTTATCAACAAATTGAATAAAGACATAGTTGGTGTACTTATCAAAATTGCAAATGGCTTAAACTCGGGAGGGATAGCTATTGAGTAAATGAACGAATGAATGAATGAAGGAGATATATTTATTAATATTTACTGTGTGCCTAGGTCTGCTTTTAGTGTTAAGGTTACGAATAAAAAGGAGACAGTTTTTGCTATCAAACAGTTTTTATTTTAATACAAAGAAATAAACCTTATATGGGAATTGTGGAAGTAGAAAGGGTATTTTGTCCTGGGAAGTCACAGTGGCAGTTAATAAAACTTGTAGGGCCACTTATTGACATGCTCTTTCCAGCAGCTTTGGTAATGTTCACTTAATTACTATTCCCAAAGCAAGATATGGAAATGCGCAGGGTATATAAGGGATGTTTAGGGCAGATGACAGAGACATGGCCCGTCAAGTATGTCTAGGGTCTGGAACTGTCTAGATATAATGGGCAATGTGAACAAGTTGGGATTCATGTAGTCCAGAATCAGGAAAGTAGTGGCAGTGTCCATATCACAAAAGTTCTCAGTATGTTAGATTTTTGGTCCAAGTATACTATGAAGGAAATTATCTATATCTATATCTATATCTATATCTATATCTATATCTATATCTATATCTATATCTATATCTATATCTATATCTATATCTATATCTATATCTATGTATTATGTTATATCTATCATCTATATATATCTATATATATAACAACTCACATGATTTCATAATTCACAATGCAGGGGGAGTAGTTTGTAGGAAAAAGTCCTCAGGGTTTTAAAGAACCACCAAATTATGATAACTGAAAAACTTTATGAAATTCTAGATAAGATTGAGTGTCATAATATCCAGAACAAAGGAGGTCAGTAACAGGCATGATGGTGCAATGGAAAGAATATTACTGAAGTAGAAGTTACAAGGTCTGATTGAAGGCTAATTACTATGGGTCTCAGTTTCTTCATATGTAAAATGAAAAGGTTGGTCTTCATGTTTTCTTGAGGACACTTTCAGCTCTAAATCTATTATCTTATGAAAATCATGATGTATTCTGTCCTTGTCAGAACACATCTGGAATATAATTTTCACTTCTGGCCATTACATTTTCAAACAAAACAAAACATTAATCAACTGAAAAGTATCCAGAGAAGGGAAATAGGGACATCAATGGAACTAGGGGATCATGCTGTACAAAGATTCATACTTAGTGCTCTCTCCATTCTCAAATTATATTGTTTTAATTGATTGGTTTACATACTGTACTACTCCTTCCCCATTAGAATGTAAACTCTTTGAGAGCATGAGTTATTTTAATTTGTTTCTGTTTCCTTGGTGCATAGTATGGCACCTGGATAATAGGTACTTAGTAAATGTTTGTTGAATTGAGCTGAAGGAACCGGGAATTCATAAGGAAATATTTTTGGTGGAGAACATGGTACCAGTCTTCAAACATTTGGGGGACTATGAGAAGGAAGTAAGATTAGATTTCTGTTTGATTGCAAACAACAGAACCATGCATAAACAGAGGCAGTTGCAATCAGAGCCACACACACACACACACACACACACAGTGGAATGATCTGCTTTAGGAAGTAATAGGTTACTCATCATTGGAAGTTTTTAGGTTGGTATTGTATGATTCTTTGGAGAGAATGTATATTAGTGCAAAAATTATTGAACCTATGCTCCCCTTAGGCACATTCCATTTATTTGTCTTAGACTACCTCTGCTCAGGACATTGGACACATTCTCTGTGCTTTTTTCTTCTGAAAACTTACACAGTCCAAGCTTGTAACTGCCAATGTAGCTGCCTCTTCCTTCCTTCCTTCCTTCCTTTCTTCCTTCCTTCCTTCCTTCCTTCCTTCCTTCCTTCCTTCCTTCCTTCCTTCCTTCCTTCCTTCCTTCCTTCCTTCTTTCCTTCCTTCCTTCCTTCCTTCCTTCCTTCCTTCCTTCCTTCCTTCCTTCCTTCCTTCCTTCCTTCCTTCCTTCCTTCCTTCCTTCCTTCCTTCCTTCCTTCCTTCTTTTCTTCCTTTCTTTCTTCCCTATGGTTCTGAGATGAGTCTACCAGCTAATCTAAAAATTACCCAACAACGGTTTACATTAAAATCCTTCAACTCAAGGTGTCAAGGAAAATTGGATTCCTCTGCCCAAAACACCCCCACCCCAATTCCTTCTGCCTGCTCTTTTGTGACTGTGATCTTTCAGGCTGCCTTTGATGTTTATCTTTGTCAGACTTGTTAAAAATACAAAAACAGAATAAGGAGATGTATTCGAGTATACAAAGCCACTCAGATCCATGCTACATTCCTCCCTATCCATCATCTCCAGCTCCCAGGCTGTACATAACCATCATTATCACCATCATTGTCACCATCACCACCATCATTATCACCACCACACCATGACCATGACTATCACCACCACCACCACCACCATCACCACATCATCATCATCATCATCATCATCATCAGTAGCAGCAACAGTGCAATCATTACCATAGATAGGTAGATAGATAGCATTTATATAGCACTTTAAGGTTTGCAAATTACATGTTAATTTATTTGATTCTCATGACAAAACCACAATAATAGTATTTGTATAGTGCTATCACCATATAAATACTAGGTATTATGATTGTTTTTAAAGTGTTTTACAAATATGATCCAACCCTGGAGGTAGTTGCTATTTATTATCATGCCTGTTGTACAGATAAGGAAACTGAGAGGATATAATTTAAGTGATTTGCCATGTTACAGAATTAATAAGTGTCTGAGGCAGGTTTTGAAATCAGATCTTCCTGATTTCCAGTTCAGTATTCTATATAATATGGCTCTTAGTTGCTTCTTTTAAATATACCTGAATAAATATTTGGATACACATTTGAATATAAATAAATAGATATAATAGCCTTTAAGAATATACATGAATAGGTACAAATAATCTAATTTGTGCTTGTAACTTTTCCCAGTGCAAACTTTGGAGACATGGGTGTTGGTCCTGAGAATAATGAGCCCAGTGGCAATAATTGGAGATTTTTAGCTTAAGAGACTTCAGAAGAAACTGGAGGGTTGGGTTGCTGCTTAAAACTGGGCATAAACATAACAAAATTCTCCTTAAACAAACTGAATGTGATACATTGAGGTAATGCATTGTCTGCTTCTCTCCTAGCATTAACTCTTTTCATCCTTAACCCCTTTTTTACTTCTTGCTAGCCTTCTATTTGGTCCCCAAAGGCAAAACTACTTTACATTGGGTGGAAGTTTCAGTGACTTTGAATTTAACTGGACAAAAGAAGAAAATAAACAAACAAAAAAAACTTCCTAACAAGCACAGCTGAACAAAAAAATAGACTGCAATGTGTTTGAAACACACAGAAAAGAAAGGTCAGAAGGAATCACAGAAAAGCAGGGATAACTTTGAAAATAATATGTTAAATTTATTATATTCAGAAAAAAAGAAAAAAGTATATAAATAGATATTCACAGTTTTATGTATAGCCCTCTTTCTGTGCTACTGTGTATATAGAAGGGCTCATCTTTGTTTGTTTATGAAGTTAACAATATTTTTAATGGAAAAAGGGTGGGTAATGAACTTCTTATCTCGAGGCAGCTGGTGATGAGGTGGGTAGAGTGCTGGGCATGGAGTCAGGTTCAAATTTGGCCCGAGAGACTAGTTATGTAACCTGGAGCAAGTCAGCTACTTAACCTGTTTGTCTCAGTTTTCTCAACTGTAAAGTGGAGATAATAACATCACCTATCTTCCAGGGTTATTTTGAAGTTCGATGAGATAATTTGTAAAAAGCACTTAGCACAGTGCCTGGCGCAAGGTAGGCACTGTATAAATTCTTATTCTTCCCAACCACCCACATCCCTTCCCTCTTATTCCACCCCATCCAATGAGTATCTGTGTACACATTATATCCACTGAATTATATTGAATGCTACCATTCTGTGATTCCTGATGTTAAATCTGAATTGACCTTATTGCTCATCAAGACATCTGTCAGTTCTTGATCTTGGCTTCTTTCTATTGTGGTTCTATCTCTGGCCTATTTAAAGGACTTCTTTTGTACAATATACTCAATCATTCACATACTAAACTTATTTCAACCAGAACAATTAACTCTATTCAATATAAAGTACTTTGTGTATTGTCTTTCTCTGCCTAAATCTTCCTTTTCCTACCTGACAGTCTTCTTTTTTTTCACTAGTAACAGTAGGAAAAACAAGGAAGTCAATTATTAAGACTTCATTTATCTATGCATCAAATATTCAGAATGAGATAATGTAACCTCTCTTTTGACCTCCAGACTCACATCTCCAACTGTTAATTGGACATCTCCCCTTGATGACTTATAGACATCTTAAACCTAGCACATCTGCTATTGTACTCATTGTATTTCCCCTCAAATCCTTGCATTTTCCCAACTTCCCTATTCCTGTGGAGGTTATCACTATCCTCTCAGTCACCCAAACTTGAAACCTTGGCGTCATTTTCAACTCCTCACTCTCTCACCATACCCAATGAATTGCCAAATCCTCTCATTTCTACTTTTTTTAAGATCTCTCCTATATATACCCCTTTGTTTCCTCTAATAATGCTACTGCCCTGGTACAAACCCTTAAGCTGAGAATATTGCAAATAAGCTTCTGATCTGTCTTTTTGCCTTTTTTTCCCCACTCTGATCCATCCTCTATTCACCTATTAAATTGATGTTGCAAGAGCATAATTCTGACCATATCATTCCCCATGTAATGAACATCAGTGACATTCTATTATTTCTAGTGTCAAAAATAAAATCCCATTTGACTTCTCATAAAAGCTCTTCATAGTCTTATTCCTTGCTACCTTTTAATACTTTACTTCCCTCTATACTCTGTGGTCCAATTAATTGGACTCCCTCATTAGATTATAAATATCTTGAGAGCAGAGACCTCTTTGTATCTCTAGTGCTTAGCACAGTACTTACCATGTCATAGATGCTTAATAAATGGTTATTGAGTGGTTAACTCGCTGAGAATGGTGATATGTTATATAATAATCTGGTCTCTCAAAAATGTTTTCTTACTCAAAGCATCATCTATATGATCAAAAGGGGTTAGTAGCGTCTTCGTGTTCACAGGATTTTCTGACAAGGGTTTTTCAAACGATATATTAAAATGAGTCTTGGGCCTAGAATCAGAAATCTGCTTCAGATTTCATTTCCAACACTAAATAGCTGTATGACTAGGGATAAGGAAAAGTCTGTTTATGTATCCTGGAGTTTTCTCACCTGCAGTAGAGGGGAGCAGAGTGGTAATCCCAGTTGTACCTACCTCATGTGGTTGTTATCAGGCTTCAGTGAGATGACATATTCAAAGAACTTGGCAAACCATAAACTCTAAGTGTTAGTATTGTTATCACTATTATCATTACTGTTTTAATTACTATTATCCCTTTCTGTGAATATTTATATAGATAATGCTAACTCTACACACCATATCAAAGAGTGGAAGACAACTCTCTACATTGTGTAGATGGGTCCTGGTGTTATTGTTAAGCTGAGTGCCTGTAAGTGACTCTTCAGATGAGCTAATTGCTATATTGTTGGCCTGGCATAAACGAAAGAGTGTAAAACTTGAAGGTAGAAGATGCAGTTACAAGTTTTGCTACTGCCATTTACAAGCCACGGGACATTGGGAGAATTACTTTAACCTCTCAGTTCCTTCACCTGTAAAATAGAGATGATTATAAAATTTTATGCTCTCCAAAATGTATTAAGGTTCAAAAGAGATGAATTAAGTGGAAGTACTTTGTCAACCTTATGATTATATAAACAGAAGCTCTTATTAATATTTTCATAACAATACTGTATGTTTCTTAGTATAATCATGGTCAAATTCAACTCAGGTTTGCATAGCTAGTTATGTGGTATTATTTAAGAGGCAATGACATTTCCTTGGCTCCAAATATCAATTGATATGAATGCTGAAAACTCCCCTAATTGTCCAATGTCTATAAAGAAAGTTTCTTCTAAAGGAATAAAAAGCTACATAGTGGAAATTTATTGCACCATTTTTTCTTTCTCTTTTGACACCTCCTTTTCTCTTTCTCATATTCACATCCATGTATGTATGTGTGTGTGTGTGTGTGTGTGTGTGTGTGTGTGTGTGTGTGTGTGTGTATGCACATATGTATGTGAATGGGATGTCCCAGTGAAGACTCCTCAGTGTAATTAAGGTTTGGGATAAGGCTGAGTGGGATGAGGGGTCCTGTGAAGACTTCTCAGAAGAATAAATAGAAATTGTATTAAACTCAAGGCAGGCATAGCAGCCCAACAAGCCTAAGTTTCAGTTTACTAGAAATCACCTGAGTTACAGGAGTTCAGCCCCAAGTACCCCCACTTTTATGCCATTGTTGTATCAGTAGTTAAAGTTTGCCAAGCCTGAAACCCTTGAAACCCCACCCTTGTATCATGTTTTTACACCTGTTGCTATATTCTGGTTACAGTGGTAACCTTGCTACACAGCACAGTGTCTAGCTTGACTGCACATTTTTAATTGCTTCTTTGGTATTACTTCAGCAAACTAAGGGGCTAAATATGGATATGTACATTGTTTCTTTGTTATTCATAACTAAGATATGCATATTGTTTGTTGTTATTTGTTTCTATGGTAGAGTTTCGGGTTGAAATTGTGAACCAAGTAGTAGACAGTTGGTGGGAGGGGGCTTTAGCCATTAGGACTATTTAATCTGGTTCTTTCTTTCTGTCTTTGTCTCCTCTAATCAGAACATCTTGGTGGAGGGACACCCTATTCTCAAGACTAGCAAATAAAAATTAACTATCTGTTTCTCCTTGAAAAAGCTCTAAGTGTGTTTTTTTTAATTTGAGTGGCATCCCACACATATGTATGCTTATAAATACACATATATCCATGGATAGGCACAAACACACATATATTTATGGTAATGGAGAAGAAATGTAATTTAAATGATTAGAGAGCTCAAATGGGGATCTCAGGACCAAGTATATTGTCTGAGTCTCTGACGGCCAGGAATAAGACAGGGATCTCTCGATCTGTGGTGGTTGATCCCAAGCAAGTACCATTAGCAGATTCATAGACTCATATTTTTTGGAAAGCCAGCAAACAAACAAAACAGAGGAGTACGGAAGAGAACGCATACAAATTTCACACTTTGGCCTCAATTTTTATCAAGGAAAGAGCTCATATTTAGCATTTGTGTAAGTCTGAGAGGAGGAAAAAGGGAAGTTTATCCTCTCACTGTCATCTTAACCCCTTCTTTGGCTTCTGATCTTATCATTCCACTAAAACTGCTCTCTCCAAAGTTACTAATGATTTCTTTTTTTAATATATAAATTTATTTATTTTTAGTTTTCCACATTTACTTCCACAAGATTTTGAATTTCAAATTTTTACCCCATCTTGTCCCTCCCCCCCCACAAGATGGCATGCATTCTGAATACCCTTCCCCTAGTCTGCCCTCCCTTCTATCTCTCCTCTCCCACCTTCTCTTATCCCCTTCCCCTTCTATTTTCCTGTAGGGAATCATACACTTTTGTACCCCATTTCCTGTATTTCTTGTTTCCAGCTGCATGTGGAAACATTTTTTTTAAACATGTGTTTTTAAAAATTTGGGTTCCAAATTTTCTCCCTTCCTCCCACCCCACCCACCCTCATTGAAAAGGAAAGCAACTCAATACAGGCCATACCTGTGCAGTTGTGCAAAACACTTTCATAGTAGACATGTTGTAAAAAGCTAACTCTATTTCCCTTAATCCTATCCTGCCCCCCCCTTATTCTATTCTTTCTTTTGACCCTGCCCCTCCTCAGAAGTACTTCCTTCTGATTACTCCTTTCCCAATCTGCCCTTCTGTATATCATCCCGTTCCTCCCCTATTTTCCTGTAGGGTAAGACAGATTTCCATACCCAATGGAGAGTGTATGTTATTCCCTCCTTAAGCCAAATCCTATGAGAATAAGATTCCCTCATTTCCTCTCACCTTCCCCTCTTTCCCCTCCACTGTAAGAACCTTTTCTCGTCTGTTTTGTGTGAGATAATGTACCCATTCTACCTCTCCCTTTCTCCTTCCCTAGTATAATCCTTCTCACCCTTAATTTTATTCTCCAGATATCACCCCTTCATCTTCAACTCACCCTGTGCCATCTATCTATCTATCTATCTATCTATCTATCTATCTTATCTATCTATCATCTATCTATCTATCTATCTATCTATCTATCTATCTATCTATCTATCTACATATCATATTACATTATTTTTTCCCTCCCACTACCCTAATACTGACAAAGGTCTCATGAGTTATAAATATCATCTTTCCATGCAGGAATGTAAACAGTTCAGCCTTAATAAGTCTCTTATGATTTCTCTTTCCTGTTTACCTCTTCATGTTCCACTTGAGTCTGTATTTGAAAGTCAAATATTCAGCTCTGGTCTTTTCATCAAGAATGCTTGAAAGTCCTCTATTTCACTGAATGACCATTTTTTCCCCTGAAGGATTATACTCAGTTTTGCTGGGTAGGTGATTCTTGGTTGTAATCCTATCTCCTTTGCCCTCTGGAATATTATATTCCATGCCTTCTGGTCCCTTAATGTAGTAGCTGCTAAATCTTGTGTTATCCTGATTGTGTTTCCACATACTTGAATTGTTTCTTTCTGGCTTGCAATATTTTCTCCTTGACCTGGGAACTCTGGAATTTGGCTACAATATTCCTAGGAGTTTTCCTTTGGGGATCTCTTTCAGGGGGAGATTGGTGGATTCTTTCAATTTCTATTTTGCCCTCTGGTTCTAAAATATCAGGGCAGTTTTCCTTGATAATTTCTTGAAAGATGATGTCTAGGCTCTTTTTTTGATCATGGCTTTCAGATAGTCCAATAATTTTTAAATTCTCTCTCCTGGATTTATTTTCCAGGTCAGTTGTTATTCCAATGAGATATTTCACATTGTTTTCTAATTTTTCGTTCTTTTGGATTTGTTCTACTGTGTCTTGATTTCTCATAAAGTCACTATCTTCCAATTGCTCTATTCTAATTTTTAAGGAAGTATTTTCTTCAGTAATCTTTTGGACTTCCTTTTCCATTTGGCCAATTTTTCTTTTTAGGGCATTTTCTCCTCATTGGCTTTTTGGACCTCTTTTGCCATTTGGGTTAGGCTATTTTTAAGGTGTTATTTTCTTCAGTATTTTTTGGGTCTCCTTTAGCAAGCTGTTGACTTTTTTTCATGATTTTCTTGCATCACTCTCATTTCTCTTCCCAGTTTTTCCTCTACTTCTCTTACTTGCTTCTCAAAATCCCTTTTGAGCTCTTCCAAGGCCTGGAATGGGATTCATGTTTCTCTTGGAGGCTTTGGATGTGGGAGCTTTGACTTTGTTGTCTTCTTCTTGTTGTATGTTTTGATCTTGTTTTTCATCAAAGTAAGATAATATAGTCTGACTCTTTTTTGCACTGTTTGCTCATGATCCCAGCCAACTACTTGAGTTTTAAACACTTTGTTAAGCTAAGAGTCTGCTTCCAATGTGGAGAATGTACTGTCCCAAGCTTTGGGGGTTTGCATAGCTGTTTTCAGAGACCTGTAAATTTTCAGTTCTTCCGAGGTGATATGGTAAAGGTCAAGGTGTTTACTCTTTTCCTGGCCTGTGCTCTGCTCTTTGAGTGACTGCCACAAGCAGTCTTTTCTCTCTTGGAACCGTGAGGAGAGTTTTCTCTCCACAGCCACTACAAGCTCCACAGAGCCAGAGCTCCTTCTCACCAGAGGACTGCCGCCCAGAACTGTGACCCAGATCCAAGCACAGGCAAAGCAAGAGATTCCTGCCTCAGCACTGGCAAAGAGATCCCTGCAGTCCCCCTCTGATCAGCCACTTGATTCCCCCTCAGTCTGTGGGCCGGAAGCTCAGGTCACAGCCACCACCCCAGGGCCTGCAATCTGCACTCTGTGCTCTGGAACTGGCTCTGACCTAGCTCCTCTCTCACCGCAAAAACAGACTTTTCCCACTGACCTTCTAAGTTTTCTTTGGCATTAGTGGATTGAGGAGTCTGGAAACCTCCACAGCTGCCTGTGATTCGTTCCTCTGAGGCGTGCTTCAGGTTTGCTGCGGCCTGCGTGCCCATGCGGAACTGCGCTCCTTTTCCCACCCAGGGCAATATGCCTTTCTGATCAACCATCCAGGCTGGCTTGGCTGTAAATTTGTTTTACTCTGTCTTTTTGTGGGTTCTGCTGCTTTAGAATTTGTTTAGAGCCATTTTTTTAATGGATATTAGGGGGGGTTTGGGGGAGAGCTCAAGCAAGTCACTGCTTTCATGCTGCAGCAGTCTTGGCTCCACCCCTGACTCTTTTTCCTAATGATTTCTTAGTTGCCAAATCCAATGCCCTTTTTTTCAATCCTCATTCACCTTGACCTCTCTGAAGCCTTTGATTCTCTCTTCTTTCATTTTCACTTCTCTCTAAGTTTTCAGGAAACCAGTCTCTCCCCATCTTCCTCCTATCTGTATGACCATTCCTTCTCTGTATCCTTAGCTGGATCCTTTTCCAGGTCACACCTCCTAATTGTAGGTGTCTGTTAGGGTTCTCTTCTGGGCCCTCTTCCCTTCTCCTTCTATAATCTATACAATACTTCTCTTCTTCTATACTATTCTCTCTCTCCCCTTCATATAGCCTCCACAATAATATATTGAATATAGTGTACACACCCACATACATATGTATATGTTGTATTTGTATATACTATATTCACTTGGTGACCTCATTAGCCTCCATGAATTTAATTACTATCTTTATGTAATCCTCAAACCTATCTTTACTATACCAATCTTTCTGCTGACCTCCAGCTCAGATTTCTAATTGCTTTCAAACATCTCAAACTATATGTCCAATAGAGATCTTAAACTCAATATGCACAAAACTGAATTTGTTTTTCCCCTAAACTCTCCTGCCCCCTCCCATCTGTTTTTTTTTTTATTACTATGTACTTAATAGATGTTAATTGAATTGAAATGAAAGAGCTAGACTAGGAGTGGGAAACCTGCAGCCTCAATGCCACGTGTGGCCCTCTAGCTCCTTTTGTGCAGCTTTTAGACTGAGTCCAAGTTTTACAAAACAAACCCTTTTATTAAGGGGATTTGTTCTGTGAGGTTTGGATTCAGTCAAAGAGCCCCACTTGAGGCCCTAGAGGGCCAGATGTGGCCTCAAGTCCACAGGTTCCCCACCCCTGACCTAGACTACATGATCTCTAAGGTAATCTCTAAAAATACCAGGTACTACATAGAACTATAACCTGAAATAGACAACTGTCTAAAGGTATGTAAAGTAGATCTCTAGCTCTGCATTATTCAGCTGTGTCATTGTCCTTCCTAGTCAGATCTGACCTTTTCACAACAACGAGGTTAAAAAAAAAAGATTTATACATGATTTAGTTTTCTTTGAATATCCAGGACATACATAAGAAGATGATTTGTATTCTGGCTGTAATCCATCATCAATGTCAATAATCCTCTTACTGCTGTATTTACAGGGTCTTGGGTGGGACCTTGCACAAAATATGGGATGCTCAATAAGTGCTTGTTGAATGACAGCATATGTATTCATGAGAAAATTTGCAACTTTCATGTATTTTATATTCATGCATATGAATATATATATAATGTGGACTTTTCTTGGGTGTGTATGTGGTGTGTGTGTGTGTGTGTGTGTATAGTTCTACTTTTCCCTTCTTTTATGTGACTGCCTGGTACAATGTTTTCTCCATTTTACAAGAGCTCAGCTCATAGAGAAGCAGCATTATGTGGCAGAAAGGGCATGGATTTGAAGACCTAAGGATCTGTGTTCAACTCCTAAGAGTTCTATTTCTTAACCTATATCATTGTGGGTAAGTCATTTCCCCTCTCTAGGCATTAATAGCTTCTTTCTATTCAATCTAGGGTCAAAAGCTCCTCTGTTTAGCATTTAAAAGCCAAATCCAACTTTCTAGCCTTAAGTATTGTTTATTGTTCTCCACCATGGATTTTATGATCCCTCCAAACTGACCTCCTAGCTGTTCTTTACTATGACACTCCAACTTCCTTCTCCACACCTTTATTCTGACTCTCCCACTACATTCCACCATATCTGTAAAACACTCTTTAATTACCTTCTCCCATACGTAGAATACTTCACTTCCTTCAAGAGGAGCTTCTTAGAATTTCTAGCTTCTTTTGCAGCCCAGCTCAAATGCCATCTCATCTCCTTCATCAAGCTTTTTTTGATTCCTTCTAGGTTCTAGTGCTTCATCTCCACCCCCCACCTACCCTTGCATTTTATTTTGTATATACGTGTATTCTTAAATGTATATATTTTGTCTCTCTTCATAGAATTTAACCTTTTAGAGGACAGATACTATTTCATCTTTCTATAGTACTTATGGCATCTGGCATTTAGTCACCAAATCAACTATTTTTCACTGATTTGTAAAAGAAACAAATAGGTAAATAAATACAGCAATAAAAAGAGAGATACATAAGTGAAGGTGATAATATATGGTGATTGGCTCTGCTCCAAATGGTATCCTAAGTCAATTCAATTTAGCCAATATTTATTAAGCACTTGCTGTATGGAAGGAGAACTGTATTAAGTACGAAGAATACTAAGATGAAGAATGACATAGTTGGGATGATTGCATGTAGCACTGGGTTTTTCACATTGGATAAAGGGATATTAATCATGTGGTGCCATGATAATCTGTCAAAACTTCAAAACTTCGACATCCTTACCTTGCCCCCACTCTCCCTTATACAAACCTGTTCTGTGCAAGGGTTGGGTTACTTTCCCCTAGTTGCTGCACTGACGGCCACTGTTGTCATATATTTTTAATCTCTTTTTCTGAGCACAGTTCAGATATTCAACAGCTGGGAATAAATAAGCAATATAAATCTCTATTTCTTGAAAACAGAAATGAAGTCTATACCTTTCAGATAACTTAATAACCTCTAGCATCAGTAATAAATATCCAGCTTTCTGTATAAATTACTTTGGGTCCTAGAATATTGTGTTCAGCTCTGAATTATTTGTTTCATATATCGTATCTCTGGATATACAAATTAAAAAGAAATGCTTTGAAATGTGATTAAATCATGATTGGATGGGATGTGTGCAGATGAATATAGCTCTGACTAGCATGCCAGACCTTAGTCAAACATTTTTAGACTCACTGGTTGTTTTTCTATAATTTGTTGTCAATACTTCAAAGGATTTGTGCATTCCTGCCTAAGCAGCTCCTTTCACCAATGCAGATTCTAGTATTTTCATACTCTGGTAGTCAATGTTAATGAGTTACTATGTCCCCAAACTTTGTTATGGGCTGGACATCCCTCTAGAGATGAATGAGCATTACTCTGCTTTGTTAAGCTGATTCTCAGACAACACTCAGTCCTTTCCTAAACTCTTACTTGAAGCCATTTCAATTTAGCAAGAAGTACCAGAGTTTGTGTCTTGCTAATGAAGCCTTTTATTTCCAAGAGATTGTGAGGTACTGGAAAGGGACTACTATGGAGGTCCCTTATTATTTAATTTAGTTAAATACATTTTCCAGAAGCTCAATATAAAATGTTCATAATGGAGGGAAGAGGAAGCCCCTAGCTCTGTCATTAATACACTCATCCCGACCTTGTACCCCAATGCAATCTCTGCATTTGGCGATCTTTAACATTTTATTTAAAATCAGCACTGCTGCTTTCAGAATGTAGGATTATGCTTAGGCAGTGGCTTAGATTTAGCTTTTTTGTTGTCAATCTTTCTCATTCTCATTTGCACTAGACTATGTTTCTACCTAGTGAGCGACTGCTAATACAATTTAAGTCATTTGTTATTTTGCATGTAGATCATAGTATCATGGAATATCAGAGTTAGAAGGGAAAAGAGAGGTCAGAGTATTGAATCCAGGTCAGTGTGACCCCATCCATAATGTGACCAGTGTGCACTGATCAACTGGTTTGCCAAGACAGACGCAGCAGCTTTTCATTCAGGACCCTTAATTGTCTACCAGCAATGTATGGTACAGGAGACAGATTTGATGGGAAACATTTTTGTTCTTCTGTGCTTTGGCTGATGAACCTCCCAGTGGAAGGAAATAAACTTTGGTACTGATTCAACCAAACATCTATCTTCCAGAAGCCTTAGATAAAGCAATGCCAAGACCATTAGTGAAGCTTTCTTATTTATTTTCAATTCAATTCTTTAATAATAATAAATTCAGGAAATAACTCATATTTGATAGGCTAAACAGAAAGTGTATTTTTACCCACATACACAAAAACAAAAATATAAGAAAAGGCAGCAACATCTATAAGATGCATGACATACTTTCCTTGAAAATCACTGTTTTCTGGAATCATTTGCTCTAACCTCACATGGACAGCATTATGCAGGAATTGCAGTTATTGATTTTTGCATGGTCTGTGGAGTTCTTGACCATTTTTTTGACAACAGTGCATTAAGCTCAAAATACTAATATCTGAGACAATACATGAAAGATGGTAGTGAGAGGAAATTAAATATGTACCTTATATATAGCACACTGATGAATAGAATGTTTAGGTCTTATTTTTTTCCTTTTTTGATAGGGATCATTATGATTCTGAAGCCCTCATTTAAAAAGGCTGTAAATTTAGTTTTATAGGAAAATATATTCATCATATTTATGTGGACATATATCTGCACATATATGCATATTGTCTGCATACATACATATATACACACAAACACTATGAATATACACATACATGTATATGTACATATATGTATATTGTACACATTTATATGTATACTTGTTATATGGCCTATGTGCACAAGATAAGTCACATAAGGGATATCGTCAAGGAAATGTATGACTAGGAAAGATGGTAGGCCAGTAATGTGGCAGAGGGAGGGATAACAAAAAGATAGCCCAAATGCTCTGTTGCTATCACCAGAATATAAAAAGAGCTACAGGTACTCTACTCTAGCACATTGGAGGATCCTGTGTGGAGGATGTATGAAAGAATGTGGGTACGTATGTCAATGAATGAGAAAACTTGGAGAGATTATAATCTATGTTAATAATGTTACATAAGCCTTGACATATGTGTATATGTATGTGTATATGTGTGTGTATCAGCCAGTCAACAGTGAACTAACAATTATTAACCACCTACTATGTGCCAGGTAATTCAATCTTTCTCTCCCTGCTTTCTTCCTCTTTCTCTGTCTCTGTCTCTCTGTTTCTGTCTCTCTCTTTCCCCTCATCCCTGTCTTCCTCTATGTCTATCCATGTGTATAACTATATCTATCTATCTCTCTCTCTCTCTCTCTCTCTCTCTATCTATCTATCTACCTATCTATCATCTATCTATCTCTCTTGTCTATCTGTCTACCCTTTCATCTATCTAAGAAACACACAGAGGCATGTTCATACACACATACACACACACAGAGTTCATGTTCAAACAGTGATTTCAGTAGTATAGGGAACTGCTTATGAGGGAACCCACCCTACCAAGGCAGATCACTAAATGTTCTGCAATTCATAGTTTTAGACAGTTTCTTTGGACCCTTGGGCTCTGAGAGGTTAAGCAACTTGGCTAAAGTCAAATAGCAAGTATGTACCAGAAATGGGACTTATACCCTGGTCTTCTCAGCTCCAAAGACAACTCGCTAGCTTTTCTGCTTATTTGTATACCACACATGCATATAGCTTTTCAGATATGCACATATTCTTAAATTATTAGAACCTCAAGAACCTATCATTCCTAATGAAAAGGTTTGTCTCTACCTTCTACTGATTTTGAGCACTGACACACCCTATTCTCCCCATAATACTAAAATATATTAAACATATCACTCAGAGTCTCAGTGGCAACAGGCACACTAGGAATGTTGGCATTTTAATTGCAGTTGGATTAATCACAGTGTGCTAAAGCTATGAAATGAATAGGCACCTATCACTACCCAAGCAATAACCTCTACAGAGACTTACTTTTCTTACATATACAACTTTAATAAAGAAGTCGTTCACAGAAGCATCACCAACTGAACAAAGAACTGGTCACTGGAATGGGTTATTAAAATTATAAAATTGAATTAATAAGAACAAAAAAGTTTCTATAGTGTTTTAACTTTTTAAAAGTTAAGTAGGTAGGACATATTTCACCATACCCAATGCACAGGTAAGTAAGAGAGTTTGAGTGATTTCCCATTGCCATTCAGCTGGTACTTACCAGTCATAGTTATCACTTATGTCTTATGGCTCCAAGTCCGAGGATTATTCTATCGCATTATCTCAGACAACACCATCACAAAGAAGCAACATGAGTAGGAGACCAAGATCCTGGGAACCCAGACACAGAAGTTTTAGGCTCACTTACTGCGTGACCTTAGAAAGCCACTGGGTCTCTCTTACTGTATTAGCTCATTCAGAAAAAATGACAAGAGCTCCATTCTTGACCACATTGTGCTGCCCCCACCTCTCAGTCTGCAACAGCGTATCCCTAAATCTGGGTTAATAGAGAACCCCTCTTTGACTGCTCTTTTTATATAATACTGAGGTGTATTTTTTCCTCCCTTTATGCTCACCTACTACAAAGATTTAGAGGATATCCACAGACAAGATTATAGCATGCCAGCCTACAATCCATCATCAGAGAATAAGGTAGAATGCAATGTGGACAGGTGCTATGTCTTACTCAGGTTGATGAGTCTTCATAGTGCCCCACACGTAGCAGGTTCACAGGTATTCAGATAGGTACTTATTGATACCTGGGTGCTAGGCAGTATGATAGACATTAATGGCAAGGCTCAGAATATTTGGAAGGAGGAAGGAATTGGTAGCTCCCACTAGAGGAGAGGATGTGAACTGGAGAGCTGCTTTTTTTTTTCAAAGTGAAGAGCTGAACTTTCTTTTACTTCCCTTTGTTAATCTGAACATTGAAACATTGATATAGAAGCTAGGGCTATATGGCAATCATAGGATTATGTAATTAATATCTGGAGATATTAGAGATAATCTCTTATCTGAGAGAGATAATGTTGGCCTTAAAGCCAGAAGACCTAGATTGAAGTTAAGCCTTTAATACCTACTGGCTGCATGACCCTGGACAAGTCACTTAATCTCTCAGTGTCCTAGGAAACTAAGACAATAGGTTATAAAGAAAGTATCTATCTACAATGATAAAGGGAGCTTCTTTTAACCACATCCCCTTCCTAATCTGACCTTTTTATTTGAAAATATGAGGGAACTGAGGTTGAGAGAATTGATTATAGGTAGTTCTGTGAGAATTTAAACTTCAGGAGTTCTTACTCCAAATCTGGTTATCTTTCCACTACTACAAGAAAGCCTATATATCTAAAATATGAAGATTATGTCTAAATCTCCAAAATTGTCAGTTTCACAACAAAAATTAAATTCTTTAGTACTATATATGATCCTAGTTTGAAATGTGGGAAAAATTATACAGACTTCCAGACTGGAGGAAAAACACAGCAAACTGACTTTTTATCTGAGTGTGTTATTATAGCTTGTTTCCTTTAAACTTTCCTTGAATTAAGTGTCTTTCTGTTGTATACATTGAAGGTCAACTATAAGTAAGCAGAGCTATGTACTCAGGGATTGGGGGCTCAGCCCAGTTCATATGAGCATGTGCAGAATACCACTGATGGAATTCCACTTGTGGGACAAGAGCGTGAGTCTGCTTTTAGCATAGTCGAATGACCTATAAAGAAAATGTCTTGGGGAAACTTTGGGGCAGTCATAGACATTCTGTAACTGGCTCTGGTCTGCTTACCAGTGGTGAAGAGCCTTTTTATTTGCCTGGAGGTGCTTTCAAAAGGCACTAGCTGAGCATGGCCTGGAAGCCTTTTTTATTGTTGTTTATTTTTTGTTTTGAGTTCTCTTTGTGTGAATTTTTCCTGGATAACAGCATCTGGTGAGATACAATACTTTAAGGAAAAAGGCTTTAGGCCCTCCTCATGTAAGACCAATATGTGGCCTGTGACAAAGGCACCTTGGATCTTCGCCTCAGCATTTGTTCTTTCATTTTCAGGCAAAGGAGATTAAACTGGAGGCTAAAACCTTGTGAGTTTTGAAATGCCAAGAGAGCCAGGTACCTGAGGTCTAGGATTCCAGAAGTCAAATGCATGCCAGGTTTAGCAGCACAACCAGCATCAATATCCTAAGAGATAATAAACCCAGCCCAATGTTAGCTGAAACAAGGACTAGAGCAACAGTGATTTTTCATTCAAACATAATCTTGGCGGGACTGATGATATATATGAACTACGATTAAATATGAGCCCATTTTCCCAGAGACCAAAGTGATATAGGTGAGAGTGTGCCTCTAAGTGTTAGAGGGAATGTTTTTACTTCTCTTCTTGTTCTCTTTAAAGCAAATATCCTTTTATATAAGATAATTGATGTTATTCAGTTAAATAGAATTGGGACATTGCAAGTGTTTCTAATAGGAGTAAGAACATATCTACACTAGTTGCTCAGGGTAATGGTATCAAAGAAGACATTCCAACCCCTCAGGGTTACTCCATAAGCCCAAGAGGGAGATCTAACTGACCATAATCTAGAAAAGTACCAGCTTTGGTACTCATATATCATCAGTACTCTCAGCTGGCTCTCTCCTTCTGATTGAAGGGATGAAGGGTAGAGCAAGAACAAAACAAAACAAAAACACTCCACCCCACAAAATATCCTCCTCCCAAAGGTTTCTTTTAAAGAGAGCACAGAAGATCAGCCAATTCTTCATTTCCCTTTAGCGGTACTACTTGGTTTTGAATCTACCATTGTCAGTGTCAGAAGCACCAGGCTGGCTGAGAAATGGAATTTGGCCCAGCTAGGGTTTCTTTGTCTCCTTACCATCACCATATCCCCACAGGTACCTTCTGCCTATCCCCCTTTCAGCTTCCTTTTTTGTGTTGTCTTCTTCTATTATCTATCTATATATCTATATCTATATATCTATATCTATATCTATATCTATATCTATATCTATATCTATATCTACATCTACATCTACATCTACATCTACATCTACATCTACATCTACATCTACATCTACATCTACATCTACATCTACATCAATATCTACATCTATATCTACATCTACATCAATATCTACATCTACATCTACATCTACATCTACATCTACATCTACATCTACATCTACATCTACATCTACATCTACATCTACATCTACATCTACATCTACATCTACATCTACATCAATATCTACATCTATATCTACATCTACATCAATATCTACATCTACATCTACATCTACATCTACATCTACATCTACATCTACATCTACATCTACATCTACATCTACATCTACATCTACATCTACATCTACATCTACATCTACATCTATATCTATCTATCTATATCTATATCTATATCTACATCTACATCTACATCTACATCTACATCTACATCTACATCTACATCTACATCTACATCTACATCTACATCTACATCTACATCTACATCTACATCTACATCTACATCTACATCTACATCTACATCTACATCTACATCTACATCTACATCAATATCTACATCTACATCTACATCTACATCAATATCTACATCTACATCTACATCTACATCTACATCTACATCTACATCTACATCTACATCTACATCTACATCTACATCTACATCTACATCTACATCTATATCTATCTATCTATATCTATATCTATATCTACATCTATATCTATATCTACATCTACATCTACATCTACATCTACATCTACATCTACATCTACATCTACATCTACATCTACATCTACATCTACACTACATCTACATCTACATCTACATCTACATTTACATCTACATCTACATCTACATCTACATCTATATCTATCTATCTATCTATATCTACATCTACATAAGCCCATTGAGCACAGGATCTCTGTTCTTTTCTTCTTTATATCTCCAGTGGCTAGCACTGTGCCTGGCATAGTGTAGGTGTTTAATAAATTGTTTATTGTATTGCATTGTATAGAGTAGATACTTAGTGCCATTATATCAAGATTTTTCCCCTTTTGGAATTGTTTTCAGGACCATTATTTCACTTGTAGTATATTTGCTTCTCCTGTTGCTTTTGACAGATTTGTGTTATTTTAGGTATTTTGATAATTTCATTCTGTAAAAAAAAGTCTTTGTACATTGTATGATTGATTATATGGTCAGTCAGAATCCAGGAGAATACGAGAGTATCACCTAAGCTGAGATAGGGCATGGATAGGACTTCCCCATGTCTGATCCCATTTTTCCTTTATTCTTTTGGATTCTTATCTATTTCTTAAACTCAACTCAAATTCAGTCTCCTTCAGAAAGCTCCCTCTGTTTTCCCTGGTTGATAATGATCTCCCCAGACTTTACATATAGAACTTTTTTTGGGTCCCTCTTAAATGCATTTCTCTGTTGTCATATGTTATTGTTATGGTGTTGGTGTTCTTCCCCAGCAAGAATGTTTGAAGTTCCATGTGAGTCTAAAAGATGTTTTATGCAAATTTTGCTTCCGCTCCAGAGCCCAGCATAATGTTCTCTTTGCAATAGCTGCTTAATTATATGGTTGTTAATAAATATTTAAATGAAACAAGTCTCCAAGTCATAATTCTGTGGTTAGTGTTCTATCTGGTCAATAATTAGGGATTACTTGGATTTAAGCCATGGTTGAGGTGACTTAATAATTTCCACCTTATAAGTGAACTGTGATGGGGCAGCTAGGTGGCACAGTGGATAGAGCTCTGACCTTGGAGTTAGCTGTGTGACCCTGGGCAAGTCACTTAACCCTGATTTTCTCACCAAAAAGCCAAAAAAAAAAGTGAACTGTTTTCTATTAAACTTCCTTTTCTTAAAGTTTTGCTTTGCATATGATAATTTCACCTATAATATATCTTTACCTGTGAAATATTAATTGCGTTACAAGGTTCTATTAGACCTCAGATTGCTATAGTATCTATACCTTAGGCTGGGCTCTCTTAGGCCATAAAAAGAGTTTGAAGTAAGTCTCAGCAACTAAAATGAGATAGCCAGGGTGATGAACATAAGAGAATAAGGGCAAGGGATGAGGGTAGGGTAAAGACTCCAAATGGGTCTCAGCTACCAGGTTTTGAGTATCATGATATTCAAGTTGCAGCAAGAGAAAGAAGAGGCGATGGGCCTTGTAAGAGTCTGTCCTCCAAATTGGCACACCCAGTTTCTGCCAAACTCTTATCATTTCTCTTAGTCTGTGTTAGGGATGCCTAGGTCCTTGGTCCCCTCCATATCAGGGTAGTTTGTAGAGTTATTTGAGAGCAATGGTTTTTAGCTAGAGGTTCTCCATCAGGCATAGGTGACTGGTTTCCTGTCTCTGATGTCATAGGCAAAGAAATACCAAAGACTGACTGATGAGGTCCCAGCTACATAATCATAGAAAACAGACATTTCTATTATGTGCTACAAGAAAAGATCAAGGAGAGAAGGTAGGTAGATACAGGATGGAAACAGCTTTTTTGCAAAAGAGCTCATTTCAGGGGTACTCAAAATAGTGGGTTTTTTTCAACTCTCTGAGAGTCTCAAAGTACTTTTCACATATTACCTTAATTATTCTTAGACTATCTAACATTTAAGAAAGACACAGCCTGGTAGAAGGAGCTCTCAATTCAAATCCAACATCTAAGTGGCCAAGGCAGGGGCTGCTTTTTTACTTCTATTTTCATCCCCAGTACTTAACACAGTGCTTAACATACAGTAATTGCTTAATACATAATTGTTGAATGATTGGCCTTGACTGAATTCCTGCCCAAAACACACTGCCATACAATCCTCAGAGTCATGTACCATGGCTATTATGTGGTGCATTACTCACAGGGTCGTTGTATGATCAGGTAAGATAAGGTATATAAAGTGCTTTTGCAAATCTTATAATGTTACATAAATGCCAGCTCTGCATTGTGTATATGAAGTATTTTGTAAATGTAAAAGCACTAGATAAATGTCAATTATTGTTATTGAAGTTATTGTCATTATTGATATGTTCTAATCACTGGGCCTTGATTCTGTCCAGGGAAACACACTGGTTCTTCTATCACTGTAGCATCAGAAGGGTAAAATGTATCCCAAATACCATATATCAAGATAGATTTGCTATCATGAAGGGTGGAGACTACATTGCTAAGGAAAGATGAGCAGGGTGAGGAGAAGGCTAATGTGAATCAAGCGGGGAGTCATTTTACAAAGAGGTGTGAGGGCCAGACCCAACTGGTCCTGTCTCCACCTTCTGTCTCTGATTATGTGAATGCAGGTCACTACTGTATTTAAAGGCAAAACCTGTTACTCTCCAAAAAGAAATCTCTGTACTGACCGGTTCACTAACTCACTGCTGACTGAGCTCATCTGGGAAGGGAACATATTAAATATTTAAACTTTGTCCTTCCTCAAATGCAGAGCAGCAAAGATAATTTTCCATGGAATTTAACATTAAACTCAGGCAATTTGTACAGCTGTGCATATAAATGGCTTTTCACATAATCTCCAGAGGCCAGGGTCAATGTTCCTCGTACATTTCAATACTGTAAATGACATAGCGACATCCTTCCAATTTATGTTCCCACATAATTGAAAGGGGCTTAATAAAAGTGAGGAAGAAGCAGCTTGTATACAGCAACATCCATTTCTGGTGACAGTTGTGTGAAAGTTGATTGTAATTTTAACATAATTTGTTCCATGGAGGATGTTGAGGCCTGGAACATACCTAAACTTTTTTTTTTCAGGAAATCAGGGGCTATTTTTTTCTTAATTTAGAGTCTGAATTACCCAATTATACAACAGTTATGAAGATGCCATAGAAATGTAACCTCCGCAGATGAAGACTGTAATTATTTTTCCCACAGATATATTTGTTCAACATGGATGGTTGCCTTTAATACCAAGACTGAAGCTGCCCCAATCAAATGTGACAGGAACGGTATGTTGGTTGCACAGCATATGTAAAGGACTTATGAAAAACACACCAACCCCTTGTCCCCCAATTGTCAAAGTTAAGCTGATCTTGTGGTAGTTAATATTTACTCTGGGTGAAGCAGATTTTATCGAGTTTTTTTTCCCACCTATTACAATAGAAACATGCTAATGGTTTTGTGGATAATTCAAACATGTCCTGCTGTGGGGGAAACAAATGTGGGGCTGGGGAATGCTGCTGTTTTCTGGTGCTGGAATTTGCTAATTGCAGAGCTATTCAATTATAGGTAATATCCCTTTATTGCTAATAAGATTACCGTGTGTCAACACAACTGCAATTCTGAAATGAAATTCACCCAATTTACCTCCTATGAAATTGAAAACTGTTTTGTGTAAAGACTTTGGAAAATTAGCCCTGAAATATGAATAAGTGAATCAAGGCTAGCTGGAAATACAAGTGGGAGAAGGAGAGCAGACTCGATAAGTGTCTAATCAGAGTTGTTTTTCTATCTGTATGCTTTTGCTTTGGGGTGGTTTCATGAGGGATTTTGATACTGAGCAAAAGTTTTAAGCTTGTCAGTTTAAAAACAAACAAACAAACAAACTATTTCTCTTCACCTAATGATATAACTTAATACCAGTAGTATTCAGAGTAAGAGTAATGCAATGGGCAGAACACTGGACCAACAGCCAGGAGACACATATTTTAGCTTGGCCTTGGGCAGACAACTTTGTCAATTTCTTCATCTGTAAAATGATGGGGTTAATGCCTAAAGCCTATTCCAACTCCAAAATTCTATGGGAAAGGCTTCTGTCACCATCATCATCATCATCATCATCATCATCATCATCAATACCATCATCATCCTTACATTTATTTCTATGATGCTGTGAAATCTACAAAGTGCTTTCCTCACCACACTCCTGTTAGGTAGTTAAAGGAAGTATTATTATCCTCATTTTTGAGATGTGGAGAGTGAGGCCCAAAGAGATGAAATGAACTTGCCCGGGAACATGAAGCTACTAAATGCAGGAGCCAGAACAGAAACTAATCTCTTAGCCTTCAATACCTATGTTATTTCTACTGTATCACACAGCCTCAATGAAATTGTGAGCTCCCTTGAGAATACAAGGTGTTTTTTTCTTTGGTTCACCTACTGTGTCTAACATGGTGGTAGGTAAATAGTCAACTCTGAAAAAAAAAGATACATGGATCATTTGAACTACAGATTATATCAACTAAACCATTGTTTCCAGACCTAAGCAATATTTGGAATTAGTACTATATTTAAATTTTCTAAGAAGAAGTTCTGTTGTCTACACAATGTCAGAGTTATAGTTTTTGGTGGTTCAAGAACAGGGGAAACAGAGACAGGGAGAAGGGAGCTGGGGTGATAGAAGCAGGATACCAGGAAAAAGAGTTAAATTTTTAAATTTATAAGTTTTTTTTGAAGGAAAGAATAGTAAAAATTTTATGCACCAATAAAATTTTGTTATAGACCTGTGCTTATCTGGATGTTGGGAAACATCAATCTAATACATTAAAAAATATTCATTCTTCCCTCTCCTTCTCTTTGCTTTCCTTAGGGTTACAGCACCTGTGTGAATAGCCCCAGGCTAACAATCTGACAAGGTTGTGGGGGGGGAGGGGAGAAGGGGCAAAGCTAAAGAGTGGTTTATATAGTAACATTCAAGGCCTCTCTACCTTTGTCTTCCAAGATATAGCATTTTTCAGGTTTTACTCCTACAGCTCTAATGGTGCCTTCTCTCTCTCTCTCTCTCTCTCTCTCTCTCTCTCTCTCTCTCTCTCTCTCATTCTCTCTTCTCTCTGTTTCTGTCTCTGTCTCTGTCTCTCTATCTCTCTCTCTGTCTCTCTGTCTCTCTGTCTCTCTCTCTCTCTGTCTCTCTCTCTCTCTCTCTCTCTCTCTCTCCCTCTGTCTCCTTCTCTCCCTCTGTCTCCTTTACTACATCCTCATCCTTTCCCCAATTCCTTCAGAATGGGTATTTTCTAAGGCCATCTTTTTATTTCAACAATTTAATCACAGGCACACTTCTTAAGTGTCTACTAAGTGGTACTATTGGTTGGTACTATCACTATCTGCTGATCAGCTGCCAAAATGATTTTCCTGAAGCACTGATCTAATCATGTAACACCCCAACTCAATAAATTTCAGAGCTTCTGTGTTACCACCAAGATCAAATATAAAACCCTCTGTTTGGCCTTTAAAGCCTTTAACATCCTATCCCCATCCTACATCTCCAGTCTTACACTTTATTCCCATCTATGTGTGCTATTATCCAGTCATACACGCCTCCTTGAAATGTCTTAAACATGACATGTCATCTCCTGCTTCTTTGCCTATTTACTGATTGGTTGGTTGACCTTGTTCTTAGAATTCTCTCCCTCCTCATTTTTACCTTCTAACTTTCATGGTTTTCTTCAAGCCTCAGCTCAAATTCTACCTTCTGAAAAAGGCCTTTCCTGGTCCTTCTCACTGTTAACAACTTCCCTCTGAAGTTACCTTTCTCACACACACACACACACACACACACACACACACACACACACACACACACACAAATACACATATATCCACACACATCTATACACATAGATGTATGCATATATGTATATATACATTTATATATACAACTAGAATATTATTATATGTATTAATATAGTGTGAGTGTGATATATAATTGTAAATAGAGTATATGAATGTGATATATATATTATATAGGGTAAATATAACATATAGTGTATTATATATATACATACATATATACATATAAATACATGCATATGTACATGTATATACATGTACCAATTGCATATATGCATACACACATATACATACATACATTTATTATATATGTAGTAAAATTTGAATACAATATAGAATTGTAAAAATAATATATAAATAAAATATATATCATGTCTGATATATGTATATATTAGCATAAATATAATATATTTATATATTATATGTGTATGAATATATATATATAGTATATATATATGTATACAAGCACACAACTGTAATACACACACACATACATACATATGTGTGTATGTATATGTATAACATAATTTTTTTGTATGTTGTTTCCCCTGTTGGAATGTGAACTTCTTGAGGGCAAGAACTGTTTTTTTTTAAATTCCCCAAATTAGGTACTGTGCTTTCTTACTATTTCTTTTACATGACACTTCCTCTCTGGCTTTGTACTGGCTATGTTCCATGCTGATAATGCATTTCTCACCTCTATATGTCAAAATCCCTTTATTATATCAGGGATTGGCTCAAGATCTACATGAGGCTTTTTCTAATCTCTACATACTCCTAGTAGCTAGTATCTTCCCCTCCCCTCAAAAAAAAATCATTCTATGGATATAGTGTGTATTCATTTTATATACCTATGTATGTACATGTTACCACTCTTGGATAGGCTCATTGAGGGGAGGGCCTGCTTCCACATTTGTTTTTGCATCCCTAGAATCCACCACAGTGCTTGATTTGTGGCAATTGCTTTATAAATATTTGTTGATTTATTATTTCTAGCAGTGGTGGGATCATAATTGAGTGGCAGGGTCACAAGTCAGAACATAAAGGACTGAGAATTGGGTGAGTAATGAAGTAAAAGACACAAGTGTACATTATTCTCCCTAGGACCTTGACAGTGAAAGGGAGGGTAAATAAAGGACAATAATATGAGGAAATTATAGTGCAAGCAAAGGGCTTTGTTTTGTTTCTTTTGTAAGATCTTGTTAAAAAATAGCTCGTTTTATGCCTAGGGACAATATAATGGTCCTGCAGTTCCACGTGGTTCCCTTCTGCACTGCTTTTAAAGTTGGGAGTACAATCACAATTATTATGAATATCCAGTTAGCAAAATTCCTAACATTTAAGCAGAAGTTTGACTCTCTGCCTTAATTAACATTTATAGCTATCTCTAGTTAACTGTTGGCTGATTTGTAGTTGAGGCAAAAATTCAGTTTATCAGAAACATTTGTATAAAGGAAGCACTAGAGTATACTATAATGGCTATTGATAGACAGGCATTAGGAATATAATTTTAGGAAAGAATAAATCTTTTCTTAGAACTTCCCTTAGGCATTGAGGAGGTATGTACAACTGTTTGCCTCAGGTTTCCTTCCCTGCCCTATCTTTCCTCTCCTCCTTTCTCCTCTCTTCTCCTCTCATCAAAATGAAGACTGCAAGGGCAGAAGTAGAGTCCTCCTCTTAGCAGAAGAAGGGCCAACACTTCTTCAAAAACTAGAATAAAGGAAGTATTGAGAGGTTTTGGGGCATGGAGTAGGGAAGATTGGAAAACAAGAAAGGGAGGCTTGCTTTTTCAGAAAATTAATAGGATCATTTATTTAGAGACAAAGAGTAGAACTAATATTGGGAACTTCATAGGGTCAAGTCAACATGAGAATGTGATGGACAATCAGGGAAGAATAAAACAATATCTGTGCAGTAGTAAGGGATCATTTGTGACAGATGGATTTGTATGTTACCCAGTCAGCATTATTGCATGACTTCTTCCAGCGGCATTTAGCAACAGAAGGAGAAAAGAAAAAGTAAATGGTGAGGGTGATCCAGAGTGACAAGTTGGAAGAGAATATGAGTAGTTATAATTCTATTGAATAAAGGAATTAAAGATGAAATAGATCATATATATGAATGGGTTAAATATAAAGTCAAAACTATGAAGGAAGGAAATGGAATCCAGAGCATAGAAGAGATGGAAACAGAGAAAAGTAGTGGGTAGAAGGACTTGAGGTTCTGCTGAAGATGAAAAATAATTTTCAGAGTAATGATGCAGAGGGTGAGATGTAAGGATGAGAGAAATGATTATTAATAACCAAAGATTTGGAGAAATCAAGAGTTCCTCCTTTTTCTATAGTCTTCATTTCCAAATTCAGTTTCTTGAAGGATTATGGGTAATGAGATTGAATCAATTGTCCTCAATCTTGGGCAGATGCTACCTAATTTCCAAAGGAATTTGGGTGGGGATAAATTTTTTGAATAGATTGCCTGGGGCTGGGGAATTTAGAAGTACATGACATAATCAAAGTTCATTAGAATAGGTCCAGCACCTTGTTCATTCTCTCTCTTTATATGTTAACCAATCAGAGTTGATCCCCATCCTATGTAACACCCACTTTTCCACCCATAACCATAGGATCTTTGGCATTCAAGAGTGCCACTGACCTCTTTTATTAAAATGCTAGCATTATTAATAAAATGACTTATTACTCAGAAATTATGTCTCTCAAATTTTTTAAATGTTATGAGGACTTGAAAATATAATATAAACATTTAAAGATTAGGGGAATTGGAACTGGGAGATTCTTTGAAAGGGGGCGGGGGAGAAGTGGTACCAATTGATTCAGGCTCTCACCTTCAAAGGCCTTGAGAGAACAGAAGATAACATACGTGTGGGAAAGTGGTTTTGCCATCTTCCTCATGTTCTATCTCCAAATACTGGGCCAAGAGGGTGGAGGCTGTTAAAAAAATGCCTCCTTTTGTTCTTCCTCAATTCTACCTTGGTGCTTTCATTCATTCCCATGTATTCAAATAACAATTTTAGTGCATATGACTCCCACATCTGTATCTCCAGCCTAAACTTTTCTTTCGAGCCCCAGACACACAGGTCCAATTTTTAAAATGGAAACATTTAAAAAAGACTTTAAAATACTTTTATGAACTTATGCAGAGAAAGTAAGCAGGCAATTATGCTATAACATCAATATAGTAAAATAAACAATTTTGAAGGCTTTTATAAGCTGATGAAGAATGAAATGAGAAGGACCAGAAGAATAGAAACGGACAAGTTTTAAGTCTGTAAGAACTATGATCAATAAAATGAGTATTCGTGATTCTAGAGAACCCATGATGAAACATACTATCCATGGCAGAGAGGTAATGGACTAAAGGTGCAGAATAACCACACACACACACACACACACACACACACACACACACACACACAGAGTTTGCAGTCATTATGGTAACTCATTTTGCTTCACTATACATTATGTTATGAGAATTTCCCCTCAATGGGGTAAAGAGTGTAAGGGAAAAAAATAGATTTCTCTTTTTAAATTTTTTTAAAAAAATGTTATTCTTAAAAGGTGAGAGTGTTAAAGATGTGGAATATTGTATACACTTTCAGATGAGGTCACAATATTATTAGTTTTACTTATTTTGCTTTGTTACATGAGACATCATGGAGTCAGAATAATCTGTAAATATTTTAAATGTACAAATAAATCATATCTAGCAAACTTTGAAAAAAAGAAACTTAATTGAAGTCCTCTTGGTTCTCTGGAAGTCTATAACTCCTCTGCCATGGCTATAAAATATAACCATAAGAAGAAGTCATTGATCCACTATCTGCCATGCTTAGCTCAGACTGAAGCTTCTAGCTATGCCCACTTGAGGATGAAGTAAGCATTGCAGGAAATGGTTTTGTTTTAACTTTCTAAAAATCATTTCCTCAAGCTAAACCTTCTTGGTGTGCATGTGTATATATACAGAACATGACCACATGCTTGTCCCTTTGACAACTCACAGTCATCGTTCTCTTAACTGGCTTATTTTTCTCCCTAAACATTCTTTTTTTGGACTATTCTATTTCTGTCAGTGACATTGTTGTTATTGAAGTCTATTGTGTTTGAAACTTTGAAATTATCTTTGTATATACTTCCTTCTCCTTCAATTCTCATTGGTAGTTATCAAGTCCTATTGATTTTACCTTGCATCATGCGTCCCATCTGTCTCCTCCTCTCTTCCTGTGACCAGTATCCCAAACGAGGTCCTAATTACCATCTGCCTAGACTCCCACAATAGCCTAATAATATGTTTCCTTTCCCTAGTCCATACTTCATGCCATGGCCACATTAATTTTCCTTACTTATATATTTTTTTCATATCATTCCTCTGCTTAAAAGCCTTCAATGGCTCTTTACTACCTACCAAGTAAACTTCAATCCCTTTATCCTAATATTCAAGGCTTTTCATAGTCTGCTATCATTCTACATTTCCAGAACTGCCTCATTCTACTAATCTCCATCTACTCTATGGCTGAAATAAACTCACTACTTGCCATCTTCCATATAAACTTTATACTTTCCTGTTTTGTTACCTTTGCTCAAAATTTTGTTTGTGCCTGGAACATTCTCCTTCTACCCTCTTCTTCCTATTGAATTTCTGCCCATCCAGTTTAAATGCCATCTCTTTTTTGAACCTTTCTTTTATAGCCATAGTTGATAATATCCACCCTTGGGCTTCACGCAGACTTTTTTGGCATGCTTTTCATGTATTACATTGTATTTGTGTTGTATATGTCACATCTCCCTATTAGATTGTGAGCTGCATGATACCAGAGACTGTCTTACCCAAATTCAGTTCCTTCCTTGCTGAGTATAATGCTTTGCTTATGCATGCTTAACACATGATTTTAAATTGAAATTTGACTGAAGACTTTTTGGTTGTCTGGGGTTCTGGAATAACTCTACCATGGTTAGTTGGTCAATAAAGATTTATTAAGTGCCTACTATTTGCCAGACCCTGTTCTAAGTGCTGAGGGTACAAATACAAATTAAAACAAAGACAATTCCTGTTCTCAAGAGCTTACAATCTCATGAGAGAAAACAACGAACAAAAATTAAAAAGGGTATATGTGGAAAGATGACAGGGTGGGGAGCATGTTCCCAGCTGTAGGTAAATGATGGAGAAGTCTAAAAACAGTGTAAATGGCAGCAAATTGGGAGAATATGCTAAGTCACTTCCTTTAATAGAGGCCCAGAGCCAAGTCCTTCTTTTCAGTCAGAGGGTGAAGTGAAGGGGGAAGAGGTGAGTACATAGATGTGAGTACTGAGGCAAACTTAATTTTGCCAGATTATGAGATTTTCCAGTAAACAGTTTTTTTGGGGAAGGAAGGCATGATGTTGAGAGGTACAAAGAAGACCAAAAACAATATAACTGGCTGTTATGTTGGGAAATGGGGAGCATCATAGCATATATTGAATATTAATTGTCAAAAGACATAGTTCTACTTTCTGCTATGCACAGCTTAGACTGAGGTTTCCTTCTTGCACCAAAGTATTAGAATGAGGAGGATAAGGTGGACATTGTGGAGATTTTTTTTTTCTCGCTTCTATAAACCCTGGGGCATATTCCTCAAGTGTAAATCTGATTTTGTGTGTGTGTGTGTGTGTGTGTGTGTGTGTGTGTGTGTGTGTGTGTGTATGCATGGCATGGGTTGATCTGATAGAGTTAATATAGCAACTATACCATAATAAGTTTTTAAAGATTATTTCTATAATTTAGACATGTCAGGAAGGTGAATGCTACTTAATTTTACCTAATGCAGGAAAAGGAAGTTTATTCACCAATAAAAAATATTCAGTTGTTATAAACTTTCTTGAGAAGGGAACCTTTTCCTAATAGTTCTATAAATCTAGAGGCTTGATTAACTTTACTTCCATGTAAATGAATTAAAGAGAGGCAGTATTAACTATACAGTTGGAAGAGAAACAGGATGGGTTGAATTATGGAATTACAGACCAACCTAGTTATGGGTATAAAAAGTTATCCAATCTCTTATCCAGTATAGGACCCTGTCCCAGACCATCAAATTAATGGAATTGCTTCACTAGGAGGGCAAATGTCAACCCTGGAAACTGGAGGATACAGGTTGTACCAAAAGGCTGACTCTTGCAACATTGTCCTATATATATCTTGATCCAATGCTGGCCTCACAGACTGAATCTCTACTCTTTCAGTCAGTTACAGCCCTCCCCCTCCCCCCCACCAGCAAATCTCAGAGCTTTGGATCTGGGATTTCTGAAAATGTTATTATTACCCGGTGTGTCCTGGACCCAGTGAGCACTTACATGGCAGAAATGGTTAAATACTGTCAATGAGGCTTGATTTATTGTTTTGTTGATTGTCTACACTAAAGGGAATGAAGGAAATTTTAGTAATACAGATTAAACTTAAAACTAGCCCTTTTGTACTTTTTTTTTTGGTGGATCCAGCTATTAAACATTTATCAACATGCCGTTGCCATTAAGTCACACTTTCTTAACTTGCTTAGATACTGTTCTTTTTCTCAAAAGGACATTGTTCTCTCCTAACTCATGCTTTTGCTTAGTCGAATTCACGTAATACATTTATCCTGGGCAAGATATGAATGAATCATCTCCACATTGTCCCTGACAGATTACTATCTAGGCTCTGTTTGTATACTTTCATCAGTGGGTAACTCACTACTTAGTGTAATCCAGGAATGGAAGGAACTGACTTTTAGATTGTTAGAGACATTTTTTTTTCTTGTATTGTGAAAGGAAAGCTAAGAGAAGTGAGAAGGGCCTGGTATGTTGTAATTGCTTAGAAAGTTTGTACAGGTGAATGGATGAAAGGGAGCAAGCTTTTTTTTTAATCGAATTCCTTTTTTTATATTAAATATTTATTAATTTATTTATTTTTCATTTTCAACATTCACTTCTACAAGATTTTGAGTTCTAAATTTTCTCCCCCCTCACCTCTCCCCCTACCCCAAGATTGCATGCATTCTGAATACCCCTTCCTTTAATCTGCCCTCCCTTTTATCATCCCCCCCTTCTCTTATCCCTTTCCACTTCTATTTTCTTATAGGGCAATATAGATTTCTATACCCCATTGCCTCTATATCTTATTTCAGAGTTGCATGTGAAAACAATTTTTTTAAACGCTTGGTTTTAAAAAGTTAGGTTCCAAATTTTCTCTCTTCCTCCCTTCCCACCCAGAGAAGGCAAACAACTTGATACAGGTTATACATGTGTGGTCATGCAAAACACTTCCATAGCAGTCGTGTTGTGAAAAACTAGCTATATTCCCTTTCATGATATCCTGTCCCTCATTTATTCTATCCTCTCTTTTGACCCTATCCCTCCTCCAAAGTGTTTGCTTCTGATTACCCTCTCCTCGATTCTGCCCTCCCTTCTATTATCCCCTGCTTTCTTACCCTTTTCCCCCTATATTTATGTAGGGTAAGATAGATTTACATATCCAATTGAGTGTGTATGTTATTCCCTTCTAAAGCCAAATCCAATGAGAATAAGATCCACTCATTCCCTCTCACCTTCCCCCACTTCCCCTCCACTGTAAAAGCTTTTTCTTGTTTGTTTTATATGAGATAATTTACCCCATTCTACCTCTCCCTTTCTCCTTCTCCCAGTATAATCCTCTCTCATTCCTTAATTTTATTTTTTAGATATCACCCCTTCATCTTTAACTCACCCTGTGCCCTCTATCTATCTATTATGTATAGTAGTTGGAGGGAAGAAAATTTTTTATATATATATAGGTATATATATATGTATGGTATATATATATATATATATGTATATATATGTGTGTGTGTGTGTGTGTGTGTGTGTGTATGTATGTATATATATATGTGTGTGTGTGTATGTGTGTATATATATAATTTTCTTCCCTCCAACTACCCTAATACTGACAAAGGTCTCATGAGTAACAAATATCTCCTTTCCATGTAGGAATATAAACAGTTTAATTTTAATAAGTCTCTTATGATTTCTCATTCCTATTTACCTTTTCATGCTTCTCTTGAGTCTTACATTTGAAAGTCAAATTTTCTATTCAGCGCTGGTCTTTTAATCAAGAATGCTTGAAAGTCCTTTATTTCACTGAATGTCCATTTCCCCCCTGAAGGATTATACTCAGTTTTGCTGGGGTAGGTGACTCTTGGTTGTAATCCTATCTCCTTTGACCTCCAGAATATTATATTCCAAGCCCTCTGGTACCTTAATGTAGAAGCTGCCAAATCTTGTGTTATCCTGATCGTGTTTCCACAATACTTGAATTGTTTCTTTCCGCAATATTTTCTCCTTCACCTGGGAACTCTGGAATTTGGCTATAATATTCCTAGGAGTTTTCCTTTGCAGATCTCTTTCAGGAGGTGATTGGTGGATTCTTTCAATTTCTATTTTACCCTCTGGTTCTAGAATATCAGTGCCATTTTACTTGATAATTTTTTTTTTTTTTGGTGAGGCAATTGGGGTTAAGTGACTTGCCTAGGGTCACATAGCCAGTGAGTGTTATGTGTGTGAGGCTGGATTTGAACTCAGATCCTCCTGACTTCAGGGCCAGTGCTCTATCCACTGCGCCACCTAGCTACCCCTGATAATTTGTTGAAAAATGATGTGTAGGCTCTTTTTTTGATCATGGTTTTCAGGTAGCCCAATAATTTTTAAATTATCTCTCCTGAATCTATTTTCCAGGTCAGTTGTTTTTCCAATGATCTATTTCACATTGTCTTCTATTTTTTCATTCTTTTGGTTTTCTTTTACAATTCCTTGATTTCTCATAGAGTCATTAGCTTCCATTTGGGAGCAGGTTTTTATTAAGCACCTACTAAATTACAGCCACTGTTTTAAGTACTTTACAAATATCTACTTTGATCCTTACAACAACCCTGTGAGATAGGTATTATTACTATTCCCATTTTACAGCTAAAGACAATGACACATAGAGAGGTTGAGTGACTTGCCCAATGGCATACAGCCGGTACATATATTTGATTTGAACCTAGGTATTTCTGATTCTAGTCTATTGCTCAATCCATTGTTCTACCTAGTTGCCTGAGCATTTTCTGACCATAGCCAAGTTCAGCTAACACTTGGAACCTATGGGATTGTGAACAAAAAGAAACAAAATTATATGTGACAGTAGTTTATGATAAAAGAAGTTGGTTTCAATAGATTATAAAGCAAGGAAAGGGAACTGTCTCAGTGACCAAGAAAGATTACACTGTGGTTATGTTTCTGCCATAAACAACCAACAATTGCATATAAATTGTATATATCCCTACTAGTGGATAAGGTGCTCTCTACCTCTCTGCTTTCTGCCTTATTAGAGTATTTGAAATTTTACCTACTAGAATGCATGACAAGATATTAAAGTAAAAGAAAGGAGAAAAGAAAATTTTCAAAAGATATAGGAGACTCGAAACAAGGTTCTTAATGTTCAAAAAGATAAAAATATGGACCAGAAGATAAAGAAAAGAAGGATATTGGAAATATGGAACTCTATAACAGATATGAAGTTGTTCCTACAGGTGTGTTTTTTTCTAAAAAGGAGCTGACTATTATGTTCCAAGGTGTGCTAGATTCTAGTAATACAGTCAAAGATAGGATACAGGTTTTGCTCTCAAAAAGTTCCCAAGGAAGGTTGGGGAGGGGCTGGGTATATAAGTGATGGTGATACATGTGCAATGTGCTATCCCTTTCTGATTGGGACGAATGTATTAAGTTGAAGAGGAAGAAATAAAGACAGATATATGAGAAACACTGAAAAATCAAGCCCTTGTGGGGGGAGAATTTATTCAAGGTAAAGATGACTCAAGTCTCTTTTTTTCCTAGCATCTAATCATTCTTGAGGATGTTGGTATTAAAAAGTAGGAAGTCCCAATACATAACTATTATTTGGTGACTGTGGGGAAAATGTGTGTTGCCTATTTCTGGCTTGGCTACCAAAAATATCAGTTTCAGTTTCTAACCCAAAGACAGAGGTGAATCATTTCACATAAAACAAAACAACAACAACAACAACAACAACAACAATAACAACACTTCTTTGGACAAGTAGGGGTGATCAAGGTTAGATCTTCAACTACAAAAACAGAGAAAGTCTGTTAATAGAATGACATCAGAGTCTGTTTTGTCATCTGCTTCAGGGAAGAGCTCATTTGGGAAAGAACATTATTACTTTGAAGAGGTAAACAGAAGAAAGACTTTGCTGCTTTGATGAGCTGATTGAAGAGGAAAGCTTGGCTGCTTGAACAAGCTAACTGTAGGGGAAAGATTCTACTTTTAGTTTTCCCCAAACTGCCAACTATTGCCTGAACTGTTTAAAAATAAAATAAAATAAAATAAAATAAAAACATAAAAACCAGAGTCCACCTAGGAGAGTGACTCTGGAAAAGCTCTATAGATTACAACTTTAAAGAAACCATTTGTTTTTCTCCCTGAAAATCAATCAGTCAATACACATTAAGTACCTATCATGTTCCACCCACTGAACTAAACAATGGTGATACAAGAAAAAGAAAAAAAAAGACTTTCATGTCTGAAGAGGGAGACAACAAACAATTACACACACACACACACACACACAGACAAGCTATATGTAAGATGAACAGAATACGATTAAGGGAGGAAGGCACTAGCATTAAGAGAAATTGGGAAAGACTTCTTGCAGAAGATGAGATTTTAGTTAGTATATAAAGGAAGCCAGGGAAGTCAGTGGGTGGAGATGAGGAGAGAGCATTCCAAGCATAGGGGAAGTCAGAGAAAATTATTTGTGCCTGAGAGACGGAGTGTCTTATTTGTGGAAGAGCTCAGAAACCAGTATCTCTGTATCAAGGTTATCACTGTATTAAAGAGTAGCAGCAGGGGGTAACTATAAGAAGACTGTGAATGGAAGAAGGGGTAGGTTATAAAGGGGTTTGAATAGCAAAGAAAGGATTTTGTATTTGATCTGGAGTCACTAGTATTTATTGCATAAGGGGGTTGATATGGTTGTATGTGTGCTTTAGGAAAGTCACTTTGTTGGCTGAATGAAGGATGGATGGGAGTAAGGAAAGACTTGATGTAGGTAGACCCATGAGCAGGTTATTGGAGTAGAGCAAGTGTGAGGGGATGAATTCCCACTCCAGAGTGGTGGCAATGTCAGAGGAGAGAATGGGGGCATATTTGAGAGATGTTGCAAAGGTGAAATCAATAGGCCTTGGCAATGGATTGAATGTGGGAGGGTGAGAGACAGAGAGGAGTTGAGGATGAAATCTAGGTTGCAGGTCTGAAAGACTAGGAGGATGCTATTGTCCTCTACGGCAATAGGCAAAGTAGGAGGTGGGGAGAGTTTAGTGGAAAGATAATAAATTCAGTTTTGGACATATTAAGTTTAAGGTGTCCACTGGTCATCCAGTTTAATATGTCTGAAAGGCAGTTGGAAATATGAAATTGTAGGTCAACAGTGAGGTTGTGGCAGAGTAGGTAGATTTGAGAGTCATCAGTATTTTTTGTTCAATTCTTTCAATCATGTCTGAATCTTTGACAACTCATTTAGAGTTTTCTTGGTAAAGATACTGGAGTGGGCTTGTCATTTCCTTCTCCAGCTCATTTTTACAGATGTGGAACTGAGGCAAACAAGGGTAAATGACTTGCCCACAGTCGCAGAGCTAGCAAGTATTTCAGGCCAGATTTAAACTGTATCCACTGAGCCACCTAACTGCCCATCAGCTAAATCATGAGCATGGTAACTAAATCCACAGGAGCTGAAGAGATCACAAAGTGAAGTAGTACAGAGGGAGAAGAGAAAAGGTCCCAAGACAGAACGCTGTGTGACACCTATGATTAGAGGGCAAGATCTGGATGAGGATCCAGAAAAAGAGATTCTTTTTTTTTTTTAAAGATCTTTATTATAATACATGACCCCCTGGGAGAAGGTAGAGGAAGGATTATGAAAGAAATATAGTTGATGTAAAAATAAAATATAACAAAAGTCTATTAAAAATTTCCCCAGATGGGATTTGATTTTTCTTATTGCTGAACTCAGGTACAGCAGTCTTTCTATTATATTCCATTGACTTTCTAAAGAGGAAACAACAGAGACTGAAGAGACAAAGATCATATCATCTTCAAGCTTGTGATAACTAAGGAGAGCAGACTGAAGTGTGCTCTAGCCTGTAAAAGAACAGATTTCAAAGAAAGAAAAGCCAGATAGTATGAGAGGGTCTGAGACTCTAAAAGAGAAAGCATGTTAAGACTGATCAGTAGCTATCAAGGCTGAAATTCTGGTGTTACAGTTGCAAATAATTTCCAAAAAGAAGGAAGTACAAAGTGTCTAAAGAGATCAATTTGACTTTTGAGGAAGGGAGAAGAACTCACCAATGCAGCATGCTGAAATGGGAAGAATTCCGGAAATGGGAGACCTGAACTCGAATCCAGACTCTTCCACTTACTACCTGTGTAACCTTGGACATGTTGCTTAAGATCTGTAAGTCTTAAACTCCTCATCTGTAAAAGGAAAGTGTTGGAATAAAAAAATCTCTAAGGTTCTTTTCTAACACTGTGATCCTAATGAGGTCAGATTTTTAAAAGGATTATGCAATGGATGGAGAAACTAAGTGATGCAATAGATAGAGCACTGGGCCCAGAGTCAGGAAGACTCATCTTCCTGAGTTCAAATCTGGCCCCAGATACTTACAAACTTTGTTGACTCTGGGCAAATCACTTAAACCTGTTTGCTTCAGTTCCTCATCTGTAAAATGAGCTGAATAAGGAAATGACATCTTTGTCAGGAAAACCCCAAATGTACTCATGAAGAGTTGTGCACTACTGGAATGACTGAACAACAAATAACAACAATACAAGACACAGAAGCAGACAACTATCTAGTGATGAATGTTAAAAAGTTCATTACTCCTGTACAAATAGTGTTAGAAAGGCTCACATCTAATATATGGTGAGGTTTGTGAAATACACAAGACAACAATAAAAACCTTTCTAAGGGGTGTTGGGAGGTACATAGGAAATAATGGATGTGAAGCACTTTGAAAAACTTCAAGTGCTATATAAAAACCAGCAGTTTTATTAATATTGTTGAAGTTGCTATCCTGTAGTCTGGTGATAACTTCATTCCCTGATCCTTCTACTTCATTTCTGCTCAGTTTAAGTAATATTTATAGAACAATATAGTAAATTAGTAAATGCTTAACACCAGACTTTCTAGAAACACTTTTAACTTTAATCTGCATTTTAATACATTCTTAAATATAAATAATCATTAGAAACGATAAATCAAGCCACAATTTAAATGGTTGCCAGTTTCTGAGATATAAAAAAGTCCACATTGAAAATTTAAATACCTGTAAAAATGGCTTTAAACAAATTCTAAAGCAGCAGAACCCACAAAAAGACAGAGTGAAGCAAATTTCCAGCCAAAGACAATCTGGATGACTGATTGGCAAGGTATATCAAAACAGGCAGTGAGAGGAGCACAGTGTGACATAGGCACACAGGCCGCAGTGAACCTGGAGCAGGCCTCAGAGGACTGAATCACAGGCAGCTGTGGTGGTTTTCAGACTTCTCAACCCACTAATGCTGAAGACAACTTAGAAGGTCAGTGGGAAAAGTCTGTGTCTGTGGTGAGAGAGGAGCTAGGTCTCAGAGCCAGCTCCAGAGCACAGAGCACAGATCTCGGTCTCTGGGGCGGTGGCTGTGTTCTGAGCAACTGGCCCACAGACTGATGGGGAATCCAGTGGCTGATCAGAGAGGGATTGCAGGGATCTCTTTGCCAGTGCTGAGGCAGGAATCTCTTGCTTTGCCTGTGCTTGGATCTGGGTCACAGTTCTGGGCAGAGGTCCTAGGGTGAGAAGGAGCACTGGGGTGGTGGAGCTTGTAGTGGCTCTGAAAGAAAACACTCCTAACATTCCAGGACAGAAAGGAGTGCTTGTGGTCACTAATAGACCAGAGTACAGGCCAGGAAAGGAGTAAACACCTTGCCCCTTATCATACCACCTTGGAAGAACTGAAAATTTACAGGTCCCTACAAGTATCTCTCAAAACAGCTACACAAACCCCTGAAGCTTGGGACAGTACACTCTCCACATTGGAAGCAGACTCTTACCTTAACAAAGAGTTTAAAACTCAAGTAATTGTCTGGGATCATGAGCAAGCAGTGCAAAAAGAGTCAGACTATATTACCTTACTTTGGTGAAAAAGAAGATCAAAATATACAACCAGAAGAAGACAACAAAGTCAAAGCTCCTACATCCAAAGTCTCCAAGAAAAATATGAATCAGTCCCAGGCCTTGGAAGAGCTCAAAAGGGATTTTAAGAAGCAAGTAAGAGGGGTGGAGCAAGATGGCAGAGTGAAAGCAGTGACTTGCTTAAGCCTTCCCCCAAACCCCTCCAAATACTCATAAAAAATGGCTCTAAACAAATTCTGAAGCAGCAGAACCCACAAAAAGACAGAGTGAAACAAATTTCCAGCCCAAGACAACCTGGATGATTGATCAGAAAGGTGCATCGTGCCGGGCTGGGAGAGCATCACAGCGCGTCATGGGCTCACAGGCCACAGCAAACCTGGAGCAGGCCTCAGAGGACTGAATCGCGGGCATCTGTGGAGGTTTTCAGACTCCTCAGTTCACTAATGCCAAAGACAACTTAGAAGGTCAGTGGAAAAAGTCTGTTTCTGTTGGTGGTCAGAGAGGAAGGCAGGGTTTCAGCTTCATTCCCCAAGAGTGTGGCCTTAGGGGGGCCAGCTGCTTCCTGAGCTTCTGGCCCACAGACTGAGGGGGAATCCAGTGGCTGATCAGAGAGGAATTTCAGGGATCTCTTTGCCAGTGCTGAGGCAGGAATCTCTTGCTTTGCCCCTGTTTGGATCTGGGTCACAGTTCTGGGCAGCGGTGCTGGGGTGAGGAAAAGCGCTGGCATGGTGGAGCTTGTAGTGACTGTGGAGAGGAACCCCTCCTCACAGTTACAGGAAAGAAAGGAATACTTGTGATCACAGGCCAGGAAAGGACTAAACACCTCCTCCCTTATCATACCACCTTGGAAGAACTGAAAATTTACAGGTCCCTACAAGTATCTCTGAAAACAGCTACACAAACCCCTGAAGCTTGGGAAAGTACACTCTCCACATTGGAAGCAGACTCTTACCTCAACAAAGAGTTTAAAACTCAAGTAATTGTCTGGGATCATGAGCAAACAGTGCAAAAAGAGTCAGACTATATTATCTTACTTTGGTGAAAAAGAAGATCAAAATATACAACCAGAAGAAGACAACAAAGTCAAAGCTCCTACATCCAAAGCCTCCACGAAAAATATGAATCAGTCCCAAGCCTTGGACGAGCTCAAAAGGGATTTTGAGAAGCAAGTAAGGGAAGCAGGGGAAAAACTGGGAAGAGAAATGAGAGTGATGCAAGAAAATCACGAAAAACAAGTCAACAGCTTGCTAAAGGAGACCCAAAAAATACTGAAGAAAATAACACCTTAAAAAAAGCCTAACCCAAATGGCAAAAGAGGTCCAAAAAGCCAATGAGGAGAAAAATGCCCTAAAAAGAAAAATTGGCCAAATGGAAAAGGAAGTCCAAAAGATTACTGAAGAAAATACTTCCTTAAAAATTAGAATAGAGCAATTGGAAGACAGTGACTTTATGAGAAATCAAGACACTGTAAAACAAATCCAAAAGAATGAAAAATTAGAAAACAATGTGAAATATCTCATTGGAAAAACAACTGACCTGGAAAATAGATCCAGGAGAGAGAATTTAAAAATTATTGGACTATCTGAAAGCCATGATCAAAAAAAGAGCCTAGACATCATCTTTCAAGAAATTATCAAGGAAAACTGCCCTGATATTTAGAACCAGAGGGCAAAATAGAAATTGAAAGAATCCACAGATCTCCTCCTGAAAGAGATCCCCAAAGGAAAACTCCTAGGAATATTGTAGCCAAATTCCAGAGTTCCCAGGTCAAGGAGAAAATATTACAAGCTGCCAGAAGGAAACAATTCAAGTACTGTGGAAACACAATCAGGATAACACAAGATTTAGCAGCTTCTACATTAAAGGACGCAGGGCATGGAATATAATATTCGGAGGGCAAAGGAGATAGGATTACAACCAAGAATCACCTACCCAGCAAAACTGAGTATAATCCTTCAGGGGAAAAAATGGTCATTCAGTGAAATAGAGGACTTTCAAGCATTCTGATGAAAAGACCAGAGCTAAACAGAAAATGTGACTTTCAAATACAGGACTCCAGTGGAACATGAAGAGGTAAACAGGAAAGAGAAATCATAAGAGACTTATTAAGATTGAACTGTTTACATTCCTGCATGGAAAGATGTTATTTGTAACTCATGAGACTTTGTCAGTATTAGGGTAGTTGAAGGAAAAAAATTGTATGTATGTATATATAGATAGATAGAGGGCACAGGGTGAGTTGAAGAATAAGGGGTGGAGAATAAAATTAAGGGATGAGACAGGATGATACTCAGAGAAGAAAGGGAGAGGTAGAATGGGGTAAATTATCTCACAAAAAAAAACCAGAAAAGAAAAGTCTCTCACAGTGGAGGGGAAAGGGGAAGGTGAGAGGAATGAGGAATCTTATTCTCATAGGATTTGGCTTAAGGAGAGAATAACATGCACATTCAATTGGGTATGGAAATCTGTCTTACCCTACAGGAAAATAGGGGGAGAAGGGGACAAGATAGAGAGGAGGGCAGATTGGGAAAGAGGGTAATCAGAAGCAATTACTTCTGAGGAGGGACAGGGTCAAAAGAAAGAATAGAATAAATGGGAGGGCAGGATAGGATTAAGGGAAATAGAGTTATTTTTTCACAACATGTCTACTAAGGAAGTGTTTTGCATAAGTGTACATGTACAACCTATATTGAGTTGCTTGCCTTTTCAATGACAGTGGGTGGGGAGGGAAGACGGGAGAAAATTTGGAACTCAAAGTTTTAAAAACACATGTTTAAAAAAAATGTTTTCACATGCCACTGGGAAATAAGAAATACAGGAAATGGGGTACAGAAGTCTATCCTGCTCTACAGGAAGATAGAAGGGGATGGGGATAAGAGAAGGGAGGGGGGAGAGATAGAAGAGAAGGCAGACCAGGGAAAGGGGTATTCAGAATGCATGCCATCTTGGGGTGGGGGGAGGGTGAGAAATTTGGAACTCAAAAACTTGTGGAAGTGAATATTGAAAACTAAAAATAAATAAATTTATATTATTGAAAAATAATTAAGTAAGAGAAGTAAAGGAAAAACTGGGAAAAGAGAGTGATGCAAGAAAATCATGAAAAACAAGTCAACAGCTTGTAAAGGAGACCCCCAAAAAATACTGAAGAAAATAACACCTTAAAAAACAGCCTAACTCAAATGGCAAAAGAAGTCCAAAAAGCCAATGAGGAGAATGTCCTAAAAAGAAAAATTGGCCAAATGGAAAAGGAAATCCAAAATATTACTGAAGATAATACTTCCTTAAAAATTAGAATAGGGCAATTGGAAGCTAGTGACTTTATGGGAAATCAAGACACTATAAAGCAAATCCAAAAGAATGAAAAAATAGAAGACAATGTGAAACATCTCATTGGAAAAACAAGTGACCTGGAAAATAGATCCAGGAGAGAGAATTCAAAAATTATTGGACTATATGAATGCCATGATCAAAAAAAGAGTCTAGACATCATCTTTCAAGAAACTGTCAAGGAAAACTGCCCTGATAGTTTAGAACCAGAGGGCAAAGTAGAAATGGAAAGAATCCAGAGATCTCCTCCTGAAAGAGATCCCCAAAGGAAAACTACTAGGAATATCATAGCCAAATTCCAGAGTTCCCAGGTCAAGAAGAAAATATTACAAGCTGCCAGAAAGAAACAATTCAAGTACTGTGGAAACATAATCAGGACACCACAAGATTCAGCAGCTTCTACATTAAAGGACTGCAGGGCATGGAATATAATATTGCGGAGGGCAAAGGAGGTAGGATTACAACCAAGAATCACCTACCCAGCAAAATTGAGTATAATCCTTTTGGGGAAAAAAAGGTCAGTCAGTGAAATAGAGGACTTTTAAGCATTCCTGATGAAAAGACCAGAGCTGAATAAAAATTTGACTTTTAAATACAGGACTTAAGTGGAACATGAAGAAGTAAACAGGAAAGAGAAATCATAAGAGACTTGTTAAGGTTGAACTGTTTACATTCCTGTATGGAAAGATGATATTTATAACTCATGAGACCTTTGTCAGTATTGGGGTAGTTGGAGGGGGAAAAATTATGTGTATGTGTGTATAGATAGATAGATAGATAGATAGATAGATAGATAGATAGAGGGCATAGGGTGAGTTGAAGATTAAGGGGTCATACCTGGAGAATAAAATTAAGGGATGAGGAAGGATTATACTAGGAGAAGAAGAAAGGGAGAGGTAGAACAGGGTAAATTATTCCACAAAAAAGCAGAAAAGAAAAGGCTCTTACAGTAGAGGGGAAATTGAGGAAGGTGAGAGGGAATGAGTGAATCATAGGATTTGACTTAAGGAGGGAATAACATACACATTCAGTTGGGTATGGAAATCTGTCTTACCCTACAGGAAAATAGAGGGAGAAGGGGACAAGAGAGCAGGGGGGTGATAGAGAGGAAGGCATATTGGGAAAGGGGATAATCAGAAGCAAGTACTTCTGAGGAGGGACAGGGTGAAAAGAAAGAATAGAATAAATGGGTGGGTCAGGATAGGATTACGGGAAATAGAGTTAGTTTTTCATGACATGTCTACTATGGAAGTGTTTTGCATAACTGTACATGTATAGCCTATATTGAGTTGCTTGCCTTTTCAATGAGGGTGGGTGGTGAGGGAGGAAGGGAGAAGATTTGGAACCCAAAGCTTTAAAAACATATGTTTAAAAAAAATATTTTCACCTGCAGCTGGGAAATAAGAAATACACAAAGTGGGGTACAGAAGTCTATTCTGCCCTACAGGAAAATAGAAAAAAAAAGGGGGGGGAATAGAAGAGAGGGCAGACTAGGGGAACGGGTATTCAGAATGCATGCCATCTTGGGGTGGGGTGAGAGGTTATATGGGGTGAAAATTTGGAACTCAAAACGTTGTGGAAGTAAATGTTGGAAACTAAAATAAATAAATTTATATTAAAAAAAAAAGAAAATTTAACAATCAACACTTGCAATCTGGTTAGAGCTGGCTCCGGTACATCCCTGTTCCCAAAATACATTGAAGACAAAAAGAAATAAAAGAAGGAATAAGAATGCCTGCTTCCATGTTGATGAGAACATGATAACAAGAGATTGAGAGAACATGGAAATATCAATGAGAAAGGTCATTAAAATTGGAAGCGTAGAGCAAATATGGTTAGTATGGCATTGAAATACAAGATGAGTGAGGAGATGGGAAATAAACACATTTCATCCCACAGGGAATTCAATTTCCTTGACACTACAGGTGACATCAAAGAATACTGAAATAATTTTTGTTGTGGTTTCTTAACTTCTTCCTGTAATCTTTGAGAAATTATGAAGAGTGGACTTCTGCTTCCAGGAGCCAAGATAGTGGAGTAAAAAGGTAATTACTCTCACCCTCTCCTATCAACCTTTGAAAACCCAGAAAATATTAAACCAGGAAAAAAAAGTGGAACAGCTGAACTAGAAGAAAGATGGGGAACAGCAGTGCAGCAGTCCAGGAAAGGGGTCTCCCAGTGCCTCAGCAAAAATAAGGGAAGCAGCACTACAAAGGGCCCCAGGCAGATAATCACCCTGCAGCATTCATCTGAAAAGAGTTGAATAAAGCAATCTAGAGCCTTCCTAAAGTCCCAGTCTTGCTGATTCCAACCTAACACCAGGTAAGCTGTCAGAACCCTACAGCCACCAACTGTCAACCAGGAGTAGATCCTGAAGTCCAGGTGGTGGAGCAGGAAAACACCAACACCTGGACCTCTGAGTTCCTCAGTGAGGGTGGGGGAACTGGTGGAAACTAGTTCAGAAAATAACCAGGTGCTTTGGCACTCTACCTCAAAGGAATCTCCCAGTGCATTAACCAAAAAGGAGGGAGGCAGCATTGCAAGGGGCCCCAGGCAGATAAACACCCTGCAGCAGCCATCTAAAAGGAGCTGAAGAAAGCTAAAGGAAAGGAAAAGCAGGCAACCTAGAATTGCCTGAAAGTCCCAGCCTTTTTGATTCCAGCCCAACATGAGGTAAGCTGCCAGAACCCTACAGCCTCCAATTGACAACTTAAGAGGGCCCAGCACACAAAGCCAGTGACCAAGACCTAGGCTCCCAACACAAGAAGCTTGGGTCAGTGCCCTCTGTTCCCCAGCAGGAGAGCTCAATCTCTTTAAAGGCCAGGGAATAAAGTAGCACCATGAGAAAAAAGAAACGTACCATAGATTCATATTATGAGAAGAGTGAAGATCAAGACAGAAATTCTGAAGAGGACAAATTGTCTATAAACCTATATCTGCAACGTCAAGAGGGAATATGAACTGCTCTGAAGCCCAAAAGGCATTCTTAGAAGAGCTCATTGAGGATTTTAAAAGTCAAATGAGAGAGTTAGAAGAGTCCTTAAAAAATACAACTGGCCAATTGGGAAAAAAGTACACTGAAGAAAACAAGTACCTAAAAACCAAAATTGGCCAATTGAAGAAGGAAGTACAAAAACTAATAAAAGAAAACAATCTGTTAAAAACTAGAATTGGACAAATGGAAACTAATGACTCTATGAGAGAGCAAGAATCAGTCAAACAGAAACAAAAAAAAAATGAAAAAATAGATAAAAACGTAAAATACCTCATTGGTAAAACAACCAACCTGGAAAATAGATTCAGGAGAGACAATCTAAAAATTATTGGACTACCTAAAAATCATGATGCAAAAAAGATCATGAAACAGTATCTTTCAGGAAATCATAAAGTAAAACTGCCCTGAAGTCCTAGAACCAGAAGGTAAAATAACCATAGAAAGAATACTCCACTCACCACCTGAAAGAGATCCCCAATTGACAATGCCAAGGAATATAAGAGCAAAATTCCAAAATTACCAGATGAAAGAGAAGTGCTGCAAGCAGCCAGAAAGAAACAACTTAATTATCATGGAACCACAGTCAGGATTACATAGGACCTTGAAGCTTCTACATTAGAAGACCACAGGACGTGGAACATGATATTCTGTAAGGCAAAGGAACTTGGATAGAAGCCAAGGATCAACTACCCAGCAAAAATGAGCATGATTTTTCAAGGGAGGAGATGGATATTCAATGAAATAGGGGACTTCCAAACCTTCCTGATAAAAAGACCAGAGCTCAACAAAAAAATTTGATCTTCAAGTACAAGATTCAAGAAAGACATGAAAAGGCAAATGGGACAGAAAGATACAATATGTTGTCAATAAAGGTAGACCGTTTACATCCCTACGAGGGAAGATGACCCTTGCAACTCTTCCACCATTGTAAAGGAGTATGTATAAAGGGGGTGGATACTAGTTGACTTGGATATGATGATAAAAAAAAATCTAATCAAGTGGGTTAAATTGATCCAAGGAAGTGCATTAGTCTGATCTTAGAAAATGTACTGAGAAAGAGGAGGCAGACAAGGGTAAATTACATTACAGGAAAACAGAAAATCCTATCATGGCAGAGGGAAAGAAGGGAGGGGGGTGGGCATTGTTTGAACCTTACTCTCATGAGATTTGGCTCAAGAAGGGAATAACATAATCAGTTAGGTATAGAAATCTAACTTGCCTATAGGTAGTAGGAGGGAAAAGGGGAAATAAAAGGGAGGGGGGATAGAAGGGAGGGAAGAAGCAGTAAGGGTAAAGGGGAAGAAAAGGGAAAGGGATAATAGAAGGGAGGAGACTGAAGGAGGTGGTGGTCAAAAGCAAAACACTAGTGAGGGGGGAAAGGAGAAAGGAGAAAGAAAGCATCAAAAGGGGGCTAAAAAGGATGGAGAAAAAGACACAGATAGTAATCATAACTGTGAATGTGAATGGGATGAACTCTCCCATAAAATGGAAGCAGATAGCAGAATGGATTAAAAACCATAATCCTACAATATGTTGTTTACAGGAAACACATTTGAAAAAAGTGACACATACAGGGTAAAGGTAAAAGGCTGGAGCAGAATATATTATGCTTCAGCTGAAGTAAAAAAAGCAGGGGTAGCCATCCTGATCTCAGACAAAGCAAAAGTAAAAATAGACCTAATCAAAAGAGATAAGGAAGGAAACTACATCTTGCTAAAAGGCACCATAGACAACGAAGTAATATCATTACTAAACATATGCACCAAATGGTATAGCATCCAAATTCTTAGAGGAGAAGTTCAGGGAGTTACAGGAAGAAATAGACAGCAAAACTATACTAGTGGGGGACCTCAACCTCCCCCTCTCTGTACTAGATAAATCTAACCACAAAATAAGGAAGAATGAAGTTAATCAAGTGAATAGAACATTGGAAAAGTTAGGTATGATAGATCTCTGGAGAAAACTGAATTGGGATAGAAAGGAATATACTTTTTTCTCGGTGGTACATGGCACATATACAAACACTGACCATGTACTAGGGCTTAAAAACCTCACAATCCAATGCAGAAAGGCAGAAATATTAAATGCA